>NC_140457.1:10445005-11735505 GCF_963576455.1 Neolamprologus multifasciatus | reverse complement strand
TTTCTAGGTCTGTGTGTCAGTGGTGCTGCAGAGTGAGGGGAAGAATGGCTTCTCTGTGCATTGGAATAATCCTTCACACGCATGTGAGCAGTCGGCCGAAGCAACAGCCAACAGCCCTCTTCAGGCTGGTTTGAATTAACTACAAACATGGCACCACATGATGTCAGCATAGAAATCCGAGATCTATGCCATATGGGTGCAGTGTGAGCACCTGTGTTTTATGGATACTCTGCCCTCACTTTTTCTATCAGCGAGGGAAGCAGATGAAAGGAATAATTTACGACAGCGAGTTAAAGTGTGTACATAGAAGCGTACCACAAAGGATGCGGTGAAGTCATTTGAAGACAACTGTAAACTTCAAATGGAGCCTGCTCTCTGTAACATGTTCACTGTGCACACTTTAGTTGCTGTAGAAAGAACCTTGTGTGTGTGTGTTATTTAAAATGGGACACTTGTTACTGTTTTATTTATAGTAGACATACAACATTGATATGTTAGTGTATTATGAAGTGTGGTGTGAATGTGTGGACCTCTGGAAGAGCAGCTGCTACTCTATAAAAGCTAATGGGGAGCTAACAATATTTCAAGCCTAAGTCTGGTCCCTAGTAAATGAGACTATATACTGCGCCACTCTAACCTACCCATGGGGGATATCACACAAGGCTCCCACCAGTCTGAAGCCTGCAGAAATAATTCCCAGCTTCCCATAAAGATTGTAATATGCAGGTCCACTGTACAGTGTTCTGCTTTGGCCTATTTAACAGCGATATGAGGGGGAGGAGCAGCAAGTCCCCAAACTCTTTCCAGATATGGTTTTATTTATTTGTGTTAAGCCTTGCCTTTGCCACAGTAGTTGCATCAGAAGTCAAGGCAAAATGAAGTGAAATACACTGTTGGAGTGCCCCCTGCCTTCATTTTTCTTCACTTCCCCTTTCCTCTGCTCTGCTTTTCTTTCCCTGGTGCCCTTCATCATGTGTAGGGATGCCTGAGTAATGAAGAGCAGCCTATCTGTTTGGCCTGCACATCTCTGTCTTCCCCTCCTCCCTCTCATACAACCTCTCTGCTCTTCCATGCTAATTTGACCTACAAATTCTGTCCAAGTGTGACAAACGAGAGCGTTGTTGAACTCTGGCCAAACAGCTTCCTCTGTGTCTCTTCTTGCTGCTTGTGATTCAGCCTCTGCTGCCCGTGTCCTCGCGCTCCCTTTTTCCTCTCTGTGATGTTCCCTTTCCCTTTTCTCTCTCTTTCTAATCTAACTCTATAAACCCAGATTCCTTGCAGGAAGGACAAAGATCTCCTGTGACATCTTTTTTTTTTTTTTGTCCCATGTCTAAACAAAGGCATTTAGTTTTGCTCAGGGCCCAGCTGTTGTGTTTGTGTAACCCACTTGGAAAGTGTAGGACGGGAACTGAGTGACCCTTATCTCTGCTGCAGCTGTCCACCTCTGGACAGAAAACTGGGAGTAAAACCATTTTCACATGCAGACTCTCAGCTATGCATTGCTGTTGGTGACGCCCCTTTTGCCCGATCCTTTTGGTTGCGTCACACTCGGCTAAAGCAACGAGAAGCCAAAGTTTTAAATGTGGTTAAATGCTTCGCTCTGCTGGCCGTTTGCCATCACCCTTGACGACATTTACACATATTTACACACAGACACGCTACACATAAATACTTCTCTGGGGTTTAGCGCAAAGCAGGCCACATAAAACCAGACCAGCAGTTGGCACTTCCACAGTGAGCGATTACAGGACTTAACTCATTACAGAGGCATTACTCCATGACTTTTTTTTTCCACCGTATTGCTGTATTTCTGTGCGGAAATTGCTTTTTCGTCAACCTTTCTCACGCACTTCATTTCCTTCCACCACTTTTCCCTTGTAGTTTGTTACCAAGCCACAAACTAAGCTCTGTGTTTGGGAAAAATTAGTTTTGCTCCGTGTTTTAAAACAAACTTGAACACAGTATTTGCCAGATCTCTGGCATAAAAAACAGCCAGATTCTTGTTTTACAGATCTGCTCCAGCTTACTTTGACGCGCATGAGGTAACTCAGGATTTTAGGTCTGTTGCTTATATAAACTTTTAGTAGATATATACTAGACAGGACTCACCACTTGTTTAAAATATCACGTGGCACCATTTTAATGTAACATTTCTTTGCTTAAGTTTCATCATAATTTGAAGCAGCAAATGCATTTTATTAAGAGATGACGGTGTGCACAGTCTATTCTTGCGTAACCAAATGTTTCACTTAGTGCATCCCTGCGTAGCTGGATGATAAAAATAATATTCTGTGATCTGCATTTTAAGTAATCTTTCCTCTGGAGGCTCTGAAGGCAGTTTTTCTCCATATTCTTCTTGATAATGTTTTTTTTCACACTGAAGAGAGGGATTTAGCTTCTGCTAGATCTGGAGCCCTTCTGTTTTGTTTTCTTCTTTCCTGCTTACTGTGTTTTGACAGTGACTCCGACCGGTGTTTCCTTCATTTAGAATGAAATCTATATTTTGCTTTTTCATTGTTAGATTGTTTTTCCTCAGAGGGCAATGCTTTTGTTCTTGTTTTGGTTGCTGTTTCGCAGCCACTTAACTGGTCAGATGCAGACATGGGCGCGTGCACATGCAGTGACCTTCCTGTTCATTGTGGTGTTTAGTTTCTGTCTGTTTTGAGGAGTTGATCAAGCCTGCACATTTGCTGTCGCCTTGGCCTGGAAGTTTCAGTCTCCAGGCTATTTCATTATTCCAGAAATGCCATCTGCCTCATATGTCACCTGCTTTGTTAAGCCAGAAATGCATCCTAATGCTGCAGGGTGTTGCAAACTGGGAAAGTAGGTTGTGACAGAAAGCCATTGTGTTCACTGAAGCAGGTTGAGGACAGTGACACAAATTACAGTTTACTGATTTTAATTTGGTGTGACAATGGCGACAAACAACGGGGTCGCTTTAATATTTCCTGACACTGGCTGTTGATACAAAACTCACACACAATGTTATTGTGTCAAGAAGCTGAATTAAAGTCGGGCTTCTTCTTGTGGTTTTTTTCTCAGAGGTCATTTAAAATATATAGTCAACTTTGAATAAAAACAGTATAAATTTCTTGGTAGAAACAGAAAACAATTGTAATGGTTTACTAGACAGTACAGAGACAGTCAGGTTCAAAGGAGCGAAAAGTTAAAGGAAAGTTCCTGCTCTTTGTGCTAAGCCTGGAGGGACACTAGGCCTTGTTGTAGCCCCCATAGAATGAATTTAAGAGGGTCAACTTTAACAAGGACTGTATTGATTCTCTGTGTTTGAGAGGGGAGACGTTGTCTGTGTCTGTTTTTCAATAGCACTATGAAGACAAGACAGAGGCGGCAGTGCTTTTTGTCTTCATGTTTAAGCCTTCATTCAGCCAAGAGGCAGGAGGTAACACTTGGTGGTCTGCACCCAAGTGGGCTGCACACTTTGGCATTTGTAGGAATGAGAACCGTTATTGAGCTACAGTTACACAGTTAAGGTGCTTTCACTTTCAAATGATCTCTTTGTATCAAATATTACACTTTACTTTGGCTTTTTTCTATTCTATTCTCTTTCTCTGTATACAGTATATCATACTGTATATTAAAAGTCAGGCACAAATGATATTCTTACTATCAAGACCCCAAAAGGTTTTAAGAACAGATGTTATCTTAAAGATCTTCTGCACTAAAGATGGTTAAAATCAATTCCTAATTTGGAGGGGAAATGATGATTTAGGTATTTCTACCTGTGTGTCTGTAGAGTGATTTATGAGGCCATTCAGAAAAACCAGCCGTCATGGCAACACTTTTACAAGCTGGATGTGGCTCTTTCTGTACATTTCTTTAAACTGCATACATTTTCATGGTTTTTATTTCAGAAGTGCCATGTGGTGCTAGTTAATATTTGAAGCAGGTGTTTACTATTTATATGAAAGTTTGACAGTTTGCTTTCTTGCTGGTTTTTTGCTACAATAACACGATATGCTGTTGGTCTCTGTGTGAGCTTCACTCCATCATGTCAGTGCTAAATATTTTACTTGTGTGGTAATATTCAACAGCCTTGGGTTTTCTCAGACAGCCTCACACAGTCCTAAGAAGAACTAGATGACCACTGAATACATTAAGAGTACTTTCACAAGGCTTGAGTCTTTCACAAGAGTTTTCAGCCACATCCAACTTAAATCTGGCCTTGCAAAATTGTGGGAATAGAGTATACACAGGCTTAACTCCAGGTTCTCACATCTCGTCAAAGCAGTTGGTAGTGTGATACACATGTGTGCACACACACAGGAGGCATGTTAAAAGTATTCCTTGATCTTTGGAGGTTGTGGTAGCTTTGAGAGGGATCCTCCTCTCTTCTCTGTGTACCCACCACCAGTCTCCATGGTCCAAACTTGAGCCTGGGGGCCTGGGAAAGAAAACCCCTCTCTGATCCCCGGGTGTGTTATGGTTTTTGGGGGAGAATGTGCATCTCAGGTCTGGTCTAGCTCAGGTTCCCAATGCCTCCAAAGGTATGTGTTGCTTTTGGACATAGCTTTTGGGTTGCAGCTGAGGCCACATGTCCTCAGAAACGGGTTTATTGATCGGTTCTATACAATAGACAACAATCAGGTGGTTTATAATTTGCCCAGTCGTTGTTCATCTAACCCGCATGCACATAGTGGTCTGTATAGCACATTTTATAAGTGATAAACAACCACTTTGCTTCATAGAGCCTGTTCCCATAATAGAAGATGTTTGGCTTTGCTAAGAATCACAATAAATATTTGCTGATTCTACACCTCTGTGATGCCAGGCGAAGCTTTTGAGCTTAATTGGTACTAAAGGGTCGAACACAGTCCAATAAAATATCTCCCAAATTCAGTATTCTGACCCCACCATTCACATGTTACAGGAGAAAATGAGATTTGCCAGCAAAGGGAGTGTTTTTCCAGTCTTCTCTTGTCCATGTTTGGTGAATCTGTGTGAACTGTAGCCTCAGTATCCTCTTCCTAGCTAACAGGAGTGTCACCTGCTGTGGTCTTCTGCTGCTGTAGCCCATCTACTTGAAGGCTCCACATGTTGTGCATTCAGAGATGGTCTTACACATATCTTGACTGTAATGAGTGGTTACAGCATTTGAGTTAGTGTCGCCTTCCTAGCTTGAAGACGTCTGGTCATTCTCCTGTGACCTCTGGCCTCAAATACTCGTTGTTTTTGCTTAGTTTGAACTGGAGCGGGTCCTCTTGACCAATGCCTAAATGCATTGGTTTTCTGCACTGATTGGCTGCTTAGAGAGCCTGTGTTCAGGAGCAGTTGAATTCGTGTACTGCAACAGGCTTTTTCACTTTGTATATGTTTATTGAGTTTAAACAACAACTGAGAAGAGCCCAGCTGCTGAGATAATGTCTTAATTGTTTTTGCACAATAGCCATATGCCCATTGGAAAACAGATTTCTTGTCTATAAATTATGACTGTGTTAGATTAGTATCTTAATAACTGTTGAAAGTGGTCAAGATTAAAATCCTGATTGTTTGCTGTGCTGATTGTAAAGTTCTTTGAGGCCTAATCATGATTTATGATTCTATATAAATAGAAATGACTTCACCTCAGTTTATAAGACTTTATTCAACCCTTATTTGGTATTTACTGCCTATTACTCTATGATTTTAAGACAGAGGCTCAACATCCTGGATTACTGTTATATAGTATATCTGTTTAGATTTTCAACTGTTTTGACATAAATGCAAGTAATAAAAAGCTAATTTGTAAAAATGCAAGTTGGGATTGATAACAAATTCTCCTACACCCTACAGTATCTCTATTGCAAACACAAAATGATATGACTGCATTTCATTTGCCAGTATAGGTTTCAGGAAAAGTCTTTGTTCTCCTATAAAAATAAGTAGTTGAGATTTGGCCTTGTGCTGGTCATCTGCATGCTCTGGAGCTCAGATGCAGACACAGTAAGAAGGAAAACAAGAGGCCTCAGTTGATTGTTTTAGCGGGGCTTTCCGGGATCCCCTGTCCGAGGACTTTGCTGTTAGTCAAAGTTTATTTTCCTGACCCAGCCATTTTTCAGTCTTTTTGCCCTCACATTTGTTTCTCTTACATCTGCGCTCTGCAAAATTGTTTACCTTGAGTATTAGCTGACCTCCATGCTCCCTGCACAAATACATCAGCAGGAAGGAACATTACCTCCCCACCACTGGCCTCATGCCACAGCATTGTGATCAAGAAACCTTAGTGTAAATCTATACTCGTGTAAAACACAACTGCAGTGCAGATCAAGGGCTTTCAGTTACATTGTAAACAACCCAGCAGCCCTTACTTGTTTTATTAAAATAATCTTCGAAGGGATGGAAGGGAGGAATCCAGGTGTGCTGCATACTCTTTGTGCATTTCTGGTTAAGGGAGTGTGTGTGTGTGTGTGTGTGTGTGTGTGTGTTAATTTCTTCAGGTGTTCCAGGACCTGGGTGTGTCGGTACTGTCCGGAGCTTCTGAGGGCTACAATGTGTGCCTGTTTGCTTATGGTCAAACAGGATCTGGAAAGACTTACACCATGATGGGGATGCCGGTGAGGAGAGTCACACAATATTAGATGCACTTTTTTCATGCCTTAGTTAATATTATAAAGGACATTGGAGGGTCCAGCTCATGCTACACAGGCAGAAAATGCTTTGTTTTTTAAATCTTTCGGTTGTGGCCCACACGTTAATGTTGGTCACTATCTTTTTTTCAATTTTCTTTAGGACTCCATGGGCTTGACTCCTCGCATTTGTCAGGTAAGGTGGTTGATTAATACTCAACTCAGGTGGCGACACGAATGAAGTGAGCATGCTGAGCATTCATCTTCCTGCGTATCTAGTATTGTAGGTTGAAGTAACCTGCTGATCTTCTTTCCTCCCAGGGTCTCTTTCAGTCTGAAGACACTTTTTCAGATGGGCAGAACTCAAGCAGAGTGGAGATCAGGTACTTCTTTATTGCATAGATCTGTGTCTTCTGATTTTAATCAATTTAATTGGGCCTTTTGCTGAAGTTTAATTCAAATTAGACAAGAGTTTATGGTGCGGTTATGCTGAAAAACTGTAGCCAGCAAAATTAAAACAGGATTCATTTCTGTTTTAATTTCTCTGGGAAAATTTGTTCATTTTAAGCACTTCCTGCCCTTCACTCATAAATGTTAAATGGACTCGCACATCAGTGGAGATGGAGCGCCAGGCTGGAAAGACTTTGGCTTCAGTGTCTTCTCCAAGGACACTTTGGTTTGCGGAGGGGCCAAGGATCAAAGTACTAACTCTGCCATTAGCGGACACCTGAGTACACGCCACTTGAGCCAAAGCTGCCAATTGTATGGTTATTACAAGGAAAAATACAGGGTTTTTACCATTTAAAGATTACAATCTCTCTAGCATACACACTGTTTCCCAGTTATTTGATTTGCTAAGCAGTTTAAAACACTGCCCGGGTAGCCATGATTACTACCTGGCTGAACTACAGCCAGCGTTTATTGTGTTTTCTAAGCTCTCAAAAAATAGAGCAGAAATAAAAACCTCAGAAGAGTAAAATGTAAGACATAGACATACAGATAATGAATGGAGTAGATTTAGCTAGACATGTGGTGTGCATCTAAGTGACGTTAGGGATATAAAAGACTTTAAGCTGAACTTGTATTGAAGCTGATTTTTTTAAACCTCTGCCTCGTTATTTCTCTGTCCTTGCAGCTTCTTGGAGATCTATAACGAGCGTGTAAGAGATCTGCTGAAGGGAGGAGAACAGAAGAAGAAAGCCACACTGAGAGTTCGAGAACATCCTGAGAAAGGACCCTATGTACAAGGTGAGTTTTCATTCCTTTCCACTGCTAGACAGAAGAATGATAAATCTACATTAAAACCCCCTAAAATCAAGATGAAAATATTGCATTACAATGTTTAAAACATGACCTAGCAGTTCCAGGTGTTGATGCACTAAATGTTGATCTAACGGACCAGCTTCAAGGAGACACAATTCCCTTTGGGGTTGCATCAGGAAGGCCATCCGGTGCAAAAATCTGCCAAATTAAACAGACAGTGACCCCGTGTGAGTAGGGGAGCAACCAAAAGTATCTTGCATGAATGCACACTTAATTAAAAGTCAGAATTTTTTTTTCCAAGATGTCTTGTTTGTGTTGTTTACAAGTTACAAGTCTTCTTCTCTTCTTGATTTAGTTTTAGTCACATCTATTTTTAGTTGGTAGATTCCTGTTGCTTCTTTTATTTCACCTTTTCTCTTTTCCCCTTCATCTCTTCATCCTTTCCCTCTCGTTCCCTCCATTTCTTTCTCTCCCTGTCATCCGCTGGACTCTCCGTATTCAGAGCCCCACATCCACTCATTGTCTGTATCAGGAGAAATCCCACTTGGCCAGAGGAAGTGAAGTCATTTCCTTGTGGTTCCAAGCAGTTCCACACACATCATATCCCATTTAGGTTTTCCAAATTCGACTTCTAATCCCTCAGTGCTTTTCCATCTAAACACTGTTTTGCTGCCACTCCTGTTTTCCTTAAATAATTTAACTCTTTGTATTGAATAGCTTAGAGAAAACAAAGAGGAAGAGGCTAAATGATGAGCCAAGAGGCTCCATGATGATCTGTGTGCACATGTTTAACAACTTTTTAAGTTGGTGATTCATGCCTGGAAGTAGAGCATTGTTAGAAACTGTTGTTTCTAGATGCTGTGGGAAATATTAAAAAGCACATGGTGGGAGCAAGGATTGATGCATTTCCTGTTTGTGTCTCTTTTTTATACTTCTTTCCTCTTAACATTTTAATCCCTGCAAATAATCAAAGCAGCTTTTTTGTCTCATCTCCATTCAGTTTCATGTTTTTAGAAGTTTTGTATGATGTGGAATAAAAATCGGATTGTGTTCAGTCTTGCTCAGGGTTGACCAATACAAATTATCATTCTCTTTGCGTCCCTCTCATCAGACCTTTCATCACATGTGGTCTCAGACTGCAAACAGGCCATAGACCTTCTGGAGGAAGGCATCGCCAACCGCATCACCGCAGCAACACACAACCATGATGCCAGCAGCAGATCCCATGCCATCTTTACGATTCAGTACACACAGGTCATCATCTCTCTCAGACTCTGCATGTTGTGCTGTTACTTTTTTCCAGATATTCTCATAATACTCCAGAGTATTGAATTTGTATGACAACTCTATAACTGACCACTGATCAATATGCAGACTTTGGGTTATTTACTTTTGCCTTTTCTCTTTAGGCTATCCTAGAAAACAACCTTCCTTCTGAAACTGTCAGCAAGATTAACCTGGTTGACCTGGCTGGGAGGTGAAAATGTTATTTCCTGCTGTCGTGTGCCCTATTTTTCCCCCTTCAGCATTGTTTAAGCCCAAATTGTTGACAAAAGTGCCCCCTAGTGGATACTGACTCTTGCCCTCAGATTGCTGAACTCCCTATTTCACACATTTTTTAGTAATTTTTTATTGATATGATCTCATACTTTGTTTTTGTTGTGTCTACCAGTGAGAGAGCAGATCCCCACTACTGCAGGGATAGACTGACAGAGGGCTCCAACATCAACAAGTCTCTGGTTACTCTAGGCATTGTCATTTCAGCTCTCGGTAAATACATTTTTTTAGTATTTTTATTTTACTTTAATAAACTTCCAGAAAATTCACATCGATTCTCTTGTGTTCTCTTCTGTGCTTGCTTTTTTTGGCACATCCTTCAATCTTTTTGCCACCACCTCCGCAGCTCAGAACTCACAGATGTCAAGCAGCTGCCAGAGTATCAACAGCGTGGCCTCTGAGGGCGATGGTAGCACAGTGGGTAGCCACAGCAGCTCGCTGTCTGGAGGTGGAGGTGGGAGGAGGCACTGCTTCATTCCCTACAGAGACTCAGTCCTGACATGGCTTTTGAAAGACAGTCTGGGTGGAAACTCCAAAACCATTATGATTGCAAGTGAGTTCAAACTGAGTGATTCCACAATCAATTTTTATTTTCATATATATTCTAAAACTGTGTTTAAGAAAACTGACCACCTTATGCCAAGTAATGTGAGCGTTAACTGCTGCTGGCTTGTGTGCGTTTCGCGTGTATTTTCTCTTGCAGCGGTCTCACCCTCTGCCAGCAGTTATAACGAGACCCTGAGCACCCTGCGCTATGCTGCCCATGCCAGAAATATTGTCAACAAGCCTCGGGTTAATGAGGTTAGCGGCTGTTTGGAGTCAGATGCCAAGGTTTAATGTTTGATCTAATTGTTTGGATTAGGTTAACGTGCACTTTGATTTCTGTGCAGGATGCGAATGTTCGGCTGATCAGGGAACTGAGAGAGGAGATTGACAGGCTGAAGAGCATGCTGCTCAGCTTTGAAATGGTATGGTGACCTTTTATCGCTAGAGCGTGTCTCTAACTCTCCCAGGGAGACACTCGGCTGCGTTTACTCCCTTAAAAAAAAAAAATCCTTCTTAGTACTGTAAGGCTTTGTATAAAAGAGATTCCCACATTACACATTTTTCTACCAAATCCTTAATACAGTGTTTTATATCTTGGTGACATTTCTAATCCCCTTAGGTGGTCAGGACTGAATTGCATTGTAATGTCTGTGTGACATTTTCCTTTTGCACAGTATGTTGACTGATCATTTCTTTACTCTCTTGATTGACAGCAACGTAATCCCAGTCCATCCTTGAGTGACGAAAGGGATGGAAATCTTTCTGAAATCGTGCTGCAGAACGAGCTAAAGGTAACGCAGGGTCGACACACATGCTTGCATCTGCCTGTCTGAGTCTTTGACACGTTAAGCAAGTGTGACTTCAGTGGAATGTTTTTATCAGGTCGCTGCTTTTTCCAATATTTACCATGTATCTTCTCAAAGATTAGACACCGACACTAACTGAACTGGGATTTTATTTTTTGTTCTGCCTTACTAGGAGACATTGGAAACTTAAACAGTTAAACAAACCAAGTGTTAGAAATCACTCTATGCGAAGAAGTGTTTTCAGTACTACTATCTATAGGACTGGACACTAGTAGCAGATGTTGGTGCTAACGTTTTCTACCTCCCATTCTTCCTGACATTCCTTTCCCCTTACCCATTCTTGGGTTGCAGGTGGAGCAGCTGACAAAGGACTGGTCAGACAGCTGGAGAGACAAGAAGGAGCTCCTGGAGGAGTACAGTGTGGACATCAACAGAGACCGGGCCGGCTTCCTCATCAACTCCCTCCAGCCACACCTCGTTGCCCTTGATGGAGATGTTCTCAGCACCGGTGTTGTCTTTTATAACCTCAGGGTATGATGATAAAAAAGGAAATACAGGGTTTATATTCTTTCTCTTTTTATGCACGTTTCTTTGCAACCCAGGAGATACGTATTTGTCATTTACAGGCATGCCATAACATTCAAAATATATTTTTTTGCACAAACACCAGAATGCAAACTTTTGCATTTGCTCTACTTTTCTGAAATCTCAAGTTACTGTTTTTGTCAGCTGACTTGACTAAAACCCTCTCTGTTTTTCTACTAGATCCCTCCAATCCTCTCAACTTCTTGTACTACTATTTCTCTCTGTACTTCTAGAAAAACTCTTGAGAAAAGGTGCGTTTGTGTTGCCTTTTCTTTTCACTGTATCTTCCAACTGTCCTGTCAACTTCCCCTCTGTGTGTACGTGTGTGTGTCTGCGTGTACCTTCTGCAATGCATAAAACTCTGTTGGATAAGAGGCTCTTAGTTCTGAGGCTAGGAGTCAGGGGAGCTTAAGCTGTCCTGATTCTGACAATGACAAGCGTACCCTTAGGCCTGACAATTACACAGTTTCCTGCATGTGAAGAACTGAGGCCACCTGGGAGCACATGTGGACGTGACACCAAATAAGAAAGCCTTTAATCCCATTAGATAAGACTTCAGATTAAACAAATCACATTTATTTTTCTTCCAGGTAAGTGTAAGAATAGACGTTAAAACCCCTTCACAGAAGATTTTGTCAAAATATTTGCTTGTTTTTTTTTTATAGATATTTACGTATTGTATGTGGATTTTGATTAGAGCTATCATGTTCACAATATATTTTTTGTTATAGGAAGGAGTTACCTGCATTGGACCTCAGGACGAATTTGAAGAACCACAAATAGGTATTTATTTATTCTCTTAAAGCCATGCAATAAGAGAGGTCTGGAAACAGAAATGATATAATACAGACAAAGTATATTTTTATAATATTGAGTTTGTCATGTAGGTTATTGCACACAAGGTGCAGAGTACATTATGACGATGTGGATGTATTATAAGCTCCCTTTTCATTAAATGTTGCATTAGACGCTGTAAATGTTGTGCAGTTGAGTAGCAGCAACGGTACAGCTTTCTAAATCAAAATGTGTCACAACATTTCTGCATTCTGTGTGTAGTCTTGCAGGGCAGCGCCAGCTGTGAGATTGAAAACCACGGGGGTGTGGTGACGCTCAGGCCAGTGCCGGGCTGCGTCTGCCTGCTCAACGACAGAGAGGTCACAGAGTCCTGTAGACTGGCTCAAGGTCAGCTCATGTCCTCAGCAGAGCACTTTGTTCATACTGTCTTTGGTTCCCAGCAGGTTTGCCCCAGATAATGTGACAGAAGCTGGTTATCTTGGTACAAAAAGGAGAAAAAAAAAATGCATGTTTTAATGTTGGATTTGAGCTGTGCGAGTCCAATTTTGTGATTTGATTGATTTTTTTATGTAGATATTGTAAATCAGCTTTTGGTGAGTTACTGCTTTGCACTGCTGCACGTAAAGCTAATTCATGACTTTAAATGCAGTTGATGCCTTTTGCTTAATTAATGCTGGCCTTAAACGAAACTTGAATTTCATCCAAGAATCAAAAGAACATGCTGTGAGCAATTTGTCTTTCAAATAAGCAGGGGAAAAAAATGATGTTCTCGACACACATATACATTCAGCAAAGCTGATAAAAATATAAATGGCCCAAAGATTTACAGAGTTACCTTAAAGATAAAAATGCAGGGTACACACACACACAGCTTACATGAACACAATGCCATGGGTTTAGCACAGCTCATGATGAAAGATTTGTCTCTCGGTCTCCAGGGACAGTGATTACCTTGGGAGGAGTGCATAAGTTCCGCTTCAACCACCCGGCTGAAGCAGCTGTCCTTCGGGAACGCAGGCGGGTAGGTGCTGATCGTCCCAAAACGAATGTGATGCTGTTGATTAGGATGACAATCATGAAAATATTTATGATGATTGGGTGATACACTTGAATGCTAATGATACACAGACTTTCCCTTTTCTCAGAAAATTCTCATAATAACACATTTCTTATTTTGTCTGTAAACACTAAAATATTAATTTTTCTTTTAAGGCCAGTGAAGGTGGCATGACCTGCACCTACACAGACCTTTGCCTTGTGACTCCTGATAACAGGTAAATACTGTTTTAAGGCAATGTTTCCCACTCTGTGAATATATGTGGGTTAAACAGGTATTTTTCTGTCCCCACTTTCATATTTGATAAGAATTACAAATCCAGTGACCTTCCTGTAGATTCATGCATAAGTCCTTCCACTTGGTGGAGTGCGTGTTTCCATTAGCCCCCACCCTTGTGAACAATCCCAGTTAGCTGTTTACGATTCAGGCTCAGGGGTTGCTTAGTTACTCATGAGACGCTGAACACAACAGTATCCTCTCTGCCACCAAACTGTATAATTCTAGACATCAAACTACACATAGGTGAGGTAAAATGATCGTTTTACTCTCCCTGGTTGTCTTTTTTCTCTCTTATTTCATCATCATTTCTCAGTCTGTGCTTCATCTGTGTAATGCGTCTCTTTTTGTAGTGTCGAAGAAGTGAATCTCCCACAGCAGGTGGGTGCATGCTTCTCTCCCGGTGAGGAGCCTTCTGCCAGGCAGCGTGTGGAGGAGCAGAAACGCTTCGTGGAGAGTTTGCGTCAGGAGATTCAGGCTGAACAGAGACGGGCTGAGAGAGAGCTAGAAAGGGAGCAGGCCTACCTCCAACAGCAGCACACTGAGAGTGAGAACTCTTTGCATTTCATCACTTACACAAGTATTATTCAAAATCCAAGTTGAAAATCTGCATCGTTTTAAAAAAAAAGGATGACATGCCAAAAGTCATATTGAGTGTGATTTCTAGTGCTCAAAATGTCCTACTTTCTGTCTTCAATCAACAGTCCAGCAGTGGATTTTGAAGGAGAAACATCGCCTGACAGCTGTTGAGCAGAGGATCACTCACGAGTCTGGAGTTCAAGCAGACCTCCTCCCTGCACCCCTGCTGGAGAGGTTAACAAGCCATGTGTTCAGGGATCAGAAAGATGTTTCAGTGGATTGTCCATCCCAAGTGATAAGAGCCAGGAAGAAGGCAGTGCAGGATGAATTGCTAAAGCATCACGCTCTCTGCCGGGCCGAGAGCCGCATTCGGCGCAAAAGGCTGCGTTACCAGCTGGAGAGAATCGCCAGCAAGCAGCATCTGTTGGAAGCAAAGAAAGAGTTACAGCAGCTGGAAAATACTCTGCCTTTAGGACCAGACAGCCCAGAATCTCCTGAGGCTGGATCGCCCTCAAAGGTCAAAGGACGACCGTTTGATTCTCGTAGACACTCGTTTTCATCCGATCTTTTGTCCCGACTCTACCCACAGAACACACCCATCTTCAGGTAAGGGGACAGTAAAATCTGTTGGTGAGGATTCAGGAAGCAGTTTTTCAGGTTTTCTTAATTATTTAGGTCTTGACTGTTAAAACATCAGTTTTTCTCCTTCTCCAACAGACACTTCCTCAAGAGAAACAGATCCACAGACCTGACTTTAAATTCACCCAAAACGTCCGATTGGACTGGTAGCAGGAAGTGGGTTTCGGATGAGTGTCTTCCTCGGGAAAGGACCCAAAGTTGTTCTGATTCTATCTTCTCAGAGCAAAATCAGCCCCGCCAGAATGAAGTAACCTCTCCTGAAAAGATCACGCAGACTGCCAAGGAGGGACCACAAACCCAGCTCTGCCGGGAAAGGCCAGAAAGGAAACCTCTGCTTCCGAACCGAGACCTGTCTTTTAAGATCAGGTCAGACCAGAAATCGACGGGTACACAGAAGTTGCCTCTTGGATGTAGTTTGCTGCTAGTCGGCCAGGAAAACTTTCAAGGATCATCCACAGACAAACCCAGTTCAGAGAATGGCCCTGTTATGCATGACAAAACATCCTGTCATGCAGATAACAGCAGATTAGGAACCATCAGCAAGTCGTTTCCTCGTTCTGTGGGGCCCAGGATAAAAAGAGCTTTGTCTAGAGTGTTCAGAAAACCTCCCTCAGGTGTGAATAGACAACTGCCTAAGCCGCTTGGAAAATTTACAAGTAAATTTCACTGGAAACAAAGAAGAGACAAGAGCCTTAGAGACACCAAAATGGGTCAAAGGAAATGTACCATTAAAACTACAGTGTCGTGTGAGGAGCTTGACCAAAGGACTCTGTTTGAGAGCATTAGACATAGACGGTGGCATAGTACTGAGGCTCTGATGAACAAGACTAGTAGATGGATCGATGAGCAGCATGGACTGGTTGGATGGGAGGAAGAGCGAGAAGTCAAAGACAATGGGACATCAGACTGCGAGAGCCTTTTCTCTCTTGATTCTCTGTCCTCTGCTTATGCCACAGCTCTAGCAGAGCAGCTGAGACATGAGGATGCAGCTCAAAGCGAAGCAGAGAGTGAAGACAGTCAAATGTCTAAAGATTCACTCAGTTTGGAGAGCACTGTTAAATTCTCAACAGTGAAGAGATTTAGCCAGACACTGGTACCAACCTACTCACTGGTGACGGATTCCACTGATTCATCCAAGCTGCACACTAAGACAGCAGAGACCAGTTTTGAGTGGGACAGCCGTCAGAAAACAGAGGCATACTGGAGCCATCAAAGCTCCCCGAAGACAAGACAAATTGATACAACAATGAAGCCTTCTTCTCAAAGCTCATTAGTAGCAGACTCCAGAGGCAGAGACACTGTACATAAATTAACTCAGGACTTTGGGAATGTGGAGGCCACTTTAACCAGTAGCCCACGCTCTCTGAGCAGCTGCAGTGTGAGGGGGCCAGAAAACCCGCTGGTTCTCACTGATGCCTGGTCCTCCACAGATGCAGCAGAGAGTCCCAGGATGCAGAGGGATTCTCTACCTTTTCAAAGAAAAATTATGTTCCGACACGCAGAGATCAGCAGCAGTAGTCCCAGTCCGACAAGTATGAATCTGTCAGGCTCTCAGGTTGGATCTAGAAGCCATAGCTCTATGTCCACTAGCACTGAAGGTGTAAACATGAAAGTGGAAAAACACGACCTTGAAGTTTTGGGGGGTTTTCAGGCACTAACAACACCAGACAATGCCCTGAAGTCTGATAATCAGAAGGATGTAAGATGTTGTGCAGAGTGTTTAGGAGAACCCACAAAAATGAGCGATCCTTCTTTTACAGGTACTCCAATTTTCAGTTACAGTCAGCATCCAGCGTCTTCATTAGATCAAATGGAGACTGAAATTTCCCAGACCACACAAACAACATCAAATTTGATTCAGGTGTTTGCAGATTCCTCCAATATGATGTTTGCTGACATTACAGTGTCCTCTGACCATGAAATGTGTAGCTCATTGTCTCAGTCAGTAATCCATTTCTCCACAAATCCTACTAACCCACGTGAAGTACTGGCTGAGATGCCTGAAGCTGCAAGTCCCTTAAAACCTTCTACGGAAAAGGCAACAGTATGCAGTCTCGATTGTGGAACAGAAAAGGTGAGAGATTTACAGCAGTGTACGTTTACAAATACAGAAGATGCATTTCTTATAAGGGATGGAATCAAAGACACTGAGCAGGCCACTGCACTACAGCAGGAAGTTGATAAATTAACTTGTAAAAATTCCAGGAAGAGAAACAAAGACAAAGAAGATACTTTCATGGGCAGCTTGAAAATACCAAATACACAGGACAGCAGAGAGTTGGTAAGCTTCTGCTGTGCATCAGGTGACAGCCATGAGGAGATTTGCCCTGATGACAGTAATAGCACCGGGGATTCTAATAAAGAAGAGCCTGCAGTAGAAACTAGCAGCAGAGGATGTGTTTCTGTTTGTGTTGTTGGCAGCGTTATACAAGATACAGTGTCTTTGGTTGCATTGCCAGTATCTGATTGCAGCAGTGGGAAACTCGAACCAAGTCGTGGCGTCTTTGAGGACTGTCAGTTTGGGCTTCAGAGTCATGAAAAAGATTCACAGAATAGTATTTCATTTGGCGATAATAAAGTAGTCCAAAAGGTGGGTGTAACCCTAAAGGAACAGTTTGCAGAAACAGAACAGAGAGAATCCCGAGTGAATAACCATGGAAAAAACCAGGAAAGGGGAGAACACTTATGCAAGTCAGATGCTATTTGCAGCACTATTGATCTGAGAATCGCAGAAGTGGTGAAAGAGCACATGAAATTGTCATTGATGGATAGTGATGGGGCCAGGAAGAGCTTGAGTCAAAGTCTGAATGCCTTGTCATCATCTGCAATTCATTTTGTTTCAAACAGTAATGAATGTAGATGGACAGCAAAACATCTGCGAGATGAAAGGAGTAATCAAGCGAAAGAAGGAACAAACCTGAGTGGACATCCTACACTGGAAACTTTACTGATAAGTAAAAATAAGGTGGATAAAAGTGAGAACCTGGCTTCAGCTATGCCAGCTGAATTGAGGAATAGCAGCAAGGTTGTATGTACTGAAGTGACGGAAACCTTTGACAGCGCTCATAGCGTGTCTGATGGAACATTAAACAAGCAGGTCTTCAGCCCCTGTGTTTTCCAAAACTCACTTCCAAATATCCACTCAAGTCTGACTCTGTGCAGCCAGGCAGGGTGCGAGCACGCTAGCGACTCTTTGTCAGCAAGTGATGCCTTTGTAACACAAAAACAAATTAATGATGCAGGCAAATGTGAAATAATAGCTAATCTTCATCCAGTTATTACTGATATTTGCTCCAAAAAAGCAGACAGCCAGACAGATCCCCCAGCTTCCAATGCTAAGCAGACATGCCCACAACTTAACCAAATAAGCCCTGAAACACTTTTCACCACTGACTGCATAAAAGTGAATTGTAGCTGTGCTGCTATGGGGCGCACTGGTATGGAAACTGCATCAAACGTTGTCAATAAAGATAATTATTCACCCAAACCAAACAAGCCAAAGATGATTCAACATTTCCAAACCAGTGGCGAAATATCTGGAGCCATGAAGTTATTAGCTGGTGGTGGATTACATCAGTGTAAAGCAGACAGAAGCTACAGCAACCAGAACACACCCCGTGGTGAGGATGTCTGCATGAAAGGCTCGGCTTGGCATGATGTAAATGTTGAACGAGATACCACAACAGGAGGCAAACCTTCTGTTACAGCACAGCATGAGTTCAGCTATCGACAGACTGGTTCCGATAACTCGTCTCAGAGCTGCTGCAAAAACAAACCCCCAAATTTATCTGAGTCACATCCCAAATTTAATGAAAATACTCAAATCATTAGCAGTGGAGATTGCATAATGAAAAGTGACAAAGAGACTTTGACCCAACCATTCGTGCCACACAATCGAGCAGTAACGGCGGAGTCACAATCTAAAATGCTACAGCAAAACTGCTTTAAAAATCCAAGTTGTTTTAGACCTGTAATCACCAAAGAGCCCAAGAAAACTGGAGGCATGCTAGGAAATTCTTCTCTTATGATGCAAAAAGGCAAAACTAAGCGGTTCAGAAAGTCTCACATCAGGACCTGTCCCACATCTTCCTCTGACTCCTCTCTTAAGTCATCAGACGAGGATGAGGAGGACCACGCCGCCACTAGGATGCATCACAGCAGGCTGGCATCTAAATGGGTCAAGCTTGACATTCAGAATGATGTCAAACCTGAAGTCAGACAGCCAAGAAAAAGCAATGCAGGACAATCTACTGTAGCACCAGCAAACAAATCAAACGTGAAGACTTTTTCCCATGGAAACCCCGGCAAAAACGAAGTTAAGCTTAGTAAAGCTTACACGCTAAAAAGACACTCCTTACCTCTTCGGTCAGTGTCACAGAAAACGGAACAAATTAGCCCGCATGCAAACAAAAAGGAGCCACAGCATGTGCCAAAGTCTCAAGACTCCCCTATTCATTTTGTATCCAGTGACATCAACCCTTATGTTCACCAGTGGCAAGAAGACGACTCAGGCCAACATTGCTATAAGAACCCAGCGTTTGGAAGCGCTGCTGACCTATCCAGTAATTCTCCACTTTTAAACAACTCAGAGAAACGTATAACAAGGTGCTGCAGTGTCGATAATGGGCTGAATGGGCAGAACTCTCCATTTAATTCTCATCTTAGCACATATGCTACAAACAAGGGACTTTCCAGTACTCTTAGTAGTGTGGAGGATTATAAAGAACAAGCAACTAAAACATCTCAGCTTACACCCTGTCAACAGGCATTTGCGAATATCTGCAGTTGCCCTGCTAATCTGACAGCAGACAGCGGATCTTCAGTCAACAGTATTCCTGGCGATCCTGGCAACGCTTCCGGTCGAGTAGATGAAATCATGTTCGTTTACTCATCTGAGCAAGAGTGCCAGACGAGCAAAACAAACGCACAAAGGAGGACATGCGAACACAGTACTCAGACTGAGCGTGAGCTTCAGGCGCAGGGTAACGGTAAGAACTGTAGCTCTCTGAAGAGGAAAGATCGTCACAAAAGGAGCAACACAGATGTACCCGTGTCGCAGAAAAACAAGGTGGATATCACAGAATCTCCAACTTGGGCCAGTATGGAAAGCATGTCAGCTCACATTTCTAAGTTAATCAACAGCACCTCAAACCTGCTGGGGGACGTCCAGGGAATGAGGACAGGTGAAGTTCGCAGTTCCAGTTCAAGGAGTATTAACTTCTCAGATCTTAGCACATCTTACGTCGAGTCTAATAGTGGCACCAAGAGAGACTGCTCAACTCAGACGGCTGCAGATGTTGGGATCCAGACTGAGAGGCTTGTAGCTCCAGCAGAGAAGAAAGCTGCTGTTCTTCTGTCACCCAGTGAGAAGTCTAAATCTCATGAAGTCAATGTCATAGTCAAAGTGATTGGTTCTGATGCTGTGAGTGTCTCTCAAGACAAAAATATCCACTGTGTGGTAAAAACAAAATCTAACACAGTTGAAAAGATGCAAAGTATGCCTGACCTGAGGTTTAACACTTCTGTTTCCTCACAGCCTGCGAATGACCCTCTCAAAACTGCTTGTGCAAAGACTGCAGCTGACTGTCAAAGGCGTGTAAGGTCTGCTTCATCTAGAGTCTCTGAAGCACTGGGCCGCAGAAGTACTGCAGTCCCTGAAATCACGCATAGGTCATCAAAAATCTGCTACCAAGAAAATCACAGCCCTTCATTAACACACCTCACATCTCCTCATCTAAAGAAAATGGTCACATATACAGACCGTGCGTCATCTCCTATTCTTACAGTGGGAGCCAGATTACGCACGAGGCTCAAGGGTAAACAGTCGGTAACATGTTCTGCAAAATGTAAGGCTCAAAAGACAAACCATCCCTCTGAGGATGACAGCATGACCATTCCTTCTGTTTTGGATGACAATCGGATGTCCTTACGGGATTGTGATTCTTCCTCTGACAAATTAGAATCAGTATCACTTGGGAAAGTGAGTGAAATTAGTTGCACAAGCTCCAAAAGTTTAGATAAGTGCTCTTCAAGTCCAAATCCATCAATGGAAACATATGCAGACTCTGATGGGAGACATGTGAACTATCAAGACAAGGACAACCACAAGCTCGGGTCCAAATGGCCGGTGGCATCCCCGCAGTGGATGCCTACTTCAGCAAATGGTTTAATTTTACAGAACCACATTTCCCCCACATTAAAACAGACTGATGTGCACAAACAGCAGGCATCAGACTTCAGAAGACTTGTGCCTCATGCTGGGGATTTTAACTACAGTCTATCTCCATTCAGCAACAAGGCTGATCAACCTCAAGAGGATGATATAATGTCACTAGCACCCAGTGAATGCAACACAGATGTGCTTGTGAACATTGAACCTGTCAGCGATGTGTTTCCTTGTCAAGATAATCAGAGAGTCCCGGAGGACCTGCCTATGCACAACAAGTTCACCAACTGGTCGGGGGTTAATCAGCAACAGTCAAAATGCTCAAAAAACCTGACCACATTTGTGACCAGTGAGCACAACAAACGCAGAGAGTGTGCCGAATGGGGTGAAGTCGGGAGCTTTGGTTCAAATGCAGAATCTGTGGTGCAGAGCGACAGGAGGGCAAAGGAGATAGTGAAGCTGCGACAGGAGAGAGAGCAGGTGATGGCGACGGTCAACCTCAACATGAACCCGACACCACTGACTGTGGAGCTGGCAGAGGCTAAGCTTCATTACAGGCTGGGAGAGACGGACACACTGCTAAAGATGTTGTCCCCGAGGTCCAAAGAAGAGCTTGTGACGCCAGCTTCTGCTTCTACAAAACAGCAGCTGTATGATGTGTAAGGATACAGTTGACATAAATGCTCTATTTTGACATAAGATTTGCTTTAAAATGTTTAATACACACCAAAGTGGAAATACCTAATTAAAAAATCCAAAAGAAATAATAATAATATTCTGACCTGACATTCAATGCCAGCTTTTAAAGCATAAAACACTTTCGTAATTGATACTACGGATACATTGATATTTTTTAAAACTGGTCTTCTCTTAGACTTCATTGACGTTACTGTTTTTTAAATTTGATCCCTCAGGCATCGCAGGAGTATTGAGGGTTTGAGGCAGGAGAGGGAGGAGCGCCTCCAGACTTACCGGAGAGCTCGTAGCCTGAGTCCGAGCAAGCACCCTCGCCTCCGTCCTCAGGAGACTGCATCTATTGCAATGCCCAGTCGGCACAAAGAGCATCTTCAAAGGCTTCGGCAAGAAGTGATAGAGAGCACCAGGTGAGATGCTGAGTTTCACAAAATCAGCGCAACGGCTCCTTGAATCTCACATTTCGTGCTTAGGTTTTCAGGAGTGATGTAAACAGAAAATCTATTTGGCTCTTATTTGTTTTTAATGAAGAATGCCAGATGCTCCAAGGGAAGAAAGCCAGTATCCATCTGACATTGAGCAGCTGTTGCGGGACTATGGTCGAGCTCGGGAAGAAGCCAGGACGGAGATCGCAAAGGCACGAGAACGACTGCGAGAACGGACTGAGCTTGAGAAGAGGAGGCTACAGCAGCAGGCCCTATCTCAGGAAGACAAGGTCAGTCAGATCCATATCACAGAGAATAATTAAAGATCCCAACCAGTGAACTCCAGGGTCTTCATCCTATCATGATAAAAGTGACTATAGAGGGGATCCTGTGTGCTGTGCAGCATTTAGATGTTGTTGTAAATGTTTGGATAAATAGTTTTGTCTGTATGAACTTGACTCTAGGTGACGTGTGCCGGACAGGATGACTTGAGGCATCGGACAAGGATAAGCAACAGCACTTTGTGCACAGGATCCAGTCTGAGTCTTTCCTCTGGACCAACATCAGGGTACAACAGTGGCAACACCACCCAACTACAGCAGGGCAACAGACCAGTTCGAACAGGACAGGTCTGTATATTAATGCTACATGATACATTAGATTTGAAATGAAACTGAGATTTAAGATTGAGCTAAAAAGGCTCAACTTTTCTTCTGTCCAGATCATGAAGAATGAAGGGCTGAAGGTTGGGACACGTCCTCCTATTTGTGCTCCACAGAGTGTGAAGACACAGAGAGGGTGGCTGTCAGCCCAGGGTAACAGCAGGACAGTTAATCACCAACCCCAAATAGATTTGGGCAATAATCATGATTAATTATTATTTCAGTAAGACGTCCAGATAAATCATTGCTATTTCAGGATTTATATTTGCCTTCCTTGGAAGCTTTGGCAATTTGTTTAATATGGCAACTAATAAATGAGATTATTGCCCAGGTTTGTCACCACTTCTTTACCGTCTTCTTTACATCCTCTGTATCTAAATGTGCTAATAATATCATGTGATTTATTAGACGTCCAACAGAGCAGCGGGTTTGAGCCTCTGATGACTTCATCTCCGGCCTGTACACGCCAGCGGACAGCATCCGTCGGCTCCTCGTCTTCCATATCGACAACCTATCAGGACATCACATTCAGTCTTCTCGGTCGAGCTCTGGCTGAGGTAATATACCCGAAAAGTCAGCTGTAGAAAAACGTGCTCTAGGAGAGACATTCTAATTAGTATTTTGTATTTGCGTTGAAAG
The DNA here is from genome assembly GCF_963576455.1 of Neolamprologus multifasciatus. NCBI lineage: Eukaryota > Metazoa > Chordata > Actinopteri > Cichliformes > Cichlidae > Neolamprologus > Neolamprologus multifasciatus. Next base: position 11,712,254 of record NC_140457.1, on the reverse strand, counting down.
ATTCACATAGTAATTAACTGTCCTTTATAAAAAAAAATTGGGTTTATTCTCACTGGTATTTGTTTTTGAGTTGAGTAAGACATTTTTTTCTCGACAGGTGCGACTGGCTGCCTCAGGGGATTTTGGCAACCTGGTGACAGGCAAAGCCGCAGCAGGCTGGAGGTGAGCATTCTCCAACCATCTCCCTTTTTCTCGATTTCCTCGGTGCCTGCTCCAGGATAATTTTGAGCAAGTAGACAATTTGCATCACAAAAATCATTTATGTGCTATTAGAAAATGAACTTTGTCTATCTTTACCCAGTTACCAAGGAGATGAACGGGGAATTCAGGCATACTACAAACCCTCTTCCTGCCCATCTGTCCACGGTTTCCTGGGAGCTGGGGAGCTGGACAGACCGCTGGATAGCCTGTGGAACCTAATCTCCCAGCTGTCCAAGAGCCACATGTACAATCAGTCAGTCCGCTCAGTGTGGACACGACCACTAGATGACAGCACTCAGCTTGGTGAGCCAACATCCTCATAGGCAGCAGTTTTAATGACAGTATATTTAATCTTGAGTTATCCTGAATATCACAATTTTAAGGAGATTTCTTGAAACTTCATTCCTCTCTATCCATTCATTTGTTATAATGCTAGTAGTTAAAACATCATCTTAAAAAGTAAGATGCTTATTTTCCGAGAGAGTTCAGAAACTAAAACACTGCTTAAACGTCATTGCTCAGAAAGAAAAACTGATGAATTATGGTTGTGTAAGGTGACCTTGTGCAATCCGTTTACCTTGCAAAAACCTTTGTGCTTTTGCTAAAAAGCAAATCTTAAAAATAAAATAAAATATTTACACTTTTATCTTGACAGCAAAACTATTTATATTTTGTGCGACGCAGTTAATAGAGCCTGCAAATTCTTCTCAGCGAACGCATCTGCATCCATTAACTATCTGTACTACAGCGTGGTTCAGCACAGTCTCATTCATCACTGCCAAGTTTGTTTTATTACGCGGCCAGCTCCATCCTCACACCTGCAGTGTGTTTTCATTTAATACCTGCAGCCCACCACGAGGCCTTTTTTACTTCTGCTGGCCTCTTGTTCTCCAAGTTTTCATTCTTTGTACAATTTTTGTTTTTTATGCAAGCATGTAGACTTTAAACTAAAGTATCAAGTCACTGTATCGTGAATATGACATTTTATTTAGTGAACTTTCTTTCTACCAGTCTAGTATCCCAGTATTAAACAGAATTGGTGCTGGATAATTAAAAGACGTAGTAGAAAGTACTTGAAGGTACATGATCTGTTTATAGTGTAGTTTTTCTTTATATGTGACTTTGTTTTTTAAATATTGTATTTATTGATTTTTGTACAGCATACACAATCACAAAGAACAAGTAAGAGTATGTCAGACACTAAAATATACATAGAGAATTGAAGATAAAGATGCAGCGGCCCGAATTGAGTCCAACACGAGGCCCTTTGCTGTGTGTCTTTCCACTCTTTCTCATAATATTTTAAGGAAGAAATACAACTAAGAAGATAATCAAAATATATGTGCTCAGGGGGTGCCGGTGCCAGTTCTGGTATTCTCTGGCGATTGCCTATAGATATGCACGGTACTGGGCTGTAAGCACAGGTGTCATGAACGGTTGTCATGTCCTCGTGATGTCCGTTTCTGACAGTTTGGGGCATAAACATGCACAAGTGGCTCGTTGGAGGGCTCTGGCATTGCTCCTCCTGTTCCTTACACAAAGGAGCAGATACTAGTCCTGTTGCTTTGTTGATCCAGGTCCTCGTGTAAAGGCCTAATGCTCTTCCACACTCCTGAGACCGTTATAGGAGACACATCAAAGCTATCAAAGCCATGTGGGGGCTGCAGGTACCGTCTCATGCTACCAGTCACTAGGAAAAAGGAAAACTAGAGGGAAATCAGCCAGGAAGCATAAGAGGAGAACACCAGGAGTGCACTTGCTGTCACTTTCACTTCACAGATTGATATTCCTGCAATTTAGCTGGCGGGGTTTAACCTGTGATAATTGTGCAGGCCCTTATTTTTTTAAGTATTATTTTTATTACCTTTTAACTGATGGAAGTCTGAAAAAGGCGAGATATGTCATGTGTGGTTTGTTGTGAAGATTATGAGTAGGCTCGTTAGTGTATTCATGAAAGTCTGAGAAAGAGCCTTGTGCTCAAACATCACACTGCAAATAAAATCCTTGCACAGGAGCTGTTTGGTTTGTCTGTTTCTATAGTAGTAAATCTATTTCCAGTATTGGGCTTTTATTACATTGCCCCAGTTGTTTTATTTCCAGGTTTGTATCGAATATACTTGATCATTTTCACGTATCTCTCCATTTTTGTTTAGTTTACATTCTCACAGATTCGTCCACCTGTCACCTCAGCCAGCCGCGAGATTTCTGCTGCATCAGCTCACAGTCCAAACAGGTGAGCACAGCTTCAACATTAACCAGCCGACGCGCATGATTACTGTTCATCTCTCTTGTGTAAGGCTCAGGGAGTATGTGCAGCATTTGCACGCGTTAGCTTGACAAAGAAAAATCCAGATTACATTGTAGTGCAAACAGCAATTTAACAGCATGTTCCTCATCCACAAAATGTTAAACATGCTATTTAGATACTACTCATGCTTAGAAGTCACCGAGCATAAACAACACTCTGACTCAGAGGCAGTGGGTGTGGAGGAAATCGTGTCAGCTGTTGGTTGTTGGTGTCGGTGTACACTTGCCTCCCGGCTGATCAAAAGAGTGCGGCACCTGTTTTATTGATATTGTTTTCTCTGCCGCAGGGTGGCCTGCACGTGCTGGCAATGCAGTCTGTGTTTGAGGAGTCTCTCCCTCGGCCCAGCGTGGACGCCATCCGTGGGGAGATGTTGCCCAGTTGCTGGATCTTGCAACCAGTTAGACGTAATGAAAAGGAAGTAACCAGAGTCATCTACCTGCTACAGGTAAAATATGCTTGCCAGAAATACATCCACAGGCTCTCATGCATCACTCCCTATTTCATTGGGTGCAAAAGTAATGCGGTCACATAAAGCAAGGTTAAGGTTTGTGAAGGTTATTATGTTCGGTTTCTTTTTTTGTGGTCATTTTGGAGGCTGCAGTTTAAAGGCCAAAATACCTAAAAGACACTTTCAGTGAATTACTTCTATATTCCACTATATTACTTTTAGATTTCGATATACTTAATAGAGCAGTTGTGTGTATTGCAATACAACCACCAGAAGGGTAGCAGAGTTGAAGTCTATGCATTTTAACCTCCAGTAAATCAGTCTTTCGAGCTGATTATTGAGGCTGATTGTGCTGATCTAAACAGCAGGATGACTTTATGGCTCTCCACTGGCAGGCCTATCACTATTAGGGAAATTAGTTTCATGGAGTAGAAGCTTTTTTTTCACCTTCCACCAAGTTTACCACAGGAGCAGCTGATACAGCACAGACAAAGACTTCACTCAGAGTCCATCTTTATAATGAAAACGTAATTGTATTTTCATATTTGCTGTGTTTGAGTAACTTGCTCACTGGACATTTTATTAGGTATACCTATTTAACTACTCATTTATGCAAATATCTAATCAGCCAATCGCATCGCAGCAACTCAGTGCATTTAGGTATGTGAACTACAAACGGATGGAGAATAAAGGTTATTTAAGTGACTTTAAACATGCCGTGGTTGTTGGTGCCTGACAGGCTGTTTTGAGTATTTCAGAAACTGCTGATCTACTGGAATTTTCCCAGACAACCATCTCAAGAGTTTACAGAGAATGGTCCAAACAGTTCTCTGGGTGAAAATCCCTTGTTGATGCCAGAGGTCAGAGGAGAGTGGCCAGAAGCTGACAGGAAGGCAACAGTAACTCAAATATAACCACTTTAGGCAGCCAAGGTATGCAGAAGAGCATCTCTGGTGTACAGCAGCAAAAGACCACAACAGGTGCCTCTTCTCTCAGCTAAGAACAGGAAAGTGAGGCTACAATTCACACAGATTTACCAACTTTGGGCCGTAGAAACATGAAAAAATGTTGCCAGGTTTGGATCTCGTTTTCTGCTGTAATATTCAGGTGGTGTTGGTGTAAACAACATGAAAACATGAATCCATCCTGCTCTGTATCAGTGGTTTGGGCTGGTGGTGTAATGGTGTGGGGAATATTTCCTTGACGCACTTCAGGCCTTGGTACCGATTGTATCAATCCCTTTATGATCGCAGTGTGTCCCCATCTTCTAATGGCTGCTTCACTGGATGTGCAGCTAACAAATCTGCAGCAACTGTGTGAGGCGTGGCCCTCATGTCAATGTGAACCAAAAATCTCTGAAGAATGTTTTCAGTACCTTGTTGACTCTTTCCACAAAGAAAATGGGGTCCAGCTCAGAATTAGCAAGGTGCACCTAACAAAGTGTCTGGTGAGTGTAATTTGCAGGCTGTACTACATGGATGTCATTTGTTATCTCCGTTTCCTCTTCTGTTTATTTTCAGCTGGACCTAGGAACTCCATCTTTTCCTCACCGTCTCGTGAACGCTGTTGCCAGACGACAGGCAGCCGTCATCGCCGATCTTGATGTTTTCCTTTCTTCGTAAATCGACGGGACGTGCAAAGACGCATCATTAGCAGCGAGCACTTAGATCCTCTCCGTCACGGAGTCGGTCTGTCTTTTGAATTTGCACCTGAAATGTTATTTACTTGATTTTTTTTAAGGGCACTGTTACATTTTATATCCAGACACAAAGTTGAAGCAGCTTTTTTTTTCTTAATGAAGGTATTTTTGTAAAATATTGGTGTTTTTCTATATTTGTACATGCACATGATGATTTTCAAGACTGTTTTACCAAAGATTAGATGTTTTTAATTGAATGACTTGGCATTGTAGTTATTGCCAGTTGCTTTTAGGTGCTTTCAGGTTGAGACCACTTAAGTTTCCCCTCTAAATCTTATATCCCCCTGATAAATAGCAGGCATTTTACCTCCTCAGTGACATTTTCGTCTGTTTACTTTCTTTTATATGTTGACTGACAGATGCAGCCAGTTCTGTTAATGTTTTAAATCCACCAGTGTACATCTTTGACTGCTTCCTCGCACATGCACAATAAAAAAAAAAAAAACAGTGTAGTGATAGACAGAACAAAACTTCACTAACTTCTCTTTAGTCCTTTTCCCGCTACATTTGTGTGCCTACAGCATTTCCTCACATATTCAATAAGATTAATTCAGCAGAATATGAATTTCAAATATCTCTTAGCAATTCTCAAAAATGGAAAAGAAAGATATGTAAGCTATATACTGTATTATATAGTAGCACCATGTAGGCCAACCTGGAGGAATGGTAAGGAGTTGTTTTGTAGCTGAAAATGTTAATCAGCTCACTGCAGAAAAACACGAGGGGAAAAAAAGTTTTGTAGCAAAACAAGGAAGAGGAAAGTTGGGAACCTTTTGACTATTATCAACTCTTAAGGGCATGAGGGCAGATCAGTTTTGAACCAGAACATGATGGTTCGTGCCCTCATGTCAAACATGCAACGTGTTGATGAGACTATTATCCAGCTCCAGGGTTAAGCTCTCATAGTTTTCAGTACCCCGATTCTGCATGAGGTGAGCTTTTAAGGTCTTCCCCTCCCACTTGTTTCTGAAGCCTGTTATTTATTTAGTTTCTCTTGCCTTCTGTTTGAAATGCTGTTGAATGTGTTATGTAGCTGTTCTTCGGAGTGCTGTGTTTGTGGCTGCTTGCACAAAACCTTTTCTGCATTTAGTAAAATTGAAGAGGATTGTAAAAAGGTTGTTGTTTTAATGTGTACAGTTCTTTTAACTAAGATGAGAAAAGGCCAGACTGCTCTCAGACAATCCGGGTCTTGTGTATTTGGATATGAAGCCATGTTATGTGGAGTCATTAAAAGACAATGTTGACTCTGAAAGTAAAGTTCAACTAAACCTGTTCCCTGAGGCACCAAAGAAAAAGAGACAAGTGAAAAATGCAGTAGGAGCTGTATGGAAGGTTGAAGGAAAACAAAACTTTAGCAGGAAAAATTAATTGCAAGATTTTAACTTGTCAGAATTTTGAGATGCCTAACTCAAGATTTTGACTTACAGATTGCAATTTTAATATTGTCAGTGAAGCAAACCTCCATACAGCTGTTTGTAATACTTTCTTGTTTTTTTTATAGCATATTTTTATTTCTTAAGAAATATATATATTTATGTTTTTCTGGTGTGATATGTATGTATTTTATTATAAGCGCCATACTTCTTGTTGCTAATAAGTTGTTATTAGCCATTTTTCAAATAAGTTTTGTTTTTTATGACACAAACTGTTGCATCAAAACCTCTTGTGTGTTCAGTTTTAGTTACCTTGTATGTAGCAAGCAGAACATTTACCTTTAGTGCTGACTGAACTTCTTTTTGGATATTGTTGTACTGAAAGGTGATATTAAAAAAACAAACAAACATATTTCTCCGAGTGCTTCTGGGTTAGAAACATGGTGTTGCACTATATCTTTAATGAAGTTTCTAATAAGATTATATCGGTGCAGTTATATCGCTTAAATGGTTTCCAAATGAGCTTTATTCCTTTTTTGATGTCATTTCTTCTGACTCTGACTTCATCACACAGGTGTGTCCACTCTCCATGTCCTGGCCTCTCTTCTCTGCCTTGGAGGTGACATTTCTGAAAGGGTCTCGATAGGTAGGTGGGTGGTTGCCGTGTGCGCGATTAGAGCCCTTTCTGGGCGGGGTGGAGTGCACTGAGGTGGGGGTAGGAGGCGTTGCATAGGACATCAGAAGTGTCTCTGCCATTTAGAGTCACCAGCCCTTGTCAGGAATGTCCGTCCCCTGCGCGCAGAGATCATGTACTGGATGCGCCAACTTTATTTTTAACTCTGCAGGGTGGGTCACTCGCCTGGCTTTCGGGAATGACCGTGGAGCGCGCGGCGCCTTCAGCCCCTTTCCCTAGTCCCCAGTGTAGGACTGTGCCCACCTCGAGCTGTGGAGACCTCTGTGCGCTCTGACCAGGACCCCCACTGAGTCAATGGGATTATAACTGGTTTACTGGCAGGAAGAAGACTAAAGATAAACACTTTCGGACAGAAGAAAAACCAGAAGCAAGTAAGTGTAAACTGAAAGCAGAACTAATGAGCTATTGCAAAATTAAATTAATGATCTTTGTGCAAATAGTATGGGAGCCGTGTTCATTTATTTAGACTACTGTTCGCAGTTGTTTGTTGGTTAAGTTTCCTCCAAAGTACCTGTTGATCCGGGCTGTCATGTTTAATAATAACGTAAAAGCTCTGAATGATTTATCATTGTTATAATATTCACTGATAAAACCGCTAAACATTGTTTTAATAAAACTATATACAAATTCCCAAGTTATTAATTTTTCTTTTACTGTAAAACAGCCAGGGTGGCGTGCGTCTATAAATTTGCGCAGAAATAGGCCATTGCGCGCGATTGCGCACAAAACTATGCACTTTCCAGAAGGTATTGCGGAACTATTCAGATAATTTACCAATCTAAAAGAAGCAACACTTAGCTCAAAAGTAGTCTGCTATACTTCAAGTATACTTCCGTCACTTAAAGGAGCACAATGCTACTGAAACGTGTGCTTAGACATTTCCGAAGTACAAGTACTCAGAAGGTGTCTCCAGTGGGCTTCCTGTCATATTAATACCGGTGCTTTAATGTAGGTAATACTTTAATGCTACTGATGTCATATTAGTTTCACGTCCAATATATTAGGAGTTGCATCATGGTTCTTACGCCTGTCGTTATTTTTTTTTTTTTATAAAAGTGACCCAAGAAAAGCGCCAGAAATATGTATTTCGTTACATTCCATCGCTTATGTTTGCCAAAGCTTGAAAACATTCCACTGTAGCATGTGAGCTAGTTTTCCCTTTGTTAAAGCACCTTGCAAAGCCTTTTCACCTTTGATTGAAAGCAGTCTGCTGCCCTTTGAAAGGCAAAGATATGGCACATTTCCTGCTCAAAGAAAGTTCAGCTTTATTCCCCTTAAAAGGACAAGTGAGCATGTGTGGCTCTGTCTGGCCAGGCAGGGACTTCAGTGTAAACACACTCCAGGAATAGTTTATTATCGATTCATCTTAACCTCTTGCAGGATCACACTCAGTGCTGTTGAAGTCCAAACAACACTGACCACAAAAAATGAGCTTCTTCTTTTCGCTTATGTTTCATGGATTGATATCCTTTCAACTCTTGGTTTCGGTATTCATTCTTATATATAAAAAAAGCAAGTAATTGTTCTTTACTCCATATTGATCTCTGAGTGCTTGGTGTTTATGTCTCAGATTTACTCTCAGCTGGACCGCAGGCCTACCTCTCCTCAGTCCAGTTGCTCCTGCCGCTACAGTTTCACGAACACACTGTAGGTCACACATCTCGACCACACCCATCTCTTATTTCATCCTCTCCATCTGACTCTGTGCTGCTCAGAATAATGCATGGCCAGCTAATGTTTTGTTCTGCTCAGAGTGCAGAGCAAGCACCAGCGTAACATTTACTTACAGCTGGAAAAATGGTCTGCAGAGTTGTAATTCAACTCAAGTGCTGATTTGATGTTTGCATTGGACATACTTGTTCACAGTGTAGTTTTGCTATTTAAAAAAGGGGGTCCAGTAAGTCCAGTAAGAGGAAGGTTACCAACTAATTTCGGCCAAGCATAAAGGTAAAACTTTCATTCACATCTTTAAATATTTTTTCCAAGATCCTATGCTGGCATTATATGCAGAGCTGTTTCCACAAAAGTCCAAGCTCATGTTGCATATACTTACACGCACCCAGGTCATGCAACATGTGGGGATCTGAAGGAATTCCAGCTGACATTCTTATCATCCCTCTTGACATTTTACTGCTTTGGAGAGATTATCCAGCACCTCTTACCCACCAACTCACAGCGTGCAGTCACTAGAATGATTTATGTACAACAGGAACATGTTCTGGGGTCTTTATCTACTGTAGGTGATAGAAATCTATCCACAATCAGCCAAAAAAACAAGATTGAATCAAATTAGGCTTTATTAGTAGAGGCGTCAGAACTTAACTGCAATGCACACATGCCTTTTATGCATACCAAACTGTACATCTGTGTATTTGTATTTTTTAAATATTTAAAACATTTTCCAGGGTGACCTTCTGTGAGCAAGCAGGTAGATTAGAGTGTTCCCTCTCACTCAAGGACACCACGAGAGGACACCTTGCTATTGAGACACACGTGCTGTGGCAGGCAGAGAACTTGTGACCTTTCTTTCACTGGACTTTCTATAATAAGGAGTTCAGCATGTCTCCAAATGGAACTGACTGCAGCATCACCGTGTATAAACATGTTTGGATTTGTGTTCAGCTGCTAAATGGAGCAGTCGGTCAATCCCCAAACACGATTTGATTCTCACAGCTTTGTGACAGTTTGTGAATATAAATTTGTGGGCCGTGTTAGAGAGGGTTTGTGCAGTAGAAGTGCGTCGTGCAGTCATGCCGGGCCAGGTTGTGCACGAGGTGATAAGGGGATCCCTAGTGGTGGGTGGAGCATCCCTGTGCTGATAACAGCCCTCTGCTGAGGACTGATACTGAGCAGGAGGAGGAGGGACACCTGTAGGATGCCATTACTGCGCATCACTGAGGGCCTCTTCTCTGAATGGACTGAACAAACAAACCTCTGTAGTTTGTAATTTGTGTCAAAGTACATTTAGTAAAATAAAATACTTACAGTAGAGACATTTTAAGTTTTTTTTAATATATATGTTTGCCACCTTTTAAAGTAATATTGAACTAATTATAAAGATGCAAAGTACTGAATATCATATGAAATACTGAGCACTGTGCAGGTAAACTATTAAAAGTATTACACTTATAATAACATAATGCCAGTAGTGAAGATAATCTAGTAGAGATGGAGTGCATCTACTGTTTTTAGTGAACTTTAGAATCACATCAAAAACTACAATTATTATCATCAGATTACAAATTATAGCCTTTATCTGTAATCCATCATTTAAAGCTCTAATGTTAGTAAAAGCAAAATGCACGCGCCCTTAATTTGTGCTGTAAAGGGGGATTTTGGCATGTTCTGTACCCCATGCTTCATCTCATGGAGTATTAACCTAAGTTAGACTCCCCGCCTCACTTCAGCTCACATGACTATTCTCACCAACAAAAAGACGCAAACACGAACACGTTCGTACTTCGAACTACGTGAGCGGCATCATTCAAAAGAAGGCGGTTTCGTCATGTTTCTGCTGTACAGAGGGGTTCCCCTCCCCCGTGTGGCATGATAAGAGAGCTATGCTGCACCCAGATAGAGCTATCTGAGTGGTTGCCCTTCAACCCGCCATTCCACACGAAGAATACACAGACACACTGCGCTGTGACAGTTGACCAAAGTCACACGTACAAAATGGAGACTGTGAGGAGGGGGCATAGAAACTCATGTGGGCAGCTTCAAAGCTGCCATACATTTGATTTTTGTGTAAAAATATCCTAAAACTGCAGCTGATATCACACCAATGCCCCAAATTAAATTCTGGTGTCAGTTATAGATACAGCCTTGTATAGATTGAAACTTAAACTCCCCTCCCAAAAAAATGAACTGCAGAATTTATCAATAGTTGGATGGCAACTAACTGTAAATATCATCACTGGTTGTGATGCAGATAATATTTTGACATTTTTAGACTATTAGATTGGAAAACTGCCTTTATATTGTCCCTAAATTAATGTTACATTTTGCAGCCAACAGCCCAATGATATACAATTAACTGTAAAAGCACTAAATTCTAACAATTTGCGGAAAATATTAAAGAAAGTAAATCATACAGTTTGTCATTTTTTTTCTATTAATCATTCTAACTTAAATAATTGGGGCAGAGAATAAATGATCATTTGTTTAGAAATGACCAAAGCTGTTATTCTTGTATTATAATCCTAATCAATCATAATGTGACGTGCTCTGTGTATTTGCCCTCTGTTTCAGGTCGCCTTCAGCATTCCCGGTTCATCCTGCCGCTTTTTCCATCTGCTCATCTCCCTCTTCACCCAGACCACCTGAGGACACCGCCAGCCGTCCCCCCGCCCGCTCGTCACCCTGGCTGCCGCCATGACTTCCACCACAGATTTTGACAATGTGGAGATCACGCAGCAGTACAGCCACATCAACACCCGCTTTGACCTCTCTGATGAGGAACTAGACAATGACAACAGCTCTGCCAGGCTGTTTGAGCGCTCGCGCATCAAGGCCCTCGCAGGTGAGTGCCTGCATAGTAAACAGGCTGCGTCCTCGGTGACAGATTTTTGAGATGACAGTCTTTTTAAAAGCGAAAGAGAAGGGCACAGAGGATGAGCTGTAAAGGGTGAGCACCTGTTTAACTTTAGTTGGGTTGAATAAAACTGTAACCTTCACTCAGATTTCTGTTACAAAAATTACAAAACTCCCACCGCAGGTCAGCTTTGAGTTTAGTCCACGGCTTTTGCTAGCACTCTCCAGGGTTGGTTGTGTATGGATGAATCTAACAGTTACACCCAACCAGCAGCTGAGCCCTGACACTTCTCCACACCCTCTGCAAATAACTGGGATCACTTGCACATTCCCTGAATGTCCAGTGTCTGACCGATCTGGACAGCTGCCCTGTCTCTCTTGCTCCCATAGCACAGATCTTTGGGATTTCTGGCTAAGCTGGTAAGCTGTGACCCACCTGTGGGCCTGCTGCTCTGAGTTTTTAAATAGCAGTGTTCCTGTGGTAGCAGGAAGCGAATCACAAAAGGGGAGTGATGGAGGGTCAACACCATGGTCGGTGCACAAGAGAGATGATAGGACACAAATTAATCTCTGTGGAGTTCAGACTTCTGGAAGGACTTAAGATATTTAAAGAGATTGTAATGATGTTGACACAGAAACGTAGTCCTCAATGAACTTTGAACAAAAGCATTTTTTAAATGTTAAATGTTGTCAAATACACTAGTATTTAACACATCATCACCACATACAGTTTAAATGACAAACCTGTTAGTGGGCAATGACACCCAGCAGACACTGAGCAACATTAGCTTTTCCCTGTGTCATCTTTGGATCCACCTGACCAACACAAGTCCAATATTTACTACTTCTGGCGGTCATACAAAGGCAGCAGCGGCTGAACCAAAACATCTGCAGGATATAAAAGCAAAAAATATGCTTAAAGACATTTAAAAGGATCCTTTTATCTCAGCAAACTGAGGGCTAATGGAGAGTTAGCAATCTGACCCACTATAATAAGAAAATAAATATTTAATAGAATGGCTTTAACAATACAGATCAATGTAGTTGATCACTGACACAAAAGTTGACAACTTCAACTTGTGACTGGATTTTGTGTAAGCACACACTGGCTCTTACATTCTGTGTGATATATATTATGCATGAATGCATGGTTTCCTGTGAGGCCGTTAGGGGCGGGTATACAATTTGAGTCCAGTGTGGAAAAACTGGGCTCACCGACCAACAAGGAAAACCGCTTTAGGGAGAATTATGTTGCAGACACAGATGACTGGTGTCACTTAGCTGCTTTACCGTCATCACGTTCAATCATGTTAATGCTGCTTCTCTCACTGCTGCGGCTCATTAGTCTAACCCAATTTCCTCCTTTTACAAAATTTACAAACAATTTTGCAACCATTTGCTTCAAGCAGTGAAGGCGCCAGACAAAAAACAGAAAATGGGCAAACACAGAAGGCAAATCCTCTGTAAAATTCTGGGCTGGATAACAACAATTAAAGTAGCAGTTTTGCCGATGAACATCAACCTCTCATCAAAACCATCTTTTTTTTGCCGACAGGCACATGTCAGTACCAAAATTGTGATTTGAACTTAGATTCAGTAACTCCCATATCTTAGTAGTTTTCAATATTTGATACTCTGGACAAAAGAAATCCCTCAGGTTTGATGCCGGCTCCTATTTTGGGTTTCCAGTATGGTTTTTTTTCCCGCCTTTCCAGGATATTTGTTGTTTTTTTTTGTTTTTTGTGTTTATAAAGAAGCACTACTTTTCCTGCTGTCTCTTTAAGTGATGAAGGCTTCTGTGTGTGGGTGCTGGTGATGTTGTGTTAGAGTGCTGCTGCTGTAATGCAATAAGTGTTTCCTGTCAGAGAAAGAGAGAGAGAGAGAGAGTGAAGGAGGGAGGAAAGTGATAAGAGAAGCAAGAGATGAGAGAGGCTGTGAATGACACCCGCTGCTGATTTACAGCTTGTGAGCTCAGAAATATGCTCTCAGCAAGCCATCAAAGAACATACAGGCCGTACTGAATATACACTAGTTTACACTGCGTCTTACTTTGGCTTAGAAAAGACGCGTTTCTTTAAGATACGCTTCAGTTTCGTGATGGTTTATTGGCTCAAAAAAAAAAAAAAAAACTCTCCATGTGTACAGTTAACATTCAGCGATGTCACGACTTTGTGGGAGTGTTTGTCTATGGGGAGGAGGGGGTTTGTGGGAACACGTGGATGTATTGAAACATAATGTATGCACGGCTGGAGCTGGAGAAACCACTCAGATCTGAACTGAAGGCTGCCTGAGCTCTGGTGTTGCCTGAGAGTGGAGGCAGAGCATCACCACGGCAGCAGTGAGGAGAGTGAAAAAGTGGAAGGAGGAAGAGGAGGGAGGGAGGGAGCAGGAGTGAACGTGAGAGGGATCTGGAAAGGAGGACAGAGAGCCAAGAGACTGGGAAGAAGAGAGACGTGGTGTGCCAAGCTCCTCTGCTGGCTCCAGAGGCGGTGTGTGTTCCTGTTGTTGTTGTTTGGGGGTCAAGATGAGCAGCCCGTGCCTGCTGCGCACTGCCCCTATAAGCCAACCCCGGCTCAGAGAGGTCAAGATCAGCGTGAAGGCCAGCAGCAGGGAGATTACAGCCATTCGGAGCAGCAGCGGAGGGGCCAGGGAGGCTTCCAGTCGCTCTTACATGCCACCTGAAAAGGAAGCACCTGTGAGGGTCAGCGTGAGCAGCAGCCGGAGCAGGAGCACGCCGCCGGTCCACAGGGCCCAGAGACCCGAGAGCAGGAAGTCATCAGGGGGAAGCACCTGCAAGCAGCAGCAGCAGCCGGAGCACCACCCGGAAAAGAACGGCACCATCCTGCATGTCCCGCTTGGCGTGGCGCCCACGGGGCTGTCCCCTTTCTCCTCATCCTCTTCCTCGTCCTCCTCCTGCACTCCCAGACATCAGCGGCCCTCTCGCCCCCATGTTACCCCTGCCCCCACCCCCCTCCTCCTCTCGTCCTCCTCCTCTTCCTCCTCGGCCAAGAGTATGAAGCGAGCTCGCTGGCTGAGTTACAGCACCTCTAACATCTGCTTCAACTCCATCCTGGACGGGCGCTTCAGGCAGCTGCAAGGTACAGGGTGCTGGTGGCAGAGCTGTGCGTGTGTGTTTGTTCACCCTCTTATGCCTCACAGACACTTTTCCAATTATGCCCCTCACTTACCCAACTTGGGTTTCTTGTTAGGCCTGGGTGAGATGGCAGGGAGGTCGAGCTGCGAGTTGTGTAAGTGTAAGGCTAGTTTGTCATCCTGTTGTAAGAACTGGAAAAAGGCAGCAGCAAGTAAGTGCAAACTTCCATAGCAGTTGCCATTTTATTAAATGTATTTGGTTGTAATTTATTTATTTCCAGGAAGCTGTGGCTCTGCCCCAATTGTTCACTGACTTGACTTTAAATAATTCATAGGCAAACTCCTAAAAAGGTTGTGATGTTTTTCCCTCCAAAGCCATTCATGGCTGGCTACTGTTACGCATTCTTCTGTGCCCTGTTTTTTATTTATAAACAAGAAACATATCCGTCATTGTGCCACCTATTCTCCGTACGGCCCTTTCCACTTATAAACTCTTCCAAAGTACAAAGTATGAGTGCGTTTCGTTCCTAACCTCCTTTTCCCCCGAATGACTTGCGTTGGTGGTGTTAAAAAACAATCAATTTCTCTGATGGTTTTACCTTCTCCCTGCCCATGTTATTAAGGTTTTAAAAGAGAGGTCTGCCGTCACAGTGGATTTTTGTTAGCTTGCACTATGCTCTCCAACTCCCCGATGACAGGAGTGCATTAGTGAGTGGAAGAAAATGGAGGAGACGATGCAGGAACAGAGAGGGGAAATGCTTTTTTTTTTCCCTGCCTCTGCTAGATTTCAAGTATTGACTGATTCTGCAGACTGCAGAGGCAACTGATACGTGAAGCAGCAAAGTTTTGAAGCCTCCCCAAATCAGGGATGCGTCTTGAGATGTGTATTGATCCGCCAAATGCATTTCATAATATTTTATTTACTTCCTATTTACCTGCTATTAGGGAGATATGGCCAAGACTGCATTTGGGCAGAATAAGATTTGTGTTTCACGTTTATTGGTTTACTTTTGAAATGTACACATGCTCGCTGTTGTCAAGTATGTCTGCCGCCGAGGTTACAAGAAGCAGTCTTTGAGTTGTTTGACTGACCTTTAACCCTTTTAGTTTTCACCAGTGGTGTATGCACCTCTCTCCAAGCCCTTAATCCTTTGCTGTTTTCTAATTAGAAATACAATCTCACCATTGGATTGATTCTCAGATTATTTTTTATGTCTTCTTTAAGCTTGAGCCAGGCTTTACAGTTCACTTGCTTCTTTTGCAGCTGCTCTAAATACCTTTGCGTGAGAACGCATCAAGAAACCCTGGGAGCATCAAATATGCATTAATATGATGCTCAGCAGTTGCCAAGTACATGTAATGAAGACTCAGACAATCCACTTGCCCAGTAAGCAAAATGTTTTAGTCAGTTAGATGTCTAGAAGACATCTGTAGTAGTACTGTTGTGCTCAGATATTTAGGGTAAAATCTGGTTGAAAGGTCAAGCTTTAGTAGTTGTACCAAATCTCACATAGACATTGTTTAACCAGCTATATATCTATTTAAAAAAAGCTTATTTTTGCATTGAGACTGGATGCTTGATGAATGATTTAACCTACTCACCTAGATCCTATCTATGACTGCTTCTCTCTATCCTAGAATATATCTGCCAAAGTATAGCCTGCTTTTAGCCCAATCCAACATTTAGAGATGTTTTTGGTGGTACAAATATGTGATAATAGGAGGGAAGTGTTGGTCAGTCTTGTTAATAAAGCACAGTATGATAGCTGCGGGACAGGTTGAGCTGGCAGTGTCATGACTCAGTCATGTAACGGGGTGCTCTAAGACCTTTGGGCCAAACTCAATAAGAGCTGACTGTGGGAAAAGACGGATCAAGCTTTGTACAGGGAAACTCCATCAGCATGAATAAGTCATCGGGCTTTCGCTGGAGTCAAAGAGTGGACGAGAAATTACAAAGTAAAAGCATGTGAAACAGAGGAGTGTTTAGTAAGGCTTGCATTGATAGCAGGCGGGAGGCTGGATAAGGGACAAAAAGCAGGCGTGACAAGACACAGCTGCAGTCCAGGGGAACAAAAAATGAAAGCGAAGTGAAAGAAGTTGGACATACAGTATGACTGCTGCACTTACACTTAATATTTAATAGCATGGCAACAGCAGGGCAATGAACAGATGAACAGTAAGGTTATACTCAGCCTGTATCACAAATTATTAGTACAGCCAGTTTTATATTTATAAGCTGGACTTAAATGTTCATGTTTCACTTCCATCCAACATTAATGCTTTCGAATAGCTTTGATTGATCAGTTTACAAACTGCGATACGTTTGCATTTCACACTAGCTTCACAGATTTTTAAGCCGAACTACATAAATAATGTTAAAATGAAATATTAATCAAAAACTGAATTAATAACCAATAAACCTGCTCAGTTTCATAAAATCATGGATTTTGGTGCTCCAGTCTTCTTTTTCCTGGTGAGTCCACCAGATCTGAGTTGATGTTACTGTTGGCGTGTCGTTGAACACGGCGCAGACAAACATCTCAATGGCTTTAACACAAATATACAACATATTCCATATTAGTAAGTAATCAGAGGAGGCGTGTCCCGATTCCTGCTTCTTTCTGTGACTGAGTTTGAGCTCGCCTTATTTTGACGTCTTATTTTTGAAACAAGAGAGCCAAGAAAACTTTTGGACTTAAGAAGAAATGCTATCTTTGTCTGTGTTAAATATAGAAGGTCAAAAAGCAAATGGAAAACCCAAACCTATGACCCGTAGAGCTAGGGTGTCTAGCTAGGCTCTCTTATGCAATGTTATGGTTCGGATCACTGCAAATCAATACAGCGCTGTCCTCGGTGACATTCCTCCTTATGTGAGTGGTCTCTCCAGAATAAAAGTGCATCCCTTCCAGCAACTATATGTTATATTATTTCCATATTTATTTACTAGGAAGCCAAAAAGCTGCAGGAAGTGTAGTGGTAAAAGGTTCCAGAGCAAGCACGTACTCTTGAAGCTTATCCAATAACCTATATGTAACAGTCTCCTAGGCAGCAAACCGCTCTATTTGAGCTCTCTATTAGTAAGTACTCTCAAGTGTATGAAACCCCTGACTTACATTTACAAATCTATTCTGCTCTCCATCAGCAATTCATGGTGTTAAATCGTGTATTCTTTAAATAATATTTGAAGGTCATAATTCAGCAGGCTTAGTGGCCTCATATTCTCAAAGTGAAGTGCCTCTAAAATCATCAGTGGTGACACTAAATTATTATTATTATTATTGTTATTGTTATTATTATACAGCTATCTGGTCTTAGTCACCCTCCAGATTTCATACCCTCAGTTACACTTTAAATTTCTTCCTTAGTAATTTTTGACCCCAGGTGTCCTTTTTGTCTTCATCTGAAATGTAAATTCTAGTTAACCACTCAACAACTGTGGGACTGTGAAATGTCCAGAGGGCTCTATTAATTTTAATTGGATCTGCAATAGATATCTCATTACTTTTAATTGATGTGATTGATTTTTTTTCTTTCTTTTTTTGTTCACTGTAATTTGCTACACACACTTTCTGTGATATAAATGCAAAAGCTCCAAATTTTTATTACATTGTAAATCGACTCTGAGACCAGCAAAGAGAAACTCTTATATGTATCTCAATACTCGAATATTAAAATCACAGATGTAACCAGATCATGAGTCAGTAATCAGGTTAAAATTATAATTTTCTGCTGCTCTAAAAACCCATAACTGAGTTTATGGGATTAAACAGAACTTAGTTTCCCAAAGAGGGCAGAAGGCTTTTTTTTATTTTTACAGAGCACTTATGTCATATTGAGCTTGTTGAACTGTTCATCTGGAGACAGCTCAGTGGGGTGCATGCAAACAACAGCTTCCCTCCCTTACACTCTCCCCTCCTATCTTCCCTCCCCCGTTGTCCTCCCATGCTTCCTAAATGGCCGGGAGCATCCATGTGGGCTGCGTCCCCTCTCAAGGTCTCCCGATGTGAAGTGATACGGCAAAACTCTGTGCATGTCGCAGGGATGCACTGTAATTGTCCTCTCCTCTCTAAAACCCTCTGGAGGCAGCACTCCAAATAGTTCAGAAAGGATTTGTTACAGTTTTTTATTTTTATTCGAGCCTTTTTGTGCGTGTGTCTCTGCTTTCTGTGCTGCTGACAGATAATGATGTGACCACGTGCTAAATCAACACTGACACCACTAATGGAGCTTTGCATGTTTTAATTGTCATTACTTTTTCATGGCGCAGTTATCCATGTGGATGTAGCTGAGCGGTGTGTGCTGTTGTTCTGCGGAAAGGAGCAGAATGAAGCATGATTTATTTACAGTGCTCCGCTGCACCTTGTGTTTTACGTACAAGAACGCCTGATTTCTTCTCTTTGATATGCTAAAGACCGAGCTGCTGCTTCAAAGTTGCTCACTGGGCGGTTTTTAAAAGTAGGGACGATGCTGCTGGTGATGTGTCTTGGTCTCTTCTCCTGGATGGGTCTCTTTGGACTAAACCTAACACTGCAGTCACTCTCCCCATTACTTTCTTTCAGATCTGACTCACCCTCTTTTTCCTTTCGTCCTCTTGACAGGTTTACCTAGCAGACTCCCCGTCTCCCCCCTCCTCCCTGTCCTTCTTAACCTTTAAATCAATATCTTTAACAACTTCCCTCTACTACCTCTTCTTTAGTTCCTCCTCTTGAGCTGTTCTTTACTTGTTCTCGACAACCTCAGTGTTTGAATCATTTATTACACCAGTCCTTAAGGATGCAGTCCTTTGCACTCCGTGGTTTGCAGCTGTATTCGGGTTCGGGAATAAAAGGGCGATCGGCAGCAGGCATGCCAAAGGGAAGTCATGTGGTGCAAGCTGGGATGACTTGAGGAGAGAATGTCTCATCACTGAGCTAAAGTTTAGGAAGCTATGTGTGGGATAAATCAAAAGCAGGGGAGAGGTGGGGATTTGTACTGAGTTGTGAGTAAAATCAAGGTCAGTATAATCAAAAAGCATCACTGCTGCAAAGTAATTTGTACAAATGTTTCTGATTTAGGTTATTTTTCATGGAGTAATAACTGCTAACATTTTTGTCCGTTTATCGTTATCTTAGTTTTAATTTTTCATTGTCTGGTAGTGATACCAGTGACTTATTAACAGCCATTCATCTTCTTTCTTAATCAATGCTCAGAGGAACTGCAAAAATAATTAAAGCTACATATCAGATTTGTCTAAATCTTCAAGTAAATAACCTGAAGGGCTGTTTGGAAGGGTTGCCAGAAATAAAAAAGAACGTGCCAGCAAAGCTCAGTTTTGCGAAATTACAAGTGAACAAAGTAGAAGACGTCTGGAACAATGCCCTTTGGATAGACAAGGCCACCATGGAGATGTCTGCCATAATGCACAAAACCAAACACAGCCTAATGACAACAAACACCTCATACCAACTGTCAAGCACGGTGATGAAGGGGTGATACTGGGCACCTCTGTATAACAAAGTATTCTAGTCTCACATGTGGGGACATATGTCCGACTGCTAAAGCTTGCTCCAAACTGAATCATGCAACAGGACAAAGATCCCGATCACAGCAGCAAATCTACAGCAGAATGGCTGAAAAAGGAAAAAAGAAAAAAGAATCAAGATGCTGCAATGACTCAGTTAAAGTCCAGACCTCTACCTGATTGATATGCTGTAGTGGGCTCTTAAGAGACACATGCATAAACAAATGCCTGCAACCCCACATAGTGTATAAGAGTAATTTCGGCCATATTTCAGAAGCCTTGAGTTGAGGATTTCCGCCATCATCGTTTTGGTTGGAAAAAAATAGATGTGATGAGAAAGTACAGATTGTGACTTATGGGTAATGACACGTGACTGATAGCTTGTTAGCCAATTCCATTTCATACCACAGATCATTCATTTTAAACATGGCACAGTATGACTAAAATTTACAAAATAGACTTTATTTTTATTTAGTATGGCCTAAAACGAGTGACTGAGTCGATAAAGTCAGCAGAAAAGTGTTCTCAGAGGTCACGACAGAAAGCCCCTTTCCCATAGACTTGCATAGGACCACTAATCTTTTTGCAACCACAACCATTGCCATCTAGGGGCTTTCAGACAGAATGCAGGCAGAAGGCACTTTAACATTGGCTTCATTTTTCTGACCCAGAGGCCACATCTATTTTTATACTGTCTGTGTGCAAAAGTGCATGAACTGAAGCAAAATTGTAAAGAATTACTGGCTAAAAATTCTCTAAAATGATGTGAGAGACTTACAAAGTTATGCAGAAAATGATTACTTCATGTTAATGTTGATAAAGGTGGTTATACAAGCTACTGAATCATGGTGCGTGTACTGTACTTTAATACACTGCTTCTACATTTTGCTTAGTTGGTTGGTTTTATAAATAACACTGAAATATGTAATGAATATGTAAAAAAACACTGTAATGTGTCATATTTAGGTCATTAAGGTAGGTCTTATAGAAACACACCGAATGCCCATTTATAGCAATACACCCACTCAGACCTCCCACATCTCCATTCACAGTGCATTTGGCCACAAATAAAATAAACAGAGTGTAGTACATTGGGTCTTTCTGCCATATGGTCCCATCAAAATTGGTTTTATTTTTGCTGCTGAGTAGGAGGAATATCTTCCGTACATTTTAATATGACGCACGTGTCTGCGTGAGCGTGATGTGTCACCATGTGGGCAGCGCTCATCCTCCCAAAAACCTCTCAGTGTGCGATGCTCATGCTATCTTCATCTTTCTGCCTTGCCATTGCCGAGCTCTCGTGCAAATCTCCCGTGGAGCATTTTCAACAAAATTACAACACGTGGCATAAATACGCTGCATCATGTCTGAGGAGGCATTGATAGTTACAGTAAAGCTTTTCCCTTGTGAGCAGACAACAAACCTCCATTATATAAAAAATCATGAAGACATATGAGCAGTCATGCTATTTACCAGTTTAAGCGGAAGTGACCGCTAATATCTGCTCCATAATCAAGTAAAAGGTCACAACTGCCAGATTTTGAGATTTTTCAGCATTTTAAGAGGCTTGATGGATGGTTTGATTGGCATGCTGTTCGGATTCTAATAAAATAGATGCACTGTACAAATACAGTGGGGATAATGGGACCTTATCCCCTTAATGGGCCCTTTAAAATTGGCTGTGTCATACAGAGGAGGTCTTCTCCAGAAGGGCAGCATGCTGATGAGATTGATTGTTTAATGAAGATTCTGTTAGGTGGATATTGATGGATTACTGAACCGGCATACGGGGCACAGGCCTGGAGGCCCAGAGCCTGATTCTTCCTTTGAAGTGACATTTCTTGTTGGTGCTCACAGTGTTTTGCACCCGGTTGATCGGTCTTTTAATTCTGTCTGCCAATCACATTTAATTAAAATACAGTAAAGTTGGTGAAGGAATATAAATTAGGGGGAAGTGGAATAGTTCTTTTTAATAATCTGCAATGGTTTTCTATGGAATTTAGGTCTGGTGGTGTTTCCAATATTTGGAAGGGGTTGAAGTTCATTTAAATGTCTCATTGTCTTATAGTCATTTATGCTGTTGAAGTAATAATATTTCCTGGAAGCAGATTTGATGTACGGCGTGAAACAACATTATTAGCTGAGATGAATTTAACAACTGGAAACAATTTGAGTGGATGCTGGCTGCAGACAATGCTAACTTCATGTTTTTTAGCAGCAGTGAAGCAGAAGTATACACCTTTGCTTTACCCTGTACTAAGAATTAATTTAACTTGCATGATTTCTGTGGCTCTGGAGCAGATTTGCAGATGTTCTGTAACTCCTGCCAGGTTCTTCCTTCAGCCTCCCAGGCTTCCACTCGTCTAACGTGCCCCTGTGCAAGACTGTAAATCCCTACCAGCTCCAGCGCTGCTCCTCTGTAGCTCTGAGGATTTTGCATTATTCATGGGGCTCATGTTCTTTCTTAACTTTGTGCTCTCATCAGACGAGCGAGAGGCGGTTCAGAAGAAGACCTTCACTAAATGGGTCAACTCAATTCTGTCCCGGGTTGGCTGTCGCATCTCTGACCTCTACCTGGACCTGCGGGATGGACGCATGCTCATTAAACTGCTGGAAGTGCTGTCTGGTGAACGACTGGTAAGAAACATTTCTGTTTCAGTTTATATTCCTCTTTATATTCAGTATATTACTCAAAACTCTCTTGTAGTCATTCATTTTTCTTTGAAATGCTCTCCTAAAATCGTGTTTTTGTTCTGGTCTTTATAGCCCAAACCAACGAAAGGCAGGATGCGTATCCACTGTTTGGAAAATGTGGATAAGGCTCTTCAGTTCCTCAAAGAGCAAAGGGTCCACCTGGAGAACATGGGTTCCCATGACATTGTTGACGGCAACCATCGCCTCATCCTCGGACTCATTTGGACCATCATTTTGCGTTTCCAGGTAACCCTAGGACATGTGATTGTCTGTGTCATGTTGTTTTAGACTATTCTTTCTGTGTACATTGAGATTAAAGAAAAAGAAAAGGAGAACAGAGACCAATTGTTTGTAAATGTAAACACAGTTTATCACAAAAGCATATAAATGCTTCTCATTTCTTTAGTTGAATCCACGGGCAATGCAACTGATAATACAGACTGACAGGCATAAAATATTTTTTTGTGCCACCGAGATGATTCCCAAAGCGCTATCAGTCATATCTCAGCATGGTGTGCAGTGTGTCTCTTAAACATCTGAGGAAAATCAAAGCTGGAAACACAAGAACTGGACTAAAAATCAGTGATAACAGGTGTTATGGACTCTCGGTCTTGTCTAAACAGATGGAATTATGAACACAGAAAAGTTTGGTCAGATTTGGATCCTCCATGAAATGCCAGAAAATACACTTTCGAACACACTCAGTCATGGATTGGCCTCCCCAGAATCTTGACATTAATGTTTTTGAAGCAGTGTGGGATCATTTTGACAGAGAACGCAAAAAAAGGCAGCAATTATTATATATTCATATATATAAAATACTAGTGTCATTAATATGTATACTATACGACAGAAAGGTAATTCATATAATAACATCATAAAAATATCATTATTTTTATGTTATTATATGTAAAAAAAATTGAATTACACTTCAGCAATCACGTAATATTCATGTTTTTTCAGCATGCATGTTAAAGGTTCATCAAACCTGATTAGCTGATCTTATAAGTAGTACAATCACTTCAAGTATGTTATTGTACTTCATATGCTATACTCTAATTATGCTACCACTGACTAACAGCATGCAGCCTCTTTTATTTAAATGAATCTTAATTACATTCTAATCACATTTACATTTGCACTGAAGTGAAGCCAGGGTGTACAGCATATACAGCATGCAGTGTTATACAGACAGCCTCAGATAGTTTCAGCTGGCTGCCTTGCAGTGTTTTTTTTTTTTTTTTGTTAGTGTCTGTTTTCCCTCAGAACCATGCCTTCAGGTTCCAGCCATTATTATCTGCTGCTACAGGAACATCCAAAGCATCAGAACATGTCTGTTTGACTCTTTTATCATCTTGGAGAGGCTGTATATTTATTTTTAATTTGACAGCAACTCTGCTATTTTTAGAGATGTTACTTCAAACAATATAGCCCGCTGCATTATTCAGCCTTTTCAAAAGGACAAAAAAAAGAAAAAAGAAAAAAAAGAAGAACAGGAAACAGAAAAGAAAAGAGTTGACTCGGTCCTGTCTGTATCTTAAAGTCTGCATAAACCAAGGAGAACCAAAGCTGGCTAAATTTAGCCGCCCCTCTCTCAGGGCCTGTCTCTCAGATCACATCACTGCTCTAATTACTGGCCCACTGTGTGGGAAAATAAAAACTTCGATTATTACCACTCCTCTTTCTGTCAGTTGGATCTGATGTCTAGTTTTGTGAGAATCCAGCCAGCAACACTGATGATGTATCACTTTAAGTTATTTTTTTTTTCTTTTCCACAAATACCCCCCCCCCCCTTTTTTTTTTTTCTTAAAGCTGTGATAAATGATGCATTTCACAGTGATATTTGTGCCACTTTGACAAACTGTTCCCTTCTGGTGCAACCCATTAGCAAGATATTAATATTAGTCAGATTTCTTGTTTGTTCTTGTTTGATTGCAAACATGACACATTAGTTAAGTTTCATTATTTACCATCCAGCTGTGCTTGTTGCTGTTTTCAGATCCAGGACATCATTGTGGAAACGGGCCAGGCAGACCAGAAGGAGACACGCTCAGCCAAGGATGCTCTTCTTCTTTGGTGTCAGATGAAAACTGCAGGGTAAGAGCTACATGTGACCCCTGGCATCATCAAACTATTGCAACTATCCTTTGGGAATAACTCAATGTGCTTCTGACTTTTTATTAGTTTAAAATCTTACAATTCCCCATATCTTTTTTTTTATTTCACAACTGAAACATAAAGTGTCCTTAAGAGTCTTTAAAGCTGAAAAAATAAGCCACGATTTTCTTGTTTAATTTTTTTACGGTTATAAAGTGTTTGACATAAGTAAGCACAATTACAAATGCTTTCAATTTTTAATATAATGTTCATTGTAATGTCCCATCTGCACAGTAAAAATGTAAAGTAATCTTCTTTTTATAGCAGTGGAAAAAATAATTACAGCCAAAATTTAAATAAATGACCAAATATGAAGGTCTCTATTTTCTACTTGAATATTTAAAATAAAATAAACCAAGTAGTACCTAAAGTAGATAAATGTGCTGCTGTGTAGAGTTCCTTTTTTTTTTTTAAATTAAGCCATAAATAATATTTCTCATAGGAGTACTTTGATGTTTTTTGATATACTCATTAAATGTTTGTTTTATGAGTAGGCTGGTAACTCTAATCATGTCTATACCAACTAGTAGATGCGGAAAAAGGAAACCCAACATGGCAGAAGTTAACAAAATCCCCCCTGCCTAGTTAACAGAGCTGGTGTAAAAGACACTGTAGACAGATTTTGCTACCTTTGTTCTCAGATAGCTCTTTTCTTCTTCCGCGACTTACAAACTAAGCAAATCAGTGTCTGTCTTCATTTTTGGTGTGGAGGTACGAGTGGGAGCAGTCTCTTTAAAACAAATGCATCTCCCAAAAGATGTTCATTTGAAGTATGGTTATTAGCATCCAGCTATTATTAGCATATAGCTGTTATTCTCGCTATGTCTGTCAAGATCCTTAAGAAAAAGTGTGATCTTTTGAGTAAATAGATGCTGCCGTTCTGAGAAAGCACACCATTTCCTTCAAGGCTTTTAAACTGCAGAACTAAAAGCTTGAGAAGTGGGACGAAACCCAGATGCTGATTTTAAACAGCAGCCTCCTCCTGTTCAGTCCGTGACGTGTCCTCGCTGTTTTACAGATATCCCAGCATCAACATCACAAACTTCACCACCAGCTGGAAAGATGGCATGGCCTTCAATGCTCTCATACACAAACATCGGTAAGGGGAGATGAATAACAAAGCCACTCTCTCCAGCTTTAAAGTGTAAACACACATGAAATCCGTCTGCTCGTTCTCTCTCTCTCTGCAATATACTCTCTTACCCTCTATATTTCTTTCCCAGCCCTGATCTGGTTGACTATAACAGTTTAAAGAGATCCAATCCGACCCACAATCTCCAGAACGCCTTCAACGTTGCAGAACAGAAGCTTGGTGTGACCAAATTGTTAGACCCAGAAGGCGAGTGACTGTGAACATTGTGCTTCCTGGAAAGAAGACGAGTGATAGTTTCTGGTTTGGCTGGGAATGACTTATTTGACTTGTTTTCCATTTTCTTTTATAGATGTTTTCACAGAGAACCCAGATGAGAAGTCCATCATCACTTACGTCGTGGCATTTTACCACTACTTCTCCAAGATGAAACAACTCGCTGTTGAGGGCAAGAGAATAGGAAAGGTGAGTTGGAAGGGTGGTGTGCATTTTTTCTGCGAGTTTGCCCCATTCACTTACTTTATCTTATTTATTCTCCAGGTTCTGGATCAAGCCATCGAGACGGAGAAGATGATCGAAAAGTACGAGACGCTGTCGTCAGACCTGTTGATGTGGATCGAGCAGACCATTGTCGTGCTGAACAACCGGAAACTTGCAAACTCTCTCAGTGGCGTTCAGCAGCAGCTTCAGGCCTTCAACACCTACCGCACTGTAGAGAAGCCACCCAAGTGAGTCAGTGACAGCTTCAACGCATTACAGTTACAATGGAAACTGGATCAGGAGCTCAAGACAAACTCACACACACAGACACACACTTGCACTCTATTTTTCATGTCTTAGTGATGACATCTAATGTACATAATGGTTTCCCTAGCTGTAACCCTGACACTAAAACCACATTTTGAGTCTCTGATGTCCAGCAGTACTTTTTGTGCACTTTCTTAATTTCTTGTTTTCTCTCAGGTTCCAGGAGAAAGGTAACCTCGAAGTGCTGCTGTTCACCATCCAGAGTCGAATGAGAGCCAACAACCAGAGAGTTTACACACCTAAAGAGGGAGCCCTGGTTGCAGATATCAATAGGGTGAGATGCCTGGATGCCATTTGGAGACAAACCAGAATCAGAATGCAGAAGATCAACTGTAATAGGAAGATTATCTTTGTGGTTTGGGGTTGCTCGGGTGGACAGAGTTTATTAATTTAGCTAAGTTCATGCTCGAGGCAACAATTAAAACACAAATGAAATTAATTACCCCTGCAAGCCTGTTGTGTATTTTCCTAAATGACAACATAAAAGCCATTTTATTGAAGAAAATTAAAAAATAACTTTAAGACAGAAAGGAAAGCACAGCTTGGTTTGAACTAAGTTGAAGATTTCTTAGGCGTATCAGTAGATATCTACCCTGTAGTGTCATTACACATAATACTTAAAGCGTACCAGCTCCAGGAGGGGTGCTCTGAACGTAACCTTTACTTTTAAACTCTTTAAAAATGAGGAAAGCTTTCTCATTTTCAGATCTTAAAGTATGAAATTGCTGTAGTTGTTATGATGACTGACTAACGCAGATTGCAAATCCTCATGATGATTCCCATCATCTATGTGCAGGCTTGGGAGCGTCTGGAAAGGGCGGAGCATGAGCGGGAGCGTGTCTTGAGAGACGAGCTGATCAGACAGGAGAAGCTGGAACAGATGGCGAGAAGATTTGACAGGAAGGCTGCCATGAGGGAGACTTGGCTCGCGGAGAACCAAAGACTAGTGGCTCAGGTAAACCGACAGCAGCTGAACTAAAGCTGTTATGAAATGTTTTGTGGGGTGACATGGTGGATTAATTTTCTGAAGTTTCAGTCTAAATCCATAAGTCTTTAGTCAGTTTTAGTTAAAAAAAAATTGTCCATAATTTAGCACCCTCCATTCTCTCCTCCTCAGGATAACTTCGGCTATGACCTGCCAGCGGTGGAAGCGGCTAAAAAGAAGCATGATGCTATTGAGACGGACATCGCTGCATACGAGGAGCGTGTTCAGGCCTTGGTGGACATCTCAAAGGAGTTGGATTCGGAGCGTTATCATGATGCCAAACGGATTGATGTGAGAAAAGACAACGTCCTGCGTCTTTGGGACTATTTGCAGGACCTACTGAAGGCTCGAAGGGGGCGTTTGGATAAGAATCTGACCTTGCAGAGGATCTTCCAGGAGATGCTCTACATTATCAGCTGGATGGATGAGATGAAGGTAAGAGCAAAAGATTTTAAAAGGAAGAAAGTAAAAATGAAAAGTTTAAGTGAATTAAGTTGCTTCTTTTCCTCTGCAGGACCGTCTGCTTTCTCCTGACTTTGGGAAACACTTGTTGGAAGTGGAAGACCTGTTACAGAAACATGCTTTGTTGGAGAATGACATTGCTCTGCAGGCAGAGAGGGTGGAGAATGCCAGTGCTGCTGCTCTGAAATTTGCCAATGGAGATAGTAAGTCCAAAACTATTTAAAAAGTAACATGAGAAAGTGTGCAGAAGGTATTTTTTATGAAGTAATCATTTCAAATAATACCCAACCACTAATTTTCTCCTTCTTCTTCACCTTGATGATGCTTCTTCATCTTTACCTTCTTCTTCTTACTCTTCATCTCTGCATCTTCTTCTTCTTCTTCTTATCCTCCTCAGATATACTTGACAATAAGATGGATTGGACACAGTATAATAAATATCAGTGGCATTCAATATGTGTTAGTACGTACAAGCTGAAATAGATGCACATAGACATAGATGATACTTATGTTGTCATTCGCTCTCTCCTTAGGCTATAAGCCATGTGACCCCCAGGTGATCAGGGACAGGGTGCAGCACCTGGACTTGTGCTACCAGGAACTTTGTGCTCTAGCTGCCCAGCGAAGAGCTCGCCTGGAGCAGTCTCGCCGCTTCTGGAACTTCCTGTGGGAGGTAACAGAGCTGGAGAGCTGGATCAGGGAGAAGGAGCAAATTTTCTCCTCCCTGGATTATGGCAAAGACCTGACGAGCGTGCTGATTCTCCAAAGCAAACACAGCGCTTTTGAAGATGAGCTCGGAGCCCGCCGTGCCCATCTTGAGCAGGTCCTAGCTGAGGGAGATAAAATGATTGAGGCGAAACACTTTGGCTCCCCGAAGATTCAAGAATGCAAAGATGACTTAAAGCAGCAGTGGCAGCAGCTGGAAGAGCTGGCTGCATTTAGGAAACAGAACCTTCAGGACACGCAGACATTCTTCCAGTTTCAGGGAGATGCTGATGAACTCAAGGCTTGGCTGCTGGATGCTAAGAGGCAGATGAGCAGCGATGACGTCGGCCACGACGAGTACACCACTCAGCGGCTGCTGAAAAAGCACAGCAACTTGAAAAACGAAGCCATCAAGAATGGAGCCACTATTGATGCTCTGTCCAAACAGGCCAACGCACTACCAGAGGAGCTGCAAAACACCCCAGATATCCAGAGACGACTGAAAGACATCAAGGACCTTTACATGGAGCTCATGTCCCTGGCTGACCTGAGGCAGAAGAAGCTCGATGACACTATGGCTCTGTACACCATCTTCAGTGAGACAGATGCCTGTGAACTCTGGATGGGCCAGAAGGAGACGTGGTTGGTGGATTTAGAGGTGCCTGAGAAGCTGGAGGATTTGGAAGTAGTACAGAACAGGTGCACAGACAAATTATATTTTAAGCATTTAATCACTCCTGAATTAGATTTGCATGTCTGATTAAAACTGTGTATATTTTGCAAATAGCATTACATCTACTAATCATGTATTTTTATCCAGTAGATTGTGCAGGTGCTGTTTTAACCAACCTTTTCTTGTTTTCAGATTAAGTATTTTAGCTCAAGAAATGGGAAATTTCCAGTCACGAGTAGATGATGTCAACAGAGCGGCAAAACAGCTCGAGGACAGCAGACACCCTCGCACCAAAGAAGTCAAGGAATGTCAGACGCGACTGAATAAGAGGTGCCGTTAATGAAGTTCACAGTTATACCTGAGACAAATAACAAAAAAGATGCATATCTGAAGCTTTAATACTGTATAAGGTTTCGAAATGACTTTAATGCAAAGATGACATTCAACAAAATTTCCAAAAAGAAGTCTTTAATTTAGTACTTGAAACTATTTTTAGTTTATAACAAGCTCTGCACACCACTGCAAAAATGGGCATGCAGAAATTTGTCTACAGACAAATGAGCTTTCCTTATTTTAAGAAATCACACATCCATAACTAAACATTATCAAAGATACTTTAATAACAACAGTAACCCACGGAGTATTAACCTCTGTTATATAAAATATTGTTTCCTAGATGGGAGGCTTTCAAGGCGATGGTAGAGGAGAAGAAAAAGAAAGTAGATTCTGCTCTTAGTCTGCACAACTACGGCCTGGAGTGTGACGAGACAGAGGCCTGGATCAGAGACAAGACACGGGTGATTGAGTCCACGCAGGACTTGGGCAATGACCTGGCAGCTGTTATGACCATCCAGCGGAAACTTTTCGGTATAGAGAGAGATTTAGCCGCCATCGACGACAAGCTCAATTTCTTGCGGAAAGAAGCTGACCAGTTGGCCCAGGACCACCCGGAGAATGCAGCAGGCATTTTGGCCCGCAGAGGAAAGCTGGACGCTGCCTGGGACATGCTCAAAAACACCCTGAAAGACAGAGAGGACTCTTTGGGTGAGGTCAGCAAGTTGCAGACCTTCCTTCAAGACATGGATGACTTCCAGTCCTGGCTTTTCAAGACCCAGAAAGCTGTTGCATCAGAGGAGATGCCCGCCACGCTGCCAGAGGCTGAGGAGCAGCTGAGCCTTCACGATGCTGTGCGTGAAGACATAAACAACCA
Source organism: Neolamprologus multifasciatus (assembly GCF_963576455.1). NCBI lineage: Eukaryota > Metazoa > Chordata > Actinopteri > Cichliformes > Cichlidae > Neolamprologus > Neolamprologus multifasciatus. Next base: position 11,681,625 of record NC_140457.1, on the reverse strand, counting down.
CGAAGAGGACTTTCACCGTGTGAGGGACACTGGCGCTCAGGTTACCCAGGGTCAGGAGGACGATCCTCAGTACCAACAGCTCGACCAGAGGCTAAAGGGCATGGATCGTGGTTGGTATGAACTCCAGAAAATGTGGGACAGCCGCAAGAACTTTTTGGACCAGGCTCTGGGCTTCCAGCAGTTTTTGAGAGATGGCAAAGCAGTAGAGGCGATCCTCAACAACCAGGTAATGCATAAATAATATGGCTTGTCTTAATGTTGTGTTCAAGTGGAACAGTCACCAGTTACCACATGGGATGGCTTGCTAATGAAGGGTTAGTGATCCTACAAGTATTCAAAAGTTTGTGATATGAAAGAATGGGACACGGTCAGTTCAAACGCCCAGTGCTGACACACAGTCTTTCTTAAGGTCGTGCATTTTTCTGTTTTCTTGTTATTTTTTCCCAATACAATTATTTCTGATTTATTGCAGGAGTACACTCTAGCCCACATAGACAAACCTGACACGTTGGCCGGGGCAGAGAAGGCTTTGAAGAAGCATGAAGACTTTGTGAGCACCATGGAGGCCAACGAGGACAAAATTGACGGAGCGCTGCAGGCCGGACAGCGACTGGTGGACAACAATAACCTGTACTCTGGGAAAGTTCAGGAGAAAATGGGCTCGATCCAGGAAAGGTCAGTCAGCATGGTTTTTGGTCAGCATTCATTCAAGTGAAGTGTTGACAGAAGGGCAGTGCATTGGAGAAATACGGTTTTGATATAATAGTATTTGAGCTTCACGTGATTTCAGCAATTCTAGAAGGGATCAAGGAGTTGATGATGATTTAAAAATCCTAATCTGTAGAGTAATTAGTGACTATGAATGTTAAATGAATGTATTTCAGTCTGAAAAGTCATACAAGTACAGAAAAGCAATGGATACTTAAGCAAAAATCTAATGTGAAATTCAGGATTTTAGCAGGATTATAATGTGAAGGATTTTCCTATTTTCAAAATATAACCACAGGTACTGATCTAATCTGTTCAGATCAGCAACTAAAAGACATCAACAAGACGGTGTATAGAGGGCATGGGAGCGACTCCCATTAACTCCCATAATTCAGCTTGGTAGATGGGCACCTGCAGTAATGGATATTGATTGTTAAGTCAGAGGTATTCTTCACAGTGTAGCAGAGAAGCCGTTTTTTTTGGTGGAGGAGGAGCTCATGTAGATACGTGAGTTACATCTTGTTTGAAGTGTGTCACAGAGGGATTTCTTAGAGAAAAGAAATACTGTATGTTTAATGCATTTTCCTGTTTTTTTGTGTGTGTTTCTTTACTTCAGGCATGACAAGAATAAACGAAGAGCTGAGGAGGTGTCTGAGAAGCTCAGAGATAACCGTGACCTGCAGCACTTCCTGCAAAACACGCAAGATGTAAGTTCACTGTCAGTTTACAGTTTATTTGGCCATTGGGAAACATCAATTAGCACATTAATTATTAGCTTAATTATTCCTTCACTTGCACTTGACATCACAGTGTTTTCCTCTTTTTATCTCGTGATTATTTGAGTTAATTTGCCAAGCGCATCCTGCTGTGCTTATTCTAACGCTGTGCTTTTGCCTGTCCTAATGTTTAGAATTGAGGTCCCATTTTACTAATTGGTAAATGCTGTATTTGTAAAGATAATGAAGTAAATCCCGCTTGTGTAAAGTTGCTTCTGCATAAACATCAATAGTTAATGTTTAGATGACTTTCCAGAGTATAGTGGGCATTTTTGCATGGATCTTAGATGTTCTTACTCTTGCTTCAGTTGACAGTATGGATCAATGAAAAGATGCTGACAGCGCAAGACACATCATACGATGAGGCCAGGAACCTGCACACCAAGTGGCAGAAACATCAAGCCTTCATGGCCGAGCTGGCCTCCAACAAGGACTGGCTCAACAAAGTAGATCAGGTCAGTAAAAGTTAAACGCTACCCATTACTGAACTATTATGATTTCTGCTTAAGAGCTGCTCAATCTCTTTATAATTGCATTTTACAACAACTAATTAAGGCTCCCTTTAGTCAATGAATGTCATGGCTATTCCAATAAATAAGTAATGTAAGTGGTAAGATGCCTATCACAGATTAGAAATTAGGTTTTATTTATTTAGCATCGCATATTACTTATATTACATGTACAGTTTTAGAGGATGAGGATGACTGACTGCTGCTCAAATCACAATGGACTGAACCCCCACAGCTCCCCCTGTGGGTGGTGGGCCCACAGGAGGCTGAACCCAGGTACATAATTTGGACTAAGCTTGGCTAGGCGCCATGGATTAAGGGACAGTCACCAGACGCTCACTACTACCCTGAGCATGTGTCCAGAATGACCTCTCTGAATGGCTCTTCATCTGCCGCCTAAACCAGGACAAATTTGCCATCGGAGATACTACCATGGTCAGATCGGCCCCAACAACATAGCTCCTAGCGCCTACAACCCCCCTCCACCACAATAAGGTGGTGATTCACACAAAGGAAATGAATCAAAATGCCTCCTAAGTGAGGTGTTTTTGGCATGTCCTACTGAGTGTAGCCAGGACATGCTGAAGATATTATCCAGTGGATGGATGGATTTTGCATATGGTATATAGGGTCAGTTCACTGAAAATAGCAACAAAAATCACTTTGTGATTGCAAAATTTAAAGATTCAGAAATGTTATCTGTCACAAGCTAATTGAATATGTTCAGTGAAGCGCAGGGTGATGTGCTATTAGGAGCTAGTGTGCAACAAATAATTTTAATTGGAATAAAAAGGATGTAAGTTAAAGCAAAGGAAAAGAAGTATGAAGGATAAAAGAAGGACACTCAGAGTGTGCAGATTTCACTCTCTTTGAATGTCAACAGATAAAAATCTGAAATGTACACAGGTACTAATATACTCATGTACTAAGTATTTCTCTTGCTTTAGATAACTTATAGAAAAGCAATACCTGGACCTTTTCTATAAGGAACCAAATTAACAAATGAATTCATATTTGAGGCATTTTACAGTAGGTATTGACATTCCCCATACATGTACCTTATTTAGAAAAAAGTCATACAGTGTTTTTCCTTCACAGAAACATTCGTCTTTGTTTTTTGCAAGTACAGGAAGGTCAGGAGCTGATGGAGTTCAAACCAGAGTTTGAGCCAATTGTGACGGAGGAGCTGGCCAAACTTCATGAGCTGTGGGACAAATTGGAGTCCACCACCCAGGAGAAGGCACGGCTGCTATTCGATGCCAACCGCTCTGAGCTTTTCGACCAGAGCCTGGCTGACATGAAGAAGTGGCTGGGTGAGCTACAACAGCAGTTACAGAGTGGAGAGGAGGATGTTAAAGACTTGACTAAAGCCAACATCCTGCTCAAAAACCACCAGGTTTGTCTCTTAATGCACCATGCTCTGCACACTTTAGATTTGTATGCTGCCTTTTCTTTGCAGTTCCTCTTCATACGAGCACCCCACTAAACAGAATTAAATCACTGAGAATGAAGGCTTTATAGTTTTAGGATTTATTTTGTGTGATCATCTTTGTGTTTACTATTTGCATCTAAACACAACAAACTCCAAAAAGCTTTGCATTTGTCTGAAAGAAAAACTGGAACACAAGCTACGCTAAATACTAAATTGTAAACATAAGCGCGATCTGTACTATGAATTTATATTAGAAAATTTACATGAATTAAAAACTGTGTCTGAGCTCAGTTTCATACATAAATGGCATGACTAACTTTTACCGTCTGCTACATCCTGATTAGTAGCTTGAAAGGTTATTCATCTTCATGCTTTTTTCCTATGCCAGATGATGGAGAACCAGGTCCGTGACCGAGCTCGGGAGCTGGAGGAACTCCAGGAGGCTGTCAGGAAGCACGGCGGAGGCAGGGAGGACCAGCCGGAACTGGAGGCTGAGCAGCAGGCCCTGCAGAGAGACTTCCAGCAGCTCCTCACCCCACTGGCCCAGCGCAAGGGCAAGGTTGAAGCCGCCAAAGCTGTCCATCAGTTCTACAGAGACTTGGCTGATGAGCTCGTAAGCATGGATCCATTTTCACAGCAAAGTGTTCAAAGTCACTACTCTGACAAAATGACCGATAGCAGAAGTTGAGAATAAAAGCCGTTAAGTGCTAGAGTTACATTTGTGTTTGCTTTTGAATACCACAAAGCTGAGACCTTATCATAACGTAAACTTTAAGGTTTATTTCTTCGCTAAAATTTGCAAACCTAAAGTATGAACTAGCAAAACTACTAGCTCTCACTGTGAAACTTCCTCTCAAGGTGAATTTGGGTAAAGAACAGTTTAATCCCTCATGGGTTGCACTGCCTTAATCCACTCTAGTCAGCTGAAGAGAGCTTAAAAAAGGATTTTGACTGTTTAAGACATTTGGTCAAGGGTTAAACATTCAATACAAGTCACTTGGTCATGGATGTTTTTTAAACAAATACATCATAGATTTATAAATCTCTTCACCAATTTCAGCTGTGTTCTGTCCTCTTCATCATAACCTACTTTTCCTTTATTTTTCTCTCTCTCCCAGCTCTGGATTGAGGAGAGGATGCCCCTGGCAATGTCACAAGAACATGGCCACAATCTTCAAACTGTGCAAATGCTGTTGAAGAAGAACCAGGTAGAGGTTTATAGCTGCATAATAACTTGTGGTTAGCTAAAAATTGTGACACTGATTAATTTCATTGATTAATTTACTTTCTTAATTAGTCCATAAATCACAGCTTCCATAACATGTCAGAAAATAGGGAAAATGCCCCTGATTGCTTCCTAGAAACCAAAGCGAGATGGGTCCTGTTATACTACCAGTGGTTAAAGATAAAAGAAAAGCAACAAGTACTCTTAGCAACTTGAAAAATTATCTCAATAGTTGCAATCATTTCCATAGATCTCGGCATAATTAAGTAAGTAACTAATTGTTTCAGCTCCATCTGCTTTGTTTTTACAGTATACTTGGTGTATAATATGTAATAAATTAATTTTCAGCTGAATATATCTGAATATATGTTTGTCGGCTGCACAATATATCAAGTCTTTGTTTCTGTATATCAAAAAGCCTTGTTGAGGTCCACAATTTTTTTGTCCCTCAGACTTTGCAGAAGGAGATCGAAGGCCACCAGCCCCGTGTAGATGAAGTACTAGAGCGAGGAAGGAGAATGGCCATCGCCGCCGGGGCAGAGGGCAAACCAGAGGCAGAACGTATCACGGACCAGCTGAAGGAGCTAGAGGAGGCATGGGCCCGGCTGCAGGATGAGATGGTGAAGCGCCGAGAGCGGCTGAATGGCTCCAACTTGGCCCAGCAGTACTACAATGACGCTGATGAGGCTGAAGCCTGGATAGGGGAGCAGGAGCTCTACATGATTGCTGATGAGAAAGCCAAGGTGAGGCTAAGAAGAAGACCACAGATATATATATATATATACAAATCTGATCTAATGATCTAAATTAAAACAAGCCATATTATGCTAAAAAAAAAACCCAAGCAGTTCTGCATCCATTAACATAATTACATGGTTTGAGTTTCCTTTAATTAAGGTGGCACACTTTTTTATAAGTGGCAGCCTGCACTGAGAGTTCATCTGGAGTACTATAACATACTCTTCTTTTCCTTCTCTCTCTAGGATGAACAAAGCGCCATGCTAATGCTGAAACGCCAGATGATCCTTAAGCAGGCGGTAGATGATTATGCCGACTCCATTCAGAAGCTGGCTGACCGTGCCCAAAAGATGTTTGGAGAGGAGCACCCTGATGGGTTTGTACATGCTGAAGAAAATCATTTGAACTCTTAGTCAGGATGCTAATTCACTCATGTTGTCCCAGTCAGTTGTGGTTTAGTGTGATAAGACTGACAACCATGCAAAATTGGTATTTTAATCATATGCCTCATCTAGAGTAAACCTAAATTCAATCTCTGTGAGCTATTTTTTTCTAATTTCCCTAGATCTCATTTTCTTCTGCTCTCTCCTTTTACCTTCTCTGCAGTGAAGAGATCATCAGGCGACAGAGCCAGGTAGATAAGCAGTATGCGGGCCTGAAGGAGTTGGCAGAGGACCGCAGGAAGAAACTGGACCTCACATTCAATCACTTCCTACTGAGCCGAGAGGTGGAGGACCTGGAGCAGTGGATCTCAGAGAGGGACGTGGTGGCATCCTCCCAGGAGATGGGCCAGGACCTGGATCACGTCACGGTATTTTATATACAAACAATTATAGCACATAGAGGGAGAGAAACTGGGAGACAGGCTGGCCACAAAATGGGAAAGATTTTCGTCCAAGTGACACAGATGGACGTTTTTACACTCACTGGGATAGATTAGTGCAGCGCACTTCCATGTGGTCTTCCCCAATTATTCTGCTTAAGTGCTAACCTTTTTTTTTAAACCTATTTCAGTCCAAACATAAGGATGTGCTCACAGCGATTTAAAACATCTTTCACTTGCCTTGTGTGAAAGGGTTTGAGAATTACTATTTAAATCTGAAGATCAAGTTAAAGATTGAATTTATTAAGCTGTGCAATATATTTGATCCTACTGGGGTTTTTTTTTTTTTGCCACAGCTTCAAAGTTTTTGTTCATTCTTACTTCTTACTGACTTCATTTTCAGTGATTTTAGGTGAAGTGAAGTCAGTCAATCACTTAATCACATATAAATTCTGTGTTGTTTTGGATTTTTTTTAAAACAAAACAATCTTTTTCCTTCAGCTTCTGAGGGATAAATTCAGAGACTTTGCGCGGGAGACGGGAATGCTGGGTCAGGAGCGAGTGGACATGGTCAACCAGACGATAGACGAGCTGATCGAAGGCGGGCACAGTGAGGCGGCAACCTTGGCGGAGTGGAAAGACGGCATCAATGAGAGCTGGGCTGATCTGCTGGAGCTCATCGACACTCGCGCCCAGCTCCTGACAGCATCTTATGAACTGCTCAAGTAAGAAAAACAGTATTGACAAACCGCTCCACAGGCTGAAAGATGTCCAGTAATCTGAATGGACATAAACAGAAGCTTTTGTGTCTAATCCTGTAATGTCACATGCCCAAATAAGTGAATACAGATTGATTTAGGCAGTATTAAACTGTGGCATGACTAAAGGCATCAAAACAGAAAACATATGCATGCGATAACAGCGTCACAAAGAATTAAACCTAACGTGATGACTACATCTGATATTTAAGTAGGATGATAAACACAGAGCTGAAGAGACAGACATCGATCTGTTTTCTTTAAGGTACTTTGATGATGGAAAGGAGTTGGTGGCTCAGATCCACGACAAGCAGAAAGAGCTGCCTGAAGATGTGGGTGAGGACTTCAGCAAAGCAGAGTCTTTCCACAGAATGCACGCCGCGTTTGAGAGAGACATCACCACTCTAGGCAAACAGGTAATACACACAAAGGGATCAGGCCTTTTACTCAGTGGGAACGCAGTAGGCAGTGGCCAGAAGGTAACTTTAATGATTCATATCTAGAGGGGGGAAGAGAGTGCTGTGATGTTTGGGTAACTGCGAGGAGTTTTCTCAAAAGGTGAGAATCAATAAAAAAGCTGTGTGAATAGTAATTCTTAAATTTGCCATCCCTGCCCACAACTTATTGCAAAGAAGGAGACTATAACAATTAAAGGTCTAGGAATAAAAAATATTTATGCGCGTTAGACCGATCTATGTAACGTGAAAGGTGTTGCAGAACTACGGCCTCATTCAGCAGTATCCCTTTGACGGCATTGAAATCTTTTGCACCTTTGCATAATTTTGGTTTGAAGACAACTAAGGGGCTCCCAGCATTTTAAGATACTTTAGACACTAGATTGGAGGGAAATGTGAAAAGCTTAAAATTCATAAACATCATTCATGTAATGTCCTTAAAGTGACGTGCTGTGATTTTAAAAGGTTTCATGCTGGCTGCAGGACATCAGCATCTGCTCTTTTATAAACAAGACAGTGAGGAGAAAAAAGAAACATTATTTTATTTTATAAGGAAAGCCTTTCTGTTTTAGTTCAGCCTCTATTTGGTTCAGTAACACTAAGTTTGGAAATAGTATCCAAAGTTACAAAGACTGGTAAATACAGTGGAGGATTTGGCTTAAAGAGGTCTGTACTCCCCCACCCGGGAGTTGGTGGACGATAAAAACAGAGCTAAAAGCAGTGGATATTTTGCCTGCATTCTCCAGATTTCTAAACACAACTTCAAATGAATGCAAATGCTGCTGCGCGTCTGTTAGATGTGTAAATAGGCAACTGTTTGCTAACCCGTTAACACCACACTGTAGCAACTAATGTCACGGCCTCTCAAAATTCAATAATAACTACTTATAATACTGACCACGTTAAAAGTCACAGCATTACCCTCAACATACTGTGCAAATATTCATATATAAAAAAATCTTATATTTCAGAGAAGTGCAATGCAAAAATAAGTGTTCCCTAGTCACATTTATCTTGTGATCTTATCATTCAACCAACTAAAGATCCCCTTCTAGTTTTACATAAATAAAATAATAATAAATTAATTTAAAATATTTTTTAGAATATTTTTCTCTGACATGATTCTCGTCACATCAGGGAAACCAAAACCCCTAAAGCATCTCCCTTGGCCAGACGGTCCTCCATATTTGATCACCTGTCATTGTTCAGATGACATCCATGTTTTGACTTGTACTTGTCCCTCTCCTTCACTCCAGGTTCAGCAGTTCCAGGAAACAGCTTCAAGGCTTCACGCCCAGTACGCAGGGGAAAAGGCAGATGATATCCAGACTACAGAGAGGGAGGTGGTGGAAGCCTGGAAGGGCCTGCTGGATGCCAGCGACGGACGCAGGGCAGAGCTGGTGGACACAGCAGAGAAGTTCCGCTTCTTTACCATGGTGCGAGACCTGATGGCCTGGATGGAGAGCATCATCCAGCAGATAGAGACTCAGGAGAAGCCCAGGTGATCAAATATGTCAGATGAGGACCGTCTGGCCTTTGGTTAGCTGTGCTGCATCCAATCCCGGAGCCTGTCTCCAGATATTTCATCTCCCCCCTGACCTGGCGTCCTGGCTCCCCCTTGCCGTAGCATGTTTGTTGTTGTACCTCATCAATCTCTAGCTGTGAGAGCAGTCCCTGAGTTTAGGAGAGCCAACTGGATACAGATGCCCCAGGTGGGACTCAAACTTGTGACTCCCGCTCCAAAGGCATGTAGTCTTACCACTACGCTATCCAGCTGCTATATGGGATGCACACTCAGATAAATTAATAATCAAATTCATCTGCAATATCTGAAATGATGAATACTCAGATAGAAATTGAAGAAAATAAAGTATACAAGAGATAAAATCTGATTGTGGTAGCTGAAGACCAAAAACTGTGCCAATATTTGTTTTTAGGAGGTGGAGGGAAAGAAGTGGAGCTTTTTTTCTGGGGTTTATCTCTGCACATGTATTTCCTTTTTAAATAACAGAGTTAAAAGAACAGAACAACTTCAACTAAGTAATAACATATCTATTTAGTTAATGATTATAAAGTATGTCTTTCACTTAATATATTTGTAAAACAATTTCTGCTACTATTTACATTTGCATTTGCATTTTACATTTACTTTGTTTACTCATTTGCTCCAAATGGATTTGTTTGTGTTGCACATTAATTCGCTTCTGGATGAATCATCTTAATGAGGAATATTCAGATATGCGGCAAGATATATTTTATTGTCTGATTTTAGAAGAAAAGCTTTAATTTTTCATAAATGGCACTTTGTTCACAAGAGATAATAGCTCTGTCCTATTTATGTGACACAATTCATCTTCCTAAAGATATTCAGCATAATATTCTAGAATAGAGAACACTGGAAGTCTGCCAGAGCCGACTGCAACAATGCAGTTCCAGTTGTTACCAACAGAGGTAGGTAAACTTCATGCATTACCTGTTATCGCTTAACATCCATCATTTCTCTGCTTCAGGGACGTCTCATCCGTTGAGCTCCTGCAGAAGTACCACCAGGGGATCCGCTCGGAGATTGAAGCCAGGGGAGCCAAATTCACTGACTGCGTCGACCTCGGCAAAGCCCTGCTGACACGCAAGCACCGAGACTCTGCTGAGGTGAGCCTTCAACAGCAAAGACAGCTCCTTTTCATCCTCAGCTGGGCTTCAAATTGCTGCTTTCATTAGATTTAATTACTTTTCTGGGAGTGATTGTTCTTGTCTGGCTCAATGGAACCAATTGGCTTGCCGTGAAATAAAAAATTCCACTCATCTTACATTCATCAGGGAGACTATAGAGCAAACACTAATTAGAAATGGAAAAGCTAAAAGAATTTAAATGAGCAATTGACCCCGGCCTGAATTTAATATTTGGTTAATTACTCCACAATACTAATTCTTAGAGGATAATGGGCAGTCTTGGGGCTGAGTTGTTTAATAATACTGATATGTAACTGAGACCATACTACTTGTGTCAGATCAAAGAGAAACTGGTGCAGCTGATGGAAAAAAGAAAGGAGATGATGTTCAAGTGGGATGACAGATGGGACTGGCTCCGGCTCTGTGAGTAATATTAAACTTATCTTATACTTCAACCCAGAAAATATACCCTAACCCTTTACATACATTATCTCTTTGGAAAAACTAAAAATCTTTACTTATATCCCAAAGGCCATATGGTTAAAATATGTGAAAGCTCATACTTATAAATCCCTGTTCAGAAAGTAACTCCCAGGCGTTTGTTCATCAGAAGCCTCCATTAACAACAAGGATACAAAAATAGTTGCTTACTTCCAACAATGCCCCAATTTGTCACATAATGCACCCCCCAGTCATAACATTCACCTTACAAGTGAGGGATCGCCGCATAAAATGAACACATCTAAAAGAAAGACTTTTATATCTTAAACTTCTCATGATGACGTGGCTTCATTGCGTCCAGTGCTGGAGGTCTGTCAGTTTGCGCGAGACGCTTCTGTGGCGGAGGCGTGGCTGATCGCTCAAGAGCCCTACGTGACCAGCAAAGACCTGGGTCAAAATGTGGACGAGGTTGAGAAGCTCCTCAAGAGGCACGAGGCCTTCGAGAAATCCACCGCCACCTGGGAGGAACGCTTTTCCGCACTGGAACGCCTCACTACAGTATGCAAAAATCTTACCCGTGGTTTACAGTAATTTCACATGTTCACATGTTTCATTTACCCTGTAGCTAGCCAGGTTACTGATCCTTGTTCGCCACTGTGTTGCAGTTGGAGTTGTTGGACCTGCGAAAACAGCAGCAGGAGGTGGAGCAGTTCATTAAAGATGGGCAACGCTCAGATAAAGAAAGCAGGTAAACATACAACACACTGGCTTTCATGTTCGTACTCTATATGCATGAGGGCATAGTATTAATTGGTAGCAGTATCATCAAAGTCTGGTGATAAAGGCAGCGTAGTTTTAAGTCAATCCTTCTGTTGTTAAGCCCCAGAGAGAAATACAAAAAACTGCAGTGAGCATCTGTTAAAGGAAATTAGTCTGTTAAAAATGAAAGTATTTATATTAATACCCTAAATTGTGCAGAGCAAAAAAGTATTAGCAGCCAAATGCAATGTTTTGCAGACTTTTAATGAGTCGCATTTGATCTCTCTTTCTTCCACATACACACTTCCACACCTGCTGTTCTTAAAAGTCCTCTCATGCTGCCCTGTTTCCTTTAGGAGAGAAGACACGGGCTTTGTGGAAGAATCTTCACAGTTCTATACTGCTGAGGAACAGACTCTGGTTAGTACCGCACTCAATCAGCACAAGCTTTCTGTATTTATAATGTTGTCAACTCTATTTCAGCATACTGACTCAGCTCTCATCTCTTCTCCAAGGAGACAAGTTCACTTTCTCATGAACCCATTTATTTATTTTTGCTTTAGTCTGGTGAAGCGGAGCCTAGTTCGGGTCTGCAGGAGGGGACGGCTGGTGACTCGACGGTGCCCATAGAGTCAGAAATGAGAGAGAGTGCCTCCCTGGAACTGGAGCCCTCTGTCTCGGTGGTGACCCCAAAGGAACCAGAAAAAGCAGCCACCATGCCCTCGGACCCCCTCAGAGGCCAGCCTGTGCTGCAGGAGGGCATGTTGAGCCGCAAACATGATGTAGAGGGCTCAGGAAAAAAGGCTTCAAATAGGTAGATAACGAATGGACCACAGCACTGTGTTTGCCTCTAATATGGTCTTTACATCATGCCTTTGACTATTCTAGACATTGTTTCCTTTCTTTATGTTGGGAAAATCTATGAGCCTATTATTACTTGCTTATGTTTGTTCATCCGTCACGGTGAACATCGAGACTTTTCCTTATTTTACTGACCGCACAGTGCTTTCGAAATCACACCACATCTAAAAAGCATTACAAAAACCGACCACTCAGCACAATTTGTGTTCATTGTGATGGATTAAAACCAACTCGAGTAAGTTTGAAACTTGTTAAAACAGCAAAGGGAGATCTATACTTTAACTCAAAGTATGGATCAGTTCTGCTTTAAATCAATTTTTCAATAAACAATGTGCCAAAAGTAGCCCTACAATAAAAGTGCTTTTTGTCAGGGATCTTGCGGGACTTCGTTACAAGAAAATATTATTACTTCTATTTAAAGATATGGCAAAACAGTGGGTTTTGCAGGTTTATTTAAAATTAATGTTCACAAAATAAAGTCTCGATGGAGTGGTGAGGTAGCTGCTCTTTAATGGGGATTAAATGAAATTCATTTCGTGTTCTTGCCAGAAATTAACCTGAAATGATGTTAAAGTCCTTCTTTTTCCTGCTCCTGCCTCTTCTTCGCTGTCAGGTCATGGAACAACTTGTACTGTGTGCTAAAGCCCCGTCAGCTCTCAGTCTATAAGGATGCCAAAAGCTTTGGCCATGGAACGACGTATCATGGCGAGGATCCCCTGCCCCTCACCAACGCCAACTGGGAGATCCTCACCAACTACAAGAAAAAGAAGCACGTCGCCAAACTACGGTAAGAATTATATCATAGGTTTACCTGAGTCATGTTATTTGGAAAGGTAAATATACTATATAAGACCTTATTAAGAGCTACAAGAAAAGGTGGTTTGTACTTGTATTCACCAGAGTTCTTTATTTTGAGAAGCAAAAGGTGCTATAAAAATTCATCCGACTGAAATTTCATTACATTTACTGGAAGTTACTAGAGACATCGGGAATACACCCCTCAGCCCCCGGTCCCATTTACAGCTGAGAAATAGCCCTTTGTCACCAAAACCTCCTCAGCTTAGTAGCCATTACTCAAATGGGAAGTTATTCAAACAGATTTAGAGATACGGAAAAGTGGATTTTCTTCCTTTACCTTTGGACAGAGGTAAGCTGTTTCTAAACTCATCACTTTCTGACTTCAGTGTTATATTTAACAGCGTTATATGGATGTTGGTATTACCATTTAACATTTGCAAAGGGAGCAAAAAAACCAAAAAACCAAAAAACAACATTTCCCAAAGCTTCCTTTAAACTGATAAGAGATAGAAGCTAAATGCAAACTCACATTCCTCACGCATACAAGTGTTAATCAATACACGTTGAATTTAGTTGATTAAATTAAATTAAATTCTCTGCTCAGAATGGATTGTAGCAAGTTTTTACCTTGGTGTGGTTCTCTGGTTTTTAAAAATCAACCACAGCCTCTTGATTTTTTTCATGAAGGAAAAAACAGGCAGCCAAGACAGATTTATATGCAAATTACAAATGAATATAAGCACTGCTCAGCTCTTTGATAAAATGGTCTTAGATCTTAACTGGTTAGATATTAATTGTCATAAGGAATTGTCAAGGTTTGATAAATGGTCTGACTTTTAAAGTTTTGGTATCACTCAACAGCCATGGGTTGTCCTAGGCAGCTGACTGAAGTTCTGAAACCAAAGACTGCTGATGTCTACAAAGCAGCTAATACATCAATGTGCTTTCAGCTTGAAATTTACAAAACCCAAAGAGCCATTAAAAAAAGAAAAATCATAGTTAAGGCAAACTGTGGAAGACATGAAAAATACTGGAGACCAAGAAAACTTCCAGAAAAAAAAAACCAAAACTACAAATCTGCTTCACACTACAGCATTGATGCACAAACATGGTTCACATAGAAGAGTCCTCAGAGGGATAAACTAGGCAGATCAATTTAAGATTGAGTCCTATTTGAATCAAAGAAGCCTGAAAAAAGCACATTGGCAACTGTAAAACATGGGATTTAATATATACTGCTTTAGGGTGGTGTGGTAGTCATTGGCAGGAAACACTGCACTGATATTAACAAATTCTGAATACGAATGTTTTTGTCTCGTGGCGTCAAATACTGCTGCTCTCTGTATACACACGAGGTGGCCTTCAGCACTGATGCCTTGGGGACATATGTGCCCGTTTACAACATTAATCTCTGGCATTGTTAGATGTTGAGAAATAATAGTCTAGTATTGAAGAGCATGTGTTATAAGGATCAAGAGGTGGCTTTGGAGTTTGACATCCATTAGGCAGCAGTTGATTTAATTCACTGTTTTGTTTTTGCTTCTGGGTTAGGTTAGCAACTGAAAAGTAATTGCTAAGGTTTGGTAAAAGATCATGATGTGAATTAAAATATCCCCCCTCGCATCAACTCTAGAGCTAAAAAACATCAAGGTCAGCCAGTGTGACCTTTACAAGCATCCATAAATAATTATTTATCATTACTGGCTGAACCAGGTGCAAGTTGGACAACTGGTGCGTAATCTTAATTTTGCCAGCGCCTTTGATAAAATGGCAATATCTGACAACATGGTTTATTGCACCATATGTGCAATAAAGAGCATGCATTTGCTTTAATGACATGACTTCCACTCAAATATCTAGTGGTTGTTAAGAAATACACAGACAGGCAAAACTTGGCATGCAGTAAAAGAGTTTTTCACTTATTTGCCAATTTCAGGGAAATGTCTGGATGTTAACATGATTTCATTCTAGCAATTTTAATGTAAAACACAAGTGCTTCTAATATTTATATAATTTTAACCTTTTACAGGCTTGGAGATGGCAGCGAATTTTTGTTCCAGTGTAAAGACGAGGTGAGTTGAATTACATCTGACTTTCTCCTGGACTTGAATTATTCTGGTCAAAAGGCATCTCATATAATGGCTGACCCTATGTAAAGCAGTAATCACAGGTTGCAATGCTACAGATAGCAGTTACGCATTTGCATTTAATTTTCCGAACTGTTTCCATTTAGCATTGCTGTCCATGTCTAAGCAATTTGGCAAGGTTGTAGATTCTGACATAAATGAGGTTATTTGTGTTTCTTTCTGAATCACTATCAGCTAGTGAGAAATTTACCCTACGGGAATCATTAAGCCTCACAGAATAAGAATGCTGACAGTGAGTTTGTCTTTATCTACATTACCCCAGTTTAACCTCACCAGCATTTCAAGTTTCATTGTTAAAAGCATGGCCACCTCTGCTTGTTTATGCTAATAGATTGGGAGACCAAAACACTCACTGCCCCTCCGGAGGTAGACTTCCCTTTCTAAGCTGCTGCGATGTGTGCGTGTGTTTAATTTCAGGAAGAGCTCCAGCGTTGGAGCCAGGCCATGGAAAAGGCCGTTCAGCCCCTGGCAGCTGAGGAGGCATCGGGGCCCTCGGGGGCCAAAGCCCAGAGCCTGCCCCCTCCCTCCTCCTCAGCTGCACTCCCTGAGCCCAGCTCTGCCAAGAAAGACAAGGAGAAGAAGTTTAGCCGCTTTGCCAAGAAGAAGTGAAAGAGACGGGAAGGCCATCAGGAGGAGGGGGTTGTCTAGGCAACCTGGGAAGAGAAAGTATTGTGTACAATCAATCAAAGTATGCTTTTTGTCACTAGATTTTCTATATTATTTTGTGAGAATTGCCATAAATATTGTAGTTAAAGTCATCACTCTTTTGCCTGTATTTAAGCCAGTGTATGTCTACAATGGTCCACTGTTTTTGTTTGTTCTTTTTAAGAAATGCCAAATTCAAAGCATTAAATTAAAGCACAGGAATGCTCCTCTTCACACACAACCAAAGAATGTTTGTAAAACTTTTCATTTTGATAATTTAGCTGAAGTTTTTTTGTCTTTTTTTTGTTTCACTAAGGCATGCTTTGATATAGCCATGTATAACATGAAGGCCTGTAATGAAGATGACTCAAGAGTACTGAAAAGTACTTTTAATAACCTGCCTTATCAAATGGTTGTGAACTGTAATACTGTGCTGTTTGAATTTGGAGCACTAAATGCTACGTAAAGAACCAGAGTTTAATAATCTTTTTTTTTTTTTAAGAGCTTTGTAAATGGCATGTAAGATTTGGGGATGAGAAAACCTCAGCATAGTGCTGTACAGTATATACACACACACTCTCCAAGTATATCTGCAGTTATGCAAACTAAATGCTCTATGCACTGTGAATGATTGACTTGAGATTTTAAATTGCTTACCAATATTGCACGAGCGGTCATGTGACACCACAATGTGTCAGTTTTGAATAAGGACCCATTCAGGTTTATTCTCAATTGAACTGTGGCAGTGTTCATGTCTGTCAGCTTGAAATATATTTAACACTTGTGTAAACTTAAATTTCAGAGCTATCCATCAACATATACCGTATATAATATATATATATGCAGATGCATGAAGTATGCTTTACATTAGTTTGATACGGTGCTATTGTCATATTCTTAAAATTTCAAACAAGACCAACTTGACCTGCCTTGTTTGTCTTCAAATTTGGCTTGTAGTGACACACGTAAAAAGTGTTGGAATATCTGAGGGGTGCTTCATAAAGGTGGCTCAGAAAAGCAGTGGTTATTCAGGTTTATATGCATCAAGTATTAATAGCATTTACAGTCACAGATCATCTTAATTACTGTTTTCAAACGCACAAAAAAAGCAGAAATAAGCACAATCACTGCCATGTACAAAAGACAGCTTTTGTTATGGAGTTGTAGGTCAGTGATGAGCTCAGACTCACAAAATAGGGATCAAATCTGCAACACTGAACTGTTCATTTGCAGGTCTTTACCTGTAATTATGACTTCACGGGTTCCCGTGAGAGTAGTTTTTCTTTGTGCAGTTAAAGCTAAAACTTCAAGTGCAGTTGAAGTTTTATTGTAACGAAATATAAAAAGCAAGTGTTTTTTTTTAGAAATCAGAACTTCTCCATCTTTGAATTGTACTACTTGGTTTGTGAAAACATGATACTGGATAAATGCCTTCAGGTGTGTACTTTTTAATTACAGAAACATGCTGACCCAAATAAGGCTAAATAAAAAATATGGGTCAAGAAGACAAAAGCACAAGCCAAGTATTTAATCTGACAAATAAGACAAAGTACAGGGGGTAAATGACTACACAGAGGTGCAAAACAACTATGAAAATAAAAGACCATGCAGCAGCACAACATGATGGGAGGTTAGGGGCTTTTTACATGTACTGTATTTGCCCCAGAACCCCCGTTATGTGTTCATGCCCAGCAGTCCTTGCTTTATGAAACACCCCTCTAGTCTTGCAAGTTGGATTTTATTTATTACACAAATAGAAATGCTAAAAGACGACAAAATGTTAGCATCAGAATGAACTAGAATTTAAACCAGGTGCTGCGAAAGCAGTTTACAAGAGCCTGCATCATTATTTGAAGTTTTATAGAACTAGCCAAAGTCTAGAAAAGTCTAGGTTGCATGAGCCTTTCCTGCTTTTCCACACCACACAACAGGACCAGGCATGCTCCCCAACCAAGGAGAGGATCGTACAGTAGCCGTACTGAAGGAATGTGTTTTTAATATGAATGTAAGGAGTGGAAATAAGTTCATATGGGAATTTCCAACAATAAAGCCATTACAGAAATCAGCATTTTAATTAAAAGTGTGTACAGTACATGGATCTGCATTTATACTTTGATGCCAGGATGGGGACTCTGTCAGTCTCACTGCCGTTTTGCCTTGTCCCCAAATTATGATCCAACTCAAGTGACCTCACTGAAGCGATGGAAGTCAAATCTAGGAGGATAAATGTTCAGCTCGAGTGTTTTCTAGGAAACTTGGTAGCATCTCTGTCTACAGATTAAAGCAATTGTTAAGCCATGATCTTCTTGTGGCTGTATGAACACAAACTACAGAAGCTTCTGTGCGCCTTGTGCCAGCAGAACATCGTGACCATGCTACTCAAATTTTTTAGCACCTCAAAATGTTTTGAGACTTGCATCCCACAGATTCACTATGCTTTTTGTTGGTCGATATATCTACAGATTGACACTTCGACTTTGTCACCTTCATCCACACCGTTATTCCTTCACACCTTCCCTACCTGCCTTTTCCGTTTAGTGGTTTTTAAAATTGCATTTTGTACTTTCCAGGTATGTAAAATATCCAAAAATGTTGACCCTACAAAAAGAAAACAAAAACATTTTGAAATAAAGTTAAATTAAAATTATGATAATATACAAGCTTGTTTTGTTTTTTTTAACGAATGCAGTCTTTAATTATTGTCACTACATCAAAAAAAAAAAGTGCATTCAATTGAATTTCAGAATAGATTTATTGAGTATAAACAATTCAACAGTGGCAAGAGTGAAACAAGGCATTTTCACTTTGAGCAGTCATCCGCTCACCGAGCTAATTTCAGATAAGATGAGCTCCATATGAACATATTTAAAATACACAAAACTGTTGTATTTACATTCCAGTGGCTGTGGGTGAAACAATGAATAAACAGCTTCCAGACAGCAAGGCAGCTTTAGAATAGACTAATTAGATCCGAGCTCATACGTAACAGGCTGAGGATGATCACTTATAGCAATACAAAGCCCTGAAAACAGTTCATTTCAATCCTTACAAACTGAGTAGGTATATGCCTGCAGCACAGCATACAAATTAGCATTTTTCTTCAAAACAAATAAGCAAGAAGATTCATACGAGAGATCGTTTGGGCACACTGTATCCCTTTATCAATGGCCAATTTTCTTTAGCGAGCCTTAATACAACCCACCAGGACTTATTGTGCCTCTGTGTTTACCCCTTTAACAACTTTCACTTACATGTATACTTTTTGCATTTTTGCTGCCAGCGACGATTCTCCTTTCCATCGTCAGATGATATTGTACCATAGCTGTGCTGTAAAGACTATTTACACATGTAAGAGGAGCCTTTTACGATGCAGCGGCTGTTACAACACAACCGTACATCGTGTATAAGATTGATTGGGTGCCTACAGATTTCCCCACTTTTTAAAAATCAAAATGTTTTCTGGACTCATTTCTCTAGGTTATCGTTTTAAAAATGCCAAGATTTTAGTAACCAACTGGCCTGAACCTAGCACATAAAGAGACCTCACATCAGGTTAAACAATGCTCATCTGGGGTTCAGAACTGAACAGTTGCGCAATTATCAACTTGCCCTGCACAGGTTATTATGTCTCCTCTTGTAAGCTACTAATCTCCATTAACCATTAAGAGGAAACAAAGTTAAGAAATTAGATTAACAGGATGACTAGAGGCAATTAAACAGTATTTACATCAACACTGTGATCAAAGTGAAGAAACAGTGAACATGGAAGAGAGCAGTTCACCTACTGTTACATTTCCCAAGTTCAGTGTTATTGTGAAGTAAACTAAACGCTTCAGGGCAGGCAATGATAAACAGACCTCATGATCCTTGCAGACCTTCCTTCTCATAAGGAGGACGAGTGATTGCTATACAATGTTTCTAACCACAGGTCATCTCTTTGTAGCAAGTAATTACAATGACCTTAACTCCCAATCTATCAGAAATTTTAAGTAGTAACAACATCAAAATTCTTTCATTCAGGTACAACATTAGATTTTTATTTTTATTTTTTTTTAAATAGCCCTTTTATATGAACAGGCATAAATGGCATGGGAACAAAGTGTTAAAGAGAACTTTATTCGCAAGTCATTTCTGCTTCATGAGTAATTAAATAAGCAAATAATATCAAAGCATTACACATGATACAATAAACCTAATTACACAATGATAAGGTGTATGTATAAGGATTTGAGTAAGATGCATTTCAGACCAGAGTTGATGTTTCCTTTTAAACTACATGAGGCTGTACATACATCGACAAAACAGCTCATTATTCTTAGATGAGAAAGAAAAAAACAAAACAAAAAACAAAACAAAACGGAAAGCAGCAAATGTGCCGCTTCCCTCCCTGTGAAGGTTATATGTATGTAGTTTGGTATCAAACAGCAGTGATACTTCAGTAAGTGGCTGACTGCCTATCTCACACTGTTTCTCACAGTCCAGCATGACTAGGCGTGTGTGTAAAAGGGTGTGAATAGTGGTGGACAGTCTAAGAAGTTGTCTTCACTCTACTTACAACTACTACTGGCAAAACTTCTTCATGAGAGAATTTCTTTTTACTTGCAAAGTATGTTTGCAGATGCGCACAAATATTCAGTGTGTGTGTGTGTGTGTGTGTGTGTGTGTGGCGAGAGAGGCTCAAGGTTGATGAAACTAGCAGAAGCGGGATTTCTCGTCTATTTGATGAGCTTGTTGGCCCTCTGGTTTGCTTCATCAATGCGCAGCTTGTTCATGTCCGCCTAAAGACACAGACAGGTGGAAAGGGGCAGTTATACAGCTGTTTTTCCTTCCCCAAGTAGCAATTTATTATTAATTGTAAATTTTTATGAGTAAGTTTCCATTCTCTTCCTCTGTAAGAACATATGCATGTTTGTGAATGTTTTTACAAAAATCAGATATACATGAGGGGGTAACACCCCATCATATGGAGCAATGAGTCGACGCAGACATGAGCATCAACTACATACAATTCAATTGATTAAGGGGGGAGGGTAGAAAAACAAACAAACAAAAAAAAAACCCCAGCAACTAAGTGTTTTATGGATCAGTAAAGTAAATTTACTTGGACCCCTTTTTACATTTACTAGAGGTTCATGTGATTTTAAGCCATTTTTACCTTGTCGTTGATGCGGTCAATCTGTTTGTTCTGCTTGTCTATCTCACTTCCCATGTCCACAGCAAGGTTTTTCAAGTTGCCAATGATGCTGCCGACCGCCTCCAAATTCTCCTCCATTTCATCTTCACGTGCATCATTGGTTATTCTGTTATACATATGTTCTGCTAAAGTGACTGCAATAGTTTTGGCAACACCAAAAAGTTCAAGACTTTTAGCAATATAAAATAACCAGGACAGTACCTCTGGATGTATGGGCCTGATGGTCCCGCAGCATTAACCTGGACAGCCTGGCCATTGCGGACGCCTGAAGGCTGCGTTGAGACCACTTTTGAGCCATCTGCATCATTTTCACCTTCAGTTCCTCCAGTACCCCAGGTACGCTTATACCGTGAGTCATTCTCGATTGATGACACTCTGGAGCAAAAAAAAAACCAAACAAACAAAAAACAGCGTGTTAGGATGCACGAACAAATGCAGAAGTACTTAAGTTCAGTCACTGCAACAATTACAGATGTTCAGTAATAGCCATGAAACTCAAAAGATTCCCTACCTTATATCTTGATAATCAAAGAATCTTCTTCTCCAAAGTGAAAGCATTTTGGGAAGATTTTTTTTGCCATGTTAAAACCATCATAGGATCTTAATGTGCATGCAAAGTGACACTCCAAAATCATCGCTGCATGGAGGATTTTAAGTGCATTTAGCCCAGATGAGTATGCGGCTCACATTAAGAAGTTGGCTGGAACACCATCACATTTCCTATCTGTCCATATTTGATTGGTAATGCTCACAAATTTAATCAGCAATCTTCTCACCACGAAATGTACATTTGCCAAGCAGAGAGTTTTTTTTTCTCCTTATGTCACACACAGACATTGCGAGCCACATTTGGGCCACAGCAGCCAATCATGTATTCGTGAGAAATGTTCCTGACTGACCACTGATATTGTGGAGATCTTTAAGCAAATAATATTCAATATTTTAAGAGTTGTAAGCAAGAGGGTCACAGAGCTAAAACATACATTTTCCGAGGGTCTTGTTAATTTTCCTTGAAAATGTAAACGAATAAAGCCCATTTTCACAACTTGCTGTATAAAGTTCATATTACATACAATTACGCTCTAGACAGGACTGTCCAGAGCGTAAACGTGAATGCTTAGTATCCTTTGAAGGATTAATACTTAGAATACTCTATAGATTCTCGGGAGAAATGCTGCTTGGGAGACAGCTGCTGCTCTCTCATTCTAAAAAAAACAAAACAAAAAAAAACAACCTGCTTTGAATTTTTAAAAATTCAACCAAATATTCTGCAACAAAGTCCAGCTTTTGTATTAAGGAGCAAAACAAAGGTTTTATGCCAATGCAAACAGTAGCAAACTAATTCAATTGTCACTTAACATGCATAAAAGAAATTAGTGCAATTTTTACTTTTGTACAACACCAAAATAAAACTGGTTGTACTGTAAAATGCAGTTTTCACAGTTTTACACAGACTGCTTGTGTGTTTGCTTTGTATCATTGTGAACCCCCATAAAAAACAGTCACGTACACACAATGAACATACAAGCCAGCACAGCACAAAAAAACCCAGGGTGTTATGGATCCAAAAGTCAGTGATTTAGATCTCTCGGCAGCTCCAAGTATACACTATACCTATCACAGGGGCAGACACAGATGCCACAGCACTTGGAGAGGTCGGTAAGGTTTTTCTCAGCCTGTCTCATGTCCTGGTTGATCTGGTCCATGCCTCGCTCCACACGGCTCAGCTGTTCTAAAACAGACAGGCACAGCACACCATGTCAAACTCTGCTTGCTATGCACTAGAAAACGGTTGTAAATTGTGTTTTAAATATCACCTTGATTTATTCATTTTTAGAATAGATTTAATTATACTAAATGATCCCTGGGGGAATTTTCAAACTGGGTCAATAACTGGGCCACTGCAGCAGAAAAGAGGCATATTATAAAAATACTGCAGTTAGTGCAATAAATAAATACAAATACACAATTGTTTAGCATGGAACATAAACCTGCAACAGCACTCAAAAGTTAAAGCAAATCTTACTCAAATAAAAAGTATAACAATGGCCAATTTTTATGAATGGTGAATTTCAGTACGACAATGAATATATTTGCCTGGATGCTGCAAATTCAGATTTGTAAAACCCCCCCCCCCCAACTTAACACAACACTATAGCGTGCCTGCAGCCACTGTTGTTGGTGCAAATTAATTAATCTCAAGTTTAGAAAGTAAATATTTCAACTGGCATAACATTCTCAAGCATCTTTACACATTCTTTTCTTGCAATTTATTTTTTGTTTTGATTAAATACCAGAAAACCTTTTGTACAATCTTGACTTCCTTTGGCGCAAAAAAAAAAAAATTAAAAAAAATTTTAATCAGGAAATCTGTACTCTTAAATCATCAAAATTAGAGGGACAAAAAATGTTAAAAACTGTCATTAAAAGCTATGCTATTTGGCTGATTTTGACCACCAAGTATTTTTTTTTTTAAATCAACAAATGACTCAGCAATTCCTTAAACGTAATCATTAGCATCCAGTAATTGTCTTGATAATACCACAAATAATATTTAACAGAAAAAAAAACATCATCTACCTCCTTGTTGGTCCAACATCACCACTGTGTTGACGCCTGTTTGTTTGCTCTGAAAAACAAGAGTTAAAAAGTCAAATGTCTACAAATTAATTTATGCATTTAAAATAATCAAGAGTTTGTTAGATTTCAGAATTAGGATAAAAGGGAAGTGGCCATTTTATCCTGCGTCCTTTTTCTGGTCTACAGCTCAAGCACACAAACCCTCCAGCTCACACAGCCTCTCTCAGAGAGCAGAACAAGGACCAACATTTCTGGTTTCAGCCGAAAAACTGACAGGTAGTAACAGATGCTTTGCTAAAGCAACAGCACAGTCTAGGTATCCCCAATCAGGGTTTGGGCATTTAAATACTAACAAAATTATAAATCTGGATGCTTAATCAATCCACAGTTCTTGATCCCACTTCAGGTAATGGCCTACGACAAAAAAACAAAAACGAAGAAAAAAAAAAAAAACCTTGTCTGGCTGCTACAGCAAGACTCCACTGAATATATCACAGTGGTTTATTGGCAAGAGCAAAATCAATAGTCTCACCTCTTCTGCCATCTGTAGCATCCTCCGTGTGCTTTCAAGTGACTGTAAAGCAAAAGACAAACAGAAGGCATTAGAGTGTAACGAGAATTTGAGGTTCTAGTTAAAAGTAATCTGTAAACAGACTGAAAAAACTCAAGTAGTAACTGTAGTTACACCTAAGACTTCTTATGCTGCATTGCTTTATCTGGCTCAATTAGTGTGCAATCCCATGCTACAAATAAGAGGCAGCTAACAGGGCAGTGTTCTGTGAACTTAACTATACATATAGTTTTAAAACTTGGATTGCTTAACTGCTAATGTAAACAGATGCACTGATTATTGTGCGAGAGAGAGCGAGAACGAGAGAGAAAATCAGGAAAGTGGAAAGATGAAAGTGATAAGCAAAACAGGGAAGATGCTACACATCTGATATTCACATATAAATGAAAGTAGATACCAGCAAATTTATAAAACCACATTTAAGAGTATGGAGCTGTAGGTTAATATGGTATACTGTCTGATTTAATTTCCCTGTACTCTAAGAGCACTGCTCAGCTGTAAGCGCCTCAGCACTCTGCAGTCATTGGGGGAGAAGTGTATGCACCAACAGCAATAGAGCTGATAGTGAACACTGATTCACTCAGACTCCTTCAACACAAAATTAAATCTGACAACTCTGAACTAATGGCTTTTTTTTTTAATTCTTGAAGAAAAACCAACTCATTCCTTGTTCCAGTCAATCAGTTGTGAGGATGTGCTGTATTTCTGTCTTTGTTGTTAATTGAAATGTTTGAGCATCCTGACATGGTATGCTAACGTCACTTTTCTAATGTGCACACTAATAAATAAATAAATAAATATATATATATATATATATATATATATATATATATATATATATATATATATATATATTATATTAATTAATTATTAATTAATTAATATATTTATATATTAATTGTCCATCTGGTGAGATGGATAACGCTTACAAAAAAAAGCTAAAGATTTCTAAAGACAGCGTGGACAACAATACAAATACACCCACAGACACAAAGTGACAGCGGTGAACTGGAATGCAGTCGGTTCAGGTGAGTTACAGCTTTTGTTTCTCTATTAATAGTAAACGCAGTGAAGAGCATCCAGAGGAGTGGAGGACTGAAGCACATATGCGACTTCATTGTTACCATCACTAATGAACTGCTAACGAGAGCGCGAGGACCAGATTCCTCATTCTCTCTGTGTTATGTTTGCTCTGAATACATTAATCAGTGAGCTGAGAAACAGACAAACACAGAATTGGCGAGAGGGATATGATGAGCTCAGCCAGGTTTCTGTTGGCTTAGCCAGAACATCACTTGGGTGGATAAACATTACATTATGTCTCCCAAAATCCTTGAACTTGGCTAATTAAGCTTGAAACCACTGTCTTAGCCAAATTTTCCAGATCGGGGTGCTGCGACAATTCTTTGAGAAACAGATGAATCCTGAGGTGTTTCTGTTATTTGTTAGGAATGGCTTAATTGAAAGTAAAGTTAGGTGAGATGCATGACAGTTGTTATTCTACACACAGAGAAGCAGAAAATTGCTTATGGGTATTAACTGGCTGCAATATGTCAGGATTATCAGAAAGTATCACAAACATTTAACTAATTTTACAGCCTCGAGGGTCTTTAAACCTAGTTTTTATGACTGCAAAACATCCGTGATATTAGAAAGACACCTCATATTTAGCTTCCTAAAGATAATCCGGTTTTATAACCAATTCCTGTGATGCTCTGACACATTACCAGTCCCTGCATGACAGTGTTTCAGGTATGATATGAGTGGTTACCCAAAGCCAGAGCGGTAAGCATTAGCAGAAGGACCCTCCCAAGCCCTGTCCCTTCCTCTTTTCTCCTACGTCAACCAGGCAGCAGCAGACAGAAGAAAGATTAAAAGAAGATTGCAGGTTAAGTCAGAAAGCACACAAAGAGAAAAAGAAACAAAAGCCACATATAATTAGTACAGTAAAAATTACATGAAGGTGAAGTGCACAGCTACAAACCCAGCTAGCAGGTTAATTTGCTTCCATTTGATTCAGATGGCTGATTATATGATACCCTGAAGTGCTGATTAAACAATTATCTCCCTGATAATAAAACACTAAGATATAGCTGACAACATTTAAACTGTCAAAACCAGAGGGGTAAGGGAGCTATCAGGTTAAATTAGGCGTAAAGTTTTACACACGCGCACGCACATGCATGCGCACACTTCCTATGAATACTGTTAGTGGTTTAAATATTTCAGATTTGTTGCTTATACTTATGAATACTATATAAAATATTCAAGAGCTTTCCTGCCAGAGTTAAAATAAGATGACCAATATCTCTCTCGGGTATTTATGCCAAATTTGTAGCTATAGCTTATGTTCTTTTCTAAGGATTCAAAAACAACTTTCATAGGTGCTAACTGGTGGATAGTTTTAACCTTCAGTCAGACCCTGGTTATTTCTCCTGCACACAACCTAACTGTGGTTTTGCATGCGCGACGTAATAGCTGCCCAGACTTACAATGCTAGGCTTCTGGATGGCTAGCATTGGTTTGTCATCAAGCAACACTCAATGAAAATCCCTTTTTATATTCAAACTGTGATCTCTTATTGAATGCTGTCTGGGGATAAACAATTTCTAAGTCATTACCCAATTATTTATTGGGAAGTTTCCTGAAGAATTATGTGATTTACAAGTAATTATTAGGAATTCTTGGCTGCTGTAATGAAATGCTAAATTTGAATCCAAGTAAACATTCATTCATTACTAATTTAATTTTTATATAAATTTGGCTTGCCTCTAGGCAGATTTCTACCATTTATACTACACTGACCTTACAAATACATATACTAGTCCTTTATACTGATAAATGGAATACATTCAGCAGATGTGTTTTGCCTTGTAGCCAAATTAAATTGACGTGTCTAGGAAAATTTATACTGAAAAGCTCATATACAGAGCATATAAGCAAACTTATGAAGTGCCTCCCTTTCAGCATAATCCATTTCCCTGCATGACATTCGTACATTTACAAACTCTATATTACAAACTCACTTTAAGGAAGTTTCACAGTTCGTCAGATGATGACACAATGGGTGTGAGTATGCATTGTTTATGAGTCAGTACCTCATCAGTCACTTGGTTGGCCCTAATCGCCATCTGTTCCACAGTCATGTCATCCATGTTGCTGGTGTCCTGTTTGGAGGCTCCTCCCGCCTTACTGAGCTCAATAGTCTGAGGCCTGCAAGAGGGGCAGAGTTCAAAGGTCACTAAATAGCATCAGAGTGCATCAATTATCATGAAATTGCAACTTATTTTTTAAGTTGAGCACAGTTGCCATGTGAACTTTGCAAGTGTTGACAAAATTTAAAGAACAAAAAACAAAGATGGTTATATAATATGTAACTTATATAATATGTAATAAGCTTATTTTACATGAATTTCCTGCAATAAAACAACTGACACCAGCTGATATATCATAGCTTCTGATGCAGCCACGATATCGACAATAGCAGATGAAAGATATCAAGGCCACACTTCCCGTTCACCAGTCATTATCAAAACAAACCAATGGTTTCCGACCTTTTAACCAAAGCCTGTTGAATAGGAGAAGTGGAAACCTGATATTTTCAGGTATCAAGATGATGTTGCTTGCAGATACTGCTTATATTGTGCTTACAGATGTGTGCTTATAGAGATTACAACTCATTAAATGTTCGGTCTACTTTGTTTCCTGTCTTGTTTGTAGCTAAATCTACCAGAAAAACTGTGATAAGTTGTGGTGGAAAGTTTCCTTACATTGACAACCCGCTACAAAATTATCAAATCTGATTTGACATTTTTTTTATTTTTATTTTATTTTTTTTTACAGCAGTGAACCATAAATGTAGAACAATTAATGTTTTAAAAATAAGGATAAATGAATCCACGTGTTAAGGTTTGGAAAGACCAAAAAAAAAAAAAAAAAAAAAAAAAAAAGGCTCAGTGTTTTACATTACTAAAAATAGAGGACGCATTTAAAAGGTTAAGCATTTAAATGTGCAATCAATGTTCACCTTGTTTGTATCCATCATATGGAGAGGGAAAGAAAAGATGCAAAATCCAAACAAATCAGGCTCTTTTCCGTCCCCTGAAGGAGTGTTGCGAGTCTGGGCACAGAGCTGGCTTAGTGATAAGGCATGTAAAGCTTAGCAGTGGGATGGCTAGTAGAATCATGTATGCCAACAATGAGGGAACTTGGATATGGAGCTTATGATATGGAAATCAGAGGCGTGAGACTGGATAGTGACAACTAGCAGGAAACACACTTATCGTGCCTGCCTACGATACATAAGAGTGAATTTAAATCACTGGTTATTGTTAGACATTTTAAGGTTGCAGCTCAGTGAAATAACCAGTAAAAGTTTATAAAAAGCACATGAAATAAAGTCCTTAAGGAATATTTAGACGTTTACGGTGGTATTTACAGTTGTTAACTTATTCGACTACAACTAAGTGATGAGCTTGTGATTTTCTTCAGAATTTTCAAAATGCATCAACCTCCCGCTGCATGAAACAGATGCAGTGTACGTCACTAAATAAAATTGGAAAAGGAAAAATCATGATACCATAAACTGATAACAAAATAAAAAGTGAGTTTTTACATCTTAAGTCAGTACCAGAGCTACTTTTAACACAGAACTGTGAAAATGAAGTGCATAAATACCTAAAACATAACTGTTATGCTACATTAGAATAATTATATAACAGCAGATGCTCTCTATGGTTGGTTTAACATGAAACTAATGACAGAATGTGATTATAAGATAACAGGCTGTGCACTCACTAGTATCTTTATGGTAGGCATATGTACTGAAACACTAAATCAACTTAATTAGAACAGTATAACGTCCATAAAATCCATGTCCTGTCATATATCCATAAAAAAAGGTGCCTTGTAATGTGAATCAAACAACTTTCCTTCCTCTGTGTTAAACACTGAATTCTTAAGAAGCTTCATTGTCAGTTACTCAGTCACCAAAAACTGGTAATGCCTGAGAACAAAGTGACACACACACAGCAGTTTTACTACTATAATCTTGGATGTGATTAACATCCAGAGCTGATCACATCAGGATGCACAAGTCCATGTTTGCCAGCTCAGTGCATGCTCTGTTCAGATCAACATTCAGATTTCATGATCATGCACAATTTGTAAAAACAGCAGGCTAGGCATGAGGCAGTATCATCAAGAAGCTGTGAACAGCAGCAGGAAGAGCTGACCGTGTCTAGCAACTAAAACCAAGAAAGTGTGAAAACTGCCTGTTTTTTGTGCCCTCTGTAGTTTTCAAACAATGCAGAGTATGAATAGTTCAGTCAAAACGAGACAGATGAAAACAGATTAGAAGAAAATGCTTATGTTTGTTAGAGATCTAAAAACAGGATACATGAGGAACAAGCTGTCTGCCAACTTGTATTGTGCATTTCAGTACAATTCATTTAGAGGAACAAAGTGTGTTAATTGTGCAGTTATAATTCGGATCACATAATGAGTGATGTTACCTCGTGCAGGAGTTTAGCAGATACAAATCCAATCCAAACAAAATTACTTTGTCAGGTGACCTTCATGCAGTCTTGTATCATGGGATATGCTAAAAATGACTGGCGTAATGGCCTCAGACAAGCTTTGGTGAACAAGGCAACATTAGATAAAGCTCATCATAACCAAAGAATTAAGCTTGTTTTCCTATCACTGTACTGTCAAGGGCAGAAGCAGTAAACTGTAAAAACAAAGCTGAATCATTTACTCCAAGGCTAGAGTTTTTAGATGCAAACACTGCTGCTTTTTTTCTCAATTTTCCTGTCATCTGCTTTTCCTTGTTAATATTCAAGTGGCATTTTCCTGTTTTGCAAATAACCCCTGAACTTCAAGTTCCCTTTCAAACCTGCAGCCCCTAAACATCCTGAGGAGGAAAGGAAAGGAAAAAAAACAAAACACGGATAGTCTACTTGGCAGACAGTGCAGAGGATTTAATGTTGTTGACTCTGCTTTTTTCTGTTTTTTGGACAAGAGTGCACTTTATTCACTCAGGCTTCACTGCCTTTTCTGACTGATTATTGGACTTGGCAAGACACTGATGTGAGTTTACAACTATAACAATGAAGGTGGACTCCTTTACACACGTACACTCTTTAGATAGCCACGATGAGGGCAGATGAACATGTCAGCGATACAGAATGAAATGTGATAGTAAAAACAGAGCTTTTTATAAACTGATAGCAAATTTTCTCTGTGTTTAGCCACATATGTGACTAGATTTACTAAGTATATGACTTAAATATTACATTTTGTTTATTTGCACCCCAAACTACGTACCCAACCCTTAAATTCATTCCACAGTTAATACAAACAGAAAAATGTTAGTTCAGAGGAACAAAGGAAATAATACAACCGAGGCTAAAGAACATACCGATTCATGTTGCAGTTTCTTCACTTGACCAAGCACAAGTGGCAAACACCACACAGGGAAATTCGTTTCTTGTTCTTCTACCCAAACCTGTTCCTCCAGATTTGATTGGAGCACAGGTGGCGTCTTATTCCAATCACGTTGAACACATATCCTCATTTCACTCTTGATGTTTTATTTTCTTTAAACAATCAGACAGAAGCTATTGTTCAACGATTTGTCCAGACAGGCTGTCTTGAATAAAGACAACCTATTTATTATGCCGAGGAGGAAAGTGTGTCATGTTTTGGGTAGGAAGGTTGACTAATAACAAACAAGGGGACCCATGACATCATACCAGACAAGCAAAGCCTAAACCACTATTTATAAACGATAAAAGCAGTTTTTTCTGACTATCAAGACAGAAGACTGAAGAAAATACGACATGTGGTTAATGAGTCCTGCTGTGTATCCACACACCTGACTGTGGTTAACTGCCAAGTGGCCACGTAACGTGGATCACTTGATAAACAGGTGACGTTAGTCTGAATGAGAAACAAACCAAAAGCATTACAAGAAACCCCCGTAGTTTCAGGCAGTGTCCCACACCCATTACACCATCACTGGAGCCGAGAGGTTTCCAAAACAACACTTCTTAAACTCAATGAAAAAGTTACAAAAGAGGAAGAGACAAATGTCAAACAGTTTATCAAAGCGAATTAAACTTGTCTTACATTGTCTGAAAACTTGCAGTGGTGCTCAGCTATCGCAAAGAGGGTAAAATCCGAGAGAGTAATTTCTTAAACAGGCTAATGTACGTGCTGGCCTGCTAGTTAGCTAGTTCCGCTTTCTTGTCAACTAACGCTAACACTGAAACAGCTGTTGAGAGGAAAGTGTAGGTAGATATTTACCAAGGGAGTAAATACTTACAGTTAACCCTCCTTGTTTTTTTAAAAAAAGATGACCTGAAAACTCCTCCTTCTTGACGGTATGTGAACTTGGCGCTGGCAACTCCCGAATTCCTTCACTGGTTCCGCTGTCTGTCCGAAGAGTTACGATGGTGCTTTCAAATACTGTCGGAAATATGAAAACTCGGACCTTGCATCCCACGTAGCACCCAGAACGATTTGAGGCACGGCATGCATTATTTCTCTCCCATAGGTTTAACAATCTAAAACTGAAAAAGTAGTCTGGTTCTCAGGTAGTCAACTTTACACGAAAAGTTGACTTAAATATAACTGTTAAACTACTTGTGTTTTTCTGTGTTTATCTTTCAGCTGCTGTATACTGATTTAACAAAATCACGAGACAATACAACTTGTGTGAAGTTACTTGGCTTCCACTTAAGATTAGTGTTTCTTTCTTGCTAATCAATTTTCTTTGTGGCCTTACTGTGCATCAAACTGCGACTCATAGAGAAGTGAGCGTTCCGTTAGCACTGAACGCAACACTTAATGATGCGCATGTCCTGTCATATGACTCCAGAGGAAAAAGAAGAAGAAAAAAAGCGCTGCTCATTTTCCCCACATGAGTGCAGCATTTACCCTTCACCTGGACCTCCCCCCTCGCCCCCTCGCCCCACCCCTCTTCTGGTTATTTTACATGAAGACAGACTGTTGGATATTTTTCATAGTGTTTCTAAGCGATGCTCTGAAATCCGAGCCTCTAGCAAAGAATCTGCTGTGTAATTCCCCAAGTTTTATGGTTTAAACCACAAAAGCCTTTTGAAGGTGACTGCAAAGACACCGGGCAGAGTGCCAGCCACAATATCAGCTGACAGTGTCTAAAAGGCAAGTTTTATTTTTCTCTCTAACTGGAGCTAAATATTTTCCCTGTTGGGTCACCTATAGCTAAATATGTACAAGCTGAAAAGCCTGTTATAGCTCCAAATTTGCACAAGGGATGCTCCAACGCTGCCCTCACCAAACTGGCCATGGTGCCTGAATGATTCTTAGCTCTCTCTGCCCATGTATCTTTTATAGAGTCTACATAGCATGCATTATTCAGCAATAACACACGGCCCATCTGGACTCCTGCAAATGTGTTTGTGCATGTGTCTATGTAAGGGTGTTGGGGTCCATAGTTAACTTTCTTGCTGTGCCATTTCACCATTTCACGCCACATCCAACAGTGCCTGAAGAGCTGAAATTATTTCTTCTGTAATTACAACTAAGGTATAATGTGTGTGTGTGTGTGTGCGCGCGCGCATGTGTGTGTAAGAGAGAGAAAGGAAGGTAAGGGCAAAGAATAGAAAGAGAAATATATTAGGTGAATGTGTAATAGTGACTGCAGATGGCACATTGAGGAACAAGCTCTTTCATCATCCTGTTCCTCATTAATAGAGATGGGAGTGCTGCCCTAATTCCATAATTCCTAAATCATGCTAGTTAGTTGAGTATGAGGAGACAAAAATACAAGGGAGAGAGGAGAATAGATTAGCCTATACCCTAATAATGTGTTTGAGAGCGCAAGGAAGCATCAGAAGAGGAGATGAAGGGGGAAAGGGAAAGAGGGGGGGAGAAAAATGGAGATCGCCATCTGTATTTCCTCGGTTGCTTTTTGATTGTTGCCAAAACTAACATCATATAGGCCAGGTTTATTCTCGCCAACTATTGTCCCATGTGTATGGCAGCCAGTGAAAATAGATAAAATAATCAAGTAATTAATTAGATCTGGAAGAGAATACATGGGGATATAAA
Source organism: Neolamprologus multifasciatus (assembly GCF_963576455.1). NCBI lineage: Eukaryota > Metazoa > Chordata > Actinopteri > Cichliformes > Cichlidae > Neolamprologus > Neolamprologus multifasciatus. Next base: position 11,648,439 of record NC_140457.1, on the reverse strand, counting down.
AGAGCGTGTCTGAGCCTGTGTGTCAGTGACATAGCCCTGATTTCTTGTTTCTCGTGATTTCAAGGAGCACATCTGTTCATTTCTGGCGCTGCTCCAGTTGGATTGTACATCCATCTTTCCTCGCACAAGGACCGAGACGTGGGAATGTTTCAAGGCCTTGCTTGATCGGGCTTAATTTAACATCAGGCTAATTCCGCTGATACCTGATACTTGTCAGGACAACGAATTGGCTGACCAAGCGTGCATCTCAATATTCAGAGATAATTTCATTCCCTCGTCTCCTTTTCACTGCAGTCTACTCTTTCTCCATTTGAATTGAGCTCTCATGTGAAGCAATTTGAAGGAAACTAGAGACATCGATAGCCATTAGCCCGCTTTGCACAGGAGGGCCAAACATGGAAAGCCAAAGTTCATCTATTATTCATGTGCCTCAGTTTTCCCCCAAAACAACATTTCTGATATTCTTTTTACATCTCGTTGCCAAAAGCGACAAGTCAGTAGTTTCAAATAACGCTTTTAAAACAAAGCTGATGAATGTTTCAAGCTAGCACTAGCCCTTACAAACCCCAAAAGGGAAAAGTGCCCATTGTCTGTCTGGCTGTTTATGTCCGGATATGGGGGAAACCTAACAAGCTTAAGTGAACATTTCATTTTCACTTATTAAACATTAAACTTTCTTGTTAGATCAGTCCAGCTGCAGAGACAGTGGAATGGTCACAATCTTCCTCCTCCAACCAGCATTACTTCCATGTTTGTTCAGACTTGACCTTTGACCTTTCATACTCAAATGTTTATGCTTTTAGACATTTGTCAGTGTGTGAATTCTCGATTTATAGGCCAAAAGGTCTGGGAAGGGGTACAAAATAAATGTAGGGTAATAAATTGATGAATTCTACAACAATTGTTTTTTAAGTTAGAAAACTAATTCTCATTGATTTACTTTTTGCTTTCTTTTAAACAGTTTAACAGTTAACACTTACTTAAATGACACCTTGTGTAAAGGGAAAATCATCAGCAATGTTGGTGAAAATTAAAACAAGTCGTAAACAAACGGCTCAAAGTTTCCACTCAATTCCGGCTTATAATGTTATAGAATTTAAAGACAGTCTAAAAATAGAAGTAAAATATTAAGACACACTGTTGTGAAATATTAAGGATTTGAGATAACCCCCTACTGAGATAAACAGCTGAAGACAGTTGCTCAGATGCCATAAAACCAGTGCAGAAGAAGACATCATAAACAGATGATGCAATTAAAAAGAGCAAATTTCAAGTGGATTTTGTTTGTTTCATGTATTATTTCTTTAATCTATTTTAATGTAATTTAACTTCTATCTGAACATTTACCCACTGCAAGTGTTGGTCTCGTTTAAAGCTTGAGTGTAATATTTCAGCTTCAGTTTGCATTCTCATTCATTTCCACCTTTAAAAGAAAGAAGGCAAGTGCACAAAAATGCACTTAGAGATACTTGAAATCTATCTGGACACAGCTTTGTGTGTAGAGGAGGTCTTTCCTCTATCTGTCTTTTGCAAAATCAGAAATCTAGTGGAGTATTTTCTTTCTAAAATGTAATGCAGTTTAGACCATGGACATACAGTAAAGTGCAAGTGCAGTCAGTACATGAGATCTCCTTTTATGCTCGTTTCTAGCTCAATGTTTTTATTCTGGGACTATGGTAGTGTGAATAATTTAAAGTTCAAAATAATTTATCTTATACTAAGCTACTGTGGAGCCACTTATTTCATCCACTGCCTGAAACGAGCTCTTCTCTCTGAAAGACCACCCCGCTTGAAGCCAGCTTTCTCCCGATTAGCTGCCCCTCCCAAACAAAAGGTTTTAACACCAGGTTTTCGAAGCTCTTATTGTCATAGACAGATCTGAGTACCTTAAATGATCATTTGAATGATTTCCCCTCTCTACTCATATAGAGCCATGAGTAGAAAAAGCAGGTTGAAGCCTGACCTGACCCCAAACCATTGCTACAGCATTTATAATTACAAAAAGCGTAATAGGTCAACTTCGAAGACACTGCTTGGTTATTAGCACTTGCAGGCCACCCTTCTTGAAATCTGATGGAAACAGAAGAGGAAAGGCTATCAAGTTATTCACTCTCCTTGTTGTCAGCAGTTCAGATTAGCTGTCACATCACTGAGGGAGAAACAGCTGAAGATTGGAGAGGGTGATTTCATCTGAATAATTTCATGCTTTGACTGGCAGAGCTCACTGCTCACCGTCCCACAGCTTTGATGTCAGAGGAAGATAGACTGGGCAAAATAAAGACCCAGGTGCAGTCTAATATATGAATACAATCATTCGCACTTTGGAGGAAGAAAACAAAAAACAAACAAAGTTAATTCACATTTTCACTGAAGAAATTCCACTCACTTGGCTTGATTTCCGAGTAGACAAAAAGACAATCTTTATTTGTGTGTTTCTCTCCTTGCTCTGACTTCTGTGTTTACTTTTGACTGACTTTAATGACTGAGGTCAGCGTCCACAAGAACACAACAAACAGAAAAGGAGACAAACTCATACATGACGCTCAGCCCCGGAGGCATCCTACCACTACCAACCATGGATCACAAACCAGAGAAGAAGAAGAACAATAGAAGGACAGCATCAGTGGAATAGAAGAAGAGAAGACACATTTTTTTAATCTTCCACAGGCTATACCCCATCACTGCTTTCCACACAGGAGTAATTAACAGTGATTTTAAATGCTACAAAAATAAGATGAAGTTGGGAAAGAAGTGCTTCCCCTTGTTTGTGTTTTCTTGTGTGTGTGTGTGTGTGTGGTGTGTGATTGTACATGTGTGTATGTTCATGCCATGTCTTTGTAAAAGTCTAGATCTGCATTCGCTCTTCTACATGTCTTTACGTGTGTATATCTGTACATGGGTCATCGTGTGTATGCAGGTGTGTGTTCACAGTGCTTACTCATTATGTTCACTTCCCAACATTAAAGAGGTCTCAGTCCCATCATACACACATGCTTTCTCTCCCCCCCTCCCTCCTCTCTTCGCTCTCTCTTTGTGCTGTTCCCTTTATAGTCATGACCATGAATGCTCCCACCATCTCAGAGGAACAGTCTCGTTATCAAAGACTAAACATGTGTATGTGAATATGTGTGTGTGTGTGTGTGTGTGCGTGTGTATACACCCATATGTGTTATTTAGTGATGCTACCACACACTTACACACGCACACACACACACATCTCGCCTCATTTGCCACAGTCTATGCGCTTCCCTTATTGGTTTAACCCTCAGACCCAGGACCAGCTTCAGTCAGTGTTTACGTCCATTGTGATCTGGCCTGGGCTCTGAGGGCTGATTTCCAGTCAGTTTCACCCTGTGGGTCCATTTATCTCCGGGCCCAAGCTAATCCATCAACGACTGAAAGCCAGACAGGAGAAACCGTGTGAGGAGAGAGGTTAAATTTTCCTTTTGATGTCTGAAAAAGTCTCAGGGAGAGCAAAGGAGCGGCAGCAGGGTGTTTCTGATTTTCCCCATGAAAAAATATATATCATCATTAGAAACAAGATTGATCTGAAGGTTTCACAGTGGTCATGCAACTTAAGTGTCGCCTCCTTTTCTCACCTGTCCTCCGTTCATCCTTACTTCACCCCCCGCCCCAACTCCCACATGTCATCTTTTCAAATCCCCGACTCTTTCATCCTGCCAGTCTGAGAGAAGGTACTGTAAGTGACCACAGTCATAATAATACAGAAAGACAAAGAGGTGGGTGACCAGTGGTACATTCATACATGAGAAAATCATGGTTCCAAAAGTCACCCGACCCATTCAACATTAGACAGTGCTGAAGACGCCTGTGCTGGCCAGGCTGTGATAAATGCTTTGTTTAGAAACACGAATAAGACAGAACACATCCCACCTGAAGATCTACATCTCATCGAACCTACCCCGAACACCCCCACACCCTCCCAATGAAACAGGCTATGGTTATACTTGTCATTTAAATGCGTTATCTGAGTCTCTTCTAAAACTGCATGAGTTTTGTATCACATTGCAGTGACTCTACACTGGATCTGAAAATATCAACACGTGTAATATTACATTTCCCATATGGACGTATTCATGTAAATCTGTGCTCGCATTGTTTCCCCCTTTCTTTTCTGCACAGCCTGAGCCACTGTGCTCCTCTCCTTTATGCAATTGCTCTTATTGTTGTTGCAGCTGGAATTGGTCCAGATAGCATAGAATTCCAATTACAATGCAAGCTTGGCCACTTCCAATTCTTGGTTTGAGGATGGGATAGCAATGTGAGCAAAATTCAATTTTTGTGCATCCAGGCCTATCGCTTAATGCATCCTGCCGTGATTGCATGATTGGAATTGCCCCAGAACGACAAGTTTAATCATAGCCATGGCGATATCTACCCCATCAGTGGCCAAGAGTCAATAGTCAAATCAAAAGGACCCTCTGATATGAGTGCAGAGGCATTTCTCTTGTGTTTTTCAGCTGAGAGGTGCTTTTCCACCTGGAATTCAGGGACCAGAGATAAACTTCCCAGACAGCTTAAGACCCAGCCCTCTTAGTCAGGCCTGTGAAGGGTGTCCGTGGCTGGGCCATAAAGGATGCTGGCAGTGGGGGTGGTTGGTGGTTGTATTGAGGTGGCGGTGGGAGCGGAACGGAGACAGAGGGCTTCCCTGAGGGGTGGTGGATTGAGAGGGACAGCCAGCCCAGCCCATTATCCTTGGGCGGGAGCTCCATGAAGAAGGAGAGAAGGGTCACAGCCAGTAGAAGAGTCCCAAGAAGAGTGAGGCCAGAGCAGCTAAGAGGGTCATGCACCCTGCCCTCCAGCTTGAACTTCCATCAGTCAGGAAAGGCTCCGGAGAATCATATCCCGACCCATCTGAAACAAAGAAATGAGAAAGAGAAAAAAAACGACAAAACATCTGAACTGAGAGAGGACGCACAGACAAAGACAAAACAATCTAAAACACAGCAAATGAACGAGGGGGTGGATTTAGCCAAAGAAATGGTAGACAAGTGAAACGATTACAGTTGGGGAGAGGTGGAAAGCAAGCAGCAAAGCACAAAACTCTCATCCTTTAACAGCTAAGGAGCGGCAAAGGAGGAAGAGGAAGAGAAGACGACGGCAACTGAGCTCTGCAGGGGGTTTAACCAACCTAATTACAGTTTAATCACAGAGACTCAGAATCTGGAGCAGCTGACACACAGACACACTCACAAAGACACACACACTCACACACATGTACAACTGCTCAGAGCTCAATCGAATGACAACATTTAACAGAAAAGATGGAAGCTGCAATGTCAGACACATTGCTTTAACAGCAACTCAAAGAGGAGCTGGAGCAACGACAGAATGTACATTGTTTCAGTAATTATGAAGGAGGAGAGAATTTTCTTTTCCTTTAGCGAGATATGGAATGATCTGAACCTGGAAAGCTGTGTAAGCTGACTCTCTTTTATGAAGCTCTTCAAAGCCATGTCATTATCCAGGGAGACGTGTAACTACCCAGGTTTGATTCCTTAGTGGGGTTTAAGCTGGGGCGGGGGTTGAAAAACCACATTCGTAGACATACAGGTAGATTTTCAAGATAACGCAACTATAATGTAATGCTTGTCATACTCTGATCCCCATGTACGCAAGGCTTCTCTTGAGTTATTTTTAAACAGCGCTATCATTGGACAACATGGCTCACTGGTGTCAGCGCTGCGCTCTGCCTATGAGGAAGCACTTTTCAAAGGTGTGTGTTTTAGCAAGCTGCACAGTGACGTGGCAAGCAAGTCATCCCTCATCGTCTCATCATCTGCCTTGTCAACTTTAAAAACAAACCTGAAACATTAGGAAAACTTTAAATCTTTAAATTCAACTTCTACTGCATGCAGCTGGTTTATTATTAGATTGATTTCTGTTTCCTATGAGTGATTCAAGCAAGTCTGATGATGTTGAGGCTTGGTAACATTTTTAGAGAGCACTTTCAGTCGGCTCTGTTCTCTTTCTACAAGGACAGAAGGTCTCCCTCACACCCAGTGTGATGTGATGTGATTTGATGTGAAGTGCGTATGTCAATTTTTGCTTATGTGTGTGTGTATGTGGGTGCACTCTTCTCTGTGCCTGTAAGTGTGTGCTTGCATCTGCGCACGGTCGTGTGCGCTCGCATGTGTGAATGTGTCAGTATGCGCGTGCGCGCGCGCGTGTGTTTTTAGCATGCGTGTCTGTGGGTAAAGGTGTTAAAGTGTTGCCTGGCCGGTCTGTGAATCAGAGCGAGGTCTGTTGCCGGGGCATTCTATCAGACCTCTTATTCCCCCTAATTTTACTTTGATAGCCAATCTGGACCTCTGTGTGTATATGTCATTGTGTGTTTGTGAGTGAGCGTGTGTGTGTAGATAGAGCGTGACTTACCTGGAGGTCTGACATACACTTTCAGCTTTAGACATGCCCGCCCCACATGGTTTGGGTGAGGAGATGCTGTGAGAAGAGACATTGAAAGTGGAGATTAGTTTAGAGATAACGTGATTTTTGCTGCTGATTGCAAACCAAATACATTTAATAACCCAGATAAAAAACAAGATTATTTTGTGTTCATGTGAACCAAAAGTAGATTTGACAGAATTTTTTCATTTTTATAACTGATATAGTGCAAGCCAGTAACAACCAACAGTATTGTGTGAAAGTCATGAGATACTTTAAAGCTCTTTAGACTTTGCTTCCAAGGAGCCAAACTTTCTTAGAAGTTTTAGAAGTTGTCACGAGCCATAGTTCTCCAGAGGGGCGTACTGTGAAGCGTGATCAATGGCTTAGTGAGCTATGTTGAGGTTAAAGGCAGAGTTTTCAGTGTCACGAAAGTGGCTGTCTTTTTACTTGGCTAAATCATTGTAGTATCTTGTGCTGGGGTATGTTCAGAGCTTTGGTTTTAAATTGGCTAGGAGTGCCACGTTTTCACTGATTCTCGTGTTTACAGCATTCTTTATGTGCAATTGAGAATCTCTGCTGGTGGCATACATTTTATATTTGCAAGTTGTTAAGTCTTACCCTACTAAAATCACTGAATGAAGCACAAACTGTGCATTGCCTAATGCAGAAAATGTAAAGAAATATTTTTGCCTGATTGCAAAAAATTGTAAAAGTCTCTTTTACACTGCTGGAACTGGAGCTACTAGAACACAGAACACACACTAAAAATACCTGTTCAATCAGTACAATTAAATCACTTTGATTTGCAGATAACCTTTCCTTTATTAGGCTATAGGACAGTAACTTTGATGATGACCTCCCCTTTAACCTAAATCACGAGGTTTGATACATCTCTATATATACACAAATACAGATGTGGTTTGATGACCATAGATATAAACTGAAACTTAAAGGGCTCATGCAACGATAAAATAATGCCTACATATTAAAATGCTTATTTTACTGCTCTGTGAAATAAATCCAAAGATGGCTTTCCTTAGCATTAGTCTTTTCTCTTATCTGTAGCAGTATTATTGTGTTGAAAAAGAGTCACAGGACATGTGAAACAGAGAACGGCTTAGTTGATAACCACTGGTGTGATTTGTTGAGCAAGTGCAAAGAAAGAAAGAATGCAAAGAAAGCCCGGCTGTGTTGAATTTCATTTGTAATAAACCCCATGAAAAGTTCAAAAGACCTTTAAAAAGGCTTTCAGTTTTTTCTTTGAACATGTTTTTTTTCCCACTTATTTTTCAGTCCTTATACCTGAGCATTTTCAGAGGAATTTTTAATTTTAAGCCACTTAATACTGAGCAATGAATTATTTAGGCATAAAAAAGTCACCTAACTCAAGGAACAAACCAGAGATGTTGTGTCTACACAGATAACTTAGCAAAAAAACAATTTCAATTTGTATCTTTATGCACTTTGTAACTAGCAGCCTGTATCAAAAACACATCTTTTGTTCATAATTTCTTTAGCCGAGTCTACAAAAAATACCAAAGATAGCATGGTTCATGTTTGCAACAGCAAGGTGGTTCCTGCAGAGCTATTATCAAAACCTTGGTATGCAGTGTGCCCTTAAAAACTTTAATTTAACTGAATATGTCAGATGACATAAAAATGTATCCAAAAGATACATTTTTTCAGTTAATATGTTAAACATTTAGCATTAATCCAGTAATTAATTAATTAACTGTTTTGCAGTTGCAGTTGCAGTTTAAGCAAGTGCAGAGTTTCATATATTATGTCCTCATACTATATGCTCCCATAAACACACTAAGCACGTTAGGCAGTGTAAACAAGTTTGTAAGGGATCACTGAAATTCATTCACACTCACATTCCTAAGGGAAATAACTGACTCTCAAATCAACCTGGCTTGAATGTCTTTGGAATGGGGAAGGAAATCCATGCAAATTCCCCACAGTCGCAGGTCTATCTTGCCGTGAGGTAACAGTGCAAACCACTGAGCCAGCTTGCTGCCCAGATTGAATGCCAAAAAAAAAAGAAAAAGAAAAAAATGTTAGTAAAAGTTAGTGTGATTCAAACTTCAAAGTAGAGTAAATGAAATTGAATCTGGGTTTTTAGTCCCACCTCGCTCCAATGTGAAATAGAGCTGGAGACCCTAAAGGAGATTGTGTCCAAGTCTCTGACCAGTCAGACATGCTGACGAGCACAGCCACCCACACACATACGCAGATGTGTAAAAGAATGTGCTCACGCACAGTTGGTTGCAGAAGTGTGCGTGGAGACCTACTGGCCTTCTCCCTTGAGGAAGCCACAACCCAGTAGTGACCCCATAGAGAATCATGTTCGAGATCCACAGTGCACAGGAAATAAATCTGACCCCTCATTTGCCCTCTCCTCCCTCTTTTTTAGCCCACGACTCCTCCCTCCATCTTTCTCTCTGACCTTCACCTCCTTTACCCTGTAAGGCCTTACCTATAGGCCACTTCCTATCCATCAATTTTTTTCAGATTATCTCCCTGCACTACTTGTAGTGGGCAGAAGAACTTGGGCCTAGCATTAAAGCTTGCCCTAGTGGACGTTTCTGTTTTGGCTTGACTGAAAAAGGCAAAATGGCTAGAAAGGTTTTTTGCCTCTTCTTTGTTACCCCCAACAATTTCCACCTGTGTCATTTTTAAAAGTCACACCAATTCACCCAGTGACTCATTTTCCCAGCACATCCGCAATCTAAAGTCTCCTAAAATCCCATTGAAAACCACTCAGCCTCATCAGATGACAGCTGGAAGAAGCAAGGGGTGGAGCTGACCTGTCAACATGTCAGCCCCATGACAAATACACACACCAGTGTGCACTCACAGGGATGCACTCTCATGGATGTGACCACAAATGCCAATCAAATATGTGCTTCACAAGTATGTTCAGAGAGGACGCACACAATAAGGCACTTAGCGGAAAGGCCGGGTGGTTAAAACGGTCGGCACGTTGTCGTTCCACATCAGTACTGACCTGTGCATGAGTGTGTTTAATGTGAGCATGTGAGTGACGGTGAGAGGCAAGAATGTGTGTTCGCCTGCCAGTCAAGATGATGGACATGCCCTTTCACGGACTCACAATCGCTTGACAACTGACCCCCATGACCAGGCCTCCCCCTGCAGCACACACACACACACACACACAGAGATATATATTGAAACACATTCACAAGCATTCTAGTCATGTGGAACACACACTATCCCTAGGGGTCCCGTGAACACAATACCATAGTCAGCAACTAACTAGAGGGGCCCAAACCATCCCTACATGAGACTGAAAACAGAAGAATGTGTGCTTGTGTGTATGTGTGCCAACTGGGAAAAGTGCATCGGGACATCGGGTGGCTGTTATCGTTGCCTCTTCAGCTCCCTGACTCTCGCCTGCTGTGTCTTTGTGGTTGTGCAGACAACAGACTTGGGTAAATATTTGTAGATGACAACCAGCATTTAAAAAAAGTTTCTTTACCTACAAATAGTCTTAAATGCAAACTTTTCAGTAATGCAAAACTGTTGTATTTTCGCAATTGTGCATTTGTTTTTATTTTAATTGCATTGCAAAAACAGTTATTGTTACTGCATGAGAAATAAAACCTGAAAAACTAAACCTGTTTCAGAATCTGCCTTTCTATATCTAACTTTTTTTTATTTGCTTAAAGTCTCCTTGCACTCTCAGAATGAAGACAATATCACTGTAAAATGAGAATCACTATCCAAGGACAAAAAAACTCCCTCTATAACCTGACCTGAAACTGGTGCTACAGGACCTTCTTCCCATTATGAGTCATGGTGAGAATGCACCATCTCCTGCTAAAAAGGTCAAGGTCAGTTTTTCAGCCAACTGTGCAGCGATAATGTAAGGAGAAATGAAGAGACCCGTGTCAGGCTGCATACTGGCAGAATTCCACGCAGTAAAAAAAATAATCTTTTGGACAAAATACGATTTTTCTTAAGAGAATCGTAAAAGGTCAAGTCAGAAAAAAAAAGAGTAGGATGACTTTCCTCAGTCGTTATAGCTATCTGCTGGCAAACTGAATCCTGCAAGTGCAAAGTATTTTCTCTTGCTGACTGACGTGTACTTATTAAAAATTAAATTGATCAAAAACTAATGATGAGTTTACATAACTCATCAAATGACTGTACGGTCATTTGAGACTGACAAAGAAAAATAAAATCAGCCAACCAAACAAATGAAAGCAAAAAAAAAAAAAAGCATAACACAGCATACATAGTTTTTTCAATTGCTTTTGGTGTCCTTGTAATTGTGCGCTCTGTGAAAAACACGTTTCTTCCCAGGTGGTTTGGATACTAAAACAGACAACTGCAGCTCCTACAGCATAAAAAGGAAAAGTGGTGCTTTCCTGTGTTTGAACATTGACAGTAAAGCTTTCCAAAGTCAATTTAATGTTGCTTTTCTGTGATTACCAACTGATTTTGCACTAAACAGTCCGGATGCGGTAAATCCATCCCACACTGGGAAGTTGAAAACAATGTTTAAGAGCAATTTGAAGCTACTATATGTCCCACGCCTGCTGGGGGAATGATAGCTTTGTTCAAAAAAGTAGTCTCAGGGGGGTAATACTAATACATCACTTGTTGAAGTGAGGAGAAACATCAATAGAGCTAATATAAAAATGATTACAAACTACGCCTGCTGACATTTTTACCACTTTGCCGAGCACACCACTTATGATCTCGGCAGAAGCAGCGAGATGCGCTAAGAAATAAAGTGAGGGAGGAGTGAGAGGGGCGAATGAGAGATGGAAGGTGTATTTGTGCGGGCTGTGTTTGAGAACTCTCTCAATCAGCTTCTGTTGATTGCATATTTATATATTGTTTACAAATGCAAATTGAGCAGGAGCGTGGATATCATGCAAACAGACAGACACACACACACACACACACACACACACACACACACACACACACACACACACACACACACACACACACACACACACACGCAGATAACAAACATCTTTACCTGCACACACAATTTCCCCAAACACAGAGAAACACACTCTACTTGGCTGATAACCTACAGATATAGTAGTACTCGTGTCCAGGCCTGAACTCAAAGCCCAGGGAGAAAGGAGTGAAGAGCTGGAACTTCTCTGAGAAGCGCAGGGGCCCATCGGGACCGGTGGGACGGTTGCACTCCCAGCGCTTAAAGCCACGCATCCTGTGCTGGCAGGAAGTGTAGCCCTCATGGTTGACCATGAATAGGATGTAGCGCTCCATGCGTCCGTGGGATGGAGGCCCCTCGTAGTATGGACAATAGATGTCTAGATAGTCATTGATGTTCACTGCCACCCTGTACTCTCCATGCCAGAACCTGTAAGACACAGAAAAAAGGAAACATTCTTCATGAATAAAAAAATAATCGAACAGACTCAGGGATATGCACAGAATCTGTGAGGAGCTGTGCTTTCTGTGGTAAAATGAGACTGTGGAAGACTTACGTTTTAAGAAAAATCTTTATATTCCTGAAAAACAATCAATATTTACTACAATTTCTGTATGACTGCACAGCACAAAGGAAACTATCTGCCTAGCGTAGTCATCCGGTGCAATGTAACCATATGAAATTGTGCGATTGTTGGAACATTTTTGTGTTTACACATCTTTAGAGGCAAATCAAAGGTCGCAGAACAACACTCCTTAGAGTTTCCATATATTGCTCAAGGACACTGAAACTGCTTTTCTGATTTAAACCACCTGAGTCAGTGAAAAGAAAAAAAATAATCCTAGAGGGCATTTAAAAAAAAACAAAAACAAAACAATATATTGTTAAAGCCAGAAAAATCAATGATGATCCCTCTGGTTATGCCAGTTTACATAGCAACCAATTTTATTTTAATAATGCTTGGTAAACTACAATTTATGGGAATTTGAGGCATGTTTCAAACACAGGTTTTTTTTCCAGTCGGCGTGCTTGAATGAACCTTGTGGTATGATACTTCAGAGAAGTAGGTCATCGTGGTAGAGAGCACACATTGCTGTTGTAGGTGTCCACTTAGTTCAGCAAGCATGGAGATCAGTGAGGTTGGCATCATGAACCGAAACAAGTTATTAAAGAAAAAAAACTATCGGTATTAAAATGCTCATCCTGGAGTTTCTACACTGCGGCAGTCCCTTATAATATTCATAGAATGCAGGTGATATGGAAACGCATGAGATGCTGGCCCCTTCATCCTTTTTCAGCAACCTCTGCTAGTCACTTTTAATACATTAAAAACATATGGCTGCATATTTTCCCTTTATAATACAGGCTCTATTTATGTTTATATTTTGGTGCCAGTGCTGTTTATAAGAGAACTTAACTTCTGTTTACAATCTTGAAGTCAGTGAAGTGAAACAGTCTCTCTTTAAAGGCTGAGGCTGAAGATACTCTATATTTTTGTTATTGTCAACAAATGCCGATGAGGACTAAAACCAACAGCGTGCAGCCTGCCTCTCTACACTTCTGGATTTCCCTGCCGTGTTTTTCTATAGACATAAATTTCAAATAATGCACGGTGTGTTTATAATGAATCGTTTGCATTTGTTGGAGGCTATTTTTTTGTTTGCTGATTAATAAACATGGCAACTGGTGCTGATTGCTCTGGGATGTTTATATCAGCAGGACAGAGTATATGTTGACTCAGTAGTTAAGTTAAACAGGCAATGAGTTAAGTTGAGTTAAGTTAAATTAAAATAAAACGTAATGTATTGTTTCCTGTAGGAAATTGCATTTAATTCCTTTCTATTAGTAGCCAATACCTTATTAAAGAGCACAGCAGATGTGTTTTAAAAAGCAGGGCAAAAATGAGCTCTGTAGAGTAAAAGTATAAACATCTTTTCAGTAAACCATCTAACATTGCGATGCATTTTTAAATATTCAGTGCAATATCCATTTTATTCTTTGTGGTCAAGTAAACCTGTCGATGTCTGCAGCCGCCACGTCCTCCGGTCTTTTTCATTACCTTCATTATCATCACCACAGCTATAATCAATTCAATTCCAAATGTACCACCTCAAGTACATTTAAAATTCATTACACCGCGTTATCAAATCTTGTATGTCGAAGCTCGGTAAATTTGAGACGCAGGAAAATGTCTTCAATCAAATAAGCATAGCCTAAACAAAACCAAGCTGTCGTGCAATCTAGTTGTCACAGACAGCACGCACACAGGCGGCTTGGGCTTTTTAAACAAATTCATCATTTTCTCCCTCACCTTGGCAGTAATTGATTGCCTAGAATGAAGACATTTTGGTCTAAGCACTCTTGGTTAGTGGGATATTTAGCTTTGGGACAAATTATCCCTATAACGGCAGTCCTATCTCTCTCCCAGAGGGCAAATCAGGAAGTGAGTTAGATGTGAAATGAGCGTCTTCATGCTTCGGTGCCCTATCAGAGTGTGTTTTGCAGCTTCTAAAGGGATCCTTGAACAGATCATTTAGAGGCATTGATCCACCAGGGAGCTCCTCTTGGCTCTCTCTGCTCCCAATCAACTCTTATTAACAACTAAAGGGGGAAGGCAGAGGGAGAAACAGAGGGAGAGATGTATAGAATGAGAATAAAAAGCCTGAAAGCAAAGAACAGAAGGGGTGAAATAGAGAGAAAAAAAGGTGGGGGAGGAAGGGAAATATGTGCAAAGCTAGAACAATAGAGAAGAAAAAGCAGAGAGAGGAGGGCGGCACTCAAATATGGGGTAATGAGATTGCATGAAATTAGTTTAGAATAAAGCTGAAAAATGAGGAAAGAAAAAGCAGAAGAGGAGGTGGAGGCCAGATGGAAGAAGAGCAGATGGAAGAGGAGTTTTCTATATTTCATTTCAATTTATATGACTATGGTTTTTCATCTGAGACAAATGTGCTTTGCCTATTGATTGTGCGCTGATACATTTATGGATGACTACCACTTGAGCATTAGTACATTGGATATGCAGCAAAGTACGGATGTGTGTGTGTTCATGCAGGCAAGCATGTGTGTGTGTGTGTGTGTGTGTGTGGCCGGTTAAATGGTAACATGGCAAAGTGGGTCTCACTCGGTGAGGATGCTCAATCCAAGAAAGGGCTAATGTGCCAGGATACATTAGGTTGTATCAGTGCCCTGCCCTGCTCCTGTGACACTGTCTGCATTCCTAATTTGCCGAGGCGAGCCGAAACCGCGTGTGCAGGTGAGTGGGTGAACGTGCAGGTGTGCCACTGCAAAAAGTTAAAAGCGCATGTTGGTGTGTGTCACAGTTTGTGTGTCCCGTATATTCCACTCTCAGGCTGAGTGTCATTTGGAATTAAACACACACACTGCACTAGCCAAAAAAGACATGGGAATGCACTCACATATAAGACACGGCTCTTTGAGAAAGAGCTGTGTGTGTGTGTGTGTGTGTCTGTGTGTTATTGGTGTTTTTAATGGGATGTCTTTGAATCTGTATGTGCGTATATTTCAAAGCTGTGAAAGCAGTGATATAACAGTATTGTGCAACATTATATTTAAAGAACTCCTAACATAATAAAAGCTGACATTATGAAGCTTCATAAATGTTTCTATTTATGATGTAATTTATTTGCAACTTAAGTTTTGAAAATTACATTTCGCTGAACATCAGGGCTTTAATTTCTTAGTGTTATTAAAGTGTACTAGCTCATAGTCAGAACACTGTAACATCATTGTTACATCTGCAATAGACCAGTCTTTTAAACACACTTAATCTCTATAAGCGGGCATCTTCTTGTCCCTTATTGGCAAAATCTGCCAAGAAGCTTTATTATGAAATGTTTTGTGGTTTCTGCTTGTTGTTTAAGTACCATTGCGCACCCACGTTTGAGCAAGCCTAGGTTGCATGCAGGTAAACTGTTGGACAAACCGACAAACAACACATAGTCATTTCCCAAATATCTAGGTGCAGCTTGAGTCCCGAATATTAACACCCGAATGGTTCAGTGGTTCAGGTTTAGAGGCTTAAACCTCTTTAAATATAGTCATTTTTGCTTTTTTTGAAGGGTGCGCCATCAGTTGTGACATCTCCTCGGCACTGTTTTGGCTTGTGCCTCTCGATTGTGTTGCTAGTTTGTAAACACAAGTATACAGTCCTCTCTGCTTAAAAGTATCAAACTTTGTGAAGTTTCATACAAAATATTGTGATGGCTTTTGTTTGCCTGTTTTGGCTTCTTTTATTCCTTTAGTGTGGAGTTTTTTTTCAAAGTGCGGACACCGAGAATTCAGGAAAAGACTGCAGCAAGTATGGCAAACCTCATGGGGAATTTCTGGCTCAGCTGTGGTAGCACATTGGCAGACTATTAGCGATCCGTGGGCAGCTTCGGACTGCTCATCTACCTGCAGAGAGCATCTGTTGTCAGATGGGGGCAGTGTCAAAAATATGTGGTACAACCAGTCTGTGTGCTACTCTTGCTTGTGTTGTTGTTGGCCATTCAGTGGAGAAAATCTAAATTATAACATTTTTTCTTGTGCTTCTCTCACTCCTGATGAACTCCGCTGTCACTCCCTTCCCTGTGCCGGCCCATTTGTCAACCAATCAGCATTAGATCAACCCACCACCCTTTTCTGTACGCTCTCTAAATAGGCAAAATTTTTCTCAGTACTTATTACTCAGGTACTACTTGCAGTTACATAAATTAAGCATCTGCACAAACAGTGACTGGGCTATGCAGAAGGATCTAATTTACAGAGTTAGTGAACTGGCTGCAATGAAAACATCAGAGCTACCTACACATTATACCTACAGGAGCAGCTGCACCATGGAAACCCATGCCATGAAGCTCCTGATACACAGTTTGGAGGCTGTTGTTAATGGCAGAGGAGATTTGTAGCTCTGCAGTTACTGAGTCAGCAGAGCTTTGATGACTTTTATGCACTACGCGACCATGCGCTGAGTTTCTGTGGTTCCTAAATGCCTCCAATTCGTGGATCATGGAATATCTTAGAGGGACTTTCAAGTGACTGAACAGAATTCAGTATGGATTGCACCAATTTTCATAGAGTGTCTCATTTTTGACAAACAATAACTTCCCCCAACCCTATTTCATCATGATAATTCAACATTCGCCACAAAAGAAGCTTTAAGGTAGCTTACAACAAAGTACAGAGCAAAATTATAAAGTTTCACTAATCCTTTTACTCATTCAGTGTAAACTTTTACAACCGGTACAAGAAATAATGTCTATGCTTGTTATTTTACGGCTGAAAAAACTTGATTATCTTTCATTTCCAGGGAAAGATATGTGTTTGTATTTCTAGCATATTGATAATTAAGTTTTGAAGGGGTAGAAAGATAAAGATTTAAAACTTTATGTTTTATGCTTTTGAAATTAAGCAGTGTCTATGAAAACACTGTCTTAAATTATGCCTGTTAAACAGACTGCTGTTGGAGTGCATGTTGTTTAGTACATGGTCTTTTCATATTTTTTTGTTCCGCCGCTTGAAGCAATTTCTTTCTAATATTGTCTGTGTATGAACCTGAGCAATATGATATCATTCATAATCCTCTGATGCCTCACAAATTCTCCTCACTCTCTCAGTGCAATTGAATTGTCTGGTGATGTTAGCCAGACGCAGCTGAAAGACTTGGCTTTTGGCTGGTGGCTCTCATCTGGATATAAAAGGATCATTCTGAGGCTTGGACCATAATCAGTGGAAATGGATCTGCGTTAAAGTGTTTTATGGTTTTGTGTGCACATATCAGGATGAAAGAAAATAGAAATGGGAGAGCTTAAAAGTTGAAATAAAAGATCCAAACAGAAAGGGGACGAGAGAAAACGCGTCTTTGAGGTTTTTTTTCTGGATGTGCGTATCTGCTGCAATCGCAAGTTCTGTATTTTTCCATACAGTAGTAACTGTACTCCTGCGTGTAGTGGCCACTCTTTAGTATTCTGACAACAGTGAGTCATCAACATCCTCTCTCAATATGGCTGTGATCAAAGCCTCTGGTTGGAGAAGCCTTGGATGTTTACCATACCTGCCTGCGTCCTAAACAGCAGGCTCCATCAACCACCAAACATCAAAGGATGCTTCTCTCTCTCTCTCCCACTATGTCATCCCACTCTCATTCTATAACTTTCTCCTTTTCTCTAGCTTTACTTGATCTGTCTTTGTCACTCCCACTTATGGTGCACTCACACCGTGGCCTGCAAAAAAAAAAAAAAAACCCCAGAAAAACCTCTTTCTTCCGTTCTTGGTCTGTCAGTCAAATTCTGATCCAGTTGCTTTTGGTAAAAAAGGGGGCTCAAAGGAGAAAAGAGACGGGCTGCACAAACCCGCAAAAACTACAGGAGGCACCATTTCAAAATACAACGTCTTCATTTGGTAGGCATTTCTCGACACTGATTTTTGGACACTTCTTCACTTCTTGAAATAACTTATCGCTTGATTTACTTAAGGGAACAGCTTTCAGATTTTACTGTGTAAACAACTTTGTTTTCCGTCTGCATGCTGTTTTTGTGTGTGTGTGTGTGCAGCATCTGTGCCCAAATAGAGTGCAAAGCATAGGGCAGTCAAATTAAGCCAACTGCCAAGTGACAGAACATGCAGTTCCTCTAACGGCAACCTGAGGCTGACTAAGGAATTAATTCCCCATAGACTCCTATGTTAAAATGCCCAACTTACGCCAATAAAATAACACGTTTAGAGCCTTCACGCTATAGTTAATTTTCCATAACAGCTGTACTGGGTATGATTATTATTATTTTTGTTATAAATAATCATGACAGCTGATTGCTCTCTGCTGAACATCATCATTGCTTATTCAAGCCAACAATTTGAGGCTCTCAACCACATTTGTGGTGTATGTTCATTTTGTACCATTTCTAATGGAATTATCCAACAAAGAAATATGGCCTGCTGGGAGACGCACAGTCGCTCATATTAGTAGTAGCAGCAGCAGTAGTAGTAGTAGACAATCAGGCCAACAAGTCTAGTATTTTATTTGTCTGTTACTGAGACTAACATGCAGGTACATGTATGTGTCTTAGTGAGTAGCACCCATTCAGCTTATCATTGCTGCTTGCTAGCTGATAACTTGGGATCTTTACCTTACAATATAAAGAGCCTTGAGGAGGCTGTTGTTGTTGATATTTGGTGCAAATTGAACTGAAGAATTAGGATGAGGATGTTTGGGCTCTTTTAGCGTTACGGGGCAGAAGATTTATGAGTGAATCTCTGCTTGGGTTGCATCATGTGTAAGAATGCACATGATGCAACCCAAGTTGTCTTCTTCTGAAATGACGGGAATGACCTGTCAACACATGTAGCAACTCTAATGTTAAAATGCGCAACTTACACCATGAAAATAACACAAAAAAGTTTTGGGTCTCTGTAGATACTTTTTCTGCACAGAGGTGATTTTCTTTCTTTTTTTTGGTTGCAAGCAGGATAGGTGGAAGAATTGGATTTGGCTAAATTTTTAAATCCAATTCACTGTCACGTCTTCAGTCAACTCAAAAGTTGTTGTCCAACTTTAGTTGCCAATTCCTATCTTGACGCAGTTTATCACCATTTTCTCATTGAGAGTAATGAACATCCGGTTTGCTCTCCTCCACACACCAGCACAAAGAGACTCCACCAGTATTGCTGCCTAACCCTGGCAAATTATGTGCACTGTTAGCCAAATGAATATGTGGAGTCTTTTAAATGTAACATTTCATATTCAAAACAGGCACGATTTCACCTCATTTGGCTTTCTGGCAGGAAGAAATTGCAGGCTTTTGTAGACGTGTGTGGCTGAAAGTAGCCTCAGTTATGTTGCTGTCTCAGTCTCCTACACCATAACTCCAGTCACTCTCAATATCTCTCCAATTAACTCCACATTACTCTCTGTTTCTATCTCTCCATCTTCATCTTCTCCTGACTTTACTCTGTCTTTTCCTCCTTTTCTTTACTTTCGTTCCCTCAATCTTCATCTCCAGTCACTTCTGCTTCATTTACTCCCTCTCTATTCTTTCTTCTTCTCCCAGCACTTTCCTTTCTGGAGCTCAGCTCCAGCATCTTTTGACATTCTTGCTATCTCCTCTTTTCAGTCTTCGCGACTGTCAACGCCCCCACCCGCCTCTTTTCTCTTCCTGTTCTCTCCTTTGTCTTAACTTTCTTCCCCCATTATTGTATTTTTATTCCCTCACCATGGCATCATCTGCTTTCTGCTCATTCTGTTTGAATGTTTAAAAGGACTCCTTCGTGCACACAGACAGACACACGCACACATACATCATCCTCTGGCTAGGACTCTTTAGTTGCTTTTTTCCCCAGCATGAGGTGTTCCTCATGCTGTTGTCTTCTCCTGTGTCTCCCATCGCATTGCTGCTGATGCTTAGATACGTTAGGAAAAGTAAATATGGTACCTCCCTGGTAACAAACACACTGAGGCTGACATATCTAGACATTTCCAACACATGGATGTATACTATAGTGTAGAGTACAAGCTCATCTCAACAAAATAACACGTGTAACACAGAAAGCATTAATGCATTCAGTATAATGTAAAGCCAAATTAACACACATCGAAGTACTGGGATTCATAAGCACAGATGTACATGTTTAATTATGCAGATTAGCTCTTGATCCTCACTTCTGTGCTAAACACATGCAAACAGCATGGAATAGAGCACATAACACACACATGCACATCTCACTGTACATGCACCGAAGCAAACATGAAAAAGAAACCATCAAAAGCCTCAACCCACAACCGGCACACACTCCTGAGCAGCTCAAACTGTGTTGTTTTGACAAGTTCCACATCTGTCACTCTGAATAATGTCGCCCATAGATCACTGTGGTGACATTCAGCACATCTGAAAGGTTATTATGTATTTCTCCAAGACAGGCAACTTAGCCCCCCTGCGGATTAAGTGCTGCCTGTGTCAATCCCTGGGAAATTCTTACACATATGTACACAAACACACAGTCAGACATAAAACAGGCTGCCCATCACTCACATATACACATACAACCCAACGCCCACTGACTGGATTAACATAACAAACCTTGTTCTTGAGCCCCCCACCCGGGAAGGATAATTACCACTTTGGTGATGTGTTTGCTAAAAAACACACACAAAAAGTAAAGACAGAATAGACCCAATGGCAGTCAGATACAGAGACAAAGCCACTGATGGATGGGCAAGCAGGTTGAGTTAGTCAGACGGACAAGATGAGAGCTCGGGCACACGCGGTATTTCTGACAAGCTGACAGGCAGAGTGCATGATATGCCTATATCAGTCTCCTTGTTTTTTGAGGGGCATTCACCATGATGCAGCACCAACGCTGGCACTGTCGACAGCACAAACAGCACTGGGGCTCTATTGGTATCGACAAGGTTGGCTCAAAAAGATGTACGAATGAAGGAGCTGATGGCTGGTGTCCAAGTTCGCCAATGGGAATCTCTCAACAAGGGTGGGGAGTGGCAGAAATGTCACGTATCCACAGAGTCAATGTTTAAAGAAGGGAGAAGAACTGGCTGACATTTTTTATTCCATCAATACTCATGCATTCTTCAAGTTTGAGTTCAACTCTTTTTTTTCTGACAGATTGGGGGCCATCTTTGGCTGTCATTAAAACGGACCGCAAACATTTTGTTAAGAATGATGAAAATAACAAAGTGTTTCCACAAAAATGGCCAGCCTACATCTGGCCAGGGGTATACAGTTTGTCTTCTGGGAGTACAACTACAAAACCAAAACCTTTAACTTTATTTTGTACATTTATGATTTTTTTACACCCCATAATTCTACAAAAAACCAAAAATATCAATTCTTCATGATATAGACTTGGGACAAATGTGTTTACTGTTTTAGCTCAATGTTGGTGTAAGAGCCTTCACTTTAAAAGTTACAGATCAATTCTTTTCATGTTTTTTTCAGTTTGACCACCGAGTTGGATTTAGTCTGTGCTTAAGGAATACTACTGTTACTTTCATATATAAACAAAAGGTTTGGAGTGTTTTTCCGCTCTCAGATTTCTGCCCCGATCAACAAAGTGATTATGTAACTGACTAGTTTAGCCAGTTTGACTTATTCGCCTACCAGTGGACTGATTATCATCTTTCAGTGGAAAAAAAAACAGTCTGCCTGACAACTACTTTTACACCAGAATAAACTGATGGAGTGTCAGACTGACTGACATATTAACTGTCTGCCTTGCTTTGGCATCACCCTCTGGCTTAAGGATCTTCATCTAATATGGATGGGTTGATCCAGATTGACGAGGTGAACTAATCCATGTAGTTTGGGTCAAAGCGTTTGAGCCTCTGTGGGTTGCGAGTCACAGAGGGCAGAGAGAGCGAACGGGGAAAGCTGGTGTATAGATTGCTTTGCAGCATCTCTAATGAGTAATTAAACACTTGAATGGAGTCCAATTAAGATACACGCTGTGTATGCTGCCGAGCACGCGCACACATACACATAAATCCATGTGTCGACATGCAGGCAAACATCAGCATGTAAACAAAATCAAAGACACACATACAGAAGCGTGCACACTCATACTAATAGTCACACTCCTACGAGTAGATCAAAAATAGAAACACAAACGTGTATACATATATATATATATATATATGTATATATATATATACATATATATATATATATGTATATATATATATATATATATATATATATATATATATATATATATATATATATATGTATACGTATATATATATATATATATATATATATATACATATATACATATATATACATATACATATATATGCGTGTGCTTTAGTATATATATATATATATATATATATATATATATATATATATATATATACTAAAGCACACGCATACACAGACTCAGGTCTCGCCACATTAAGTGGAGCCATATGTGCTGAATGTTGTACGTGGTTCAGCATGGAGTGAAGGTCAATGCTGTCTGACTCTAATAGCAAGCATCTCTTTTCTGACTCCCTCCCTCCTCCTCTCAATTTCTCTGATTCATATGTGTCTGACTCTCTGCCTTGATCTCCTTCTGGTTCCCTCCTCAAAACTCTCTGGCTTTCGTTCTGTCCACTTCTCTTTGTATCAATCTCTCTCTCTCTCTGTCACTTGCTTTCAATTCAATCTCAGGGCCAATTCCAAGAAACAAAAGACAAAAGAAAAAAAAACCCACATAGCTGGGTAACTGAGATTGCCCTGACTAGAACAACATCAGCATTGTCTTTTGGATCCATGGTTATGTTGACTAGTCAGGACCTCTAGTTCTCGGGCTAGAGGTAAGGAAAACACTCTGCATTAACTCAAAAGGAGAAATGCATTCAGACACAAAAAGAAGAAAGTCTGCTACACACTGAGGGAAAACAGGTGACACTTTTTGGTGGTTTCTTCCAGGAAGCTTGTTTGTACTGGAAAGTGACATGCTTTGTTGTGTGAAAGGTGAGCTTTAGATAGATTTCTCTCCACATACCTGATCAAACACTGATAACCTTTTCACACCGACGAAAAACAGGTTCTGCAGTAGTTTGATAGCCTCATTTCGAACCATTTGGAGCATTTCAACCAAAAGTAAATTGGTTCAGGTGGGACCAGGAAAATAACAGGTTTTCAAGTGCAGAGCTGAAGTTGGGAATGGGTGTGTCAAATATGCTGGAGTGAGAGAATGTGCAAAACACCCAACTAACACTGATCCTTACAATGGTCTAAATTAAAATGGTTGGAAATATGTTAAATAGCACTAAAGTTGCAAGAATCCACAAAGGAGCTGGTACACAACCAGAACTGTTTTGAGATGCAAAAGTTAACCTGAAGCATACTGACAGCTTTACAGCATAGCAAAACCTGATAGTCGTTTCACAAAACCTCTGACTTTTGGACGTTCTGCTAAATCTGCTTAAACCAGAGGAAGAGATAAAAGACACATTTTGTGACTGCCTTTTATAATGGATTTGTTTGCCACCCAGAAGAGAAAACTCTCATTTGGGTCATTTGTAAGATATTAACAACAGTTGTTTTTCTGGCCTCTAACACATAACTGGCTAAAGCTCTGCCTCATTTCTCAAAAGAGACACACTTTTTTAATAACTGTAAACACGATTTCCATGTTTTCACATTTCCTATGTGCAAACACCTTTCTGCAAAGTACTATTTAAAACTGGACAAAGAAATCATTTACTGCACTTTATCTTCATTCAACAAATACATGAAACCAGTGCAGTACACTCGAGTCATTACCATCCACACTGCAAGTGCACTCCTAAAAACAAAGCCACTGAATCAGAATCATGCGAGCTCTACAAATAGGGCTATTTGTTTGCCAGTACTCTGGAACAATGGATCCTAACCGAGGAGATTATTAAGACGATCTATTTCCGATGCAGTATACAGTATCATGATTACCCGATTTTTTCTTTTTCCATATTTCTCACACTTAGATATTTTAGGTCATGAAGCAGTTTTTAAGATTGGACAAAAATAACCAGAGTAGATATATTATGGATTAAATTATGTTATTAAAAGGAAAAAAGCTATGAAAAATGTGAAAAAGTAATTACCCCCCAAAACTAATGATTGGTTGTGCCAACCTTGGCAGCATGAACTGTAATCAAGCCACTGCAATAACTGGCAATGAGTCTTTCACATCACAGTGGAGGAATTTAGGTCCACTCTTCTTTGCAGAATTGTTTTAATTATGTCACATCGGAGAGTTTTCAAGCATGAATTGCCTGTTTAAGTCCATCATTTAAGTCTAGACCTTGGCTAGGTCACTCAAAAAGCTGCATTTAGTTGTTTGTTTTTTTGTATGTTTTTCACGTGGGGCCAGGCAGGTTTGGATAGCTTTTTTGCTGAAATAAACGCAATTTTTATTTAAAAAAAACAAAACAACAAAACCTCAATTTCAATATATCTAATTCTGATGATCTGAAACATTTAAGTGCAAGAAAAATGGCAAATCTAAAAAATCAGAAAGTATAATTTTTCATTGCATGGGAATAACTTTCCCCAGCACTGTATGCATCTATTACTCGATGTTCTCATATGCTGGATGATGTGAGGCTGGCTGTTTCAGTGTCATATTCACAGACTCTTATTTTTTCCCCTGCATTTTTTTCTATTCCTCTATTTTTTTTAGCGGTGGAAATTCCTGCATAAGAGAAAGCCTCTTGATTTCAGTGGCTGAGGTTAATGTGGATGCATTGAAGGCATTCAAAGCTGGATTTGCCAGGGTATACTTCCAGGAGCAGGTTTCACAAAGGAGCATCCTTTGTGAGGTGGATTATATTTTGAGACCAGATCAGGAACAGAGAAGAGATGATGATGCAGAGTAGTTTTTCCAATAGATTTACAGTCTAGAATTACATTAAAAGAAAATCTTATGTACACCTAACCATCTATTTTCTAACCCCGTGTTTTGCTTTTTATCTGTCCTAGCTGACATTCGACGAGAGGTGGTGGATAGTTTGCCAGTGAATCACAAGGCTAAAATAGATTATTGACGCTTTCATCCACATCTAAAGTGAGTTTCAATCAGTGCTCTTTGGAGAGCCAGACAGCGAAAGCTCCACACAGAAAGACACTTTGCTTTTGTGGAAGTAAAGGGTTGAAAATGTTCTGCTCTCTTTAAGCAGTGTTTTGGATAATCTTGCAAAGGTGTGTCAATAAAGAAATGTTCTCAAATTCAAAATAGAGCAGATTCTCAAAATACTTATTACTTAATGAGCACTTAATACCTCAGTCATGTGGTCATCAGTAATGTATGATTGCTTGTTCTTGTCTGTGTGTTGTCTAATGGGAAAGACTGATTTTGACTGCAAAGTTAGCCGGTTCTATGAGACTGAAGCTTTGACAGTGTATGTACGTTTACAAAATGGTGAAAGGTTTCATAAGACCTTTCAATTTAGAAAAGAATTAGGCCAAGTAGCTCTTGTTCCCAACACATTTCCATTTATTAGTTAATATATAAACCTAAATTGCTATAAACAGGAAGTCTCTTTCCTCTTCATTTTTTATTTTTTAATTTTTTACTACAAATCAAAAAGAAGTGCTGCTGTCTTGGTGTCCCCCCCCCCCCCCTCTCTGTCTTTCTGTATTCCTGTCTCCCACTCACCACGTCTTGGAGTAATCCCACTGTGCCCAAACCCTCTTTTCTCATCTTCTTCTTTGCCACTGATCTCCCAAAAATTCCACCCCCCACTCTTCTTCTTTGCGCTCTCTCTCCTTCAAAAAAATGTCTCCTCTGCAAATGTTACAGCTCTAACTGCGCTCTAAACCGAAAAAAGATTCTTCAGCCCCGAACCCCATTTTAGAGCCATAATGAACACTTTTGCAAATGCTCTTTGTAGGGTCATACTCGAACCGTTCGCACAGACCCTTTACAACATCGTCATTTTTCTGTAAAAAATGCAAACGCTACAAAATCAGCATACTTAAAGTGCATTTTTAAAGCGCTACTCTTTGATTTTCTGTTTTTGTAATTTTGAAGTCCAACTGAAGTTTAACAGCATGATCTGCTCTAAGAAAAT
This sequence comes from Neolamprologus multifasciatus, assembly GCF_963576455.1. NCBI lineage: Eukaryota > Metazoa > Chordata > Actinopteri > Cichliformes > Cichlidae > Neolamprologus > Neolamprologus multifasciatus. The sequence goes on along the minus strand of NC_140457.1, from coordinate 11,622,541 downwards.
TATTCTGTAACCTCTTTTAAGAAAAATAAATTCCCCAAAAGGGAGAAATCTATCATTTATATACTTTAGCCTTATGACAGTAGCCTCGTTTTGGAGCGGCAGCATTGCACTTGACTGTACGATGTGCATGTAGGCAATCACACCATTGTATTTTAAATTATTTGTTTCTCTGCCATGAGATGATGATAACAGTAAGAATCAGACAGCTACACAACACCACATAACACAAGACTAACATTCCAGTGAATTCAAAGTTTTGACCCGTTTGTTATTTTCTGTAATAAAAGACCAAACAAGCATTCGTGAGGAGAAAAGTGCATTTCCAACATCAGTCTGCAGTCTTGAAAACTACCCATCGAACATCCCCTAAATAGCTATAGTTACTAGCTAGCATTTGTTTATATTTTTCTATGCGCTCAAAGGCACCCTGTCAAGTTTGTGATTACTGGTGGACCAGTGTTTAATTTTGTTTTTCATGTCATGCAAGTTCATAATGATATGCATGCATGATACAAGCAAAAACACAAGCAAACAAACTTTGATGTAAACAATGCATAATTGAATTGTTTGTAACACGTTCAAAACAGCAAGTGCAACATGTTTGTCGGATATCAAGGACAGACATGCTTTGCTACGAAATGCTGATGTTAAACTTAACTTTTTAAAACTAAAACACACACTGAACTTTTTTTCCTAAATGTTTTTATTTTTCATTTAACTCATTTTTTGTGTAACTTTATCAGTCTCTCACATCATTGTGGAGGAATTCTTCTTTACAAGGTTGCTTCAGTTTATTGATGCTTGATGCACGGCTCTCTTAAATCCCCAACACAGCATTTAGATCAGGATTAGGTCTGGACTTTGAGTGGGTCATTGCAACATCTTGATCCGGTTTCTGCAAAGTTTTAGATGACCTCACATTTGACTATAGAATATTTTTGTATAATTTTGGTATACAGAGGAGTCCATCAACCTTCTACTGCTGTGTTTCCATGAGGTGTTTCTGCCGATATGCTGTGTTTCATCTATATTTTGATGTCATCTGTCCAAAAGACATTGTTCCAGAAATCTTGTGGTTTGTTTAGATGCAGTTTTGCAAACCTAGGCCAAGCTGCCATGTTGATTTTAGAGAGAAGAAGGGTTCTCCTGGCAGCCCGTTCAAACAAGTCAACCTTGTTCAGTCTTTTTTTATTGTCTGATCATAATATTTAAAATTAAATATGCTAACGTAGTCTGAGATCTAGCTCTTGGGTTTTCTCTGAGAATTGCCCGATTTGACTTTGGGGTGAATTTGCTCTTCTTTTTCACTCTTGGTAAGATTGTGGCTTTGTTTCATTACACACCTGAATGTCCCAGACCAGCAAAGTGCCACAACTTCTGTTTTTATAGACGTTGTCACACTTGTTGATGATCAATTAATCGTTTTATTAGCAGCAACTGACTGCTACTGACCCTCTTAATTCCTATGGAAGCGGTAAGGATGAACTTCAGTTAGTCCTATGAAAAGTTTCTTTTCACATGTAGTTTTTTAAGTCTTTATTTAACCGGGGGGGAATCCACTGAGATTAGAAAATCTCTTTTACAAGGATGTAGTCTATCCAGAAAACCGAAAAGTTAGGTGTCAACAGGTCAGTGGCCAGTGTTTAATATATAACAAAAACATATATATGTTGTTGTTGTGCTGGATGAAAAATTAGGGAATTAAGAGCCGTACGCAGAGATGCGTTTATAAGTCAGCTAAACATTTACTTTTAATACTGCCTCACATCAGTTTTAGTCTTGCTAAATGATGAGATTTTAACACTTTGGTTATATTTTAATGATTAAGATTTGTTTGTTTTTTTATTGCACAAAATGAATTGAAACAAAAAAAAACAAAAATTACATTGGAATCTGGAAATGTGGCCAAAACTGGATGAATTTGGGTAAACATATTATAATAGGCAACAATTTCATAGTGGGTGCATATACACTCAGGATGTAGAATAAACATGTCTAAATTCATTAACACAGTTTAAGCGATTATATGAATTCATAGCTGCACTGATTGCACATTTAAAACAACCGAGTTATTCTAATTATTGTTACTGTGGTTTTTGTGTCAGTGTAAATGTACTGATGCAGTTGTCTCTCTGGTTCTACATCTAAGTCATATAGCCTGACCATGTTTTTACAGACCGTTTTGTTTTTATTAAAAGATGAATTTAAAAATCAACTTGAAGAGATTTACAAAAATGACTCATTAATCAGGGGAATTTCACAAATCTTTGCCAAAGCCAGAATCTACAGATGAATCCACATTTCTTGGAGTGCAGGTTCATTCTCTCATTTTCTCTCATCATCTCCATTTGTTAATGCTAATCTTTTTCCCCCTCACCCCCCCATGCCTCTGTTCGCCCTTTTCTCCTCCGTCTCCTGCCCTCTGATCCTCTCCTTCCACGGTGCTGTTCTCCCCCAAATTTCCTTTTCCAGTCTTTCATTCTCTATCTCCCTCTTTTTCTCTCTCTTTCCATCTGGTGTCTCTCTATGAGCATTAATCAGTGCTCAAGCACCATGACCAAAACAACTCCACAGAGATGAGCTGCTTCTCTCTTCCTTAGTGTCGTTCCTATTTTTCTCAAATAGTCACAGATAGCCCCCACCCTCTACACACACACACACACACACTCACTCACTCACACACACACACACACACACAAAGAAATCCATAAACATTAGTCAATCTTGGTTATGATTTCACCCTAGCCCAAAGCTCCTTTGGTTGTGATGCTAGAAGTCTTTCATCCATCTCAAAACTTGCTGTTGTGTGCAGAGAGCTGATTTTCACAGAGTACGCTAAAAAATACCGGGGACAAACTGTGCAAAGATGTCCTGCAGTAATATTTTTCATAAAGTTGTTTTGAGTCCATCCATCACAGCCGAGTCAATGCAAATCACTAACTGGGTTATGAATTTACGCTATCAAATGGACCTTCAATCTTTTTTTCTTTTTCTTTTTGGCTGGCAGCAGGTTCAGCTGTAATGGAGGCTGGAGCTGAATACGGCATTAAAATTCACAGCTGAGATCACACGTGGATGCTGTGAATCCCCTGAGAATCCAGAACATGGTTGTGCTCTTTCAGCAACAGGTCACAGCTTGTTGATAAGGACATTGCTATTTTAGATGACGTGCTGAGATCAATATATTGCACTGTGTTAGGGCTTGAAAAGATTATCTTAGCATATAAAGGTTTAATGTTATGTCATCCCCTGAGTAATCTGTGGGGCACGAATGTTTTTTTTTTTTTAATATTACAGAAACATGCAAAACTGAACTTTTTTTCCCTCCATATTCAAGGGTTCTCTAATTATCATTGTGCTTTTAATAATGACATGCCAGCTAGTTTGGGGATGAATTTTAGGGCTGGGAGTCATTATCTCAGGTACAACTGATCATCAAAATAAAACCAGTTCAAAAGGCACTGCTCGCTTTCATGAAACTTTAAGGTGCAGTAGAGTGAGGTTTTTTATTTTTTGCATTTTCTGAATTTTAGGCCTTTTTAACTTGCCACACACCATTATTTCCATTACAAAAACTGCCAGGTTACACCAGCTAGAGGAATGGGGCAATTATGCTGCATACTCCACAGAGCGTCACAAACAGGGTTGGAAAGTTGACACTATCCGTCATATAAATACTGCTTAGTTTGGGGTTTGTTTAGCATTCTAACAGCAATTATTTCAGACCCTTTATTTTCACCTAAAAGTATATGTGTTTGGCTCGATCATGAATATCGATGATGATGATGATGATCCTTTCTGTCCAGCTCAGTCTGATTCTGCATTCTCTTGAGTTCAAACTCTTATGAGCAAGAAGGTGAATTGCACATTTATCTCTGCCCAGTTCTGCTGCACTACAGAATGAATGCTCATGCAATCTTACTGAGTGCTTCAGCAGCTAAAAGTGGAGAGTTTTGCCCCAGTTTTGAAATCTGGCATTATGTTATGTCTTAAAAAAGCATTGTTTAGATATGCATTCTGTCTAGGCCTATAACGCCTCCCCTTAGTTAAAAATTTGATGCCATAAAGTCAGAATGCCATCATTACCCATTTACCAGACAGCTAAAAGTGTCATTTTGTGTTAAAGTAAGAAATTGAACTAAAAAAATAACTTTTAGTTCTGTCCTTTGCTTTACTCAAACCGTTGTCAGTATAACTAAATGGTAAATTGACTCAAAACCACATTTACCCACGCATACACCCCTTTATTCTATGCCTTTATGCAAGGGCATCATCAATTTGGGGCTCAGTATTTGCAGGGGACAGTTCAGCATGCTAACTGGAGGAGCTGGGGATTGAGTTACTGACCTTCTGTTTTTTAAACCACCTACTTTACGTCTATCACTAAACCTTTAAGACAGAAATATGCTCTTAAATTTAAGAGTTCTAATGTTCAGCAGGCATATTTGTCCACCTTTAAAAAAAATCACTTTCTGCTATTGTTTATAGCAAAAAATTTAAAAAAAAATGGGTATGTTAATTTTACCTGTTAATTCACCTGCGTTCAGTTACATCTCTGAAATCATATCCTGCCTCGCTCCCTGTGTTTTCTCAGTCAGTCTGTTTGCTTAGAAATAATTGTCACCTGTGTTTATTTCAGCCTTTCTTCATATTTTTGCGTCACTCTCTTTAACTTTCAGCTGATTTGTGAAAAATAATTTATAACTTCCAGATCATGTGATGCTTAAAACAGGTCTTAAAGGTTATTCTTTCTTTTAATTCTAAGTAGAAATGAAAGTGTCGGAGTGTTATTAATATCTGCCTGTTTAAAAGTTTTATAAATATGGACCCAGGCTTCACATCACTCTTCACAAACCTAAAAAGTGATGTCACCAGTGCTCTAACCCTGTTTATCTATGGTCTAATGGACTTCAGGCCAGGGTTAAGCTATGAGTCAGAGACTGAGTCACCACAATCATGACTCTTAGTTTATAAATGCTAGAAGCGAATCCTAAGCCAAGCGACCAAGGTTGTGTATCATCACAGTTAAGCATATTGAAGGTCTACCGTGGGTTAATCATATTCTAAAAGTTTCTGTATTGAGCTACGAGGCAGGTGAAGAGTTAAAGCGTCAACGTTTTCACTGATGAAATCATAGCTGCATCAATTTGCTCTGTTGCCTCCAGCCTGTGCAAACAAAGATCCATTTGAATTGAAATTTTAACAGCTTGGCTTAATGGTCAGTGAAATGTCATGCATGGCAGAAGCTGCGGTTTTTATCTCATTCCTTTCATAGGGGATCTGTTATCATAGCCGCACTTATGAGGATCTGTGTAGCGAGACGCTATGTGGCAGAGCAAGGGTTAAGGCTTTAAGGGGTTGATGTGTGTTCGGACTTCTTTTCATTGTGAGGCGAGAGCAAGAGCTTTTTTTTCCCTTTTAAATGGGAACACAGCTTTTCTCCACCGGTGGCCAAACCTTGACCCTCAAACCGATCTAGAAATAGGCATTCGCTAAGGGAGGAAAAGAAAGAAACACATGCACACACATAAAGCCTCCAGCCTTTCCTTTCACCGCACACATTCACTCCCCATTGCCTGAGCGTAGATGGATATAGTGCACACAAACACACACACACACGCACACAGCATGGTTTTCCACTTTTTCACTCTGGGGAGAAGGTGAACTCATATTGTCGACTGCTGAGTAAAACGCAGGAGAGCACACAGACACACACACACATATACAGCCCCCATAGTCACAGACCCAGACTGTTGTTCTCAATGTCTCTTTCTCCTCTTTTTTTAACCCAAAGTGTCCCAGGAGATCGGCCTATAGGGGCGCAAATACTGAGTGTGTACTGTACCTTACTGTCTTTTACTCACCAGCTAGATACACTGATCAGGCATTACAGTATGACCACTGACAGGTAAAGTGAATAACACTCATTATTCTCCATCATAGCACCTGTTAGTGGGTGCGATATATTAGGGAGTAAGCAAACATTTTGTCCTCAAAGTTGATTTGTTAGGCGCAAGAAAACTGGACAAGCGTAAGGATTTTAACCAGTTTGACCAGGTTTGATTTTGTGATGGTTAGACTGGGTCAGAGCATCCCCAAAGCTGCAGCTCTTGTTGGGTGTTCTTGCTGTCCGCGGTGGTTAGTATTTATGAAAGTAGTCCAAGAAAGCAACAGGATCATGGGTGGCCAGGACTTATGTTGGGAGCGAAGGCTGGCCCATGTGGTCTCGTCCAAAAGATGAGCTACTGTAGCTCAAATTGCCAAAAAAAGTTCATGCTGATTTGTATAGAAAGGTGTCAGATTGGTCTACATGTCTGAAGTATGTATTTCTGTGCCATGTGATGCAGTAATTTGACAGCAAGAAGACCAAAATAATTACACAGAGACTCTCTCATTACTCCTGTGCAATATCTTAAAGTCAATAAGTATAAATGAGCAACATAAAATGAAACACTTCACATCTGCTCAGTTTGGATTCAATGTTCTCCATCGACGTAGCTTCCTTCCTGGAGACAGTTAACACAGAGGACTGGGTTAATAAAACATTAACAAGTGATGCTGCATATCAGAGATGTTTTGGCGTGCTTTCAACTTGAAAACAAATGCAAAGTTCACTAATACTTTTTCAGCTAGAGGCAGTGAGCCATTCTATAAAAATACGATTCATGCAACAATCTGGTTTTGATGAGAATGGCACTCAGACTTCTAAAAGCATCCAAACAAAGTCCCACTGCTTTAGCTCACAATACTCTCTCCTCATTTTCCTCTGGTTCGTCTTCCCAAAACCACTCATCTATCCCTCTTCTCCATAATTCCTCTTCCTTTGTTATCCCCTTGACACCAGGCGTTCCTTCAGGCCAGCCTAAAAGGAAGTGAGTCCAGAATGCAGCAGTCTGCCTCCGGCTGGTCGACGGAGTTTACGGCTCCTGTGTGGCTGTAGCTGTGTGAACAGCTGCATACTGGCAGGGCATGACATCTGTGTTTACCAGCTAAACAAAGATGTAGCCTGCATAGAGGTCCCAACTTCTTTACTGCTTTCATTTCATGCTACACTGAAATACAACTGATGTTGTGCCCCCCTAGAGAAGGAAGTAGCAAAATGTAAATTTTGCTCTGTTGTTAGCTGACTGAGGGCATATTATATGATTGGGAAACACTATTTTTCAGCACCAGCAAGCCTGTCGAAATCTATTTAATAACACTGTTAAATAATGAATCTAGGATACTGCAATAATTTAGAGCTTAGAAATTAATAGAGAAGCAGGGTAAACACATGATGGGAATGTCCCTGAGCTTTCACTATCATGACTCATGATGGACAGCACACAGTGCTTCCTAAATGATTAAAATGTGTCTTATCATGATTTTAATTCAATGTGATTAGAGTAGATATTCAAATTACAGTTAAATAATGAAAAAGAGAATGGATTTTCACTTAGGTTAAAGATCTCCTCATCTCAGAGTTCAGCGACTTTTTCATTTAATTGAAAACCACTTCCTTGAATACAATTAATTGAAAAAGGAATAGAGCCTTAATTTGGAACTAAGGGCCCGTAACTGTGGTCAGCAGTGAGACTAATGGCATTCGGCTCAAACAGAAGAGCCTGAAAAGTGGACTGGGAGTTGTTTGCCTAAAATTCCCTTGGCAAGGCAGGCATTGATCCTCAGCAGCAAACTTTGCAGCCTTGGTACAAACAGAGACTAAATGGGGGCACGAGGAGAAAAAAAAATCAAGATTTTAGCTCTTAATAGAATGTTGGGCAGCGGGGTAAGCTCCATGCCTGAATAATTCACTTTAGCCAAACTGTTGCTTCGGGTTCCATTCATTTTTAATGCTGTCTTTTGATGTTGATTAATTAAGCAGTGCTAGCGCTGCTTTTTCGCCGCCGTCACTGCCTCTCGCACGCACGCACGCCCTCCGTGCACACACACAAATATGCCAAACACACTGCTGCCTCTCCTTCTTCTCCTCTTCTCCCTCGCCTCTATCCCTCTAAACCCTGAAGTCTTAACACTCCCAACCCTCCCCTCGTGCCTCCTCTCCCCACATATGCATACACACACTCATACATACACATAGGGATGCACACAAACTCCTAGTCACAAACAGACGCACTGTAACACACACATTTACAGTGCTGCATATCCTCTCACGTACACACCCTCTAACACCCCTAAGCCACCCCAAGAAACTGTTAAGATCCGTAAGTCTTAAAAGTCTTTTCTTTTAAGGCTGTTTGTGAGGAGGATATATATGTGTGTGTGTGTGTGTGTGCGTGTGTGTGTGTGTGCATGATGAGGAAAGAGAAATGCAAGTGAGAGAGGAAGGGAGGGAAGTAGGAAACGGGGATGCCTCTCAGCAAACACGTAGAGGATTAGCAGAGAAGTGTGTGTGTGAGAGAGAGAGAGAAGGGCGGATGAGTTTATTGTTAAAGTCTGTACTGTACGTTACAGCTTGGGGGTTGGATGTTAATTAGGAGACATGCATGCTAAGCTGGTGGAGGTATCTGTGCACATTTGAGGGCGCGTGGTCGTACTGGTGTGCTCGAGTGTGAGTGCATTCACCAGCATCTGCGTCCGTGTGCATGCTCTCTGATTCTTTCATGTGTTTTTATCCAATGAAGACAAGAGCAGCTATGCAGTGGCCAATCAGCACAGCGAAGTTTATAAATAGAGTTTAAGTAACTGAATTCTTACTTGTTCTCTCAGGAATCTTCTTTTCGGATTTGCTCCTTAAGTGACACTAAGAGTGGGGAATCAAAATGCAGTTCCAGGGTAGGTTTCTACTAAGATGTCATAGACATGGCCTGATTTTCAATTTTAAATGGAATGAATATAGTGGATTTTTGTGCAGAGGTGGCTTAGTGAAAAAGGTATGAAGCGTGATTGGAAGATGGCTAATGGTTGACCACCCACACCTCGGTACATGCTAAGTGTGACCAGGGACAGGCTGAAAAAGCAAGCAAGAGCCACCGACATTCTTTTCCACTTTCTTGACTGGCTCCCCTACATCCCTGAGCATGAGCGCACACACACTGTGAGCGACTTGATTTGCTCCTGATAATGAACTGTCTGCGCGAGAGCAAGAGGCCATAATGCTGTAGTCTATAAATACCTGGGCAAAAAGCTCCCTGTCATGTTACATTGATCTTAGCATGATGGTGTGAGCCTTTCTGATTCCATTAGTAGCTCTGTTACACAGCTCAGCTCTATAATAAGGAGCTGGAAGGAAAGAAGGGAAGCAAGAAAGACAAAAAAGGTATCTTTTTATCAATGCTTTTTAAATTTGCCAGAAAGTAAAGGTCTCACGGTAAAGGTCTCGTTTATCTTCGCCAATGACTAATTAGAGCAGGGAGAGAAAAAAAGGAAAAAGAATAGAAATAAAGTCTTTGCACTGTCCAGACTGATTCTTACCTGCAGCTTTTCTCTAACAGGGAGTATACACTTAATGAATACATAATAAGTAGCTATTAGTTATGCTATTCTACACTAGTCTTAACTAAATCAGCTGGGAATCAGGCGGTCTCAGGTACACTGATGGCCGTTCTGTTATAAAGTCCTCCTTTCCTATCATGTTATTTAAAGCATTCGCTACTAGAGACATTCACCAAAGACTAATTTATCAAACAGACACAAAACCAGTTATAGAAGGTTAGGTTTTTTCCTAAAGCCTAAGCACAAAATATGAAACCAAGTACAAAGGCGAGACTCAAAGTAGGACAGAATACTAAACAGCCTCTATTCTAAGATAAAGTGCAGCTACATACCTGACTGTAGTTAGTCTAGCTGTGTATATATATATATATAAGCTAAGCTGAGATCTTATCATCAGTGTTGGTTCAAACAACCCAAATGGTCAACATGTGTGTGAAAGAGACACAAATGCAACCATTTGTCAACCTGACAAGTATGACAGCCAGCCATTTTTGTGTGGAGGCTTTGTCAGGTGACTGTTAGCGGCTATAGCGGCTGTTTTGATACGCTTCTGAGATCAGTTTTTGAAAATCTACACCTCGGGAGATCACATATTTGGCCTAAAAATGTCTGTGTGCATCTCAAGTGGATGTAAATATGTGCCTGCTATTACAATGCCCTGTATTACTTGTGGATTATCTTGCAAAATCTTGCCGTTTTAAATCTTATTCACAAGTGGGGGAAGAGGGGAATGCCAGATTGACAGATGAATCGGTGCAGTGTCTGCTATGATACAGGCAGTGTGCTGGTTTGATGTGGTGAAGAGAGAGGCAAAGTCGGTTGGTCGATCTATGTTCCTACCCGCACCCATGGACACCAGCTGAGAACAGAAACCAAAATTATAAGATTTGAGATGCAAGCGAGAGAGATACTTAAATATTATTCTTATAGATTTCACAAGGAGCTCAATCACTCAGAAAGTGACTCTTCACATTGGGGAGTTGAGGGGGTTCAGACATCTGGCTAAAATGCCTATTCTTCTAAGTGAGGTGTTGGCAGGAGACAAAGGGCATGCCAGGCAGTTCATCTCTTTTTATTTACTAGGGAATTCCTGAGTATCGCCCTGGATGGGGTGTAAGCTATGACTAATATGGAGGAGAAGATGGATGCATGGATGAATAAGTGGTTGCAATTTCAATCGTTTTGATGATAATGGTTGAAGAACAGACCTGTCTTGGCATAATTAGTAGTGAAAAATATTATCAAAGCAGCAAACATGGCCAGTGTATCACTGTTAATGGAGCTGATTTTTTCCCCATGCTACACTTACTTTCATCTAACACATACCATTGCTGTGCTATGATCTGAACACTTCCTACTGCTGCTTTAGCATCAAAGACTTTCCAACAGCAAACCACTGGAATAGTTTTATTGTGCGGCAGCTTCCAGCAGTGCTGGACTGATGCACTTAAAACCTTGTTATATCAGAGATATCGTAATGATGACATAAATACTCAGCATTAATATGATCTTCGAAGTCACAGTGTCTTCCAAAAGCTCTAAGTTATCCTGCTTAGTATTTGCATCTTTCTGCAATTTAATCCTCACATGACAAATTCTGTCAACAGCCATCCTGGTGATTCAAAGGACTCGTCCCTCTCTGCTATCCCTCTTGCGTTAATGCAATATAAACCACCAAGATATATAAGATAGATCTAACATCTTTCATAAAAGCTGTCTTTTCTACAAAAATTTATTAGCTTCAGTTTTAAAATATGCAGTAAGGATTGTTTTTCATTCTTGGATGAAAATCATTTGCGGTCGATAACTGCCTGAAATCTAAAATGCATGGACATCCTTAAATGCTGTTCTTCCTTTGAGATACTCTGCCAGGCCTTTAGTGCAGCCACCTTCAGTTGATGGTTGTTTGTGGGTTTCTCTGCTTTCAGTTTTGTCTACAGTAAGTGAACAGCATGTTGGGTCGAGATCAGGTGACTGTCCTGGCCATTGAGGAATATCTGATATCTTTGCCCGGAGAAACTCTTGGATTCCTTTCTCAGCTTGCTTTGGCTCATTGTCCTTTTGCGCCATGAAACAGTGTCTGCTAAGTTTGGCAGCATTTGCCTGATTCTGATCAGAGAGTATAGCCCTGTGCATTTCACAATTCATCCTGCTACTTCTATCAGCAGTCACATCATCACTAAACACTAGTGACCCAGTCCCACAGGCAGCCATACATGCCCATGTAATAACATTGCCTCCACTGTGTTTAACAGATATAATATGATATATATGTGCTTTGGATCATGAGCTGTTTCTCTCCTTCTCCATACTTTTTTCTTCCCATTATTTTTCTAGAAACCCTTTAAGTGTTTTCTGGCTAATCTGGACTTGTTTGCACCTTGCTCCAAACTCTCTCCATTTCTATGAATGGATTCTGCAATCATCCACTTTAGTTGCTTTCTGTGGTCTTTCAGGCTTCTTGGTGTTGGTGAGCTTGCCAGTACAGTTCTTCATTTTCAGAAAACACCAGATTGTTGAATTGGCCTTTCTTCAAGTTTTGTTTTATTTTGGTTTTTCTTCCTAATGACAGCCTCCCTCATTTGCATCAATATCTATTTGGACCTGATATTAAGAGTTCCAGAGAAAAGAGACCAAATGAAAATTCAGCACTTGATAAATTAACTCCATATCTTTTATCTTCTTAATTTGTCATGAATTAATAAGGAAACAGGCCTCACCTGGCCATGAAACTACATGTCAGTCAATTTTAAAATAACTTTTAAGCCTCTGATCGGGTATCATGTATAAAAATGGTTATAATTCCTAAACAGCTAATGCTAACTCATTGATGACTAATCTAATATCCACTGCACAGAGGCAAAATTAAAAAAATTCTGCCATTGTCCAAATACTTATGGACGCATCAGCAGCTTCCAGCCAAGACAAAGAGAACAAGAGATTTTTTATTATAGTCTAAGTAAACTGGAAGCCATCAAAATGACAATAAGGCAAGCACGATGACAGTGATGGTTAACAGTCTTTGTCAAAATCGCTTCAGTGTGCCTACATGAGTGGAACTGATAATGTGACTATACCGAATTTGGGCAGTATCAGCAGCAAGGTTAATACATGTGAATATGTTCTTAAACAGGGAGAGATTTTATTAAACAGAGCTGAAGAAACCTCCCTGAAATGTTTGCTTTTTAAAGCTTCTGCCAAAGGGCAGGGTTGACTTTCTCTGTTAAGTGATTGTCTGCACAGTCACTCAACAATGTTGGAAATACCAGAGCTTCTGTTCTTACCTGCTGAAAAAACCCTGTTGGTGCCATTCATTCTTGTAAAGTGTGGAAAACAACTTAACACGGACTTGAGAATTGCCTAAGCTGCTCGTAAAGCCTTCAATTCGCTTTGTCAATTTCGCTGTTTTATCATTTCTGCATTGTGCTGCATCATGTTATGCTCTTCTTACCCATATTTACTTCAGAGCACATTGTGGTCTTGTCTAAGAGTTCAGAAAAAAAGTGTCAATCATTGTTTGGCTATAAGAACAATGATAATTTTATATAGGTTGTTTGCATACCCAATTAAGCATTGTAAGTTACTGCACTGCAGTCTGAGTTAGAAAAAAAAATGCTATGTGTGAAGAAATGACCAAATGAGTGATGTTTGGGTCCTAACTCACGGTTTGAAAGAAACACAGTTTCAGTGCTTTTAAATGCACAGCAAGAGTGGGAAACAACCCAAACTGCATGTGATAGGCTGAGTGCAGAACCCAAGATAAATTTTAAAAAAAGCTGTCAGGCTCACAAAAAGAAGTTTAAATGCGTTTAATGGAGCAAAGCGTGCCTTGTCCCTTTGGTGCAAGCCAGTAAAAGCTCCTTTTGGGTTTGTAGTCCGAGTATCTCTGAGAGTCCAGCGGGCCACTAATGGGGTGGCTTGTGAACAGAGGCCATCAGAGGGGAACGAACACAGAGATCACACAGGACTGTGTCAACACACACGCTCTTCTCGAGGCTGACGCACATCACTCTGCCATGCAGGAAGACACAGAAGCACACTGTTGACTGTTGAATGTTGAAATGGAGAGGGTGTGACATGTGAGAGCGTAGGTGTAGCGTGTGTGTTTGTGTATGTGTGCAGTCCCTCAGCAGGGGATAACAGCTGGCACGCTGAGAGCACCAAGAAGCTGTGGCATAGGGGAATGATCATTATGCAAACACACATGCGCCCCTGCACACATACCTACACACGCACTCCTGCACATCCCTGTTAAATTAAATCTAAAAAGTTGCACATCTAAACTCGCATGTTTAGAAAATACTGTCACAACCACTTAACGCTGAGAACTAATTATAAATATGCGTAAAATTAATATGCATAATAACTATACCCCGCTTGCACTGATAAAGGAAAAAGCTTGGAGAGCAAAAGCTGCTTTGCTGCATATGTGTGCAGGTGTGTGTGTGTGTGCGCGCGCAAGGGAGCAAGGGTGTGTGTGCGTGTGTTCCTCTCCTCTCCCTTTAATCTGCGTATAGGGGCAATGGTGGGAATCTGCACACCATGCTAAATCGATACACTCCCGCCTGCTTTAGTATGCTTCTGTGTGTGTGCCCGTGTGTGTGTTTTGAGTGTGTTTCTTAGTATGCAGCTCAGATACAGATACAGAGTGAGAGAGGTTACATAAGAAGAAAGAGGGACACACTTAAGTGCTTTTGACCTTGGGTACATCTTCCCTTCCTCTCAAACCAGTCTCCCCACCACCGCCAACCCTCACCCCCTCACTCCCTTTTCTACGGGCTAAATAAATAAACTTTATTTTAAGCTTGAAGTATGGACATGAAGGTTTAAAGTGTGTGAATATGAGGCTGATGCGTTTGTTCATATAGATTAAGAGGCTCAAAGAGAAACGGCATCAAACTGCGGGGACTCTGGGATTCCTCTTCTCCATCTCCATCTTTCTCCACTTTCTTTTCCTCCCTTTTGCTTCACTCTCTTGTCTCTCCATCCTCCCCTCCTGCCAATCTCTCCCTAACTTCCTTTGTTCTCTGCTTGTCGGTCCATTCTTCTGCTCTGCTTAGTTTGGCCTGTTTCACTCCGCTTAAATCTATCTCCCTTTTTCCCCCTCCCCACTCGCGTATCTTCTCATCCATCCAAATCTGTCCGTCTCTTGCTTAGATTTTCTTCAACTACACTTCTCCTTTCATTTAGCATTCCTTTTCTGCATCCCTCCTTCCATCCATCCTTATCCCTCATTCTGAGTGACCGCTGGTCCCCGAGGCTGTGAGCACATCAGACTGGCAAAGCTCTATCTTCCATCACCCGCCATCTCCCTCCCCTCCACACTCTCCATCTCTTTCACTCGCTCTTTCGCTGCTGGCAGCATTGGCAGCATGACAGTGCTTTCCCAGGGCAAGGCCTTATGTAAACAGCCCCATAGCACCAAGCAGTGTGTGTGTGGGTTCATGCATGTGAGAAGGAGCGTTAAATTTCCTACTATGTGTGCTTGTGAAGAGAAAAACAAAGGCAGGGACAGAGTGCATTTGTATGTGTGCTGCATTTTGCGTGTGTGTGTGCATGAGAAATGCTCGTTAATAGCCGTGGAGGTCAAAGTCTGCTCAAGTCGCTGATAAAGTATGTGGATAAAGGTTAGGATCTCTCTGTACCCACCTTCTGAGAGAGTGAAGCATGCTCACTAGCGCTTCCTTTCTTTCATTCCTCCGGCGTGTTTTGTCGATTGAAGATGATACGGTGACTGCCGTTTGATTGGTTGACAAAGCTGTCTTTTGATTGGCCCTCCCCCTGGGCCCGTCCCAGCCACGCTCTCGGACGACCTTCAGGAAAGTTTACCAAACTTCGCTTTGATTTACCCCTCCTTTTCCCTTCCCTCTACTTCCTCCCTCGCCTTCCTCCTCCCTCCAGCCTCCCACTGGATTCCCCAAATAGTCGACAGCCTCTCCATGATAATGAACAGCAGTAGTCAATCTGTACAGCTGACAAAGCGCGGGAGGAAATCATAACGCTTCCATAGCAAGCCCTGCTTTACTGCAATCTCATCTCAATCAGCGGCAATCAGACTGTCTAGGGCGAAATATTAGGGTCATGCTGCCCTCCCACTGCATGGGACGCAGCAATCCTGAGCGCACAACTCTAGTCTGGAGTTAAATGTAAGGGTGCTGATGACGGAGATAATTTATGGTGCAGTTTGATGACGGTGGTGATTTTTCTGATTCTGAAAATCTAAATGCTGAGTGTCTGCGAGAATGTTGTAAATCTTTGATGAAGTCATGCACATCATTATAACAGAAGAGCGTGACACTAAGAATAATCCAAAGAAGAAAACAACACCGTTTTTCTTCCTTTCATTTGTCTCAATATTTTAAACGTGTGACTCTCTTTATAGTGATGTTAATTAATTACGAAAGAGATACTGACCTCTGTGATTATACTGGAAATGTTTACGAACATGTCCCCTCTCATTCTGCAATAAACTACCCATATCTTTCTCCCTCAAGAGCAACTTTGAGTGTTATTGACAGAAAGGCAGAAAGACGCCTACTGGCATCTAAAGATAGCTGGAGAAAACCCTTATGCTGCTTTGAAGTGCTAATTGATGCTATCATAGTTAGAATCAGAGAGAAGTCCTCGGCTGCCGCCAATTTGTTGTGGTTTATTTTCCAAGAGGAGTAATCTTGATGTAAGACTTTGATCTGCCTGAACCTGGGTCTCTTTGCTTTTTCAGCTCTGTGTTCTAACACAACTTCTCGCCCAGAGCTTATTAACCTTACCCTTATTTACCTTACCCCTTATTATCTGACTTTATTAAATCTTATAAACTACTTCCCTCTCCTGTCTTCAATGTCAAAACCCCCAGCGTTCTAACCTGGAGGAAATGAGGGTGATGCTGAAGGGGTTGTCTGTGTGTGTGTGTGTGTGTGTGTGTCTGTGTGTGCATGTGTGTGATGCTTTTATGTGTATATTTGCCTGTGTTCCTGCATCAATTACCCATCTGTGAGCGATTTGATTGCATTTTGTGTGTGCAGGTGTGCGTCTTGGTGTACGCGTGTTCCTGCCTCAATTATCTATCTGAACAGATTTTGTGCCTGCAAACGTCTGTGTGTGTGTGTGTGCGCGCGTGCACGCACTTGCGTGGGTGTATGAGTGCTTGCATCAGAAGACGCGTGAATACCTGCGTGCATAAATAAGTGCGGGTAGGCATTAGCATCTGTGTGTGTGTTTGTGTGACAGAGAGTAGTGCAGTGTGGAGCAGAGGGCCGGCCCTGTCTGAGACTGCTAGGCAGCGTTATTCACGGATCACGGCAGACATATGGGCAGACTGGGACTCGCTGAAGACATGCCCTTACTGCTGGGACTGATACAATGAGATAAACAGATGTGGAGGAGGCCACACGCACACACGCAGACATTTGACAGACGCGCCCCGAGATGTTTGCCACGCACCGAGACATTCGAGGGGGAGCACAAACTTTTCAGATGCACAAATATACACAAATTGCATGCACACACTAAAACATAAGCACACCAAATGATCCACAGTTGTTCATGTGCACCGACACAATCGCAAAGCCTTGTCAGACACATTTTTCACATAAACATTCAATACGAACACAAACAACCCCCCAAACCCTCAAAGATTGATAACTCAACAGGGAGCTCTTCATCAGGACAGGCGTACCCTTATCGTCTACTGTTCCAGCTCAGTGGCTCACACTTCACATTTTCAGACTGTAACCCCTCACCAATGGCCCTATTTCTGCCCACTGCCCCTCGGCGCTCTCCGTAGGTGCAACTTTCTTTCTCTAACCTTCCTCCCCCAGAGCAACTCCCAACTCACACACCTCCCCTACCCCCCCATCCCATCTCTTCTTGCTTCTTGTCTCTGCGCCAGCTCGGTTGAATAGCGAGGGGTGGGGAGGGGAGCTGGAGGATGCAGCCAAAGGAGCGAAAGGGAGAAGGAGGAGGCGTGTGAGGCTTGAGGGGGTTGGAGGTTTGTGGAGAGGGTTTCATTCAATATGCCAGCTGTCCTGAGAAAAATACACACAGCACTGACTGGTGGAACATTTTCTCCCGGAACAAGTGTCTGAGATCCATAATCTGTTAGCGAACTTTATAAAAGATGCACAATCTACAGTTGACCTGTTGGCAACGTTAGTGAGATGGACCTAAATTCACTTTCCACCAATGACCATAATGAGGGAACTAAAGATATGTCTGATGCCTAAAACTATTAGAGGTAGCTATAGAAATGTATGTTATAAATTTAGGATAGAAGAATTCAGTACCTTACTCAGCTCAGTTTGAGCTGTTTTATCATGTTCTATCTCTACAGTCTGTACACACAGTAAATATGTAGAATCAATAGGCAAGTAGAAAGATCGTTGGTACTAGGGCTTTCTGGTTATTGTCTGTAATCTGCTTTATATTTTGCTATAAAAATGGGAAATAGGCTGGATTTCTTGTAATTTCATTAAGTAGTCTTTGGGAATAGTTTTTCATGCTTCTTGAAGGATATTCAATGTAGGGCTGCTCGATTATGGCAAAAATGATAATCACGATTATTTTCACTGAAATTGAGATCTTGATTATTTGACGGTATTTATTTAACAATAACAATGTATTGAATAATGACTGCACTTACACTGCACTTGAATGAATAAAGATTGCCAAAAAATAATATAAAATAGTGTGCAAATACTGATAACAGTGCAAATGTTTGCAATATAAAAAATAAATGAAAAATGTAAACATCTATGTTTAGTGAACTTTGCAGTGTTGGTCTGTGGTGCAGCTACAACACTGTAGCAAAGTTTACACACTATGTCTACTTGATCCACGTCTGACTCCGCGAACCCATAATGTTTCCACACCACTGAAGTTTTTTTTTACCTCTCTTTTCAACTAACGGCAGTCACTCTCCTCTCCAAATAACTTCTGCTTAGCTTTCCGAGCTTCCCTCGGGTCCTCTTAATCAGCGGTCCCCAACCCCCGGGCCTCGGACCAGTACCGGTCCGTGAGTCGTTTGGTACCGGGCCGCGAGAGTTGAGGCTCAGGTGTGAAATGTATAGTTTTCAGGGTTTTTATCGATTTTCAGCGTTATTTTGTTATCGTTTTTATCGTTTACTCAGTTTTCCTTGGTCGAAAATATTGTCGGGGATAAACCGGTCGCAAAAAAGGTTGGGGACCGCTGCTCCTAATTGTTGTGACACGTGTTCAAAATGCAGAGAGGTGCACTCGATTTGCCACACAGAGTAGCGCGAGAGTAAAGCACGAGGGAGGGGCTAATAATCGGCTCAGTCATTTTTAATGATCGTTGAAAGCCCAGATCGTAATCGTGATTAAAATTCGATTAATTGAGCAGCCCCAATTCAATGCTCTCTTTTTGATGATGTTGGCTGCCTTTTGTTTGATTCTCTAATAATAGTCCAGATACACCACTGGCTGAAATGTAGCCTCAAACCATGACAGAGCTTCACTGTGTTTTACAGACGGCTGTAGACACTCACAGTTGTATATTTCTTATTCATCTGTACATGTTACTTAAGGACATGACTTTCAGTTACTGTTCACCTGCTGTAGATTTTTGTTTCTATTCCTGCTACTTCTTCTTTTATCTCCTGATCTAGTTTATTCTTTTAAATTTTAAAGTCACACTACACACCATGCTGTGATATGTCATGTTTTCAGCCAATAGCTCCTTGAGAATTTAGTATGTCAGACTATTCTATCTTTGGCATTGTTTTTAGATTAGGTAAATGAATGATCATAAATCATGTGCCTAAGTTGGTGTTATATATAGACACTACTTGGAAACAAAATACAAAGAAGGGAGGGATGGCACAACACGGTAGTGTACAGATTTATTCATAACACACGGGAAAAGAGGAAAGGGAAATCGAGTTAATGATAAAAAAATAATGATAAAAAATAATGATAAAAACCGATAAAAACCCTGGAAACCATGAACGCTCTATGGACCAATCATGCTTGAGAAAAATTTGATTGCATCTAAAGAGGACACTGATATCTTCAAAATCTCGAAACCATCGTCCATTACCTGATGACAGTTCTTATTATCTTTAACAAGACCTTAATTAAGTTTTTAATCATCATTCGTAAACAGTCCCTAGAGGCAAATTCAGCAAACTAGCTGATGGGTATCCATAATTTTTAACTGGTCATCAAGTCATCATGACTGGTGACCTGCTGCATTCTCAGCTCAGCCATGATGTTAATTATGACCTGAAGCAAATAGCCCTTTAATTCACAGACTGACCAATGACAAAAAAAAATTTTAAAAAAAGAAGAGAAGATTATCAGGTAAAAATAAAAGGCAGTGTGTCATGAATGATAAAGACGTGAAAAAGTTTGAGGGAAAAGTTCACAATTTACTCTTATTTTATACCACTATGAACTTATACTATACCTCACTGTTGCAAATAGATAATTTATAGTCTCATTAACCTCACATGCACACACACTGTTGATACTGGGCTAATAATGCACTGGACTGAGCGAAAAATCCAAATTTCCCAGACTTAAGAGTGTTTGGAGCTTAAGTGATCCCTTTTTATTAAATGAGTGGCGCTTGGCTAGAACACTTCCAAACTCAAGCTTATTGTGGATATTTGAAAAGAAAAGAAAACACAAACACTGAAAAGTAGAGAAGTATACAAACAGTGTTAAAAGTATCTTTTTACACAAGCACCTAAAAGCAAAGCTTTTTAAAATTTCTTTTTAATAAAGTAAAGCTTGGTTTGCGTATAAGAGCATTAGAGTTTCGAAGATGGGGGAAATAAAACTTGTAACAAAAGAAAGAAAGAAACTGGATAACAGAAAAAGACAGAGGAGGAACTGGGTGTAACATGCTGTGAGTAATTTGTCAATTCCAGTTTGTGGATTTTTAGTTTTAGCTTCTTGCAGACACAGAAATGGGAATAAGAGAAAAGAAGAAGAAGGAGTCTGTTTTGATGCAGAGTTGTGCACCTGGGGACTCGCTAAGGCAGCTTGGTTTGGAAAGACAGTTTGAGTGTAAGAGAAAGCCTTTGAGAAAAAATTAAAAAAAAAACCCCAACATGTTGTGTTTCCCTGTGTGTATGTGTGTGTACATATGCTTGTGTAACTTGTGCATTACTGTGGGTCAGCGAATGCTTCTATTTTGGTGTTTATTCTGTGTGTGTGAAAAGGAGATAAAGTTTGTGTGGGAGATTGAGGAAGAGAAATTGAAAGAGTGGAAGAGGTGGAGATGGACAGATATAGAGAAAGGTGAAGAGCTAGAGAGATAAACCGATGGAAATAGATGGCTTTACAGAGCTGGAAAGATGAAGAAAATGATAGATTTGGGGTACAGAGAGAGAAAGAGGGACCTTGGGGAGCCACTAATTCAAGGACCAGCTAATGCACACATCCACGAAGACCTGGAGCTTCCACTCCAAGTACAAAGGCGTCTGCTCTGTTTTCCTCTGAGGATGCCCAGCAGCACTCTTAACACTGTGAGGTCTTTGTTTCCCTCATTTCCTCCCCCCTTACTCATCTCCCATTCTTGTCTTTCCATTCCACTCTCTTTTTCCACATCTGCACACCTCCTAATCCTCGCCGCGTTTTTCCGCTGAACTGGCGAGTATATCCATTTTATTTACTCATCTGCTTCTTAGCTCGTTTTCTGCCTTTGATCCTCTCCTTTCTCTTCTCCTTTTCACATCGTACTTGCCTCTTTCTCTCCATCACTTTATGTGTGCCTTGCACTGTATCAGTGTTTGGATTTGGACTGTTTGCTGTGTAAAACATCTTGTTGCCTATACTCTGCAATGCAGAGTTAATGACTGTTTACTTTCCTGCAATTATTTATGTACACCAACTCTCCAAGCTAAAGTCCTAATGTATAGTGCATGCAGTTTAATGAACACTTTTATTTAAATTACAAGTATCTCGACACTCGTTGTGTAAATAATCTATGCGTGGTAGGCCGTTTTCTTCCAGTTAGGGCCCATCAGGATAGTGAATCCTGCTGATTTTGATTGCAGGTTTATCAGTTAGTTCACTATAGTTCACATTTGGACCTTCTTTTATTCCACTCGGTTTTGCTTCGTTTCTGTTTCATTTTCTTTTTACAATTATTTGCAATAGCTGGTTAGGCTGAGGGAAAAAGACCCTTTAGAACAGTAACTTTGCCATAACACCTTGTGCATGACTGAAATATACAAACTGCTCTGACAAAACGGTGTTATTTGACAGGCTGGCTAAACTGATTAGATTGGTTGTTTCAGATATGATTGTTAAGTTGGAGGTTTTCATTTTTTTTTTATCTTTGGGTTGCTGTTTGGAGAAGTTGGAGAGAAGAACATGCATTGGTTAGCAATGCTGCATAAGCATAAGCCTGGGTTTGAATCCACCATCTGGCCGGGACCTTTCCGTGTGGAGTTTGCACATTCTCCCCATGTTTTTGTGGGGTTTTCTCTGGGTACTCCCACGTCCCACCACAGTCCAAAAACATGCACTTAGTGGGGATTAGATTAATTGGTGATTCTAAATTATGTGAATATGAGTGCGAATGGTTTTCTGTCTCTTTGTTTTAGCGCTGTGACAGACTGGCGACCGGTCCATGGTACCTGACCTCTCACTCTATGGCAGATGGGCAGATAGGCTGAATTGGTTAAGAATAAAAAATGGATGGCTAAAGTTGTAGTTGTGAATAAAATGTCTCAGCAACTTGAATAAACGTTACCCCCAAATTAACACACAATCAAGTTGTCGACAAGATAAATACAAACAAAGCAATGGCGTTCTTTTAACCACAGCTGCAGCTCTTGTGTAGTGCTCATTAGCAAATTTAAGCATGTTAAGAGTAAGACAAGTGACATAGGTACCACTGTTCCTGCTAAACATCAGCATGTAAGTGCTGCTGTTATGATATTGCGAGGCTGTTTTGCTGACTTTAGCACCACTGTGCCCTTGCACCACCACCGCAAAAAGTGACTAACAAGGGTTTTTGTCTTCTTGCCGTATAGCGTTAATTTGAAGAAGAGTTACACAATGAGTATGGATGGTCAAAGTGGGAGTAAAAAGAGCTCTTTTGAATTTTTGTGCGGTCATGTACTTGCAAATATACCTGCTGATTAACCTGATTCAGAGTCCCAGGACCCCTCTTGATTTGGTTTGCTCAGACTGATTTATTTGGACCTCACTGTTTCTCTCGACATCGCTAATTCCCTGTGTTTCTCTCTTTTTCTCCCTGTTATCCTCTGCCTCCCCTTCTTTCCGACTGCCCCCCTGCTTTTCTTGGTAATCCTAAATCGAGTGAAAAGATAGAGTTTTCTCATTCTCTCCCCTGGCCTCTCTCTTTTATTTCCCCACTAAATCTAAAGCTTCCTCTGCCCTTCAATCAGACAGGATGCTTATGTGAAGCTGCGAATTAACTCGAAAACACTAAATAGGCACTTCAAGGAAGATGCTCTGAACATACATTACATTATTCAAACGCATCAACACACACATTGTGATTCCCCGAAAGAGTTCTATAGGGGGAAATCTGCCCAAATTCCTGCCTCATCCCAACATTCCCAGCCAAATATGGAGTACTGCCTGCTCAATTCCTACCAGCATCATCCAATCCTGCTCTCCTTTCACCGTCGGAGCATCACAAGAGCCAATCAGATTAGTCGTGGAGAGGAAATTGGAGAAGGTTTGGCTGCGAGTCATCGAGCCTGCTTTTCCTTTTCATGTTCCTCTTTCACTTGCACTCTTCCTCACACACAGACACACATATGCATACGCAAACACACACTTTCAGAGACACACACGCATGCAGGGGACAAGAAAGAGAGTTGCCCTGGGAGACAGAGGCCTGGGTGAAAGAAGGATGCTGGCAGTGAAAGGGCCTGACCCATCTTTTGGCAACGTGGAGCCTCTCACCCTCCTCTAATGCACTGAAAAGAACAGTTCAACAATGCAGGGCAAAGCATTCTGGGTGATCCCTGGACCCCTGCACGTGCCTTCATGGGGGGAAAGAAGATAGGCCATGCATGTGTTTGCATGTGCTTATACTGGTGGGTGTATGTGTGAAAGTAGCAAGAAACTTGAACCGTGGGATCCGCTTCTTCTTCTTTTGCTTTCGCGAGACAAAAAGAAGGGGGAGGGAAAAAAAAAGAAAAATCCTCCCTCCTCACATTCTCCTCCCTCCAAATTAGGGCTCCAATCATTACCCGCAATTTATATGCAAACAGAGTCATAATCACGGTAAATTAAGAACTTCTTTCTGAGATGTCTTGTGGAAGATGATGAATGGCGACGATGGGCTGTAAGTTGTGGGAGTCAGAGGAAATGATTAGAAATTTTAACTCAATGCCGACAGCTCTACCCCTTGATAGCTTCTGTGGGAGAGAGACTTTACCATGCTGCTGACACCTGTCTGGTCTGCTTAGCTCTCCGCATTGTACCGAGTTGATTTGGGAACGGGGGCATCTCCCTTCTGCCCTCTCCCTCCCTGTCTTTATATACAGTAAATATGTCTTATTCACTCCCACTCATTTCTATCACTCCTCTCACCTTTAGCAGGTTGGACAGCCCTAATCAGTCAAAGCCTTGCAGATACTCTGGGCTTTGCTGCTAAATCCATATGGAGGAACAGGGGCCATATGTAAATCTATATCAGAGAGAGCATATCTGCCGGCTCTGCGCCCCGCCTGTCACGGATCGATACAGTGTCTGTGTTTTATTAATAACTCTAAACGATGCTGCGCGCAGTCAGCCATTTATCAAACACACCCCACCTCTGCTTGCAAACCAGGCTCTGAACTATCGTTTCTCCACCCCCCCTTTTCCTCTGACTGTGTTAATCAGCAACTCCATAACTTCTTTATTAGATGGGCGGTATTTTTTTCTTACAGGACCTTATTTTGAGTTTTGCATGTTTGATCATATAAACTATAAATCATTTTGGAAATAAGCCTAAATGTTCTGTAAACCACAGATGCAAATTGAAGTGTTTCTTGCACAAACGATGTGTGCACACAAAAACATAAGCTAATACTTATAAAGGAGGGGTGAAAATACAGACATGTGCACATGTTTTAAGAGAAGGTGAAGCCTAATACAGTGGGGTGGAGATTAAAAAATAAAAATAAAGGGGGACAGACTGTGATATACAACAAGGGCCTAAACTTCTTATAATCATTTTTATTTTTTACGTACCTAAATGGAAAACATTTATTGTGTGCTGTGTTTCCATTTTATTATTATTATGATTCTCATTAATTGTGCTATAAATAGCTGTGAGTGTGCATAATGGTCTGCTTTTTTGTGTGAACTGATGTGCTTTTTTTCTTGCCTCCTGTTTTTTCTATTCTCACTTTTTCTTTTTTACTCTGCCAGGATCCTTTGCTTTGAATTTGCAGAGTTGATAGCCTTAATTATTTTTCCCCCTCACATAGTTTTTCTGCTGTTCTTTATTTCAGAACCGAGACCACCAACCACACATTCCTCTTTCTTCACTTCTCCATCAACCATGTCAGTTTCACATTAAGTAAAAATGCATTTATTATTGGCTGTTTTTTTTCTCTCACTGTGATAACTTGAGGTGGAAACAGCAATTTTATATGCAGTCGATCAAATAAGAAAATTTCTGTAGCCATGCCAAGGTAGAGGTGGGAGTGAAAATCAGATATTTAGGCATGTGTACAATTTCCCAGTGTTTGGGATTTATCAAAGAGGTGATTTGTATGCACACGTCTACCTTTGTGCCATAGATCTTTTATGCATTTGGCTCTCAGGTATCCACTGTTTTTTGTTTTTTATCCCATTTTCAGTCAATATAAAAATTAACAACTAGGCTTGTGCACAAACTTGTGTAGTATATTAGAGTTAATATTAAGTGTGAATTCATTTATTGGTAGATTACATTAAAGTACATTAGATAAGTATTTCCACATTATGCTGTTGTCATCTATGGTAAGCGGTTCTTTACTGAAAAGCTGTTTTATTTTACACATACAACATTTGATCAACTGTTCTACAGCATTAGAAAATATCAATCTCTGTCTCTTGCTGCATAAATTTTGACCAGAAATGCATGCAGGGAGACAAACCCAAAACCTTATGATAATGCAAAACTACAGAAGTCCCAGATTAGTCTCCTGTGTGCTCAGTATTTATTCTGTGCACAAATCATGTTGGAGTCACGTTTTGCAAAGAGGCGGTACTCTCAAACTGAGGACAAACAATTTCTACGGATCTCTTGGAAAATAAGTAAGAGGAAATAATCACATCATGTTGCACATTTGTTGTAACAGGCTTGGATTCTTGTTATACAGCTGTTACTGTGATGCCGTTTCACCTCAATCAACCATAATTCACCATAATTATAGAACAGACAAGAATGATTAGACTTCGATGCACACAAACAAATAAGCAAGTTTTTAAAGTTTGAAAGAACTGGAGGATTAGCTGGGCTACAGCAATGAATGTGGAATTGCTCTGCATTTGAAATTATGTTAAGTCTACATGATTTGCAAAAAAAAAAACCCTGCAAATCCTCCACAGGATGGTCTTTTGCTACATGGGGATTGTGATGCTGCAGGATACATCTTTGGTGTGTGGATAATGGGCTGTTGGGGCATTGAGGTTAAGTTTGCAGATCCGCGGAAGCAGAACATGAGATGCCTCCACTCCTGGAAAAAGTGTTTAGAGAGAATATTCAATTTGTCAGGGTGGAGGAGTGGAGGAAAGTGCATTTGAGAGGAGGAGATGATGGCACAATTTAGCATCACCTATACTTGTGGGTCTAAGAAATGCGGGGGGGGGGGGGGGGGGGGGGGGGATAGGAAGCAACAAAATGGTGCGCACCACTGAGCAAAGAAGCATACGGACGGAGACAGAAGCAGAGACAGAGAGAGGAGATGCAGAAGGAGGGAGAGGGAGTTAAGAAGGTGGGAAAGGAGGAGGGAAAGACAAATTGAAAGAACAGGGTGAGAGGTTTTATATCCCTCCTCTCCCAGCTCTAAGACTCTCATTAGCAGTATTGATTCACAGTTTTTCAGGTCTTTAGCAGTCAAATGCTCATCACACACCCACATATGGACACATACACATAGAGGTTGGTGCACACATGTTCAACCTTCTCTTCCTACACACACACTGACACACACACCAGACTATTATGGTTGAACGGGTTATGAAGTACCACACTGAGGTTTCAACTCCAGAAATAGCAAAGTATGCATTTTTAATTGCTCTCTGCGCCGGCGCACCCCAAACAAAACATGTCAAAAAAAATCCAGAATTTTAAAAAGTAAACACTTCTATTATTTGACAATAATTCTTGTGAATATAATATAAAATATTCTGCTGCAGATACTGTCTTTGAAAAAAAAAACTATTGAAAACTTGTGGAATCAAAGAGTTAGTTAAATAGTTTTATTTTATTCATTTAAGATGAATAGGGGTTAAATTAGAAGATACCTAATATGTATAATGTAAGGTACACATACTTTTGCACATGTTGGCAGCTGCACTAAAACATTATTGATGAAACAGCAGCAGGTGAATTCAAGCGGCACCGGTCATTAACAGGAGCGACACCTCTTTAAATGCCTTTCTCGTTTTGCAGAGCAGCACACACATCTTCTAAACAGCGCTCTCTGTCTTCTTAAACAGCTCTTGATTGGACATCGTAGCTGACTGGGCGATTTCACTTGCAGCCTCAGTGTGTGTGTGTGTGTGTTTGTGGTTGCTGGGGAGTGCATGCATGTGTTGTAAGGCAATAGCTATTGTGTATTGATTTAGTTTAGCAGAGCTAAAACAGCCTCTAACAAGACTCAAAGTGACAGAAAGCACAGTAAGACCACTAATGCCTTGTTACCCCGCCTCTGTGCTTATATGATGCAGAAATACACGCGTAGCACACAAAGATACACACTTGCTGTGGGACGGTGAGATTTATGCACGCTCTTTCTTATTCACAGATACAGATTTACAATAATGCATGTTGGAAAACCACTCTTACAATTCATAGTCTGATTTTTTTTTTTAGCTCAATATGTTTAATAAAATAAAAAATGCATGCAAACATGTTTTGTTGTGCTTCCTTCAAAGTGAAGCCAGGCATAGCTGAGGAAATATACCCTGTAAAACACAGGGAAGAGGGGAAATAAGGTAAAGAAGGTACAAATGAGCCACTGATTATGCACCAGTGCCAGCCTGAGCAAGGAGGGAAAGAAAAGGTTAACGTTTGCACTGCAAAAGGTATTTTAAAATCCAGTTTGGTCTCAGATTTTGCTTTGACTGCATTTTAAAAATCCTTGTTTTCTGTCCCTTTTTAATTTTTCAAAAAAAGAAAACAAAAAAGAAACGGTAAATATTCTGGAGTTGGGTATAAATATTACAGATAAAAATAATGAGCCCCTTAGTCATCGAAACTTTACAAGACACCCACATGCAAACATGCTGGCTCACAAATGTTCGAGCATGCATAGATAAACGCAGTGGAGCTGCATGACATGCAGTTACAGTGCACACACACAAACACACATGCACTCCCCCCAGAGGAGTCCAGAGGTATCTGACAGCTGTTCTGAGCGTTGAGACACAGAGGGGAGGTAGTTTATGTGTGTGTGTGTGTGTGTGTGTTGGTTTAGTGAGGCAATGTTCTCTCTGAAGTGGTAGACGGCTCTGACTTGAAGGTCTGGAGGAAGACTGGAATTGTTAGTCCCAGTGGAGCGATGCATGTGTTCCCTTCTTCTTTCTCTGTTGTCTTTCCTTTGCTTCGCTACCGTGTTTCCTGCTACTTCCTCCCCCTTTTTCTCTCACCCCATCAATTTATCTCACACCACACTGCTCCCAAACCAGCATACTGTGTATTCCTGTGAGCATTTTCACTGGCTAATTTTCCTAGCTTTCTCTTTGTGTATGTGTAAGTTGGAGGCAAGCAAAGACTGACAGGATCAGGCAGGTTTGAACTTGGTAACCTTTGTGCCCCTTGATGTGCCCCAGTGCTTTCTAATATAATCACAGCTATAGAGTGAAAATTTGCTTTATTGATTTAATACCTAAAAAAGAGTCTTTTGAGTCCTTCTAAAAAAATCCTTCTATAAAGATACTTTTTAGAGTTTTAAAGATTTTTCAGCATATCTATATTATTGTCACTACTAATGTGTGGTAGGTGCAATTTGTTATTCTAATTACTACAGCTACTGGATTCATCCATCAACCTTTCTTTAAATTTCTTTATTATTGTTTTACTTTGATGAACAAACAACTTTGATGATTTCCTTTATTTTACTGGTTTCCTGGATACAACTTAACAACAGCATCACAGTTCAGATGTCTGCAGATGATCTTCAAGGCTCTTTGTAATTGCATTTGTATTAATTTATATATTATTAATGAACTGCACATTTGGTTAATGTTCACTGGGAATACTTCTAATTTGTCTTCTCGAAGCAGGAAAAGCATTTTAATCAAAACACATGTTGGAAGATGTGAATCCCCGTCTCCATCACTACATTTTTGCTCAGTTCATTTACCTTCCAAATATTTTTACAAGCCATCGTCGGTGCATGAAATACCAAATATAGTTGGCTCACATCAGCCAAAGCCCTTGAGTCAAGGTAAATATATTTTAATTTAATGGGCAAAACTGACCATGCACAGCCATCATATCAGTGATGCATTATACTTTATGTTTTAAGTTTTACTTTAAAGTACTACAGTGAAGCTAAAGACGGCATTCCTGCACTTACAGTTAAATGAACTGATGAACAGTGCACCATTTAAATTGTAATAATAACAAAAAAACCCAAGTTACTAAAAATCGTAAAATCTTTTAGTAATTATTAGTTACTAAGAAATTAAAGACCCAGTTTAAAAAAAGCAATTGTCTTTATTCTATTAGATTATTATTCATTACTCACAACAGCCTAATGCTTGTCTCCAAGATGATACAAATATTTCACTGTTTTAAATGGTTAATGTGTGCTTAATGCAGTATAAAAGGCAAAATAAATGGCTCATTTCAGTTTTTAATGAGAGACAAGTGTTAAAACGGTGTTAATACTCCCCCACAGTTCTTCTCACATCGCTAATTGAACATCCGCACATTTAAAACATTTCTACCGCTGTCATCGTTTTCCGTGTCGTCTCAGGCGTCAGCTACCCACACACTGACATCAAATAGAATTGTATGGCTAATATATACATTTAATATGTGTTATTGTACCGAAACGAGACAAGAAGACATATTGGACAGGGCACGCGGTTTTAAACAAGCTAATTAGTTAAAGAAAAATGTCAAACTGGAAAGATAGAAGCTTTCTCCAGGACAGTAATGATTTAATAATACTCAGCGAGTGAATGAGATAAAACGACTTGCCTCTGTGATCTGCCTCTAATCCACATCTGATAGCAGCAGTAAATACCAGAGCTCACAAATGAGGTTGAGAGGATTCCTACGTCTCCAGCGGCTCGTTTTTCATTCAGCTCATCACTCTTGCATCGTTCTCTCACTCTCGCTTCTCTCCTGGACTTTTTTGTCAATAAAATAGAGAGCTATTTAGTTACAGTGGCTTGGGGAAACTAAATTGACTTGGAGACACTTTTTAAAGCATCTGCCGTGTGTATTCTTCTCGCCGTCTCTCACCGTCTGCTTACTTTCTTTGATGTACAGAGGTGCTGTACAGTGAGCGGCACGGTGCAGGGTTTCATTTTTCAATATCCAGCCCTATTACCGTGTATCTGTTTCTTCCTTCTCCCCTCTGTTTGCTGTCCATTAAATAGAAAGCTATTTAGTTACACTGACAAGGAAACTCTAAACAGGCAGGAGGACACGTTTTTTTCTCTCTCTTTCTCTGACATCTCTTCATGGATGTTTCTCTCTTTTCCCTCCCTTCCCTGCATGCTGCCAGGTACACGGAGCTAAG
Source organism: Neolamprologus multifasciatus (assembly GCF_963576455.1). NCBI lineage: Eukaryota > Metazoa > Chordata > Actinopteri > Cichliformes > Cichlidae > Neolamprologus > Neolamprologus multifasciatus. Next base: position 11,592,200 of record NC_140457.1, on the reverse strand, counting down.
ATAAAATGCGCAGAAGCCTGTTGTTGTTGTTGCCATTTCGCTGTTGGCTGCACTGGGATTTCTTCTTCTAAGAGGAATTGTTCAGATGTTTTTCAGATCTTGTACAATGCAAGGGCCGTGCACATGTCTTGAGCCAGCCCTTATTTCTTTATATTTTGCTTCCAAGGAAACATATTTTGTTGTAATTTTTTAAAATATACTTTTATATACACTGGTTGCTTCCTCACTTTTTTTTCCCTTTTCATCAGACTTTTGAGCCATTTAAGCATAAAAAAGGAATCTAACTCAATCGATGAACCACTGTTGGGCCTACATATAATAAAGAAATTAAAATCGAATCCTTATGCACTTGGCTATTTGCAATCTGTCACAAAAATATGTAATTTATTCACATTTCTTTAGCTGATTCATTAAAAAATACTCAGTTTGACAGGAATGAAATAGTACTGCATCAACATGGTGATTTCCAAAGAAATGTTAGCTGAAAACTGAATTCTGAGGTATGCTAAATTACACAAGAACCGGTATGAAAATCAGTGGCATGGAGAGAGATAAAAGTGTTGTTTGTAAAAGTGTGTGAAACACACACTGATTTAGTACTATTAAAACCTGGCACTGCAGGTTCAGTGTTAAGTAAGTAGTTTTTGTTACATTGAAACAACAATTACTTGGAATTAAAAGTTTAAAAAAGCTCAGTTTTGATTCAGGAAATCATCTTCAATGACAAAATTTAGTAACTCAGGTCTACAGGTTATGTTTTTGGTGTCATCTTAATTTATGAGCAGTTATTTTGAATTGCAACTTGATTTGATGGGAATATGTATTACTAAAGCACACTACCGGCTTTTATGTAGTTGCTGTTTTATTATTTACTTTTAAACAGGGCCATGGGAAGTAGTGGCGCTGTGGGTGCTGCAGCACCCCCTGTCACAAAAGTCAGACATCACAGCACCGCCTGACAAATGCAGAAAAGTACATAAACAAATAAAGATGTTAAAACATTTCAAATAGCATTCCTGTTTATTTATCTATAAAACACTTGATTTCATACGTTTAAATAAATATGTAACATTAACAAATCTTTATTATTTCTTGAAATAACTCCAAGCATCACGGTCAAACGATGTTTCATAGCCTAGTCACCAGTAGCTAATGGTGCCTCACTGAAAATTAGCTAGATTTTTATAACATCACACACTGAGGAATTGTACCTGTGTTTACCCCCATCAGTGGCCTCATCTGTGATCACTCTCCAAATTGAGGTGATTAAAACCAAGGCTACTGTCCATCATGGCACAGAAGGGACTCACACACCTGTACCTGAAGACATTTTGAACACTTTGGGCATCAATGCCCTCAAGAGGGACTTAATCTCCTTAAACCCCTGAGCTCCAAGCCACATTTTAAGCATTATAAGTGGAGCACTCAGATGAAGGTAAAGCCTTGGCGTATTATGAGTTGCCACAGAGCAATTTTTCCTATTGATTCTTCTGCAGCAAAAATGTTTACAACTGTGTTGCATGCTGCACAAAGTGGGCCTTTAAGTCTGTTAAAATATCATATTTAGAAATGTTCTAGTCAGCTGTGTGCACTAGGCATATAGTATGTTTTTGACAGCTGTGTATAAAGGGATCTCATAGATGCAATACTGGCAATACCTTTTTTTCTGGTTTCATAAAGGTTTTGCTCACCTGTGTGCGTGTATTGTCTCAGAGAGTGGAAATTTAATTAATGTCACATCTGTGCTGTTGACATTTTTCCTCGTCTTTCCTCGTCTTTCCTGCAACACTGTTTATTCTCGTCTGCAAAGTATGCTAGACTGCAAGACTGACATACTTTGATTCATCCTGGAGTTATATAATGTTGCGTATTGATGATAAAACTTCAAGGCCCTTCCCAGGGCTCTGCTCTTCAGGGAGTAAAAAAAAAAAAAGGCCTCTCTATCAAAATACAGTTTGGATACTTTAAATGCTTGAATACAAATTCTGCTTAAGTTAACATACTTAATGAAAATACCACACAATTTTAGAGCCTATAAGCCGATTTTACAGCCGCCGTTTTGAAACACTCAATAAACACAGGTGTCACTAATCACATTAACAAAGAGTCTGCTCCATTTAGGTGCAGAGCTGTAATTAATGTGATTAGTAACACCTGTGTTTACCTACTATTTCATATTAGAACGGTTGTGGTGAAACAGGTCTCCGTTGTTCACAATCACCAGAGAATTGTTTGCTGTGCGATGAATAGAAATGAGAAGAAATAGAAATGAAATAAAACATTTGGATCAGTGACTCTATTCTTATGGAGTTGCCATATTGGTGTTTCTAAATTTGGACGAGCAAAAACTGCTTTTGTGTCCTAACAGTGACCAAAATGTTTCTTGTGCTCCTGTTTGTATGCTGTGGTGTTGTTTCTTGAATAATAATATGTATATAGTAAAATTTGTCTTATATCCATATATATATGATTTATTTATATATATTGTACAGTCCAATGTTGAGTAAATGCACAGAAGCTTTGCTCTGATCTGCAATAACTGGTATTTATTTATACTAACAGGTATTTTATCAGACTGTCAGACTCCTGAACTCTGCCTCCTGATACCTCACCCACATTAAAACTCATAGACTGAACATACACACACTTGCAACTACCCATAACTGAACATACACACAACAAATCGCTGACTGTACAATCATACACACAATAATAACATGGACGATCATACTGTACAGTACATTAATTTTAGTTTTACAATTGTTTATTAATTTTCGCAATTGTATATCTATAATCTGCTATAGCTTTTCATATTTATAACCATACATATAACCTGTTCATAGCTTGTACATTCACTTCAGTTATAGCCTGTACATTCTTATAGTTATAGTATATTCATAAGGTACCTTCATACCGTGTACATTGTATCATATCTATAATAGATCTATATTCTGTAAATATAGTTGATATTATTGCTAAAGCACTTTCTGGATGGATGCAAACTGCCTTGTACTTGTGACGTGTGCAATGACAATAAAATTGAATTCTATTCTATTCTAGTCTACATTATTCTATTGAATAATAAAAGACTTTTGCAAGTTTGCAACATTACATTTAAATAAGAAAAACATGCCTCAATCAGTTATTGTCCATTTGTGAATAAAACTACAGTAAGTGGAGTGAAGAGAAAATTGTCCTAATGATGGATCTAATACAACTTTTGATAAACTTCTGGCAGAGCATACTAAAATGTTGTGAGGGTTTTCAATCGTATCTCTCTCTCTCGCTCTAACCCCCTCTGCCTTATGTCCACTGAAGTGAGCACTAAGCAGCTACAGCCAGCAAAAACACTAAATGAGCTCGGAGACACTTTCTCCCACCTCTGCCTCTCTTTGCTTTGCTGTCCATTAAATAGAGAAATGAGGCGCTGTGCAGCACGTATCATTTGCTTTATTGAACAGAATTAGCCACGGTCACCCGCTCTCCTTAGTGAAAAACACCCTCAAAGTAATAAAAACACCAAGATCCCAGGATAGGAAGCAAAAATATTAAAGCTTTGAAATTCCAAACATCAGGGCAGCGCTTATATCTAATGCATTCCTATCACCAACTGCACTTTGATGTAACTTTCCCTCTCCTCTCCTCCCCTCCTCTACTTGCCTGCCATCTATTAAACAGAGCTGCAGCAGCAAGTTACTCTAAATGAGTTTTGAGACTTTTTTTTTTAATCAAAGCATCTCCCATGTGAACCTCCTCTTCCTGCTCTGTTTGCAATTTTTCAGATAGTGAGCCAGTCAATTCCTGCACCGAGTCCAGCTACACTAAGAACTACAGTAAAGTACATGAATGCACTTTTTTCCTCTACTTTTCAATTGAAACATCTCCCCAAGTCTCTTTTCTACCTCGTCTATCTTTCCCCACCGCTCTGCTGTTCTGTCCATTAGTCCGTTGGCTGTCTACAGTGCTGTAGCGGCGGGATAAACTGCGCATGTAAAGCTCCGTTCTAGTTTAGGTTCTTTTCCTCTTGACATGGACTCAGCTGACTGTTCCCGATACTCAGTCACCCATAAGAGGGAGAAGAGTCGATGCTCCCTCTCCCTTCTTTTTGTCGCCCTCTCACTCTCTGTTTCTCTTTTTATCTCTACATGTTCTCCTCTTGGCTTGTGCCTTCCCTTTTGCACGTTTCCACCCCCAACCACCCCCCCATCCCATAACAGTTCTCCCTGCGCTTTATGCCTCACTCTCTCGTGCTCTTATCTTGTTTCCTTTACATGCTTTAGGTGGCTTATAGCTCTTTCCCCATCTTGGTCTCCTTTTTTTCTTCTTTGTTTTTGCTCTACATTACTTTGCTCTCTGCACATATACCTCCTCTGTGTTCTTTTCCTTCCACCCTCTCTCTTGTATGCTTCCTCTCTTTATGGATTTCTGTATCTGTATCCACCAGAAGTTGGAGAAAAACTTAAGTTACTTAAGTTATACATTTAATTTTAAAGCTGGTCAAATAGCTCATTTCTTACTAACTAATGTAGATCTTTTGCAGAGACGTTCTGACTCGTCTCTACAAGATACACACAGCTGTAATGAAAAACCTTAATGACTGCTGAGTTCTGGTGTGTATCCCAATAATCCACCACTGCCAGGAGCAGGGAAAAGGCTTGCCTAAGTGGAATTCAGTCATCATTACTGTTTATACTTACTCCTCTGCTTTCCCTGTAACGACATGTCAAAATGTCTGCAGTGAACAGGTCTTTCTCTCAGTATTTCCAAACTTCTCCATCCTGTTAATGACTTCCAGTCACTCGTTTCTACCGAAGATCCATTTTCCATCCATTTTCTTAACCGCTAATCCAACGCGGGGAGCTGGAACCTATCCCAGGCGAGAGGCGGGGTGCACCCTAGAGCAGGCAACCACACACACACTGGACACATAAAACAAATGTAAAATGCATAAAATGTGTTTGGATTGTGGGAGGAAGTGGGGACTCCATGAAAGCACATGGAAAACATGCGAGCTTCATGCTAAAAAGGCCCTAGTCGGCCTTTTAGCTGTAAGGCGACAGCACTAACCACATTGTTAAGAAAAAGTTATAAATATATAATATCACAGCTTTCTGACTGATAGTCCAGATGGACACTAGTTTTTAGGAAATGTTATGGAAACCAGAGTGAATCATACAATTCGGATAGATTTTTCTGCAGTACTACAGTAAAATGTCCATATACATGATACTAATATAATACATAATACTGTGTTTGAGCGGTGAGTCTTCTGAATAAAGCTTTGTGACACCAATGGATGGGTGAAAAGTGTGCTCTATGGCAAAGGGGAATCGAATAAAGTAGTGCTTCACCAATAAAACTCATAGAATACTGTCAGGAAGAAGGCCAATTTAAAAGGAAATGTCACAAAAGTGGAAGCACAATCAGTCTTCTTTATTTTACACCTTCTTCTTGTCAAAAACTGGCTGCTACCTTTTTGACAATAGAGCTCAATCCCTAAAAATTCAGAGAGATTCTGGGGGGATGTGACAGGTGGCCTTATAGGTCTGGCGAACTCCACAATTCCAGATTTCTTTCATCGCTGAATCACTGTGAAATAAAGTGTGCCATAAAATGCATTACATGAACTTGAGCATTAAGCTGTAACTTTTCATTCTGGCAAAGCAGTTAATGTTAATGTGACTCAACTAAAGGTCAGTTTGTGTTATTATACACTAAACTTGATTCTTTTTATTTCATACAGAGCAGTGATCCATAGATTGCTTTCTGCATGCCGCAGATGTGCGGCGGCAGCACAGCCACGCAGACTCGTGCGTGCCACGTATTTTGGGTTAAACTGAGGAGCTCTGACATTTTGGACTTGTTTTTTTTTTTAAAAAAGGAGACATTTTCCACTTCAAATACAGAAGCTTGTTAAAACTCAAAGCTGAGATTTTACTTTGGTACCACTGATCAATAGAAGCACCTGCCTCAGCAAACAGTCTAGCCTAGCCTGTCTTCCCAACATACAGACTGCCAGACAAAAAAAAAGACCTAAAAACATACCTCACCTCAGCCTCAGAAATGTAGTCTCACACAGCCAGATATATCCCTACATTTCAATAGGGTATACCCTCAAATATAGTTCAACTTCAACCCATAATAAAAATTTGAATTTAATAGAACTTGAGTTTCCTCAGCTATCTACTTGCTGCTACTCTGACCAATGCCCCTGTTGCTTCTTGTGCTTAGCTACAGTGCATTAGCCTACGCAACTGAAACGATCTTGACTGTAATTCAATGACATCAGTGCCACTGAGGTATATAACAACTTTTAATAGCTTATCCAAGACCTTTAGTGAGACTTTAAGTGAATCTAGTCGAACAGATTAATTCTTGGTCTCTTCAGAGAACTTGTTGACATTTTAAAATATAAATAGTGTAGTAATGTATTATAGCACAGCATTACCAGACCTTTAGTCTGCAGTTATAAATTATTATGATGTCACAGAAATATTATTAAAGCTGCTATATTTTAATCTCAACATCTCCCACTTGTAAAGTGGTAGTAAATTACAGTCCTGTGGAAATACTGGGGTTAGGTTTATCTACCTCAAAATGGGATTTAAATGCATTACTCGAGCAGATGTATCCGTCCTCTCTTTTTCTCACTTGCTTCTTCTTTGCTTCCGTCCCTTTCCAGCCATTTCCCTCTTTTCTCCCCTTCCCTCCTTTGCACTTTATACCCCTCTTTCATCGCTTCTCTCTCTCCTTCCTCCCACTCCCGTACCTCGTTCTTTCTGCCTCTCTCCTCCCCAGAGGGAATGAGTAAGTGTATGGTTGAGTGGAGAAGAGAGGTGGGTCTTGCCCTACCAAATTCTATTTCAGAGAAACTCGAGCTCAGAGAAGCATGTCTGCCATCAGAGAGCAAACGCTGGCCTGCTTTTACAGTTTCATAAGCAGTGCGGGAGAGCACGCTACGCAGAGATAGATGTGAATCCCAAAACCAATAAATACACCAAAGGAAAACAGACGTCAAATGTTTTACCTGCGCTCACTCCTTTTAACCCCGAGCCACGTAATGAAACATACAGCAAAATGAGCGAGTGCGAGTTCCCACGACCATGCAAGATTTATATCAGTGTAAAGACACACAAGTGCACAGGAACACACGTGTACTTAGCTGACCCGTTCTTTCCGCTTTGCATCTTTGGGTGAGAAGTAATGGTGGCAGCGCAAACACAAACATGCACACTCTCACATAGACACACACATATGCACAGACACACACCGCGAGGAGCACGGCTGGCAGAGGGGGTATGAATTATACATCCGCCCTGTCTCTGTGTATTAGATATATAAAAAAAAAAAGGAGAGCTGGAAGGAGAGAGAAAAAGAAATGGCAGCAAAAAGTAGGAGATAACGTGTTCCGTATATATAACATGTTAACTTGTGATGAATAGGAGTAGAAGGAGAAGAAAGAGGAAAGGAGAAGGTTACATCCATAAAGTGTCTATCACCTCCACTGTATGGCCTTAAGACAGAGACTTTGTGTTTGTTTTGGATGTGTACTAGACGTGTGTTTAATGTGTGTGTGTGTGTTATGCATAGGTCCACAGCTGGATGTAGGAACCGCTCCTAGCAGCATCTTTCTGCTGCTGAGATGCTCATTGGTTCACAGTTCAACGAGTTCTTTCCTCTGCAGATGGGGGAAATGCTGGGAGAGGAATACACACACACACACATACGCACACAGACACACACCTACTCACACACGCTAACTGATTTGGGTAGATTTTCTTTTTTTCCCTGAAAGCACCGTCCTCGGTTCATATTTGTCCATTTGGTGGAAAAATGGCAACAGTTCGAAGCTAAAGTGCTTCAGGGATGTGAGAGAGAATCCTGCGTTTGAGATGCAAACCAAATCAACTGTGGTGAAAATGCAGGGAGGACTTCCTGCCTGTCACTGCTGTCAAGAGAAATTCCTCACGTCTCTGAAGAGTCAGCTTCTTGGGAATAAAAATAAATTCACATATTTTCAGATTGAAAGGTGTCCAGTTTCGGCTGATCTGCTGGCAGAGCCTGTGATATCGGTTGATGTTTACTGCACAGATTCTCGTTTTCTACTTTGGTTTGCCTTTTGATTTAATTTTTTTTGGGGTACCGTTCATGTTTGTTTCATTTGTTTGCTTTCAGTGATGAGAGGGCCTTTTATCAGCTTCTTATTCTTTTGTGTTAATCTCTGCCGACCAAATTGGGTATTTTCTCCTCTCACATCAATGTTTCATCAGAGCCTTGAAATTCACGCTCTCTACATATAAAGAAGACAAATTAGTACCATTTCCACAAAAGCACCATGTATGTTGAAGAAAAAGTCCCTTAATACAATCGCAAATTAGCATTTGAACTCCTCTGTGACTCATCCTCTCTATATATATTATTATATTCTAATCTGTTTAATGCTTTATGTTACATTTTCCCTGCATGCAATGTTTAGTTACATGTTTAGTTTTTTGCTTGTTCTTGATTTTTCTAAATTGAGGTATGGTTGACACTGCGCCTTCAGAAAGTTAATCTTTAATCTGGATTTCCATCTTGTCTTGTTTGTTGTTAATGCCGTTATCGCTGCACAGATAAAGAAAAATCAGATTAAGCTTGAAAAAGATTTCATAGCAATTGATTTAAGTGATGCAGCCGGCGATGACAACGGGAAACTAAAGTTTGTATTACTGTTTCTGCCTGTGCCTGAGGCCTGCACTCTATCCGTGTGGTGAATCTGCACAGTGCAAAGGGCTTAGATTTGAATTCTCCAGCAAAATTTGGGCCAGCTGATAATAAATATCTAAATATCTATGACAAAACGTATCACTGGTGTGCCATGCAGTCCCAGGAGAAATCATGCATAATCTGCATGTGGGTAAAACATGGAAAAAAGCAACTAGTCACCGCCTGCAATTCATGCATGCACGCTCATGTTTGAATAATTTCTCCCCCCTTTTTTTAGATTTTCACAGCGAATGCCAACATTCTCAGTGAGAATAGAAGTGTTTTGAAAGGCTGAATCTTTGTCACACTCATACTTTCTGATGGTTGCGAGGAGGGAATCACAGAAACGCTTTGAACAATGTGAGTGAAAAAAGAATCATCATTAGAGAGAGAGAAAAAAAGAGGAAGTTTAGTGTTAGAAATAAAATGCAGCCCAGAACAAAACGCGTCTGACGATTCACATCATTCAACGAGACAAGCGTTCAGTACACATGTAATTGAGCCGATTTGAGCCTCACAGAGTACAAAAACACGGCTTCCTGCGCAACTGACTTTTGTCAATAAAAAGTGACAACAACTTTCCAAGTGATCCTCTCTCTCTCTCTTCTGACGACAACGTAAAACTCACCCATAAGCGTGGCCTAAGGGTGCGTGCCTGGTAAGCAAGTCCCTTCCTGGGAAGGATCTGATCTGCAGTGGTTGCCCACAGCTATTTGACTTGGATTATCCCAAAACCTTCCTGGTAGGCATATTCTGCCGAAAATGTGAGCTTTCCTGCCTCTCTGTGGGCACGCATAATTTGGATGCAGATGGTGACAGTCGGTGTCACAGCCAAGAGATGCAGCAAGACAGAAAGCCATCAGCAAACTGGAAAATGGGTTTAAGAAAAGGGAGACCCTCTGCGGAGAGTGATGCTACCTTCCTCATTACTGACTCCGAGTTGTTTGCTAAGTGGCTCCCAAGATGCTTTGGTCAGAGTGTGTTTAGAGGCAGTCAACAAATGGGGCTTCTAAATAAAAGCTCAGTAACTGAGACTCAGTTTGTTTCCTCTTAGCAGGGATGAGACGAAAAGTAGTGTCGTTAGATTTATTATCCTGTCACCTTAAAAACTCATTTGAACCTTTGCACAATGAGCAAAAAATTATTATTATTGTTTTTTTACTATTTAATCATACGGTTCAACTTCTACCTCATCATCCAAGAATCATATAAAGTTATATCTGATCAAAGACTCTACTGCAGTCCACAGTTACATCCAAGTGCAAAAGTATCACTAAGCTTAAATATGGAGATCTTTTTAAGTTCTTTATCATCTCATATCTTTTCCATAATTGTGGAGTGGATGAATGCAGTTTATAAGCATAACCAGGCTTAAGAGAAGAAAATTAATTGTGATGACCTTGGTTAAAAGCGTGGCTTCATCTATGGGCAATAACAATCATTTGAAGCCTTTGTTCTGTTTCACCCGTTTAAAGCTGCACCCTCCAAAGGTCCCCTGAATTACATGCAACATTTGAATAATTCACCCACTCCTTGCTTTTATCCAAATAATTTACGAGCAATAAAAAAATCATTTCTGTGATATTAAAGGACATTATGAAAAACAGAAGGAAAAATTCAGCTCTGCAAAACTATCCCTTTATCAGTTTCTCCTCAACAAGTGCCACTGTTAAGTACCTGACAGCTCAACTGCTAATTGAACCCTTTTCCTGTCAGCATAACGATGCAACTTAGCACTTGGCTCTCCTTTGACCCAACCCTCCATGTCTGCAGCCACTATTTAGAAAGATAAACACTTCAAAAGGGAAAGAATGCTCATTTTTAAGCTGGGAATATGAGTTTACGAGAGTCGGTGCTTTCTTGTCTCGGTCAAATGCTTTTGGTGAGAAGTCATTAATACAACCTGGCAGCACCGGCGGCACACTTTTCTCTTAGTGGATAATGCAGAAGATGAAGTGCTTGTACAGCAGCTGAAGAGCGGTGACAGCAGACACGGTCTTTCCATCATTTGTCGAGCTGCTCCACACATGACCCAGATACATATTTTCCCAAATGAATTGTTTCCTACAGTTCCATCACACTGCTCAAAGACTTCCAGCGGTCGTCTCCTGCTTTATTAATCAAAAGTAAGCTGACTTACAATTTTGGACTGGTGTAGCCTCTTGCCCACTTAAATATTATTTATTGGGGAGTTTTTGTTAAGTGTATTTTATGGTGCATTGCTTTGGTCCTCCCTCTCTCAGTCTGTCTGTGCAGTCTGCTTTTATGTGGTTTACCCTTCCAGGGTATATGTCATTTTTTTAATGTTAATGAGCATGTTTGTGGAATGTTTGATTAATTATGCTGATTGGTCATTTGTGTGTGTGAATATGTGGCTGCTGTTCCGGGCTACATCAAGTCCTACTAATGTTGGTGTTGGTGCCTATAACCTTACCACTAAAGGTGTATAAGGTTTATATAACTGAAGTCATTGAACTTTAGTTAAACAGAATGATAGTTGCCTATTTTGGTCACCATAATCTTGACTGGTTTTGGATGGCTGGAGTGGGACTGGGACTTTCTAATAAACATCTTGATGATAAGATGTGTTTAATCAAGTGCTACATTATATAAATGAGAGAACACCATAATACCCTGCTTTATATGTATATATTAATATGAGGGTGCTCCAGCCAGGGGGCTATGAAAGCCAAAAATCTTCAGATCACTTTGTAGAAGTCCAGTTCTGTTCACTTGGACCTGTGCCTGTGCACTCGATCTCTTGTGGCCTATAAATCAAGTCATAGATTCACAGTGTGCCGAAAGTGAACCTTTAACTCGATTTTCATTTTCAAGAAGCTGAAGCAGTGACAGGGAGGCAAACTGTGAATGGTCTAGGTCAGGAATGTCAAACTCATTTTACATCATGGGCCACTCTGATGTAAAGTGGGCCTCACCAGTGAAACGACATGATAAACGTGTAATGTTACAGAAACGGTTCTGATAGATCATTGCTCAGACTGTAAGGTTTTTATTAATTTACAGAAAATGTCCTTGTACTTTGGTGTTGTATGCATGACAATGGGCAGTGGGGGGGGGCCTTTATCATTAGGAAATCCGGTAAAACTTATGAAAATACAGCTAAAAGTTTCAAATCTCTGCACCAAATCATGTTTTTAAGGCTGTAGCATGGGCCGGATTGGAATCTTTGCTGGGACGATTCTGGCCCCCGGACGTTATGTTTGACACCCCTAGTTAAGGTGGTACCCAACAATTGTATTCATGGAGAAAAAGCTATTTACAAGGCACCCTGTGCAAACAAGAGCTGCCAGAAAATAGCTCAGTTGATTTCTGCTGAATGTTCCCCCTCAGCCCCCTTAGGACATTACAGTCGCCCCGGGAGGATGAATTCATGTGAACTGATTCATGTTAAAAAATAAATAAATAATAAAAAAAAAAACTCTGCATGCTCCTCAGTCTTCTGCTTGGAAACTGTCGAGCCTTTATTTGAAAACTGCTGGGTCATTACATATGATATGAAATCTAGGTCAAATTGTCTGCAGTGAAATCAACACACAGTGGAGCTGGTAAGAACGGGACTTCCAGCTATCTAAAAATGAGATGCCTGAGGAGGTGACCTTGAACTGGAGATTGACTAAATTTTAATCAGGTAAGGCTTTGATCTTCATGGACCTGTTCCAGAATGTTTTGATCGCACTTTATAAATATACTCGTGCTTAGCTAGGTGAGCTTTTAGTACTCCCCTCATGCTCCAGCACTACATCCATGTTTTCTATCTTCTACAGAGCCCTGCGGCTCTGATGGGACGGCTGTTTTGACTTCATGGATTCTAGCAGGCAGAGTTACAGATGCAGACACTTGTAATCATATAAACAATTACATTTTCACATTATCTAACACCTTATCCAGCACACTGTTCACACATCCACCTACAGCTGATTCAAGTGTCCAACAATTATGCAACTACAGTTGGTATATTCTGTTCACAGTTTTGTAAATGAACACAATCTATTGATTCTTTGCAAAAAACTGTGCGTTTTGTCTCAGATTTGAACTGTAGCCTTTTTGCAATCCATGCAAGACTCACATGGTGAGAGACTCTGAAATTGTTCACATCACAGAGCATTTTGAATGATCTTCTAACACAGAATCATTACTGATATACCATCAACCTCAGCCTGAGTTATCACTTTCTTTCAAACTGATAAGCATGCTGGGTTCTTCTACGTTTAGCAGATAAAATGCACTTTTTTTTTTTAAATAGATGACCACAAACTCTCATATATGCACTCAGCTTCACCTATGCATATACAGTCCCATGCATGTTTTAAACACTCACACAAACAGGACTTCTTGACTCGTGTCTAATCTACTCGACAACAGACTTCCCACCTAGCTGATCAATAATTCATCAATCTAATCTTCAATAATGTTCCTAATCAAACTTTCATGTGACAGGATGAGCGTGGTAACATGATTTTAATGGAGGAAAATTAAGGAAATCATAGTGGGCCACAGTATGCACATTATGCAGCATGCATGACCTAAAGGAGGTGACGGGCAAGCAGATATAAGTGGATGAGTCAAAGGTTGGTTAATCTGTACTGGAGCTGTTAGCAATATGAAATGAGACAACAGCGAGCAAGCCTAACTATTCTGTGACTTCTCTCTGCTAATGGCTTTAATGAGCTCTCTGGAGTCGTGGATCTTTAAGACGTAGAGATGCACAGCTCCACAATGGGGGAACATGGAGAAAATGAAGACATGAGATTAAGTCGAAGTAGAGAGCATTTAATGGCGAATAACTTAATAGAGGTGAAAAACGTGACTGGGGCAAAGATAATAGAGAAATAGTGCACACAAGCTCAGCTGTGGAAACACGCACACACACACACACAGAGCAGTACAACTACACACACACAGGGTCATTCGTCAACATTATTCACTGGATTGGGAGGCGCAAGGAAACCGCAGTTTACAGCAATAAACATCTCAGCCATTGTAGTCACTGTGCTTGTTTTGTTTAGGGTTGACCCATTTTAGAAAAACAAAACATCAATAACGCTTTCCTCAGCAAACACGCAGCCGCACGCGCATTCAGGAGAAGACGCGCGCACGTTCGTTTCCCAACCCTCTGCAAGAGGAAGTCAGAGAGGGTGTTTGAAGTGTGTTTGATCAAACACGGAGTATGCAGCACCACTAGCGGATGCCACAGCCTATACTCCTCACTGCACCCAGAGACAGCCATACACGCCTCCTGTCAATTTTCTCTCTTTTTCTACATCTCTCACGCTCTTCTCTTCATTCTCATCCCACTTTTTTTCCCCTTGTTTCCATCCATCTTTCCCCCAGGTTTTTGTCCATCACATCACCCTTTCTTCCCTTTTAAATTTTGGATCCATTTGAAACATCTTTGTATTCGTCGCTTTAAAAAAAAGAAATCACGGAGTAATTGCATCAGACACTAATCTCATTACGATACATGGCTGACAAAAAGAAAAAAAAAACTGTAAAAAATTCAAACTTTATTTAAACTGGAACAGTTCGTTTCTATTTCTTAACACATCCTTATCTCCAAAACAAGGAAGCTCCTTAAAGCCATTTTCCTTATTAGGCAAATATAATTCAGCACTGTGCATGTACTATAAATACATCTCCTACTATCTTGCCTTTCCTTCCTGCCTTCCTGTCTTTGACTGCACCTCAGGCTTTGGATGATTGGTGCCACAGCTGGCTTCATGTTATCCACCAGTGTCCACAGTTGGAAAATAAAGACTGCAGACCTTCACAGTTTCTTCACAAGCTCTGCTTCTTCAAAGACTCCTATAAGGAAACACGCGCTCGTAGTCAGTGCAACAGCTATGAAGGACGTCATCGAAAAACTCGGTGAAGAACAGAGCCCTCCTGCAACCCCTTCAGTAATCAGAGATGAGAGTAGGCGGGAGAGGAGGGAGTAAAAAAAAAAAAAAAAAAAATAGGGAAGCTTCGGAACTACACAAGAAGCGAGAAAATTTTGCCAGCCTTTGATTAGACTCTTCAAACCGGTGTAAGGACCGTTTTTTGCACACTTACACACTCCTAAGCTGCACCTAAACACCCACATCAAATGAACAAAGAAATAAAGACCCATGCACGCACGCGCGCACAGAGTTGGCAGGCATGTGCACACACATACATATGACCAAAGTATAAAAAAAACGGAGGACACAAAAGAATAAATGAGTAATCTCCCTCTCATTTGTGACAAAACACCTCCCGGCGGCTGTGCGAGGGAGTTAAAGGTGACGCCTCAAAGAATGAAGCCTCTCATCAGTGGTGAATCTGCTCATTTTCCCATTTCTATCGGCAGAAAAGACAAAACTGCCAAAAAACTAGTAATGTTCTCACATCTGCCCTCTCCTTCTTCATTTTCCTCAGAGAGGCAACACAAGCGAAAGAAAAGGGATCTTAACGGAGCGCTCTGACTGTCCCCTCACAAACCCGCTCAGTGGGGGGAGAGGAGGGGGACACGGGTGAAGATGGATGCAGTGGGGAGTCTTGAAATTGGACAACAGGAGGGGGGAGCAAACAGCAGAGAGGAGGTGACTCATTATGCTCCTTTCATCTTAGTCTTCAAAACCATTACTAATCGTACTATCTTCGACATCATCATCATATGCGCACAATCACTGCTATCATCGTCATCATCATTTCTTTTAGTATCAGTGTCATTAATCTTGTTATTGTCAACAACTCGGCTATTGTGTTCAGAATCATCACCCCAGTGCAATCATTGGGAATTATCACCATCATCTCTTCTAGCATCAGTGTAATCCAGCTTCATCATCAACAAAATCACCCCATGAAAATCACTTCTTTTTTTTTTTTATCCATTTCTGCTTTTCTCACTCTCTTCACCACTTCAATTACCGTCATTATGGCTTTTTTTTTTTTTTTAACCGTTGTCATCATCGTTCCACCGTGCTCATTTTCTTCATCATTTTGCCATTTTTCTCATTCTTCTCATCAACAATGCCGCCATCGTTCACATTGTTTTTGTCATACCGGTGCAACAACTACCAACATCAGCGTCATTATCACTGTTTATCTACAACATAGCTACCTGTTGCATATCACTGCCATCATGATGCCATGATCGTTATTGCAGTATTTACTGTGCAGTACATATACACAATATTCTTCCCATCAGCTTTTGCACATACACCCTTTTTTTTTAACTTTTTATAGACATACCCCGACTGTACACCTGTTCAGCTGCTTGTAAAAGTAATCAATCAGTGAACCACATTTTAGCAACTTGGTGAATCAAGTCAACCCCTTGTTTGGGTGAAAATGCCCTGTAGATGCCACAGGTCAGAGGAGAATGGCTATATTGCTGTGAGCCAACAGGAAGGCAACAGTAATAATGATTTGTTACAACCAAGTTATACAGAAGATGTTCTCTGAATGCACAGCCTGATGGACAAACAGAGCTATAATCCACAAACAGAGCCGTGGTGGACCAACTGACCAAAAAACTGGCACTGAAATAATATTTAGATGTGGTTTTTATGATGTTTTTGAACAGTAAATATCTTTATCTCTCAGACAAATAGGGTAATTAAAAGACAGTTGTCCACAGTTTGAATTGTTGAATGCCAGTTTAGCAATTGGCTGCATTCCATTCAGGTGTTACGGAGCTAGCCTCACTGTGCACGCTGCCTCACAGAACCAGCATCATTAACGTGATTAATTACACCTGTGCTTTTCTGCAGGGATGAAGTGTCTGCTAAGAGAAGATCTGTTAGGAGTGCTACCTTGCGATATATATATATATATATATATATATATATAAATCATCTAACCAAATGTATGACACTCCCTATTCACAACAATGGTGACCTGTGGTCCCTATGCTAATCTCCTCTGCCAACCATATTTCCTGCAGCCTGCTGTCGAAGCATGTAACAATTAGAACTAAAAATATATCCTTCCCCACGATTTTATTTCTCAGTGGCAGAAATCTCATCATTTCACTTCAGGATTATTTTACTCTTTCTCTTATTAAAGGAGTGGCTTAGAATGATAATCCTTGTCTTAGAAATGATTTCTTTTTCTCAAAAAAGGAAAAAAAAAATCCCCCCAGAGCAAATGAAATCAAACCTTTCCTTTGCATTTTTCACAAAACACTGCTCTTTTTCATATTTTCAATCCTGCCCTGACAGAGTCTGTGCTTGGTGGAAAAATATCATCATCATTTCATCTGCTCATAGGAGTGTAATGATCTGTTTAGTATGTTAGCAGCATGGCACTGAATCAGTAATGCAATATGAAATGTTTACTTAACTTCCCCTCCGCGTTTGATCGTTCATGCAGAGGAGCAGGTTGAAAGACTGAGTAAGGATATTACGCTGCAGAGCTGCTGCTGCTGTTGCTAGCTTCCACTAATGAGGTTTGTTGATGATAATGACTATGGCGGTGATGGTGATGATGATGTAAGTCCCCGAAACAACCTGGGGGAGATCCCGAGAGTTGTTGTTTTAATGAAGAGAATGGAATAGTTGGAGCCAGGAGATAGAGAAACTCAGAGATCCATGGATCTTAAGAAGGAACAGAGAGGCCAACAGACAGGATGAAAGAATGAAAGCATGAATAAAAGAGGACAAAATAGGGAGATACCAGCCCAGAATATGAAACATGCCAGATTGCACTCAATACATCGTGAACAATGGGCATTGTCATTCCTGCTCCATCCTTGTTTCTGCTTCCCTCTAATACTTTTCCTCAGGTCCCGGCTGGTTGTGCCGATTGTGTTACCCGAGCGGAAGAATAGCACTCTTTCAGTTCTGCCTGCCTGATACTCTGATGGGACCCCTTCTGTTCAGTGTTCATATAGACCAGTTGGAGACTGATAATAACACATATTCCACTGTCTGGCTATATGCCTCGGACTGGCCCTGAGAGACAAAAACAGACAAAAAATGTGAAAGGGAAACAGAAAGATCTACTTGAAGGATTAGACCCAGAGTGTGGATATGAAGAAGGACAAAAAGTTGAGAGCATAACAAAGACGAGGCCACTTCAGCTTTTTCACAAAGAAGAAGGAAGATGAAAGTTTCTGGAAGAGGACTGAGAATCAAAGCAACGGACGGGAAGTCAAAACAAAAGAGAAATTAAGCGAAAAAAAGAGGGAAAGCGGTGGAAATCTGTGACGCCAAGAAGATGGAGGGAAGGGAAGTAAGAGTCCAGCAGTGTAGTTGGACGGAGAGCACATGGTTGGATGGTCTCGGCAGGTGAGAAGCTGCTATTACAGGAGAAACAATAGCGTTTAGCATGGTGCCTTGCCAAATATTCAAGATGCCCTCTGGCGCGCAAAGCTTTTAGGATGAGAAAATTGGCATTTAGAAAAGAAGAAGAGAAGATTCGTTCATTTTCTCTTTCCACTCGAGGTGAGGCTAAACTGTAAAAGCTGACCCTGACAACTTTCATGCTGGTATTCGCCGAGAAGCAATTTTTTTTTAAAGCCATGCAATTTGGCAAACAAATTCATCCAAAAGAAAAAAAACAACCTGTCTTTTGGCAGGGTTATTTTCAGCATGTCCGACTGCACAATAGCATCACGAGACTGTTGGCTTGCATTCGTGTGTGTATACATGTCTGTGTCCATATAATACATGCATGAGTTGGTACAATAATAATAATAATAAAAATCATCTTCATCCAAAATGATCCCTGGTAGATTTTCAAACAGCAGGAGTGGAAGTGTCAAACAAAAGAAGGAGCGAGTGAATCATTTGCATGTAATCCATCAAACGAAGCAGGGCGAAACTGTCTAATTCCCAGCCAGCTATGGACACCCCACTACCTTTGTTTTATCCAGAATGGGGGCACTATAAACTCCCCATTTTACACTATGCTAATGGGACATAATAAGGCAGAACCAACAGATGTTGCAGCACTCTCGTGATTTTGTCGCTACTTAATTGTGCTTGGTGCTGCAGAGGCTGCAAACTAATTCAGTCCATTGATTCTTATGTCTCTCCAAGGTGTCTGCATGTATTCCACCTTCTGGTTGAGAGGATTTGAACTTTTTTCTCTGCAGCAATCCTCCTTCTGACCTGCAAAATCATCCTCACCTCAGGTCTAATCCTGCGTAATTCTAATAAAGACTCTGAGGGCTGTATGCACTAATCTGATATGCCTCCAGAAAGAGAGGAGAAGAGCAGGTGATGACAAAGGTGGTGATGATATTGATTATTCCGATTTGATGAAGGTGATACTGAATGCATTAGTGATGATGAACATACGGATGAGGATGACAATGGAGGTGATAATGATAAAGTCCGTCATCATTATCCAATCCGGGCTGGAAATTTGTCTTCAGCCTCAGCTCAGAAACTGTAAACAGATAAATTAAAGCTCTACAGCTGATAGATTAAAGATTCAGGAGAGGTACGCAGCCATTCACTGCGCGGTTGTAATAGTTCATCTGGTGTTGTCATTGTCCCTGACAGCCCAAAGGACAAAGACCTTTAACAAAGGTTGTTTTGCGGGTGCATTTTCCACCGCCAGGCTGAGGAGTTGGAAAATTAAAAATCAAAAATCATGCAACTACTTTCAAAACCTTTTCCACATCTGAACTGCACTCGGTTATTGCAGCTGTGTGTTTATTTTTTCTCCAGGTTAATTTAAAATGCTGTTTGATGAATATCTGCTTTTTGAATTTCAAGTTTCCAAAGCAGGTAGTCGTACCAGAGTGTTAAGCATGTGTTTCTTAACTTTAAAAAAAAAACAAAAAACATTTGGTGTTTATTTACATGCCTGAAATCAGTGTTGATTATGAATGTGATGCTAATGATGTCTATGAAGATGATGATGATGATAAGGATAATGAAAACAGCAGGGAACATAACAGCAGTGATTAAAGTTTTGATGAAGAAAATTAAGGTGGTGACAGTGAGGGCGATGGCTACGATTACGGTCATGGTTAGTGTTTTCATTTGATGATGATTATATTAATGTTAATGATGATGATGCCGATGATGGTCACTGTGAATAAGGAGAACAGAATAAATATGTATTGACCCATCAGGGCAAGAGATTTCTATCTCACTAATAGAGACCACAATAAAAAACTAATAACAATTTCCCCAGTCTATTAAAGAATTGAGTGAACCTGAAGAAGTTGGAATATGGAAGGTTTGTTTCCACAATTTATTTATTAATTTAGTATCTTGAAATGTACTAATAAGAACGCATACTGGTCACACTTTTAGTTATATTTCTATCTGGGGTTTTTTTTTTTAACTATAGTTTTTCATGTATTTTTAATCAGTCTTTCAGTCATTACTTTGATCACTACTTTAGTCTTTTTCTTCCCTAAAACTAAAATTATACTAAATAAAAGTACTTATTACTTAACAACATAAAGAAATGAAAGTGTTAGATGCAAGATAAAAGTACAAAAATCTTGAAAAAAGTTGCCAATAACACTTAATTGGAAATATACCTTAAAGTAGACTGCTTCACTTTGCGCAACTATTTTTAAATCCCGGTAGAACTGCAACCACATATAGGGTAATATTTTTTTATTCGCATATGGAATAAGAGAAGTTGTACTTACATCTTATGCATTCAGCTGTCACCACATATGGCTTTGCAAAAATTGCACAAAAATCACTTGCAGAAACAAAAACATGATATGCCAGAAGCACGTTGCGATCCGATCAGCTGTTCATAGCACTTCCTACGTTGGAACAGACGACGTCAGCGCGAACTATCGCATGTGCGCCGTTAACTGCCAAAACCGGGAGTGACGTCATATTTTTCCCTTTTCCCTTTCCTCTATAAACGTATACTGGTGTTTTAAAAAGTCATGTTTGACTTTATGCTTTTCTGCATAGTTTCTGGGCGGCTTAGAACTCACATTGCACTGTTGGAAATAGTTTATTTTGATGCAGATGTAGTTTTTTCTGCAAATTTGCATTATAATATTTATTTTCGTTTTTTCTGCAGCATGTAAAAATTGGTGTATCTCAAAAATAAAACTATGAAGACACTCAAAATAAATTTCCTGTGGCTGGAAACGATTTTGTGCAACTTTTTTGCATTTACAACATATACCTCAAACACCTGAAATGTCTCTATTTTCTATGGATTTAATGCATACATATAATTAAAATTTGGGATATAACGGTTGTATCAACGTATAGCAACTTGAAATGTTCCCAAAAATGGCACTACAGCATGCAAAAATATAAAGATATGCTCTGGCGAACTTGGTTCTATGGTGGGTCTTAAAGGGTTAAGAGATAAATAAAAGCCTATGAGCTAGCTCTGTCAGGAAAATCAACCTGTGATACACATGTTCACTCTTCTAACTTACTATTTTATGGAAGTTTGTTTCCACCACAAAATTTGGAAAAAGAAAAAAAGAAAGAAAGAAAAGCATAAAAAAAGTGAAGGAAAAATCAGGTGGTAAACACATCTGGTGGTAAATTTAAGCCTCAGTTTCCCATCTCTTCCTCTGACATGTCAATGACACTCCTGACCAGCATTCGCTCCTGCTGTTTCAAGCCTTCCACTACCCCAGCTTCCTCCTGTAGGCTCTGGTGAGATAATTATTCATTACCACCTATTTTTATGTGTATCATGCTGTGGGGAGTCATGCACTTGGAAGCTTGATGCTAAAATTTAACTGTATGCCTTTGCTGTAATAAATCATTTGAAGTTGTCTGACTGACTATAATAGAGAAATGGTAAGCTGAAACTGGTCCAGATCGAGTCTGAAACGAGTTCAGTTGAACACATTTGAAGATGTCAGATGCTGTTGAGGAACGACTTTTTGTCCATCTGACAGGGCTGTGGGGGTATGTCAGATGAAAAAGGATTGGAACCTCTTAGATATATAAAAGTGTCTTAGCTTACCTCAGATGTTCCTTATCATTACACTGCATGCTGTCTTTCTCTTGGCTTGCATTATCATTCAACAGACGTAAAATACCATCCGTGTCATCAAATATCATGCACCCATATTTAAAACAGCTGTACTGGTAGAGCTTTAATATCAGCAAACACACTGTTCCACCTCGATGCCCCTGGATATTCAGATGACCCCCTCCTGCCAGTCACTGCATTGAATCTGCTGATGACTAAGATCTGCTACACTAGATCTTCTTATGTAACTGTGTCTCCTGCTGAGCTGGGAGAAATAATTTGCGAGGTAGCAGCCCTGACTTTAATTACTCTAAGTATCGTCTTTAGCTTGAGACCAGAGGGAACAAATTCCAAAGACAACTTCTGAGACACGTTTCACTCAACATGACCCAAAGCTGTGCTGAGATTTTAAAGAAAGCCATACAAGGTCATATAGGTCAAAGCACAAACATATAACCTGATGTAGTGCAGCTTTAATGTACAGAAAAAATGTTGCCTGAGGCGAGGTGGACAGTTCAGGGTCCTGCACAAGAAAAACATGCAAACCACATCCCAATGGGATAAGCGAGAAGTGGTGATAAAAGAGAGAGGAGATGAGAGAGTGGAAGATGGGAGCTTGATAGGGAGACATAAAGATGGAGAGGAAGAAAGATGGAGAGAAAAAGAGGTGGAGTGGGTGGCAGTGGCAGTGGAAGATAGATTTAACCCAAGGGCAAGTTTGAGTCTGACAAACTGTCAGTAACTGAGCGGGGGTGACTACACGTCTACATGTAAATTGGATGCAAATCTTATGTGTGCGTGTGTCTGTATGTGTGTGGTATGGCTGAGGAAGTGTTAGAGACTACACATATCACAGTACGCCACAGGGGATGCAACGGTAAGACAGTGAGTGTGTGGGGGTTTATGTGCAGGGACTTGTGATGTGCTCGGTGTGAGTACGGACCGCATGTATATGAGGTGCGTGTGTGTGTACGGACCCGAGCTTGCATTTTAAAGTTTCTGTGGGCAGTATATGTGCTCGATGCATAAGTCGCTTCTTCCTCAAAGGCTGTGTGGGTGCGTGTATTTCTGTGTGCGAGTCTCCAAGGAGATAGATTCTGTCCCATGGAATGAGAGTGTCGTCAACCATCAGCGCTTCTCACTGACACGGAGTTCCTCAAAGACACAGAGATGAAGAGAGAGGAGGAACAAAGAAGAAAAGGAAAAGAAAGTCTTTTGAAGGATAAACCATGGGATTAGATAAGGTGCTCCTTCTGGACCATTGAGCCAGTGTACTCTATGTGTGTGTCGGAGAATGTGTGTGTGGAGGAGAGCCCATTGCACTGAGCACATTAGCTGCTCGGGGTGAACAAAGCCCCTCACCTGCGAGCTTTATAATATGGGCCTGGGAGCCAGAAAGGGGCTCGGTATTTGTGTGTGTGCAAGTGCAGCCTTGTGTGCAAGCCAGCAACAGGAAAAAGGATGGGTTTTTACTGAATAGAAAAACCAATCTGGCTGCGCATGTGTGCCCCATATCTAGCTTCCATTGATGTGTGTACGTGTATGTGTGTGCATGAAAGCAAGTAAATAGAAAAATGGGGGCTGCCTAACCTTGTATTCAATGGGCAGCCATTCTGCTTGTATGTGATTGTGTGTGTGAGTTTGTGACCTAAATCTAGCTGGTGTGTATAAGTGCACATGTGTGCCTGTGTGTGTGCTTCTCATACATTCCTTCTTGCATGTGGCATAAATCCCTTTATGTGAATCTGGGAGATTTCCAGATGCTGTTCTAATGTTGCACTATTGTTGTGATAATGTGTGTTATGGTACTTTGTTATTGTGCAGCGCCATGTATCTCATCACAATAGCAGAATGGGCAACAATCTGAGAGTGCACGAGTGTTGCTCCCCACCGTGACCAAAAGTGGCCAGAGCCATTTGAATTGGATTATCTTATACATTTTCTATTATCCAGCAAGACCTTGAAAGAGATGGGCCTGCTGAGAGTCACAGCCAGAGATTTAAAGGGTTTGGCCAATTTGTAGGATGCCGCCTCTCTTAAATAGAAACGTTTGTTTGACTTATTTTTATTTTTGTCGACTTATCCAGGTTAGTTTTGTTGAGATCAAGGCACTCCGTAAAAGCACAGCTAACTTACTGGCAGCACAATTAATTAGCAGGTGAAAACAATTAAAAGATGTCAGTGTGGATGATGATTAATCTCAGGGAAATATGCAAGAAAAAAGTAGAGCAAGAAGGATCGGGGTAAACAGAGATGAAGCTCTTGCTACAGCAGCTGAAAAATACAGGTATTGGGTAAAATACCTTGTAATGATGGCCTCCCAAACTACAAAGATGGGTCAGTTCTTAACACCGGTGGTGTTTCACCATGTCGTTTTTTTTTTTTATGTTGAGATTTTGATTTTACTCAAACGTTACTTCAAGGTAAATCCATTGAAGGTCTACAGCCTTTTTCTGTGTAACTGGGACAACATCTCTAGGGATGGCTGCTGCTGTTGAATTGAATGTCATGACATAATTTTATCAATGCTTTAAACACAGAGACTATACTTCAGAGGCAGCCGGAGAGCCCAACATAGAACATTTCCTCGTTTTGCAGTTTTGTTCTGCAGAAAAATTTAATTGCATCTTCTCTACCTCATGCTCCACTTCTCTTCCAATTTTTTGTGGAACTTGGGTAAGTAGCTTTAGCATTTAAAGAAATGCAACAGTCAATTAAATTTACCCCTAAGTTCATCGCTGGATGCGTAAAACCATTTTCAGGTAGAAAAGCTCTTCTCATCCTAAAACAAACTTGACAAATTTTCTGTTCTTTTGTTTTTTGGCAGCACATACATACACATACAATACAAAGCATGCACGACCATATCTCTGAATACTCCATGCAACCATTTAGCAGCTGAACTACCATCTCCAGCTGGTTGCTAATTCTGCACAGTGCATGGTGAAATTTATTTGGCTAAATAAAGGGGACTGAAACAAAAATAATCAGGTGTTCCGTCGTTAATAGCACACATGGGATTTAAGAGCTTCATTGATTAAGTTTAAAAGCAAAAAAACCCAACAGATGTAATCTTTGTATATTTCAGTATGTACGAATAAAAGTTAGGTTGCAGGTTTTCTTCCAAAGTAATTTGTCACCTCATGCCAGAAAGTTAAAGCTGCACTTCAGATTGACTGATTATCAGTTCTACAAATTCCAACCCAGTACTTGTGACCTTGCAGACAACACCCTTCTCGAGCCGTTGTGGTGTGAGCAAACTTTTGATGAACATGTGAAGAGGCAACGCACAATACAAGCTGCGTGCTTGATGTTGTGTGATCAATTAAGACACACAGCTGTTCATTTTCCAAGCTGTTTGTGTCATTTCACTGCCTCAGACGATGGCTGCTGCTCGGATGTGGTGCAGTACTGTTGCATTTGTTCTCTGAGCTTCGGTTATTGGTGACTAAATCACAATATAGTGTATTAATAGGTGAGCGATCTTTTGAAATACTCATCCTAAAATTATATTTTATACATAAAGCTGTTTTCACCTTGAAGAACAAGCTACGTTAAGACAAAGCTTGTCATCTTTAACACGAAAAAGAATCACAAGGAAGTGCTATTCTTTGCTGAAATATATATGTGCCTATACTTTATAAATACTTTGAATAAAGGACTTGTAGTCATTGTAGTGATTTTATATTTTTGAAATGACAGTGGTTACAATAAGCTTGATTTCCCCTCCCTAATAGGTTTCTTTATCTGCCTGATCACCTGATTGTCTGCTCTTGTTTCTTGTCTTGTTTGACTTTATTGCATCCTCCACCTGGCAAATAACTTTGTGAGAAATCCTTAGTTTAACAGACAAAAACTTTCCAAATTTAACCAAAGTTGTTAAAAAAGAAACAACGCAAATATATATATAAAAAAACCCAGATCCTCCTTTAAATTTTACATAAGCTCCAATGATTTTAGTGTCAGTATTCTCATCTCTTTTCGCCAGTCTTGAGTCTCTCATAAAACTTCCTGTAATCCTCAAAGGATTACAGCAAGGGATGGACCTGCATGTATGTGTGTGTGCAGAAAAAGGCGCAGCATGAGCAGTGACAGAGCCAGAGTCTAACAGGGGGAACCAACCTCGCCAGGGCTCCAGAGCCTAGATTCATTGCTTTAGCAGCAATGCATTTTTGATGTACCCCCTTTCTGCTTCAGCTTCACCATACGACCCTGACGGAATAACAGCGCCCCCAGCAACCATCAGTATAGCTTAAATTTTCCCTGTGACGTTTGCAATGTGTTGGTGTATGTGTGTGATGAGGAAGCAGGTGCACAGAACGACGAAAAGAAAGACAGAAAGGGAGAGGGAGACATCGAGAAAGGGAGAAAATGTTCCCCCTTGCCTGTTAAATATTTGAGAAGCCTTCTGTGGAACAGTGATGCAGTCAGAGACAGGCCTGTTAGCGCTCTCTGTGTATGTATGTATGTGTGTGTGTGTGTGTGTGTGTGTGTGTGTGCGCACGCGTTTGGTTTTTGCAGAGAGACAGGGCAGTTAGTTTGGACTAATTCAGCCGTGAGTGAGAGGGAGCACTTTCAATGTTTATTTATCTACCTGGGAGAAAGAAGGAGGCAAAAAAAGAAGGAGGAGGAGAGAGAGGGGAGAGAAGAGGAAGGGGTTGGAGGGAGAGAGATGGAGAGAAAGAGGCTGGCCAGGTTGTCACAAACCATTAGACAGACGGACCCAGTGTGCTCTGCCCCATGTCAATGAGAGAGAGCCGGCTAAAGACAACCATTTGTGTGTTGTGTGTGTGTTAATGCGCGTGCATCCTTGTGTGGCTTTGTGTTTATTTATGGATGCGGGTTTTGCACAAGTGCTTGAATTCACAAAGAAATAATGTGCACTTGTGTGACTGGCACAGGAGCCAGAAATTAGCAGAAAGAAAGGTAAAAGCTTTGAGAGAGAGAGAGAGAGAGAGAGAGAGAGAGAGAGAGAGAGAGAGAGAGAGAGAGAGAGAGAGAGAGAGAGAGTGTGTGTGTGTGTGTGTGTGTGAGTGTGTGTGAGTGAGAGAGAGAGAGTCTCTAGACACTGTTGAGAAGATGAGGCAGGATGCCCTCATTGTTTAAAACAAAAGGAGCTCCCTGTGCCACAGAATAAAATATCCAAGGTTCACACAAACACACACACACTTTCATTTGCCTCTGTCTGTGTGTGTGTGTTGTTAAAACATCAATATTGCAGCTTTCTGCCAAATCGCTGCTTAAATAAAAATGAAATGCAAATAAGACTGATGTGATCAGACAGCTCATGACAACAGACCGAGAAATGTGTAGGTTCTTAAAGATTTCAAGGTGTATGTGAGTAATGAGAGTTTTTGAGGGGCATCTATAGCAGGCAGGTAGCCTAGATAAACAATGTTTCAAACACACACACACACCTTCAGGCCGAACTCCTACTAAAACTCACTTGGGGTTGGAGCTATTCCAGTAAACAGCGTGTCTGTCAAATATGATCTTCTCCTCCGCCCACACGGACACCCAAGACAGGATGGCCAGCAACACCACCTCCATCACACACTTCTGCCCGAGCTGGCACAACATCATAGACATCTAGGGGGGAGTCTTTTATTTCTAACTGATATCAGGCTTTCACTGCGCTGCTGCTGCTCCAGAAATCCTTTCTAGATCATCAATGTCCTTCTGCGCGTCTTTTGATAAAATCGGCTCGGCGGTTAACTGGCTTGATGCTTGAAGTTCCGATAACCTCGGGGGTGTTTCAAGTCATACTGAATGTTTGAAATTCACTCTCAAACTTGGCCAATTAGGTATAAAACAGAAGAATTCACATGGTATTTACGGAAGCGTAGTCGTCGGCGGGATGCTGCTGGTGCGTCTCCTCTGCAAGGTCCGAAAGTTTTCTCCCATTACGCGCAGCCGGAGAGAGAGATGCGCTACCTGGATTAGGTCCTGTCTCTCGCTCGCTCGCTCTCTTTCTCTCCCTTTTCAGAAAAATGGTAATCAGACTCCAGAATTCATCCGAGGTTTACAATTCTGTCGGTGATATCGTAGCTCATCAGCAGACCTAAGACAACGCCAGAACCGGCCGTCATATTTGTTTACCCAGATTTCTGCTGCGCCTGGCGCACGCTTTGTTCCGCTTGTTCCACAGTGCAAATCTCTTTGCAGCCTAAAACTGCGTCCACTTGACCTTTTCTCTTATTGCAGTTCAAGAAAATGCATTCCGCACACAAAAGCGCGCTCCTTTTCGCTATTTTTTGCTCAAACTTGTCACAAAATAACATTTACAAGACGGGAGCATCCTTGTTAAACAACCGTAAGCTCTCACGGCGTCTCAACTTGGTGATCCCTCCGCTGCCACTGGCTCCAATCCAACGTAACTCCAGCTACTGCGCGTCTTTCCGTGCGTCACGCTGACCGGCGCAGGCGGGGAGCCGTCGATGATTACAGCTTTAATCCCAACACGCTCCCGTGCAACCTCCACCTATAGCGGCAACATCACTCAGAGGTACCCCGACTCGGTGTAAGTAACCCCCACCCCCTCTCTCCATCTCCCGCTCGCTTTTCTTTCTGAGCGGGCGGGGTCTGGAGCCGTGCTGTGCTGCGCTCCCTCTGGGGACTCGTGGCTGGCTGACTCACTGCGCCCTGGCCATATGCAGCCGGAGATGTATAGTGGAAAGTCTGAAGTCACTTGAACGCTTCATTCTAGGTAGTTAAATTACTTTTTATTGTGACACGAATTCGAAATCTTGGTATAAATAGTTGACATTAAGACACACCCCCCCCCCCCCCCCCCCCCCCAGAGGGAAACGGTAAATTATAGCTGAAGTTGACTTTGTTATTTTTCACCACAATCATCAATTTGACTAAAGACTGTTTATTTGCATCTTATGGGGCATGTAAATTGCCCACGAAGTTCACTGTTTGAAAGCCGCTCTCTGATGAATGGAGAGAGAAAGAGGGCGTCTGATGGATCGCTGGAACAGTGGAGTCATTTTCCATCAGTGTCCATTAGGCCCAAATGGCAAGCGGAGGCAGCACCGAGTCTAAAACCTGTGAGCCATAAACCTCCAGATAGCTGTTTGACAGAGCCCTGCCGCCCCTGATGCCTCTGTCCTGCGAGAATGTGCAGGCTACTCTGCGAAAAACGTATCCATCGCAGGTACTTAGTCTCCCCCCAAAGGAAGACGAAATAGTAACTACACTTGTGGTTCCCGCGAAGCGCTCCATGCGTTTTCGAACACGTGTTGATAAGACTATGTTGTGCAAAATGAGCTCCAGCGAGGATCAATCCAGTCTCAACAAGATGAGAATTGATTGCAGAAAACAGTTTTCAACAAGTTCATTTGCATTCTTTAGAAGGGCATTACCACGTTAAGAAAATGAAAGGAGAGAAATACAATTTGCAGAATCACGAGCGAGTAAAAGGGTTTTCAAGAGCGACCTCTAACCAACTTTGATGTTCCTACAAAAGACAGTTTCCCCCAAATCAAACCCAAATTACTTGTTCCAAACTTCCCAAACCTAAAAGGCCTTGTTACATTAAATCCAAGCTTTCTACTGCTCCATCCTTCACATCTCATTGTGTCTCTTGGTTGGACCCTTTATGCAAAGTGGCCTAGTTTTTCCTCTGCCCTGCTCTGCCTGCAAAGTAATGCCTATAATTTGGGCTTCAAATTCAGGCAGGGAGAGAACCCATGCACCCCCATAACCCAAATACAGCTGCATGTTGTCCGCCTCTGTGTATGAATTATTCAACATCTGTCTGAGGCGTGCATATGTAAACAGGTGGATAGTCTCCTGATGGCTTCCTTAAGAGGAAACACTATAGACCAAAGACATCCTTCACCTCAGTTTCATACTTTTCCTCCTCAACTGTTACACTCTTAATGCGAGTCTAAAGCTCATGTAAGTGACACAGACTAAACAGTGTTGAGTTGATTCTGATATTACAGCCTCTTAGGTGAACCTAAATCTAAGAGTGTTGGTCAGAGAGTCAGCATAAGGGTGCATGCCTCCTTAATGTGGTGTTAAATCCTAGAATATATTGCTGGTTAAGCCTGTGATTGCACTGCAGTTTAACTCTGCTCAAGAGAAATAAATTATAGACATGAGTAAGCTCCAAGATTCAAAAGTCCAATGTGTTTTCAAATGGTTCATTCACAAACCAGCCATTCAAATTCAGCGTTTTCCTGACTTAAATGGCTGCTTTAGGGATTGAAAATGTCAGAAATTGTATACAGAACAGCTCCTTGAACCACTTGTCCACCCTGCCCCCATTCATTAAGCATGAGGTTTTCATTTGTGTGTGGCCTTTATGTTTGCCAGGGCGTGCTTGATTAGAGACCGCAGTACTAATGTAAATAAATGTTGCCAGATGTGGTTGAATTACTACACCACATGGTTTCATTTAGTCCCATGCACATGGGCACTGGCGGGATCAAGCAAGGGACACCCCAAGGGTCTGTATTTGGGAAACAAATGGGAGGGGAGGTGGGGTATGATTACACAAATTGCACGCTTATGTTTAAAGTGCACATGCAGTGCACTTTGTGTGCTTTAGACAGTGCAAAGGAGTTGAGCAGTAAAAAAAATAAAATAAAGGCCTTCTTTGGTGTCGAGTAACTTGTGAATCAGAGCAATCTTGGAAGAAAAATGTTCTGCATGAAAGTTTAAAATTAGATCAAAGCACCATATTCTGCGAGCTAAGAACATTACGTATCTACATTTGGATCATCTTACTTTGAGTTACCCTTCCACCCAAGTATGTAATGTCTTTGTGTTTCTGTATATTCCAAAGAGGTTTCTGTGCACACAGGTCTCTGCTTCAAATTAATCTTAGTAGAGAGTGAAATGGAAAAATGCTGCAAGCAAACTCAAGTCTCTGAGGCAGCATCAAAAACATAGGTGAACATAAAACGTGAGACTTGTTGCAATTTTTAATGACTTTAAACATGAAAATGCAAGTTTGGGCTAGCACCACCTTAGTTTAGCATGCCAAAATATCATGCAGATTTTTCCCCATTTCGGCTGTGCTCATCAAATATTCCGACTGACATCTTTCTTCAATATGACCTTCAAGGCATGCTTTTCTGCACAATGTAATGGCACGGGAAAAACGAGCGTGAAATTCAAACCAAGCTGGAGCTCGCTATATTTACGATTGCACTCGATGAGCTGCTGGCTCAATACAACAAAATCCAGGTCTCAGCCACAAATACACACCACTGGGCTCAGTTCTATTCTCATTTGTCCCCCCCTCCAAAGGCAAGGAAGAGCTGAGGTTAATCCTCTCCACTGCTCTGTAAGGAAGTAGTAGAAGAAAAAGGAGGATAGCGAGACAAGGGGGAAAAAAAAGAAGGGTATAATGCCAGAAAGCCATGGGAAGCACTTGAGATTAAGCCACTAACTATTGACATTGTGTGAGTGGCAGGTAAAGTCACCTCTGTTCAGAAACCTTTGATCACCACCAGAGAACAAGACCTCCCCCTAGTGGCCAAAAAGGTGTACACCTAAAATTACTCACAGGGGTTTGGGGTTCACCTCTCCTCGCATCCCAGGGTACCTCTGATAAAACATGGATACCAAATATACTGGGCAGCTATACTCCAGTTTTATCTTAATTATTAACTTTATGAGATACAGTACCTTGGTTTCCACAGCAACACCCCTCCTTCCCGAGTTACACCCGCTAAACTTCAAAAGGTCAAACGAGAGCACAGGATTACTCTGAATCAGTGAGAATAGTGAGTATCCAGCACTGCATCCCCAATTAACTCACCACAGTTTCGTCAAGGAATTGTAACAGGATTGCGCTGAGTCCAGATGAGCAGTCAGTCAAGTTTAGATGGGATGAGTATGAAGCTGGAAACGCAGTAAAGGACAAAATACAACCCACCAGCAGTCAACAGGATGAGAAATGTTGAAAATGTTACAAGATGTTAACCGGTACAGAAGGAAAGCGAGGAAGAGACAGAAACCAAATGAGGCCAGATGAAAGAAAGAACAAACTAAAGATTTATTGAAGGCAGCAGAAGATGCAAGAGACAAGATCAGAATGGCAAGGGGGGGGAGTGGGGCACATACAGAGACACTTCTGTGTTCATATAGGTTTAATGTCTTTGTGTTACAAAAGTTTTTTTTTCTGTTTTACAGCTCAGGAGAGCTTAATAGGTCTGTGCTGTTTTATCAAAATATACATGTTTTGAACGTATGTGGATATACTCCAAATGATTTTGTGGTACAAAAACATGAATATATACAACCATCAACCCCCTTCATACAATACCCCCACCCCCCATATAAAAAAGAAAAAGAAAAGTAAAAGCTTTTAACAAAATTGAAAGGCATACAATTTTTCTACACAACATCACAGCTAGGACTGCGGTTAAATTAAGTATTCATTCTAAGCGATCTCTACCAAAGTAGGCTCTTTGTAAAGTCAATCAAAGAAAAAGGGGTACAATATACAGTATATGTTGTTAATCAAAAGACAATTTCAATTAATGTGACTTTTTTCAAAGCATCTGAGGAATAGAAATTGGAACTGCCTCATATTTGTTGTAACGTGGGGGTGAAAGACGAGACAAAAAAATACTCCTAAGAAATCAGAATGCTACAAAACAGCAGGGGTAGAACATACTTTGGTCCTTAACAGCAATAACCGTCTGCAGCTACATGAAGCTTTGTTAAATCATGCATAAGAATCTTACAAAAATAGAGAGAGCACATCTGTATCTGGTCCAAGACAACAGTGGTCAAGGCTGTGGAAACTGGTGCTTGAGGCACACAGGAATGTGACAACGTGTAAGACTTCAGCGTGGTGGATCTATTGTTGAGAAAAAAAGTGCACTAAACGCACCTGACTGTGGCATAAGTGTACACAGACAGGGTACTGGGTGAGGACTCTCACCCTGCAATTCTGGTATCATAAATTTAAGGGAAAAAAATAGATATACTGGGGTTTCAAACACCATTCAAGACTGTTATTACCATCAATTGACAAGTGAGTCAGAGCTGCCCTCTCACAGGTACGATTACCTGAATATAATGGGATAAAGGCATCTTTGTAGACAGGCTAAGATACAAACACCTGAATGAGAGGTAAACAAAATCAACTAATCGTGCCTGTTTCAGCCTTAAATTAAAAACTTAAGGAGTCAAGGCACTGAGATAGCGATCAAACCCAGCTACTACAAATAGCTATCAGTTAAGCT
Organism: Neolamprologus multifasciatus; assembly: GCF_963576455.1. Classification (NCBI taxonomy): domain Eukaryota; kingdom Metazoa; phylum Chordata; class Actinopteri; order Cichliformes; family Cichlidae; genus Neolamprologus; species Neolamprologus multifasciatus. Next base: position 11,559,327 of record NC_140457.1, on the reverse strand, counting down.
TAGAAGTGATACAAGTAAATTTTAACATTTAAAAGAGATAAATGAATATATAGGTGTCCACATATATATGAACGTAATGTGGTTAAATGAGGCTCCAAACAACTGTCCTGAGGACTAAGTGATAGGAGACTGTAAGACAAAAAAGGCTGAATACAGCTCTACACCTGCAACGATACACCTAACAGAGCTACATCACCTAGCAAGGATATTAAGCATCTAACTGACTTACATTCATAGTTTCTAGATACATATAATGGGGCTATATGCATACAGAGATAAACATTTGTGGTTTTTTTTAAACAAGAAACAGAAGATTAAATGAGCCACTTTTCCCCATTTTAACAATGCTGGTACAAACCAAAGGACAAAAAAAAAAAAAAAAAATTGAGAGCCATATATTACCAAATTAAGCCAGAGCAAATCTGTCTGGAACAAATTCAAAGTAAGGCACAAGACTGTAGAGAGAAAGACAGCGAAAGAATGCATTCAACCAGACCTCTTTCATAGCAGTGATGTTGTTATGAAATAGGAGGGTGTTGTTAATCACATTAACTGTGGCTCTGCACTTAAACCTTCATTAATATCATTAGTAACACCTATGTTTACTTCCATTTCACATTAAAACAGCTGCTGTGAAACAGGACTATTGAATAACCTTTGATAGTGGTATGGATCCCCAGAAGTAAATAGGTGGAAAGTCACACAGTAAAATAAAAATGGATGCTGGGAAATAAGTTTTATGGTCTCAGAGTCAAAACTTAATCCTTTGTCTCAAACCGTTTCTCACTGGCCAAACAGGTTCTAAGTGGCATTTCAAAAAGGCAAACACACACACACACACGTATCTCAACACAACTACTGTAATAAAAAGGAATGCTGAAGTGTGTCTGGTGCGGATACAATTCATCCACATAAGCATACATCTGTGGCGGAGGGTGTTTAAGTGATTTGGTCTCAAAAGGACAGTTCAACAGCTGCCTCTACTTTACCTCCAATTTAAAAAGAAAATGAAAATACAAACATGTTTCATTGTAGAATGTTGCCTCTTTCCCAGGACCCCATATGCAAACTTATTTTGGGGGGGGGGAGAATATTATTAAATGTTAGACTGGATTTGATCCCGACCTCCTAATAAAGCTTTTATCAAGTTTTAGATGAATAGTTTCATTTGCAAGAATGCATGCGTTTCCATTGTTACAAGAGCTAGCAAGTGTAACAAAGCTTAAAGGACAACGCGATAAGCCCCTTTCAGACATGCAATCCCTTCCAATAATCTGACAGCATCCAAAGGTGTCGGGTTTGTGTTAAATGAACACCCTAGCCACTTAACCCACAAAAGCTGTAACAGCACTCTTACTAGGTTGGACCTTATGTAAGACTTTCAACACACGAGCGCGTGCAGTCACAGCATTATCACTGTGCATGTCTCTTGTACATCTGTTAGATGCACAGCTCACTAGAGAATGCCTTAAACAGCAATAATGTAGATAGTAACATTTTGCATATTTCGAACATCTATGAGAGATCTCTGAGTGTCTGTGGGAGGAGCGGTGTACAGTCCTATGATCAGCATTGTGCAACAAACACACCCTGCTCTTAGTGACAATGGCAGAAAGAATATTCCAAAGTGCGGTTACACCTCGCTGGCATTGCTACTGACAGTACTTGTTCACACAAGTCTTTTGCAGGTATTGTGGCTCTCTCCGTCATTGTTGTGGATTTGTGAGAACAAACGCTAGAGTTTAAGCAAGGAGTCTCTAAATGAATGCTGTCAGATAAACAGATAAATTAAACGGGCAAAGTTTAGTAAGTCATGAAAGGATGCCAGTGTACAAATTCAGGAGCTTTTCTTTTAAGGATAACGCAGAAGAATAAGTGTTTTTTTAATAACAGGCATTCTGAGTTGTCCCAGTGGGGAAGCAAAGGTATAATGATTACTGTGAAACAGCTTGTATTAAAAATAGGACCTACCTAAGTGGAGCCCTCATTAATACATCCCTGCTTTCCCCACTTTGAAAAGTCAATAGATCTACAGAAGTCATCTACCAGTTTATGGCAGTCATTTTTCTACACTTTAATTTAAAAAGCTTTGACATCAACTTAAGACTTTACAACACCAACCAACAAAAAATTAAGTTGCGCCCCCCCCCCCCCATTTTCTTAAGCTAAGAAGAGAATCACAATGAATAAACAATGTTGAACCTATTAATGACGGTGAATGATTTGTTGTGAAAGGAGCAACATTCATCAAAGAAACAGCTATAAATAGGTGATGGTGGCCATTTCCACTGAATGCAACCTCGAGAGTGGTAGCATTCAGATGGCAACAGACTTGGAGGATGAAAGGAAAGGCACTCAGATGGTGGACTTGGAGAAGGACACTCGAAGATGGTGGTTTTCCCCCAGATCATGGTTGTGGAACTCAATGAGGGACTCTATTGCCTCCTCGACTGAGCCCATCTGAATCAGAGCCATCTTGCGATCTTTTCTGTTTAAGAAAAAAAAAAAAAATTGAACAATTTGTTCTCAAAGTGTAAGATCCAGCCCACTTGTGTGTGGGTTTTTCACCATTTGCTTTGTTGTACTCTCAAAACTAGGTTTAGTTCATGTGTCTATCAGACTAAAAACACCAACACTTTACAGGAGCTCTTGGTTAAATTGCCAGCTTTAAATTAAGGCTGTAGAGTGTTCTGAAGAAAGAACTCAGCCGCAAAAAACAAACAACTTGAGAAAATTGGGTTTAAATAGACTAAAACTTACTGAAAGAACTTGAAGGCCTTGACTGTTGCTCCTGAGCTGGCAAATAGCCTCCTGAGATCATCCTCCACCACAGAAGGCCTGAAAGCAAAACAGCAGAGAAGTTAAAAAGCTTTGTAGGTTTATGTTTGTTTACTAAGCTGCAAGTTTTTGTTTCTGAAGTTGTAAAACAACAAGGCATGATTAAATATAAAAACCACCCCCTCCTCCACATACTTAGAAATAATGTCACGAACACCTGAAGGAAAAAGCTTAGTGTGCAAAAGGTTGCTGGGTTAGAGTAGAAATGACGCTAAGGTTAACACTCACGGTATGTTGGAGAGGTGGAGTGTTGCAGAGGGTGGAAAAATGTTGGAGTAGTTTTTGGAGCCAGGCTTCTTAAAACGGTGCAGTGGAGAGTTGCTGAAATCCTTTGTGAGGCCCTGGTCCTCGTGGCCTTCTCTGGGAAGCTGCACTGTTGTGTGTTTTGACAACGTCACACGCATGGCCCTGCCATGAAGACGCTGGCCATTCAGGTGGCTCATAGCTGAAAAACATAAGTCACATAAACATGGTTTCAACACACAATTTTCAAGTTGTCTATCAAATTTGTTAGCACATTCTCCATCACTTAATTTAACTCTAAACAGCCACAACAATAAGCAGATAATCAGCCGTCTACCACAGGAGGAGCTGAATTACCCTTCTAAGCAAAGGCTCCAAACAATGCACAGTATAATAATGTGAGGAGGAAAAAAAGAAAAAAAAGATGAAAGTGGTAGATCAAAGACAGAAAATTGTGTTTTGTAGGGCTGCAGCGTCGCTACCTAGTTGAGCCTGTGTGCCATCAGACATCTGGATTAGAGCATTCTCCTTTTTATTGAACAGGATCTTCACTCTCATCACATCGCCATACACACCTAAGGAGGAAGGGGAAAAGCATCACAATGCAAGTCCAGCAAATGCTACACGCATCATGCCTAAACCAGGAGCCACACAGTCAATCACAGCAACAACAACAATTTAAACCATCAAATCAGATATAAATATTCACACTAAGCCTAAGGAAACAGTGTGATTGAAGTTACCGTTAGGCTATTCTATAATCTTTACGTTCAATTCTGCATGGGTGTCCTGTAACCATTCCTACATAAGCCCTCTTAAAACTAACTACACATAGATGTTAAAATGCCTTAAGAGGGGAGAAATCGTGATTTGAAGACAAAAATCAAAGATTAGTAAAATGAGTAGTAGTGATCAATTTGATTGCTCTACTGTGAAGATAGAGTTGATTACTTCCCAAACTTGAGGGTCTAAACAGAGACATGCAGAAATAAACTAAACATGCACATACCTACATTTGAATAAATGAGAAAAACTGCAAGAGAATAAAACTGTGACATAATCCTGAGATTATGTCAACCCATAATCACAAAAAAGCTGCAGCATTTCATTATTCTAGTGCAGCAGAGAGAGAATCACTGAGAAAAAAAATCAGCATGTAAAAATGAAATTTGACCACTTTTTATGGCTAAATTTGGCTGGTGCAAAACCAATAAAGGTTTGACTTTTATCCTCTTCTTTATGGTGATGCTTTAAAATTTAGATCGGCTTCCTGCCTCGTTGCCAAACAAAATCATTCCCACATTTCTATTTAGCGGGGCAATATTTACATTGAAGGGCTTTGCTCTTTGAAGATGGAAAAAGTGCAAATGTTTTTTGCCCATGGACAAGTATCATAGCTTTTAAAAATTAAATGAAATGCTGCAGCTTTATGTGGCGTTCTCACACAAACCCACAACAACCAAAACAGGTCATACAAACCCTCAAACAGACACCCCCACCCGCCATAGCCCTGTACTCTGATGATGAGCCATCAGTGGTTAAAAATAAATAAAAGCCAACAACATGAGACAAGACATGCCCACCTTGCCAGGTAACAGTAGTAATAAAAAAAGGAGATGAAAGGATGATAACGTACCGAAAAGAATAAAGAGGCAGTGTGGCGTAACGCTCTTTAGAGACAGCAGGAGGGAGCAGCGGGGCAGGGGGCCAAAAAGGGGAGAGGGAACAGGGGACAGGGGAAAAGAGACGGAGCGGAGTGGAGGACAGTGGAGTGGAGTCGGGACATGTCCGCAGGCCACAGGCAGCGAGGTCCACAGGAAGGCCACAGTACCATGGAGGAAGGAGAGGCATGAGGGACGAAGAGAATGAAGAGAGGAGAGGAGGAGGATTTGAATAGCATAAGAGGATGAAGAGAAATGTGAGGATGGGGGGGAAGAAAGATGATGGAGAGGTAGATCATGGCAAAAAAAATAAAATAAAATAAAATGAAAATCAGGGTGTCAAAGAGGTGCCAATGTAGTGTATGTGTTTTCAATTTGTGGTGGTGGTGGGGGGATTTCCAAATTAGGGATAATGGTAAGGGGAAGGAAAAAGGGTTGGGTGGATGGAAGGAGGTGGTTACAGTAGTAATAACAGAGGAGTGACAGGAGGAGAGAGGGAACAATTGGTCATGGGGCGTGCAGTCAGTTGGCAAGATTTAAAGTGAGGGGTTTAAAAAACAAACAAAAAAAAAAACAAAAAGAGGGATTAGGGGGACAGAAAGGAGAGAGAGAAAAGGAAGTAAAAAAACAAAACAAGGTCAGTATACACAAAGAAATGTAGTGCTTCAGACAGTAGAACTGGCTAAATTTAAATGCACTGTCACTATGGGAACACTAGGAGAAAGAGAAGAGAAAAAAAGATTAACAATGAAATACAGGAAAAAGGCAGAGACAATATGTACTTTTAAATTAAATGTCATGTTTGTTTAGATTACGTAGAGAATGATATAAAACATAAAATTCTGACCATCAATTTTAATAATTCTTGAAGAACTTAAACAGAATCCTTAAATAACCAAACTAAGTGTATTGACTACATTAACTACAGTAAATGTAATGAGCTTAAAGACTACTTATATATTTATACACTATTAACGAGATTAATGTACATGATGTGTTGCTTTAAAAACAAGACCAAAAAAGTAATATTGTCTCCCCAACAACTCAAGAATGATTTTAACTAATGGACAAAAATGAAGATATGAAATGGTAAGTTTTCTTTAAAGAAAACACAAAAAAAAGAAGTTAGTTTTTTGAATAAACTTAAAATTCACAGTGAGCAGAGTGGCAGGGCAGAAACGCAGCAGGTTTGGTCAAACACAGAGAGGTCCTGAAAGGGAAGAGGTTTTGACTTAATGACCCCCTTGTAATTAAAAATAGTGGTAAGGGTAGTTCCTCATGCAATCACGTGAAGTGGTAAGACATGAGGCGTAAAAACATTTGTTTCATTTGATCAAGTGGATCCACAAGCGTAAACAAAAGGCAATGTAACTGTTGAATGAAGCTCAGCACTGAACTAAAACAAAAGCAAAGGTAGTAGAGCTGTTTAATAGCATGTGTACTGACCTCAGGGTTCAGATTGCTGACCAACAAGACATTGTGGCCCCCAGCGGCAGCAAGCCCTGACAGGCCGAGCCGGCTAGCGGCCGCCGCTGCCGCCGCCATGCCAGTGGGGCCCACACCGAGGGACGCCAAGGCACTAGGAATACCGGGTACTGAGAGACCTAAGAGCAGTAAACCACAAATTACTCTCAACTCAATGCAATCCGTAGATAAAAACCTGAGAAATAATTTAATCATGAAGATTATCTGCTATATGTACGTCTGAATAAACTACTGAAATACAGACATTCGAATCAGAATAGCAGGAAATATATTTTTTGGACCGACCTGCCTGCTGAATAGCAAAGGTTGGGGGGAAGGCATGAGCGCCACCATAGGGAGAGGCTGAGATTATACCTGGTGCAGCTATAACAACAAGATATAGAAGTAAGATTTTTTTATTAATATAAATTAAAAGAATGACAGTGAAGTAAATCCTGCGAATTCTAATTCAAGAAAAGAATGGACTACATTCTTACCAAACGCAGCTGCTGCCATGGTCTGGTGGTCAATGGAGGGCTGTGAATCTGCAGTCGGAAGGTCTGGTCGGGTGTAGTCCCTGCTCTTGTCGTTGTTGTACTTGACGTTGAGGCTGGTAAGCTTGGAGAAGCTGATTCTCAGAGTACAGCAAGCATTGTAGATGTTTTGCCCATCCAGAGACTGAAGAAAACAGTGTTCTGTTAAACTTGAGATAACATATCTGGTGTGTTTTTACAGTGGCGAGTTTAACTAGTGACGTCTGAGCGACTGTTCTCAAAGTGTACTAACTGCCCTATAATGTTATTGCTTTGTTTCAAAATGTCCTAATCTTAGTCCCATGTTGACAAAAAAAGTAAGTGAACCAAGTGTACCATCTTGGAATGCTGCGCTGTCATGGCATCAGCATACTGGATGAGAGCCTGGAACTGGTTGTTCTTGGTAAAAGTGATGATCTTCAGCACTGTGCCAAATTTAGAGAAAATCTGCAGGAGAGACACGATTATAAAAGGTCATAATTTTAACACACCTAAAGTAAATAAGAATTTGAGAACTGCAAAATAGCTTTACACTTTAGTACCAGACAATGAGTGGTCAAATCAGTAGCTATACAGCTAAGATTTGAGGGATGGTTTTTTTTGGGTGGGGCATGCCCAGACTAGTTACTTAAAGCATCTCTGACCAGTCAAAAAACTGTAGCAGCTGCCTTTACCTGGTGGAGTACATCCAGGGTAACAGGATAGAAGAGGTTTTCCACTATGACCCTGAGCACAGGGCTTTGGGCTGCCGCTGCTCCAGCCATGCTACCAGCATCAGCAGAAATGGCCACACTTCCCATTCCTCCCCCATGAAGGGCATTAACTGCCTGCAGAGCTGCCTGGGCACGCTAAGGAGAAACAGAAATACTTCCCAGCATCAGTGGTGAAAGGATAGTACCACAGAGTGAATGTGTGCAGCATAATGTTGTAAAACAAAACAATATTTTTAACAAATGTAAATAAGTTATTCAATATGCATTTTTTCAGTATGGAGCCAAAACTTGAATCCCAGCATCAAGCAATAAATTAAACAGCTGATGAAGCCTCAAATGCAAACCATTAAAATAAATATAAAGTGCACAGATCTGTGCCGCTGCTGTAAAACCCTTACCACTTGGTTTGGGGAGTTGTCCGTCTTGAGCTCTTTGTGGGTTGAGTACTGCATGTAAATGGGGTGGTTTCTGATGACAGGGGTAACAGAGGAGTAGTAGCTCACCATCGTCTGTGCACACTCCTCGCTGTTCAGTTCCAAGAATGCCTGGGACATAAACATACTTATTTTGTTTATCCCATCACATACAACAAAGGTGACACCCCAATGCAACAAATTTAACATTCTTATCAATTCTTTTTTTCTGTTATTAACCATTATAAATAACACAATTAACATGGTTACAGTATTACTGGTTATAGAACTACTTCAAACAGAAAACAGGTGTTTCATGATCTGCTGTATTCCTCCAGGAAATCTTAACATGAAGCAGTGTCTATCTACCAACAAAGTCACAAGGATGTAACAAAAGGGTCATTGTTATAATTTTAGGTCAGGACAGAAGGATAGAAAGCTGATCCCTCGGCTCAGGCCTGGGAAAAAATAATTCAACCAAAACTGCAAGTCATACAGTTTGGTAAGCAGACAGGCAACTGTCTTTCCTACCTGGTTTTTCCCTTTCAGCATCAGCAAATTAGTGACCTTCCCAAAGGGCAGCCCCAGGCCAATAACTTCAGCCTCATTTATGTCGTTGGGCAGCTTGCGTACATGGACCACACGTGATGGAACACCAGGACTGCGGACGTCACCTTTGAATTTTTTGCTGTCGTTGCCATTGGCTGCAAGAGAAAACAGAAGCAGATACAATCAGGGAGGGAACAGGAGGCTCCAGTTCTTCCTGAATAATGGATTGATAACCATGGTAACACAAACATGTCAAGCACTTCAATAAAAAGGGGATTCACCCCTCCATGGCAACCCCCTACCTGAGTTCATGATATAGGGTCCGTTGGATATGCAGGAAGAAAAGAGTTCGTCGGATCCCCTCTGCAGAAGGAAAGGAAACAATGGTTCACTTCAGTGCGTTCACCCAATGAAGGCACAGCTTGGCAGGTGGAGAGCACGGTTCTCACATTACTAAGCCATTGTGTGATAAAGCAGGAAGTAATCTGATAACCAAAAGAGAACTGAGCAAACACACTTGAGAAGAACTCCACCTTCCTCACTAGGAGGAATCCAGTGAACTATCATGTCAGCAGGAATATCTGACTTCCCATTCCATTAAACGCCTTTTACAGTATTGCCAAACCTCAAGCCACTGTAACAATAGGCCATATTTTTTGAGACAATGTGCAATAAAACACAATTATGCATAACACATTTAAGTTGGAACAGGTAGTTTTCAGCTTGAAGGACAATATTCAGTCAGGTTTTGGCCAAATAGCCATCGGTGAGTACATCCCATCTTCTCATATAATCCATCAGGAGCAGGGATAACACACTGAAGCCCTTTGGATCGCAAGACAAGATGGGGACACTTCCAGTCCACACTAGACTACTGTCTGCCTTTTACAGACTCCCTCTCTAGTACATAAAAAGTGCTGTTTCAGGGCTGTTCACATGGTTGTGTGTTTGTGGCTGAGTGAGATGAAGTATTGCAGTCACAAGAAGTGGCTCAGCAGCATAAGCTCTACAACACTCTACAATGAAGGTCCTGTTCAGGCTGAGACTAGGGACATTGTTACGCAGCAGCACACACATATGTAGCCCGGGGGACTCTCTGGGAGTTGAAGAGCCCCGCAGCACTTTAACAACAACCAGTCATGCAGGTTTGCTAGCATTCTTCTTCACCTTGTGAATCTAAATAGAGGGTGGGGTCAGGTAAGCCTGCATACAAAAACTTATGAGAGACAACATTTGGTCATGCCTCCAAACAGTAGAACAACACTGCAGTAAGACAGTACTACAAGCAGTGGTATAAATACTCTGGCTTCTACACAGCCTGACAGAACTAATCAGTCTAAAATATAAATGAGTAATGGGTTAGTGTACTGTTTAGACTTATGATCCAAAAGTTAGAAATATTAATAATAATAACAACAAATAAAAAAAACAAGACAACACTGATTACAATGAACAGATGAGAATGGTGTGTTCCAATTTGTGGAAGAAATTGGTCCCGATAATTCAGCCAATAGCAGATGCAAACCATGAGAAATGAAGGAAGTGGCTCCAGCCTGACTCGCTGGTTGTGGGCGGGCAGCGGCACACTTATCACTCAGCAGACTGGTTCCAAACAGGAAGAGCAGCAAGATGAGGTCTGCTTCCAGAGTTTCGCTAAACTTCCTCTGGGGAGACTGTAGGTTACTGTTAAATGTCGACTCCCTCCTCCTTCTTCCTCATTCTAATAATAACAACTGCAGAGCTAAGACAGTCCACGGTGCAGAGCAGGAGCATCAAGTCACTCTCAAAATGGAGACTTGTGTTACAATTGAGCATTTAAACGGGATGTGTCAGAGTGCTTGCTAAGCCTATAGAAGAAAAACAGACCTGACCACGCATTTGCTTGTGAAGCCCAACACAGCCCAAATAAATATGTATCAACGTGTTCACTTCCTTTGTTTGCTTAGGATGTGGACAGGATAACAATAAGTTATCCCAGAGTGATGACACACCGCTGGCAAACACACCAAAACTTCAGCTTCCTTTCACTGACAACGGCAATACTTTGAACTTTATTTTTAAAAGTTAACCTGTAGCAGAAGCAATTTCTCTGTCCCATTCACCAAGTTAAACCTGGTTTGCATTGCATCAGCAAAAGAGGGAAAGGGACACATACTCTCCAACAGTACTGCAGCACATAGGGAAGTTCATCTTGTAAGGAAAACTAAACCTGAGATGATTTATTTGTATGCGCCCTGCCTTTTGCAAACAACCTTATTTAGGGTTATAGGGGGTTGGCTGGTGTGTTCTCTCAGGAAAAGTACAAAGGAGAGAAGCACAGGTATAGGCATGTTTGTTCACTGTGATCAGCCTTCACACTTGGAGGGGGCAGGGAGCTGTGCCTCGCCAGGGGGCTGGAGGGGGGAGATTGGAATGTGACCGCGGAATGCCAGACACTCTGCCCAGACGGAATAATTACAGATTCCAGCAAGGCAGGGCTCCATAACTCAGTGTCATCATTACCGCAGCACTTTAAATCCAGAAGTAGTTAAAAAGAAGAAACAATCTCATCTGGAGTTAAACCCTCACTATTAAGCAGCGATCATTAAATCGTGTATTAGTGCACATGATGAAAAGAAACAGGCATTACTGAAATGAATAGAGGGGGTGGGGTGTGTCCCATGTATTGGGGGTGTGTATAAGAGTGCTTGTTCAAACACTGTAAAGACCTTTGGCCGGGAGGATGGCTACAGATCTAGGTTGAGCTCAATTAGTCCACCTACACTGAGCTGCTCCAGGCAATGTTACCAAGGATTACAGCAAAAACAGGAATTTTAACAACCAGCAGCATGCTGAAGAAACGGTGTGGTTTCTTCCTGTCAAGTCTGCATGCACAAACATTCAGTTTCACAAGAATACAACAGCTCAGTGACTAATTTACAAGTCCAATTCTTGCTAAGGATTTAACATTAGATAAGACTTTGTGGTTTTGTTAGAGTTACATAGCCCTGTAATTGAAACACAACTGAGCAACAAAAAGAGTCAGGGCAGAATTCGGCTTTCCCACATTCCAATAAGACCAACAGACTATTAAGGAACACACAAATAAACAACAGGAAGTTTCATTTCAACAGCCACACAGGCAAGCGGAGACAGAACAGGAAAACATGAAAGCTCCACCTCTGAGAATCTATGCTAACATAATTATTGAATAATCCGCTTCCACCGTCTTGCTGTAACCTCTGTGCTGACCATTCAGCTCTATTTCATGAATGTTTAAAAAGCAAGTCAGTCTTCACCTGCAACTTCATTACACGTGAGAAAAAGCTTTGGAAAGGTATTCTGTATTATGGAGGAGGCTTGCAAAGTGATACACTACGTGCCACCAGAGCTGGCTCAGTTCTTTGAAATTGTCACTGTATTCTGAAAAACACACCTTTGTACAATATTACACATTTCTCTCTCACACACACAAACCAAAAGTCACAACTATATATGTTACAAGACCATATTTGGAGTTAAAAACACTACATACTAATTTCAGCAAGTGGGAGTCATTACTTATGCTGTAGTAAAGGAGTGCAATACTGTAAAATAAAAAAGGAAATAAGCAACCAAGAGGAAGATGACTCAAAACTGCCTACCTTTGTGCCAGCTGATATGTCATGGACACTGCTGCAAAACAGAAATAAAGTTCTCAGTAAGAAAATAAGGAAAACCATCCACAAACTATCCTTAAGTCATTGTTATCAATGCGGCATAACATTCAACTGCATCGAAAAAACAAAAAACACACAGACACACACAATCCTACAATACTGTTAGCCCAAAAGGAAAACGACTTCCTTATTTAAAGCCATAAAGAGCAACAGGAACCAAAATGAGTCATACACAAAGACAAAACTATACAAAAATTTACTTACTCAATTTCAGGGACGTAGCCGGATCCCAGAGGGTACAAGTCAGCGTCTAGGCGGCTATAACGGTTTAAAAAGAGATGCAAGTAAACTTGTGTGAGTTCAAAAAAAAAAAACTGAAAAAGAAAAACACCTATAATTACAACTAGACGCCTGGGACGAATGCAAAGCTGTCTATGAGCTACTTTCGAAGTCCTTCAAACTTACGACATCAGACGATCAGAAGAGAAGGACATGTTCGAACTAAACAATACGCTATCATGTACCCTACTGCGATTAGATAACTCGGTTTAGAAGTCCCCGATTCAATCAAATGTTAAGGCCAGACATCTTCAACATGGCCCTGGCGCTCCGCGAACAAATGAACGCGGAAATGAGACACGTTGCTTTAGCTAGCGCTCGAGTTCCCGTGAAACCAAGTTACAAAGGTACCGTTAGCCAAAAACTAATGTCCGTCGTAGCAAACAAGAGGCTATCATTGTCTTCCTTAAATAAAGGCAAATGTTCTTATCACAACTCAAATTAAGTTGCTCTTGCTTAGAGTTACTAACGTTTACGATAATTAAATAAATAAAATAAGTGCATTAAAACATTCACATTAGTATTGACTGTTAGCCAACGCTAGCGACGACTAGCAGCTGCTAGCTAGCTTACGTTCCTGCTAACTGTTGCATGTTTTGATGAAAAAAACAGTTTGAAGTTAACTTTTCTATTTCGACGGTTAAGCGAAGGTACTTCAAACATCACAATATGTCCATAAGCAACCGAAATAAGATAAGAAGTTACTCCGCGATCGGTTTGTCTTATAAATATAAGTGTTAAGTGTGGCTCTTTTCACTTACCCGTCCATTGCACAAGAAAAAAACTGCAGGTCTGAAGCGAAGGTAGGGCGGCAGACTTGCTTGATTTTCTTACAAAATGGCTGAACACACGGAGGCGAGCGCTGATTAGTCCAGGAACTTCCAAGAGCTGAAAACGGGCGGTGACCTGAGCTGCGATTGGACAAGAAGGCTTTCATTTTGTGAAAAAACCAGGGCCGCGGCAAATTTCCAGTGCATCGTATCAGAGACTCTTTTAGGAATTAGGAGTTTGTTTTGGCTGCACCCAGATAAAAATACAGCCTAAAAAAGTGTTTTAATTGTACAAATCTACTCATACACAATTTCATCAAAAAAGTGTTTAATAGTATACCCCAACAAACACACGGCTGTTAACACACTGTTAACAACTTTATTAGGTTAACACGTGTAAGGTTTATGGTGTCCTAAATTAATCGTACTGTCAATTGCCAATATCATTTTTATGTTTCTGTAATAGTCAGTCCACCAGTATGCAAGCTTTTTCAATGCTAAAATATATTGATATTTTTTACCAATAATTTTCAAATGTACTGTTCTACAGAAAAGCAGATAAATAGTAAATATTTCAATTCAGATGCCAAATTACAGTTAATTACTTGCATGCCTAAGAAGAAATAATTGTTTAATTATTAGCATCCATAAAAGAGCAGAGAGGACAGCAGCAAAAGCAAAGAGACTACATTTCTGAGTCAATATTGAGCCCACTTTGAAGGAAAACAGTAACAGTTAAGTATAGATCTATTGTCAATATATAATGTGCAAAAGTAAAAGCAAAAAGGTGAAATCTCTCAGCTATATAGGTACTCTAATAAGTACCACACACACACACACACACACACACACACACACACACTAAGTTTAAAGTACCTAATAAGTGTATAAGTAAACAGAATTAGCTCTACTTTATTTAATTCATACAATATAGCAAATTGTCACAGTTGGTGATGTAGTATGTGCTTTGATTTGTTTCTTGATGGTTTAAAACATTGCTGCTGCATTGAGGTTTGCGTTTTAATTTCACGTTCATCAGTGCGATAAGTAGGGATGGCTTTACAATAAAAAGGGAGCTATGTTGTTTTATTATATACCTTTCCTAATGCGAGGCTCGTAATAGGATAGCTGAAGCATCCATTTACCCAACACAGAAGAAAGGTAATTACTGGTGACTGATAGCATGGCAGCAATTAGATTTTGCTTTGTCTTTAGTGTTGATTTGCAAGATGTATTTGCTCCATACTTCAATAGATAATTGTGTTAGAACTCTCTTTTACCATTTGATTTTATTTTTTATTTTACATGACTTGCTATATCCTTCTGGTTCATTTAGGGACATTTTTTTTTGTTTATGCTTCTGTCAGCAGTATAACCTCAAAACAACACGATAGTAAAATTTGTTTCATCAAAGGGAATACACTTCTAACAACCTCAAGAGCATTTTTAGATTTTAATTTATCTGGTATAAACATTGTAATATATGTATGCAGGATAAAGCAGGACAATTATAGTTATGCTGAATAATGCATACTTAACCCCCTACTTATGAATGCCATTAAAATGCATCCAACTCTTCCTAGAGTCCCTAATTAACCCTCTTATCTTTCTCTTTCCCTCTGTCTGTCTCTGTCTCTCTCTCTCTCTCTCTCTCACACACACACACACACACACACACACACACACACTTAATAGAATTTATTACAACAGTGTAAAATGACGAAATTAAAAAATAGTAGATGTATGCTCCCTAGTGGCATGTTCTGTGTAGTGCACACTACAAAATGATGACGTCAGAAGACAGAGAAATTCAAATCCCGCATGCTCAGACTACTTCAGCTGTCTAAATCCCACCTTTAACTTTATTTCTTCTTGCTTCATATTTTTTTTCATTAATAATTGTTCAATTTCATCTTCTTGTTTCTTGATTTTTCTACCCAGTTAGCCCAACAATAAATAGATGGTTTATCTCCACAGAAGGGTGTCCTGTACTTATATGTGCCTCCTTCAAATGGCAAAATCACACATCGTTCAGCTTATATTTGGTTACCACATACACACTCAATTTGACCTGCTGTAACAAACAATAGTTTTATTCAAGATTAAACATTTAGACGACCACAGAATAGATGAACAGGCATTGGTTTAACACAAGGTTGATTTTTCTGCTGCTGCCCTGGAGACCCACTATTAAGCAAAGCTTTAGCTCACCAATTTTATGCATTTCTATCTATACAGATGCATACAGACATACACATGTGCATGTATTGTATATACATAGGCTATCAGTTAGTCTTCTGTATAAAGTTTGCATCCCCAGATAATGTTAAACATCGGATCAAGGTTGGTTTTGAGTTTCTTGCATTTCTGGAATTAAAAAACAAAAACAAAAACAAAAAACAACAAATAAAAACCTTTAAATCTGTCAGTTGAAGTGATGTCATCAATTTTAAAAAAGTTCATAAGACGTGTTACAAAGTTTCTTGGAGACTCTAACAGTAGTTTGCATATTATCAATTGTCCTAGCTGTGTTCATTTATAGTTATCACTTAAAGAATGAGTGTAGTATTCGATATACTAGTGACACTTCATAGTAGAAGGCAGTGTTTCCAAGTGGGTCATCGTAACCAGGAGCACAGCAAGAAAAACCCTGGTCTGAAAATGGCATCAGACAGACAAGTCCAGTCAAATGAACCTGACAAAGGCACCAACAATACACAGATGTAGTAATCTTTTTTGTTTTGTTTTTTAAAAATACACACATCAAATACGACATACTGCCTTGCAAAGAGACCATAGAAAAAAAGGATGAGAGGCAATATAAGAAATAAAGTTGTACAATTATTTTTGAACTATACATAGACTATAACTTATCCATGCCTGTTGTCTTCCCTCTGGAATGTAAGAAGGGATCATTTCTCTGATGTTAAAAATAGGCAGGACTTGAGAGAATGCATCTGGCACTGAAGGTTGAAAAAGACTCTTATTCATCAAGCAGGAGACAGTAGAATCCCCCTTTACCAGCAATTTGAGTAAGACAGATGGGACAGGTTGAACAATAGTTGGTGGATGAAGAGTTTTAGAGAAGATTTTGGATTAGCACCAACTTCAGAGATTTTTTTTTTTTTTAACTGCGTGTCTCCAAGCATAGAAGGCGTGGCTATGATTTGACAATGACAATGAAACAGTATAGTACGGAAATAATGGTGATAACATTTAGGTGATTGAGTGACATGGATGACCCTGGGGAAGGAGAAGCATTGGCAGTACAGTTTACTGACCAAGCTCATCCAGAACTGCATATGTCTGCCAAACACATCTGATTTTCTACTTTGAATTGCTATAGTGTACATGCATATTTTGTCTACCATTAAATGTGGTTGAGATGCTTTTCTTCAAGAATTTAAACTATCTGTAATAGTGGAAGAAAGCTAAATGCTTGGATACCCGGATAAAGCTGAAGTCTTTATAATGTGTCCAAAGATATAATTAATATTTGCAAAAAATCTACTCAAATGCCCTCATTCTCTTTTCTTTCTCTGTAAATCTACTCAAGCACGATTAGGCCCAGGTGTACAAACAAAGAATCAGGGGTTAAACTGGGAGTATAAGCAGAACATAAACCACAAGTCAACCAAGACACAGTGAAATGACTGATTCATCAAATTTTATTTGGTACATAAAAACAAAAAGTTTTTTTTTTTATAGTGATCTGAGCAAGCCCTCCTCTTCTCATTATGCGAGGATGATTCCCAGTTTAACCCCTGGATTTACATTCATGTTAATGTGATAGTGTATGCTACAGACCTAACAAGAGACAAGTTGAAACAGTTGCAAGGCTTCATGCAGTGCTACCTCATTAAGACATACATTGATTCTACTGTTGTAAGAAGAAAATTACTTAGGCCTTCCTAAACACTGTGTAATGATCTCATGAATCTAATCATAAAGTGATTTCATCTTACAGGCCTTTTCTAAAAATGTTGAAACAGTTCTCCAAAAAGTAAATAAAATACAATGCAATGGAGAGCTAATTATTTGTATCCTTTTATTTGATGTATAATACATCAATTGACGTAGCTTTGTTAGCAAAATACGGCAAATGTTTTAAATTGAGTGACACGTCTAGATGCACTTTAGCACCGGGACTCATTTCCTTTGTAGTAAGCCCATGTTATTGTTATATGTGCACAATGTGTATTGGCAGTGTTTTGCAGAAATAAGCAAGGACTTCCTTGAAAAAGGTCTCGTCTAGATGGGAGCATATGGTACTCCAATATCTGTAGATATCATTCAGCATTAATGGTGCCTTCACAGATAAAACAAGCCATGTGCAAAAAGCACTCCATGTTACCAATTATGGCTTTTAAATTGTGAACAGATTAATACATTCTTTCAACTTTTTCTTGTATTGTTGAACTATTTGACTATGCAGACTTTTACAGAGTGGTGAACCCCTCTGCATCTTCCCATCTTTTACTTGTAAAGGAACTGGGCACTTTTTATACCCACTCATGTACTGTTTAACCGTATATTACAGTCAAATTGAAAATGAGAATACATTTTCAAAAATACAATCATATTTTTTAAACCTTTTTTATGGTTTATTATTCAATAACTGTACAGTTTTAATGACTTGCAAATCATTGCATTGGTTTTATTTACATTTTGCACAGCGCTGCAACGTTTTGAGAAACAGAGCTGCATTCAAAAAACACAACAGCCGTGATCTTAATGTACATGTGCCACATACAGTACGAAACTATTGTGATTTGCAACCTAGTTAGTGATCATATTTATCTTTGTCTCCTTGCTGTATTTTTCGACATAATGCATATCTCTAACAATGCCAATTATACTTACTGTTACTGATAGAAAGACTTGCGTGACTAAAGATATGAGCACGTATGAGTCTAAGAAAACACAGACACTTGTATGAGTGTGACGCGACTGTGGTAGTGCTTACAAGCTTACATGCAGTTAATGGTTGAAGATGATACAGAGAACCAAAAACAATAAATACATTGTATAAAACATAATTTCATATCAATATATTAAAATACTATTTAAAATAATATCTTAGACAATATTGCAATATGAAATTGACCGATAAATAGTTGTTAGGCCTAAACAGAGAAATATATATATCTAAGTATCTGTGTCCTTCATAGTTTGCTTTTTTTACTTAAATGATTTAAAGTTTCCAGATTTTCCCAACTGAGTAGCAGTACAGTCCAGAGAGCTAATACATTTTCTTTTTTTCCCAACAATAGTAACAATGAACTTACAGTACACAGTCCCATAATAAAGTTATACATACTGAATACAATATAAATGTCAAGACAGAAAAATAGAAAAATATCAATAGAAATCAAAAGTCAAATACATATCAGAGAAAGAATATAGAGTAAAGTGTACTTATGAGTCTTTGTGGTTCTTGTTGTAGCTGGAGCTTGGATTGGCTCTCATTGTTGGTATATTGGCTGTGTAACTGTACTTTTTGTTTTTTTTCCCCAGTCCCGATACACACACTTTCACACAAAAACAAAAAGTTACACACATTTGCAAATACAGACACATGCAATGGCACACATGCCTGCAAAGGTGAAAGTGTGTACACACCCACGCGCACATACGCACGCACATACGCCTCACATGACCGTGCAGCATTTGCAGGTCTGTTTCTTCTCCTTTTCCTTCTCGCCCTCCTCCCCACCTTCATTAGGCTTCTCTTTTTCTGCCATGCTTCCGTTAGGTGGAGGCTGCTCTTCTGTGGCTGCGTCTCCGCCCGCTTTCTCCTCCCCATCCTCGATCACAACAAACTCGGCTTTGACATTGCCATCCACCCCGTCCATTCCTAAGGCCGTGCGAGTCTCCTGTTCCTCCTCCACGGTCTTGTAGCCCATGAACACTAGAGTAACTGGGTTGTCTGCACTAGCCTGGTCAGGACTAGGGCCGAGCAGCTTGGCCTCAATCCCTGTCACCTCTCTCTTGGGTGTCTGACCAGAGGTCTGCACTACTCCATTTTCACCTATAGAGAGCACCAAAGCATCGTTGAGAGATTAGGGAAGTGCATGAGAAAAGAGCGTGGTCAGGGTCAGACAGTAGGACAAAGAAAGAAAGGAAATATTGTTTAAATGACCTCCGGTATGGAGAACCGATTTAACAGAGTGAATCAAGAGGTTATTATGAGCACACTTTGTCTTTGTGACACTTGCGCTCAGGCTGCATTGCCATGGTTTCCCATGTGATGATACAATATGTTGCCATGGGCACCAAACTTACCTCCATTTTCTTTGGCCACACCCTTATTGGCTGGTACGCCTGTCTCAAGTTCTTCAATCTCTTGCTCAAGCCTGGCTCGGAAACACACACACACACACAAAAAAAAAATCTGTGGATCATTCATGACCACAAATTGTCATATTTGAGCAAACTCTGAGTGCAAATCAAAACACCATTAAATCACACTGCTACTGCTACTCCTGGTTTTTTAAATATTGTAGCAATTAATTTCAAAATAAAAGAATAACAATGGATAAACTGCTTCAAAAATTAAACATATGGGGGATTTAAAATGCTCACCTGAGGATGACTTGTTCCAAAAGTTTGGTCTTCACCTCGTCCTCCTGCAGACGCTTCTGAGTCTCCTCCTCTGCTGGAGCTCCATCTAACAACCAGCGCTCTCTCAGTGCCTTTGACTGCAAGGATAATATACATGTTAAGAACACAGATAAAGTCTAGGTAATCCAGACCATTTAATTTACGTTGTATAAAATGGATCTAGCAATGGTAAGACAAGGAATATAGTTTTACTGTGTATGTACTTGATGTGTCCATGGGTGTTGATGCATTTGTGTGCATGCTTGCTACATTGAAAGGATCTTATGGAAGATCTTTATGCATACATTATGCACAAGTTGAGTGGTTAAAACGTTAGAAGCACCTCAATTTCTCCACATGCTGCACAGAGTCAGCGTCTCTTTGGACATCAATGTACTTTCTTACATAAGAGATTAGTGACACCATCTCTGACACTAATGATGAACTCTTTAGTTAATCTAAAGCAACAACATCTTCTTGCCAGGCAGTCTCGTACTTCTCTGCTGACTGCTGAAACTCAGGGATTCTGTCAAACACTTTAACTGCTGCCAAATAGTTTGCCAAGTGGACTAAATGGCACCCAGCCAGTGGATCAGGACTTTTGGTATCAAACTGGGAAATCCAAACATTTATTTAATATCATTATACTAAATTAAAGAAAGGAATGGGTATATAGAGAGGTCGCTGGGAGATAAAAAAAGGAAGTGGCTCTAATCTTAAACTAGATCAAATATTTCTTAGAGCTTAATCCATTCCAAGTAATATCTTTATGAACAAGCTTAGAAAACTAACAGTGACTACTATTATTCCTTATTATTTTCACAGGCCAGTATTCTTATCTTCAATCCCCATCCACGTTCCATCCTCTGGATGAGTTAATATCAAAGCAAATACTTGGCGTGCTCTGAGGTAAATATAACAGCGTGTCTTACTCGCAGCTGTTGGACCATGCAGCAAAAGACAACCCTGCCTGACCATATGGAAAAGTGTTAGAAAAAAAAGCTCTTGTTTTCACAAGTTAGGCTGAAAATCTGGACATGTGCTTGATGCGAATTCCTCTCCAGTGATGCAACTAGAATTTCTACAAAAAAAACAAAAAACCAACAAAAAAACAAAAAACCTCCCCCTTCCTCTCTCGTGTAGCATATGCCTCTTTGCCCATCCTAAATTTTAGGAACCTAAAAAGGGTTGTAAATGTCAGGGTGGATCTCCCTCAATTTATATCTGTGTTTAAATTTTTTTTTATCTGCTGTTCTGTTTAAAATCTTACCCTCTCCACTGAGTAATTCAACTTCAGACATCCAGCTGCAGAGCTTTAGAGCACACACTTAACACTGTGTAATTCAACACTCTTCATTCCACAGTCCTGCATGGTCTCTTGGGCACTGAATCTAAACCTGCTTTGCCCTCTTACTACTCTCTGAATCTTGCTTGCTCTCATGAGCCACACCCTACTACACCAGCGCCTGACATCACTTTAATGTGCTCACTCTTGCATATGGAAGCACTCACACACACACACACACACACACACACACACACACACACACACACACACACACACACACACACACACACACACACACAGACACGCACACACACACCAGTCAATGCGAACAGTTGAAAAGCTAGGAATGCTGAAGCTACGTCTCTCCATTGTTCTTTGGAGTAAAAGCTGCTAACGTAGCAGACAAAGGGCGGAACTGGGATACAGACATACGCACACGCAGACAAGCATCCATCCACACATGGATATGTTATGAACAGCTGGAAAGAGAAGAAGCTTATCTCAAATCACATTGTGCATTTATCCAAAAGTCAGTTTTGTCAAAATAAAGTTTCTCTGGTCCGTGTTTTTTGTCAAACATTTCGTCAAATTTACATTTTTTTTCTTTCATTTTCATTTTGAGCTAATGTCTGTGGTATAATAGGAGGATGGCGAAAGTGACTTAGCGGTCCAAAGCTTAAATGTTGTACTTTTAGCCTTTGTCTCTTGTACAGGTTAAGCAAATGTCCTTGGTAATTAAATGAATGAGGTTTAGATGTGGTTTTAAAATTAAATGCTCGCTTGCCGTAGCTGTGTTATTTATGTTTTTATGAATAAGAAAATGACAAACTACTCCTTTCCCAACTTTGTAAAAGTCTGTTAGCTGTGAGTGCTAATTGTTTTATTTTGAAAAATCACAACTTGTACACACCTCTGCCAACTGCTTTTCTCCTTTTAAGAAAACATGTTGACATTGACTGAATGCTGACTCCTGTTAGCGTAATCATTTCTCACCACATTTTCTGTTAACAAGTCTGTGTACATATATGTGTGTGTTTAATCATGTACTGGTGTGATTTAATGGTGGGGTACATGCCTAAAAAAATGTACTGCGTAAGCAAAGACGTTCATTAGGATTTCCACATCGGTCTGCCTCTGAGTCAAGAATACTTGCTGTGGTCCACACAAAGAGCCTTCTAACAACCCTGGACAGCATGATTACACTTCCCCTCTGTGTGTGTGTGAGACGAAAGTGGGGTGCGGTGGGTGTAAGAGCCGTTTCCTGTTGGTGGGAGTGGGACAAAAATCTGTTTCCTCTGCTAAAGCCCACTGCATTGTCTGAAGCTTCTGTGTTCCTTTATGAAGCAACCTACACAAAACTGGACGCGACATGTACAGATACACACTTACAATGGTTTGCCTGGAAAATAGAAAAAGTGGGAGCACGCAGGGACAAAAGTACAGGTCACTTTTAGAAACACACACACACACACATACTCATGTGCACATGGCAAATACACACCTCAACCTTTGCTCTTATCTGTGACCTGCTGAATTGTCAGTGGCTGAAATAGCTTTGATAACGCTGACACATACGCTGACGAAAACCTTGGCTCTGATATAATGAGTGTGTGTCTACATGCATGAGTGTGTGTGTGTATAAACAGCATGTGGAGGAGCTTTTGGTATTATCTGTTATCCATTCTGAACATTCCGTGACAGCAGCAGTTAGGGAGTATCTCACTATGTTGGACAGATATATTTGAAGGGAACTGTTGATTTTAATGTTGTGTGGGTGTTTAACGTTGCTCACACACGTAAGAGCATGAATCCCAGAAACATGGCAGTATTTCTGTTAGCTTGTTAGAAGTTCTGTGAAGGGAGAGGCATGTAGGAGTACAGATGACACATACTGTACATTAGTTTTATCAGTGGAGAGCTCGAGTGCATTTCAAACAAAGCCAAACTGGCATGTTCACGAAGGATGAGCAATGTGATGCTGGGGTCAAATATCCCAGTTTATGCACTGCAAGCACTCTTTTGGTAGCAGATGGAGGAATTCACAAGTGTAGATGGGAGGTGATAGTATTAAATAATAACATTTAAACAAAGATTGCAACAAAGATAATTAGTACTATGACTACTGTGACTGCAAAACAAAACAAAATCTATTGCTCAGGTTCAACTAGCTCCCAAGCTTCTCTGTGTACCAACTGAATTTCATCTGCTTACTTCGACAAATGGAATAAGAATACTTTATATACAAATACACATAAAACATGGTGGATGGATTTCTTTCCTGGAAGAATTCCAACAAACTCAATATGTGCCTACACAAGGTGGAAAAACAGTTAAACTGGAAACATGTGGCCAGCGGCAAGAGAAGCAGGGGAAACGTGCTGATGAAGTAGTGAGCAGGAGGTAACTGAGAGTGCCCTGTGCATACTATGAGATCAATGTGTTGTGGACACCAATACTTGTGTGTATTCTTGTCAACCACCAAGTATTCTTATGGGATACGTGGAAAATGTGTATGCCTGTGAATGTGTGTGTGTGTGTACCTTGAGATGCTGGAGTTGCCGTCGGTCATCATCCAGCTGTCTCCTCTTGTTTTCAATCTCTGTCTGCTTCTTCCTTTTCTCCTGTTATGATATACATGCATTAAGATTGCTAGAAAATGCACAAATGCATATTACAAAGATTAGAAATAGAAATAATATCATAATTTTAAAGAACAATATGAACTATATATTTATTTATGCAGTACTAGTGTGGCAACTTGGGAATTTTGGTAACTTCAAATAAATAGAGCTGCATATACAGCATCTTTAGTAGTCAACCAATATATTTTTTATATACGTACAGCTTGTTGACCATAGGCATAGGAATGTACTACTGACATTAAACTGATATTATGTAGTAATATAAATGTGTTTCCCTATATCTGCCACAGGTAAAATAAAAAAGAGATTGCGATATACAAAGTTTAGCTAACCAGACACCTGGATGTTAAAACAGAAAAGGCAACAAGTGACAATAAAACATTTATAAGTATAAAAGATGAACAGAGACAGAGGAACAGACAGAAAAGGGCAGTGAGCTGTAGCTACTATATTAGCTTTTGATGTCCTCTAATGGATGAAGGAGATGGGATCTAAAAGGTTGAGTCATTAAGACTGGCAGTCAGACCATGACAAGCAGCAATGATTTGTTGTTTCTTCAGCCATCAGCGTGCATGATGTGCACTCTGTGTGTGTGTGTGTGTGTGTGTGTGTGTGTGTGTGTGTCTAAGTGTGCGTATGAAATAGAAAATAGAAAGCAGAATGTGTCTATGTGTGTAGATAACTTACAGCGATGGCCTGGAGTCTCTCCTCATGTGACACCTCAGCCATCCTGATGAAGGACAGACAAGTTAAGGGGCAGCATGAGAGAGAGAGAGAGAGAGAGAGAGAAGGGAGGAGGGGGAGGGAGAAAGAGTTACGCCTCATAATCAGACATTACACACAGCATCAAGCAATATTCTGTGACCCCAGTGTTTGCTCACCGGTCATTTACCTTCCAGTGATTTCTCAGTGACTGAGGTTAAATATCTTTCTGTTTGGCACTAAATCAGAGTCTCTTTCCAGTCAGGAAAAGTTGGTGCAGGCATGCTAATGTGCAGCGAGGGCTCTGCTGGAGATTCCTGCTTTAATAGGTTCCAGACAAGAGCTTCAGGATGGAGGATGGACAGATGAAAACTTAAAGCCAGAGGGAAAAGACTGCACACTGCTGCTTAACGGAGATAGGATAAAGCTATTGCTATGAAAAAGTGATAAATCCTGCACTGAGTTCCACCTTTTTCTGTAGTAAATAGTTGAGATTATCAGATCCAAAAGGCAGCACTTATCGTGACCTCTAGAGCAAATTAAACATAGTGATAAATTCATGATCCCAGACTGGAAAATTTTAATTTATAAAGACTATATAAGACAGAATCGACTGGGTACAAGAATTCAGTACAAGGATTTTAGTATGCAAGCTATAGACACCTTCACTAACAACTGTGAGTGCCATATGGGGGTATTATGACGTTGATACATTCATATACTATATTTAACCCTGACTACTTTCAGCTCTCTAAGGACACCACGTGTTATGTGACAATAATAGCTAATGTCTCCACATGTGTTTTATTTTGGTAAGTATTATTGTGCTGAGAGGGAATTATATCTCTTATAACTATGTCTAATGTATTGGGATATAATCTTCCATTTAAAAATTACAACTAGTCCGTTAATTCTTACATTAAATATAACATCTAGGTGAGAAAACTACTGTTTTAATAAATGCGAGATTTGATTTATGCGACTGTAAACGGATGATACAGTTCTGGCAATTTGCTGGTTTTATTTAAGTTTGTATTCAAACAAAGTCTCAATCTCCCCAGGAGTGGATGTATACATAAATTCTGAAGGTCAGACTGTGCAATCCTCAAAAAAAAAACAAAAAAACCTGTGCAAAATACAAAAACAAAACAAGCAAACAAAAAAAAAAGCAAACACAAACTCAGATACTCGATGTTAAGTTCATGACAGTACAATTGGGAATAGACTGAATATGTCTGGCTTGTTTGGAAGGGTTGCCAGGAAATAGCCTCTCCTCTCTAAAAAGTCCATGGAAGTTGTGAAGAAACCCCAAGACTTCTGGAACAATGTTTAGTGGTTGATGAACACTAAACACAGTATATCAGCAGAAACATCTCATCCTAACTGTCAGGCACGGTAGTGGAAGGATGATGATTTGAGCTTTTTTTGCAGCCACAGGACTAACACACTTTGCAGTTATTTACTCAACCATAAACTCTTTTATATATCAAAGCGTTCTAGATTCAAATGTAAGGTAATGTATCTAAAAGCTAATGGCTGGCCAAAACTGGGTCGTACAACAGGACAATGATTGCATGTACACCAGCAAATCTACAACAGAATGGCTGAAAAAAACTGCAGTGGCCCAGTCCAGACCTCAACCCAACTGAAATGCAGGACTTTAAGAGAGCTGTGCATGAATGAATAAGAGCTTTGAAAAGAAGAATAGACCAAAATTTCTTCACAACAATTCAAAAGACTGATGAAGTCATATACAAGAGCTACCTGCTCTAGAGGTGTTTCTACGAGCTCTCAAATCCTGGGATGAACTCAGTTTGTCACAGGACTGCATAGAGTCCTTTGTAAACCTTCATTTGACTCTACAAATGATGGAAAATGAGGACAAACACAATATGTCTCATTTAGGTTTTAGACAAAATGACAAATTAAAATATTTTCGTAAAAATCCACTATTCAGGAAATCAGCAGGCAGGTTAATCAATGTTAAAAAATATATATGATAAGTTGCAGTCCTAATTAAGAATTACATCCGTAGGGCAAACTAATGATTTTTTGGTTTTTCATCTCTAATTTAAATTATTACTATTATGTAAAAACATTTAAAAGGTGACATTTAAAAAGGTGATTCACATAAAACCTTAAGGGGAAGTATGTCTCTTTCGCCACATAAAATTACACCCCTGCACAGATATAATTTGCTATAATAGCAGGAATCTTTAGAAACATTACAGTGATCAAAGTAGCCCAAGAATTAACGTACTTATTAAATACAGGTTTTGAATGACTTGGTGTCAAATTATCCATTTTCTCTATTCCCAGGGAAGAAATTAACTTCTCTGACTCTGACTAGAGTTTCTGGTTGCTTAAGTGTTTGATGGAGAACAGAAGAATGTTGTGCTCTCTCTAGACCAGAATGAAAGTTTACCACAACATATATGGGCTCATCATCTTTATACGCATCTAATCCAATCTTTTTAAAAACAGCTGTGACAAAAACAGCTGTCAACCTAACCTACAGCAAGGCCAGTAACATTTCTAAAATTGTTTGATTGTGTTGTTGTTGATGAGGAACGAGGAACAGCATCCCTGCTTGTAACAGATTGTATCATTTCTCAGCTTAGTACATACAAAGGTTGGATTGTGAGTGGAAAAATGCAGCATATCACCAGTTCACATCCCTCCTATCCCACCCTTTTTTTGCGGCTGCATTTTTATTTCCCACACAAAGGCATGCAGGGTAGCAGCGCTGACCTAAAAAAGATAAAGAAGCATCTTTTTTTCATGCTCAGTGTGCAACCATTGATCCTCTAATACTTAGGCATGCATAATGGAAGGTCAGTCTGTAACATGTCCAATTACTGTCTTTCCTGTGCATTTACACACATATAATCAAACAGCTCACTTCTCTTCCATTCCCTCTTCTGTTTTTCCATCGAGCCACATCCCCATCACATGGAGACCCTTGGGGGGGAGAAAGTAAGAACCACAATCATCTGATCACCTCCTGAAGTACACACAAACACAGACATATTGTACCGTCTAGACACATTTTTCCCAACTTTTGCCTTTCCCCAGTGATCCACACATGTGGATGTACTGAGTCAAATCAGCTTTTATATGGCTTAATGTGGTAAGATTGCACTCTCAAAAATAAAGCAAATCTTAATTTTGCTTAGAATTGTTTGTTTAGAACAAAATTAAAAAACATATTAATTACGTTTATAGTTTTTTTTTTTGGCGTTGTTATATAGCGCATTTTTGTCCAAAGCCTTTGTCCCTTCCCATCCCTCAGGTTATAGTGGAAGATGGGCCCTTAGATTAGTGCACATCTGGAAACTCATCTGAATCATTTCATCGGTGAAATTTGACCAGGGAGGAGCAGCTGACCTCTGTCGTTTTTAAAGGACCAAACATCTTAATGTGGAAAAGGTCAAGAAGCAGGTCCCACCCGCAGCTGAACTTGACAGCAATTATACAATGAACACATTACCACTGTTTGATACATTTGTTAAAAATGCAATATAGAGAGACTATTCACAGCTTCACATTTAGAACACCTGAAATGTGCCAAATCACCAAGAAATCTTTGCAATTTCAACTGCTTTTTAGTCACACAGAAATGTAGTTTTTGTTTTTATTAAGTAATTATGCATAACAGTTTTTGGACATAATCTTACTATGTATGTGTAAGTTACAGACTTTTATTAGCAATGTGCTGATCGACCAGCTAGGGACTGAAATCAGTCAATTTTCAGCATTCTTGGCTCTGATTGGTGACCGGCTGGTCAGCCTCATCTATGTCAGATTATGCAACATGCACACTGTGGTGCAGGCAAATGTTTGCATTCGCATTCTAACAGGTTGTTGGAATGAAAGCTCTTCACTATGAGTTAAGACACAAAGTGTTAGAACAGACCTAATGAGACACGTAATCTTCACCCAGACAAACATGGACAATTTAAAGAAATTAACAAAGCTTCCCAGAGCTCGAAGCCAAAGGATCAGAGCAGTTACAAGGAAAAATTATGGAGACAAGAAAACAGAAAGGGGCTGACGTTTTATCTGGTGAAATTATAAACATACTGGAAAATTATTTAAGTAAATTACCTTTCTTATGTAAATCTGTTAAACGTTCTTTTGTTTGGTGCACAGTAACAGTTAACGGTTATTTGCACGTCTTTCCGGTCTCGGAGCACTTTATTTTCAGTTACTTCAGTTGTTTCAGTGAGAGGACATCCTGCAACTTACTCAAATTTTGGGGACACTATAAAGTTTAGTCTTTTTTTTGTTGTTATGAAAATAATATTTAGCATTGAAAAAAAGTTTACTTTTGTTTGAATACGCTGTCATTTATAGTTTTTTACAAAAAATGTGAAATTAGTAGCTGGAAACTGAAGACTGGAAGTGATACATCTCTTAATTTTTATGCCTGCACTTAACTCTTGGAAATTAGCTGGCAGTTAGCATTTCTAAACAGCTAACTGAGCATTAGCATTGCTAATACACACTCTAAGTTCTTCTGTATTTCCCTGTTTCCTTTTTTATTTTTGATGCTCTTCCTTGTAATTGGCTTTGTTGTAATTATCCACTTGTTTACTAATTAGGTTACTATTGAGTGATTAGACCATTTTTTTTCACATTGTTTGCCATCCATTCGTCTTGTTGACATTTGATCCATTTCAGTGTTGCACTGTCCAAAACTGAAACTGAAAACAAATTTATCACATGAGCACTACATAAGCTGACCATCTTAATAAGAGAACCATGTGATTTTCTTTCCCTGTGATTGCCCAGAGACCTACAGCTGCTTTAAAACATTTAATTTGCAGTTAGTATATTAAACATCAGCCCGTAATATAGTTACATCAGTTTCCATCAAGCTGTCCTAGCTGGATACAGTTCAGCTAAAGCACACTGTAAATAAGGTTAGCTTTGCATAGATAAGTGTAATGAATTTTAATTTAAAAGTTGTACAAAGGTTGTATTATGCATTTATCTAAAAACAGGATGGCCTCAATTGTGATACAGATATTCTGCCCATGTTTTAGTTACAAAGACAAGAATTATGTGTGGACTTTGCTTCTATCCTGCCAGTATTCATGTAGTGCTTTTTATTTGGGAAGTTTCATTAAAGATGATTTTTTTTGCTCAACTGACTACCAAGTTGTGAATGTGAAAACGTAAATACAACAATAATCTAAAATCCAGATTTAGTCAGATGGACATGATATCAGGTGATATTAAAAAGTACTGATAACAATCCAGTCACTGTCAGGTGCATCTAAACATCTACATTCAGCAACAGTGAATAATGCTTACAATCTTGTGCATGCAAGACTTAAAGGCAACAGTCCAAAACCAAATGTTAGTGCTAGTCCTGATTGTCTAACCTCTGGAATAATATTGCAATGAAATTTTAAGGACATATTGGAAAACTGTGTCTACCTTGTTGGAACACTGGGGGCCTATGTCCTACAGCCTCTCTCATAAATTATTGATGCACAGGGAGAAAGGAAAGCAGGCAGCCATCTTTGCCACAGTAAAAAGAGTAATTACATTTATGACAGAGAAAGACATCAAGGGAGGGAGACAGTCACTAAGAGACTGGTTTGCCTGACACAGATAAATGCAAGAGATCAAAAACATCACTCAGACAAGACTAAGCGATGGATGGATCATAACGGGCGGATTTAGAGACAACTAGCAAGCTAAAACCACATTTCTGACAATATGTAAAGGTAGGTACATATCAGAAGAAGTCTGAGAAACACATTAATGACCAGCTCAATTCCCTATTGAGTGCACCGCTTCTGTAGCATTTCCAGGAACACATTAACTGCCAGTGTACAGCAACAGCATCCTCTCTTCTAATAGCATTGTGCTCATGGTCCTCTGGAACCAGCAGTCACTTTACATACTCTAACTGCACTATAATGCACTAAAAGTAATCAATGTAATGCCCATAAATGTAAATGAATTATAACCCAGTGGTATATCTTTGTTGGGGGTGTTATATTGGCATAAAGTCTTACTAGGATAAAAAAAAACTCCTTTTAAGGTAAAGACAGTATTTTCATTCCACTTAATTGTTAAGATGCATAAAATCAACATTAAGTTCTTCTAATTAAAAAAAAACCATTTCATCTCTTCCTGATCAAACTAATTCTACCTTCTGTAACAAAAACACCACTTTTTAAATGTTTACATGTTGCCTTTGTAGAAGGAATCAAGTTTGCTGTAGAGAATTTCCAATATGTGATGACAGAGAATAGCTACTCTTTGACTCCAGACAGCAATAGGTCTGCTCTCTGTCAGCAGCGGTGGCAGATTGTGTCAGTCCAAATTACCTCCAATTATCTTAAACAAACACCTGTTGGGCAATCCAACATGCTGATTCTGAACATGCCTCCTACGCTCACACATACTCAGATGCACAAATTTATTTAAAGCTTGTTTGTGCAGCATCTGCTCTTCATTAGGTAGTAAACACTTTAATGCACCTATACTGAACTGAACACCTACTGCACATTAGGACCAGGCGGAATCAGGTCCCTTGACAAAGAGAGAAAGACGGATAAGAGCACTTTCAAATGATAGTTAACAAGTGGAGTTAATTAAAGTTAAATCTGGTGATATTTCTATATCACCTTATGATAAGCTTAGTCATAAAGGGAGGTTTTAAGCCTGATCTTAAGTAGTAGATAGTGCCTGCCACCTGGATCTAGACTTAAAGCTTTTTGCATATGAAGGTGGCCTGATAATTCAATGCTCTGCCTCCCAGTTTGGAAACTCTAGGAACCACAAGTAATCCTGCAGTCTGAGAGCAAAGCGCTTAACAAATTGTCTGAAACACTCAAAGCCAGCAATTAATTGAGCCAAAAAGTATCATTTATATAGTTAAATCCTGTCAGCGCTTATTTCTGTGGTCCACAGAGACCCGCTGCTGTTCAAAAATTGCTCCCCAAACATCAATGAGCCAGCCGCACACACTGGGTGACATGTTCCACACTGAAATATTTACATATATGACCATGAACATGGGCATTTAACTCTATACTCCATCCTCTTACTTTACTATGCCATGTGCGCGATCGGATTGTTGTTGTTGTTTTAAATATGAAATATAAAAACATCTTATAGTGAGATGTTGATAATCACACCAATCATCTGGTGCCGAAAGTGACCAAACAGAAAAGAGGAAAGACAGAAGAAATTTTGGTGTTTGTTCTTACGCTGTATTGCCACTAATGGCAAATTAAACAACAAATAAACAAGACATTTGTTAACTTGGGCTGTAATTCACAACAGCGAGAACCTATATTTTGCAGCTATAATGAAACTCCTGGAAACACACACACACAAACACAATCACAAAAAGAAACCCAAGGAAAAAAGAAAAGGTGACTGAAACGGCTGCAAGCCAAAAAAATAAGAAAACAGAATACTATTTATTCTGCAAATCTGGAGAAATCCCAGATGTGAGCGAGACTGTCATTTCTGGCTGCTTCCGAAAGAACAAGCATGCCAGACACAGACAAAATAACAGAAAATGTTTCCTCTTCAGAAAGAAGGATGATGGTGAATATTGACTCTTGAGTTAATGACACAGACCCTGCATTTAAGAAACACTAAAACACTCTGAAAAAGGAAACTGATCTCGAATCCAATCACACTGACTGTGTCGGAGTGGCCCTTCTTTCTCCTTCTCTCTACTCCCCACTTCCACGGCTTCCTTCCTTCAGGCCAAAAGAGCACAGGGACAACAATACTCTTCCCAGCCTCTCTGCCCCAGCCACACACTTGTCCCAGGCCATTACACACATATACACACCAAGACTTCTCAACCACCACCAACACACACACAGCTCTGCATCCTTCTATCTCAGGCAGAATACAAATTGTGCCAAATATAAACAGTGCAGTGCCTATAAAAACTAGAGGAAGTCCGCTGAGGTCACACGTTAGTATTCAGGAGTCAGAGGGCAAAAGTCCTTTCCCTTTGAGGCCAGCCATAAATAACAGCTCTGTTAGCACAAAAGAGAGTGAACTACTGTGTAACATCTATGTCGAGAGGGCAAATGGCAACTGAGACACATGTGTTGGGACGGGGGAAACTGGGAAAGTTCTGATGTCTTACTTGTTTCAGTGTCAACAGCATGCAAGAATGAATGAATCCTGACTTTACGTATGCAGTGGCAGGATTTCTAGCAAAAAACGGGTAACCAATCAAACGTATTCCTGTGATGTTTATGACTCTTTTGTCAGTGGACAAAAGTCAGTGGACAAAAGTGGACTTCTTTTTATGTATCACTTTTCTAGTCTTATTGACCGCTCTAAGCACTTTTACGAGTTGTCTGTTGGCAACATTAGGAAAAAGACAAATTTCATTAAACTTGGCAGAGAAGTGAAGCATGAGCAAACAAAAATTCAGCTAAATTTCACTTGCTTGAAATGGTGCATTAGTGAATTAGCCTTGGCAGACCATGTGCTCTTCATGCAGTCTTCTAGTTAGAAAAAAAATAATTAATTCAGTTACATTTGTATTAAATCCTTCACCAGTTTGGAAAGTGTTATTTTTTATATTGTCTAACAGCAATATTAATGAAGTTTATTTATTGGAGCCATTCATGCCACTCAAAGTCAACAGCCATAATGGAAAATTGTTGAGGAAACATAAAATAAGCAACACAACACTAAACATGAATGAGTTACAATGGGTATTATGGCATTACTAAGAGATTAAGCTAGAATAGAAGTTTTTAGTTTTAAGAGTAGGTTGAGGATATGACAGGAAGCTGAAGATGGTAAGTTTTTTCAGTGGGAGTGGCCAGAATGGTTCGAAATGAGTATTTGAGAGGGGCAGATTGAGGCAAGGCTGAGATAGTTTAGACACACACAGAGAAAGACAGTGAATACACTGGAAATAGGATACTGAATATGGAGCTAAAGAGGAGGAAAAGAGGAAGATAGTGCAGAAGATTCATAGTGAAGGAGACAGAGTTTGTGTGACAGTATGCTATGGATGGGGTGAAATGGAGGCAGATGATTCACTGTGTTGTTCCCTAAAGCGAGAAGCCAAAAGAAGGGGGAAAAAAGACATGCTTTGAGCAAGCAAGTTCCATCAGTAGCCAAAAACTTGTTGTCACAGACTGACGTCAGTCCACAGCAATCGTAATGGCACAAAAATGGGAACAATCTTTTTTTGTATGCAATTATTCTCACACTTGTAACATAAGGCAGTGGAGAAGGTGTTGCGTAACCCTGCCTTATTTTCTCAACCTTCACACTGCTGGCCAATAAGTCAATATGAAGTCTTCGCTTTGGAAAATTACAGAAATACTCGGATGCAGCCAACTCTAATGTGTAAAAAATCTAGGTTTGCAGGCACTTTTCAACAATGGCCACATTTTTTAGGCATACAGACAGATCAGTATTTCTTCTACTCAGTTCCTAATGTGCAACAAATCTCCACTCTCACATTCTTTCCACCAATTCCTTCCTCGTTCTGCCTTCTACAAATACCTAATGAAAAACCTTTAACAGAGGCAGTGTCTCTACCCTGTGCTGCTCCTCCCTGGAATCTTCATCAACTAGTCTCATCTGACCGATCTTGACCTTCATTATGCTACGCTGCAAAACTGATGAGTTAATGTTAATGTTTAGATATCCACAGAGTGCATGCTGAGTCCACAACTCCTGTCACACTTTATGATCGATCCGGGTGTTTTGATTATAGCTGTAGAGGTCAGAATGCAGGTTTAGCTTGTAGAAATACAGTACATACACAGTACACTGGATCTTTAATATCACTGATACCTGTGTGACAGGATATAATGAAGACTGACGTTTGGATCACTGTTTAGATCATCAAAATTCAGGGAGTGGCAATCGGTATAGGAAAAGGTGAAATCTTTTAGCTCTGAACCTGGGAAACATTTTGTTCTGTATTGGAAGCCAAGTTTCATTAGAAGGAGGCAAGCTATCACACAAATAAGACTGGGATGGAAAAACGCAGATGTTTGTAAATTATGACCTAAAGGTTCATAACCACAATTTAAAAAATGAAAGCAGCGATCTTCCTAAATGAATTACTCACAACATTATTTGCCATGTGATTTAAACTCAAATCATATTTGGTAAGTTCCAACTTCTCACATTTGAGGATTTTATGCTATACTTTTCTGAAACGTCGCTGAAATTGTTTTATACTGCTAGTTGGATAAAACAAGCAATTTAGCTGGTATTTTTTCACTATTTTTACAGAATATTTAACAGACAAAAATCTCTCCTTGAAAAAATATTTGATCAATGGATCTTAGCAGCCATTATTTAATATTTGTAGGTGTGATTGAGGCCTGGTCTTGCTATTGAACAGCAGTTCCTAGTAGGGCTGTGCGATATGACCAAAATCTCATATCCCGATATAAGAATTCTATCGTCCGATAACGATATAAATCACAAAAATGTAACATTTTATATAAATTCTGTGAATCTTGGGCAGCTCGACTTGCGGGAAGTGTTTCCAGCTGCACGTCATGTAGCTGGAGTGGAGTGTTTTAACAGGTGCATGAAAATATAAATTTTTAGACATAAGTTGTAAAGGCTGCCGTTTTCTTTGTGAGTATTTATTACACGGCGTGCTGCGGGGAAAAGCCTGTTCTAACGTTTGAGTCTAAGGTTTATTTTTTAGCACCTAGCGGCTCTTTTTTTTTTACTTCTCATCCGTAAATAATCTGCTCTTTCACGTGATTCAGTTTATTTTGAAAAGTCTCAACAGGATCTTGAGCTTTATTGTGAAAAGTTTATGTGGACCATAAACAAGCGGAAACGCGATGGTGTTACCGTCGTTGTTGCTAACCAAAACGCATAAAAACAGGCGCTTGTCCTCATAGTGTGGTTATATGAACCATACTATTCTCTTATATAAAATATAAGAGAAAGAGAGAACTTTAAGAAATTAATATAGCCACTACAGTGACCATCAAAACAATGAAAAATATTGCCAGTTTATTTTGCGACACCATGAAACAAATGATAGCACAAAATGAAACGATAGACGTTTTTATATCGTCATCCGATATATATCGTTATATCGAACAGCCCTTGTTCCTAGGATGAATAATCTTAGAGTTCTGGACAAAAGCTCAACCTTTTTGGACAGAAGATTAAAAACCTAAGCTAGAATGAGTAAAGAACATGATAGTGATCCCAATTATTGACTTGTTCTTCAGCCTTTTTGCAAAAACAGTGTAACATGACCTGCTGACAACACTGTCTTTATGCTTACAGAAAACCCATTTCAGTAGTGGCCTGTCTCCTGCATCCTGGTGTGTTCTTGTTGGTCAATAAGCAAATTCTATATATCCGGAAACCTATGTACTTGCATTACAGGAGCAGCCTTTCTATGTTAATGCAGGAACCATTAGGCCTAATAGGTGTCTTCCCTTATGGCATGGTCCCAATATCTACTCAAGGCTCTCAAGGACTTGTTTATACTAAGTATGTTTGTCCAAGATCAGCCTGTCCAATCTCTTCTCACAAAATAAAGTTTGATTTACAAAGGGGACAAGGACTAATATTCATCCTACTTCCTCCCCTTAAACCATATTGCCAGATGGGGTTATCAACAGAGCAAAACGAAGGGTGATCTACTGCTTATCAATAGGGCTTTTGATATTATCTCTGCAACAACACTGATGACAGTCATATGAGCATGTGGGAGTGCACATGTTTTGGGCAGTAGACACACACACACACACACACACACACACACAGGCACACACATACAAATGTACAAACACATACTGCTGAGCACACTTCCCTCTGAGATTAAAACGACTTAGTGGCTAAAAATGACAGTTTATCAGAAGACACACTATCCGCTGGAAAGAAAAAAACAAATCCCCTTTTGCCTTATCTGTCATGACAAAGCAGCAAGGAGGGGGATTTGTAATAAGAGATAGTCATAAAAAAGAAAAAGAAAAAGTGACTATCCAGGAGGAAAAGAGAAGGCAGAGATTAAGAAAAAGAGAAAAAAAAACAGACAGAAAGGGCGAGGTGGATTGCAAAGCATTATCTAAGAATATCTCACATCATCATCATCGGCCCAGATGTTACTCCGTATCACTTTGCATGCTTGCTGAGCAAGCTTTCACTTCCACTTCCTCTTTTGCCCTACAATACCATCTTTCAGAATGGGACAGTAAGTTTAAAGACATTTGGAATGTATGACATTAATTTTCCACGACTAGCTTACAGATCTGATTTTGTAACCACTGCATAAATGGTTTCTTAATGACAGCAAGGTCAGAGAGGGTAATTGGCAATATCCATCACTCTGGGGCTATTTGCTCAGGGCAGGATGTGAACCCATGAGAGGTCTCCTGTCCACTTGTAATAATGCTGTACCACCGGATTCTGGCAAAACTTCTAGGAAATCGCAACCCAACAGTTGTCGAGGGTTCTACGTTAAATTAGATCTATTTACTCATATACACCGCTCTAAAACAAAAGGTTTTCATGAAACCTGCATTAACTGATATTTATACAAACAGTTAGTGTGGATCCTGATAAGATTTCAATTTTACTAATGCCAGTATTGACTCTGCTTATAGGTCTGAGTCTTTATGTTATTGATTTGTTATTGGTTTTCTGTGCAGGTCTAGACAGGTTTTTTAAATTTTATTTTATTTTATTTTTTGCATCAAAACAGCTGTTTTATTATCTGAGAATTATCTGAGAGTCTGACAACTTTATTGCAATATATAAGTGCCAGAAAATAATAAAAGGAATTGATAAGCTTGGAGTCATTTGATTCACATCGGTATTCTTAAGGGAAGACTTATAGCTACTAAATGTTCATCAACTGCTCACTGAGTTCTGTCTGTTTGGGTTGGCACTGGGCAGGTAGTGTACAGTTGTTCATCATAGTTGCTTTGTTTGAAAACCTGCATTTTGCAACTGGCTATACGTGGTGGCAATGAAGCTAAACATAAAATCTGGGAGGGGGGAAAGCAAAACAATCAGATGAATAACACTAAAATGGTCATGTGTCCCAATGTTAATCTGAAAATGCTGATTTTAACTTCTTTAATTTGTACAGGTTATGTCATTGTGACTTTATAACTATAAGTGTATTTTGGATGCTGCTTACTATGACTTGCCTCAATGAGGATTTCTATTATTAGCCTCTTGGCTTCCCGAAAGGCACTTTGATTGCAGTTAGTTGAGAGTAAAGAGTGTTACTCATTCACATTTCACATCACCTTTTTTTTTACTGACTGGCCATGAATAGGAATGAATGACCGTCCAGTTACCAGGCTCATTTCCCCTAACTAAATTGGTGAACGCAGACCTATCCCAGTACCAAGCCTGCCAGTGCAAGGCACAGTCATCAACACACGCATAAACAATCCATCTGTTTGTTCCATTCATACATGCAAAATGACTGGCAGAAATGCACAAACAAAGCTGCACGTATGCAGGAATTCAAAAAGACAAAGACAGAAATGTGACTGTCCAAAGTCATAATGTCAGATAATGTTTGGGTGGGCAAGACAAGTGCTGTTGCCTCCACTGTGAGTTGCTGACACGACACAGAGCAGCCAACTGGATATAGACCCTCCACTCACATGTGGCCTGGCTGGGGCCTTAGGACTTAACTGCTTATAAAATGAAATGAAACAACAGAAGGCAAGTGCTGCTAATAAACCAAATATCCAACCTAATTTTAAATGTTTGACCAGATAATTAATTGTCTTAAATCTTACGAATAAAATCTTAGAATATTAAATGGTATAATGCCTAATTGATATCTATAGTCTTACACGTTTATTAATACTTAAGTGGTAAGGATTACATTTTGCGTTATTTTCTATTTACTAGTCAATTACACTATTAGACAATAAAAACTGGTGTTCATTGTGAAGCAAACAGGCTCTCGGGACTTGAAATCAATTAATTTTGTCTCCTTTTCAACATCTCTCTGATGGCGATGGCTGACCTAGCAAGAGGATAAAATGTCTGGCTGGAAGTAACCTCAGAAATCAATCCCCCTGATGCACTTTTCGCCAGCATTTATAAGAATCAAACAGGTGTCTCTTAAGCTTTTTTATTGACGAACATACCTAAGAGTGTGCTGTGCTACTTCAGGGAAATCATGATCCGTTATGTTTATGAACTCTCAGCTATCTTGCAAGGGCTGGTCTTGTCAACAAAGGTGTTTTCTACAACAGTCAACAAGCCCTGCAGAGAAACAATGAACACAAGACCAAACAAAAACACACACTTTGTCCGTTTGTGCCTATGCATGCTGTGATCAAACGTAATTACAAAAAAAGAAGAAAAAAAATCAGGGCAAAAATTAAGGAGCTGGTCCAGCTGACATTGTTCTATTCACAGACAGGAATAGAAGCAGAAGAACACACACAAGCCCGGGCTACGTGATATTCTGGGAGGATGGAGAAGCCAGGTTGTGCCACTGCTGGCAGCCTGCGCCTGGATTCATTTGAGCTAACGTCGTCTATTTAAGAGTTTCATTCGCCGCTACTACAAAGCCAAGCGCCTCATCCACTGCACGGTGTAAATTCCAGACCCGAGTATGTAATGGCCAAGGTTTATCAGCTCATGCGCGCCATGTTGGAGGGAACTGCACACATCACAACACACACAGAATACCCTGTTACTGTCCTCTCCTCCAGTCTGTAACCAGTCAGCATCTCTCCACCCGTGCAGTGACGGCCATGCGCGGCTGGCTGGCTCCACTGGAAATTCACCATCGAAGCAACAACAACAACAACAACAACAAATAAAGAGACACTTGCTTCGCACATCAGATCGATATTACATGACGGATCATGAAAGGCATCCGCGTAAACACGTCTTCCCATTACACCTGTCGCCCCCATTGGAAGTACAGTAGTGTAAGGCGGCCCTCTAGGCATGCAATAGAGGATGATATGACATAATAATGCAGATGTTCAGTAACTCTCAGCCGCTGACTTAAGCCAAAGCAATGCTATTTTCAATTTGCTCTTATCTGTCTAGAAGGATGCTGCGCCTCCTGTGATTACGAGTTGTAACCTCCTAGCATATTAATGCAGCTGCACGGTGCTTACACAGTAAGGAATTTCACTATTACAAAACAGCCAGTATTTTGTTAGATATGCATATTTCATCCACCCTCTCTCATCCCTCTGTCCCGCTATGTCAGCCCTCGTGTCCGAGGCACAGGATTGATGCTTAAATGTTCCGCCGCTGCACAACCAGCCGCTGAACAAATCACCAAAAGCAGGTCAGCTACAGGAAAACACATCACCAACCGCAGCACACTGAAAATCACGACTTACTCAGTTTACAGATCCCTTTTTGCTTCCCGCCGCAGACGTCTTCCAAACGAGGTGTCCTGTTGTTTATTTTTCGGAGCACTCTCACACCCCTTCCTTTCCTCCCCCCTTCTCTTCTTCTTTTGGATGGCACCCCTTGTGCTATAGCTGAGGTGATGCCGAGGGCAGCTTGCGCGCACGGCCCGGCAATTATAAGACACCGATGGCTTCCTCTCGGGCGAAAAAGACGCACGGCGGACTTGGTTCCGCGCTGGGTGGGAATCTCATGGGTTGTGGGGCGTCGTCTGAAGCAGGTTGTAGACTAGTCAGGGTACGTGTGTGTGTGTGAGAGAGAGAGTCAGAGTGGTATGTGAAGGGGAGTGCAGAGGGGGAAAGGATACGCCTCCCAGCCCCGCGAAGATAAAGGGGCCCTGGCTGCGCACGCTGACTAAGATAAGGGTCCTTCTCTCCAAAA
This sequence comes from Neolamprologus multifasciatus, assembly GCF_963576455.1. Classification (NCBI taxonomy): domain Eukaryota; kingdom Metazoa; phylum Chordata; class Actinopteri; order Cichliformes; family Cichlidae; genus Neolamprologus; species Neolamprologus multifasciatus. Next base: position 11,519,133 of record NC_140457.1, on the reverse strand, counting down.
ACGAGGCCCTGATGGCTCTGCTCCAGCCTCACCATATGACGTGCAAGGAACCGGGCTGTCTGCTTCAGCGGAGCTTCAAAAGTACGTGCAGCCTGAGGCTGGGACCACATCCAGGATTTCTACTAGAGGAGAACGCGCCATTCTTTCCAGTTTTACTGTTTCTCCGTCCACTCCATCTAGTGGTGAAAAGGCTCAGTGTCAAGACTCCTTGATTTTTTTTGCACGAGGAATCGCAGGCTGAAGGGTGAACGCTTTCACTGCCTCAAGGAGCGGGTTTGAAATGGGATTTCGTCGCCATCTATCTGCTGTTTCTTTATCAAGTCAGGAACACTCGGAGGAATTAGTGTAAAGTTAAGCTGTGTGCTCAGTTTCGCTCATTTACATTTTATTTATCCAATTATTTGACATCTGCATCCTTAAATCATCCAAAACATGTTGCACCTGCACACAGTATACAGTAGGTGGTGCTAGACTTCCAGACATGTTGCCTTGTCCTTTCCAGTTTGATTTCTCATAGGTTTATGGTCTGCAAATTCATTTGAGGTGGTTAGGCCATAAATGTTTGTGTGAAAATAGTAAACGATATATGAGTGTCTACATTATTCTGTATTTTCATCTGTTTTAGGATATATGTCTTTTCAGGGAGCTTAATCAATTCTTTTATACAGGCGAGAAGAACGGACAAAATCATCTGTGCCTCTGTTAGCTTATTGATACCGCATTGAGACTTTAACAATGTATTATATTAATAATACGCTTATAATGTATTATAATAATACATTGTTAATTTTGGCTACAGACAGTTTGCTACTGCCCACCACATTTCATCAAATAACCAAAAGTGTAGAGTGTTTAAGAAAAAACAAGGGCAGAAAAATCTGCTTGTCAAAAGACATCTGTTTGTCTAAATGGGAACTGGGTTAAATTTAATTGGAAAGCACAAAGGTGAAAGGTTAGAGTACACAGTGGGCTATTTTAACTTAATGCAGCTGATGTGGGGGACAGAGAAAAAGTTGTTGCCTATTCTCTAATGTCTGTACAGCAAAGGAAAAAAAAAGAACAAAAATAAAGATGCTTCCTTAAAAACATGATGTAATATTTTTAATACTAAGTATAAACGTGTCTTGTTATTTTAGGCAAATCCACCACTGTGATCAAATTGGTGGTGCTGCGATGTCAGGCTGATGCATTTCTGAGTTCACTCCTTAGAATTTTTCAAGGAGCAAAAACTGTAGAAGAGCGACTCGGAAGGAGATCAGATTGTCTAGCTTTTGTCAAGGGACTCAGATTAATGTCTAGAAATAGGAAAGTGGCTAAGCAGTTTTTTTCTTTTCTTTTTTTGAGCCTGTGAGAGAGAATAAAAAGGAAGCACTAAAACCGGTTTCGGAGAAACAAACACCTCCGTTTCTCTGTCTCTTGCTCATTTCATGCACTTCACGTCTCCCGTCTTTCACGCCCTCTAGCAGTTTTACACGTATGCACAAAGCAGAAAGCAGGCAACATACAAACACAACTATATGCAGGAAGGCGGGAGGGTGAAAAAGAAACTCAGCCTCCCATGTGGTATGTGTGTGTCTGTCATGACATCATGATAAACACTGCTGACAGATAAGGGTCAGGCCTGTTTCGGTACTGACATCTCTAAAAAAAAATCTCTCCCTGACAAACAGAAACAAGAAAGGGAGGGAGCCGGCTCAATCGGAGTTTGATAGCGTTTTGGGAGTTTCACTCACAAAATATCTCAGTTTGATCGTGATACAAAACCATACTGGCAAATGTGTGTTTTTGTGTTCTCATGGGCCTGCACCCTGAGAGCTTTCTCAAGTGTTTACATGTGTGCATGTGACTTGTGTCATTGTGCATGCAGCATGACTTGGAGCCCTCACAACCCTCGAGGCCAGCTCAGCACTTGGCTTCTTATCTCGCTTTCAGAACCTTGGTCATGAATAAACATAACTGGAAAAGGAAATGATCCAACATGAAAATAACTGAGTGGAATTTGGAAAAGCCAGGTTTAATCCACAGCAGGGGAGGAGTGCTGAGAAAGTGAATGGATAAGCGAATGAGTGCTGAGAGAGGGAGACACTGAAGTGTTTCCTCCATCCTGGAATACCCTTGGTGTACTGGCTCCAGAAAAGTAGCAAAATCTTTCACTTCTTCCTCCTCTCTTCTCTTTTATGCTTCGCCTGCTCTGGACTCCATCTCTGTCTTTCACTGTATGCTTTAAAATACCAATCGTGCCTCTGTGGGCTACTCTAGATTGTTTTGTATTCTCCTATGCTGTTGTGCCAGTGTGTGTGGGTGTGTGTAGGAGCCGGAGAATTTTTGTCTTTTTTGTTGTTGCTCTGGGTTATAATGAGCTGTTTCACTGAAATACACAAAACGATAATGTTTCTTTTGAACCCCACCCCCCATTCACACACACACACCCCTTTCATTTTTACCTCACCTCTGTCTTATTTCCTCTTTTTCTTATCTTCCATGTTTGCCATTCCTTTTCACGTCCTTTCTTCTCTCTTGTCTCACTTTCTTTCTTTTTTTACTTCTCTTTGTACTTCTCTCCAGAATACTGCTGTTAGATCAAACATGAATAATTGAAGACCAGCTTTTTGGTGTCCAAATCAGTAAATCTGTTTTTAATATCATCCTTAACACTTTGGCTGTGTTTTTGAATATGCCCACACAATGCACCCTGTTGCCATAAATGTAGGGAATAATGAGGGTCATGCAGTGGAAATGTGTGAGTGTAAAGCAATGTGTTGGCCCCATTATAAGGTGGCGTCATTAGTTACACAGCTACACACACACACACACACACACACACACACACACACACACTCACTGCTTTCATTTTCTGCTCGTTCTCAATTTCTGTCTGTCTCTCTGTTTTAGTCTTATACACACCAACACTATTACCTCCTTTTCTCCCTTTGGTGCAGATCAGGCTGGCATCAGATGCGACAATGTGTTAATCGGTGGCTGTTACATGGGTCAACGAGTTTTGTGACAAAGCCAGTGATCCATTCTTGGGCTCAACTGGGAGCCGCAGTGGAGTGACAGCTCTTTTATTTTCACTCATGAGGTCATTTGAAACTTTTAAAAGAACCTTTTCTCCTCAGTAATCTTTTAGCCATTTCTTTTTTTTCTGCTTCCCCTCTCTTACCCAACCACCTCTTTACATCAGTTCAATTTCCATGTCTGCCTTTTCTTTTCCCGTTTCTCGCTTTTGCCTTCAACTTTTCTATTCTGTCTTTCATTTGTATTATTTTAAGTGCTCCATCTTTACTGCTTTCAGTTTATTCTTTTATTATTCCATTTGTTCAGTTATTCCCACATTCCTTCTCTTGTTTTGATGTTTTTTCCTGCTTTATTCCCTACACATACTTCTCATTTTCTTCCCTTCTGTTCATCCTTCTTTTGCTTTTGTTCATTCTGTTTCCTTTTCACGTCACCCTCACTTCTTCCCTTTTAATCATTCTCTTTTATTTATAATTCCATCCTTCTGTGCATCCCAATTTTGATTAGCTGTTCATCCTTGTATAGGTTTCTTCTTTGTGTTGTGCCCATTTATCCATCATTTATTCCTTCTTTTGAATCCCTCTTTCCATCCTCTTCCCTTACTTGTTCTTGTACTCCCTCTGGTGTCATTGTTTTTGTTGTTCCCCTTTTCTTTCTTCTCTGAGGTCTGTAGCTCATCAATTTACATTATTTTGTGAAAATTGTAATTCAAATCTTTCACCTCTGATCACAGCCCACAGGTCCTGTCATTGCAAATAAATGGAGGATGGGAGCCAGGTTGGAAAATACCAGGAAACACGCATTTAAATTAACATTAACATGCAGTCATTGTCTCCGCTCCCCTGCTTGTAGCTGATGTAAAATAGGATGGATCACAGCCTTGAGTACAGATGAGTGCAGTGCCACAGCGCTCTAATTTACTCATTAAATTGATGCTCCCAGACCGACTGATTTAGACGGGATTAACGATGGAACTTCTTCTTCTTTTTTTTCAAATTTAAGCCACATCAATGTGCATGCGTGCATGCTGCAGATTTGGTGAAGCATATTATCATGGCATAGCAACTGTGGTGCATTGTGCAGTGAGCAAGCCTTAGCTAAATGTTTGTGTTTTTTGTGTATTATGCATTATTTCCCCCAGCATCTTAACCGTAGGGATGTCAGACCTAAAACTGGGTCAGACAGTTGTAAGAGTGCATGATCCTCTGCCAAGAGCTTCCATAGAAACTCTGACACATCTAAGAGATTTTCCAGGCTGGAAAAATATTTATGAATATGAGAAGACATAGAAGAGTAGAGGTGATATAGAAGGGACATTTGAGACAGTATATCTAGTCATTATAGATGTGTAAAGGGATGCAAACACAAAGCGCAGACGGGCAATGACATGCATATCCTCACAGTCTGATTTCTTGCCCACATTTGAGAAGAAGTGAAAGAGTGGTGAAGGAGAACAGGCATGCAGTGATGTGCACAAGGTTTCCAATGCACGGAAGGATCACACTAACATATTAAGACATATACAAAGGTTCCCCTACATACATGTAAATACCCATAGTCCCTGACCCAATTAGTCCGGTCTGATAACTGTGTCAGTGTGTTACTACCAATTCCTAAGCCTGGAGGGTATTGAAGTCATGTACTGTAAAGTCTTACTCATGCATGTAAGGCCACAGCAACATCAGTGCTCAATGCTCATGTACGCCATCCCCCCAATTTTCTTTGTATACATGCAGAAAAAAAGCACTGTGTATTTGTATATGTATATGTATGTTTATATGTGAATCCGTGAACTGTATACCTGCAATGCACACACACAGATACTAGGTAAACGGCTAAAAGAAAGAGACAAATAAATCACTAGAATTTCAGTCACCAAAAATGGAGCATTTAACAATGCTCAAAAACACCCAATTCCAGTGAAGTGAATTAGCAAAAGTTTAGCTAACAGCTAGCAGCTACGTTTCCTGCATGTCTTTATGCATGTCAGATGTCTTTATCTGGTAAAATGAATGCCATGTACAGGTCTTCTGTTTCTATTCCATTGTTGAAACTTTAATTAAGTTGAAACTTCATCCCCAAAAGATGCTATATTATATGTACATAGTGTACAAGTGCTTATGTGTATGTTCTGTATGTACCCATGTGGGCTACAGGAAAACACTGTTTCCATCTCCATCATTATCTCCACAATTCTCCTAGGAGACCTGTGGAGATGAGGCATGAGCAGACAGCCAAGCACACACATCAACAATGATTAGAGAAGTACAGAGAGGCAGAGCGAACGACTTGCATACATTCTCTGCTTAGCAGAGTGTTTCTTTAAACTGTCACATGAAAGCCTTGCAACTTTGCAGAGTCAACTTTCAAGGAATTTTTAGAATACTGCTTTATTTTCACATTTTTCCGCATATATATATATATATATTTTAATTCTAGGTGGATGAATTTCATGAGTTTTTAGCTGTGCTTGTACTGCATCTCAGGTCAGTCTGCTCCTTTGATCCAGAGTGAAATTTCTCAACAGCTGTTACCACTCATCCAAGGACTCCAGGGCAGTGAAGGACCAGGAGTAGGTCATCATTGGTCATTTTGAGGGAAATTTTCTAAAAGCTACTAGACTGACATTTCATACAAGCACTCACGTCTCCCGCAGAAGGACTTGTAGTAACGTATATGATGATTATCAGGCTTTTCATCAAACGTCAAGATGAAATTTTAATTTCAGTTTCCCACTGAATAATCCCCAAATACCTGATAAAATAATGGAATTCCAGTATACCATTTCCTTACACATTGTGCACTAATGTGTGCGTGTGTGATATCTAGACGGTGGTCCACTGGAAATTATTTGGTATGGTGACCAAGTCCAGTCAGTCTGTGAGGACCTGTGGTTACTGGGATTCTCTTATTTGTTCCTTGACAGCTGTCTATGTTTTACTTTATCAAGTCTACATGTAAATCTGTTTTGGGTTTGTGGTAGCCTAGCCTTCATGGTTTGTGGTAGCCTAAATCTGTCCCTGAGCCTATCATAGAGTTGTTATTCCTGTGCCTTGGAACACCTTGAAAACAGAGGACCCTCTGAGAAAACCCACGCAACTCAGGATCCTTTTTCATATTTGTATTAAATGCTATATAAATCTCAAGATCACAAATCCTGGGAGCAGATTAATGACCTGCTTTTAGCAGAAGTAAATGTTAACACCCTAAAATCATAGTCATTGTAAAGACTGCACCTGCTTCATGTTTGCATGGCCCTTGTGAACCTTTTAGCACATAGCTTTAACCACTATGATCTCCAGCAGAGTCTCACAGAGCTGCTAGCATGATTGTTGACCTTTAGTTAAAAAAGAAAAGGAAAATAAAAATGATCCTTTCTAAGAATATATAAATAATCAGTGAGGTTGAAACCCAAGGTCCTATAAAGCAGCAGCTTCCTTGTGAGGTGAAGCCGGTCTTAAAAAATGTCAGCTTCCAGCTGGACTGTAACAGCATAGTGGATATCCTGGTAAGACATTTATCACCTTCCATACCCTGTAGGTTAAATAGTAAGACAGCTAGCAAATATCCTCAATTATATATCCATATGAAGTTTAATGATCCTGCAAGCAAAATCTTGGGAAATTCCTCTGGTTGTTTATGCTACTCGCATAACTGTTATGGCAGGTTATTAGTCACACAAAACCTGAAATACTACAGATTTAGCTTTCTTGTTCTGGATTCCTAGGTAGAAACAAGCTTTGGAAGTAAAGCTGCTCAGCGAATCCAACCAAGTAGAAATGTCAGTCTTAGCCCCCAGCTGTGGTGGTAGACAGCTGACTGGCACATTAAGGCCCGTTATAGTTGGAGCTCCAAAAGAGCTCGCTACAAGGCCTGTGTCTGGTGGGTCGACAAATAAAAGGATTTAAACGTCCCTAGTGAGACTAAATTTAATTTTCTGAGGATCCCAGGCTGAAAATTTTAACAAGCATCACACCATGGGAATATAAAAGCATCACTTTCATTTCTTTTTCATAATTGATGAAGCCTTTCAAGTACATTAAACACAGGTTCTTCGAGTATTTCAGCAACGGGCCAAGTTATTTCATGTGGATGTGAATCAGAAGGCAATATTTTGTATGTGACAACCTTGCTATGCTTCAAAAGAATCAATACTTTATTTCTCAGAAAAATAACCCTCTTTATTGATTGGACTCAAAGTAAAATGATCTTTACGATCCTTTTGAACCGTACTCCCTCACTCAAGCCACTGAGAGCTGAGGAATTTCATAGCAGAACTGTGGGAGCTTCAAAGCCTTAAATCCATTTTCTCCGTGTGTAAAGGTTCATAAGGAGCTGGGCGAGATGGCAGCAGGTAGAATGAGAGTGACAAAGAGAGTACAATAAAATTAAAGCCGCGGACAAAAGGCTTTTGTCCGTTTCTGCAGCGGTAAACCAGTGCTGAAAAGGATGTCAGCAGCATCTCCTGGACAGCCACTTTCACACCCACACACACACAAAAGTATAAGCATACACAAGCACAGGGTCACAAAAATAGACACATGCATACAGACAGCTCAGTCTGCATTTTCTGTTGCCTCCTGCAGTCACACATACTTACTTACACACGCACACACACACTTGTTGTCTCGTGCTTTCTGGGCCACTGAGGAGAGAGAGAGGGGAGAAGACAGGGAAAAAGAGCTGCTGGCTTGCTGAGTGTGAGTCATGGACAGGCTGACTGTCCTCAGGCCTCGATACACCATCTGCACCCCCCCACTACCTCTACACCCTCATCACACAGCTCAATGCTCCACAGCACCGGACACACACAAATATGAATACATGCAGAGACAGACAGACATGGATTCAAATGAAAGAAACAAATGCCCACATCTGACACATATCTGGAAGGACTCACAACCTTGCTAAATCTGGGCCATGCACTACTAAAACACCAAAACTCTAATTTATATATTAATAATCATCCAATCGGATGCATGTGGATCTAGAAATAAAAAGAAAATCATCTCAGTTTTACACTGGAAAAATATCAAATATTTTAAAAATGACATTTTTATGTAAAAGGACACATTTGCACAATTCTTTCCATACTAACACACACAGGAAAAAAAAGACCACTGAGCACTGAATCCCTGCAGGTTAACTGGGATCTACCATGATTCTAGCAGAATTCATTATGGAAACCTGACACTAGCCCACAGGAAAGGCGCAAATGTGGCTCTGCTGCATCCATCTGGCTATGCGTATTTGTGTTAGTGTGTGAGCGCGAGCGCATGAATGAGCACGTTCTCGAGGAATCAATGAAAAAGATCTTTTTCATTAGAGTAACAGTAAGCTGCTTCGGCATTGACCCCCTCTTTATTTTCAGCTGCACCATAATACAGCCCCCCAACTCTGCTTTCAAGTACCACAAGCTAAAAACTGTATTTAAGAAGTCTTATTTTTTATTCAATGAGGTTATTAATGTTACACATCACAACAGATAGAAAACATTAGTCCAAAAAAGAGGACTGTGGAATAATAAGTATTAATAATATTAAGTAATGGCAAATATTTTTTACAGTCAAAATGGCATGATCACCGGCATGTCTGTCTGTCAAAATGTAACATCGCAGACTCGAAGCACAAAAGGTCAGGTTATAAAAAAAGGACACACTCGTACACACATGCAGCACAAACTGACGAGCAACTTTATCTAACAGCTCCTCGCCTGAGGAGCGCCACTACAAAATACAACTTGTTCCATTTAGCATAGCCTCTTCCTACTTTACAAAGTATCAGTCCATGTATCCTTCAGGTGTTGTGGTGCATGGGTGCAAACCAACTTCATCTGTGTGTCTGAGTCTATATTCGATTAAGGTATGATCAAATAATGGCATCATATAAAGCACTTGTCATTGGACAGAATATCTGCTGACAGAAAAATGAACTGGATAACAACTTTATACAACAAAGTATAATTACAAAGAAAGGGCAGGAGTGCACTGAAGGAACACAAAACTAGTTGTGTTCACTTTTCCTGCTCACAGATCTTGCTCCGAAGTGTATAATTAGGGCTGAAATGATTATTTTTTAAAGAAATGTTTAAACTGACTGATAACACCACCGCCTCTTCTGACTAATCAGGAAAAACGTCACTCACGGTTTTCCAGAGCCCTAAGTGGCGTATTGAGAGTGCTTTTTTTGAGAAACCAATTAAAAACCCACCACATATTCCTAATCCTCATGTTTATGCAAGTGAAATCCTCAAACAACATTTTTTTCTTTAACTGAGTGGAGTTAATCCGTTATCGATATGGTTTGAATATCATTTCTGTAAATGAATTATTGAAGGCCTATACTCACTGAACTGACTAGAGACAGTATAAAAATGAAAACGAAAAAATCTTAGGTTGCCCATCAGCTGATGAATGACTGATGTTTATGGGCTCAGTCACTCATTTTGGGACATAATAAATTAAAAATTAAGGCTGTTTTGTAGATTTTGCTTGTTCTGTGTTTTAAAATAGTGATATGTTTTTATTGATTAGCATTCAAATATCTCAGTGAAGACAGAACAAAGATTTACCACAAAGCAAGAAAGCATGAGACAAGGCTAATCAAAAGGTATTGGCTGAAGCATTTGCTTATTACGCCAACCCTTTTAACAAAAGATCTTTTAGCATGCAGCTCCTGTACACAGGGCTCGAAGCAAATAATAAAATTCAATTCAATTCAATTCAATTTCATTTATATAGCGCCAAATCACAACAAATGTCGCCTCAAGGCGCTTCATAGATACAGAGAAAATAGACAATTATCTCTGGTATGAAACCGCACGCTCATTGCCTAATGAGGGGTCAATTTAAAGTCTTTAGCCAATGATTCAGTTCAATTCAGTTTGTCTGTATATATTGCCAAACTATAACAACATTCACTTCAATGAGCATGCATTTTCACAGCATGATCTGCTTTTCCTTATCACATCCATTTTTAAATTTTTTGCAACCACAATGGCGACGATGAAACGCTTCAAAACTGGACTTCAGAAACCAGTGGGTGACATTACTGTAGATGCATCCATCTTTACAACTGTCTATGATTTGAAGTCATTTTCCAGTGCAGTGGGCAAATCTCACTTCAAGGCCCTCTTGCTCAGTTGTACTGGGCCTTTCCAACGTATTACATGGTTGTCTTCAGCAAATGCATGTTGGCCATAGTTTATCTACAGTAGAAAATTACATTTGCTGATGAAAAGTCTAGAGGAAGTGAATTTTTGAGTTAAGATTGTTTTACCAACATTTATTTCAAAGAAATCCTAGCTTATCATAGTGCTGGTTGGCTGTTTTTTTAAACTGGGAAGTTTTTAAATATAAAATAGAATAATTTAGCCTCGTATTGTAAAAAGGTATAGTTGATAATCTCTTAAAACTGCAAAGAAAAAAATGGTATAGATAATGGACAGGTGAAGTCTGAACTTGCAGGTATTAGTAATTTATGAATAGAATGATTTGGGTCTTTCTGTTTGGCTTTTCCTGATAAATTAGAAGCAAAGTGAAAGCCAAAATGCTAGTGAAAAGACACCTTAAAGACCTGAAAACTTAAAATCTACTCATAAGGATGTTTTTTTTACTGAGCTGTAAAGCCAGCTCGCCCATCCAACTGGTACCTACTGAAGCCACTTTGTTCCAAGGTTACGGTGGGCAACACTACTGGCTGGGCAGCTTTCCATTAACATTCCCTTTACTATTACGATTTGCAAGAGGGCCAAATACAAAGAGTGTACTAGCATGGTTTGATAAACACGTTAATCTCCTTTAGCGCGGCTTCAAACTCCGTTCCGTGGAAGGTTTTGTGCACAGAAAAGACAGACCGTCTGTCTGGCTTGCTGTGCTGTGTGCAGCCACATTCTTCATGTTAGGAATAATTCTCTTTCCACTTGACTGCCTCTCATGTTTGCTACAGTAATCCATTCAGTGACATCTGTATAGGGGTGCCCAACTGTGCACGATCCTCCCCACATCCAATCATCCTATCTCCTCCTTCTTGCTTACCTTCCAGAAGCAATGTTTCCTAAATCTACTTCTTCTGGTAAATGCAAACGCATCTGCCTGATCTCAAATGTAAGAATTTGTTATGTGGTTTGTTTATTTGGAGGTATAAGAATTTGTGGTTTTGTCAGTTGTTGCTATTGGCAAGTACTCTTAAACCTGTGGTTGAACTTGACTTTACGGCATCCTTATAGCTTTTGAATGCCTTGAAGGATGATTTTTATAGCTAGTAACAAGAGCAAATTCTCAAACAGTTATTCAACTTCAAGAAAATCTAGTACTGCCTGTAGTTGTTTTGTTTTCTGAGTCTCATCCCCATCTCAAGGGAAACTTGATTTAGCAAATCCCAATCCATTCATTCAGCTCTTTCAGCTGCAGCCTCTTCGACTCCTTTGAAACACAGAGGATGTGCGTGCTGAAACCAGAGGTAAACTGGGGCTTTTAATTTTTCTCCCTGCTCTATTTAACATCCGTTTCTTTTCTTGTCTGTTCTTTTCTCAGTGAGGGCTGCTGAGCTAACACTGTGGGTAGTTTGTGTATGCAGGAGGTGGAAAAAAAAGATTCCCCCTGCTGAGTTTGTATTCTGCCAGACTTTCACCTAGTCCTCAATCCCATATCCAGGATCTCTAAACCACTTTATCATTTCTCAAAAGTCACAAAACTCTGTTCACCTATCGCTGCCTACTTTTCTTCAGTGTCTCTTTGAGAAGAGTCCTCCCTTCTCTAGTACAATCTGTGATTTTACAATGGTGTCTCTTGTCTTCACGCTTCACTATAACATCCTCTCGTTCTGCATGGCCTTGTAGTAGTGCTCCTGCTCAGCATGGCTTCGGGCGGACACAGACGGCCGACGGGGCAGGGTGGAAGTGCGGGACAATAACTGGTTGTGGCCATCTATCAGTAAGTCAGGGTGGGGAGGTGGAGGAAGCATGCTGGAGCAAGACTGGTGAGGAGGTAGAGGCATGGAGGAGGGATGCGGTGGAGGAGGCAAGGGCGAAGAGGATGGGTGTGGAGGTGGAGGCATTTGGGAAGAAGAGGGGTGAGGAGGGGGAGGCATTTGGGAAGAAGAGGGGTGAGGAGGGGGAGGCATTTGAGAGGAAGATGGGAGGGGTGGTGGAGACATCTGAGAGGATGGGTGAGGAGGTGGAGGCATATGAGAGGAGGTGGGGTGAATGGGAGGCAGAGGCATTGGGGAGGAGCTTGGTGGTGGAGGGGGAGGCAAGGGCGAGGAAGATGGTTGCGGGAGCGGTGGTGGGATAGGGGATGAGGACAGCTGAGGTGGGGGCGGAAGAGGGGATGAGGAGGTGGGAAAAGGTGGGGGAGGCAGATCAGCTCCTCCTTCGGCACTGCAGCTGACCGAGGAGGAGCACAGGGAGTCTGATTTCACTGGGAGTGTCCTGTAGTCCCGGTAATGACTGACATTGTCTTGTCGCTGCAGCGCGGCACGGTGTTTGTCACCCGTCGGGTCAGCAGCCATCATGTTGCCACTGATGGTGTTTCTCCATTCCCACGGCTTGCCATTAGCGGCCGACACACGCACCACCGGGTGGTGAGGGGCATGAGCGTCGATTGTGACGATGCTCCCGCTGCCAGCGATGCTCCCTGGGTTGCTCCCAGTGCAGCTGTCTCGATCAGATGGTATCCGGTAGTATGGCGACTCTGAGCAGTTGGAGCCAGGACCAGAGGAGGAGCCGCCTTCTGATGTCTTAGTGGAAGGAGTAGTAGGTCCTTGGCCCTGCTGCTTTGACATGGCTACGACCTGCAAGAAAGAGACAAAAATCTCATGATAATCCATATATAAGAGCAGCTGCAAATAAATTACTCAACAACTATCCAGGAAGAGGGACATTTATTGACGTGGACATGGCAGAGCATGATAATAACCTATTATATACCTCTAAAATATTTTCAGAAGATTTAACTCTAGTTATAATTAGCATTTGAAGTCTTATGAGACTGATTTATGTTGGAAACTAATCAGTGAAATTGCTCCCACCAGTGTTGTTTTGATTATACCAGCAAAAATAAATCATAGATGTGTAGTTTACACAGCATATGGCAGCTGTTAAATCTCCGTTCCTGTCTAAACTGAATTGGCTACATGCCACGTGACAATAAAGTATGAAAAATTATGGCTCAAGATAATATTGTTGTGATCGTTTTTAGGCTTTCATTTTCTAATTTCTACCTCACCTGTGTGACTCTTTGCTGGCTGGGAGGCTGGTTGGGCTGCGTGTTGGGCACACGGGGAGTCGACACGGCAATGGGCCCTGTTCCAGGCTCTTTTAGTCCTCCTCCCTCTGTGAGTGACAACCACTTTGCCCGTGTCTTGGCACTCTTAGGGGAAACAGGAGGTGGCCGAGAGGCCTCCTCAGGGATGTGAACAAGTGGGGGTGCCACCACCATCCTGGCTCCAGTCGGTGTGGTGGTATTGGCTTGCACTGTGGGATAAAGAGAAGACGGCATTTGTTGGTCGCCCCCTTCCCCTGCAGCTGTGCCTCCTTCACCTCCTCCATCTCCTCCCTCTTCCTCATCTCGTGAGCTCTGGCTACGGAGCTCCATGGAGCGCTGCTTCCACTCTGACACCAGCTGCCGAGACCTTTGTGGGTCGAAGGGCACGTGGAACGTCATGTGACGCTGGGTGGTGACTGGCTCCTCTGAGGGTGAGATGGGGCTGTTGCCGTTTGCAACTCGAGGCAAGGTGTTGCTGAAGGTTACCATGGTTTCCTTGCCCATGGGACGACTGGTCGCCAGAAGCTCCACATCAGCGCTTGCTCGTTTGAGGGAGGCCAGGGATGCCTTCTCCCTCCTCACCTTACTCCGTGCTCCAGATCCCAACCCCAGCTCCTCCCTGCTTTCAGACACCCTGGGAGTCTTCCTGTACAAGGAGTCATGGCTCCTCTGACTCAACACCCTCAGGCCATCCTTCTGCTGTGCTGAAGCTAGTCTCTGTAAAGACGGAGCATCTTCTTCCGAGGCTTTGAAGTTTCCCACTGTGTACACAGCCTAACAAGGGACAGAGGGACAAAGGAGAAATAAATGAGGAAATAGAACCACTCAGGGTGTTAAATAAAGACTGGAGCATGAAATTGTGTTTTCTTTAATCATTGGGAGGGAAAATTTAGATTTTCATATTAGTGGAGAGAGTTTGCGTGAATAGACATCTCTCTTTCCTGCTATTCTCCTGAGGTCAGCATGAATCCCTCTCTAACCCCTATCTTCATCCTTTAATGACAAGGGGAAAAACTCCCCCTCTTGAAAAGTGAAAGACGAGAGAGACAGAGAAGGCGAGGAGGAGGGGAGCGTGGAAAATGGCAACGACAAGTTTTCTTAAAACGAAGTGTGAAATTGTTCCAGAAAATTCTTATCGGATTATTCATTCCCTCTCCCTTCCCTCCGTAATAGAAAAGGCTATATATAGGCTGCCAGTAAAAAAAAAAAAAAATGCTCGGAGAGAAATATATGGAAGCCACACAGGGAGGAGAGGTGATGAAAGAAAGAAGCGTTTGTTAGCACATGCTGTGATACTGTTAGAATAATACAATGGGACAGTTCAGTCACAGCAAAACAACTAAACCACGTTAATAAGAAAATCTATTTATGTGCATTTTGTCATTCCCACCCTGCTGCATATTGATGGTTAACTACTCCTCATGGACAAACAAATCCCTGAATGGATCCAAACACATGCTGATGCTTAATTCACAAACACAGGCCTAAAATAGAAGATTTGTAGACATCTTCATCAATTCAGATTTCTTTTAGCAAGTTCTATTATTAGAAATGAAGCAATTGGGGGAAAAAAGCAGGAGCAAACATTTTTTGTGCACTTTGTTGAACTAACCAAGTAGACTCCAATGCCGGCTCCTATCACGTATCCCACGTAGACGTCTATAGGGTGACTGCGGTGTTGAGTTATCTGCGTCAGGCCAGCGAGGCCTGCTGCCATGCAGAAAGCAAAGACGAGCATCGGCTTCAGCAGCTTAGTAGTGCTGTTGATGCTGGCGTTGAAATACATCTGCAGAGAGAAACAAACACACACAGCATATCAGCAAAGAGCAGACGTTTGAGACGTATGAAGCCCGGGATTAAGATTAAAAGGCATTACGATAATTTTACCTCAGCTGCACATAGACAATTACTTTACAGTGTGTAGTGCAAATGTAGATTTCATTACCCGGTTAATAATAAAACAATATGCTAGTTAGAAGAGATATCAACACCAAACTCATATCTGTTTATTAGATATTAAGCCAAAGTCTGGAGCTTAGCCTAACATAAATGGAGAAACAGCTCTCCAGGCTGCATTCTTAAAGACGAATAATTTGCCCATTACCTCCAAGACTGAAAAATGAAGCCAACCAGGATGTGCCAGTTAAAGCTGGATGCAACAGCCAGTTAAATAGCCACAAGCTGTCTGTTAGGCACCACTTAAGCTGAACTGAGCATGTGTGCTTTGTTGCTACCTTTTGAATTCAATTACCGGCTGGCTATGCAGTAAATTGTATTAACAGGCTAATTAAATGCTATGTGCTCCTTGGAGCATTCTGTTCAAATACGGTCACTTTTGCCAATACAGTCTATGATCAGCACTTATAAAGTTTTTCAGTCTTATCTGTGCAGTTAAGATACTGAACTGTTAAAAAAGTATTTTTAAAGATACAGGCTTTTCCTCCTTTAATCCCCCTTTGTACTAAGAAAAGCTAAAGTAAAGCGGATATAGATTCATATTTAATAACCATTATACAATAGCACTTGTTTCCTGTGCAGCTCATCTTACTCGAAGCATTCTCTTTAAAATAACTCATATTGTCTTGAAAAAAGGAAATGAACTTATTGTATATTTCTTTTTTAGCTCGTGTGGTAAAGTAGTTTAGAATTCAAATGCCTTGGCAGTAAAGCAAAGTCGATGAGTGAGAAAGACAGGCTGTGAAAGGGGGAAAATATATTTACAGTTACTGGCCATTCGCATTCTCTGCATGCACACCATATTTCGATTATATAAAACGGAGGACAGCTGAGTGACAGCATGCAGGCTTTGCAAAAAATATACTTTCTAACAAGCTTGTCTATCTAGTGCTGTGCATAAAAATCCTGCTTTTCTTGATGCAAGAGGGAAAATCTGTCAGCCTGGAGAGATGCGAGTTATTTTCGATGCAGATTTTCTCGGCACATCTTGAACCAACTATCTGCCTTTTGTGGAGAAATTTTCTTAGGTGCCTTCTTTATTTGATTTCATTTAAATTTAGCAGAAAAGTTTCTTTATACTGAACACAATAAATACATGAATGTCTAAATTTGCTGGACAGTTATGACCAGAAATGAAAAAAAATGACCTGGCATCAGCGCGAAGATCCGACAACATGTTGTAGTGCTAACAAACCCAACAGCTGCTTTTCGCCATCTCCCCTGCCTTATCTTGTCAGAAATCTGTCCAGTGAGCTTTAATGAGCTCATACAGGGCTCACTGAGGCAGCATTGATATGGCCAGTAGCTTGCAATAGCCATTGGTGGAGGAGTGTGTGTGTGGGAGGGTGTTACCTCGTGGAAAAATGACAGTGCTACTTTGCCGTACAGTTCACATACTGCTGCAGCCAGTGCCAGATTGCAGAACAGCAAAAATATCCACTAGAACGTAACAATGAACCCCCAAACCTGACCTCAATCTGACAGTTACAGTTAATTTTTATCTGAGTCAGATGTGTGTCCAGCCTGAGGATAATATGCAATCTGAAAATCTATGAACTATGTATCAAATGGCAGTTAATTCCAGTTGAAAGTTGCTGATATGCAGGGTTGTAGATCATACAAGTTGTATGATGCCAGCAGCAATGTTTGTTATGAATTAGTGGAAGTTCTGGATAGTTATCATGAAACAAAATTAATTGTTGTGCTAGGACAAAGATACAAAATGTTAATGTATCATTCAGGCTTTAGAAAAAGTATCAAACTAAACATGGTTACCTTGTATATAGTTTTTCTCCTGTTTTTAAAGTTGTAATGTATCAGCTATTCATAGAAAAATGCATCAAATAAACCACACGCATATTCACAAGCAAACAAACATCATGCAAATACACAACACTTAAGCAAACACATGCGGCAATTAAGGCGAAGGGAGTGCTTACAGAGATATATACAGCAGCGAAGCCAGAGAGCGTTGCATGCTGGGATGGGAATGTTTTCCTAAAGGGAGAAAAAGGGAGAGTTAGAAGCGGAAGAGTAAAGACAAAAAAAGAATTAGATTCCTGTTTTCATAAAGGGTTTTGTGTATTCTGAGAGCGTTTATTGCCTCTTGAATAAACCTGAATAAAACTGTCGCGGCTGCTCTTGTTATGCCCGGATTGCATTTGACATTAAAACCTGTGTGTCTGCCCGACTGAGAGTTGTCAGACTGAGTGCGTGTCCTTGGATGTGAACATTAATAAACACAAAGAGAATACCACTGGGCATTAGTGGGAACATTAAAGGGAGAGTGATTGAATTGAGGTCAGAAATGTTATTTAATTTAATTTTTTTAAAATGAAAGAAATCTTGTGTTTGCTCTTAACTTCTGCTGTTGTGTTATCGTTTCCCATTTTTTTCAGGCTAAATTCAAGGATTATTCTTTACAGGCCATGTTTTCTTTTAGACCTGGAGTCTGAATACACTTTGGCTGGCCTAAAGGTCTATTTTATGAATAGATTTCAGTCATATTGCCCTCCAGGCACAGAGCCCTGGGCACCATTCAAACGTGCAGGTCAACACTGGACACTCCATAGAACTCCAGCACAGGCCTGTCAAATTTCCTTCTGTTTCTATCTGTGAATATTGCGATCACTTCTCAAAGTAAGAAAAAAAAATGTAGACACACTGCCCGTTTTGGACACGTCAATCCACATGCAAGAGCCTCTGTGGTATTTCCAGCACAAAGAAACCACCCAGCCAAGTTTCTGCCAGAGCAATTTACTGATCTATAGATTCCTCTCTGAACAACCCTTTCACTTTCACGGCCAACAGGATGAAAGTACAGAAAAAATCACATTACGTTGTGCAAATTTTGCTCTAGGTGTGTCATTATTGCTGCTTTGGGAGGTAATGGACATGAAACTGATCACTGTCAAAGCAAATGTCGGTTGTAATGTTAGCAAGCTATATAACAGCGATCCACCGGTAGTTAGTTTCAGTTGGAGTCGGAGTTACAGGGCAGTAGTGGCAAGCCAGTAATACTGTTAGATTATTAAAAATGTTATGACTAATCTAATAAGGCCTTATTTCTGTGTCAGTGTAAATGACTGAGCATTTGTAATCTGTGCTGGTGAGATTTTTCCACTGTTCTTGTGAGCAGGTTTAGGAGAAGTATTTTCACACACAAATAATTGAGGAGCAGTGAAAAAAAACCCACACATCTTGCCCTCCGGGTGGGCATGCATATAATGACGTGACGTTAGGTGAAAAGGATGAATTTGAGGATCAAGGCTGGAACTATATTTAGGTTAAGATGATGTTAGTTTTGGCAAAAACTGCGAGCGTTTTATAGAACATGTCTTGCTAATCCTTTAGACACTGAGGTGAGTAGCAAGTAGAATGCATTGTGTCAATAAGAGTCACGGCAAGTAAAGCAGTGCTAACATATGCACTTGTACTACAAGGATTATCCCTGTATCAACTCTATTTAGCTATAATCTTTCCTGTGTGTGTGTGTGTGTGCTTAGTGCCTCTCATACCCATAGATCGGAGCTTATTTGTCTAGCCTATGTCTGCTTGTTAGGAACTGCACTGCAAAAGAGCATTTACAAAACCCAAACTTAGTCAGAGCACCTGCGAGGGAGATTCTACAGCTGAGTGGCAGGTCTTCTTATACAAATAAACATTTGGCTTTACTATCGAGTATGCCATTAAAAAGAAAATCCTTATTATTTTAAGCAACCATTTCTATCTATTTTTATCTTTTTATCCCCTCAATAAGTTGTCATTAGTCCTTGTCTGCTATACTCCTGCAAGACAGTGATGTTTCACCCTATTCAGTACAATCTGCAACATTATTGTCACAATACATTGGGTTACATTTTCTGATTAAGGATGTATAGTTATGAGCTGCACCCAACTGCAGGCATGTTGACAATAAACTAGGTAGCACAACGTTGTCTTATTCTTATTACAAGGCAACAGACCATGGAGCCAGAGCGCTGACAAGACAGGTAAGACTCTGTACAAGTACACTGATGATTTACTTTAACGACTTCATTAAATCTGTTTGTCTTATTAGCGTTTATGTTGTTCTTATATGTGCAATGATGCAAATTTTGATTTTAAGCAGATGGAGACATTCTGTGTTTATTCTCCTTTAGTTATAAATGAATGCCTTACCGAGCTGACATAATAGCATACTGGTCTTTGCCCATGCAGATGTCCTGTGTGATGTAGGCATTGTTGTCACATGACACTCCCGGGGCCGTGTAATTAGGCTGGCAGACAGTAAGGAAGAAAGGGGCGTGGTAGCCAGTAGCTAACTGGATGACATCTGTCACCAGGGCTGTTGCCAGGAGACCGAATACATGAACACCTGAGGGAGAGAGGTAAAGGGAAGAGATAGTAAGGCAACCTCAGTAAATGAACTAAAAGCCTCTGGTGGTTTCCGGACATTGAGATGTTCATTTATGAATGTGTACAGTTGCGCAAACTACGCTTAATTTGCTCCGACCTTCAGTGACACCAAAAGCCTTCAGTTTGTCACATTTTGAAGCTTTCCCGCAGACAGAGAAATTTGGCAAGGTGAATTAATTACTGTTTTCACTTCAAAGCTCAAAGTCAGCCTCAAGATATTTCCTGTAGAGTATGATATCATGCCTTTTTCATTTTAAGCCACCCTTCATTTAATGCATGTAATTAGCTTATTTCTCTACTCTAAAACGGGGATAAAGTTGCAGGCTGAGAAGGATGAATAATTTGTCAGAGCCAAAACTGATATTCATCTTAAGAACAACAGCATTTTGCTCTAACTTTGTGGTTTGCATAAAGGACAGAATTTAGTGTGGCCTTAACTCCTGCAGGCAGCCCAAACAGTCCGAAGGACTGGCAGTTATACGCACCGACGAATCGCACGGTCCTGCGTAGGAAGGAGTTGAAGCTGCAGCCTCCAGCATTTATGCTGCCTTCTGACTTTGGACAAGTCTTCAGTTTGGACTGCATGCAGTACATCAAACCTTCCCCCATCATAATCTGCAGACAGAGGGAGAGAAAAAAAAAAGGAGAATAAAAGATATGGAGTCTTTCTTCGTTAGACTTCAAATGACTAAGAGAGTAAAAGAAAAAGAAAAAGATTTGAAAAGTTTGAATCTATCATTGTCAGAGACAAGATATTGTGATCGATGGGAAACAATGCATTGTAGAGCGAATGGAGCAAAGGTGCTATTGAACAGTGATCACTTTCAGTCAGAATGATAGATGAGTTTTGGAGAGGTCTGCTGAAGGATTAGGAATGTGTGCGTCTGGGTGTGAGTGTGCATATTGATTGGAGGGCCTGTGGCGTGTTCGATGATGTGCATGGGAATGTCAGGTATATATTTAGTGTCTACATTTATCGTGCTTTGTGAGAGTTTGACAAGCTGTACATTTGTGTGATCTATGCATTTGTCTATATGCACAAGTGTATCTGCGGGGTGTTTATGTGGAGCACTCACAAACCCTCAAAGCTTCAGACATATAATAGGTCACTGAATCTGTGACAGGATTATGTTCTGGTAGAGCTAATCAACACTTTCGTATAAGGAGTTAATTAAATGTTAATTAAATGCTCAGTGGAAAACCTAAATATAATTATTACTCAAACTTTTAGGTTCATTTAACATGTTGTTTTAGTTCAGCCTGTGTAAATCATGCTCTAATAAGTTTTCAATCAATTTTCAAATTAAAACAATCCCAAAATACCAATAGAAACTGGATGTCTAGAAACAGGGCACCAGAGTATTACTATAACAAGTCAAATTATATTACATAATATCTAAATATGGATAAACTTGTGGCAGAAAAATGTTTTTAATTACAAAAAGGTTTTACAGAACTGCTTGTTAACACAAACATCTAATCAAACCACCACATGGCAAATAAAAGCATTGAGCAATGCATTTACATGCGTACACATGGTCTAGACACCTGGTTGACTTCAAACTGAGAACTCAGAATGAGGAAGAAAGGTTATTAAAATGTCTCGTGGCGTGGTTTCTGATGCCAGATGAGTATTTGATCAACTGAAGGGATTTTCCTGCACAAACATCTTTAGGGTTTACAGATAACGATCCAAAAAAGAGAAAATTTCCAGTGAAGGGAAGTTCTTTGGACGATAATCCCTTGTTGATGCCAGAAGACAGAGGAGAATGGACAGACTGCTTTGAGCTAATTGGAAGACAACAGTAGCTCAAATAATGTGAATATGTCAAACCTTGAAGGAGATGAGCTACAGCAACAGAAGACCAGTTGCCACTCGCATCAAATAAAAACAAGAAACTGAGGCTACAATTCACCCGGGCTCGCTAAAATCGGACATTGCCTGGTCTGATGAGTCTCAGTTTCTGCTGTGTTACACATTTGGTTGGTGGGGTTGTAATTTGATGTAAACAATGTGAAAGCATGGATCTTTCCTTTCTCAGCAGTTCAGACAGTGTATCCATTATTTGTAATTAAAACAGGACCATGTATAATATTAAGATAAATGTTGCCATTTGATGCATTGCACCTGAAAAGCTAATTAATATCTGCAGTCTCTTGGCAGGTTATATGCAGAAGATCACAAAAATGTCACATAAAACACACAAAACATTCACACACCCATAACCACCAAGCAAGAAGCAAAATCAATCAAACTGCCTCCACAGTCACCAGATACATCATTTCAGCATGGACCAATTTCTCTAAAGAATGTTTCCAGCATCTTATTGAATCTATGTTATTAAGAACTACGGTCAGTTCTAAAGGCAGAAGGGGTTCAACCCAGTACTAGAGAGGTGTACCTAACGAAGTGTCTGGTGGGTGTAAGCAGGAAGTATTGCACAGATTGTAGATAGTCATTGCACTGAATGCCATAGAAATATATGCTTAATAGAAAGTCAATTTTAACCTATTTATTAGGTATGACTAGTATAGAATAGTTTATTAAAGTATAGCATGTAACATTGTGGTGTGATGGATGGATGGATGGATGGATGGATGGATGGATGGATGGATGGAATGGATGGATGGATGGATGGATGGATGGAATGGATGGAATGGATGGATGGATGGATGGATGGAATGGATGGGATGGATAGAATGGATGGATGGATGGAATGGATGGATGGATAGATGGATGGAATAGATGGAATGGATGGATGGAATGGATAGATGGATGGAATGGATGGAATGGATGGAATGGATGAATGGGATGGATAGAATGGATGGAATGGATGGATGGATGGATGGATGGATGGAATGGATGGAATGGATGGGATGGATAGAATGGATGGATGGATGGATGGATGGATGGATAGAATGGATGGATGGATGGATGGATGGATGGATGGATGGATGGATGGATGGATGGATGGATGGAATGGATTGAATGGATGGATGGATATTTTTATACACAATCCAATGGAGTAACTCTGGGACTCGGTAACACAGGAAACTAGCACCCCAAATGATCCTCACATGTGTATCATATAGACTTACAGAAGCTGCAGGTCCAGCAAAGGCCAAACTCAGCAGCATCAACAGAGGGATGAGCTCATCGCCTGTTTCCACATAGGGCATGGAGAGGTCGCGGTCATGGCAACGGAAGCCCACCATCGCCGGGGACAAAACATCTGTCAGCTCCAGGAAGTAAAGGGACACCAAGGAGGATAGGACGATGGGGAGCTGGATATGCATGCACGCACACAAACACACACACAAATGCGACCAAGGACATAGCAAAGAGTGACTCGCAGATAATATTTGCTTGGAAAAAAGTGATTCATCCAATGTTTCATCTTCAGTACAAACAAATACACACTTTCAAAGACACACAAAAGGGCAAGTTATACCCATCTTGCTTGCTTTACAACAGATGTCAGATGCCTCCAAATGCATTCAACACAAGGCACTCACTATTGGTATCATTGTACAGAAAAAGGAATGATTCAGTAGGGACTAATTCAATAAATGCAGTGAGAAATGTCAAACAAGCATCTGTATTTTAAAAAGGTGACTCATTCATGCATCTGATCTAGCGGCACATACCTCTACAAAATAAAAGCACGGCAACAGTGTCATGCTGTCTTTTGGTGGTTTCTTCTTGGCTTTATTTTTGGGGGATGTCATCTTGGGATGGGACCAGTCACAGCCTGTTGGGATAACAGATTGCAAAGAGATGTCAGAGTGGAGTTTCAGAGCAGGTTCATGGATTTCCACCATCAATCATCAATCTAAAGCTTCAAAAAGATGTTTCAAAAGTCTGCCAGGCCCTGATTTATGAATGAAACAGCAGGTCAAAAAGTTGTCAAAGGCTGGTTAGTGCTGCAAAGTTTTCTGTATGAACTAGAAAGCATTAGAGTGTTAGAGTATTGTACTAATAAAAAACACAGACATTAAAGGTATTCTATGCAATTATGGTATAACGTTGCTTTAGTCTAATTCAGTCTAATTTTTTGCACACTTAATATCCAAAGTTGTTATTTTGACTTTGTCTGAACACACATTGTAAATGGGCTGGTTCTTATATAGTGCTTTTTAAATCAAAACAACAGTCACCTCAAGGCACTTTATATTGCAAGGTAAAGATCTTACAGTAATAGAGAGAAAACCCCAACAATCTGACCACTCCATATGAGCAAGCACTTGTTGACAGTGGGAAGGAAAAACTCGCTTCCCAGTGTCAGGAAGAAACCTCAGACAGAACCAGGCTATGGGAGGGGTGGCCATCTGGCTCGACCAGTTGCAGGAGGAAGGCAAGACAAAACAGACACTGTGCAAGAGAGCCAGACCTTAATAATACATAATGATTAAATGCAAGGTGGTGTATGTTCACATACACACAAGCACTTTTTTCTATGCTGAAGTGCTTTCTGTCTAACACTTGCACACCAATGGATACATCAGGAATAACTTGGGGTTCAGAATCTTGCCTAAAGGTACTTTGGCAGACAGGAGCAGCCAGGGTTTGAACCGCCGATCTTCTGATTAGCATGACTGTTGTCCCTCCTTAGCTGCAGCTACCCAAAAATGCAGGGAGACAACAAAACACACAAGACTGTCATATTTTGAAAAGTGATTTTTATGTCACTAGGAAAATAAACAAATGGGGGAAAAGAATTAGAATGAATTGATTAACTGAAAAAAGCCTCTCCTAAAAGAAGCCCAGTTACCATTTACTCAGGTGCTTAGCATTTAGAATAATTCTACATACCTGTTACATTTCAAATTAATCTTCCCCACAAAATTATAGACGTGTATATATAGAGATATCTCCTTCCATCAGTAACCTGCAGGCAATCAAAAGGAGTCAGAGACAAGCCAACGCCAAAGGCAGGAATGGAAAACTAAACAGAGTTAAATATTCACAGCTCTCTCTACAGAACCCCATTCCCCCCCGATAAGTGCCTGTCCCCTCTTTCTCTGTCCTCTACCCAATTCTCCCTTTCCCTCCCTCTCAATCTTCCCTCTCTCCTGGCTCTGCTTGTCCCATTTTGCTTATCTCTCCTTTTCAATCGGTTTCATTTCCCTACCACATTACTAACACTTTCCTCTTGACCCCTTTTCTTTGTGAGTAGTTCTTTATATACCAACATTCCTGTTCCTATATGTTACTTTGCCTTTGTTTTATCCATATTTATCTTCATTACAAGCCATGCATTGACTAATATGACAAATGTGGGGATTTGGCCTGTGGCCACTTGCTCAGTGGCCCCATATGCAAATCTACTGCACCTTGTGTCAAAGGCCTGCTGACCAAACTGAATGGATTTATGCTTTCCCAAATGAGTTTCAGTGGAGCGCTTTGGTCTTTAATGAAGGTATGAACATTTTGTATTTGTAATATCCTTCTTTGTCACAGAAATAGTCCACTTTAAAAGAGAAGACCCAAAGGTTTTTGTGACGCTTGAATCCAAAAATACCATCCACATCACCCTTCAACAAACTCACGTTTTCTGAAAGCTGTCATGGCCTCTGTAAGTCTTTCTACCTCTGTCACCTTCTACATCTGAGTACTTCTGCTGAGCTCTTGTTTGTTTCTGTCTCACTGGTCTCTCCTGTATCATTTCTCAGCATATCCCCATCTCTGCCTTTTCACCCTTCTCCATCATTTCACGTTTCACCACCTGTCCCTCTTTCTGCACACCTCTCTCGTTCCCATTTTTAATCTCCTCCCTCTTTTATTTTTTTCTGTTTCTCTCAAAACAGAGAGAGAAAGGGGGGGGGGGGGGCTGACCCTGAGGCAATGTAAGACGCCAAGAATCAAAGACTTCTACAGTCTAATTTCCATGACCGCTAGAAATGTATTGGAAACGAGAGAAGAGGACAAGATAAGCACAGATCAAAGAAAAAATATATTTCAAAAAAAGCCAAATGTGTGTGTGTGTCTCTGTGTGTGAGTGTGTGTATTTGTATGTCTGGTGGTGGGGGTAGGAAGGGGGTGAGGATCATAGAAGGGGGGGATATTGGGATGGATGGATTTCAGTGTAGCTAAAAGCAGCTTAGGAAGACGCTGGGGTCTGGGTCTCACTCGCCCAGCAGCTTGGTCTCAGTGACCTACTCCAGTCAGCACTTAAACCGCACCCCAACTCACATTACACACACAAACATGCACTGAATGAGCCTCTTGACTGAAGAAATGGGGGTCGTTTATCTATTACACCAGCATTCGTCCTCTGAGGCGCATCTTTTATGTGTGTGTGTGTGTGTGTGTGTGTGTGTGTGTGTGTGTGTGTGTGTGTGTGTGTGTGTGGCTGCACTGTTTGTAGTTTGAGCTGCTATGCTTGTGCTTGCAAAGTGTCTGAGTGTGTTTATAGTTTAAGCAATTTGTGTACATCTTGTCTGTGTGTATGTCTGTGAATGAAGTGGGTTGTATAGCCCATGGCATGCAGAAACAGTCTGTCAGGCACTGAGATAAATATATGACTCAGGGAGCATCAGCACAGGGGTGGGGTTAAAGATAGTGAGCTAATGTATGGATGGGTGACTAATTAAAGGATAAACCTACAGTACTGACAAGGTCTTGGGTGACTATAAAATCCTCCAGGGCAGCTACTATGGTATATTTGTAAAAGCTCTTGGAGAACTGAGCTTAATTCTTCTAAAAAAGACATCCTGTCGTTGTTTGTTTGATAGAAAAGAGTGCTGGCTGACAATATGAATTAACTGAGAATGAACTTATTGTTTTATATTTGTGTCTTTTGTCTAAATTGGCCATTACATTCTCCCAGAGCCCAGGTTGGCATCTTCACGTCTCATTTTGATGAACATTAAGCCAAATGGCTATGCAATGAAATTTGCTAAAAACATATCTAAAACAATTAACTGGTTAGTGATCAGATCAAATTTATTTTCTATCTACTGACTGATAAATAATCACTCACGCACTGTAATATAACCTACTTCTATACTACAAAATAGAACAGTATAGTGGAGTCATTCAGTAGCATTCATGAGATGAGGGATTTTTTGGTGGGGATTAAATTGAATCAAATGGGAACAAAAACAAAAAATCAAAGCCAGCAATTTATTTCTCAAAAGGGAATTTTTTTTCACATACTTCACAGCATCAGCCACAACATGAGACCACCTGCCTATTACTGTACACACCGCCCTTGTACTGCCAGAAAATGTCAGACCCATCAGGGCATGTACTCTTGACCGCTGAGAGTTTCTTGTGATGTCTGGTGTCAGAACATTGGCGGTGGATTTCTGTGGGTTGCGGGAATTGGAATGTGATCTGGGGAGTTTGCAGGCTGGGTTGGTGCTTTGGGCTCTTAGTACTGTTCCTTGGGCTGTTTTTGAGGAGCTTTTGCAGTTGCCGAAGGGTACTGCTCTGCTAAGGGAGGCTGCTGCCATTGGGGAGGGCCTTTGCAGGTAAGGGGGTTTGGGGTTAATTGAAGGGGCTGGCACATGCCAAAGAAAGACAAATCAGAAGCAGGATCCAGTTCTAAGCAAAGCAAAATGATTTTAAACCCCTTCATCATCAGTGGTTTTAGAGTAATGGCTGATCCGTGTATGTCTGCTATCCCTACGTCCCTATAGTTACTACACTATTATTCAGAGTAGAAGAGTACAGGACAGTACAGAATAATATAGTGACATAGATTTGTGGTGTCTCCCTACTCGTTATTCATGCGTAGTTTTCAAAAAAAAAAAGAACTTGGAAATTAATTAATGAGATGAATATGAAGTGGAGAACCACAGCTCACCAGTTTTCCATTCACTGTATTCATGGATTCAGCAATAAAGTTGCTGTGTTGGCTAATGTAAAGCCATGTCCACTGCAGGGCCTTTAAACAGAGATAAGCAAAGGGCTATTTGCTCGACTTTATACCTTGGTCAGTTTAACTCACCTGCTTTTACAGCGAAAGAAACAGCCGTCCTTTAAATGTAGCTTTATCTTAATAATATAAATTGAGATGGGTGTAAACGGTGATACTGATTTCATCTTTCGTGGATAGGAATCATGTGTTTTTTTATTTTTTTTTTATTTTTAAAGCTTTCATTTGTTTTAGATCATCCATTGAAGGCTCTAGTAACCAGAATCTGATTAAACACTATATTAAAATGACCACTGGGCAGTTACTCCTCCACAAGCAGAAATCAGCAGATTGCGTATGATATCATCAACGATGGAAACGTGAAAACCATGTGCAAATTTTTCTTCTGTCGCCTCTCAGCTCCTGCCAGCAGGAGAAGCATATAGGTTCCTGAGCTTTCTTTGGGTTGCGTACGGGAGAGGAGAACCTCTATACTACCGGACAGCACTCACCTCTGTCCCGGGGGCTCCGCGAATTCACCGAATCCCGTCGCCCCCTTCCCCCTCGGCGTGGTCGTGCGTGCTGCTCCAGTTTTGCGGTGCACCGTCCCTTTAATCCATCTCCAGAGTCACCCCGAAATCCAAAACCTTCACTAATATTTAGAGAGAGCTCCGCCGTGAGGCTATTCTGGGATCATAGGAGGTTGGAGGAATGATGGAAGTAAGTGAGGAGACCTACAGAGAAGGAGCAGGGATGGCGAAAGAGAGGAGAGAGAGAGAGAGGAGGGTTGCTGATGGTGGAAAGTCCAATTTGCCGCACTTGCTGGTAACGCGTTCCTTTCCTTTAAATTTCCTGGCTTTGAATAAAGTGAGAGATTCACGTGCGTCCACCCGGTTCCTCCCCTTTATTTGCACATACAGGTTCCCCCTTTCCTACAAAATACAAAACAGTAATAAGTAAGAAATTCCCCCCAAAAATTAAAAAAATAAAATCTGATTTTAAATGCACAGCATCCGTCACACGGTTTTCGGGTTACGCAGTCAGCCTCACAGAGCGCACATACACACACAAAGGCGTGGGGGGCGAGCAGGGGTGTGGAGGAGGGGAGGTGGGGGTACAGGGGGAGGAGAATCGTGGTGTGTGCGCTTACCATGGGGGGAGGAGACAGTCTGGTCCACACACTTGCTTCTATCCCCGCTGAATTCCTGTTACGGGGCTACCGCCGTGAGGCGACCAAGACAAAGGGGTAGATTTTGGTATGTGTACGTGTGCAGTGTGTGAGAGGAGCACACGAAACTTGCGCATGTGTGCGTAAAAGTGAGGGGGCGGTTTGGGAGATAACCTCTAACCTATTAGAACGAGAACGTTTCACAAACAAATACGATTAAGGCTCAGCATCAGCTACGCCCCGTGCTTCTGTAAATACCATCAGAGTCATTTGTTGGCCCTGAGATTTTTCGGTCATCGCCCAAGGATCGTGGCTCAGTTGTGTCCGCCTTTGTTTACTCTAAAGGGTGTGGCAGGCGGATGACCACCGTGGTGCATTTAAATTCCCGTGAAGGAACCGGTGCGGTGAGGACCGTGAACACGCGCTCACGCACCTTGTGATAGCTCTACCGACACCTCTGGTTTACTGACTCATCATGAATGACATTGCGGCAATTAACATCAAAGACTCGGCTGTGCGTACACACGTGCGTGCATGTGTTGTGTCGGTGGCACACGTGCTTGCAAAAGATGCTCTCTAAGAGATCTGTAGTCTTCTGCTCATCAGTTCTCCGTGGAAGTGAAAACTGAACTTAACCATCCACACCCACAGCACCCACACACCTTCCCTAATTTAAAAGAAAAAAAATATTTTATTCCACGTCTGGCAGGTCAATAATTAAGTGTGATACATTCAGGGACACTGGCATCCCGTATGTTAATATCGTGGCAGACTAATTTGAGTAGGTGCAGTTCAGGAAGTCTCCTGCTGACCAGCCTCCAGTGGCTTTACACTTATTCAGATATTTGCACCCCCTCCACTCACCCCTTCTCTCTCAATCTCTGTCATTTGGCTGTGTGACACTGCTTGGTGCTAGATGAATGGGGGCGCCCCATTTAGTGTTTATCCTGTCTCCAGTTGCCAGGGAGTTTCTCTGGTTCTCATGGGGTACTCCCCCGTCTCCGCCTCCATCCCCTGCGCCCCTCCTGTTCCCCCCTGCCCTGCCTGAAGCCCCCACCTAAACAGCATGCACACAAACCATGCAACCAACCCACCAATAATACCCAAGGGCTGGTCACAGCTGGCAGGAGCTAATAAACTCATCACTCACACTCTCTGGCTCCTATTTACCCACTACACAAAGCACTAAAAGGAGGGGGGTGGAGGTGCATGAACGCTCTTTTCTGCTTCCCACAGACACTTACACTTTTCTCAAGGTGATGAATTTTGATAATTATGAACACAGTTATAGAACTTGTGAAAGCCAAACATCACCACAATTGCATTTTCTCTAGTGGAGTTAGTGCGCTATCAGCACTCTTTACCATTTACCCCAGTTGGATGGTAATTGATTGCTGGAGGGGCTGTACAATGGGGATTCTTAAGTTTGATTAAAATTTTCCTCGACTGGTGTTCACACATGTGACCCAATTATTTGTCTGAGCGAAAGGGCAACCATCTCTGTTCAGATACAAACATGTACGTGCACATTCAGACCCAGACTTGCAGCCCATGTTTACATGGCTAATGCATGCACAGAGCTTCTTGCAGTGCGCACATAGCATACACATGTTAATACAGTAAATGCAGACTTTCATGTCGATCAAGTGCACATGAAAGATATTAATTCTATCATTGCATGCCAGCACATTTACCCATCCATCCATGCAAACCCCAACTTTACAACTCGATTCTGATTGATTTTTTTTAAACAACCTATTCAACTTACCCTGCGTGCTTTGAAGACACCTGACACAGAGGCCATGCTTATTTTATTATAAAGGAGAATCCAACCGTGTGAGTGCAGAAAATGAAAGATTGATCTTCACTTTATCCAGCGTGGTTGACGTAGTGGAACTAAATCAGCACCTGCCCCCATCCATCTATCTATCATCTCCTTCAACCAACACACAAGTTGTTATTGCTCTTCTGTGTTACACAGTCGTGGTATCAATATCAGCTTTGGCTTCACTAAGTGTCAGGTTTCATATAAGCACTCAATTTTCAGTCTCAAATAGCAAACGGGATTTTAAAAGAATATTAATATAGCTCTGATTGTGTTCCCTTGTAATTTGAAAGACAATCAATAGAGAAATCTGAAACAGTGATTTGTTTTGGCATGTTATGTAGGCCAGCGCTTCATGGGGTGGTTGATGCTTGCTGACTAGCAAATGAACATGGGGATGCAGAGATAATCACATAATATAGGATGCACTCTCACTGAAGGTGGCTTTTCTTTTCCCAAAAGTAAATAAGTGCATGTCTCTGTCACACTGTCAACATAATGTCCTCAGTGGTAAGTCATTCTGTGCAGGTAATGCCACTCCACAGTCTATGCTCTTGTGCTTAGAGACAGCTTCAAGTGCCACTGTGTGGCTAAGAGCTGTCATTACATGACAAGTTAAACAAAGCCATTATACCCTGAGGTGGAGTAGTGCTTAAACCTTTACTTGAGTAGCCTCAGGAACACTGGCATTTGTTTGACAAGTCTATTAGGTTGTGATACCATTGATTCTGTGCTCTTTTTGTGTTTCCAGACTGCACTTTACTTTGATAGGGCTTGTGGCAGATAAGAGGAGGATTTCACTGTGTTATTGGCTCCAGCATGTTAAAATGTGATAAGGATATTGATTGAGGGCTTACAAAGTGTTCAAATTTTATCAACATTTCGACAAGCCAAAAATCATAATCACCCACAATTCTCACACAAATCAAATGCTTAAGTGCTCCATGGTTATAATTTGCTATAGCAGAGGCACAGTGGTTAGGATTTGTTCAGTTAGTTTGATAGAACAGATATATTCTGCAGCTTGACTTTGACTCTGCAGTTCTATGCTGTCAGTGTTCGTTCTTCTTAATGCATTTGTTGTTGTGACTAAAATGGCCTTCTGCTACTAACATTTTAACAGTTCTGTCAAGAGACTAGATATACCTCAAAACGTCATTGTTTAATGGAGGACTGGGAACACTGTGGCACATTAAAAGGAAAGAGTGCAGGTTTACTGCTTTGTTTACCACAGTGGCAGACAGCCCAGACTATCAGTACAGAAAGAAAGATGAATCTCCTGACCATTAAACTAAAGGGTATAAAAAGTCCTCTGAGATAAAAATTTTGGTCAGTAAAAACTGTCCAAAAAGTAACAATATATATAGGATTCTACTTATTTATTGTCCATAAATGATGCCAAACAGACCAACAATCCTTTAAGAACCTGCTAATCATTTACTGGGTCAGGCTTACTCACACCGGATAGTTGTTCTAAAATAAAACTAATTGGTAGAAAACACATGTTGAGTCTGATGTGCTGCTAAGCTCTTACACCTTTAGAGAAAATGCTGTTTCCTGATTACAAAGTTTTTTTTTATTAACATTTTTGGTTCTGAACTTTTTAATCACTTTGACACTTGCGACAGGACGAAGCAGCTTTATCTGTAAAAAGCATTAAATAGTAAAAACAATTAAATACGGTTGACTAAGTTCAAATCCATTAAAGTAACTTGCTTACAGTGTTTACTGCTGTTTCCTGTCCTTAAATAATAAGAAAAGCTCAACATTTTTTGCTATCCTTTGTTTCCATTCGAAGTATGAAATAATGCCAGAAAAATAAGTATATAAATGTTTATTTCAAAACATGAGAATGACCATTTATGGTAAAATTCAATAATATGCCCTATATAATTTTTATGACGGGTAACTTTAAAAGTATTTCTTTAAATATCCAGTACAACAAGCTCTTTCTCAATAAAGATTTAAAATGTTTTTTTTTTCCTCATAGACACCATGGGATGTGAACACAACCACTTCACACCACACCAGATTTTGAAAAATTTAAATGTACATCAGTACCATCATCAGCCGTGTTAACTTTCACTTCTATCAATTTTTTCTTAAACTTGCTGTCAAATCCCCAGTGCTTGCTTAAAGAACTGAGAGACACACAAGACTGACTATCCCAATACAGTTAGGTGTCGTTACATTGTATAGTGCTGGAGCGAGTTCGTAAAACTTTATTTCCCAGATCCTCTGCTCTCCATGAGAACTGCATGGCAATATTCAGTTTCTGTCTGTCATTGTTTCTTCAGAAGCTGATTGCTTAAATTCATCTGTTTGTCATTTTGCTGGAATAAAACCTGAATCCACACACTCGCCAGTGTCCATAGCCGCAGGAAGCAGGGATTCAGTGCCATCCAGTGGTGGACTGAGTAACTGAAAGCGAGTCCCACATGCAGCCAGTTTCTGAAGAACCTCAGATCTTCGTAGCTCCCAATGGCTGATTTAAAGCATGGAACTTCATTTACGTTATAGAAAAAAAGTGGAGAAGAAAATGTGTAAAAGCATACATCTATTTCAAAGATATGTTAAAAAGATGAAATCTCACCTATCAGATCTGCAGGTACTGAGTAAATTGCAATCCACACTCAGTATTTTTTACATGATTGTTTTAGTAATGAAAAATAGTGGATATATTTATTCCAAACCCATACCCCAGACACACGATTCAGAAAATTAAAGGGGTTTTTGATTTAGTATTGCACTTTTATAAAGGTGGTGTAGTCACGTGAGGCAGCTTATAAAAAAAGATGCTAAAAACTCAGCAGAGGCTGAGATGAACAGCTCTAGCATTGGCCAAACTAGAAAAACACAACACTAGAACCCGCATTGTCCTGACTGCATCTTTTTAATAGACCTTCCGTGGCCTTAAGAGCTAATATTTGTGGTACAAGCTTTGCTGAAGCTGAAATCCCTTATGTCTTTTAATCTCTGGGTCAGGGGGAAGTCACCTTTTTTAACTAAACTTTTCAGGATATTTGGGTTTAATGGCTTTAAACTATTTCACTCTGCAGACTTTCAAATTATTGCAAATTCAAAAACAGTTTGTCTTTTTAAAGTTACTAGCAGAGGAGAATTACCATCTCACAAAGTGACGTATTGTAACAGGAGAGACGCATATAAAAATATCCAAAAAAAGTATTTGACTCGTTGGGTATATCTACTGCAGAACAACATAAGCAAAGATGCAAAGCGTCAATGCACATAAGGCTTGCTTCAGTTTCATGGGATCTGGATTGTTGCCCCACTTTTATTTTCATCATTCATAATTTTAGGAAATTATTATATTGGTTAATTGAAATATGCTATTTTGTTTCTTTTTCTTATCCTATGTATTGGATGTGTATGTGGATTCATTCAATTTCGTTAAAGTTAATTGTGATTTTTCTGTGCTTTTGCAATTATCCATATGTGCTTGTAGGCCTTTTCAGCCAGCACAACACACCACATTTTTGATTTATTATATTTCCTACAGCGATTCCTCATGTGACCTACTGTTTTCCACAGTAAGCACCGTGGTTTCTGGATTCCCATTTCAGTTTGTCGGTTATGTATTAATGGGGTTATGTTCTGCTTTTTATTTAAATATTACATTGCTTAATTAATATTTCATGGATGACATCAGCTCTTCACTTGCAGAAAAATATTTTTAGTTGCATTTTTAAGTAAGTGTGGAAATAATTCTCAGCATGAAAATTATTAGGTTGCAGTAAGTAACATTGTGAGTAAACACGTACTGTTATAGTTCAGCAAACGCCACATAAATGTAACCCATACCAATAAAGCCATCTTCCCGCGGCTATGCAAGCAATACCTCACTAACCCTGTTGCAGTCCTACAGGTCAGGAGTTAATCAAGTCTCGCTGCTTACAGTCGACTGGTTAGCATTTGTCCTCTCCAAAGTGTTCAGTGCACGTGATAGGTTAGCCTTATGTCTGTCCAGGCTAGAAGTATTCCGTGTTTGGATAGTTGTATTTCCAGCACCTTGTTGGTTGGCTCGACTTCGCTCCAAACTAGTGGAAGTGCGCGACTGGACAGTCCTTTCTCCTGTCAAAGTATTAACAGGGCGCACTTGGTTGGCTCTGCCTCTGTCCAAACTGTTAACTGTGTTTAACTGGCTGCTTCTCCCATGCTCCACAGTCCCAGGCCCACCTGACTGGTTAGCCCGCCCAGTCTGCTGATTATTCAGGGTTTGCAGCTGGCTGGTCCTGTCTCTCTCAGGGAGCCTGGGCTGAGTGGAGCTACTTCTGTCTGTATTAATAGTTTGTATCCTCTGTCTGTCCCTGTCCCTATCAAGACTAGTATCCCTGCGTACCAGTCCACTCCTCTCTCTCTCCAGACTGCTCTGGATCTCAGCTCTCCTAGCCAGAGCCTCTCTCAGCTGGGTGCGGAATATCTCGATTTTTGCCTGCAACTCCTGGAGCTCCCCTTCCCATAAGCTGGTCTGAGCACCTCTGGTTCCCATGGGAGACAGCACCAAACCTGTGGAAGCCAGAGTCGAGACAGGGCCCCCGTTGACGTGGAGGCTAATCTGTGGAGAAGTAAAACTCCCCAGGTTGCCAAGCCCCAACCCTCCGAGGCCAAGTCCAGGACGGCCAACCATCCCAGGCCTGCCGCGCACTGAGGCGGTGTGTGTGCGCAGGCGGTAGCTGTGAAGCGTTTCCAGGTCAAAGTGCACGCGTTTCTCCTTGGGTTCATTGGATGGTGAGGAGTTGCCCGTGTCCCCAGCTGACGTGGGAGGGGATGGTGGAGGAGGCTGATGCTGTTTCCTGTGTAGGGTGCAGTTCTCCGAGATACAAGAGGGCTGGCGAAAGAGAGAAAGATCACAGCAAAGGAAATACACAGAATGAGATATGCTGTACTGCAATGCAAGGACTTTTATATATAATGTAGGATAATTATACCCAGTAAACCAAATGTAGAGTGTAGTGATATTATCTGACTTAACACTACATCTTTTGTCTCAATTATAATTTATCTGCTAGGGCTTCTTTTTTAAATTAAATAAAAGATTTAAACCCATTACAGGACTTTTACAAAAAAAAAATCTCCTTCACAATTAATTTTGTTATCAAGTCATAGAAATGTAATAATCTGCCACAGTAGCACGAATGGTCTAACCTGCTTCTAATATGATTATTTAAGAAAAAATAGTTTGACGTTTATTCATTTTCTAGCAGAGGGTTAGATGATGAGATTGATAAGACTCTAGACTGTACATATGAAACTGTCAGCAGTTGCCAAGCTCAGATTAAACAAGATATAACGGCTTTAATTACTGAGCTTTGCTGAGAGGTGCTGGTAAGTAGATTTTATTGCATTTGGACAGAGTCTGCCTAGCTGTTTCTCTCCATTTCCATGTCTTTGTGGCTTTATTTTTAGCTTGCTGCTTCACATTATTGTTATTATCCTTAAAGCAAGAAAACAAATAAACATTTGCCTCCCAAAAACAAAAAGTCATGCTCTCTTTTTTTATTTTTATGAAGTAAAATAATCAGTTTTTGCGCTTCCAGCAACAAAGTGACATCTGTTAAACAGACAAACAGAAG
The DNA here is from genome assembly GCF_963576455.1 of Neolamprologus multifasciatus. NCBI lineage: Eukaryota > Metazoa > Chordata > Actinopteri > Cichliformes > Cichlidae > Neolamprologus > Neolamprologus multifasciatus. Next base: position 11,483,047 of record NC_140457.1, on the reverse strand, counting down.
AAAATAGACAACATAGTGGTGCATTAATCACTTAGTGAATTCATTACTTTTGATCAAGGCCGGCCATTTCCTTTCCAACATCCTCATATGTGGTGTGCAGGGCTCTGTGAATTTTCTGCAAGCAGAGAAGATGATTAGTAACATGGAATCTGTTAAGACGCCATCAGATTTGAAATAAATCAGGAGAGATGACTTTGCAAGGGTTATTATTCTATCCAGCTGCAGAGAACATCTGTGACAGCCGTTCCTGCTATAGTGCACTTTTGAATAATTTACTCTAATAATTGTAATTCAGTGAGAGACGGCTCCTTTCTGCTTAAAGTTAACGTGTCAGTTCCTTGAGGCCTTTTTCATTTAAGTATCAAAATGCTTAGGTTAGCATGATCAAAAAACAACTTGTTGTGTGTGACTATGCTTTAATATTTCCTGCGGGAAATGAGGCTTATTCTAAAGATACGAATAATATTGAGGCTCTGACACAGATGCCATTGCCTCATAGCGGAGCTTCTCTTGTGATGAATGCTAGAGGCTGCCCGCAAGTGGTTGCCCTTTTAGAGAGATGTAGCAAACGAATATGAGCAATATGAGCAGTCTTGATATTTACACTGCTAGTTCCATTATTCACTCAAAAAATGTTGCCACTGGCACCTCATTTGGTAATGGCCAGAGCTTCATAACAAAACCAAAATATGACCTTTAAATATTCAATTTGTTGGATGTTGTCATAAACACACATTTGCTGTCAGAAACGTCCTGCAATTCACATTTATACACCGACTTTGTGAAGAAAATATGACATATTTGAATTTTATGTAAAATAACGAATATTTAAAATTATTTTGCAGATGAAATCTGTATAAATAGCTTCATATAACAATCTGTCTCTTCATCTGTCTGAGAAAAGGCAAAACAAACAAAGGCACGGATGCATAATGTGTCTTTATAAATCAATGAATAAAACACTGCCGGTGGTAAGATTTGTCAACTTTTTAGTTACAAATTGACTATTCAAGAACCTAATTTGTATTTATTAATGTAATTAACTTAATGGAAAGACATGTTTAATTGAATATGTCTGCTATCACAGACAATTCAGCTTTAGGAACATTTAGTCTAATTTTTGACTTTTTAATTTTTAACCAGTAGAGGGCGTTGGTTATCTGCAAGAAAAGTGTGAGCTCCAGGGGGTAAGGATGTCTCACCAACAGCAATATACATATGAGCACACATGCATATAGCCTTTGACTGTGCTCCTATGCGTGTCTTTGGTGTGCACGAGAGATCATGTGAGTTTTAGTGCATGGCATGTCTTGCTAGCATGAAAGATGGTGTGGCCTTATGTTTACTCACCTGGCTGGTGTGCAGCCAGTACTGAAGTGTGTGGCTACGCCGGAGGCGAGGGATGACCAGGTGATAGAAAGTGTGTTCACCTGCCAAGGTCAGCAAGGCTCCACCTACCCCCATGCATAACAACACGAACAGGCCTGAGAAATGCTGGATTCCCATCTGTAGAGTCTGAGGGGGCGGTGACAGAAAGAGAGCATGAAAGAGAGAGTGAGTGAGGGAGAAGTTGGGGGAGTGACACAGATTACTGAAGACTTAAGCCGACAGAGAGGAAAATACAGAGATTGATGATTTATATTTACATAATTACCATTTAGGCCACTTTTTGTAAACGAGCACTTGATATTCTGCTGTTGTGTATCTAGTTTGGCCGTGTAAGCCCATAAGAATATTAGTCAAGAGAAGAGGACAACAGCGTAAAAGACATTTTTGGAAAGAAAAGGGTGTAGAGCAGCGCGGCAGCGGAGAATACGGGGGAGGCATAAAAGAGAGTAATAGAAAGAAACAGCAGTTAGCACAGAGATGGTAAAAAGAGACGATGGTTAATTGAAGAGCAGCTTTTCCCTATTTGATTTGCCTAAACCCACCCTGACATAATGTCTATCTCGTATGAGGCATTCATCGGCCTGGAGGAAGTGGAAGAGGCAGGGACAAGAGCAATGTTCTCTAATCATGTTTCCTCCACCCGACTCATTTCTGCACTGTCTCCGATAGCAATTAGCCCCATGCTGACACCACAAATTCATCAGTGACAACACTGACCTCCTTTTGCTCCTAATCCAGAGGGCAGGTTCACACCAACGCCTACATTGTTAGAAAGTAGCCAGCTCTCTGTGCTTCAAATGGGATGAACAGTAATAGCTTTCCGATGCAGGGTGAAGTTAAGGTTTTCGTTTCACTGGAGAAACCTATGACTGCATAATTGCATTTGTTGCTATATTATGGTTTAACTTTGAAGTGGGATTTAAAAGAGATGGCCAAAGGGAGTTGAATAGCTTCTGTATTCGCAAACAAGAGATGTAGATACGGATATTTTGCTCTGTCTAGAGATTTCCAGTTCTTTAAAAGGAGTACAAGTAAAAGGGAGGGCAAGAACTCAGAGTACCGTAGCACCCACATGATACAAATAAGAATCGACACTCAGACAGTGCGTGCCTGTAACTCTGGTTAAGGTCAGTAAATAGGCCCGAGTTTATGTGATTGTATGTCTTTGTTTGTGTGTGTGTGAAAGTGTCTGTCAGTGTATGTGTGCCTAGCTGGCAGGCAATCCAGTCTGTGTCCCAAAGGGAGACTCATTTATAGAAGTACAGCAGCAGAAGGCTTTGCTTAACACACAACACACGTACACAATTCATGAACACACACTCCCACGGATGACTTACCTCGGTGACTGCAAAGACTCTCTTTCCGCAGGGTACAACCTTATACCATTTGTCGTGTAGCATGTCCATGAAACCGTCGGACTTGTAGCGACTGACGAACTCTGACACATTACGGGTTAGAGGAGAACCCTGGGGAAGGCCAATACCATAGCCTGAAAGAGGACACAGACACAGATGTAAATACGTGTGCTAAAGGTAACCAACCTGAGAGCTACAGTCATGCCTCAGGAAGATAGTGTCTAACTCAGTGGGTTTTTTTTGCAGTAAAACCAAAGTCAGACAGTTGCACTTTGCCAAAGGGCAGATGGCCTCTGGAAAAAGAAGATTTACGGTTTACGGTCTTCAGATTGAATCATAAATAAACGATGTTTTCTGGCAAAGTATTTCCACCTATAGAGTGCAAATACAGTGTCCCAAGATTCACCTGGACAACAGCTCTGTATAAACGTGGAAACCCCCCCCCCCAGCTAAAGCTGTTGGAGGTTGTATTACAGAACACACAGTGGATCAACTTCAAGTATTGCGTTATTTGAAGCTTCTTTCGATATTGCCCAAGAAGTTTATAACTACAAACTCTAATCAGATCTAAAGCATAGATAAGATTAGATGTTATTCCCAGAGGTATAGCAATAGGTGATCAAGACACACAACCAAGTGGTCTTTCATGACTCGTGTGACCTTGCAGGAAAATGTAGCAGTCGTTCTTCATTAGTCTTTCCTTTTTAAAGTTCCCATTCAATTAATTTTCCCTACTAGTGCTTGTTTTAGATGCAGAAAGAGCTGCCAACCATCAGGGTTTCAAATAATTATTCTTAAATGTTCTAATTTAATATCATCCCCGCTGAGACACGATTTAGTCTTTTCTACTCTTTTATGTTTGTTTGGTTTCAGACTTCAGGGTCAGAGTGTAACAAGCTGGCAGGTCTGTCTGATATCAGTGTGCTTCTGTGTCTTGAGTTTGGGGAAGAAACCTGCTTAAATGCGCATAGATGATTAATGATTTTATCTCAGTAACATAGATGTGTTTCAGAAAGATTTCCGCATATGTTCAAAACTTCCTGTGATTTCAAAACATGTCAAACGCATCAGTGATGAGCTTATGGCGCGAGAATCGAGGCTGATTTAAGATAAAATTATTTTCTTCTTATTCTGAGAGTAGTTAGTAAACTGGGAACAACCTTTCTAAACTCTCAGCAGTGCCTTAGAACTCGGTTTTCAGACATTTTGAGAAAGAAAAAACATCCTCATGTTGGAACTCTTCCTCCTTTTCCCATCTGGCTGAGCTGTATTAACTCATAATTCATAATACCCAGCCTTATTAGAGGCTTCTTCACAGAGTGATGGTGTGGTGTTTCTTTCTTTTCATGTTTTTATCAGGGGGATGAATGCATGTGTTCTGTACCCTTCTTTGCTGCTGAAATAAATATACCTGTGTGACATGGTATGAGATTTTTCTATGTAACAAAGTGGTTCTGGTGACAAACCCTAACAACATGAGAGTGTAAAGGAAACAAATTTAAGATTATATCTCCACGGTCTACTTTACTTGCTTACACAGTCTTCATCAGTCTTGTAAGTCGAAAGCTACGTTGCTGGAGAGAAAATATGCTTCTCTCCAACATAACTCAGAATGGAGTTTGCAGCTGTTTGGAATGTCAGTTTTAGAAACATGTATGATTCTTTGGATTTTTAATTCTATTTATGATAATGAAAATAGTTAGGTATGCCGCTTGAGACCTTATAAGGCATTCTAAACTTGAAATTATATATGTCACATCCAGTGTTGGGTAAGTTACTTTAAAATAGTAACTTAGTTACATTACTAGTTACTTCTATCAAAAGTAACTCAGTTACTTCAAGTTACTCGTTACTTTCAAAGTAACTAGTTACTAGGGAAAGTAACTTTGGTTTTACTCAGAATTCTCTTATTAATGTGTTGCTTCCATAACTTTGCCAGTCTTCTAGCTTGCTTACTTGCCACAAGTGCACTGTGCCTTCTACCAATAGAAAGGAAAAGATAATGTGCATATTTCCACGAGAGAAATCCCACGCCTGGACCATCATTGACCGCTGCCATGATTCTAGCCTACGTCACAGCGTCATGTGCGCCTTTTACATCCAACACAAAAACTGCAGTCGTGGTGCTTTGATTGTACTCAGAACTCGGAAATTCTGCCTTCTGAATAGGAAGATGTAGGTAACACCAGACTGCAGATGAGCTGCATACAGGGCTGGACTGGGACAAAAAATCGGCCCGGGCGTTTTGACTAGAGACTGCCCCACCATTATAGGAAAAATCATAAAGCCTTTGAATGAAAACAAACGCTGTTGTGACAGTGATGTACACTGTCTTGATAGTATATATGCATCAATCTATCAATCGTTTGTTGTAAGATTCAGATAATTCTTTTTTAAAAGCTAGACATTTTAAATGAGAATAAGAAAGAAAAGTATTTCTTTGTGCCCACCTCTCCCTGTTAATGCCCTACCTGGCCCCCCTGGCAAAACTTTGCTAGATCCGCACCTGCACAGTTACCAGCTGTCAGCTACCTAAAAAAGGATCCTGGGGTTATTTGTCTCTCAGAAACAGTTCATAACTTCCCTTCAACTCATTCATGTCACCTAAAAGGTAAACCTGTTTCTCCATCACCTGTTCAGCTCTGATGATTCAGTAAGGACGTCTCCTGGTTTCATCTTCATGTTTCCCTCTCACCAGATAACCAAACCGACATCATGACCAGCAGCTTTTTTGCAGCTGTGGCTCCAGCAAACATCAGCTGATACTAGAAATTAATATTAAATAAATTCTAACAACAGCTGATCAAGCTTAAACGTGCTGCTGTTGTTTAACGTGACATTGGCTGGTTTCCTCTTTCTGGTGCAAAGTGGGCGATAAACAAACAAGAGAGCCGATCAGCTGATCATTGATCAGTTTTCATGATTGAAGTAGAAACGGGAGAGAGAGGGGAGAGAATGAAAGAAGAAGAGGCAGCTGTGCAGCAAAGACACAGAATAACTCCAGCTTTGTGTCTTTTTCATTGTAGCTGAATTACGGGACAAACTGTTCCTTTTCACCTCAATAAGAAACGCGTAATATTTTATCTGAATACCAGACGGGACAGTTGGCAACTCTAATAACTTATGAACAAAATAAAGTTCAACATCATTAACTTCATAGCACCCACCCAGCTGTATAGAAACTCCGTCATGCTAGCTAGTACGCAGTACGGAAAAAGTCAGAATAACGAAAATAAATTCCACCTAAACTTGGTTTATATCTGACTCGGATAGCCTGCAGGTCATAACTTCTTACCTGAAATTCAGTTCACACTTGGACCAGCGGCCGCCTCGGGTCTCTTTTCCTTCTGCGTCCCCTTTCCCTCAACCACCTGCTGCCTCCAACACTTGCTAATGTTACAGAATCTGTGGAGCTTCCACAGATGGGACTAACGCGTCCCACGCGTTAGTCCCACAGATGGGACTAACGCGTTACTTAATAACGCGTTAGTCCCAACACTGGTCACATCTGATACTCATTTCCATTCCAAATGCTCCAAATCCCATGGAGTGGGATCAAATCTGACTCCACCCTTTAGAGTTCCTTCAGTGGACCCTAGTGGACCTGACTGCTTCTTATGTCGGTTAGATTCCCTTTGGTTACAGTCACATGGCAGTGCTCAGACTGTGGTGATGAATTATTGTCTTGTAAATTACTTTTATGTAAATGAAATTCTCTTTAAGAGGTCTTGGTCCAACACAACATCTTGGACTTCTGGTTCTGCTGTGAGGAGTAAATGTAGTAGATGTAAAAATGTCAAAGTTAACTTCTTGTGTTATTATTCTTCACTTGAACTCCCTTATCTTGCCCCTCTAAATGAATGTTAATGGTGTCTTTTTTCCATTTCATTTCTGCTTTAGCCTTTTCTCCCTTAAATTTCACTACATTGTGCTCCACCGTAGAAATAAGATTTATAACACTATGGCATATTACTTTAGAAAACTGTCTTTATAGGTTTTACTCCATTTGCATATCCTGTGTGAAATATACTTTAAAGTGAGCACAATCTCTCTAAATCTGGAACTAAACTTATAGATTCTGTAAAAAATAAAACATCTCCTTCCTCTCACCAAGCCTCACCAGAGCTACTAGCTGCAAAACACTTTTCAAAGCCTAATGCTGATCATCCACTCTGGGCTCACTTCACATTCACACCCTCCAGTTACAGATACAAGACCTTATTTTGATGAAAGGCAAACAAAGGTTGGTTCCACTCCATGTGCACAGGAAATTGATACCATACTGATATTATAGCCCTTTTATGAATCCCGTTCTTCTGATGACAGTAAAAAAGAAAGAAAGCTACCTTAGCTGCTCCCTTATTCACGAGGGGTCGCCACAGCGGGTAGCTCTGATGACAGTGTTCCTTTTTAATTATGTAAGTGTAGCTTTCTGTCAGAGGTAGTTATCGCATCACTTTCTTGACAGTATTAATAAGTACTTTTTACTTTCACATCATGGACAGTGAAGAAAAAACATCTTGAAGTGAAAAAAATACAGAATAAATAAAAGTATGTCTTTTTTTATCTGATTAAATATACAAAATGTCAAGATCAGGTATAGTTTCAGACTGTTTTTTCATACACTTTTTTTCATACACCTCTGTGGAAGACTCTTAAGCCATCCTTCATTTCTTTATATTTTGCTAACAAGGAGCCAGAATATGTATTTTTAAACTGGTGTAGAACATAGTTCTTCAGGTTTTCTTTGACTTATTTTCACTCCAACCCTTGTATCTGACATTTTCAGATGAATTTTGTTTGATTGTTAAGCCACTTAACACTGACTTACAAATCATTCAAGCATAAAAGGAAATTGGACAAGTGGAGGACAAAAAAGGGGGTAACTACAACACACGAATACTATCTGAAAGTCATTTCCTCAAGAAATAGGAAAAATTCCAGTAAACAACTGACTGATGCATCTGGTTAATCAGTTGATCCATGTACTGTCTGTAAAAGCCTCTCCAGAAATGGTCTCAGTGGAAGGGCGGCTGTGAAGAAGCATTCTTAAGAAATGGAAACAGGGAAAAAAGAAATTTGAAATCTCTGGTTTAGATCATTGTCAATATGATTGCAGGAGGTCAGGAAAGAGGTAAAACATGGAGCAGCTTCTGTTATGATTTGGGGTTAAATTTCAGCCGGTGGCAAGGCTGTGGGAAGTAGGGGTGCTGGGGATGCATCATGCCAAATGCAAAAAATAGATACATAAAGGTGTTGACTGCTGTGTCTTAAGATACCTTATAGTTGGAAGATACTACGAGGTTTCTAGTACACCTCACCCCCAGCTGTGCTCATGCACACACACGCATGAGTGTGCATAACACCCTCAATTCCAAGGACTTTTCCACAGCTCTGGCCAGTTGAGATCTTGTCAAAACTGATGGAATTATGAACAAAGAAAAGTTCAGTCAGATTTTGATCCATCATGCACTAGCATCTGAAAAGAACTTGACTGGCAACAGCTTAATTTTTCAGCATGTCAATGATCTTACTGTCATTGCAGTAAAAGCATACCTGGCTAGAAAAACACATAATGGAACACTATCAGTCATAGACTGGCCTCCTTAGAGTCCAGCCCTCAACATTATTAAAGCAGCGTGGGATCATCTTGACAGAGAATAAAAACAAAAGGCAGCTGACATCCAAAGAAGCGCGTGAATGTCCTTCAAGAAGCCTGGGGAACTATTCCTGAGGACTACCTAAAGATATGACAAGCTTGCCTAAGAGAGTTAACGCTGTGTTGAAGAAGAAAGGTGGTCATACCAAATACTGACATCCAAGCTCATATGAATTGCGCCAACTCTGTTTCTGCCATATATACTGATATACTATGTTTCCACTTATTTTTGCACACTTCATCACCATTTCTTTTCCCCTAGCAAAATCATAAGAAATGAGGGGTAGTCTGAGACCTTTGCATAGTACAAATCTTTTGCCCATTACATGCTATATACTGATGCAGTCATTGTTATCTTCCAGAATGCTGTTGTAATGCTGCCAAAACAAAGTTGAAATGTTCTGTAGAATATGAAAACAACAGATGCAATCATTTGCAAATAATTTGCACCTTATTTTTAGTTAATTTAGTTTCAAATATTGTTTCAAATATTGAAACAAAAGAAATTCATTTTGTTCATTTTATTTTATAAAAAAAAGCTCATTTTAAATTTGACAGTACCAACATTCATGTGCGCTGATGCTGGTGGAGTCCAAAGGTGATCTTCAGCCACACCATGTTTTCAGGTCTATGAATTGTAAATTGTTTGGGGTGAAGAACTCACCGAATAGTTGGTCTGCACCATAGTCTGCCTCTGCCATTTGAATCCATCTGCTCAGTGGTCATTCATCATCCAGTGATTTCCACTTCAGAATGGTGCCTGTTTTAAATGCAGTGCTGCCTCAGAGTTCGAAGATCACGGCCATTCACTACTAGTTTCAGCCTTATCCCTTTCAGCCTTATTTCTGGATTCTCTGAATTTTTAAATACTATTTACCACAGATGCCAAAATCCTATTTTGTCAAGTATTTTCCCATGCACCGTTTCAATAGTCATGTCCTAGATAGAATAGAAAGTAATATTCTCTGTTTTTCCTTTTTATGCCAAATCATCTTAATTATCTAATTAAAGTTACTGTGTGTAAAAATTTCGCCACTAGATGTCAATAGATTGCAGATTGGTGTTAACTGAGTTCTGTTTTCTTACTTGCCCAATTCGAGTGCATAATCCCAGCTATGGTGGCTCCTATTAGGACAAACTTAGACTGTGCACAGACTGTACGGCATAAGAGCTGGGCTGAGACTAGCCAGTGTATTTGTACTGCTGTCTGGACCGAATCTGGATCAACCCTAGATTTGTTCCTTGACTGTGCAGGCTGTCGATCCACTGTTTACCTCAGCTGCCAATGCCGGGTGAGAAGCATCCACCTTTATTTACTCTGTTGGAAACTGTAAAACCTTGTGACAGGAGTCCAGTACGAGTCCAATATGAATCAGAGACGCTCATTCTGACCGATGACAAGGATACTGAGGTGAACTGAGGATATGCTGAACTTTTCTGTCAGTAAGACTGCTGCTCTTGCTGCTCGTAGCTACTGTTAGCGGACTTTTTGGACACGCAAGCCTAATATTAGCTGGCATAATGCTAGCTTAAAACCAGCTGTTGTTGTATAGCCAGCTCTTGTCATCTGTCCAGAAATGGTTGAATGTCTAATCTGCTCTGGAAATATGCAAGACATAAACTATATAGCTTAACATAACTATTCTACCACTACTATTCCTATGCATAGACATGTACATGCACACGCACATGTACACACTTGAGACAGCATCAGTTTGTTGGAAGATGTAATTACACACTAATCTAAGTATATTTGTGAGCACAATATCTTTTTTTTCCTATTAAATAACCTAAATAAAAATTACTAACTGCACCTTTAAATGGTTGTAAGATACTATTAAATGTGTTATTTTTTTTGCATAAACACAAATTATTCTGTTTTTTATTACCCTCTTACTACTTCCCGAGGTTTAATGTGATTTTTTGTGTTTGTACAATTTTTAATGACTGCATGATTGTAGTTATATTCATTCTTTTACACATCCTCCTGGCTTTGTTTTTTTAGACAAACCAAGGGGTGTCTACAGTTCAACTAGAGTTAAATGTCACAAATGTGAAACTGATAGCTTAAAAGGTCTATCTAATTATGCAGCCAGTAATGCAAATCATTATTGTAGTGCATTAAATATTAATCTGTTTTTTATTTATAGAAATTGTTTCTTTGTCATCATCATCAATTGTTTGGTAATGCCTTAGAAGTTTCCCCTTTTGCTTAAAACACCAGCAGCAGCAGTTGGAATAATGAGAGCAGACAAAGCAATAAAATACAGAGTAGTTACAGCAATAAAATTATATAACTCCAATATTTTTAATTAAGTCACAGATTTAAGTACAATCTTCCACCAGTGTTTAATGCTTTAATTTCTATAGCAGCACATTCAAGTGTTGTTTAATAGCTGGAGAGGATTGCCTCTCTGCCCTTCACAACTTACTCAAAAGGGATCTGTTTTGCATTACGACCACTATTTCTACAGGTAAAAAGTGAAAGAAATGTGTTCCTCAGCTTTGACTCAAAAGAGAAGACCCTCTTTAAAATTTATTGCTATACCAAACCTCCAGGGATTGTTTGTTTCATTTCATCTGTACTGCAGTCACAGACACAGTCATACCAACAGGGTTTTGTGTGTGTCTCTGTGTGTGTGTGTGTGTGTGTGGCTGGCTCAGACTTGGCAGCTGTTTGTCAGTATGTTTATGTGTGTGTATGTGTGTTATGTGGCTGTCAAGGTGTATGAGCCCGATGGGGTTGTGGACAGAAACAGAGAATAGCGAAGGTTCACGTAGCTGTCACACTCTGCTTCCTACATGACAAAGACTGCCAAAGCCTCCATCCCTTTGCTCTTTCCTTCCTTTACCGACCCTTCCTTTCTCATTCTTCTTCCTTTCGTCTTCTCTTCCCCCCTCATCCTTTCTCTTTCCCCATCCAATGTCTTTTCTCTCCCACCATTGCCGCTGGTCTCTTCCTCTGTTAGTCCACTCTTTATCTCTGTCATCCCTTCGCTTTCGTTCAATTTCTGCTTCAGTTCATTCTTCTCTTTATCTCTCGGCTCCTCTCCTGAGTCCACTGCTTTGTCTCTGTATGTCTCGCTCCTCATACTTTTTTTTTTCTTTCAAGCAGACAGAGAGCATTTTTCTGTCATCAGCATATCTCCATCCACAATTCTTTAGAGCACTCAGTCAAATACTGAAATGCAAGTGGGCAGTCACTTGTCATTTGTTTTGATTCTTTCCCCCAGACGTTCGCATTTTCACTGTCACTCAAATCCCCCCACACACTCAAAGACACACCGGTGCCCGTCGAGTTTTACTTAAAAGCACTGGGTTTGTAAAAAGCTCCGCTTATTTCAAAAACACAGATGATCTGTTCAAACTTTACAGTTACATTTTTTGTATTGGGTTCGTGTTCCCCTAAGCACACCAGCTTATTAGTGAGTATGGGCTGTATTAAGTCACTTTCATGGCTCATTGCCTACATTCATTGCTGTTATTGAGGTTTGACTATTTGCAGGTGTTTTACTCTTACATTAGTTACTGTTTGAAAAGTAAAGGACATATTTTTTTGTGCACAGGTGGATTTTCTTGCTACTTTGTAGGTGTAGTTTTTCCAATTGTGTGAAAGCTACTAAGAAGGAAATTTAAAGTACAGTTGGAGGAATATTATAAAATATATATCAAGGTGAAGTAATAGATGATCCAAATGAGTAAAATAGAGAAAGACTGTGACCAAGGTGCTAAAGTTGAAGCTTCCAACATTTATATAAAGTCTAAGAACACGACCTAAAATTTCACTGAAGAAAAACAAATGGATTTGCTGTAAATTTGACTTGTGTTACATTAAACATCAAAGAGCATAATCCCTATTTCATGTTTTTTTAATGTACTTTTACTTCAGTTTTTGGGAGATACAAAAAGTTTTAAATACGCCCTACTCTCCAAGCAAAACGTGAAATGTGGACCCCAATAAATGTATAACCTTGTGTAACCCTGCATGAGTTAGGCAGTTACAAACTCCGGTGCTTCTGTGAGAGTGGTTGCATCAATTTAGTTTTTCAGCAGCATCTCCTAGGCAACATAAATAGCATGTGCCATCCCACCAACCTCTTAAAATATGAGAAATATCCTGTTTGGTGCATGGATATGTGACCTTCAAGTGACACTGGCTTTCAGCTTTAATCTGTAATTTTGTTTCTTCAAAATTGGTAAGAGATGTGCAGGTAAAAGCAGCAGGGGCAATTTTTAAAAGAAACAACCAGCACATTTCGAACTTCAGCTATTTCTGTATTTAACTCGATTTTAAATAGCTGCCTGAGAAAACAGGTTTTCAGACACTTTAAATATTGCTGGTTTTCAAAGTCTGAGGTCATGTTTCTCTGCTGGAAAATGGGTTCTGGTGAGAGAAGCAGAAAAGGGAGTTCAACTATCCTGGGATCTTATTCATGAGTGATGGGAAGGTGGAATGTGAGGTGGACCAGCGGATTAATCCAGCATCTTTGTGGTTGTTTTGGGACTGTTGTAGTAAAGAGAAGGCTGAGCTAAGAGGTGAAGCTTTCAATTTACCAGTCCATCTAGATTTCAGACTTCACTGATGGTCATGAGATCTGGGTAATGAGTTTCCTCTGAAGGGTGTATGAGTTCAAAGATAGGCTGGGGAGCTTGAAGTAGAACTGCTGCTCCTCTGTGTTAAAAGGAGCCAGTTGAAGCCGTTTAGGCATCTGGTTAGGATGCCTCCTGGGTGCCTCCCTCTGCAGTGTTTCTGCACATATCCAAGTGGGATGAGATCCCAGGGTAGACCCACAACCCACAGGATAGATTATATATCTCATCTGGATTGGGAGCGCCTCAGAATGCTCCAGGAGGAAATGGAAAGTGTTGCTGGGGAGAAGGACATTAGGAATATCCTGCTTAGCCTGCTCCAACCACAACTCAACTTTTGATAAGTGGAAGATGATGAATGGATGTTTGCTGAAGCTTCTGCTTATTTATACCTGTTGATCTCATGGTGTGTGCGAGTTTTTATTTCACTGAATTCCAACTTAAAAATATTTTTTGTTATTGACTGGGGCTAGGAGGCATGGATTTCTAGCTTTTGAAAGAGGGCGAAACTGGATTCAATCACATATTAATCTTTTCAGGTTGGATAAAAAATTTTTAAGGTTTGTGTCTATGTGTGAACAAGATCCACAGTTATAGGGTTGGATCAAATATATATTCATGATTATTTTTCTTGATTAATCTCTTCTTCAATAACCCCCCCCCCCCCAAAAAAAAAAACAAAAACAAAAGACAAACAAGAAAAAAAAACGGTTAAGCTAGTCCTCTAAATATTTCAGAAGATGACATCTTTAATCGAAAAACTGCTGTCACATAAAATAAGACATCAAGCTGAATTATTATTAATTAATCACAACAGTTGCTCATTTCTACTAATCACGTAATCAAGTCAGTAATGCTTAATTTTGTTTCAGACTCTGCCACATTTCTGCATGCACGCGCACACGTCACGCACAACTACACACACAAAAACGTGTCTGTATGTCACTCTCGTCAGACGTGAGCTGCCCGACCAACAATACTTTCACCCCGCCAACAGGATCCTTTGCCATCCTCGTTTTGATCTTCAGACGTGCTTTGTTCTGCTTGACTGAGCTTGTGCAGACCACTTACGCACGCAGGGACACATGCTCCACATGCACACCAACCATACACACACATGCGTGCGGGCAGCTAGTGGCTGCGTGTTCAGTGGCAATATTATTAATGGGGTGTGTCTAGGCTGTCGTAAACATCTCCCAACAGCACTCAGCGAAAACAGACGCACGGCGACACCCCCGCATCTCCCTCCACTTAAGCAGCCTGAAGATTTCAGCCGAGCACCTTGCCTGGAGCGACTCCACAGTCCCAGTTCCAGCGTCTCTCTGTATCTCCTGACCACAAACTGCTCTATAAATCCCGCCTGCATCCACATACAGACAAAATAACACTTCCTCTCTTTCTTTGCTCCATTCTTCCACTCCGTGTCCTTTCTTCCCCTCCCTCATCCCATCTGCTTGGGGTGAAGGTTTGTCTTGATTAGGCGACTCTGTTGGCTGCCTCTTTTATCACTAGCTGTGCAGAAAGGAGCAAACTGGCAGTGGGCAAATGAAAGCCCTCTATCTCCTTCTTATGCTCAACTCCCACCTCACTCACTGGCCCCCGATTTCTTTACTTTTGTTGTTCTTACTTACTTTTTAAAATCTTTTATTCCGTCTCGTGTTTTTTTTCTTTTCTCCCTCTTATTTGTTTTACTTGTCTCATGTTTCCTGTCTGTGTCATTTCCTGTTCTTTCTTTCTTTAGCCCCATCCTACTCTCCCTCACTCCTGCAAAATAGCTACTTGAACAAGTGTAGATTCTTTGCATGACTTATTTGTGTAGACGGTGAATCAAGTAGTCATCAAGCTGACACGCTCTACATATCAATGAGACCTGCTTTCCCTTCTTCACATTCATGAGTAATGGCTCAGCGCTGTCCCTGGGCTCATTTTGTACAATGCAATGAAGAAAGCACTAGATAATCTCCAGTGAACAAGAACTGTAGAGGAAGTAGGGAACGTGGGAGTGGGGTCTTTCTGAGGTGACACTTTGATTGACAGAGAAATAGTATCAAAGATAGTGTCTGGTCCCAGGTGGCACCCGTACTAGCTTCTATTTATCGTCTGTGTTTCTGTTTGTGCCTGTATCAGTGATACGAGGAGAAAAGAAGTCTGATATGAATCAAATACACAAATGCATGCACCAGCACACAAATGCACACCTACAGTAATATGCGTGGACATAAATAAACATATGTGGTCATGCGTGAGCTCCCAGCGCCAATTCTATCCTAGTAAAGAAAAAACCTCCTGGTGACTATGCTACAATGGGTTAGAGGTTAAATGTTTGATATATCCAATAAATGTGTTCCGCTAGCAGAAATTTCACTTCAAAGTCACCTTCAGAATGTGTATACGTGCAGACAGCATGTGACTAGAATACTTTTAAACTTGCTATAATAGCTAGAATGCTTTATTTATCTCGGCGAACGGCAGAACCTGAGATTTATTGGCGCTGGGACATAATTTCTTTCGGCAGGTCGTCAGCAGCGTTTATTTCTAAAAGTGTTATAATTTACTCCTGTGTGTGCGTATGTGTGTGTGTGCACATCACTGCAACTCCTACTACTGCTACAGTACTGCAACTTCTTATGTTGCAACTTTTTCCAGTATATGGGGCCATAATAATCACATAAAGTAATCAGTTACTTGGCCAAAAAACATGAGTTATTGTTGATACAAATGATCAATGGCTACAGCACACAGTGTAATTTGTCTTGTATTAAACCCTCCAGAAAAGAATGATATAAGCCCTTTAGACTTTTTTGCAAATAGGGGCAATGCCGTTTACCTTGTAAACAGATATATTATATATTTCTTTGCATACATAAATCTTATTTACAATATTTAAAAGCTTCTATTATTGCAATATTTCTTCTTTTCCAACAGCACCTCAGTGACACGTGCAGAAGGAAAATGTTGGAAAGAAGGAAAAAAATTCAAATTTAGCTGCACATGTTTTCTGTGCACGTCTCTGAAAATATTATGGTTTTTGGGGCAGAAAAATAAAGTGTACCAAGAAAAGAATCACGCACACACATCAGTGCCAGACTCTCCGATATAAGCATGCGTAAGCCCATATATTCATGGAGCAGTGTGCAAAAACCTGAATCGGATATCCCCCTGTGGGGGTCATTAGCTATTTTCTGAATGACAGTGGATTTTTATTTTTTTTTTACATGTTTTTTAAATGTTCTTGGAATGTCTGAGCATCAAAGTCCAAAGTGTTCTGACTGGGCAGTCTTGTTAATAATAGATGGTTGAATACTTTTACCCTGGAGCGTTATAAGTTCCAGTGAATCACCGTGTTATTCTGTCAGTCATGTTGTTTCCTTAGCTACTACATGACTGACTACAGCATTTGAAATGAATCTGTATATATCTATATCTATATGGGTCTCCCATTGCCTTAAATTCACTTTGACCTGCCTTGAACAGTCAACTTGACCAGTGATAACATAGCAAGGAGGAATGAGCCTTTAAAAATGCATGCATTAGCTAGGACTCTATCCTCACAGGACTGACTCTGGAGAGCAGGATCACGTGGCCCACGCCTCGTGTGTGGCCTTCCACACATATCCTGTGGATATATACTATAAGCAGTCAAAGAGCTAGACTAGCAAAGGTCAGTAGAAAATTTTAATATATCCCCCAACCCTGAGTTAAAGTCCTGACCTGAATTATTGTTTCAGTGGACCTCTAAGTGTGTGACTACATGAATATATGTTACTGTTTTATAGAGTTTTGGGGTGTGCATGTGTATGCATGAGTGCTTTTCAACGCCTTTCAAGTTGTTTTTTTTAAAAACTGGCTTCAAACAACAACCACGGGCCCTCACAAGTGATAAAAACAAGTGTGTGCATGTGTGCTAGTGTCTGTACCTTCAATAGCAAATGGCTTTCCCACAGTAAGTAGCTTGCAGTCTGCATCGATAGAGACCTCATAGTCCAACAGGGCTTTATCCATGATGAATGCATCCAGGGCAGGAGGATCTGTCCTTCACCACCAACAACACACACACGCACACACACACACATCACAAGAAGTGAGAGAGTAACATTAATTGAAGACGATTAATCTTCGGTTTTACAAATCAGATTCTGTTTCCACACTATTCCTAAGTCTCCAGACCTGCTCAGGAACCTTGGATTCAGGGCTGTTATGCCACTGTGTCATTTATACAGGGGATAAGATTAACTGCATTCTAATACACTATGTAAACACATACATCATTACCTAAACCAACATCCTCTGTCGCGGACTGATAAGGCATTATACACACTGCTGAAGACTCTCCTACCCTGGCAATATCGATCCAATTGACCCTGATTGACCCTTAATTATAGACTGTTCCTCTGTGTGCAGCCTGTGCTGCTGACCATGGTTGGCAGAGGATTAGTTCCAGGGAATAAGGCTCAACAGACAGGGTCTGAATGATAGACCTACACACAGATATGTATATATGTTCGATGCAGAGACTTTCAAAGTCAAAATAATGAACAAATAAACTCAGATTTGAAAGGCATAAAGAAGACGTGTACAAATATAGTCAGTCCAATGGAAAAATAGACAAGACTGATCAAATTACCTGAAACTTGTTGTTATTCAGGACATTTACCACTAAACACTGGCTGACTTTACAAAGTCTTTGCAGTGCTGGAAAGAAGCAAAGTCTGTTTTTTCTCTGTCTAGACCTGTCAAATGCTATGCACAGGGAGAAAAGTGGGGATAGAGAGTTCTTTTGGGACTAAAGAGAGTTGGAAGCTACCCGATGCATGGCCTTGGAATAAGAGTTGTGTGTGTGTGTATTTGAGCATGCCTATATATATATAAGCATGAGAGTGTGCAGGTACAACTGTAAGGTCTAAGCTTGTGTATGTGCACACGTGCGCACAATTTCCTCTGAGCTTATATGTTTGTGTGCACCTGCATGTGTATCGTGCCTCTCCAGGAGAAGGCTTGGGATTTTTCTTCTTTAAGATTTGACTGCAGTATTGGGGTCAGTAGTTCTGCCAACACAGTATTTTACAGCCTTACTCCAGTTCTCTGCACTGCTGTGACTTCCACTTCTCCTTTGCCTCACACGCAAACAAATGCCGCCTTCATCTTTTCTGTTCTCATCCTCTTTCTCTGAACAAGCGCTTTCTATCTTCCTACTTGAATCACAAAGTCAGCACATGCACCATCTCAGTAGCTCTGCTGGTGCTCTCTGGAGTAGGCATTGTGTCTGAGAAGTGTGTGAGTCGTTGTGGTCGTGCTTGGTACAGTACATTGGCAGGATAAAGTTTTATTTTTATTTACTATTTTTGTACTCTGTGAATCCATTCTAGTGTTTTTGATGTTTAAGGGGTCTAACCTGGTAAAACGATCTGATTTTACATAAAATAAAATGATAAAGTAAAATTTAAAAACCTGCCTCAAAACAGAATCTTGTGCCCAAACATTTAATCTTTCTGTCATAAGCCCTTTTCTTTATTCAACAGCAAAACTATGAGCGATGAGATGCCACAAAAACTAAATGCGAATACTAAGTATATTGCCACTCTCATCCTCGATTGCTGGTAATCTGATGGAGAAGCTAAATCCAGAAGACCGCTGAAGGCAAAACAGTTTAGGCTGCCAGAAACCAAAGTGGGTTCATCCTCAACTGCTTAAGGAAAGCCAGCTGGTACGGAAATAACAGATTTGCTAGATGTGGAGGAGTGAAGGACATGTAAAATAAATAAAAAAGTAAATATACAAAAGCAACATAATTTGTGAATGACTAATATAATGAATGACGAGTGTGAACATAGTCTAATTAACTGGTTATTCAGAATGATTATTTCTTGGATTCCTCTGTATGACCTTTCAGATCATCTTTATAACTTCTGTAATGAGGTTCATTTATTTCATCCACATCCTTTGCATGAACCTTATGAACAGAACTACTTTCTGTTTTCCATTCATTTTTATTTTCCCCATCACTTAAATTTGTTTTTTAAGTGCAATTTGTTGTAGCTCTTTCTTTTCATTTTCAATAATTTATGTAAAGCATTTTCAATTTCCTTTGTAAATTAAATGCGATACAAAAATAAACTTGTCTTCTGTGCTTGCTTTCATCTGCTTTCTGTCCCCATTCGACATCAGAGTGAATAATTTTTTCTCAGCACTCCCTACATCAGCCTGCCCCTGACCCTTATTCATCCCTCATTAAAAAAAAAGTCTAATTCTTTCTTTCTTTATAAACTACAAGGACTAATGAAATATAATTTATGTGTTTTTACCTCAGTTACACCTTATGCTGAAGTGTGTCTAGATAAGGAAAAGCTCATGATTATGCATGGTTTAAATACATGCGGCTAGAGCACTGAGCACTTCTTCATATTTCTGTCACATGCACTTGAAAAACAGTGTGTTCTCTTAATAAGAAAACGCTGATAAATGGGTTGCACACAACAGCACTGCAGGTGTAAAGAAAGCAGAAATCATCCCCAAAGCAAAACTTACATTAAGCTTGTAGCCTGTTCTTCATAATAATTCAAAATAAATATTTAAGAGAGAGAACGACTAACATGCAAATTGTTGGTGCAATTAGTAGAACTGTTTTGCACAATGTGCATAGAAAATAAGTCCACTGAATATAGAAAGCCACAAATACGAGATGTGAACGTGACTAGATTTTTTTTAGGTTAGCAGGAAAGAAAAAGGGTAAAAATGGTTATTTTCAGTATTTCAGACAGTGTCCATGGATTTGATTGTTTCTTACTTTAACATGTGTACACCTTCTGGAGTGGTGGGTTGGTTGAAGCGTCTCATGTAGTCGTGCATCTCCGGGAAACTTTTCTTCATGTAATCCTCAGCACTGCTCTCCCTCACTGTACCAAAACGGAAGCCCAGGGACGGATGGTGCAGCTGTGGAGATGGAATAGGAAGGCATGAGTATAAGAGAGGGTGGATATGTAATGTAAGTGATGAATTCAGGTGATATCATCCTATTTAGGAGTTTAGATAAGGTGCTCCCTTATTCCCAAGGCGTTGCTACAGGAGATGGATCTCCGCATTTGATTTGATATCAATTTTTATACCGGATGTCCGTGCTGATGCAACTCCGCAACCCTCCCATTTTTCCAGGCTTGTGACCAGAAATAGCTTGGGACACCCTGAGCCTGGGTTTTTGTCTCCTTCAGGTCTTGAACCCAGGATCTTTCAGATGTTAAAATAAGTAAAATATGTACTTGAGCTGATTTGCTTGACTACTGTTTTGATTTAAGTATTTATTTACTTTGATTCCTCTCTTGAATAAGCCCCTAGCACCACCAGGCGCCACATTTTGCTCTGATTTCAGGGCTGAACAACAAGTTTTCTTGAAGGATGGGAAACAGTGTATATACCAGGCTTTAAGGTATGTTTTCTCATATTGGTGAGTATGTGAGAAGTGCTACCCAGTCAGCAGTGACATCTATATTAAAGTCCAGCAATTTTAAAGGAGGCAGTGCACACAATGGATCAACTGCCATGGGTGTGTTTCTTGCACAAAACACAACAAACAACACACCACTGCATCCATTTAAGTAATGGTTTTACTACATTTTGTTGGGGCGGAACACAGCCCTATTGTCGGCAGTGGGTCTCCAGTGGGAGTGGAAGAAAGTATTTTTCCCTTATTAAAATTAAGTCTTGGTTGGATAGTTTGTTATATAGATATTGTGCATATTCATGTGCATAACTTTAATTGTCTGTTTTAATTTACCCTTGCCATTAGCGGTATAGTTTGGGCAGGAAGCTTTTAAAGTTATTGTTTGATTTATGCACCGTTTTAACTGTGGGCTGGGAACCTGCCTCAGTGAGTTTCCTTTGATAGGCTTTCTTCGATGCATATTGATGTTTGGAAACAACAACAACAATTTTGGTTCTCCAAAACTTCCAGCTCCCATCTTGATCATCTTTAGCCCAAGAGAGGGCAGCTATCACGATGGGGCACATATTAAATTCACAGTACTCCTGAACTCCCTACAGAGTTTAGGGAAATGGAAAGCAATAAGCCTTCACAAATATTTCACCATCTTCTCATTAGTTCATCCTTGTGTAAGATTATTATGTGTGTGAATATATGTGTAGCACGCTAACATTTCTGGAGTTGCATGTTTGTGACCTCGAAAGTGGTCTAACCTTGTCATCATGAATTCCTGAAACCTGCTCGAACGTCTTCTCCCCCACCATTACTGCAGCAAGGTTGGCCGTATAGCTGGACAGCACCAGTAAACAGAAGATAGCCCAAAGGTTCATCAAGAAGCGTCCTGTCCAGCATTTAGGGGTCTGTAGAGTGGAGATGTATGACAGGTGAAACTTGAGTTTGGCTTACGTTTGACAGAAACTAGGTTTGAAAATATATATGTGAGAAAGGACAAAAGCAAAAAAAAAAGAAAAAGTGTTTAAAAAGGTCCTTTCAAATGTGTCCCAGCTTCAGATATGTACCCTCTTCATCCAGTTCTGCTCCCCAAGGAAAGGCAATCCCATTTATTAAAACAGAGCAAAAGAACATCTAATGCAAAACACAAAATCTAACAAAATGTGACGGTTAGTGTGACACGTCAAAAATATCTCTCCGTGAAATTGGCTGCTTCGGGGAATGAATCCACCTGAACACTGTGATCATTTATTTATTCCACCAATTAAAATCCACTTAAAAGAAGAAAAGAGATGAATTTCCAGTGTTGTAAGGGCTCGGGATTAATGAGATATTAATTATACAAACAAGGTTGTAACCCATTATAAAGGTTTTTGAAGTGTTTCAGAACTCTTTGCACAATTAATTGGGGGATTCAAAAAGGAGAAACAGAGAATGGCATGCACAATACAAGCATAAATTGTTGTTGTTCTATTTGTTGTGAGCTTTTTGTTCTATAAGCCTGTCGCACTAATAATAAGGGCAGAGTTACAAGTGGAAATTCTGACTGAGGATCATCTCAAATAATTTTTTTAACATTATCATTACCCTTATGCCCTCGAATTGCAGTGTAGCAATAACAATCTTAAAACATGGATTCAGAGAGTCACAGTTTCATGTTTAACAAACCTAAGGAACCACTGCCATTAACCTGCAGTGTGGAGCCAACGGTCAGGACAAAGTTTTATAGCCACACGTAATTAGCTGCTTAATAACTTGGTCAAAACTCACGTTGTCTAGATACTCTCAATTCACTTCACAGCTCAGGATGAAAGTCTTAACAGCATGGTGGTACGCTCCTTTCTTTCTTGTTGTTGTTTCCACTGCTGCACATGTGCATGGAGCAGCACAGAATAAAAGCATTGCTCAGTAAATTATGGTACTCAAACTAACACTACTAGTAGCTACTGTTAGTGCAGTAAGGGGTTCACAACTAGTTTTAACTCATCTACTGTCAGTGTTGGGGAGTAACGGAATACATGTACCGCCGTTATGTATTTAAAATACAAAATATGAGTAACTGTATTCCGTTACAGTTACCGTTTAAAAAGGTGGTATTTAGAATACAGTTACTTTGTTGAAATAAATGGATTACATGGCGGTACTTCCCTGTTTCATATTGTGGCGGGTCAGGACTGTTTGGGTTTTGTTTGACAGCTACTTTCTGTTGTTCCAGGTGGCAGCGTTACGGTTGCCATGGTTACAGGGTGACGCTCTCTCTCTGCATGTTTCCTGGGTGAGAGAGGCCTTTTTGTTGTTGTTGTGCTAAGCTAATAGGCAGAATGCTACCGGTATAGCTCTAAAGAATGTAGCATCATAGGCAGTGTAGTCCGTGCTGCAGGGAGAATGGACTGCCATACACGTTAAGTGTCTGTGAGCGAGGGAGGGAGAAAAAGGAAAAGTACGAGCTGTCATCAAGCAAAAATGGGAGCTGGAAGCATGTAAATATAATAATAACCACTGCAGCCAAGAAGAGTGCCTGACGAGCCCAGTTGTAAGTAAGCTATTAAGACTCGACTGTACACCGTGTTCGTGTTTTCCTCCAAAAACAATAAGTTCCGTTGGAGCAGCCTTTCAACGCCTCTCTCGCTAGCAAAGTTGACCCAGACAACAAAGAAAAGCTAGTTTTCGGCTACGAGCCCGACACAGAACCCACCGTATTAGCCAGAGGTCCCTTTACTACGGCTCGGAGCCACGGACCTTCAGTAACAGTAATAAATCACAGCAATAGTACATTCATGTAGTTGTAAACAGCGTGATAATATATTAAGTAATCCAAAGTATTCAGAATACGTTACTCTCATTGAGTAATGTAACGGAATACGTTACAAAATACATTTTGGGACATGTATTCTGTATTCTGTAATGGAATACATTTTAAAAGTAATCTTCCCAACACTGTCTACTGTATATGCTTCTTTTGTGTTCTTTGCTAAGTTTAGCTCTGACTGAGCGAAAGTAAACAGAGCTGTCACAAGAGCTTCAGGGATTATATTTTTTTTAAGTTCTGTTATTCTTTTCTTCCCCTGACACAACAGAGCTGGATTTTCATTCTTTGCACTTTTCATGGTAGTCAAACTACATGACACCAGAGAGATACTGCACATGTACAGGTGCAAATTGATTGTCATAGTCCACAAATGTGCGTGACTGGTCTCTTTGATAAAGAGTGACTGTTGTGATCGAGACAATTACAAAGTACCATCCTGAAATAAATCTCATTTGTCAAGCATATGATGGAGCGAGACATTTGAAACGCCAGTATGCATTGTTTATTCACTGTCATGTGCACAAGTTTAACTTAGCCCTGCCTCAGGGAACAAACAGTTTTAAGAAATTAAAATCTCTTTTTGCCTATCGTTACAGCTTTCACAACTTTTTCAGCTATTCAGATAAAAAGACAGTGCTATTCACTGAGGCAGACAATAATACCCGAGAAGATGGTGGAGCATAAGAAACCTGGCTGTGCAAGCTGTACATGAGGTTTGAGATAATAAAGAATATTGCTTTTAACGTCATGTGTTATCATTAGGCCTGGATGGGATCTTGCTCTGAAATAAAAGTGGAATGACTTTGATTTCATTTTCATGCCTGAGGTTTTTTAAACCAGGTCATTCGTGTGCATGCCCACTTTTACAAGGTGCCGGATGAGCTGCTGGAGACGTTCATAAGAAATGAACTGACCGCTGCTTTAACTGAAGTGTGCAAGCTGCTGAGGCTGATGCTCACCATTCCTATTACAAGCACATCTGCAGAGAGGTCTTCTCCCTGCCTGAAAAGGATTAAAGTCTACCTAGAAACACCTGTGGACAGGAGAGACTTGGCAACTTGGCAACAACTTCAGTGAAGCCTTTTGATTTCATTGACAGAGTTGCTGAGAATTTTTGCCAAAGTGAAAGATAGGAGAATGCCCTTAATCAAAAAGTAGAGGTGAGGAACTACACATACTTACATGGCCTGTCAGATCTCTGTTCCAATATTGTGAGTTTGCTTGCTAGCAATCCACTTTGGTTGTGAATGGTTAGCTGATGGTGAGCTTTTTAAAATACAACTGCATTTGTAAACTGAACACCTTTTAAGATTTTCTGTTGCCCCCATGAGGCTAAGCTAGCAGCCTTTTGCAGCCATTGCTGACAGATTGGGAATGTAACACAGGGTGTAAAAAATAACTTTAAGAAATAACATATATTGGGTGAACTTGGACAAAAGCATTCTTCTAACTGCTAAAAATGCAGCTTTCACTGACATTTTAGCAGTACTGGCTAGAAAGCTAATTACGCTAACATTGGCCCCGCGGGATGGCTGACTTCTGTGATGTTTCTAGCTGACTGGTTTTAAAACATGAATCATTTAAAGGAGCTATAACTGAAAGTGAACTTGATGGATACAAAAATGATACTATGGACAACTTGTGATTTTATTATTAGCCTAAATAATAAGGCTAAAGCTGTATTTCCTAGGCAAAACATTACAATCCTGCAAGTTAATAATGCACAGATAAAATAAATCCCTGTTCAATTTAAAGGCCAAGTATCGCTTAAAAGCGACTGCTAATTCATTCTAAAAGCAACAGTTCATCATCTAACACACTTGTTTCCAATCTCAAATGGCTTTTAAGGTTAGATATGTTGACAAGAACATTGCTATCTCGGTTATTTTTTACCTGGGGTTGCCTGAGTGTAAAATCAAAGGAAATGAAGAGCAAAACAGAGCACCTAATGTTACTCTAAACCCTGATAGCAATGGCAGCTTCATATAGTACAATACAGTGATATCCTTGCTGTGAAACACAACCACACAGATTAATGGTTCTTGCTTGGCCTGCGGAAGTGATGCTCAGTTATTGCTATCTGTAGTAGTCAGGTATGTTGAGGATAACAGCTTATGTTAGAAGAGGAAAATCTAAATATATTCCTTAAGCATTTGTATTGCAGAAAGACTAAAAAAAGACAAAAATTTTCAGTTGGTTTCCTTGTCTTGACATTCTCCTGATCATTAAAGTCAAGTTGTAAAACTCAACCCAGCAGTAAAGGTTTAGCAATCAATTTATTTCCCCCTTTCTTTCCCATAGCCTGAGTAAACCTGACTTCTTGGCTGTGACCCAGCACACAGAGGTTCAGAGAGTTGCTCAAGGACATTTTAACAGGTCACAGGGCTGCTAATGAACACAACCTGTTAATTGACACATCGCCAATGCGATGATCAAACCTGTGACCTTTCAATAATGGGAAGGTCTTACTAATCACCCGACCGTTCTTCCACTTAAGTTGTTTTCTCAGCTTGCTTTAAGGGTAAAATGTGGTTTTGTATTTATTTAAATATTATGAGCGGCAATCTCACTATAAGGATAGGAATAATTTAAGGAAAAGATGTTACTGCATGGAAACTTGAAAAGCAAGCAAGTTATCTTAATGATTGATTCTGGAACAATGTGAGGCTATATAAAACAAAGACTGCAGAAGACAGAGTCGTTATTCACTGGCAAATACATTGAGATTGTGTTTGTGCACCAGTGTGACTGTGGGTGTCACACGATCTGTTAAATCTGACAAGTTTTTGAAAAATGCTGTTACTCCAAAGGTACATTTAATATTTGTAATTTACCATTTTCATACCAAACAAATGTCATGAAAATAAGTTGTCCTTTTTTTTTTTTTAATCTCTGAAGTAACAGACATTTTTTTTTCAAGTTGCTTTCAAGTTATTAGATAAATTTGCCTCAGTCTGAGGATTTGACTTCCATTTATCTTTCGCAATTCTGTTTCTCCCTGATATTAACCTATGTCGTCGTGCTTTTCAACTTTGCCCGCTCGCATGCCCCCCCTTCTTTACATCATCCCCTTTCTGCCCACCTCCACGTCACTGTCAATCTGTTGCTTTTCTCATCCCTGCTTAACACTTACCCTTTCAACCCCATCTCACCATCCCTCTGTCAGCCTTCCTAATATCGTCTTTTTGAAACCTATTTCCTGATTCGCCTTCTCACCTTCCTATCCCCCTCACTGGCCCTCTTCTCCGTGCCTTCTTGTTTTTAACTTTTGGTCTGACTGCGTTGGGGAGCTAACCTCAACTTGCTCCCATTTTCACCACCTTCATCGAGCCCCATCATCCTCACCATAACTCCTTCACTCTCTGTCACTCACTTACCCTTTCACCTTTCTGTCCCTGTATGCGCATTATCCTCCCTGTACCTTTCTACTTCATCACTGCCTACCTTCTTAACCTATCCCCTATCAATCTTTTCTTCTCCCTAGCCATCTCCATCATTTTTCTCTCTAGCACCCTCTTTCAACTTTCCTTTGCCATTGGCAATAAACATCCCATAAAGCATCCCCTCCCCCTCTTCTTTGCAATGACTTTTCCTCGCCCCGCCCCACATGATACCAATTAATCACAGAGAGAAGTGCTTTGTTACCTTGGTGGCCACAGTGCGTCCAAACAGTATGGCGTAGCAGAGATTAAGAGCAGAGGAGTAGGAGAATACACGTAGTCTGTTCCGGCCATGGGGTGTCATGCCAAAGGGGCTGTTCCACTCATACAAGGTGAGGAAGAGCGCTGTGAGATGCAGCGTGACAAAAATACCCACCCACATGGACCAGTGGAGGGGCCACATGAAGGCTCCAATGGGAGCTGCAGTATCCCGGCTACGGACCTGTTGGATCAAATGCAAACACAAGAAGCTGACTTGAGACCGTTGATTGCCATGCATGGTTTGTATAAACTTCTGTTAATGACTCCTCGGCAAATTAGTTTAAAAAAAAAAAAATGCACACATTGTTTTTATTCCGTGCTATTTATTATTCAGCCAGGAGAAGAAATCACTTTTTAAAATGATGAATATCTCATCTTCAAATGGAGTCGTATTGTCAGATCATATCATGCGTTGCAGATTGTCAGCTATAGAGGGAAATGCTAACCAATCAAAGAATAGCTACAGCATGTTTGAGGACTCTGTCTCTCAAATGCCTCTTAGACTCATTACACACTCTTAAACTGCATCCAATTTTGAAGTTCAGTAATTAACATACACTCTCAACTAATGATCTCCCGCTCCTTACTACAATACCAAGGTGAGGGGGGTTAGGGTGAACAATAAGTAGCTGCAGGCCAAATGATTAAATCATACCGGCAGAGGCATAAAAAGTCAAAGTAACACTGAGGACTGCAGTGCTTTAACTTAAAACAGAGCACATTTTTAGGACATGCCATGAATTCTACAGTCGTAAAAAAATCAAGTTTAAACCTCCAACAATTAATGATGACTTCAAGCAGTTGTACCAGAATGCCCAAGCTGGTGGAGTAGAAGGGTGAGGTGAAATCTATGACTCTGCTCCTGGCAGAGTTAATAGAGAAAGAGGTGACGGCCATATCGGCGGTTCCACTCAGCAGATCTCCTACCAGTCCCGTCCAGCGTCCTGTCCCACCGAGCGCCCCATACTTTCCATCTCCCACAATATATAAGTCGAATGTGAAGCCCATATCTTCTGCCAGCTTTTCCAACAAGTCAATGCAGTACCCATAGCAGCACTTTCTCAGGTCCTCTGGTAGTTCTGAGAGGAAAGAAATGATGATGGTGTGATATCCATTCGGACATTCATATGCATGATTTGGATGTGGTTGCACATATGGGAATTGTCTACAAACAGCCATGGCTCAAGGAAAATATTGATAGATTCTTGCATTACACTTCAGCTTTGGCATTTTTTATGACCTGGCATGGACTACATTTATTCACATTAAGTACTTGGATAAAAAAAATTTAACAACCCTCAAACTCATTAAAGAAAAGTAGAGCTGGCAAGATGTAATGGAGCTACTACAATATGAATTTTTAAGTTCTTGCCATGTTTGCCATTTTAACTGCTTTGGCAAACATTTTCCTTGCAATATCGCTTAATCAACATCAGCAGCGTCCCCGTTGCTCTTGCTTGGCTTCTGGACTTCTTTTACAAATGAACCATCATGAATTTTATTTTCAATATTTTGTAAGTTATGTTATGTAAAGGTGTAAATACCCCTCTGCATTGAAACGATTAATCCTATCAATGGCAACCGAATAAATTCACAGTACACGTCAACATTTAGTACCAGCACCTGCAAAAATTTACATTTTTCCTATAGCTTCCATATGCAATCAGCTGATTAAAGTTAAAGAAAGTCAGGTTGACTGTTATTACTATGCTGTGGACTGGATGTATAGCTGCAGATAATCTCATGTGTGAAAGAAATATCGTAGTAGTACATCTTTGACAAGATACTCTTGATCTCTTATTGATTTAATTCCTATATGCTCTTTATTCATGAAAGATGTAGCTGGTGAGGGTAGCCCTTGACCCTGACCCTGTTATATTTTCAACTAAACTGACCTGGTGCAATCCCTTATTGATTCTACCTCAAATTTCCATATGTGCTCTAGAGACATGGCCAGCCAAATACAGCAACACTGAAACTGAAAGGAAAAGATCTGAGGGTTTATGTAAGAAAAGCTTGAGAGGCCATAAATTAGAAGTCATAGATACTCACAGTACAAGTTTAAATGTTTCTGACAAGTATTACACTTCTACAGTATAATGGTTCTATAATGACAGTATTCTATGGACAAATGGCAAAATAACACTCACCTGTGCCATCCCA
Source organism: Neolamprologus multifasciatus (assembly GCF_963576455.1). Taxonomy (NCBI): domain Eukaryota; kingdom Metazoa; phylum Chordata; class Actinopteri; order Cichliformes; family Cichlidae; genus Neolamprologus; species Neolamprologus multifasciatus. The sequence goes on along the minus strand of NC_140457.1, from coordinate 11,453,955 downwards.
GTCAACCGTAGTATTGGAGTTGTGAAGCTGGTTAAAAAGGCCTTGTATTATACTAGACTGGTTAGTTTTGGGGTCCAGACAAAGCTGTCCAGCTGGACACAATCCATCCTCATCCACCTCCCGTGTGAAGACAAATGGGTGTTCCACCAGGGTCACAACCCTGAGGCGGTGCCCTTCAACCGAAAGTCCCGGCCTCCAGCGACCTCCAAAGTTGCCGTCACCCTGGCCATCCCCTCCCCTCACCCCGGCTCCAAGACCTTGTCCCTGGCTGGTCATGAACCCTCCCACCAGTCCCAGAATGCCACCCTCCAACTCCAGTCGACCTCGGGTCCACTGGCCTACAGTAACCCAAGCAGGCTGCCCCAGAGCACCTCTCTTCAGACTCCATACATGAAACAGTTGGGAGGACAGAATCCGAGAAACACCAGCATCGACCTGGATCAGGCCTGTGGCCCCGGTGAAGGAAGTGTTGGAGAGAAACCTCGAGGGACAGAGGAAAAAGAACAAATAATAAGTGGAAGCCAACAAAATATAGAAAATAAACTTGACATCCACCTTAAAAAAGTACAGCCTGCAATATTATACAGATGACACTAAACATAGTCTATGAAAAAAGGCTTGTGAAAAAAGGAAAATGGGGCTAATGCAAGAAAAAAGTTACAGTGTGGTTGCAGAGCTTAAGCAAGTCTAGTCCCTAATGGGTAATTGCATCTTCCAGAGAGTCATAATTAAAAGTTAATGCAGTGCAGTGAGGGTCTTCTCCTCCTATCTGCCAGTCCATACAGACAGTCATTGCTATTCGGCTCACTCGTCTCCACACATTAGGAGGAGCAATCCCCATTCGCACATAAATCTCTCCTGGCCTCTTGAACCACGCAGGGATTTTTTTGCACATGTCTTAGCATTCGATCACGCGGACATCATCAAGCCATGCGAGTTGTGTTTGATCATAAGGGATTGTCATGAGGTCATTGTAAATCATAGGGGTGGTTGTTTAAATGTTAAAGTATGCAGGGACCACTTCAGTATGGGTGCTGAACCGTGCCGGGACTGTTGATGATGTCTGGGTCAAGGCTAGAAATGGCAAGTTTTCCTTCCATATAATAGAAACAGGTGGTTGAGCCGGAGTCCTTTCACAGAACAGAAAACAGGTTTATCCTCTTGCGCTTAGTTCCCCCCCCCCCCCTATCTTTTATTCTTTTCTCACTCTCATCACTAGGTTATATGCATGCATTAGCTTAGATTGTGGCAGCTGAGAATATTCTTCATTAAATATGGAATATCCAAAGGATAAGGAAAAGGCTAAATTTATCTTGTGGGTCATTAACCTGTCCTCCAAGTTTAGCCTTTACTAAAGCCTGTCTTCCCCACACAGCGACTGATATAAAAATGTGAATATATGTAAGGTTTTATGTATTCCGCTTTAGTTCCTTGCCCTATATCCTCTCATTGTGATTTACTATAACATCAACATAATTGTAAAGAACTTGATTAAAAATGCTTCTGATTGGAAGCCATCCCCGTTCCCTTTCACATTAACTTATGTTTCCTCATCGGCAGCTCCCTTCTGTCTCTGTGGCCATAAAGCGAAAGTGCTAGCCTTGCCTTGAGCTGAAATCACTCATGGTAATAGCACGGCTGAATCATCATATCCAATAGACAGCAGATTCATCAAGCCAACCAACTCCAGACTCTTAGTCTAAGCTGGCCAAAGAAAGAAAAAAAAATAGCCACACTGTAAGCTTTACATCTTTTATCCAAGGAGAAAAGTGCAAGGTCTCAAAGGGTCCTCTCTCACTGTTTGTGACACATTTGTATTCATGCCCAGAGATAAGAGGTGAGATAGGAGTGTGACATAATATAGGGATAAGAGCAGTGGTGTAAAAAAAAATGTTCTGCACACTTTAAAGCTGCACCACCTTTTAGTTATGGGTCCTGCGGATTGTTTTTGTAGCATCAGGCCAGAGGCTGTATTTAAAGGATGACTCTGGATTTCACAGCAGGTTGATAAGTCACCCAGCTATGTCAGAGAGGGATGGCTTCCTTCCCTAACACCTGGCCCAGGTTTATGCACTCAGAGTAAATGTCAGTGGCGTGGTCGGTGAATGATGACTCTATGAGACTGTCCCAAGCATGCGTCTCAATCTCTTGTCAGTCCACCTCCTTCAGTTTGGAGGAAAGTTTACTCCCTTCGTCTTTTTCTGCCTGTCTGTCGGGAATGATACAAGGCCTGCTTGTTTCATTGGTTTTAATCTCTTCAGGGGAGATGGAATCAGCGTGGCAGCTTGTGTCGAGTGAGATGGCACTGACTGGCAGATTTCATTCTGATAACAACAACCCGCTATCTTTTTTCCTCCTTTTTCTCCTCCCTCACATCCTTTTCCACACAAGTGTGTCTTTCCTTTCCTTTGTTTTTACTTCTATTTTTCTTTAGCTGTATCCTACTTCCTCTCTTTTATCTATCTGTTTTTCTTTGACCACATTCTCCCTTCTCTCTAATGTATTTTTGGGAATAAGCACCTAGGGATTCTGTGATTCTGGACATTCGGAAGAACAACATCAAAAGTGGCTAGTTTCTCATATTTTTATCTTCATTGCTTTGAAAGAGTAATTTTGTAACTTTTATTTTTGTAACCTCTCATCCTTTCATACCTTCTTTACTTGCTAATATCTCAAGACATCCTCCCTCCCTCCCTGCTTTCCTCACTCTGTCCCCAGGGTATTGAGCTGTTAATTGCCTTTTCCATGTGGAAGTCTCTCACTTCCTCCAGCTTTGTTAAGACTCTCCGGAGAACTGCCGTGTCTGGCTGTTGGAGGCGAGGGATAAGAATCAGGGAGTACACTGGAGAACAAGTGCATGAGTTTGAATAGTGCAATAGAACAACCCCTTTTATCAGTCTTTCACTGGCCATGAACAAAGGTCACTGAGACTATTTTGTGGAGAACTCTATTGTAAATAGTTTATTCTGATAGGCTAGACCATGTGCCAATTGGTTGCCCACAAAAAGATTGCATCTTTCCCTAGAGTCCTGATGAAGTTTGAGTCATTTAAAAATGTCTTATTTTCTTTTCTTCTTTAAATAAAAAAACAAAGCAAAACTTATAGCTTCATAGAAATAGGATTAAGTTGAACTGATAAAATATATACCTTGGCTGCAGTCTTAGTTTAGCATGCACAATGCTTCATTAATTGTCTCTAAAATAGAGTGTAATAGAGAGTTGCTTGAAATGATATTCATTTGGCACAAAAGTGTTACGCAAAGTAAAATTTTGACTTGATACAAATTTAAGATTAACAACCATGGTGTTAAAATTCATACAGTCATAGAAGAAGAGAAAAACAATACAACATAATTCAGCCAATAAACCAATAACATATAAAACACAACTTATAGAAAATCAAAGATTTACTAAATAGCCATTACTAGTCATGATGTGATTGTTTGGTGTGATATTAAGATGAAAATAATGTTGTAGTACCCTGGGAGGCCTGTCTGTGTGTTCTTATATGCTGGTATCCTTTTACTACATTGGCAGTGTGTTTGGGATTATAGCCATCCCAAAAGATGAAGCGATGTGGGCGATCGTGGCTCAAGAGTTGGGAGTTCGCATTGTAATCGGAAGGTTGCCGGTTCGAGCCCCGGCTTGGACAGTCTCGTTCGTTGTGTCCTTGGGCAAGACACTTCACCCGTTGCCTACTGGTGGTGGTCAGAGGGCCCGGTGGCGCCAGTGTCCGGCAGCCTTGCCTCTGTCAGTGTGCCCCAGGGTGGCTGTGGCTACAATGTAGCTTGCCATCACCAGTGTGTGAATGGGTGGATGACTGGTTGTGTAAAGCGCTTTGGGGTCCTTAGGGACTAGTAAAGCGCTATATAAATACTTACCATTTACCAATCAGATTCTTTCCAGATGGTATTACATAGATCAAAATCTGACTGTACTTTTTTGCATTCATCAATTTCATTTCATCAACCCCACCCGCCCAAAAAAACCCTGTGCCACTGGCTAAAACACTGGTCCAAATCATGACAGAGTGTTATACAGATGGCCGTAGACACTCACAGTTGCACTACTCTCCTGACTTCTTACATATATGTTGATGATTATTTGAACCAAAGTTTTACATTTATATTCATCACTCCTTAAAGAACTGTTTCAGTCCAGTTCTTGTATAATTTGTCATACCTCAGCCTTTTCTTCCCGTTTTCATTCCTTACAAATTGCTGCTTGAAAGCCAGTCAGACAATTTCTAATGAGGTTTCTGATAAACAGTAGATGGATCATGTGAAGGGCTAGATGCATCTCTCTGGTCCCGTGCCAGGTCTTTGCTGTATGTCTTCCTATTTTAAGGATATTTTTAGTCCTGCCACTTCTTCTTTTATCCTCCATTTGTCCATTTTATTCTAATTTTTTTAAGGGCCCACTATGCAGCGATATGCCAAGTTTCCAGCTAATAGCTCTTTGGAAATCACCTTGATGGTGAAAATGTAATTTTACACCTGTCAATCCGTACTATTTTTGCCAGTTTTTTGTAACTTCAACTGAATGAATAATTGATAGGCCAGCGATAAGTGATTCAAGAGTGAAAATGAGTGAAAAACCTTGAAGACATTCAGCAGCCATTCAGAACTTTTGCACTTAACAAAAACTGATGAGTTAAAGTCTGGCTCCTTGGAAACAAAATATCAAGAAATGAGAGGTGGCTAAGGAATTTTGTATAATACTTTACAACATATTAAAAATATAGATATGATAATATTATAAACGGTCCATCAAAAGCCGGTTAGGGTTATAAACTCTCTTTCCAGTTTACCTCTCCAGTCTCTTCTATTTCAGTAACAGCCTTGCACTAAGTAGGACTACACTACAGCCTCAGCTTATCAGTGCATTTCATGCCTGACTAAAATAAAGTGACTACCACTGTTGCATGTTTTCTGTCTCTACAGCTTCTCTGTCACACATCGCCGGAGTCATTTAAAGCTGGTCTGTTGAACTGCACTAACATCTGCATGGTTGCTGGCTTGATCAAGTCGCTACAGTTTGGTGCTCTTAAATTCAAACTTTGCATACATATTGGCCCCTGCTTTCATCAGCTGCATTTGTTTGTAGTGGTTTAGGCAAGTAATTTATCAAAATGTTTGCCCTATTATCATTATTGTGAGTTGTTTTGGCCACAATAACCATGAAGTGAAAAATCTATCGTGGCAGCGCTACTCTGAACCTAATTAACTTGTTTCAAACTCTAATAATTGATGTTCAATAACACAACTTCCACAAAAGCCTGTGGCCCTCCATGCCCCATGGTTCTGAGATCCCAGTGCTCAACTAAACTGCTTTGCAGACAGAGTGCTGTGAGAATCCAGCTTGCGATTATGGGGCTGTTGTCTATGATCACTCTCAGCTGGCAGGCACCACGTGGGCTCAATATTTGCTGTGGACCCAGCTCCTACCACAAATCCTTCCCTCACCAGTATCACATGACTTGGATGCATGCTGTTTTATCCATTGTACCCTTTGAAGTATATCCATGTCAACTGTTAGAGAAAAAATATTTAACTTTGCAGTGAGTTTATTGCAGCAGGCTTCAGTGCATCATGCACTATCAGCCACATATTGCTCAAGAGGATTTCTAGAGTATGCGAGTGTGATAGGTTTTTGCACTCCATGTCCAAATGCGAGGATTTACGTTTTTCTGCTTCAAATGAAAATGTTTAAGGTTTAATGTGTATTTCAATCAGTGTTTTTTCCCCCCATGTGTCTGTGGTTATCATCGTAGACCACACCTTGTCAGACCCGTGAAAGCTGTCAGAAGCCTTTTTTTGAAAGCTGCAGGAGTTGGAGCAACAGCAAACAGAAACACACAAAACCCCTCTGGTGTCAGGCTGCCAATCTGTATGCCATAAAGACCTCCTCCCCACCTCCAGTATGACAGTGCTATTCAGAAATTACCACCCCCATGGTGCAAAGGACAGACAAGGGCAGCAACCAGAGCATACAGTACCACAAGTGGAGCCAGCAACTCCTCACAAAAATGTCAAAATGTCACTCAGAAAGCTAACGACCTAGCATGTATTTAGGGATGTGACCAGCGAATTTTAAATGCAGTTTTTCGCTGTCTTCTATGAATCATTCGGTGATTTAAATAGTAAAACTATGTGCAAAAAATCAGAAACCCAGGAGTCATTTAAGGTGAACCTGTAACTGCAGGGAAGTATAGAGTGTAGAGAGTATAAAGCTAGTCTTATGCTATTTGAAACAATACATTTTATTTTTAGAGGAGGTATTACTATCATCTCTAAGCTAAACCATAAAACTCTGGAGTTGATCTCAGTGCATCAACATTGACAGAGAATGGGGTTTAATGATGATCAAGTAACACTAGGCAATAATTCTAGACTTTGCTAAACAACCAAATTGAGATAAAAGTAAAAGTGAAAGCTTATAGCCAGCATCAGCATCAGCATCAGCATCAGCAAATCAACCCATACCCCCGACTGTTATCTGTAAGGGTGCTTATAGCAACAAACTACTCTGCATAGGACTAATAAGAATTACCAGTTCCTGCACTGTCAGTCTGTATACCAAAAAAAATACACTTGCTGTCGTGTGTACTCACTAGTCAGATCAAAGCTGCCAAATAGAGTAATTTGTTACAAAAAACCCTATATAGCTAAATATTATTAGAGGTGAACAAAGACATTATTTTAGCTATTTTTATGTGAAGTAACCCTTTGATTAGTTGGTGTATCCTGTACATTCTTACCTGGCTAGATATTGTCCAGAAGAGGGCTGTTCATGTCGGTTTGGTTTGTCATAGCAATTTACCATGTTCTGAGTGAGTGCCAAATCTGGCCTCACCATGGTTGCTGCAGTGACCGCCCGGCCAATCAGCTGCAAAGCATCCCGTATATAGAAGCTTATTGGCTTGCGGCCGACCTCCCCATAGGCTAACAGTCCAAGAGGACCTCCTAAAGTGTGCAGCGAATCTGGAGACAAGGGATATCCCATGATCCACTGCAGTGCTGGTAGTGATGGTGCGAGGCGCTGAGCAGCCCGAAGAACAGAGGATAGACACTCGGGGTCGGATCCCAGGAGGAGAACAGACGAAACAGGTGAGGGGGAGCGCAGGAAACGGGTGGAGATGATCTTCAAAGCCTCTTCTTCCATCTGCTCCTCCCTTCTCTCCTCACTGCTCCCCCCTCTTCTATCTCTGCTCCCTGTGATGCGAGTCAGGTTGATTATGTCCCACAAATGCCAGGTTGAACCACTGTACTTCTGAAGGTGGGTCAGTAAGCCATCACCGCCTTCGTCCCAGCCTGGGCAGATTACAGCTGCTCCTCCCCAGCTGTCCCCCCGGCTTCCTCTATCCCTATCCCCACCATCTCCCCCCTGCAAAACTGCAAGGAGCAAACTTCCCAGGGTTGATGGAGGCACACGGGCTGACATCTGCAGGTGAAATCGGTTCTGTGACAGAGGATAGGAGTAAATAAGAAGAGTTGAAAGAACCAAAAGAAAAAAGGAGATCAGTGAAAGAGTTAAAAAAATACAAAAATATAAAAACAGAATAAATAACAAAAAGAGAAAGAAGATAAGAGAGGAAATAAAAAAGCAAGATCAGACCAGAGATTAATAGATATCACCAAAACTAAACACCTCAGGGCTGAATAACATAAAATCACATTAAACGTAGCTTTTGTATGCACCAGAGCTCTGCAAAACAATTCCTGATGCGGCAGTAATTTACAGCAACACAGATTAGAAACAATCAGTCACATTTGTTCATTATCTCTCACTCTGAATGAGAAGAGTCGCACTGATACAAACAAGGAGTCAATGATTCGCATCTAATCTGCAACATCACAGTTGGCTTGGCAAGACAACAGTAGCATCCACAGTTCATCCAGAAGCCCACATTTCCAAACCCCACTGAAAACACTAGCTTGTTTCATACTGTTCCAAAATGGATAACACTGTTGTCCTTGAATGCAGCTCACAGATGGACCTTCCCCTTCCTTCCTTTGGGGTTTCTATCCATTTTTCATCCTATCAGTGCTCCAGGCAAGGTTAAGGGGGGAGACTGCTTTTATATAAAGAGCTCAAAGTTTAGCTTAACATGACCTGAAGTTCGCTTTGAATGGCTCCACCCAAATAAATAGAAGAACATCCTCTGGCACAAATGCATACACATTTTCAGGATCTTTGTAACATATATCCAGAAAGACGTCTGTGCAGTATAAAATAAAACACACACAGAAGTTACCTAATTGAATCTGTATACTATTAATCTATGAGCTTATGTCCAGCAACACTTGTGGCAAGCACACACATGCCTGTATATCTGAAGATAAGCTATCTGAACACAGATGTAACCCACACTGAGACACATTTATTCAAGTGGAAATATCCCACCCAGGAGTACAGAGTAAACAGAGCGACCCTCTGCTGAAAGTCCTTGAGTCTCTTAAGAGAGTCAGAGAAAAAATATTTGAAGTCTGGAGAGACATGGATGAATTAATGCCGTATGTTTGTCTTCCCGGAAAGGCCCAGGTGTGTGCAAGGGGACAACTGAAGATAGGTCTTCTCGTTTGAACTCCTCAGGGGAGCTAGAAATGTGGGGGTATCTGGTAAGTGGAGGTTGTTGGCGAGATGGAATGGATGACAGAGACTAATAGAGATGGGAAGGTAGTGCCTACAGGTGCAAGTTTTATTCAGTGTATTTCTGATAGGAATAAAACTAATATTATGCATATGCCGAAAATGTGACGATAGAAGATCAACAGAGAGCCTCAAGGCAGCTGGAGGAATTAGTATGTAAATCTATATCTGCTCTCATCCTAAGTTCCTCTGAGTACGATTTATCTAAGCTAGCACTTAAATATTAATATTCGACTAAATGTATGGTTATGTTATGATTCCTGTCCTGAAAAAATTGTCAGAGGCTACAAAAATCTGAACAGACTGAGTCTGCATAATGGAGAAAAAGCTGTAAATTATGTTCCTTGTCTACATAGCTTGTTAGAAAACGAGAGACGAATTGTTGCTGCATTTATCACTGTCAGATTAATTGTGATAATGTTCATCTGCGGGATATCTCACTGCTGCGTCAGCTGTTTTGTACCAGCATTATATTTTTTCCTAGCACAATCATAGATAGCTTGTTTGACTTTTAAAGAGATTCTTTTACAATTTCAATTACATTTAAGGCATTTAGCCTGCGCTCAAGATCAATTTACAGGGAGCACGACAGCAGAGCTACTTCAAGGGTGAGGATGTGAGAATAATAGCAAAAGCTCAGCAAGGCGTTAAAGAAGTTGTGTTTGTAGTTGCTGGTGTTAGAAGAGAAAGCAAATTAGAGAACTCGGAAGAGGCAGACATGGGGGCTGTGATGTGATTCTGGAGAGATAAGGTGATATGAGCCATTTCGAGAGGACGTGAGTTCCAGCCCATAAGATAAGGAAGCACTCTGCTGTTTTGGCTTGAGAGGGAAGACTTCTGAAAATGTTTTGTAGGCAGTCGAATGTGTGATCCACACAAGTGGACCCAGTGAGAAAGTTCTTAAAAGAAAAGAAAAAGCACATCAGTAAGGCTCATTCTGGTTATTAATATAATCCTTTCTTGTCTGCATTTGAATGTTTCATCACAATTGTGGTATTAGAGTAAAAGAGACATGTTTTTGATGTGCGTATTGGTGCAAAGGTGATGTAATGTAACATGAAACAACATCAAAAAAGAAGGATCACCAACAAACAGACACCTTCAGCTTTGTATGCTGAAAATACTCTAGCCTGATATAACACCATTTTATCTCACCAACCCCTTTTCTACTTTTGCAATAAAATCAAGAAATTCTTCTGTAATGCAGTTTTGCTATAGCCAATCCCGAGGAGAGATCTCTCCCTGAGCCTGTGTTCAAGGGTCAGGGGTAGCAATGACTCGCTGGAGAACACACACAGAGACACTGCTCTTAGTGATAACTGTGGAGAGAACTAAAATTTTAAAAGTGTGGTTACACTTCACTGGAGTAGATAACAATGCTCATTTCCACGGTCTTTTGCAAATTGGCAAAAAATGAGATAAAAATAAACATGGGCAGCACTAAACGCGTCTAAACAGAGTGTGGTAGCTACTAAACTTTGGCTTTTAGGTAAGGAAAAACATCCAGTGTTGTAAACGAAACAATTGCGCTGGATTTACAACGCAGGAATGAGAGCATCATTGTGAAGCAGAATGTAGCACATTTTTCTAACCTCAATTATCTTGTTTTCAGAAATTTTGGAAGCCAAAACCTTAATTAAAAGTAAAATGTAATTACGATTGCCAGCCTTAAGGACTCAAGCAAACAAAATTCTTCGAAAACAACTCTTAGTAAGGTAAGTTGGCAAGGCACTGCACTGGCAAAGCAAATACATCAAACACACCTTGCTGCATAATTCAAACTTTTGAATCTCATATCTTCCTGCTTATGTCACAGTGTTGCAGTGTAAGATAAAATGATTCAATGACCTAGCTGCTGATGCCAAGTCATAGTAAGCTTCTAACAGCTTACTGCCAGTCAGCCTTTTATTCGTCATTATGCTTTTCTATTAAACACACATGCACACTGTGTTCTTTTTTGGATTATAAAAAGGAGGCATTTGCCACTCATTCTCAAAAAAAAGCTGAAAAACCCTATATATAGCATTTTTAAGTATTGCAATGTATCCAGAACAATGAAAGCTCTGCCAGTCAGCCATCGCTCCAGCTTAATCCAGTGTGTCTTCAAAATAAGCTGGAAACATCAGTGTTTATCCCAGTTACACACCAGATTTAATGTATGCATGTGTATATGTTTGCATTCTGGCTTGTGAATGCTTACAACAGTCTTCACTTCGAGCTGTCTGCGTGAATCTGTGTTGTTTTTGACATCCTGGTGTTCTTGCCTCGGGTTGAGTCTGATTTTATTATTTTACGTACCAGACTTTGAATTTAGCGGACCTGAGGACACCTGAGTCATTATCTAGAGGAATACATGTGGCATATTTTGCTATGATGTCAGGATTAAAAGTGGCTGTGCTGTCTGGAACTAGGAAGTTTAACGTGTGTTGGCAGGCTTCTTCCGAAACACAGATTCCCTTCTGTGCTATTTTGTGGAATTTGCTTTGGAGTGCAGGGACCAGCTACAGACAAACAGTCCTGATCTTGCTAGCTGTAGTTCTGAGCCCCTCTGTGCAACTCAGGTCCAGACCCAGGTTTATCTTTTTGTAAAGTACACAGGACTTTTTCAGGCTCGGTTAGAACTGTAATGGATTCGCTAAGCAGCGATAGGTTTTCACCTGTAAGGACCTCCAGTGTGTGTATGTGTGTGTGCTTTTGTGCGTATGCTCTTATCTTCTTCTATTCTCAGGTAAAAGCTCTATCCACAAGCATGAGGTTAGAAAGACTCAGAACTAAGGATGCAAGATAAGCAAAGCTAAAAGAGTGTCAGCATTATTCCAATGAAATATAAAATCCATAGCCCCTTTCACACATCTGCAAATTAGGATCCTTGAACTAAACCTTTGCTTCTACTTAACAGTTCCAGTGTGCTGTTAGCCAATGATTTTCAGGTCTTCAAACAAACTGCAAACCTAACACTCCCAAGCAACAGAGAGGCGCACACGCAGTAGGCAAAAAACAAGCAGACACAGATACAGTGCAAACACACCAAGGTGTGAGCATAAACCCAAAAGTATCTTTGGGCAATGTGGAGTAAGCAAACCGACAGGAGTGCGTTGAATCAGAACAGGAGGTAGCAGCTCTCAGTTAGTTAGCTCATTCCTTATTTAGGTCTCCATAAGAAAAGCTGGGAGACTCAAAGGCGTGCACTGACTTGTAGACTTTCGAGAGCCAAAAATGGGGGAGGAAAAAAGATTTCCCTGAACAAAAAAAGAAATAAAAAAAATGAGCACCGAAAAAACAGCAGCACCTGCAGTTTCAAAGCTTATTAAAAGTAAGTTGGAAGGAAAAGCAAAGGGGTGGGACATGGGAGCAAGTGCATTTTCTGTGTTTGTATTTGAGAATTTGGTTTGTTGAAGGAGGCAAAAAGGCCCAAGCTGAAGCACTTAAAAACCAGATGTCTCTGCTCGGCCTTCCGTCACTGCTTCAGGCAACGGATCACTTTACCTTGCTGCAGCTTGATTTATTGCAAAAGCACACTCTAGCTCTAGTTGGGTTTAACATTGCGGTCATGGCTCATTTGCATTGAACTAAGCAGTGGTGGATAGAGTGAGGCCCTGCTTGGAGTTGTCCTCGCTGCTACATCCAGCTGCATGGACCTCTGCCTGAGTCTGAATGCCTGCTTAGCTTTTTCCTCTGTCCAGGAACAAAGCTCATGGTCAGGGCAGCACTCCAGACAACAACACTTCACTGAACACATTAATATTTTACACGGACTGTCACCAGGCGAGTTGCCTGTACGTTGGGAGGATGGAATGAGAGATAGGAAGAGAGACAGAGGAAGAGAAATTCGGATGTAGATGGGAATATATGTTTGAGATGAAAGCGGAAGAGAAATTGATATGTGGTTTAATATCCGTGTTTGTGAAAGGAGGTAAAAAGCGATAGTTTGCATCTGAATGCGTCTGCAACACAAAGGAACACGAGAGATAGTGATGGTAGAGTGCATGCGTGTCTTGAGGAAGACAGAGAAATATTTTCTCTGCAGGATGCCAGCCTTACATTTCAAACACCTGAGATGAAAACTGAGGATTGAAAGCTGAATGTCAGACTAAAATGTCAGCAAATGCAGGTTTACACGCACACATAAAATAATCTAAATCCAACTTAAGCGGAGCGATTTAACCCTCAGTGCACGACTGACGAATGAAAACATGGGCACTGAACATCATACACTTGCATTAATCATACATAATGAATAAAAAAGCTGTTGAATTTGTGCAATTTTTTACCCTCACAGTCCAAATAACATCCATGACTGAATAAGGCCAGTCAAAGCTGTTTGCATAAAGCAACACTGACAGCCGCACTTTTTAGTTGACCAGACAGGGGCTAACTGGGCTGTTTGCTTTGCTGTTGAGTAATTGTATGCAAATGGCATTGTTTAATTTTCTCCTAATTTCCTTACGTCTCCTGGCGGTAAGTGTAATATGGGTGACTTTAATCTTACTCAGCCATGCTGCCGGGGACTGGAGCTAAGCTTGGTGTTGGAAAGAAGCTGGCACTGCTACACAAGCATATGCAGCTGAGGCAAAAGTGGCAATGTGCGCACACCTAACTGCAATACACATGCAGGCGAGCAAATTACATTTACGTGCTCACACATGCATGAAAGCATGGCACACACTCACACATGCGCGCAAAACACGACTGTGAAGCAATCAGCCACTTAACACAGCAAATGACTATGGTTATCTAAGCATAACAGCCTGTTGGCTGAGAGAAACAGTGATAAGCAGTAAGATACACACTATTAGGCTCCACCACGGGACTGGCCACAGACTAAAGGATGGCTAAATCTTGTTTCACAGTTAACTGTTGATGGAGACAGTGCTATGTCTTTCTGATTGTCACCACTGAATTATATATGCAAAACCCTGCCTCCATCCAATTCCACCCACCATCTTCAATACGGTGATCGAGCGGAAAAGTATACAAGAGACTGTGGCCCTTGGGGGAGCAGGATGAAACAGCAGGCATAAAGTGTAAAGCACACTTTGAATTAGGTTTGATTAGAGGAAAATGGTTGCTCATTGCTTGGGCAGTTTGTAGCTATGACGATTTGAAGACTGCTGGAGGTATGAGCGTGTCGAGCCCATTAAACATAAGGGCCTTGTTAGTTTCCTTGGTGGTGTGGTGTGTTAGGAGAATTGGGGGCTGTACTGCAACATCATAAAAATACCACTGTAGTCCTGAGCGATTGTAGGAAAAGCCATAAAAGCCTTGACAGGCCATGTCTTCTCTTTATCTCCAGGCTCTCTGTTTATATGAATTGTTCTGCGTGGGGGAGAGAGAGAACTGAAATAAAAGGGGTTTCGTTCATTGTGCATGTTGGTGTCAAACCAACTGGAAGTGTTTGTGTGAGTTAAAACGTGTATACGTGTACAGGTATGATAACTATTTGTCTGGGTGTGAGGGTGTCTGCAAGAGTATTTGCGTGATAAATGTGAATGTCTATAATTTACAAACCATTTGATGGAATATTGTTCCCAGCGTGGTTTCAATTTAATTTGAATGATCAAGACACAGAGCACATCAGCGTTTTTTTTTTCCCATTCCCTGAAGCCTTGCGAGCTACTGTAGAACAGAAAGGACCAGGAGGATACAACGCACACACAAGCACATTATGACACACAAATCCAGACAGACTGATCACATACTCGAACCAGCCAAGTGCTTTGGGCTTTACTCATGAAGAAGTTTTTGCTACATGATTCCACAGTTTAATCAAATGGCGATCCAGGGGGAATAGCTAAAAAGCAAGCACATATCAAAGCATGCAAATTCTTCTGTGATAGTCGTGTTGAGTAAATTAAGTAATCCAGTGCAGAGTGTTCACTTTCATTATCAGTTGACTTCTGTTTTAATGAGCCTCCATGGGCTTGCGAATGTCCTGATGTCATCAATAATAATCAGATAGAGGAAACAGCAGGGGTTGACTAAATGTGCCGTTCTGGACTGGTTAGTCAGGTCTCTAGTCAGCCAATGTTAGTGCTGAGTGCACTTCTAGCATTGGTGAAGGCTGTCATCTCAGCACGCTGCATCTGCGCCTCTTTTGTCAGGAGATCCTTTGATCCCCTCAGTTGCAGAGTTACAAGCCCACAGCAGAAATATGCTGAATGGATTCATGTATCATCCTCCCCCCTACAAACAGCCTCTGGCCCCCTCACTATTTATGATCATAATAGCTGCCGTTATTTATTAAAGAGAGCGATTGTTGTCCTTGCTCTATAGACAATGTTGTTTTCTCTACCAGAGAGAATAATATTTGTCCTTTTGGTGCGGCCCTGTGTGTGATATGAGGCAGCGTAGTGAATGTGATGGTGATTGATTCCCGTGTTGAACAGTGGAGAGAGGTACAGAGGAAGGCTAATCTGAGTTATGATTGCTACTGTAATCGCATTTTTCCCCCTGCCTCATCCATCTGCCCTACAGTAGCGGATACATGCTGTATTCTGATTACGCCGCACATCTGTCAATAACAAAAAGGAAGGAGCGGCAGCGTGCACCTGCTCTTTCATGAACACCTTTCAATGGCTTCCCATCACCATGATTTCTAAGATCATGACTCTCTCACTTCTTGCTGTCCAGTTTTATCTTCCTCGCTCACTGATTTGCTAACCTGCCGGAGGTGGCGTCAAGCATTTGGAGTAATCATGCCATCACGTTGGGGGTAAACTAAGCTGTTTTAGATGCAGTGGCGCAGGGCAGAAAATAGCCTCTCGCTTGGCTGTAATTTGACCAGCAGGCAGCTGGACTTGTGAGATGAGAATATTATTTCGTTACCAGGAGTATGATACTAACAGTTTCCCAAGTACAGATGCAGAATGGCATGATGTCATTAACAGTCAGCCCACGGGGAACAGAGCTGCAAACAGCAAAAACTTCAGGAGGGACACATTCATTCACAATACCCCAGCGATGAAAGCACACCATGCCAGTAATGAGATGTCTAGAGCTTTGAGCACGGGGTGCGTGCCTGACTATGTGTGATATTTCTTAGTCTTAGAGCGTGTGTGCATTTTTGTTTGGGTGAATGTGCATGCTCAAGATGTGTGAAAGAACAAATTCCTGATGGAAAAGATCCCTTTGCTCCAGTCAGCTTGAATATTTAAACTCTGGCCAGGCTTCCTAGGAGTGAAATAATACACCTAGAGAGATGGAAGTCATTTTTGTTTGTGGGAAAGTATGAGGTGAGTAAAGGTATGTGCGCGTGTTTTTAAGTGGGTATGTGTGGGTTTCAGGATGGATGGGCTTGTGGTGAGTAAATGACCTGCCTTGATTCAGCCTATCAGCTGAGCTCTCCACCCAGGCTCCCTGATATCCCCTTTCATCCATCTCTATAAGAGAGAGATGACGGAGAGATGGAGAGGCAGTGGCAGACAGAGTGTGGGGATGAATATGCACAGAAGAGAGTGAAAGATTTCAAGTGCAAGAGCAAGCATAAAGGGGCTAATTAGAGAAGAGGGAAAAATTTGGGAGCAAGTGTGACAAAGGCAGAAGTGAACAAAAAGACTATTAGCCTCAAGTATAAATCTGGAGTAATGTGTATGACAAATGGCACCCTGCTCGCACCAGAAGTGCCTCTCTAATATGACTCTGAGTTCCAGTCGATTAAGGGATCATTTGGGGTGAGTTGATTTGGGGCGCATACGGGTACTGTGCAAAAGTCTTGAGCCACAATTCTTTATATTTTGCCAGGAATATGGGAAATAGCTGCAGCGATTCAGTGAATGATTTGCAAACATAAATGGAGATATACTAAGGCAAAAACAGAGTTTGCACAATTCTAGCAAGCTTGAAAGTCAGTATTTGGCATGACCTCCTGTTTTCTTTGGCAAAGCCTGAACTCTCTTAGGCAAGCTTTCTAATAATTTCTTTAAGTAGTCTTTAGGAATATTTCCCCAGGATTCTTGAGGGACATTATAAAAGTCTTAGTTGGATCCCTCACTGCTTCATTAACGTTGAGGTCCAGGCCCTGAGGAGGCCAATCCATGACTAATAGTGTTCCATTGTGTGTTTTTCTATCCAGGTATGTTTTACTTTTCACAAACACACAGTGTTTGTGATCATTGTCATACTCATAATTGAAACCACTAGGAGTCAGATGCCTTCCAGATGGTCTTGCATTTTCAATTCAAATCTGACGGTACATTTCTGCATTTATAATTTCATCAACTTTGACAAGATCCCAAACACCAATGGGTGAAATGCAACCCCAAACCATGACAGAGCCTGTGTTTAACAGATGGCTGTAGACACTCACACTCTCTTCTAGCCAAAAAATTCAAATTTGGATGTATCACTCCATTAGACCTGTTGACAGTCATTTCTCTTTCCTTAAGAATTACTTCTTGAGAGCCACCCTTCCATTCGAATAGCTTCCTACAGTAGATGGATCAACTGACAGGCCAGATGCATCTCTCATGTCCTGTGTTAGGTCTCTTCTGGATTTTTTCCTGATTCTTGATGACTCAGTTACTTCAAGTTACTCGTTACTTTCAAAGTAACTAGTTACTAGGGAAAGTAACTTTGGTTTTACCCAGAATCCTCTTGTTAATGTGTTGCTTCCCTAACTGGATACCCAGCAAGATTGCCAGTCTTCTAGCTTGCTTACATGTTAGCACTATCCTGCCACAAGTGCACTGTGCCACCTTTCCATCAGAAAGGAAAAAACATAATGTGCATATTTCCACAAGAGAAATCCCACGCCTGGACCTTCGTCGACTGCTGCCATGATTCTAGCCTACGTTACAGCGTCACGTGCGCTTTTTACATCCAACACAAAAACTGCAGTCGTGGTGCTTTCGATTGTACTCAGAACTCGTAAATTCTGCCTTCCGAGTAGGGAGATGTAGGTAACTCCAGACTGCAGGTGAGCCGCATACAGGGCTGGACTGGGACAAAAAATTGGCCCGGGCATTTTGACTAGAGACCGGCCCACCATTATAGGAAAAACCATAAAGCCTTTGAATGAAAACAAATACTGTTGTGACAGTGATGTACACTGTCTTGATGGTATATATGTATCAATCTATCAATCGTTTGTTGTACGATTCAGATAATTATTTGTTGAAAGTAGATATTTTAAATGAGAATAAGAAAGAAAAGTATTTCTTTGTGCCCCCCTTTCCCTGTTAAATCCTTACCTGCCCCCCTGGCAAAACTTTGCTAGATCCGCCCCTGCACAGTTACCGGCTGTCAGCTACGTAAAAAAAGGATCCTGGTGTTATTTGTCTCTCAGAAATAGGTCCTAACTTCCCTTCTCAAGTCATTTATGCCACCTAAAAGGTAAACCTGTTTCTCCATCACCTGTTCAGCTCTGATGATTCAGTAAGGACATCTCCTGGTATCATCTTCATGCTTCCCTCTCACCACATATCCAAACTGATATCATGACCAGCAGCTTTTACAGCTCTGGCTCCAGCAAACATTAGCTGATACTAAAAGGTAATATTAACAACATTTTAACAACAGCTGATCAAGCTTAAACGTGCTGCTGTTATTTAGCGCGACATCCGCTGGTTTCCTCTTTCTGGCGCAAAGTGGGAGATAAACAAACAAGAGAGAAAAGCCGATCAGCTGATCATTGATCAGTTTCATGGTTGAAGTAGCAGCAGGAGAGAGAGGGGAGAGAATGAGAGAAGAAGAAACAGCTGTGCAGCGTAAAGACACAGAAGGACTCCAGCTTTGTGTCCTTTTCCATTCTAGCTGAAGTCCGGGACAAACTGTGTTCCCTTTGGCCTCAATACAAAACGTGTAATATTTTCTCTGAATACGGGACGATTCCGTTTTTTACAGGACGGTTGGCAACTCTACTAACTAACCTTACGAATAAAATAAAGTTCACTATCAGTAACATCATAGCACCCACCCAGCTGTATAGAAATTCCGTCATGCTAGCTCACGCAGTACGAGTTATTGTAACTGACTGTAAAAAGTCAGCACAACGAAAATAAACTACACTTAAACTTGGCACAGGCTAAGCAGAACGCAGTTTACTCGAGTGTGACATCATTCCCAGGTCCGTGTTCCGATTTCCAAAGTAAGTCAAACGCAACACACGAATTAACGAATAACGACCCTATCTAAATCCCAGTAACGATTAACGTGTTCCTGATTTTGGCATAATACCTAGTTACCGTGCTCGTTACCACAATAATAACGTAGTTACTGTAACGCGTTACTTAATAACGCATTAGTCCCTACACTGGTTATCATTGATGTCTTGATGCATGGTCAATCATCCAGGTAAGTAAATCCCAAAAGGTTGATTCTGTTCACCTGGACGTAGCGTTTTCAGTGGGAGAAACATTTCATCACTCATCCAAGAGACTTCTTCAGTCTCATTCAGCCCATTCAGTGGGCTGGTTTCAGTGCACAATAACTAAAACCAGCCCACTGAATGGGTTTCAGTTTTTGTGCAAATGCACTGTTTATAAGGTTGGGGAAACCTGCAGTCTGCTGAGACTGAAGAAGTCACTTGGATGAGTGACGAAACGTTTCTCCCACTGAAAATGTTACATTGAGATGAACTGAATCAACCATTTAGGAGACACAACATTAATTCAACCCTTGAGTTATTGCGTTTTTAATTCTTGATTGATTCATACATTAGTTTTAATGAGTCTAACAAACAAGCCAACAAACAAAACCACTCTTCTGGTTGGATACAATGACCAGACTGAAAGTATGTGGGGAAAAAAGAGTCAATGTCCAAAGTAAAACTTTCAGAAATCGGAAGAACTATTGCTCAAGACTACTTTAAAAATAAGAAGGGGTATGGCTCAAGACATTTGCACAACACTAAATGAGTATGCTGTTTGACCTTACACCACCACTTGTGCTACATGTTCAGACGCAGTATTAATTTCAGAGGTAGCGAGAGCAGAATGAGCAAAGGAGAATAGGCTATTTGGAAAAAGAAAACAAAGAGGACACCTCTATACTATAATAATTTTACCATAAACATGAGTCACCTGAATGCCTTTGCTTAGAAAATTGTTTTGTTTACTAAATGAATACAAAGTAATTTAGAAAGAAATGCATCCGGTGCTGAAATGTCCTTACTTATCCAAACCAATCTTCTGGTCCTTGTACCTGACCCACCCACCTACCCGCGGAGGTACGACTTCAAGAGTTGTGATTTGTTCTGAGTGTCAACTTTATTTTTAAGTTGGAGACAATGACTCAGAGAAAGTAATTTTAAAACACATGAGCTCTATATTAGAAAACTGTGGACAAGGACGGCGATGCGTATAAAATTTCAAAGAGTATGGTTGCCCTGATACAGAGAAGGAAGCTCAAAAGCAAAATTGCAGATTATTACAGGTTTTTCCTATCAGTTCTGTCAGTTATACAATGCTCTCCTAAGTGAGGTCTGAGATTGGGGAGCACAGAAACCCATTTATAAAGTCTGATGGAGAAAAAAAAGACAATCAGACAGACACAGAGGTGACAAACTGACAGTTTAACTAAACGTATCTAAGACCCTGTTGTCTGGTAAAACTTAAATTAAGCAGGCTTAAATGACATTAATGATCTGTCATTGTATAATAAGCCCACAACTAAATATCACATTGAAAAGTTTAATTCTGTAAGTTAGTCTAAAAAATGGGAAGTATGGGTAACAATTTGTGTAAAAATATGTTTTTTCTTAGACATAAATTTGGCCAGTCCAACAGCTGAACATTTGAACAAGTGGGATCAACCCAGCTTGTATTAAACTGGCATTTCCTTTGAAATCAGAGCTCTCCTTTACCGGCTTTCCTATCCTGCCACATGGGCAGACATAAGGCACATAGCCACATAAATGTTGTGCATCTGTGCCTGTCATTAGCTCAGCCTGCCAATAAACTGTGAGTAAACTGTGCTAATGTTGTTCTAATGAATAACTTTCGAGAGGGGATTACTTGCAGTGCCTGCTATAGCGCTAATTCAAGATAGATGTTGACATTTTTCTACAGCTACAATTGCGATATCTATATTTAAGCCCTTATTTATCCAGGGATGATTTGCAGAGCATGCTGAGACTGCAGGTTCCTTTACAGCAAAGCACAGCTGACACACATTTATACACAGAGAGCTGCACAGCCCAACCACATCACAAGGGTCAAGAAGTGTGCATTCACTTTCCAGTCTAAAATACTGTGGGATTCCAACCAGTGACCTTCACCACCAGCTGCTTGTGGCACTAACAGCTGTGTTATAATTATATATCCTTTACACTATGGTTTTCATCAGAGAGCAAACCAAAAAAGATAAACTACAGCACTGCAGCTGTCAAATGCAGATTTCAAACTACAGTATTTGTCTCTACAGTATTTTTGTCATGTTAGTCTTTCCTTTGGGTAATTGCAAGCAGTCATATTTTTAAAGGTTCCTTGATTACTCATTCAAACACAGGAAGGAATGCAGATTACTCCTCTTGGTTTCAAGGTCAAATCTCTGTAGGAAAAAGTAAACCCGCATATATGGTGCTTTTGTAAAATGTGTGATGTTGTAAAGAAACTAGCATTTTATTTATGAGCCTAGAGCCCCAGTGACTACAGATTAACGCTACACAATTAATCGAATTTTAATCTTGATTAAATAAATGTGACTGAGTGATACTAAAAATGCATGCTTCACCAGTAGAATGCAAAGCAAAAGCAAATCAAGCAAGATGGAACAGCAGGCATAAAGTGTAAAGCACACTTTGAATTAGATTTGATTAGAGGGAATTGGTTGCTCATTGCCTGGGCTGCTTGTAGCTATGACGATGATGATGCAGCTCCAAGTTTCCTGGGCTAAACTCGATGAGTAATCCTATGTTAAAAGATATACAACAAAATTTTAATGTAAGAAGGTGAAGAACATCTCCCTCAAAGCAGGTCACCATCTGCTGCTTGGGGCAAGTGATGTTAACCAGAAACAGACCATATGCAAAGAGTGCTGTCGAGGTGTGTCTGCACTGCAAAGCAACACAACTTATTAAATCCCTCGAGAATACAGCATACACTACAGTATAATTAATGCATGAGGGCCAAGAAAAACAATGCAACGCTTGCTAACGTGAATCATTCAACGTCAACTCAGACATCCATAAAAGTGAGCCTGTACAGCATGTCAGGATATTCATGCAGCTCACAAAGGCTTACTGAAATCTCCAATGCAATCCCATTCCATTTGGGCAAAGATATGCGTCCTCTAAAGACGGTGAATAACGCAGACAAATTTCACGACAAAGGATATGGTTTCCCTCCGATCAGTTGTTTTTTCTTTTTTTTTTTCTTTTCTTCAGATCATCAGGCCATATATCCAAAAAAAATATTATCATTGCCACTTAATTTTGCACTCAGTCTTTCCATTGGTAAAACTCTAAAGATTTCTTTATACCACTGAGTTATTGTTGGTGGTTTTTCATTAATCCAATTGAAAAGAATATGTTTTCTTGCCAAAAACAATAATTTACATAGTAGCATATATTTGAATGTCTGAAATATTACACTTTTCATTCCCGGTGTAAAGGGCCAATTATTTATAAAAGGTGCTACATAACTCAGTATAGGATTAGTTATTCATGTCACGCTATGTTTTTAAGTAAGTATCAATCATTACTTTGTTATGTTTTTTAATATATTTACTCACTAGTTCACTTAGGAGATTAATGGCGAACATGTCCAGGCTTCAGGGGGATTCTCTGTCTCTTTTAGATATGCGTGGATCCATTTATGTATAACTCTACTATGACATAACCAGTTATACAGCAAAATGTTAGGAAAGGCAAGACCCCCTTTATCTTTGGGCAGCTGTAACGTTTTCATACTTAATCTGAGTTTCTTATCCCTCCAAATAAACCTTGACAGATCTTTTTCAATTTCTTTTACAATTTAGTTCTTTTTTCAAAGTAGCAAAACCTCTATATGCAAAACGTTGCATGGGAAATGGAGAGGGATCTCACACCTCTCCAGTAATTTGCTACATGTTTACGTCACGACCATCATGCAGGTGCAATGAATGGAGTGAAAGATTTTATATTTTGCTTTTAGCAGATGCGTTTAGGCCAGGTGAACAAACACCCTTATTTGTTTGCAAAGATTAATTTATAGAGCGGCAGCTCAATCTATAGGTGAAAGCAGTGGTCTGTTGATTTAATGTTGTGCTAAATTTTGGTGCATTTTATTAAAATGTATATTTTATTTTGATGGAAAGATTTCTACAGATGTAAAAGCAGTTTTTTGTTTACACGACAGTGCAATAATGATTCCCACTAAAATCAATGAATAATCACGACAAATGATTGTGATCTCAATACTGATCAAAATAATAGATATATTTTATTCATTTTAGCCATAATTGTGCAGACTGTTGGGTCTGTGTTTCCACAAGCCCCGCTAGTTTAGAGACTTATTGATCATGAAGAAAACAAGACATAACAGAACATCTTCAACCGGTTTTTCACTCGCTAACGAGGGAAGTTTTTGGTCAAGAACCAGCTCTTGGAGCTCACGCTACTAACCTGTCTCATGCCCAAAATCCTTCCAAGAGCAGCTTCCCTCGCAGCTATTTATTGACAAACTGTCACAATACACATCACAACGCAAGCACCTCCCTCTGTAAAACCCCCCAATGGTTCTAAGACAAGGCACTATGTGTGTGTATGTGTAAGCACGTATATGCATGTGCAATAATGTGTGTATGTGTCATGTGAGAATGTGTGTGTGTGTGTGTGTGTGTGTGTGTGACTTCCTGCTGACCAAAAGGATCATAAAAGCAGGAAGCTTACAACAGAAGAAACCGATCTGTCAGATAGGATGTATCTACAATAAAACCTCCCCCAGCACAGAGTGGCTGGAGAGGTGGTCAGGATCAAAGGAATGTCTTGATACTATAGATTGAACTCAGAGTTTACAAATTTAAGAAACCCAATGACAACATTCAACGATTAGACTTAACACCTACTACAAATAATGTCATTATCAGAGGAAAGAAATTGTGGTGCAGCCAAATCCTAAATGGTAGATGTAAATGGTGGAAGTTCAGCAGTATTAGAAGCTGTCGCTGTGCTCACTGTGGGAAGCTATTAAATAAACAAGGACTTTTTCAGGGCTAAAGTGGTGTAGTTAGCATACTCTGGAGAGATGAATCAGGTTAAAAAAAGTAATATCATAAGAACTATGCACTTAACATAGCCCCCGAGCCCCTTTCTCCTTGTGAATGTGCCATTAGTCATTTTGATGATTCATCCTGCATACAATGGTCTAATTGTCTGTAGCAACCGTTCCCTTTAGATGTGACCTTTACGCAACCTTAAAGAGGCAAGCACATGGATTTATTTATAAGACACAAATGTGCCATTGTTTTATTCCTGCCCATAACACCTGCAGCAAACACCCTAGACAAAATATACCCCAAGGAGAATGCCTAAAAGGACATTTCAGTGCTGTCTCTTTAGGTATGACGTATCATTACAACTAACCTTGTTTGGTTCATCCATGGTGGTTAATGCACACACTAGGGGCGGAGCTAAGTGACCTACTATAGGGGCTTTAGGCTCATTTGGATTCACAGATATGGCGGACACGGTACAGTGACTATCTGAGGTCAACAAAAATCAGACTTCAGCACAGGGGGATGTTGGTCGACCGTTTCCTCCTGACATGCACAACTGATTTCTGTTAACCTTTGACATGATTATCTCTAACAAAATGGGTGGGTAAAGTGAGAAATGATAAAGCAACACCTCTATGTGTAATTATGCAGGGCGATGACAAATGATGTCTTTTGTCATTTAATATGGGAGACTTGACGTGGCTGTCAGCCTATAAAAGCCAGCTTCATTGTATTGAGTTATCTCATCTCTGCCCTGGGTTTCTTATTTTCCAGTTAGTTGTGGAACTTGATTAAGCTGTTTATCCAGGTATTCCTGTGGAGGTATAGTGCTGAGTCTGAAGGAAGTTGGATTGGCTTTAATGTGGCTTGACTGTTCCCACAATATGAGTTAAAATGAACCATTACCAAATGTTCAGCACTGCTTATAAAATATTTTCCTCTCTTCTTTCTGTCTTTCTTTTTTTTAATCCTGCATTGAAATTTTATTATGCTTTAAGATTGATATCTGCAGGGAAGGTAAGTGAGTAAAGGAGTCTGTGTCAGGCTTCTGCTAGTTTCTTTCAGGCACGATCTCATGCACCAATTTTTCTCATGCTAATCTGTTACTGGCCAAAATACATAAAAACTGAGGAAGTTCTACCCAATCAGTCAATGGTGAGGAGAATATGTAGACATGCCAATGCTCCAATGATAAATTGCAAATTTTAACTGAAATCTGTCATAAGCTAGCAATAAAGATAGACACAGACGTTATAAAAAGTCTATGAAAAAAAACCTTAAATGCCAGACGTTATTCAAGTATTACAAGTATTAGTCCAAATTTCTTTATTTCAAATTTTGGTTTTCCTTTCTCTTCACACATTGTATAGCATGTACGTTTGTTAATACAATAATTAAGCCATAGAAGACCTGAAGGATTACCATAATGGATTGGGACTTGGGAAGCCAGCAGTGGCAGGATGTGACTGGGGAACAGATGGAAAGCTTCTCTCTGCTACTGCTGACTTTGGCATCCCGTGCTGCTGCACTTGGCTCATTGGAGACTGGGTCCAAGTATGGTTGACTACCTGCTGCACACACTGCACAGAATGCATAAAGTTTTGGTTTTGCAATGACTTTTCTCTTTTTCTAGGAAGATTAGACGCAACATCTGGGCTCATAATAGCTGTGAATCCATACCCCCAACGTACAGAGTCAGAACAAACCAACTCCCATGCAGAAAAACTCATAACATACTTAATTTTGGCTAGATATTTAATTTTTTCCTATTATAATAATGCCGTATGAAATTCTTCAACCTTCATTCTGCTCTGCTGCTGTTATGTTCTGTGCTGTTAAATCAGTAAACTGTCTACTTTAAAACCTCAACTTGGGAAACTGTGTAAAATACTTATGACACATGCTGCTCTAAAACCTGTGTATACATTTTAGCACTGATGGTGCCTTTCCAGATGTGCAGGCTGCCAATGGGCACTAATGCACCCCCATACCATCTGACATGTGCTCCTTTGAACTGGATGATGACAACAAGTCGGATGGTTTCTCACGAGAGGTCCTCCAGACTAGAGACTAAATATCAGTCTTTAATGTGAATTTTTTCACAGGACCAAAGCCCCCAAATTTACATTTCAACAGTTTTCCCATGGTGCGTCAGTCCATTTTAAATGAACTTGGACCCAGAGAAGACAGCAGCATTTTTAGATCATGTACACATATAGCTTCTTCTTTGCATGTCAGACCTTTAACTAGCTTTTTCAGGTCCTGAAGATCTAGTATTGATTTTTAACCTTTCCTACAGAGATTTCTCCAGATTCTCTCAATTTTATTTGTCAATATTCAAATTTGATAATATGTGTGTGTTATTCTGTAATTGTTTCACAATTTGTTGATGCTGTTTCTTTCAGAATTTGGAACCTGTAACCAGCTTTGCTAAATAACCAATTTACCAGTTAACCTAACTGAGTTGTTTTAATACCACTTACTTTTCCAGCCTTATGTTGCCCACATCCTAACTTTAGAATAGAATGACAGCAGTGACAAGAAAATTGGATTATTGGATGACTGCAAAAAAAGTTACAAATTTTAAATTTTCTGATTAATTTGACCAAAATGATTGGTTATAATACGTAATAAACACTATGTTTTAACAGTTGTAATTTATGTAACAATTGTTACATTAATCAACTAAAAAGAAAAGAACAGTTAGATTAAGTTGGAAAACTAGTCATTAGGTGGTGCTCTAGGCTATGTTATATGTGTCGAGAGAAGGTCATATTTAACCTTCTCTCTGAGTTGTGTTATACGTTGTCAGCTAGTTTGAGTTTGTAATGCTAGCGTCTTGATGACACCAAGCAGTCAGTGTAGTTTTAAGCTTGGATGAGCAGTAAGTCAATAATATTGACAAAACTACTATCAGCAATACTGGAGGGTAAAAGGCCTGTTTTAAACAGGCACAGACCTGGTCTGTTGTAATATTCGGAAAAAATCACTACGGTAACATAGTTAGCACAGTAACACTTGTGCTGATTAAGTCGCTAAAACTAGATTTTCACAAACCTTCTCAGAATTCTTTTCACAATAGTCCCAAATTGCCACAAAGCCTATATGTCAAACTGTTATGTGGGACAAAATCCCGGAAGGCCGGGGAGGAGGGGAGTGGAATTAGCCTGCCTTTCTTTTTCCAGTCTTGATCACGGACTAAATATCAGTCTTCATTCATATATGATTTGTAATGGAATTTCTATTGATCAAGCATCTTTTTTGTATTTTGTGCAGGCCAAATTCACTTGCCTTTAGTGTTTTCATTTAGCGTCTTTGAATGCAGAAATGGGAACAAACAGAAAAGAAAGTTCTGGCACAATCAGCAAGATTCTGAGCCAACAGGACCCCCCCTCCATTTGTAGGGTACAAATGTAATCACTGTGCCATTTTTGTCCATTTTGCCTCCTCCATTTGGGCCACAGGAAAATTAAGTAACTAATCTGTCTCTCTCTTACCTCAGTTTTCATCTTAATTGCTGCATCAAATAAATAGGACAAATCTCTGCACCAGGTCCTAATCACTTATCTGCCATTAGTACGTCTAGCCAAGGGGTATAATTGGAGCAGAGGAAAATAACTTCATCAACACAGATACAAGGGTGCTGGCTATGTGCAAAGCAACTATTGTCAGTTCAGAGAAAAATAAAGGGATTACGCTGCAAATTCTGCGGTGGTGTAAGCTAAATGTGCTCTCATGTAGGAATGTTTCTGAGCTCTGCGTTAACTTGTGTGAGCAGATGTGCGACTTATCTTTAATATTTGTGTGACTATATCACAGGATCTCAGCGCACTGCGTGGATGCTGTGTGTGCCGTCATTTTTCGTGTATACTGAAAGCCAGTAGATACATCCAGAAACAAAGTCAGCTAGAGATAAGACGCCTTGGGGCTAGAAATTTCGCCTGTCTCCTGACAAAACCCATTGATAACTATAGCTCAGCTCCTTCAGGCTGAAGAGCAGAAAAGAAAAGGAAGAAAAAACAGAGAGAAGGCAATAATCTTTCTGTAAATGCCAACTCAGAGTTTAACTCTCTACAAAGTCACCTCTAATTTAGATTCATAAAAAAGATTGCATGCGTCAGATCTTTCTAAGTAGATAGACATTTAGGAGCCAAACTTAATTTCCGTAGTTGGCAAACACCTCTGCGATGTGTGATCGTTCAATTAAAGGGAGCAGCTGTGAGTCTCAATGATTTGTGTCTGCGTGTGGTGTGTGCAGGTCAGCAAAGTTACTTTGGTCTACAACATTTAACCCTATTATGTTGCAAGTGAATGGAAAGCAATATTCACTGATGTGTGAATATTCCCTCCCACCCCCTCAGCAGTTGTATTTTTCATTCTCAATTAATATGACGAGCCGCATTCCAAGTGTTGATTGATGTTGATTGAAACATGTAAAGGGCATCAAAGAGCAATGAGAGCTGAATTGTCGGCCCACATACGCACACACACACTGGGCAAAGTGAATTTCTCTCCACTGTGTGTATATGTCTGTCAGCTTGCGTGCATGCCCCAGTGTGCACCCCCTTGACTCAGTGTGCCTGGGAAGGAGCACATAATTTACAAAATATCACAGATAATCGTGTCGAGATTAACGATCTCATTTTGATTAATGCTTAATGTTTAATTAACTCAACTTTAGGTCTTCGGCTTGTCTGAGGTTCCCCTGCATAGCAAATAGGCTTCTTGCTCAGTGTCAGGTACACCACGGGAATGAGTACATGCCGGTGAGGAAGTGGGACGGATAAATTTCATATTAATCTTCTGGGATGATATTTGTGGGTGCCAGTAGCAATGAATAATTAATATTACCTAAACAAAATGAAGAATAACAAAATAATAAATAGTACACGGCGGAATGTGTAAATGTACAGTAGGTGAGAGATTGTGTGCATACTTCTATAAAATATGTTCCACATCTCTGAAACTATATTTTACATTTGAACCCTTCAAGCACTGACATTCTATGTCTAATGTGAAACATACATAAAAGTTTGCACACTTGAGTGTGAAGCCATATGCCAGAGCAGGGGAGATTATGCCAATACTGGGTATAGTATGCACGAGCATGTGTGAGCGCATAGTGTGCTGGTGATTATACGCACCGCCTTTTATCTAAGACCTTTCTTTGAAGCTTACGTTGGCATACAAAACAAAGTAACCATGAAATTGACACGCCATCCTTTGGTCCGACCACGTGCACATCCAAATTATCCATTTGGTTGTCTGGAAGTCCTTCTAGTAATGATTCATCAATGTAAAATCTCTACCTTTCAATGTGTGTTATGTTCTGTAGCCAGGATATGAAAGCCTACAGTTGTCTCAGACATTTTTTTCCCCTCCTGTCTCTCAGCTCCTCCTGCTGCTGCTTTCTTCTCCCAGCTGGCATACCCTGCACCAGTCTGATAACGTGATTTCACGCAAAAGTGAAATCCTCCTCATGTCTGATGTGTGCATCTCTCACTCAATTCCCTTCTTTCCCCAGCGTCAACCTTTCCTCTTCCTTCACCTCCTGTTATACCCCACCTGACATTTTTAGGGAGTCTGCTCAAAGGGAAAAGATACTTTGTGGCACTGGTAGGTCAAAGTGTGTGTGTGTGTGTGCGTGCATGCACACGAGAAAGGAGGTGGTGGAGAAATCAGTGCCTTTGGCAGGTGTGTCCCCATATGTATAAAATACTCAGCAAGAGAGCAGTTGCAGGGAAGAGAGAAGAGGGATTGTAATTGGCAGGTATGCATATGTCGTAGTGGTAAATGGGAGCTCTGAAGGGTAGTTTCGCATTTGGGAGTATCTTTAATATCAGATTAAGCATCTGACGGATAAAGGAAAAGGAGGGAGAGAGAGAGAGATTGAATGCGTGCAAGTGTGTCTGTGAAAAGCTACACCCTTAAGAGAGACAGAAAATGAATTTTTGAAAGATAGCCAAGAGATAAAATGACATTTACGGATCAGAAATTCACAAGTCTTCCATTCTTGAACATCAGGCAGTCTGTCCTTTCCTTGGGAGCGATCTGTCACCTCAGTTGGGCCCCTGAGCTTTGTAAAAATCATGCAGATGGAAATGGTGTGCACAAGCAGCTCTACTTTGTGCCAGCTCTACTGATTTACAGAAAAGAGTGGTTGTGGTGAGTAGAGCCTTTTCAGAAAAGTTTTTCTTCTTTTTAACTGCATTTTTTTTTCCAGGAACCACATTCAAGCTTTGTCACGTTCGCCCTATTTCTCAATTTGCCTCTTTCGCGCCACTTTCACTTTGCTTAAGAAGATCCTTACACTTTACTCCCACCACATTTTTTCCAAGCAGTAACAGTTCAATTCAAACTTGTATCCATGACCACAAGAGTGGTACACCTAGTGCTTTACTGAAGCATGAGCAAATCGATCCACGGGGGTGTTTATGGTTCTAGGACTGGCATGGGATCCTTTCAGAGTGTGTGAAATGTTTGGAAGTGAGTATAAAAGCAATAGAATCAGGACCTCTGATTCCTTTTCTGTTTGGTTATCGAACACTGAGTTTGGGGGCACCACAGGGAGCATAATCTACTTTTTGTTTTTATGAGTTGGGGTGACCAACTTTTCTGTTACCAAACAAACCTGCACAACGCTAGAGAACGGAGATTTGGCAAAAGCATGAGCATTACAGACAAAATTTCTTTGGATGCAACTTCAAAAGCCCTTCTTCTGGTTTATCTGCAGCCATTTTGAGAATGCTTCTGTGACTCTGTTTTTTTTCTGGTATCATTGGTTTTCAGCATAGCATAGCTACAAACTGAGCAGCTGTCCTTTTTATCCTTAATCAAATACACAAACGTTTTAAGAAAAATGACCAAAACCACCACCCGAGGAAATTACACCCTATGATTAATCGAATAATGCTGAATTATATTACAAACTGGCAGTAAAACACACAGACAATCAGTCAATCAAAATTAGGACTGAGTGGCCATAAAAGAAGAAAAAATCAATTTAAATTAAAACCAAATTATTCCTTTATTTTAATATAATTCTTAAAAATTTATCTACAATCACAATATTAGATGGTTAAAAACAACAGCTCCACTAAATCAACAAATCAATATGGCCAACTTGGAGCCACTTGAGGAGGCAATCGGCACTGAGGAGTGCCCGGGGCTGCTACCCACTACTCACTAAACAGGTCTCACTGCAAATCTTACTGGTGCACTTTATTTTTGTGTCCTGGAGTTCTTACTGACATGCATAAGTGTAAAGAGGGGACCTTATCAAAAGTGCCTAGCCTAGTAACAAGCTGATGTTGCACCATACAAAAAGGAAAAACTAAAAAGCATCAGATTGCTCACTCTAAAGCATACAAATTAACAAGACAGGGCAACTCAGTTAAAATGCAGAACATAAAAAGGTGGAAATGCGATTAACGCATTAAACGCAGTCCGGCTAAAATTATCATTAGGAAATATAAGAGACAACCCATGAAAAGGAGAAAAATCCTTGTTATCCAGGGTTTGCACTACTTTAGCACCCTAAGAGAACCTATCCCAGCTCTCTTAGGGTAAGAGGCAGGGTAACACATACAGACAGACAACCATTCGCACTCACATTCACACCTATGGGCAACTTAGAATGAACCTATTCCCACTAACGGCATGTCATTGGACTGTGGGAGCAAGCCGGAGTACCTGGAGAGAACCCACAAAGACACGGGGAGAACATGCTCCACACAGAAAGACTCTGGCCTGATGGTGGAACTGAACTCAGGACCTTCTTGCTGTGAGGCAACCGTGCTAACCACCGTGCTGCCTCGAGGCAAAACAGTGTGAATCTATTCACTGTCAGGTAATAGACAGTATTTTTTTCTGTACAATGCTGATGGGCCAGCTGAAACCAAGCCTATCCTAAAACCAAACGACAGTGGTATATGAGTCCCTAAATCCAAACCTGTAAATGAATTAATACATTTATCATCATTCATTTGTCAGCCAAAAGTCGGAGTTGCTTTAATATAATATGTGATACACAACAGTTTTAAAATATTTATAATGTATATGTCAGGCAATGCTGGAGCGATGAGAGAGAGAGGAGAAGGTGTTTTTTTTTTAATTCATTCCAAAACACCACTGCAGATAACATTCATCAATCCCGCAATCACAATAGAGAATTTCTGCCTAAGTGAACGTCTGGTGGACGGCTTTTACAAGCCAGTGAGAAGGTGGCAGCTGACTAAAAATAGCCCTGCAGCAGGGTCTCATAAATGGGAAGGAGAAACAGTAAAGGGGAACGAAACGAAAAACACACACACACACCCACACACCCAAGTGGTGATTTCATTTCCCTACCTGTCATATCGCGGCTAAATAACTCTGGTCAGGGTATTACAAGCGCTGGGCTCGATGGCTCTGAACAGCAGTCCCATACAGGTGGGAAATGAGTAGGAGGAAAATAGGGGAAAGGAAAGCGATAAGCAGGAGGGAAGGGTGAGTGAGGCAAAAACAAAAAGAGAGAGTAGAGAAGATGGATAGACCGAGAAGTAGAGGTGGAGAGGGGAGAAGAAGTGAGAAAAACGATGCTGCGAAAGGAATGAGGAAATGGAGAGGAAACTGAGAGAGACGGAGAAACAGAGAGGTGAGAAGACAAGTCTTAATAAGAAAAAGAAGGATGAAAATGGGACGAAGAATCGGAATGCCCGAAGGAACAGGAGAGAGTCCTGCTGTGCGTGCTCGTGCGCGGACACACACACGTAAAACACGCGCACACACAGACTGAGGTAGACTCTGACAGATGGAATTACACACTCCTATAACTCTGTAACTGTAGTGGAACACACACAAAGGTGACAGTTGACTTTCTGCAGCCAGAGTTCTCTGGGCAAGGTTACATCCTCAGCAAGTTTACACATGTCTCTCTATCTCTCACCCTCACACAGACTCTGTCACACACCCACGCACAGATAGAGAGAAACAAAGGTACTCTCACTGCTTCCAGTGCCATATTGTGACAAACTGCAGTGGTGTCCTGCCAAGAGAAAGACGTGTGCATGTGAGTGGTAGAAATGAGAGGTGGATGTGGAGAGCAAAAAGTGTGGGAAGGAGTAGAAGAGAGTGAGGCTCACTTAGAGGCAATGAGAAAGAGAAAAAAATGAAAGTAAATGGGGTACATTTTGTATTTGTGCCCAAGCACAGCAGGGACAGGACACTATTTGCTATTAAATGACAGGACTAGACTGACAGTCATTAAAATCTGTGCACACAGTGGGCAGTGCAGGTATTATTATACTTAAAGGTATCCCAGTCTTCGAGCCAGGATAAGAGTGCATGATCTGGGTGTATTTAGGCTTCAAGGACACTTGATTGAAGTCATAAAAATGAAAGATGACTTGTTGGAACGGAGTCACTGCGGAATCTCTCCCTTAACTTCTCTTTTCCTCCCACCTCTCCTGCCTCCACCCTTCTCTTTCCCCTCCCCTCTCCCCCCCCCCCCCCCCTCTCTCTCCTCTGCGGGCTCTTTATCCTGCCAAAACAGTGCCTTCGTCCCTCACCCTCAGAGGTAGAGGCAGGGATAATTGAAAAAGTTCTCACACTGGGAGTTTAGTAAAGGAGATAAGAGGAGAAGTTGGAGGGTGTGAAAAGTGTTAACTGCACAACAAATATACAGGATGAATGTGTTTGTTTGGTGAGAGGGAGGGAGACAAAGTACGAAGAGCAGGAAGAGAATTTTTCTGCCTTGAGTAAAAAAAGAGGGGGGGAAAAAGTCAGTAAGCAATAAATGGAGAGTTTGTGTGTGGCAACCGGGCAAGGGAGGGAAAGAGAAAATGAAAGCATTATCTTATCTACTTTAGCCATCGCTACTGTCCACTGGCTCAGAGTATAATACCCACTTATGCAAATACATCCACATCTCTGTTCCCATGATACAGTGGAAGCCCTAACACCAGTTTAACAAAGTGTGTTTTTGTGTCAGCATGTGTGCAAATGCACCTCTTGGGTCTGTGTCTAGTTGTGTGGATTCTGTGTGTGCAGGAAACTGCCGTGCCAGAAAAGACGCCAACATCCCCTCCTCTCTCTCTCCCTCCAACCATCTATCCATGCCTTGCTTCCCTTCATCCCTCATTCTCTCTTCCTGGCTCCATACAGTACTTCCCTCCCTGCTGAAATCCCTCTCTCCGCTTTCCTTCCATCTTTTTTTCTTTCCAGCCCCCTCTCTCCCTGCTTTCTTCTCTTCCTCCTCTCCCATTCCCTCCTTCTGTAACTGTCTTTTTTCTTTTCATGGCCACCTCAAATAGCTTCAGATCAATCAAAGGCATTCACCGGAGTTTGTTAGTGAGCCTCTTTTGTGAGAGAAAGAAGCCATGGACCCAAGGGTCTGTTGCCCTCATAATTAAATAGCTAGAGGACTGGATGTTTTCCCTCTGGAGGACCTCCTGCACTCACCGCTGACAATCTACTTCAGAGCGATTCGTGCTGCTGTAAAACTAATCACTTAGGCTTGTACAATCCCAGGCATGCTATAGAGAGAAACCAGCAATATTATTAGGTTTTGGAAATGTCCACTGTTAATAAAAGCTCTTGGAGAAGCAACTGATGCTAATTTGAAAGCAGGGTTAAACCACTGGTAGGCTGAAAAATGGATATAGGTATCAACAGTCAGTGGGATGGACAGCTCCGTGTCCAGAAACTGTCAATCACAAACTGATTTACGTAAAGCTGGAAAATAAGTTGTGTGTGTTGCAATCAATATCTCATTCTTTAAGTGCCACAGAGGAACAAGAATTGACCAGCATTTCTTTTAGTGTATGGCCTGCTGTACGTATATATCCACAAATATGTGCACTGACTTTGTTGAAGCAGAAAGGAGCCAGGTGAAATCACATTTGTTCAAAACTCTGAGCTGAAATTAATTGTTAAATGTGAATACTTCTGAATCGTTCATGGAATACATTTGGCTTTCAACAATTGTAACCGAGTTAGAAATAAAGTTATCTGCAGTGGATCAAATTAGTATGTGAAAGCTGTCACTTGTAGTGACAAACCGAAAGAGAATTGTCACTCAAATCTATTCTCGTTTGATGCTCATTCTCACAGAGCATCAAATACTGGTGTTTTTTAAAAACTGCTGTGTCACAGATATGTGCATGCAACACACTGGGTTATTGCAATATTAGATCTGTGCTCCTCTTGGCGGTCACTCATGAAAAAGAGATTTTTAATCTCAATGAGAGTTTTACCTGCACATAGTGATAAGATAACTGACCAACCAGGAACCATAGTCTGTGATTTCTAGCAAATTGTCTATTTCATTCATGCGCAACATGCACACAGCAACTTCGGTGTACACTCACAACCACACGAGAACACATCATTAATGTGGAAGCTCTTGGTTGTTAATGAAGACTCGAACACTGTGAAAATGTTTGTAACAGCAAATGTAATTAGACACTTAACTCACCCTCACCAGCTTTAACATGGAGATTAAGTAACAAAAGTAAAGTGGCTAAAGCTAAAGCTGTGGAGACAAGTGATAAAGAGAAAAGGATTGATGTCCTTTATCTGGTGAATTTATTAAAAAAAAATTGTGGAAAATTATGCAAGTACATGACATTTATTTGGTTATATCATTTTGTAATATAATTTGTTGCACCTTTTCTTGTTTGGTAAGGTAAAACGTGTCAGGTAAATGTGGGTGTACAAGAACTCATATTCAGGGAATTATTGTACCTCTTTCCTGTAGCAGAGCTCTTTATTATCCAGTGAAAGGACATCTGGTACCTGAGATTTTGGCTAAAATTGTAAGGTTTAATTATTTTTGTAATTTGTATTGTGAAAAAAATATTTTTGCATTAAAGAAACAATGTTTTTCTCCGTATATGCTGCACGTTAGAGTTTTTAAAAAGAAAATCAGAATCAGGAAAAAATAAATATCAGCAGGGTACACTTCAGCCATGAATATTGCAATCGGTGATAAATAAAGGATAGATGGATCTCTCATTTCCACTTGCTATAAATATACAGTGGCTTGGAAAAATATTCGGCCCCCTTGAATTTTCCCACATTTTGTCACATTATAGCCACAAACATGAATCAATTTTATTGGAATTCCACATGAAAGACCAATACAAAGTGGTGTACACGTGAGAAGTGGAACGAAAATCATAAATGATTCCAAACATTTTTTACAGAAAAATAACTGAAAAGTGGGGTGTGCATAATTAGCCCCTTTTGGTCTGAGTGCAGTCAGTTACTCATAGACATTGCCTGATGAGTGCTAATGACTAAATAGAGTGCACTAAATTTGCACTAAATCATAGTGCAAATGATGGATGGCTGTTCCCTCCACGGTGCTGTGTGTAATCTAATGTCAGTACAAATACAGCTGCTCTGTGACGGCCTCAGAGGTTGTCTAAGAGAATATTGAGAGCAACAACACCATGAAGTCCAAAGAACACAGCAGACAGGTCAGGGATAAAGTTATTGAGAAATTTAAAGCAGGCTTAGGCTACAAAAAGATTTCCCAAGCCTTGAACATCCCACAGAGCACTGTTCAAGCGATCATTCAGAAATGGAAGGAGTATGGCACAACTGTAAACCTACCAAGACAAGGCCGTCCACCTAAACTCACAGGCCGAACAAGGAGAGCGCTGATCAGAAATGCAGCCAAGAGGCCCATGGTGACTCTGGACGAGCTGCAGAGATCTACAGCTCAGGTGGGGGAATCTGTCCATAGGACAACTATTAGTCGTGCACTGCACAAAGTTGGCCTTTATGGAAGAGTGGCAAGAAGAAAGCCATTGTTAGCAGAAAACCATAAGAAGTCCCATTTGCAGTTTGCCACAAGCCATGTGGGGGACACAGCAAACATGTGGAAGAAGGTGATATGGTCAGATGAGACCAAAATGGAACTTTTTGGCCAAAATGCAAAATGCTACGTGTGGCGGAAAACTAACACTGCACATCACTCTGAACACATCATCCCCACTGTCAAATATGGTGGTGGCAGCATCATGCTCTGGGGGTGCTTCTCTTCAGCAGGGACAGGGAAGCTGGTCAGAGTTGATGGGAAGATGGATGGAGCCAAATACAGGGCAATCTTGGAAGAAAACCTCTTGGAGTCTGCAAAAGACTTGAGACTGGGGCGGAGGTTCACCTTCCAGCAGGACAATGACCCTAAACATAAAGCCAGGGCAACAATGGAATGGTTTAAAACAAAACATATCCATGTGTTAGAACGGCCCAGTCAAAGTCCAGATCTAAATCCAATCGAGAATCTGTGGCAAGATCTGAAAACTGCTGTTCACAAACGCTGTCCATCTAATCTGACTGAGCTGGAGCTGTTTTTGCAAAGAAGAATGGGCAAGGATTTCAGTCTCTAGATGTGCAAAGCTGGTAGAGACAGACCCTAAAAGACTGGCAGCTGTAATTGCAGCAAAAGGTGGTTCTACAAAGTATTGACTCAGGGGGCTGAATAATTATGCACACCCCACTTTTCAGTTATTTATTTGTAAAAAATGTTTGGAATCATTTATGATTTTCGTTCCACGTCTCACGTGTACACCACTTTGTATTGGTCTTTCACGTGGAATTCCAATAAAATTGATTCATGTTTGTGGCTGCAATGTGACAAAATGTGGGGAGGTTCAAGGGGGCCGAATACTTTTCCAAGCCACTGTAGATGCTTGCAAAGAACTACATCAAGAGACACCAGTAGAGCACGACCAGTTCAGTAAGGAGAGGTCCTATGGAAGAACTGAACATGATTTATTGAGACAGAAAAATGTATGAATGTATTTGGTGATTAGAATCCGATGACCCATCATGGCAGATCCGTATCCCAGGGGTGACAGGACAGGACACCCC
Organism: Neolamprologus multifasciatus; assembly: GCF_963576455.1. Lineage (NCBI taxonomy): Eukaryota > Metazoa > Chordata > Actinopteri > Cichliformes > Cichlidae > Neolamprologus > Neolamprologus multifasciatus. The sequence goes on along the minus strand of NC_140457.1, from coordinate 11,416,311 downwards.
CTAGATGCAGAGGTGTGGTGAAGATGAAGACTGAGGCTTGGATGGAGCTCTGGGTGACTTGGTTGAGGTGGAGATGGGAGGAGGTGGGTTGCACAATTCTGAAAGGGAGAGTGATGGAGAGCACAAATTTAAACCATGCAGAGTGGAGGCTGATTGGTTCAACGAAGGCAGGCAACAAGATGGCTGGACTAGGGTAATGGTGTTAGCACTGAGACTGACAGCATGGCAACGTGGTAGTGATGTAGAGAACAGACTAGCAGCCAAAAAATATCTTCCTTCCTTATTGAACTTGTGCATACATGTCATTACAATAATATGCAGGATTTATGTTTTAACACAATATATTTTAACCCACATCTTGATCTTTTCCTTAACCTAACCAAGCACAGTGTTCCCTTCATCCAATGCAGCCAGCCTAAGGGAAACACTGAAGTAGTGTTTGGTGCCCAAGCAGTGAGTGGAAGCAAGTAAAAAAGCAAGCAACAGTCACAATGAATCAGCATATGAAAACAAAATGCAAAACACTTAGGTCCTTAATAGGCTGTGAATTGCGATACCCTGGCGGGCAAACAAGTAACTTGGCATCACTCTTTAAAAGAGGACCGTTATCTCTCTGTGTCTAAGACACAGACATCACAGAGCATATCTCGCTGTATTTCTGGAACACCAGCACAAGTGACAGAACATCTATGACATTTTAACATCCTGCAAATAAGAACGCTTTGAATTTTTAGTCCCATTTAACACCAACTCTTTATTCGTTAAATCTTCCTTTCCGGGCGCTGAAAACAGACTCTGATTAACCCACTGTACTCCACCTGTCCATCACCAAATGCCAAGCAAATTAAATTTGGAACTACTTGTTCCAAACAAGATCAAACTACATGTATGCAAAGAGTGACTGTTAAGCTTGCATTAGTTAAAAAGCCACTAATCCAAATAAATGCTAAGTGTGATCTTTAGCGTCTGCTGGGCAACTCTGTGTTTATTTTCAGCTTGTTCCTATCTCTCTGGGTGGCTAAAAAAAATTAATCTTTTCAGAAACAAAAGTAAAATTCAGCCTTAAATCCAAAATGAACATGACATCTATAAAGGACTCACAGAAATGAACAAGTAAACATTATTATTTCAAAAGATCCAGGCAAATACAATCTGCAGAGGAAGCTCGTGTGAAACTAAAATAAAACCTGAGCTCAAACTCAACTTTTTATACGGTAAAGTGAGGACAGCGCATCGATGCCAAAGCTGACACAACAAACATTTTCACACCCAATATAACAACAAAAGACACAGGCGCACAAACAGTGCTATTGGCAGAGCTTCTGCCTTGGCAGTCAACTTGTAACCCTCTCTGTTGATGCAGCGGCGATGGTTGGATTGAGAGTGACACAGAATGGACAGGGAAGTGGAAAGTACAGATCAAGCACGTACTGGTCTATCAGGCATCCTTTAACTACAGCTGAAAAGCGTGCCAATGAACTCTGCATCTGTACTATGGTGCCATTTGGAAAATTAACCCTGTTAAACAAAGTCTGAGAGTGACTGCTGCGGGAATGTCCAATGCCACATTTGCTTTGCTGACTCATAAGCTATGCTTTGTTTCTTTGTGCCATAAAGGAAAAGCGAAACACACAGATGGCAGGAAAGTCCCATTTCTCCTTCTTGACTTGAATGTAAATCCAACTATTTATTAAGCATGAGTAAAAATAAAACTCAAAACTGTAATTTCAGCACTTAATGTCTCTTGCAAAATGAACCCCATTTGTTCACTGCCAGCAGGAGAATTGTGGGAATTGTATTTTAAGTTAGCGAGTTTCAGAGGATTACATTTATAATGCCTTATGTAACCTTTGCCCAACTTTGCTGTTTCATAATCATTTAATTAATTTGGAAGCTTTAAGCCTGCAATTGATTATTTCGATGTATAATTTTAGATTGCTATTGATATTCAAGTGCAATGAGCCTTTTGGACAAGGACAAAGTGTGACTTCTATGTCTTTCCCATTTTTTCTGTTGAAGGAGTCATTTGATGAAAGCTAATTTTCTTCTACTGTGCACTGCACTAAAGAAGGAATTCATATTTTCAGATACTGCACTGCCTTCCTTTGCTTTTCATACCCAGCTAGGTGACAAAAGGCAACATAAAATGCTTCTACTCTGGTGAAACAGTTCAGTCGTTTCAAATGTGTTTCATTATCACACGTCGTATGCCAATCGTCCTAAATGAGACTTTACATTTTTAAAGGACAGATTTCGATCCACTCGTTCTGCGGGCATCTCAGCTAAAATTGAGATATCGCTCCTCCAGTCCAATTTTATACCTGACAAGTCCCAGTCAGCAGTAGTCAACGGCGGGCTGCCTGAAAAAGATATATCCACCCAACCATTTTGCACAGCTGTCCTGCCTGAAAAGGATCTTTCTACCGAACCATTCCACCCTCATGCCTCAGTGCCAGTTCACTCTGGTGTCATGAGTTGGGAAAATATAAACAGTTGGTTTCCAGCAAAACCTCACGGTCACTCTACAGCTGAAACACACAGAAGAAAATAATGCCACAAGCTTCTTCTTTTTTTAAACAAAAGAAAGAAAACAAAGAACAACACAATTCAATCTTTGTTCATTCCCTTTTTCTCAATTAAAAAATCTTGACTCTGTTTCCTTGCCTGAGGTACTTATTGATTCTGCTCAGTCTTGTACTGTTTGCTGGTGCAACAACCTTGTTACATCTCAGGGAATCTGTTTTTTATATAGCATAAATATGTTATGACATGACAACCCAAGTGAAGTCAGTTGACTGTTCACACCTACACGCCTACGCTGTTGTGCCTGGAAAATATGGCACTCAGGCATAAAGTTATCAAACAAAAGTGATTTGTTTTCTTGTCATGCTATTTGTCATTTTATCTGAATAAGTGTCCAAACAGTCCACATTTTGGTCATACAATTTATCTTGAAAGGTTTTACAAATACTAATTTTATGGTGTTCTTCAGTTGTCCCTCAACCACAACAAAGAAAATGAGCAGCTAGATGCAAGATATATGCATGCTACTACCTGAATTAGAGTGAAATATTGCACCGCTCTCTTGCGTGACTTGGCAGGAGATAAGTGCGACAGGGAAGCTGCTTTAGCGCTATCTGGAGGACGGTCTGTCCTTTATAGTGAAGGACAATGAAGAAGGAAAATTGATCACATCCTATTTCTCTTCTCTCTATCGCACTTTTTTTTAGCTCTTTATTTTTCCATCTCTTTATTTCTTGTGGGTCATCCCATTTAAACTCACTTTGAAATTCACACATCACTTGCCTTCAGTACTCGCCCTTTTAAATTTTTCCCTGCTACCTTGTATATTGTAGTGACTTGCGCTGTTGTGCCATGTCTGCATGTCTCTTCTCAACCAATAAATAGTATTTATGTGTTAGATGTTGTGCAAATGAATATCAGATCATCTTGACGTTTCCCCTGCACCTGCAGTCAGACTAGGATTTATCTGTCGTTCCGCTCTGCTCTACTTTATGGAGCCAGCTCAAACGGAGAGGTCAATACAGAAAGCGAGAAGGTGAGAGAAACATGACTTCCCAAGAAATGACAACTGCTTGTGTGTGATGGATGGTCCCAGATACAGTTTGACTGAGGCATTCCTATCCACGTATGTGTGGGGCAGAGCTGTGACTGCGACTGTCGTGGCGTTTGAACACTAGAGTTTATGTATGTGAGCATTATTCGATTTACATCAGCAGGTCCCTGCAATCACGGGATAGGACATGCCTATCGTGTCAGTATTAATGTAAATGTGAAATTGTGTGAGAGTTATAGGAAAGTCCCAAGGCATGTGCCGTAATTTTGCATTCGCAGCTGAAACAAGTGCCAAGTTTACATTTAATTTAATTAAATGTATTTTTTTATATATTTTTAAATATATTTAATTTGAGGGTGTTTTCACTCACGTCAGACATGCAGTTCCGATTTATTTATTTTTGGTTGCACTTTCTAGTGCAGCTTCCAGTGATAATGTGGTAATAGGGGAACAACAAGGTGGAAACAAAAAGGCAAGAATGTGGAAATAGTAGTTTATTACCACTTAATTGCCCAAATAGATGGTGATCCCAAGTGACTACTGTGCACAAACAGTGGTTCTACCTGAGTAATATTACACTGAACTCTATGTACGTGGTTAATCAGAATCAGAAAGACTTTATTTATCCCCAAGGGGCAATTAAGATACAACAGAACAGCATGACATTGAAGATAAGGACAGGGCATAAACAGACAATAAGAGTGAGATAATAAATACACAGAATATACAGTATATACACAGTTTTAAAATTACACAGTTTTAAAATTAAAGTGAATGAATAATAACAGGTTAATTAATAACATTAATAACAGGTCAGAAACTGAGGGAAATGATATTTTTCTACACTGATGCTTTGACACCTTGACACATTAGAATGCTATTAAATGTTTATGTATATATTATCATTTTATTGTAATTACATGGTAATAACATTCGATGACCGTATTAGTTATTAACTTCTCGTTCCAACCTTATTACTCCACCTTTACCACATTATTTCTAGGCTTTAATAAAGAAAAGAAAAGTCCTACCACAGTTATTCAAGCTAAAAGCAATAATCAGCAAACTTGAAATATTTGACTTTATGTCACATGAATGTAAAATATGAAAAGTTCTGCCTTTTTAATTAATTTAACAAAAAAACTATTTTCATAATATTTTACAAATTGATTTGAAGAAAGCGAGCTAATGGTAGATTGACACCATGAACATACAGAGCACTAAACGTAGCATCCAAGTCTTTTCAGGATTTGTAGTAAAACCGTTGTTTGCCCAGTGGCCCAAACCAGTTTGATGGACAATCCATTATTCAAAACAATGCACTGGAATATTAGCTGTGCTGAACTGTGAACTGTGTTCACAAATATCGTTAACAAAATTTTCCACTTAAAAAATAAAAAAACTAAAACCTGCAAGCTAGTTACAGGAGCCCCACTTGAGTTAGATGCTGCATTTAGAAAAGCAACACACAACCAAATGGAAAGGGCCCTTTCAAAGCTCATGTTCAACCAAGGCCAATTCCCTGATTTTTGTAATTTTTAAACAAGATAATCCAGATTTATGCGTAATTTTAAAAGTTCAGTTTTGACCATGCTCCATATACTCCTCCAGGTTTCATAAAATCCAGTTCTGTAGTTTTTCCTGTTGACAAACAGACTGACAAGCAAAAGGCAGCGATCACATACCTCAAGAAACCCTTTCAATCACAGCGGTGTACTTAAGCTGTCAGTGCTTTGCTCATTCTTTTGCTGCATGCCTGCACACACCAACACAAATCCCTTCTCCCTGCTGAGATGAGTAGAGTGTTTCCTTGTGGGGAGTGGCGAGGTCAGAGTGTAGTGAACAAAAACGCTGCACAAATTCCAGATTTCCATAATCATCATTCTATTCTGTGATCTGGCTAAAGCGGTAGTAGGCTTATAGTTTCTATGGTCGTGCTTCATTACATAAAGTTTTTTATTGCTTTAAACAAGGCGATCAGATCAAGTTTTCCATCCACAAACATAACTGGTTTCTCTTTTTTCAGTGCTGTGACCTGCTATGCAACCATTTTCATTTTACCCTTACTCTTATCTTTAGCATCCAAAACATACACTAAAATGGACCAAAATATAACTTTATGATATAGTTTATGTTTAGGATCCTGTGCATTGCCCTAAATCCCAGCATTTAAACTCAAATTTAAAACGCCAAAACTGGAGGAGAGCCAAATCGAGGGAAAAGGTTCCATTTCTACACATGTAACTGATGTAACGAAGCATGTTTGAGTGTGTACACGAGTGCCACTGGTGCACTGTTGTATGTCTCCTTACAGACAGCTTTTCCTCTGTGGGCAGGTGGTGTTGAAACCTAACCAGATGGGCTCTAAATCATGCCTGTTTTCTTGCCAACTCCCAACATAAATATCCCAGAAGGAACACAGAAGTTACCTTGGGGTCTACCATCCTTCAATCTTCTGTCTGTGCCTCACCCGCCTCTCAAATAACTTCATCCCTGACAGCTCTTGGCTCTGTCACACTTTCTCTGACACCTCCTGGTCCCCCCTTTCCTTTTCTATCTCTAACTTACTTGCTCACTTCACTTTGCTATTTCTTTCTCGGTTTTTAATCTTTCTTTGTTTCCCACCCCACCCTGTCGGAATTGCTATCTGTCTAATTCTGTTTGGTTCTCTATCTGTTTCTCTTTCCTACTCTTTTGCTTTTATTACTTGAATTTTGTCTTACCCCTTTCTTGACATTTACCCCATTTTCTCATCTTGTGTTTGCCTAACCTGTCTCTCTGGCAGTGGCTCAGCTATGCCCCAACGCCATCTGTCAGCATCTGTTTAATCTCACATCAGCGCATGTCTTTCTCACCTTCTCTCCCCTGTCTCGCCACTTGTCTGCCTCTCCCGTCTGCTTGTCTTTCACCCCTGACCTATGCCTATGGGATCTCCTATAGGAGGTCCTAAAATGTGTGTGTGTTGTCTCCCGATGTGCCCTTATCACTGAAGCCCACCTGGCCTAGATTTGTGGTGTTCTGCCTCAGTTGCCACATAATGAAAAACTATAACACACATTCTCATGTGTGTATGCAGGCAAACAACTGCTGCACAATCGCAGGTTCTGTAGAATGGGAAAGATGGCACTAACTTTAGGTGAATGGAATAAGTTTGGGAAGTTGAATAAGTTTGCATGAGTACAATCTATATGTGCACAGTGTGTGTTCGTGTGTAAACAGAATGTGTGTGTACATGTCCACGTGTGTGCACGTGTAGGAGTGAAGGTGTTTTCAATCACAGATAACTTTTAGTTATCACTCACTAATCCTCTAATGAACCAGCACAGTGTAGATAAAACTGCCTCCATCAGACTGTGCAATGGAAGAGAAAACACAAGTCATGGGAGTGCTCTCAGCCTTCCCCAGCATTACCACCCCCCGCCCCCCAGCACCTCCACCCTCTCTTATTCATTTCTTGCAACCTTTGAACTCTCCTTCCTCTGCTGATCCCTCTTCTTTTTTTCCACCCTTGACTAGTTTTTCTATTTATTCCTCTGTCCCACTTCCCTCCTTTTGCTTTCCCTCCCTTTTTTCTAAATAACCACTTTCTCCCCATGCCTTATTCTTTCATTCCTGATTCTTTCCTGTTTATTTACACTAAGTTTATTCCCTTATGTCTTTACTTTCCTTGATTTCTACCTGGTACCTCCCTTTTCCATAGTCACTTTCTTATTCTCTGAAATATACTTCCTTTTTTCCAAGATTCCTTCAATCCTTCAAATGTTCCTTAATTTTTGCTCGATGAGTAGTTTTTTCATGCAGTTTCTTATTCTGTCCATTCTCATATTTCCTAGCACCTGATTACCTCCTCACTTTCCCCTACTTCCATATTCTCCCATTCAACGTTTTCCCTTTTTTCTGAGTATAGAATGGACCAATTCCTGCTTTCTTTATCCCCATATACCTCCATCAGTTCCTTTATTAACTCATTATAATGAAAACCACATCTCCTCTGCTTGCTGATATATGCAGCCATTCTGGTGCTTTTTGCTTCCATCCATCACTGGTCTACTTCATTTACTTCTTAGCTCCACTGAGTAACATAAAATTGTTGTGGAACTACTGGAGACATTTGTTTTACCAGAGGCAAAAACACAAAACAAACATTAGAACACTAACTTGAATGCCATAGTGAGCAGCTCAAACAAGCCCAGAGTCCTTTTGGTAATACATACTCCGCTGTTTCGGCTCTGCTCAATTAATCTGGCTCAGTCAAGACCGCGCTGAACTGTCATCATAGTACTAATAAAGAAAAAGCTTTGAGCTGTTTGCATTAAGTGGCCTGCTTGTCCCAAGCTGTCAGTTTTCCTGCAGCGCTGGCTAGGCGCAAGTTTTTGTCCCTCTCTTTCCACTCGTTTATTCCACTGTGGTTTTACGGCACAAATCCCCTCCTCATCTCAAAGAAAACACTAAAGGCAGCATGGCCTTGTAAAGCCTCATTAGGCTTAATAACCTTTAGTGAGCACAGGGCAGACTCTCTGTGCGTGCGTGAATCTCATAAATGCAAGATACATTTTTTTTGCGTGAGGCCAGTACTTGCATTTCTCTGCAGATGTGCACGCGGGAGTGCAGATGTGTGTGCGAACGCATTTGCAGCATGTGTGTCCTCTGAGAGCAGGGCTAGCTCCGAGCCACAATGCATCTTATTCAGCAGGGTCCCAGGATTAAAATGTAATTTCATTCAAAGTCGCAAATTGGGTTTTTTACTGTACTAATCTTCATTTTACTAAGCAGAATGAGGTATGTCATTAAAAAAAAGAAGAGACTTAATGAAAGAATGTGGGATGGATAGATTGCAGAAGGGAAAGTAGTTCACCAACAGAACGATAAAGGTTGTTTCAAATCATAAACAGTAAAGACCTCATGAATAATACACTGGATTACTTTGTGGTGTGTATTGTGGTAATTACAGTTTAGGGATAGTCAGCATTTGCAGTTATGGCGTTCTGTTAATGCTGCGATTCTGTGGGACTTGAGGTTCAGCAGCTCAGTTCAGATTGAGATTTAATTATCAGCATCACTAAACACAATGTAACAGGTGCAAGCTGGGTCAAGCAAAATATGCCTTTGTACTCATAATGCATGTATACAAGGCTAGTACAAAATAGGCTTTGTGAAATAGGAATAAAACGCTGTTCTTTATTGAAAGGAATATAATAATATGAGGAATGTCTTGTGGAAATAATTGAGGTAAAGGAACTACAAAGGGGAAAAATATGAATGTTAGTCAGGATTAAAGTCTGTGAAATAGACTTCTGTTTTCACCTTATGGGGGGGAAAAAATCCAAGGTTTATTTCAATGGCAACTGGGAGTAAAGTGAGCTGCAGGAACTCAGTTCCACTTGTGGAGAATGACAAATAATGGATTCACTTCATACCACCCCTCTCACCTAATCACACTCAGAAATCAGCAAAACCATTTCCTTCGGCTCTCCCCGCTAATACACTTTCAAAAAAAGAAATCATGATCTCACTAAATAATTCCTGTGATATTATCAGCAAATCCAGAATTGTTTGATAGTACGGTGCATGAAAAAAGGCCGGCCACATTAAAAATGCATAGATGTTCTTTTTCAATTATGTCTGTTGGCAAATTGCACCAACTTTTAACAAAAAAAAAAAAAAAAAAAACAGAATTAAATTGTTACTATTACCAACACCCCAACATATCCATAGAATACCAATTTCAAACCCCATCCCATTTATTAATGGGTTAATCCAGGCTATTTTTGGACTTTTTTGCTTAAATATCAAATATGCTCAATTTCATTACTTACTTTGAATCAATGAAAAGCTACTGATGAAAAAATCAGCTTCCAAAATGCCCATAATGGCCCTAATGGGAATTAGAAGTCCATTTCCTTTTCGTTCCCCACCCTTCTCTGTCCCTTCTTCCTTGCTCCTCTCCTCCCATCCTGCATGCCATAGATGGATGAGCGAGATTTACAGTTAGGGGTCATACAGTGGTTCTAATTAGCTTAAGTAGGTTGGAAGAATAAGCACTTCCTTACTGAGACACATCACATAGTCCCAGAGCTCTTTCTGACTAAGAAGGGAGAGGAGAACGCAGACGGACAGACGACCCCTGTCTCCGGCTGTCTTTCTGTCCCCGTGTCTGTCTGTGCCCTTTCATGTCTCTGTTTCATCAGTGGTGCCGAATATTTTTCAGTCTTGTGACATGGGAATAATTGACAATAGAGAATTTCATGTGACAATTTGTGGGACAAATTTGCATAATGATGACAACCCTTCAACCCCTCAGCATCTGGTTGGTTTGAGTTTTTTGGGCGCACTTAAAGGTAGTCAGGAAAGTCGATCATCACAACCTCCAAGAAATGTCACACATGCTACGTGACGCCCCCGACGTGGAAGAGTATTTCTTTTGTTGTTGTCGTCAGATGAAACATGAAACATGGCAAATTAGCTGTCACGAAAGAAAAATAAAACTGTGCCACGCACTAATTAATTTGTGAAAGACTGTTATTTTTTCCCCTCATTGACATTTTCTTTGACCTTGAGGAAGTCTGTTTAGCCTGTGAGGAAAACAAGTCAACAAGTCGCCTTTTAGCTTTCTGTGGTGTTTTAAGATTGATGTAGTATTCTTTTGGCAGTTAAAGGGAAGAATTAGTTTTGTTTTTTTCTAAATGTGCATGAACCTTTCTTTATTTCTTTCTTTGTGTCTTTCTATCCCTCTCTGATGTCCAGAAAAGGTATCTGTTCACCAGAAAAACATGGGCTCAATTCCCAGTAGCCTGCAGAATTTCCACAATTTAAAAACCCCAGGAGGAAAGACTCTCTTTTGAAAAAACAAAAAACCCTCCCCTTCTCATTTGGATCAATCTGTGACAGATTTTTTATTATTTTTTTGGCCAAGCCATTTGTTTTGTCTCTGCTGTTCTCCAGCCCACCTCCCCCATCTCTGGAGCTCTCCGCCCTCCTGATGCTAGAATGTAAATAGCATCTTTAATTAGAATCATATCTTCTGATTTGGGTGTTTTTCTCCTATCAGCAGTGAAACCTGTGCACTGTTCCCTGTTTGTACAGGCTAACAATTTGCCTCCCTGTTGACCTAACCCACTCGTCATTGCCCTCTCTGTGTGCGTTTAAGATCCTGTCGCGCCTCCTGCCAGCGTCCTTTAATTTCCCACATTGCTCCCTTTCTATAGAGTTGCACCCTAGGGTGTGAGAGAAAGAAAACACACTACAATCCTTCACAGGCCATTCTCCTGAAATTCAAACTGGTTTTGGGCTGTGACTAAAGGCTATTTTATCGTCACCAAACCAACTGTATTTTTTAATGGTGAAATTATCCTGATTTTAGTCTCATAATTCAGGAAATTTGAAAATCTGACCTTTAAGATTTCTTACAGTCTCCTAAAATTGCTTGATTTGTCCACCCACAGACCAAAATCTATGACAGTAATGAGAACACATATATAAAAACATGAAATCACAAAAGAAAAGAAGAATCACAATAAACAAGCTATTAACTAATGAGCTAATGTTTTCAGCAGTCTACCCCATTGGTATGAAAGTTCAAAAAAACAAGATCATAAAGGAGGTAGAAATGTTTTACATGCAGTAGATGCAGGTTTTTTTTTAAAAAAATAAGTGTTTCAAAATGGCTGTATTTGTCTTTTTTTATTTTGGAGAGCACTTATTGGTCACACGCTGTACTCAGAACTATTCTCTGGGGAGTAATTTCCACTTTCTGGTCCTTTTTTTGTCTGTTAGCCATCATAAGATTGGACATTATCTTCAATAAAAAAGAAAGATTAGTCTGACACCAAGGAAAAAAAAGAGAAGCTTTTGTGCAGCATTAAACACAAAAATTAACCAAAAAAGGCTTTCATTTCACAAATGCCGCTTGAAATTATGGCTAAAAATACTGGAGAGCTACAACACAGAGAGACAAAGAAAAAGAGTGATGATTGTTGTTTGCCCTCTGACTGCTTGGCACAGTTCTATAGAAAAAAAGAACGCTGTTCTCTCTTCCAGCTCACCCCTTCTATTCCCCCCTTCATATCTCCTAAATTTCTCTCCTTTTACTCTCCTCTGCTTATCTCCTTGCTCTGCCGACACATTCATCAAGTGGTTTGACTTGTCATTCATGCAACCTTTATTGAAATAAGCAATCCATTGTTGGCAAAGAGAGGTGGCAGGACAAAGATTTTAGACGTACCCCCACCCCACATGATGGTGATACTTAAATATGTGTGTGCAAAGTGCGTGCATTCATATGTTTGTGGTGACAGAGATGCAGTTGGCTGCTCAGTGGGATAGATACATTTTTATGTAGGCAAATGTGACAGAAGCTGCACTGACTGACTGGCAGTTCTGCTGAGAATACTAACATTGCACACACACATAGATCTGTGTTGTCCACCTAATTTGCACGTACACACATAAACATAGCATATATGTGATCATACTAATAGAGTGAGCCACACTTCTCCGTGACATCTGTCTATCAGTATTTCAACTGCTGGAATGGGCTCAGAAAGGTGCCAGAAGCAATCTCTAAGTACACACATCCTTTCTGGCACACACACACACACACACACACACACACACACACACACACACACACACACACACACACACACACACACACACATACGCACATAGATTCACAGAGAAAAGAGCTTAGAAAGAGAGAAATTTTCACCTCGCTCGGGGGTTCAGTCCAATACCAAGTCAGAGTGACCAGATATTAAACATGCATGTTAAGGGCCTGCAGGTTCACCAGAGCTCAGCTAAAATCAGTCTGAATAGCAGACTTTGCTGGAAGAAGGCAGCAGTGGTAGAAGTTAAAGTCTGATACACTAAAATGTCTCTTTTTAAAAATTAATTATCCATGTAACATTATCACAATTTCTGTCTGTATTATTTTAATCATTCTTTAGTGTAACTGCTCTGATGATCACAGTTCTTTACACTGTCCATTTGCCTTTAGTCTGCCTTAAAATCTGGCTAGTAGGAAGCATTTTGCACCAACTCAGATAACAAAATCCACGCCACAGGCTAATGGGTCAGTCAATGACTTACTGGTGAATGTCAGCTCTTGGAATCAGATGAAATTGTGTTAGGTCATGGCATGCTGCTAATTGAAGTGCAAGATGCTGGGAAGATGAAAGCCATGATATATACACACATAACCATTTTCCACTGCCATCTTTCAAAGATGATTGCTACAGGTGCACAGTGACGGCGGGGAAAGACACACAGCGTCAATCCCTACCTTAGTCACAAGGGGTTCTGTGTCCTCCAGGATAGATACGAAGGGGATCTCCAGGAAAGAGGAGAGAAACTCCACCTGGATCAGCTCCTCCCTGGAGCGGGGAAAGGCGAGCACGGCTGACACACCCCTGACCACCAGGTCCTGGCAGGCACTACGGGACAATGACTCAGGGTCCCCTCCCGCGGGCGATCGAGCCACCATTTCCAAGCTCAGGTTGTAGGGCAGCAGAGGAGGTGGCTGAGAGGTTGTTGTGGAGGAGTCTGCCCCTCCGCCTTGATGCCGGAGGCTGGCCAGGGCGCGGTTGAGCGCGTTTTGTATCCGTGCCGGCTGTCGGGTCGGCAAGAGCGCACCGAGACGCACGGTGTGTCCTATCCGGGCGAGAATGTGGCAAGGTTGTGGGTGAGGGAAGCAGGCGTCCGGGGAGGAAGAGACGGTTAATAAGAGAAGCAGCAGGAGCGTTCTGGCAGAGAAGAAAAGGAGATGAGTTCTCCCCGGGGCGAGGCAGTAGGTCCAGAGTCCAGAAAGAGACACCATGCTGCAGCTCCGACACACAACACTGGAGGACTGGGCTCTGCTCGGCGGGAGATGGCATAGCTCCCTCTTTCTCCCGGCTCCACCGCTTTTCTCAGACTTGATGGTTCTTTTCTTTTCCCCTTTCTTCTTTGTTGATGCGCGCTGTCGACGGTGATTTGTCGGCGTTTTGACGTTTCGACTCTCACCTCTTCAAAGTTTTTATGTCAACAGTAAAAGACGCGCTTGGTGGAGGAGAGGAGAAAAGAGCGCTCACAGCTTAGTGCGGTCGCCCCGCTTCTGTCAGTCTCTGCTGGAGAAAGGCACACCAGCTGTGAAGTGTGTGTGTGAGCATCTCTCCAAGTGTGTGTGCGTGTGTGTGTGTGTGTGCGCGCGCGCGCGCGGGAGAGAGAGAGCCTGCCCGCCAATAATCTAACCTCTCACGGAGCTTGCCTCTTGTTGAATTTTAATGAAAATTCGTCGGGTAACATTTCCTTCCGCTTCTTCGGGTCCCGGGGAAAATTTGCCGTTAATGTTTTCATTCAGTTTTGAAAAAACATCGGATTTGTCTTATCTGATATATATATATATATATATATATATATATATATATATATATATATATATATATATATATATATATATATATATAGTATTAAGTATAAGTGTTAAGTATTACAATAGTATTGTCAAATATAGAAATAAGTTTGCTGCTTCTAGATGACTTCGATTTGTACAGAGAGCTATTGATGGCAAAGATCTTTCGAAAATGCACAAATTCCGAGCACAAAAAGTATTAGACTGCTGTAAGTGTCATAAAGATTGATTCGAAGCAAAAAGAGGACTGAAAGTTGGGTGGGTTTTTTTTTCAAATTGAATCCTTTTTGAAAAGGTGGCCATTCATTTTCTGATGTAATATGCCACTTTTAAGCACCTCTGCAGGCCGGATCGCGATGTTCCTGCCAGGTTGGGCAACACAAAGCTAATAGCTCGCTGAAATCTCAATTTTCCTCCGGGATTTATACCCACTTCTTTCCTACCGTCCAAGTAGAACATTACCCGTTGTGTAACCACGTCCTTTCAGCACCACGGACAGCGCCAATGCCATAAAAGAGATCTACTGTGCATGCTAATATGGCTTCATGCAAGGGACAGTGCTCAGTACTCCTTTCATTCATTCTGCACTCACTTCTCTGTCCCCCGGATCTAATTTGCCATCGTTAGAGCGGAACATTCAGCAAATCTTTGTGTCCACCGGGTGAAATCTGGGCTGGTGGTGCTGTGGTTCTCACAGTCCCCGCACACCCTTTTTCTGATAATTCCCTGTTTGTCAAACACCAGTGATGCCTTTAATGTCCCGTCTCTGCTTTTCTTTCTTTCTCACTCTCTGTGGCTTTGGCATGGGGTGAAGTTGCAGGGCCGTTTCACTGTGAGGTCTGGCTTAAAAAGGTTTCCTTGGCGAACCTGCAGATAAAAGTATCACTGCCTCTCGCTGACTGTCTATCACTAACGCACACACACACACACACACACACACACACATTCCCGGGATCAACAAGTCATTTCACAGCCTGCTGGGTGACCTGATGTGATACCAGTGCGATTTACTGACAAATATGAGACAGTTGGGGGAAAAGAGTGTTTTCTTACCTTTCCTCCTTCGCCTCATGCTCCACTTGCTCCAAATAGAGGAAAGATGAAAACCAACACTATGGGCTTTGTTGTACTGCAGAAATCGGCAGCATTAAACTTGCATGACTCTTCACACACTCTCCCTCTGGTACCTGTTGAAGCTGGGCAGAGGAGAGGGATAAAACGCGTTTTTCCAAATATATTTCTGTTTGTTTACGTAGTGAAATGTGATAATGTTTGTCTGGAAACCGAGTTCATTATAATGTGGGAGTCTGAGCGCACCAGGGTGTTGAAGCTGTTATGTAACCAAATGATATATTATCAATTTGAGCAAACATTTTTCTCTTTTCTTTGGTTTAATTTTACATTGTTACTTAGGGCTATTTGTAGCTATGTGCATTAGATAAAAAGACAAAAAGAAATGTTAAAAATTATTTTATATTTTGATTATGTATGGCTTCTTGGCACTTATGAGACATATAACTGATGACATAAAACATGCACAGTAAATAATTCAGATAATTAAAAAAAAACTTACAATCTTCTTCTTGTTAGGCGTCACCAACCACAGTGGCTCATCATCCTTGATCGCACCCTATTCTTAGCACCTTAACCTCCACTGTCCTCTTATGTGGTCATTCTCTTTTCCTTCTGCCTGACAGCTCCATATTCAACATCCTTTGTCCATTATATCCACTATCCCTCCCCTGCACATGTCCAAAAGTGTTAAGTATATAGTATTAAGTATTACAATAGTATTAAGCCAGCCAGACAATCAAATATAGAAATAAGTTTGCTGCTTCTAGATGACTTCGATTTGTACAGAGAGCTATTGATGGCAAAGATTGTTCTAAAATGCACAAATTCCGAGCACAAAAAGTATTAGACTGCTGTAAGTGTCATAAAGATTGATTCGAAGCAAAAAGAGGACTGAAAGTTTTTTTTTTCAAATTAAATCCTTTTTGAAAAGGTGGCCATTCATTTTCTGATGTAATATGCCACTTTTAAGCACCTCTGCAACATCTCAGCCTTGCTTCTCTAACTTTGTCTCTTAATTGTTCAACCTGATCTGTCCTTCTAATCTTGCTCATTCTGGTCACTCCCAACAAAACAACTTAACATTTTCAACCCTGCCAACTCTGCTTCCTGTCTTTTTGTTAGAGCCACCATCTCCAAACTGTACATCACAGCAGGTCTAATCACCATCTTGTAAACCTTCCCTTTCACTCTTGCTGCTGTCCTTCCGTAACAAATCACCCCTGACACTCGTCTCCACCCACTCCTCTCTGCCTGTGCTGCCTGTTGCTTTGACCCCAGGTATGTAAATTCATCTTCCTTCACTCACACTTGATCTACTCCTTGCAACCTTACAGTTACACCTGTCTCATTCGCTGTCTTGCTTCTACTGACATTCCTCTTGTCTTCAGTGCATACCTCCATCTCTTAAGGCTCACTGCCACCTGCTCTTTAATCTCACTATAGATCACAGTGTTGTCTGCAAACATCACAGTCTCCTGCCTTACCTCATCTGTCAACCTGTCCATCACTCTTATAAGCAAGAAGGAGCTCAGAGCCAAACCCACCTTGAACTTGTTCTGTCACTCTTACTGCACACCTCACTGCTGCCTCATGTATGTCCTGCGCTATCCTCACATACTTCTCTGCCACTCCTGACTTCCTCATGCAGTACCACAGTTCCTCTCTAAGCATCCTATCAAATGCATTCTTCAGCTCTACAAAGACACAGTGCAACTTCTTCTGACCTTCTCAATACTTCTTCATTAACACTTTCAAAGGAAACATTGCATGTGTAGTGTTCTTTCTTGGCATGAAGCCACACTGCTGCTTGCTGAGCATCACCACTCTTTGTAACGTAGCTTCAACAACTCTTTCCCATAGATTCATGGCATGGCTCATTAACTTTATCCCTCTATAACTTTATCCCTTCATCTACTTTTTGCAACATATTGAGTACTATGATGGCATTACAACATTATAGACAATTTAAAAGTAAGAGGGAAACATAATATGCTGGGAGAAGATTTTGCCATACCATATGTAAACGAGACCAGGGATGTTCCTAGGGTTGTTTCTCACTTTGGCTGAAACACAAAAATCATAAAATGGGTCAAAATTCAGCAAGTGCAGTTGCATACAAGTACCACGCGCCTACTACCTTGTAAACATGCACTAGGAGACATGGCTGCCCGGTAACAATAAGAAAAACCCAATTCAACCGGGAGGTAATGAAGCTAGCAAAATGCAGGCTGGCTACAAGCACAAATGTTTTATTCTCATGAGAGTTAGAAGCAAACAACAATGTCGCACATATGAATTTTAAGAATGAATGAATTATGAATGAATTTTAAGCTCATCTTTGCAACTGGACCAAACCACAATGAGTAATATGAGGCGGATTCCATTTTTCAAAGCTTAAAATGTATTGTTTTGCATGTATAAAAAAAAGTTCCAGGACAGAATTTTATATTATTATCATATAGTCTCATTAATGATGCATTGAGGAGGGTTAAATTGTTATTTACCTGGAAAAAGAGGAACTGGAGTCTCCCAACTTTAAGGGAGGGGTGGTATAAATAAAGGCCCTTCCTAGTTAGGCGCATCCCATATGTGTGGTCCTCCAGTCCTCTCCTCTGCCCTGTCAGTGTTTGTTGTTGTGCTTCTGTTTCTCTCTCTCTCCTCTTCCTCACTCCTCCCCCGCCTGGGCAGTACTCTTTTTTGCAGTTTCCCACCTTTGGCAAACACACCTGGCTGCAATTTATTCACCTGCTGCTCATCATCTTCATTTGGGCCTACTCCGTGATGTTCTTCACTGGATCGTTGTACTTATCACAGTTAGTGTAGCCCCAGGTCTCTTTGTAATTCCTGAATCCCTCATCGTGCTATGCTGATTCTCTAATGTGTGTTTCCTCTCCTATGCAGACCCTCCTGGAATCCCTTCTGTTTCCTCTCAAACCCTGTCGAGCGAGCATGAGTGTGAGTGGACATCTGTGTAGAGTGAGTTTGGATGTGTGTTCCCTTCCCTGGATTCCCTGGAGCTCTCTTTCTTCCCACCCCGACCATATTTGCTGTCTACCTGTAAATAAACTCACTTAATTGCATTATTCAGAGTCCTGCGTTTGAATCCTCCCTGTTCGATCGTGACATGATGTGTCAATCAAACACCAATAAAGCTGATGTGTATTCGTTATAGTCGTTTAAAAGTAGTTTAATCTTGGATTTGCGCCAATACTGGGATGATTTGTACATGGTCATATTGTACAACAATGTACAACATTTTTACCGCAAGACCTTAGAATTCACTTCGTTAAACAAGCTGGGCAAAATAAATTAAATACAATACACAAACCACTCTAAAAATTTATTGAAAGACCTGCTTGATCATTCAAAAATAAGACACGAGCATGAATTAAATCCAAAACCTGAATAAAAATAATTAACTGTGAAATATGTTACATGAATTCTAGGTATAGAACACTCTAGAGGCTAGTAAGTGGCAACATGACAAACTAAAACACTGGGAACATGAGTCAGAAAGAGTATTTTTTCAAAATTGGCACAAGCAGAGCTGATAAACAAGGTCCCCAAAATGTATTTTTGTTTTGGGGCAAGTTGACTTATTTCCACTTGTTGCTGCCTCGCATGGATATAAACCATTGTTAAAGAATACAACAGTGATACAGTTATATTTCATCAGCACAATATGTTCCTGGGGCAAGATGTTATTTAGAGTCTCAAGCGTGATTTCAAACTCTATTTGGTGCTCAAAACACTGCACGGGGGAAAGATGAATGAGACATGCCCTCAGTGTGTCCCCAAAGGTTGTATACAGGTGTCCCGCATGCACTCTTTATCTGCATTACAGTTTCCTATTAACAGTTTCTCCCCGTGGATGTATTTATTATGATTATGTACATTGTAAGGGATTAATATTGAGGATAGGATTAAGCCGGAATCAGAAACCCAATTAAGCACCCCTTCATCTTTGCTAGCGGAGCTGTGTCTCCGTTTCACAGTGTGAGATCGCTTCTCTTGTTCGCTCAACACCTACTGCCCTCTGTTTGTTCTGGCCCTCCTTCTACCAAACCCTCTGTCTCTGCATTTTAAATGTGCACACATCCGCTCTTGATCCGTTTCCTTTCCGTTTATCTATCCAGCTCCACCCATTTCCTCCTGCCTTCACCTTCATCCTGGTTTTCCTCTGATCTTTTCCTCCCACTGCCTTACTCTTCCTTTCAAATTTCATGTCTCTTTGAGGTAGACAGCAAATTTGCCATTTTGCCCCCAAACATACAACCCACACTATTAAACCACATCAGTGATTCATTCCTGAACCGAAACTTCAATTACACTAGTAAAAGACTGCGGGAGAACATAGTGGTTCAACTGAGGGGTGAGCCAACAACGACTGCCAATTTGAGTAAGGGTGAGTGCTCTTCTGTGAGGAGAAATGGTTTATGCCTATGCATGTGTGTGTCAGTGTGTCATTGTGCGGCTGTGTGCAAATGTAATCCTAAGTAATCTGGCAGTACAAACCCAGGTAGCACAGAGGGTGCTGAAATGCTGGGAAGCTGTGTGTTAGTATTCCTGGCACAGCTCTAAAGGCATTAATATCACCTTTTAGCACAATATTCACAAACAAGTAGCAAGACAGTGACACGAGAGGAGAAGAACGGTGGAGAAGAAAGAAAAGAAGAAAGAATACAACAGAAAAAATAAAGACAATCGATTGTAGCAAAGCTGGAAAGGCTGTAGGGAGTACACAAGTGTGGAGAAGTGCGAATGTTTACGTGAGATTTGGGCTTGGCATGCTTTGTGTCTTTGGAGTTGAAACAAATTAATGACATGAGTTCATTTCTCTGACTTCCTCTCACCCTCTGCTCTCTCTACTGTACAAAGACAGTGGTCTATGGAGAGAGACTTATCTAGAAGCAACAGAAGCACTCTGCATGTGTATGTATGCCCAGTGTGTGTGTCTGTGTGTGTGCCTCTATTTAAAAAGTGAGTGTGTCTGCTTTTGTAATTGTATATGTGTACAGTCTGGCAAAATTCTGCACATGTCTGACAAATCCACACAGTGTGTGTGTGTGCGTGTGTGTTTTGTTCTGTGAATGCGTTTTTTTGGTTTATTTTATGTCATGAGTATATATTCTGATACATTTATATGTAAACTCATTTGACACTTTATTAGGTACACCTTGCAAATGTTAGGTTGGACCCCCTTTTGTTTTCAGAACTGGCTTAACTCTTTGCGGCACAGGTTCAACAGGGTGCTGGAAACATTCCTCAGAGATTTCAGTCCATATTGACATGATAGCCTCACACACAGTTGCTGCAGATTTGTCAGAGGCACATCCATGATGAGACGCTCCCATTTCACCACATCCTAAAGGCTCTCTATTGGATTGAGATGTGCTGATTGTGGAGGGAACTCACTGTCATGTTCAAGATACCAGAGATGATCTGAACTTTGTGAGTTTTATTCTACTGGAAGCAGCCATCCGAGGATGGTGTTTAAATGAAGATAAACTAGTACTAAGGTACCAAAAGTGTCCCAAAGTAATATCCACATCATTACACCACCACTCTGGACCATTGATACAAATCAGAATGGAGCCGTGCTTTCTTGTTATTTACACCGAATTCTGGCCTTCCTACAGTAAATGGACTGGTTTTTATATTGTGCTTTACTACTCAGCTTAAGCACTCAAATCGCTTTATAGTACAAGTCTCATTCACAAATTCACACACACACATTCAGGAATGTACTTTTTTTTCTATGCCTAAGGGCTTTCTATCTAACATTGACATATTCATCAGATTCAGACTCTGATGAATGCACAGAGAAACTAGGATTCATCTTCTTCAAGGTTCGACGTGCTGGGCATTCAGAGATGTTGTTCTGCATACCTTGGTTGTAACAAAAGGCTATTTGAGTAACTGTTGCCTCCCCATCAACTTGGAGCAGTCTGGCCATTTTTCTATGCCCTCTGGCATCAACAAGGCATTTTCACCCAGAAAACTGCCACTCACTGGATATTTTCTATCCAAATAAACACCAACAACTGTAGCACATACAAAGTCACAGAAACAAAGTTTCTTCCCCATTCTGAGGAATGGTTTGAACTTCAGCAGGTTGTCTTGAGCATGCCTGTCTGCCAAAGAGACTTGAGTTGCTCCCATGTGATTGACCGATTAGTTATTTATGTAAACAAGCAGTTGAACAGGTGAATATATATAGAAAACACTATATCTTTAAAAAGTCTAAATCTTTATCTTTAAAGCAGCTGAGATTTTCTGGGTTGTTATTTATTTTTATTTTTTTCAAACATCTGGGTATTTCTGTATTGGTATGTCAGTGCTTTTGTTCACTCAGTCCACAGCTATGATTCATAATTAAACATTTCAGTATTTGTACCTAAGACCTATTTTCATTTAGCGTACATGATTTAAAATGAATTTTTATAATGCCAAATGTTTCTGATAACCTCTAGATTATAATTACTTCAGCGGGCTTTTTTAGACAAAAATGTAGAAGCAGTGTTAACAACAATGTTATGCAATACACTTACATGGAGTGTTCGCACTGCATTTGGGGCGAACAAATATTGCTTCCCTCAGGCTGAATTGTGAAAACGTTCCATGGAGATGCCTTAATTTTTTATCTAGTAACATCACTGAGACAAGACTTTATTTGTGCAACAATGTGGTTTCTGTTTAAATACCTGCAAAAACAGTGGCATTCACATCAGTGTTAACAAGGCTTTGTGATTATTGTTAATTAGCCAATACTATCTAAAGTAAACAATGAACAAGACAATATTTGAGATCAGTGTCACGAAGTGGGATGGACTCAAGCGCAGACAAGGCAACTAGAATACAGTTCTGTTTATTACTATACAACACCAGGTGCAAATATATACAAGTGAGAGGGCGGGGGGAATCAAGGGCACAGGGAAATCCGGGAAAGGAGCTCTTCACACACGAGGGACTTCACAAAAAACACAGCACACCAGCAAGCCCGCACACCAAGGGTTCCAGGGAAACGGAATTCCTGTTTACAGACAACAAGTGATTAATCCAAAGGGTCAGCGATACGAAAAGGCAACAAGAGACCAGTACTCCGGAGCTTACTACCGAGGTTACTCAATAGTCCAGCGACGAGATGTTTCCAGCCACTGCCTTAAGTAGTGGATGAGTTCAGGCGATGAGCCACAGGTGTGTGATTAACTTCAGGTGTGAGGGCCAGGGGCGGGAGCCCGCAATGAGCTCCGCCCCGGCGAGACACGACAAGCGTGAGAGAGGTAGATGTAAACAAGAAACATATGTAGCCAACCTGAGTCAGCCGGGCAGACACGGGGACCATGACAATCAGCATGATCAACTTTTTGTCCTTACCCAAGTCAGGATGAAGATTTCTGTCGTTGTTTCATAAGAAATCCAAACAAGGAAATGCTCTTAAGTAGTAAATTATTTCACACTAAAAAGATTTTAATGATTAAATGTGAGATTGAAGTATGCAGAAGCAGAGTTCAAAAATACTTCAATTCATGTATATTTTACAAAAGGTGTACATTTTTTATACATATGAGCTGAGAACTGAATTACACTTGTTTTTGCATCACACTAAGTTTGCATTTCCCATTGTGCCTTCTGCTCTGCTATCCCTCTATTCTTTTCCAAAGAGAATTTTGGCTGATCAGCAAATCAGAATACATTTGTGTCCTCTAAAAGACCTTGCACCCTCAGAAACAGAACAAAAGGAAAAAGAAAAGAAAACACTCACTGTGGCTGTAGCTCTGCACAGAAATTGAATTCCAAAAATAATCACTTACTCCTGAAAATATAATCTAGAATCACAGTAAAGCGATATTCCACCACACAAATATCAATCTTATCTTAAGCCAGCCTAATAAACTGTCATCTACGCTGCCACCAGTTTTTCATAACAAATCCCTCACCAACACCACAACTCATTAGCATCTTGCCTGAGGTTTAAAAAAAAGAGGAGGAAAAAAGGACATCTTTAGCCCTCCTGTGACAACAAATGTGGCTCAGTTTTCATGCTCGAACTCACAAACACATTAAAACCCAGATCTTCAAGGTAAGAAGAATATTTATTTATTGTTGTTCATGAATTCTGAGTTTCCTCAGGATGACTAATGGCAGGATAGTAGTAGATTCAGTCAAGGACCATCTGTGGTGGAGAGCTGCACTGATTAGCCCAAATAGTCTCCCAACCTGCTGTGGGCATAAGCAGCTGCCAGAAAAACATGCACACGTGTATCCCGACTCAGTGTGACAGTGTGTGTTTAAGCTTGTATGTGTGTGTCTCTAAACATGTTAACACACATCGAAATCTGAGCATCTGTGTATTCAGGAGAGAAGAGATGTGTGGGAATGTGTGTTTTTCTTATGTGAATGTATGCATAGATGTGTGTAATTAAGTGTGTGTTTGTGTTTGTGTCCGCTTAATCACCTCCCTGTGAGACACTGAGGGTTTGTACAGGTGATTGAGGTGAAGTGTTAATCAGGACCTCTGGAAAAGTTTCAGTGAATATATTTGTGCAAGACAGAGGAAATATGCACCCACTGCCCAGGCGAATTATCGTTTGTGCAGCTGCATGCATGAATATAAGTGATTAATATGTGCATAATATGCTGTTTTCCACATTAAATTCTGCAAGACTGCATGTGCACGTTGGTATCCACAAACACGTTTGTTCTTTAGCCGCTGTACTGTAAATCAAACCAATCTGGTTGTGTAAAACAGTCTCCTTCTAGAGGATTAGAAAGGCCTAATTTTCCTGCTTTTGTTTCCTCCAAGGGTCTCAATTGACATTCAGAGAGGAGGGACTCAGTTCTAATTAGGTTGGCTCACACATTCCAAGATTCAACCAATCAATGATTTGCTAATGGGCTGCCAGTCAAATGACAAAGCCTGGGACAGGTCAGGGTCGCTAGAGGAATGCCTTAATTTCTCAGCAGAATGGGACAAAATAGGCCAGATAGGAGTCCGGCCAATGAGGGCAATTACGGAAAATGATGAGGTCCAATAGTAGGACATGAGGCATAATGAGCCACGGGATGGTGGAGGGAGGGCTGTTGTGAGCTGTTTAATCATTTAAACTTTCCCAAGGTAGAAGTTTGAGCTTGCCTGCAGCTCTTTTTGCTTTTATGTTCTTTGCTGGTCTTTGATTTTCACAGCACGTTCAGATTAACGTCTCAAACGCATTACAAGCTCACTGTTATTATAAACACCAACAGAAAGACACACGTGTATCAAGTGACATCTGCAGATTTTCTGGTGTCTTTTATCTCAGTTGATGCGTAACACATGTTGCTGATGTACATAAAAGACAAAGACGAGACAGATGCCTTTTTGTGGTAGGCCAGGACTTGAAAAAGCTTCTTTGGTTTTGTTTCATCGCTGTCACTAGGAAGAAAGAAAATGTTTGAATTGGAAAGTGGATAAAAAGGTAGAATTAGCAGAATCCAAGGATGAATGTACCATAGAAATGACTGTATAATCTGCAGAGGAAGCTGTACTGCATTTGCTCAAAAACCGAGCAAGCTGTCAAAGAAAAGACACGTTTTGTGTCATCAATAATATGACACACAGATTGTTGGGTGCAAAATGCGATCAAGACTGCTGGCATTTATTGCATTCTTTCTTGCTTTGTCACAAACTGAGTTTGATTGGCTCCTGAAAGTTCCCATGGCATATCCAGTCTTTGACAATTGGACATGACTGCATTATGAAAACATTAGTTCAGCAGAAATGAAATGTTAATTTAATTGTGACATTACTGGAGGGAAATGTTTGACAGCTCATAAGCAAGTGTGACAATTAAACACAAATGCTGCTGAAACAATAATAACTTTGCATATTTTATTTAAATGTTCAAAGTACATTTTGGCTGCGTGAGAACAGAAGCAGCACTAATGTGTATTTTCATAGTAATATTACAGTATATGTGAAAGGGAACGCGCAGAGATTTACTCACCTCAAAAGTGCTTTTTGATAATAATTTCTTTTGAATCTTTGCACCAGAACTTTAATTTTGTAAAATCAATTCCCTCGACTTATCTAATATGCACGGGGGAGGGGGAGGGAAGGGGGGGGGGTAATCATAAAAGCTATAAAGTGATGGCACACAATCTATCATAGCAACAAAACACAGACATACAAAGTTAACAACTTCTAGGTGAACATAAAGGGTTCTTCACTGGACCCAGTAGACTTCATTTGCACATTAAATGCAACTATACAACACAAAATACTTTAGATCTAATTCATTATAATACAAAATAAAGAAAATACAAAGGTGAATGCACACCATTATATACATCGTGTTACAGCACACAACTGACGGAGGGGGAAGCTGAACTTAATATGCAGATGTCAGAATGAATGAAAAGCTTCGAAATGCCTTCAACACCTTCATCCTCTTACCAAAAACATTAAAAAGAAAAGAGCAGAAAAACAGGGACAGGGAAATGCTAGGCAGGAGGAGGAGAAGTGACTAGTTGCAGCGCCACTTTGCTGAAAAAAGTAATGAATTTTTATGGGAAATGTGATCTTAATTTAGAGATGCACCAACACAGACCGACCGCAGGAAAATAGAGGCTACAGCAATCCTTTCAACCATGGTTTCATTTAAGTGGGATAATTAGGCTACAGCAGGCTTTAAGAATTAATTTGACAATGATATACAACGCATAACGTTTGCTAACGCGTTTCTCCAGTTCAGTTGCTTATGCGGTGTCTGTAAAACATATAGGATCTGCACTGAAAATGCTCCAATAAGTAATGTTTCGATACGTCTATCTACTTTATCACACACTGCTATTGAAAGTTTGGTCTGAAATTCCACACTTTCTGTTTCTCTCTCTTAGAAAAAAAGCTTATGTTTCTCAAGAAGCTTAATTTCTTAATTTTTATCATTATGCTCTTCATTTCATCATCATATTGTCTTTGATCCACAATATTTTCCCATTTTCATACAGTCTTTGCAGATCCACTTAAAAGTCTCAAAGTTGCATTTTATGACTGTTTCAACTGAGAGTTACTATCTCTCAGATCGAAACAAATATAGAGCCAACTGTCTTTGATCAACCTGATAAGTGAGCAAAGTGTTTGTGCGTTTTCATTTCATGCCTGAGGGGTATGTGGGTTAATTACATTTTTCGCTCATTTACAGGCTAGAAAGATTAGCTATACCTTGCAACTGTTCAATTACAATTTCCTTAACTGTGGAAAAATAAATGTTCCCACTGTTTTCTCTCTAAGACAGATATTCCCCTGGCACAGCAGTATAGATTCAGCCAATATTAAATGTTGGTGGATCGGTTTCTTCACGCCGTGACCGAAAGCGGAAAAATTTTTGAAAAAAAAAAGGCTGCAGAAGATGTACATGTTGAGTTCCACAGGTTAATGTCCCTCCTGGCTAACAGTGAGCTGTGATAATAGGTAAGTGCTGTGCCCATTACTCCCATTGTCATAAGGGAGGCTGTACTGTGCTGAGCTGGCAGTGCTGGGTGCAGGGGATTACATTAATATAGGCCACTATGCCTCTCCCCAAGCATTCGCAGCACTTTGCGATGTGTAGAGTGGGTGAGAGGAGGATGAAGAGGAGGGGAGAGTGGGGAGACACATCTCACCTCAGAGTGGGAACACAGGCCAGCTGGGTAATAATGTGAGGTCTTATGTGAGGCTAATATGAGCTAATCTGTGTCTTCTATGATCTATTTCAATCTAATCAGTCGCTTTTCAATGTAGGCCATTTGTCACTGCATTAACATGGGACTTGCTAATGAAGTTGACAACAGACTGGCTCAGTTCCTGGCCATGACTGGCCCAATGTAATTATAGCTTCACAGAAGCACATCCGCTCCATCCAACTACTGCTACTCGTCCTCTCGTCTTTAACAGTCTGAGCTCCTTTCACCTTTATCAACACACACACCCACACAAGTGACAACAGCCCTTAACAGTATTTATGGTATTAAATTCTTCTTTGCTGTTTAGGATATTGCTCAGGATGATCCAATTTACAATACAAGGTCAAGTAAACATCCCTTAAAATCTTTGCCCTTCAGTGGAAGTGGAAGCTAGCTTTAAATAGAGCAATGACAGTATGACCACTTTATAAAGTAGATGTGGGAATGTGTTAGTTATTAGTTTTTTGTATAGGCAAGAGAAATGTGACACGGTTTTGTAAACGGACTCAGGTGCAGACCAGGAGACCTTTGCAGAAACTGATAGTGCATTTATTTACAGTGGTGTCATCGGGTGATTATATATATACAAGGTGCTCGGGGAAGGGGTCCGGGGCTCCAGGGGGGAAGGGTCCAAAACCACACTCTGCTCTTTCAGCCAACAATCCCACTCTTTTCCCACTCCAGTTGCTCCTCTCACTCACTCGGGGGTACAGGGACGGGTCCGGGGGGAATCTACGCACACACACAGAAAATCCAATTAGCACTAGATCACAAGGAAACTCACAGACTTAGGCAGATTGCTGAAGCACTAACGCGGGTGACTCAACGTTCCAGCGAGGAGTGGTGTAGGTCTGCCATCTTAAAAAGCCCTTCTGATTGTGGTAACCAGAGGCAGGTGTGATGATGAGCACAGGTGTGTGGGCCAGGGGCGGAGCCCACAGTGAGCACCGGGAAAGAGGGAGAGAGAGAGAGAGAGAGCACAAGAACACAAGTTGCCTAACACGGAATCAGCTGGTGAGGCACGGGGACCGTGACAAAATGGAAAACATTTGCTTTAATTTAGAACCATATCTCTGACTAACTGCTAAATAAAAGACCATTATTAAGTCTCATTTAAAGACAGTCTTTGCCAACTCCCGAGAAAGATATTGGGACCTTAAGCATTGAATTTGTCACCCTTTCACAACCAGCTGCTAACATTTGGTGAGCGCTGATCATTTGGAAGCTTGCAAATGGAAATAAGTTGATCTGTTGAACCAAAACAATAAAAGTTCAGGCTGTAAAACAAAAACAATGAACTGAAATACTTTTGTATGCATTGTACATGTAATAAAATCATTTAATACAGGTTATATTTCTATTTGTTGGCCATGATTAACAATTGTTAAAACTCCACAGCCCTTTGAGCCATTGTAAATAAAAAGTCTCTCCTCAGCACAGCTTTGAAAATGCTTTGGATGTGTACTGCACCAAAGCTGCAGCTGTGTTTTATTTTCAGCTTTACTGTAAGACATTCATTAGTGCTCAAGAACCTCTGATCAGCCAATGTTGACAAAAGCAATTACATTACAATTTGACCATCAAGCATAACAACGTGTCATTCATGTACTGTACACCATAAACCTGACAAAACTTGATTGCAGGGTCACTCTTTGTCTCACTTAATCACTGACTCACTCAAACATTTAATCACTCTTTTTTCTCCACTTCATTCCATTTTCTCCTCTTCTTTTGTCCTGTCTTCATTTTCATCCTCCTTCCATCTTACTTTTTCTCTCTGTTCTTCATCTCTGCCCACATTTTATAGCCTCCTATTTTTAATGTCTGATTTACTGTTCTCTTTACCTTCTTGCCTGTTTTTCCTTTATTCACTCACTCACCACATTTTTTACATCTGTTCTTTTACCTGCAACCCTAATCCGTCCTTGTCACTTTGTATCTGGCTTCCTTTTGTCCTGCTTGCCTCCAACACCTTTGCCAGCTCCTTACTCCTCTTATACCTCTGTGTCCTGGTCTCACTCCCTCTAATGATACACTCTTTTGCTTACTTTTCTGTTTGTTTTTTCCCTTTACTTTCATTTGCTTTTGCTGTTTCTCCCTTCCTTCCCCTTTTACTCCCCCTCTTCCCCAGTCAGCCCTTGCTATATATTTCTCAATGCCTCTCTGTGTCTCTTCTTCTTTCTGCTCACTCTGAGCGATGGCTCTATTGATTCTTTCTGTGATGATATTGCCCAAGGACAACCATGGGGCAGAAAACCTTTTTAACTGTCTGTGTGTACGGTGTGTGTTTAGTATCTGTGTATGCATGTGTGTATGTGCAACCAGAGGCAAGTTTAACTTTTAGGAGTCATCACTAATCACACGTCACAAAACAGCCTCTAGCCTTCATGGGTCCACTCTGTGTGTGTTGTGCAGGTTTTAAGCCCCGCTGAGTGTCTGCAGGTATTAGTCTGTTTTCATACAGATGAAAGAAGTTGTAGAAGTGAAAAGTTTTCTCTTCTAATTTTTCAAATCTCATGTTGGGGTGTGGCCACAAATCACCAACTGGCTTCATGGCCACACATCAAAAGCTATCAGTCTGTGTTTGTGATAATTTCTCTCTACTCTCCAAACTCTTGGAAAGCCTTCCGTACTGTTGGCTTCCACAACAGGTGGATGACTGCCGTCATAGATGCAGATGCTTCTCAAGCAGCCAGATTGTGCCTGTGAGCCTCCTGCAATCAGGATAACACATGCTAAGTCACATGCAGGCATGCACACTGATACTAAGGCATGATACATATTGCAATGACAAAGCTCAAAGGAAGGACATAGAGAGGAGGACCACACATGGCTACTCCAATGTCATCTAAACTTCCACATTTATAACATAAGTTTGGAAATATACAGTGCAAAAGTCTTGACCATCCTTCAGTTCTTTATGCTTGGCTTCCACTTTTAAAAAAGTGTTTTTGAGCAGTAGTTCTCCTGACTTCCTGAAGGTCTCTTAAAAATTTCATTCAGACATCGGCTGGTTTTTTGTTCATTCTGTCTTTGTACCTGATCATTTTCTGATGAATGAACTTAACACTGACTTGCGAATCATTCGAGCATAAAAAAGACACCTAGACACCTATCTGCACATACAGTGGGGCAAAAAAGTATTTAGTCAGCCACCGATTGTGCAAGTTCCCCCACTTAAAATGATGACAGAGGTCAGTAATTTGCACCAGAGGTACACTTCAACTGTGAGAGACAGAATGTGAAAAAAAAATCCATGAATTCACATGGTAGGATTTGTAAAGAATTT
The DNA here is from genome assembly GCF_963576455.1 of Neolamprologus multifasciatus. Lineage (NCBI taxonomy): Eukaryota > Metazoa > Chordata > Actinopteri > Cichliformes > Cichlidae > Neolamprologus > Neolamprologus multifasciatus. The sequence goes on along the minus strand of NC_140457.1, from coordinate 11,386,281 downwards.
ATTCGTAAATCAGGGTGGAAAATAAGTATTTGGTCACCTCAAACAAGGAAAATCCCTGGCTCTCACAGACCTGTAACGTCTTCTGTAAGAAGCTTTTCTGTCCCCCACTCGTTACCTGTATGAATGGCACCTGTTTGACCTCATCATCTGTATAAAAGACACCTGTCCACAGCCTCAACCAGTCAGACTCCAAAATCCGCCATGGCCAAGACCAAAGAGCTTTCGAAGGACACCAGGAAAAGAATTGTAGACCTGCACCAGACTGGGAAGAGTGAATCTACAATAGGCAAGCAGCTTGGTGTGAAAAAATCAACTGTGGGAGCAATCATCAGAAAATGGAAGACATACAAGACCACTGATAATCTCCCTCGATCTGGGGCTCCACGCAAGATCTCATCCCGTGGGGTCAAAATGATCATGAGAACGGTGAGCAAAGATCCCAGAACCACACAGGGGGACCTGGTGGATGACCTGCAGAGAGCTGGGACCAAAGTAACAAAGGTCACCATCAGTAACACACTACAACGGCAGGGAATCAAATCCCGCAGTGCCAGACGTGTTCCGCTGCTGAAGCCAGTGCATGTCCAGGCCCGTCTGAAGTTTGCCAGAGAGCACATGGATGATACAGCAGAGGATTGGGAGAATGTCATGTGGTCAGATGAAACCAAAGTAGAACTTTTTGGTATAAACTCAACTCGTCGTGTTTGGAGGAAGAAGAATACTGAGTTGCATCCCAAGAACACCATACCTACTGTGAAGCATGGGGGTGGAAACATCATGCTATGGGGCTGTTTTTCTGCCAAGGGGACAGGACGACTGATCCGTGTTAAGGACAGAATGAATGGGGCCAAGTATCGTGAGATTTTGAGCCAAAACCTCCTTCCATCAGTGAGAACTTTGAAGATGAAACGAGGCTGGGTCTTCCAACATGACAATGATCCAAAACACACCGCCCGGGCAACAAAGGAGTGGCTCCGTAAGAAGCATTTGAAAGTCCTGGAGTGGCCTAGCCAGTCTCCAGACCTCAACCCCATAGAAAATCTGTGGCGGGAGTTGAAAGTCCGTGTTGCTCGGCGACAGCCCCAAAACATCACTGCTCTTGAGAAGATCTGCATGGAGGAATGGGCCAAAATACCAGCTACTGTGTGTGCAAACCTGGTAAAGACCTATAGTAAACGTTTGACCTCTGTTATTGCCAACAAAGGTTATGTTACAAAGTATTGAGTTGTATTTTTGTTATTGACCAAATACTTATTTTCCACCCTGATTTACGAATAAATTCTTTACAAATCCTACCATGTGAATTCATGGATTTTTTTTTTCACATTCTGTCTCTCACAGTTGAAGTGTACCTCTGGTGCAAATTACTGACCTCTGTCATCATTTTAAGTGGGGGAACTTGCACAATCGGTGGCTGACTAAATACTTTTTTGCCCCACTGTAACAGGCAGCTTAGTAAAGAACCACTTTTAAATAGTTTCTTTAGACACTTTGTTATTAGCAACCTGTTGTTATTTATTCCCGTGTCTTAATCTATAAAAAAAATACCAAAGATAATGCAGGTTGACAGGCATAAAACAGAATTTTTGTATTTTGCCCTAAACTTGCCATATCTGGGCATCATGTGCGGTGTGTCTTTAAAGCATTATGCAAACTAGACAAGTGGAGGACAAAAGAAGAAGTGGCAGGCCTAAAAATATGTCTACAGCAGATGAACAATATCTGAAAGCCATGTCCTTTAAAAAAAAGAATAAATCTGACACAGACCTGAGAGATGCATCTGGCTCTGCTGCTGATCCATCTACAGTTCATCAAAGCCTCATCAGAAATGGACTCAGTGAAAGGGTGGTTGTCAAGAAGCTATTCTTAAGAAAGGGAAACAGGGAGAAAGGCTGAAGTATGTCAAATTACACAAAAACTGGACTGAATATCCGTGGCAACAGGTTTTATGGAGGGATGAATCCAGATTTAACATTTCTTGCTTAAATTGTAGGAGGTCAGAAGAGAGATACAGCAGTGAGTGTCTACAACCATCTGTAAAAGACGATGGAAGAAAATGCCCTTCAAGAAGCCCAGAGAACTATTCCTGAAGACTACTCAAAGAAATTACAACAAAGCTGCCTAAGAACATTCAGGCTCTGTTGAAGAGTATGGTGATACCAAAAGTTGGCTTTTAAGCTCATTAAAATTGTGGAAAATGTATTTTTGTCTTACGTACCAAATTCCCATGTATATTTATACACGGTTCAATAAATCAGTGCACCAATTTCCCATTTTCCTAACAAAATATAAAGAAAAATAAAGAAATTGAAGATTGTTGTCTGACAACTTCCTCTTGGATAAGCAACATGTTAGGGTGTGTATACATAAGTGAAAGAAGAACTGTGGTCTAAAGCAAAGAATGCACACAAAAAACAATCCAACAACCAAAATAGGACTTTTTAAAATACTAAGCCTTACCATCACAACCTTACGCACATGTGCGGATGTACGATAGCATCAGATCAAGATATGAAAAGACGCCAGAGATGGAACAAACAGTAAAAAAAAAGCAGAGTGTGCAGACTGACTTTTTTTCTCCCTTGGTGTACATTTATTTAAGTTCCCTGACATTTTGAGCTGCGCAGCAGATATTTATTCAATCCACTGAAAATGAACCTGCTGCGGTGGCTATTGTAGAAATTCCGCCTTCCGTGCAGCTATCCCGCATTAGTACTGCAGGATAGCTACAAGGAAGCAATTTGTTTTGGTTACTGTATTCCCTCTAAGTACAGCAGTGGTGCGGAAAGCATCTAATATGTGCCTCCCCCAGTTCATCTGTATTCATCCCCATGTGCTGCATTTAATTCAGTAGCATTATTTCGACGTGTAAAGTAACTATCCATAAACCTCAAAACTAATTGAAAACATTCAGTAAATATGCTGAATAAGCAAGAATAAACTCATCTCTCATCACCACTGTAAGTTAAGAACATGAAATAGGAATACATAGCAAAATGTAATCTCTATGAAATAACTAGTCACATCGCATGACTAATTGTGCATGCTCAGTACCCATATCACTTGGAAATTTGTTGTGAGACATTATTTCGCTTGAGAGCTTCCATTTTATTGATAAGCTTTCACAGCAAACAGATCACTTGTCGGCATCCATCGGCATTAATGTTTTGACTGTAGAGTGCACCAGCGGTGTTTCAGTGGAAGTGGTAAAAATCACAGCGTTGACCACTGAGCAGCTCTGCCTCATATGGACCAAGCTTGTATCTACAGTAGTGAAGAGTGCCAGGGGAGTCAATTCATAACTGTCAGGGTCCCTGTGCCTACCCGGTCGGCTCAGTATGGCTACATATGTTTTTATATTCTTTTTTGTTCCTGCTCTCTCCCTTCCCCTCTTTCCCTCCTCCCTCTGCCTGGGTGGAGCTCACCTGTGGGCTCCTGCCCTTGGCCCACGCACCTGGTCGCAATCACGCACCTGTGGCTCATCACGAGTGTTCCAGCTCCTTTATAAGATGGCAGCTCTGTGTTTCTTGTCGCTGGACCAACCCCCTGTGTTACCTGAGTGATTGGAGTGTGAAAAGGAGCGTGAGGAGTGGATGGAGTGTGTGTGTGACTTTCGGCGTCTTTCCCATTCGTGTGTGGACCCCCGGAGCCCGGCTTTCCCCTCACTTTTGCAAATAATCACCTGGTGTATTGTAATAAAGACTCTTGTGCTTTCAAGACCTAGAGCCTGCGCGTGAGTCCGTTCAGTCCCGTTGTGACAATAACTAATTGAGTTACTTGCCTTTCAGACAGAAATTCAATCATTATTTACCAACTCCTTCAGGAGATTTGAAGCAAAAAAGTATTTTTTTTTTCCCAGAAGCCACCAATGACTCTCCCATTCACCTCTCTAGTGTTCACTCAATAATTTCCATTGTTTGAGATGGATTATTCATTCTAATTTAATACGATGACCTTTTCTTTGTTCAAATCCCTTCTTTAAGTTATTTCCTACAAAAGCGCGCGAGCCATTTGAATGCCATGCCAGTTTTTATGTCTAATACAATATGTTGCAACATAAACATTTGTTTGCATGCTGTTGCTTAAAGATAAACGTGGACGACCCAAGTTATGTTTAATTTGTAAACCCCCCCTGAGATATGGTGTACTATAATTGCTCTGAACCACAGGCGGTTTGGCTATTTTTCCAAGATAAGATAACACGGTGGAAGCTCTAATGGAATTCCCGCTGAGAGAGTGAGACAGAGTGTGAGGGGGAGAGAGAGAGAAATCGGAATATGTGCGATGAGAGGAAAACCCTCACTCTTTACCTCATTTGTGCTGTGGCTGTTACTCGCCCACACACAGTGCATACACACATTCTCGAGTATGTTCCTACGTTCATTCATGCTTCATCACAAACACATATGGCCACGCACACCACAAAGCACACGCGTATGCATGGCTGAGCACACGTATATGCACTCATGCTGTTCTAACCCAATAACACAAAGTGAGAGCTTGCATAAATTGTTGTCAGTGGTAGCAGCTTGTCCCGTGAAGGTCAAAGAACTGTTTTTCAGTGAGCCTGCCGTTTGACAGATCCCTGCTTTTGCCATCTACATCTGTGCACAGCCCGACTCTTCCTCTTTGTCTTCCTATTCATTTATCTTCCTTCATCTTCACGTTCTTAAAAAATTTCTCCTTCCTTATGCTTTTCATTCATTTACCTTGTCACTTTCCTTTCATTCATTCATCTATTTTCAGTCCCAGCATTTTTCTTATTCTTCCTTCATGTTTTGGTTTCTTCAAAAAACATCCTCCTTCTTTACTCTGTCTTCTTTTTTGGTTTTCTGAACCTCACTCCTTTATAGTTTCTCTCTTTGAGCCATAACAAACTTCTGGTCACCGTAACCTCTCTCATTGCTGATAGGGTGCGTGATTGTTTCCTGTTTTCTGTCCCTTTCCGTCACACTCTTTCTCTTTATGACCAACAGGCAGCACAACCAGGGATGTCAGGGTTTATCTCTAATGATGAAATGGAGGCCAACAAAAAACAGGTTTGAGCAGTTCAATGGCATGGGCTACATCCTATCACTACTACTGTCTCTCTCTTTCCTCTTCCCTTTTTATATTATATCTCAGTATTTGCTACTGTCTGTATGTGTGTGATCTGAGGATGCTCTGTGTGTATGTCTATCAAACGCAGAGCTAATTGAGGTCATTGGTGGTGCACATGCTGAAGCAGGGAGATGGAAAAAAAAATGCCACAGCTTTGAACCTTCTCTCTGCTCAGCACCCTGCCAAAAAATCCCCCCCCCCCCTCTCTCTGCCCCTCTCCCTCTCATCATACACACTGGTTAATACACACATAAACAGAAAGGCACACATGTTTAATTTGTGACCAAACAGAAGCTTTTAATCCTCAGATTTCAGTGAGGCTGTTGCATATGCGCTTACAGTGGATGTGTGCATATGTGTATATGTCTGGCTTTGTAAATGAGTATGAGGGTTTGTAAGTAACTCCTTTGAGGTATGGTTTGAAATGAAAATATGTCAGAGAAGGTCTACATCCTCTGTTAACCTCGGGGTGTTTCTGTCCTTCTGCTGATGTCAATAACCACACAGACACAGTTCCAATAAGACCTCTGCACCCGCCAGTGCAGTGGGGCAGCTGATGGTGACTGATAACTCACTGAGGTGTGGGTATAAACTGTCAGAGTTCATTTAAAGACCAGTGCTTTTATTCAACCCAAAGTGCTTTGGAAATCACCTGGGACAATTCTAAATAAGGCCCCACGTTTAAAAACACAGACATACGCCTAGCAGGAAGACAAAGAGGAAGCACCATCTCTTTGCTACAGCTGAAGAATACATGTTTTCAATCAAATGTTAAAGCAACGAGAAACCACACCAACAACCATAGATGCCAGTCCCATGCCACCTCATTAAACTGTTTATCTCAAATTTACAGCTCGCCTTTCAAACATTTGGAACAAAAGGCACATCTGAAAGCAGATTTATTGAAAAAGAAACTCAAACAGGACAAATAAAGGCAATAATGTCAACTTTACAAGTCTCCATCCTCCTCCTTATATTTCATTTGTTACTGATTCAGAGTTTTAAGTAAGCTGATTCTGTTTCTTTCAAAAACTCATAATTTCTTTCTTTTCTCCATATGTCTTGATTTTTGCATGCATTTCTTTTCCCTTTAGACCCTTTTTGTCGAGGGGCTAAATAATTTGAGTACAGTCAACTCAGTCAAGAAACCAGTCTGATATGGTTTGAGATCTGTGACATGGCGTGCTATCCTGATGGCAGCTGTCTTTAGAAGATTTTTGCAATGTAATCATAAGGGGGTGCACCTGGTCAGAAGCAATGCTCAGGTAGGTTATGTGCTTTTAGTTCTAAGAGGCCACACTACCACCTACTATCATCTCCATCATACTGAACTGCTGATATAAAACAGGATGCATCCATCTCGTTGTTTACACCAAATTCTGACCCCATCCAAATGTCACAGCAGAAATCGACACTCATCAGATCAGGCAATGTTTTCACATTTTTCTGTTGTCTATTTTTGGCTTAGCCTGTGAAAACTGTAGCCTCAGTTTCTCATTCTTAGTTGACAGGATTGGCATTAACAAGGCATTTTTTACCCAGAGAGCTGCTGTTCACTGGATATTTTCCCTCTTTTGGACTATTCACGGTAAACCTCAAAGATGGCAGTGCAGAAAAATCCCAGCAGATCAGGAGTTTCTGAAACACTTAGACCAGCCCACCTGGCACCAACATCCACACCATGTTCAAAACCCCTTAAATCACCCATTCTACTGTCTGTTTGAACAGGTGTACCTAACAAAGTGGTCGGCGAGTATATTTCCACTGAGAATTCCCCCCACTCCCACTGAAGCCTTTGAAGTGCTCTGAATACAGAATGTATGAATTGGAACAACCAGGGGGGAAAAAGATACATCAGTTCCCAGGGACAAGCCTACATTACCGATTCATCACCTCCATGCACTACTGCGTTATTTCTTATGTATGAGACAATTTACCCCATCGATTAACAGTCAGTCTACAGAAGCACAAAATGTTTGGGGAACACAGGGTCACAGGGTATGAACTCACCAAGGGCTGAGAGGAGAAATGATAGCGTAAACTGCTGTCGCCGACGGCACATGGCGCCACCCGGAACAATGATAAGCATTCATCATACAAGCGTTGCATTAATTCTAACCATTTATAATTAAGCGCTAAAATGACAAGCACTGAATAACGATCATATGTTCTACCACCTATTTATAAGCCAAGGTCAACGGGTCAACGTTTTGAAAAGAGCAGGAAGATTGTGTTATCAGTGGCCTAATATTTCTCATATCACTATCCTCGCTATGACATACTACAGTGATTATCAATAAAATCATAATCAATTTCCAGGCATCAAGCCAGCTGGCAGAGCGGTCCTAGCCTGTTTGGCGCCCTGGGCGAACACCCCCTCTGGCGCCCCCCCTCCTCACACACGAAGAGAGAGACAGAGTATGCATTGTATGCAAATGTTGTATGCAAACGGCTACTAAACAGACATCATAATTCGTCATACAATGAGAACAGGACAAATCAACAATTGACACTGACTAATTAATATTATATTATTGTATATATTGTTTGGAGTTTAGTCTGTTACTGTTACTATTTTTACCATTTCTTCTTGGAGGAACTGTGACCCAAATAATTTCCTTAGGGATTAAGAAAGTATCCTGATTCTTAATGTTTTAGGATACATGACCTGCCATTATCCAATGACACATCTGCTTACCTGTATCTTTTGCTCGTTTCTCCTTGTAGGAGTCATAATTAAATGTATTGAATTTTAATGAGCACTCATTTTCATTTGTTTGGTTGCTATGGTGATGTGTAACGGGAGTCACGTGGGTGCTAGCGGCGACATTAAGAGGGCGTTGTCAGTCTGTCTTTCACTGGTTTGATTTTGACAGAGAGGAGGGCTGGGTAGCCGTAGTTTTTGTTGACCGCAGCACAACGAGTTTCCCCTTGTTGCATTAGAGCCTGTGATGTTTTAAGAGTTTGAATCGCGAGCCGATCACATTGCTCTGTAAACTTTTCAAGCACTTTAATAAACAAGCAAGCAATTCCACCTCTCGCATTATTGCGTAAAGTTGAGAGGCAAATAGACAGGCTCAGTCCCCGGCCTCTAGCGACTGTGGAAGTCGCTACACTCCTCCTCTTCTTTTCTCATTTAAAAAATGAGAAAAGAAGTTTAAAAACGGGTTGTGTGTGAGACTTTAGATCAACAAAATATAAAATATACATTTTAAATTGTTATTGATCCCTTTACCCCTGGTCCTAAAGTGTATATTTATTTTCTTACTCTTCTTATATATATTGTTTGTTTACTTGCACTGTTGTAACTGGAGCCTCGTCGTCTCGTCTCTCTATATACTGGACTGTATGTAGCGGAGATGACAATAAAGTTTACTTTGACTTCAGCAGCGAGCAGGCGCACCGAGGGCTCTCGCGCTCACTTTTCGCGTATAGAATTTTGAAAAAAACATCGGTGCAAATGATAAGTCTGTATCATAATGTCTGGTGTTTTCGTGTTTGTTGGTTTGTTTGTAATTTGTTTTATTTTGCGAGTTGGTAATTTTTGCTGCTCCAGCCAGCCAGAGCATCCCCCGCCGCCCCGCCCTTTCCTCCCTGTGCCGCAAGCAGCAGGCGCACCTCGCAAACGGAGGGCGCCCTTACTCCCAGCAAATGGGCGATAGAAAACCAATGCCATTCCCAATATGCGCTGGCATGATGTCGGGGCAGCATGAGAACGAGCCGCGATGCCGCCCCCACCACGATGCCGCCCCGGGCAACCGCCCGTGTCGCCCGTATCTAAAACCGCTACTGCCAGCTGGAATATGTTTATAATGCATCTTTACTATCACACTGAGAGACAGAATGATGGCCTGCTGGGTGTTTTTGCATCACATAGTAAACAGAGCGGGTTATTGATCCACTCATGTCAACTCACTCACTCAAAAAGCCCCCACCCCACAAAAAAAAAGAAAAAAGATACAAAAGTAGCAACTAATGAGAAACGTGATTCAATCCTGGTAAATCTAATATGGGGATCCGTCTTGACAATGAAAAAAATTGGTTGTCATCTAAACAGAATTGAAAAGCATTAAGATAATTGCGTCGGGGTGTATGATATTACTGAAGAGGAGATTGTGTTGTATGAATTTATATGAATTCAGAAACGCTTTGTATTTCATTCAAGTGTCTTCTTCTGTGTTGCACCCAATTCACAGCTTGAGTTAAAGAGAATCAATAATCCTGCGATGGAAATTTCGACATCAAAGGAATTTCTCCAACTGTAAGAATGTAAAGGAGATAAAGTAGACGGTCTCATACTTACCAATGAAGCGATGCAATTACCTCCTGCTGTTTAGAAACTGTTGCAGACACTTTTAGACTTAGTTTGTTTACCACAAGCAAGTGTTTCTAAAATTACAGTGTTACAGACAATGATCCTTGTTGCTGCATTCATTTGCACTGTTAATGCAACTTGTCCGGTTTTACCAGTGACAGCTTAGCTAAGCCAAGAAGGTAAGTTTGTTCAGTTCCCCCATATCCTCCGAGAATAATGTCACTTGGGTCTTAGATGAAACTGTGTAGTAAATAATTTGAAAAGAACAAGGAACACGATTTACAAGGGCATAGTAAATAACTTTTACGCAGGAGCTGATTGTCCTGAAATACCATAAAAGCAAACTCATCATCTAAAATCATCTAAAAGCCATATAATGTGCTTACAGCCAATGCTGCCTCATTTCTCCGCAGTCCCTGTTCCCCATTAGATTATGAAAGATTCTCTCCTCTCCTCTCCTCTCCTCTCCTCTCCTCTCCTCTCCTCTCTTCGACTTTTCTTGATAAGATCTTTACATTTCCAGAAAGACCAGCCAGTTAGTTTATAGCTTAGCATAAAGATAAAACAAAACAGCTTAGCTGGCCATAGTGAGTAAAAGTCACCTACCAATAACAGCAACAATTAAAGCTCATTATGTAACAAATTATATCTCATTTGTTTGATTGATAAAACAACAAACTATAAAAATGAATTTTTTGGTTTTATGTGACAGCGAACCATTGGCCTCCTTGAGTAAACTAGTCTAAAGGGGATACAGATCATTTACTGTCAGTAAACCTGTTAAAAAATATCCTTTAGCCATTATTTAACTTTATGGATATCCTTTGAACCATGTTGTTGTTTAAAATATACTTAATACATACATAATACATTAAAATATACTAAATTTCCTTAGGGATTATTAGAGTATTCTGATTCTTAAACCAAGAAAAGTGTGATACAAAATTATGTTAAGAGATTAGTTTTATGACACAGATCAGGTTAAAATAGATTGGAGCACATTTTAGCAGATTACAATAAAGCAGGACAGAGTAGAGTACAGCTCTGTGTCTTCACTTCTTTAAGGAAACATTTACATTACTTAAAGCTCTATTTCGAGGTTGGTGTTGTTTCTTTACAGTAATTATTGTAATAGAGGCACAAAATATATTTAAGTATCAACTCAGTCAGAAAATATATGTTACTTCTTAATGATTATATCCTTAGGTGACAAAAAACAAACAGGATAATGAGACTGTAGACCCCCTGGGGCATTTGATGCACAGTAAGGTTGAAAATCCTTGTTTTAAACTGCATGGCTGGTGCAGTTGAGCAAAAAATAAGAGTCTTTTCACATAATTTTGCTGCTGTTGAATCAAGACAGCTAACTGTGGAACTGCCCTTTTCTAACCTTTATGCTAAACATTTTCCCCAAGTTCTCCAGACTAAACAAAATGTAATTTGGTGTCTTCATGCTCTGCACGTTTCTGGAAAGTGAGAAGAAAGAATACAACTAACAGGCAATACAATATACATAATAGAATAAATTTAAATATGACAGAAAGTATTATGACATAATAATATACTGAGTAAGTAAAAACAGTTAACAGCAGCATAAACTAGGATTATAATGAAAAAAGTAAAATCTGTAAACTGACACCAATTATTTGATATTTGATACCATTTTTTTCAGTATACTGACAGAACATCATATTTTTTTTGCCTTTAAGGGCATATTTTAGTGCAGGGGCAGTATAGGATGAGCCCCTGAATGTGGTCAGAAAAGTCTGATACAGCAACAGGGAGCTAAGATAAAGCAGATTCCCAACCTTTCTGAATACCTCCGCCTATCAGCACTGCTGACAAAACACATGGCGATGGCACATAATGAATATTGATGCATGTGTATGCACATTACCAAACATCCACATCTTGGTATCATAAAAAAAGGCAAGGATAGGCGTGCCCATAGATGGACACATATGTACACGCGCGCACACACACACATGCACACAGGCCAACAGAGGATAAGCAGTTGATGACCCTCAGCTAGCTTTTCTTATCAGTCTAAGCTGGTCTTGGCTTAAGGATAAGCAAAAGGAAACGACTGGAAGTGACACTTTGGATAGATTTAGGAAATATTGTAATGCAGAATATCTGTGGCTCTAAGTGATTAACTTTGCTATTTCAATAGTGCTGTAGAGCTTCCTCCTACACACCCGGTGTTAAACATTTGTGACCTGATCCGGGGGACTGGCTGTCTGTGCGTGGTGTGGCATATATAGACATGTTATATATTACGCCTATAGAGCTCTGGAGAGTATTTTACTCACAATCACACTTTTTATTACAACATACTGAAAAGGAAGTAGTCAAGAGCTTTTTTGGCCCCTGAGGTTTAAATTTTTCATTTGTGTATTAAATTTGCCAAAGACAGATCAGCCAGTGGATTGAATCAGAGGAGTAAAAACTGTCCTCGAATTTCTCAGCCACTTAAATCCCACATGAGCAGAACTCGCCAAAGCATCACACTCATTTCAGCAGCCACTAGTGAACTTGCAAATCCCCTTTCTTCTGCTTCTTGCAGCTTAGGGCTGCAGAGCAAACCGAGTGGCGGGCAACAGCACAAGCCTTTGAGGTATTCAAGCACACACATACATGACTGGAAACATGAAACAGCCTCTGTTGTAGTCCACTGACAGGTAGGGGTGTGCATTTTTAGGTGTACTTTTGTGTTAGTTCTAGAGTGTACCCATTGTATGTACTTACACTACTTACACAAACATATGCGTACGCATAAGTCTGCATGTGTAAATGCATAAGAGTCTATACATTCAATGGAAAGAGCTATTGTGTGATACTTCAGCACCATTTCCTGGTGCCTGCTCAGCGCTGATAAGGACACGATCCTCTCGAGACTTAAATGCACTGCAAATTGAAGAGACAATTAGTGCTTTGTTGTTTTACAATCAATAAAGTTGCTGCACCACAGTTAAAACAGAGAAGTCTATTGAATGAGCAAGATGATAGGTCACTTTTGTCACAGTGGCCACTTATACAAATGCCTTTATAACAGGTCTGCCAAGCCACAATTGAGCTGATTTTTAACTAAATTGTGTATTCCTCTGCCACTCAGTAATTTATGAGGTTCAAACAACGTGAGGCCTGATTTATCCCCTACTAGCTTGAATATCCAGCATTAATCTCCGGCGCTGGACAGTCTCCCAAGTCTCATTAATTGTCAGCACTTGCCACCTCTCTGCACACTTTTATAACAGTATCACCCCAGCTGCTTTCTGTTGTTCTGAGAAACAAACAGACACATTGGTCATTGTAGTTGCACTGGATCAGTGACCAATCCATCTCATATCTCTCAAATAATTGCTCTCTCAATTTATTCAGCCAGAGTGAAGCCCCAAAGAGCAAAGGCCCGTTACTCCTGTCTACCTGTCCTCTGTTTGTCTGCTTATGATCCCCCAGGCCAAGTTCAAACTGTGAATTACTAAAGTCCTTGAGAAAGCCTGATTCAGAGAATTCAGTGTCAGCTGCACAGCCCTCCTGCATGCCATTGTGATCCTTGGCCTGTCCATCTATTACTCCCCTTTAGACAACTCCACCTCTGCTCCCTTCCCTCCTCCTCACCAGCACTTCTGATACTAAATCACTTCCAACAGTTATCTCAGCCTGCAGGAGGCAAGGAGAAGAAAGAAGGAGCAAAATGAATTTAAACTAAAAACAAAAACTATTATGTCAGCTGCACACAAGAGAGAGAAATGCTGATTTCAAGCATTTCATAGTTAGACATCACCTGTTCCTAAAAGAAAAACTGCTGTTTATAGGCTATAATTCAGTGAGGATTATCATCTGAACATCAGATAACTTTTCTATCGGATAATAGGTGGAGAGAGGGAGAGCTGTAATTGTTGACAACTGCTAACTAACGTGCTATTTTGTTAAATACAATTTAAGGAGTACTTTACCCAGGATAATAAATGGTAAATGGCCTGTATTTGTATAGTGCTTTACTAGTCCCTAAGGACCCCAAAGCGCTTTACACAACCAGTCATCCACCCATTCACACACACATTCACACACTGGTGATGTCAGCTACATCGTAACCACAGCCACCCTGGGGCGCACTGACAGAGGCGAGGCTGCCGGACACTGGCGCCAACGGGCCCTCTGACCACCACCAGTAGGCAACGGGTGAAGTGTCTTGCCCAAGGACGCAATGACCGAGACTGTCCAAGCCGGGGCTCGAACCGGCAACCTTCCGATTACAAGGCGAACTCCCAACTCTTGAGCGACGATCGCTCAAGAATTATTAGTTACAAACTTTATAGCTTATCTAAAAATACGTCCACCTTCTACATGTAATGATTTTTTATTTCTGAGTGTTTGTGATTGGCGGTCCGTTTAAGAGAGAAAAACGTAAAGAACAGAGCAAAGAGGAAAGTGAAGAATTAGAACCGATACTCATTTTAAATTCTGCCTTGACCACTGGGTTTTCACTCATTGCTCCTCTCTGCAGCAGTTTGACAGACAAACCTCTGCAATTGTATAAAGGTGTAGCGAAATGTGTCATCCGTCTTTCCTGGTGGACCAATGTCAGCCTCAGTCTCATATGAGATGCTGTTTGTGTGACAAACGGCCCTGAGGCGTGCCAGCTAGAACAGATCAGGGGCAGAGGGAGGGATGCGGGCCATTTTGATATTAGGTTGGTGGAGACACTGCTCTGGTTTTCCACACAGAGGGCCCACAGCCAGATTTTGTCTTCTGAGAAATGAATTAAGCTCAATCCCCCACACACAGGAGACGGGAAGAACAGAATCAAAGCAAAAAATCTTGCAGGTGTTGTTTTTTTTGCACAAAAATTGATTGATGAGGTATGAGATAAAAAAATTCCTTTGGCAGGTTTACTCAGGCTCGATTTAAAATTATATTAAATCGCTGCATTGTGTGGTATTTGCCTTGAGTCTAGTCTATTTCACATAAGACCTGGCTGCCAACTCTGTATATATGTGTGTTTCTAATCTGTATTTATCCAAGGAGGGTTTGCTCAGCACTTAGGCTCTTTATGCAGTTACACTCTGGTTCACATTTATTTAGCCAGTTAAAAACATTCATATCTAGGCAGCTTCAAGAACACTTAGAGTTGTAACATGTCAGCTGCTTAACTGTTTCAAATAACGCAAAAAGGGAATATGCACCTGATATATGCTTTAGGACATTTTGATAGTAATTGTTAAGGGAAAAGGAGAGTGTTTACTTTCTATTTTTTTGCTGCCTGGGTATCCTAGCTTGCCTTGCAATCTCAAGCGGCAACTTTTCAAATTCAAAAACATTCAAGATCTGACATTATGCAATGACTGCAGTCACTTCGGGACAGACCCGAAGGAAGTGATTATTATTGGCTGGAACTTGGTGACAAAGCTGGTGTGATCTTAAAGCGTGTGGTGGAAAAAGTCATTAGGATTAAAAGACCCAATCAGATGCTAATCATCTGATCTTAGGGGACAAAATGGGGCCTTGTTTGTCTGCTACAGTTGAAGCCACACAAATAAGACAGGAAGGAAGAGGAAATGAGCTACACGTGCACAAACTCTATGCACATACACACACACTCCCCAACAGCATAAGAGGGCAGGTGTACTAGATGCCCTGCCATGGCTGACTGACTAGCTGACTGGCAAGGTCACACCGATTTGGGATGAGTATGCTGGGCATCACTGAACCCAGCACTGACAGGGGGAAGGCTGCACGTGCATGCTCGCAAGCACCCACACGAGCCTGTGGGGATTTCTCCGGCTCTCTATCAGACACACACACACACACACACACACACACACACACACACACACACACACACACACACACACACACACACACACACACACACACACACACACACACACACACAGTCACTTCTAAACACAAACAAGCAAAGACATACACACACAGAAATGCATGAGGGCAAAGAAGCCTCCATGATTAAATTGGTTTATTTAAGAGGGAGAAAGCAGGGTTGGCAGTCAGGAAGCAAAGGCAGATAGGGGGTAAATACATTTAAATGCATTTGTAGGGTTTTATGAACCGGGGGCTGCAAGGGGGGGGGGGGACACAAATAAATTCAAGTTTTTAAGGATTGAGGTAGGATAAAAGAGGCAGAGGAACATAAGACGTGACTAATGAAATAAATACTTGCAAAATTTGCACATACAATATGCATAGGAATCATGTCCTATGTTTGTGCACGCTACAAATTAAAGCTCTACATGTACACATGTGCACACAGACATATAGGGAAATTGTTGGAGACAAGCTGGTGGTTAAGGCTGGAGCAGATCCCAACAGCCTCTTTGACAGGCAGCTAAACCGCATTAGCTGAAACAATGGGGCACTCAATCTTATCCACGTTCCCCAGAGAGTCCCAGATAGGGGTAGAGGGGTGAAAGGAAGGAGATTTAGCCGACTATTCATGGGGGGTAGAGGGTGAGGGTGCTTGGGCTTTAGCATGACCCCTTTTCCACACTCATGTCTGTCAGCTGGTAATTGAGGAATAGCAAAGTATAGGCCGGTTCCTGAGTCAGTGGATAAGTAATGATCTTCTTGGGTCATTGACCTCCGTCCATTATAGTTAATCTTATCTGAAAAATAAATAATGAAATTCACCTATGAGGCCACATTGAAGTGGATCAGTACTCTTGATAATGCGTCAGCACTCATACTAAAAAGTGTCAATTCCTGCCTGTTTGAAGGACACCAGAAATATAAAGCAGCTGTGTGAAGGACACAGCTGCCCTATATAAAGCCTGTCTGATACTGAATTTTATGGCCAATGTCAATACCATTTTTTTTTTCACGATTGAAACATTCAGAAACTCCTAGAAATATATACCAGTATAATAGTCCACCGTTGTTGATGCAGATTTCCCATGAACACATTGCTTGTCTCACTGTCAGCATCTGGTTATCTTATTATTATGGACAAACTGCTTATAATTGCACAATTTCTTAACTACTCCAACAATCTTTTCCAGTATACCTTTCTGTCGCTGAGATATTTACAATAAAGGTAGAGGTGTTAAGGTGTAGCGGTCTCCTCATGAAAACAAAGAACTTTAATTACTTATCCAAACCTCAATCTAGATTTTTTACACAATTTTTTCTTCCAATTTTGTTTCTTAATAATCATATTGCTATACTTCTAAAATGGAAAATGTGACATTAGCTGGCATTTGGAGTTTTGTGTTTAAACCGATCGAATGAAGCTCTCCTTTTAGATTAGTTTTGGTGCCTCACAGCACAGGAAAAAATCTTTAGCTAGTAAATGGTCCATAAAGTTAAATGGTCAGTGTGCTAACTGTCATTTGGTGCAGGGCATGTAGTATATGGTGGAAAACAGCCAACTGCTGTTCTGGGAAAAGGGTTATGAGAGCAGTGAGAAAAGTAATGTTTAGGGATATAACACCAAAGAAATGAATTAATGACACGCAAATGTTAGCCGGAATTCACTGTACGATTATTTTGATTAATTTTCCATTTTAGATGATATAAATCTGGGCTTACTTGATTTGTGAATTCAGTCACCCATACATTCACTGAGCTGGTGTGTAAGCTAGCTCAACTTAAAGAATGAAAGCAGGACGGGCAGCTAGCATGGCTCTGCCTGCAGCTTCCTTTAAAGTAGGAAAATGTAAGTGCTTTAGCTCATTTAGATGATTTAAGGTTCTGGGGAAACTTACTGTATATGCTGGAACAATTTCTTAACCAGTGACAGATAGGACTTTTTATGGCACTATTCCAACAGTCTGTCGTCACAATAATTTTGCCAGGAGTGGTACCATCATGCTTCTGTTTATCTGCACACAGTACAGACATATATGCCATGCTTAAAACCTGCCTTCAGTCACAAATTGTTGCTCGGACTAAGTCAGACATGTCCTGACTTCTGGACCTCATTTAACACACAGAGTTGAACTATCCCTTTAACTGGTCTAACGTAATCCTGTGGTTCACATATGGCCCAACTTCAACTCAGTCCACTACTGCAGAGCCTCTCATCAAAATGATTTACGAGTCACAACATGGCTCCTTCTCCCTATATCTCTCCATCTCTCTCTCTTTCTGTCTCACTGCCCAGCACATTCCCATCTCCTATATTAGATAATGCACAGCCCACCGTGTAAAGAGCAATAGATTATTCTATTCCTGGTGACAACAGGGGAGAGGGGAGGGGAAGAGGAGGATTATAAAGAGCAGAATGATGAGGAGGCTAATTTAAGCAGTTTGAAAATGCCGGAGAGAGGAGCTGTATGAAAGGAATAGGACGAGACGGGAAAGACGGAGCTCCGGTTTAGAAACAAGTTCATGTGCCAGCTGACAGGTAGCTTCAAAATATGTTTGTATACAAGAGTTTCAGAACATGTATTTTGGAAAACACCCATTTCTTAATCCACCCTCCTAACCCCTGGTAGCTACGTAAATCTCTTCCCAGCATTAATGAAATATTATGACAAATCCTGTGAGTGCATTTACTGTGTTGACAGAATCTGCGCTCCTCGGTCCCAGAGGGTCAGGATGAATTATATATCACCTTTGTTTCCATTTGTCTCTCCCTCCCTCTTTATCCTTGCTTGTTCTCTAGCTGTAACTTTCTTCCCTCTCTTCAGCCATATGGGGTACGACACATGTATCTCTCATCTTCTCCCAGAGAGCGACGGGGTTCTACCACTCTGTTATGTTCTGTGTGGTATGTAGTTAGCAGAGCCAGTGGTGATGTATTGAGTGTAATGGCCAACAGCATTTGCTGAGATTAATTGATACTAATGGCTAACACAGTTAGTGTTGAGTGATGGCTGCTACACTGCAAACACATGGCCAACTCTGCTCCAACTGCAGCAACATGCTCCAACTGCTCTGCCATCTAGAGTGCAGTCAAATCAAAGAGATATGTGTGTGAGACCATAAAGTAGCACTCAGCCACTTACTTCACTAGTGGGTTTACTGAAGACTTTTGTCACAGTGAGATCCACTTCCTGACAGCCAAAGGCTAACATTAACTGGTGTTCAAGTAAAGTTAATTACTGGAAACCTATTTTAATGAGAAAAATTATGAGCCACCAAAGCAATTTGACAAAAAAGACATTTAAAAAAGCACAATACCAAAGAAGTGAAGGTGTTGTGCAAACGTTCATATAAAAAAAATCAAAAAACAAAATGGAAATTGCAGTAGTATGTCAATCAAATGATCTAATAACTCAGCAACATTATTACAGGAACTGATGTGAATGATGGATGTACACAGTGGAAGAGAATAAGTGTAATCCATCTTAATCACGTCTGTGCAATATCCCAACAAGAGATGCATGTTCACACCAGACATAAATCCAGGGATGTATAACAATTTTTAAAAGTACAACTAAGCAGCAACTTAAATTTGTAAGCTCTGCACTAAAGTCTATTTGAAAGAAAGGATCTTTCCTTTTAATGTCTTATAATTGCATAAGGAAATGTCAGCAAAAGTGTGCCTATGTTCTAAAATACATCCTTTAGTTTTACTTAACCGAACTTCACCATAATTTATGTAATTTAAACATTGCTTTGAGAAATACAGTACTCTGCAAAATTCTTGACCCAGCTCTTATTTCTGTATATCTAGCTTCCAAAGAGCCACACTTTCCTGTCATTTTTATTTTTTAAGTGGTGTTGAGCAAAGATTTTCTTTGGTTATTGGCTACTTTTTCAGTAACTTTCAGTCCACTACATACATATATTTATGTATAATATATATTTTGGATTCACGCAGGAGAGATTATATAGCTCAGCTGGCCTGGGAACGCCTTGTTGGTGTTCCCCCAGAAAGGCTGGAGGAGGTGGTTAGGGAGAAGGAGGTCTGGGCTGGGATTTTGTTTTTTAAGCCATTTAACAATGACCTTTGACTTATTCAATCATAAAAAACACATAACTCAAGGGGTGTTGTGTTTACACATAAAAGACCATTTAAAAAAAGCTTTGAAATGTCCTTTCAAAAAGCCTTTTTAAAGACTGCTTATGTATATTCAAAGAAGGGTTGCCAAAGAGAGTTCAGGAGGTGTTTAAGAACAAAGGTATCCGTAACAATATTGACTTTCAAGTTCACTGGAATTGTATAAAACCCCTTTTTTAAGACTTATATGGTTTATTTTTTTATGTATGTTTGCAAATGTGTAAATAAATTGCTGCCCTTGTTTCTCAACTTAATATCAAAATATAAACTTATTTGCATAGTTCTGTCAAATGACCAAGAGATGCATAATGGCACAACAGAGACTGTCACTATGCAGAAAAACATAACTGCGGTAATTAAAATATAGTTAATAAATGACCCAACATTATAAAACTTCAAGTTGATACTTTATGTTCTTGATAAAGCTTTTGCTGAGCAGATGCTTTGTGTTTAACATTTAAATGATGCATACTCGTTTTTTCCTCAACACATCAACTGTGAAGCACTTTGATTGAAATCTCATCAGTGCAAGTCACGTCACTGTTGGAATGATCGTCTTCTCCTCCGCTTCTGGCTCCTGTTAATCACAGAATGTGACTTGACATCTATTTGAAAAAGTACCCATCATTCCCTTAGGCTGGGGATGACTCATCCAATATGGCTGCCACTCCATCACAGTGGGCTGGCCTAAAACGGTAACCTTCTTCTTCCAATCACTTTATCATTGCTTCTCCTCACCTCCCCACTCATAACTCATTCTCTTCCAATGCAACTCCACCTCTGAACTGGACGACTAGTCCGGGTTTTCAGAGACAAAGAGCATGTCATTGGTCGTCATCTCTTCCAGCTGACTGACTGACAGCTCTGACAGCATGAGGGGTTAGAGAGGAGTTACTCTCTTGTGCTTCCTGTCTTCTGTGTTCAGATGCCCTGTCCACAGGCACACACACAAACATGCTGCATGCACTGCCCCCCTCCCCCCTTTCTCTCCCTAGGAGGGATAGAATCCCATCATCCCTCTGTGTCAGTGTCACTGTTGCAGTCCTTAGCCCATTAGCATAATATTCCCATCCCCTTGCCGCCTGACTCAACCAGTATCTTACAAACTGCTCAGGGAATCATAGTGGGATTTTCTCTTCCCATGTTCAGGACATTTCTTATTTTTTGACTCTTTTTTCCATGTGATTTCCCCCGTTCATGCATGGATACTCCCTCACTTTTTTCCATCTTTGATTTAGTTACTAAGAGCAATCTATCTATATCAATCCATCTTTCTATCTATGCATTCATCCATTTCTATTAGGCAGTTGAGCTGGAGAGTTGAGGGGAGAGACAGAGAGCAATATGAATGACACACAGAGTAGTTAAATGGTGGGAGAGATGAAGTGTAACACTTCTTATATGGCTGACTGGCTTAAACCACTTACCCCAATGATCTATGTGTTTATCTAATGTGTTTTTATCCCACCACGTTTACACTAATGTGATGCACACAGACTGTGTCTCATAAGGTTGGAGATACTATCTGAAGATATACGTTTGTGTTTTTCCTTCTTTTCTTTCATTTCTTTCAATTTTCTCACCACTAAACACACTGCCTGTTAAATGATAAATTTTGGATATAAGATTAACCCAGTAAAAGCAAGGTAATCTACAATAAAACAAAAGACTACAAAAAAGTCAGTGGTGTCAGCTGCAGATGGTGTAATGGTAAAGACATTTTTAATAGTCTAACACCACCAAGTGCATGCAGCAAACCTATTTGCTGTCTTGAAGGGAACAAAGTATAAATATTGATCTGAAACAAAATAGTCTCTTTTAAAATATAACAAAGCTACACTGAATGACTATAACTCAATAGTTCTGGTGGACCCAAGTGAAAGTCATAAATGATTATCTTCAGTGGAAGGTTTTCTCTTTGAAGCAGCTGAAAGAAATATTGAAACTGCATTAACCAGATACAGTGCTATTACTCCAAAAAAGAATAATCTGATACCTGCAGCTTTGGCTTTTCAGCAGCTTTTTGTCCTGCTGATACATTTAAGTCTTAGTCTTTCCTTACTGTTTTTTTCCCACAGTACCTGGCGGAGTTTTAAAAAAAAAAGTATGCAGCCTGTGTTAAATTTTGATATGCAGGGTGAGGTAATACTATCGAGCCCACATCTCTGATGTCAAAATTTTCTCAAAGTAAAATCCATTGACCTGGAAGCTATGACACATACATTCAAAGTAACACTGCTTTCAGGATACTTGAACGTAAACGTTTTCTTTCAGGCTGAAAATAGCGTAGGCCTACCTGATGAGAGGCCTTTTCTGTTTAGATATTCTGATCATACCTGATCTGATGAGATGTGCTGAAATAAATAAAATCTGAGATTTGTGCATCTGTGGCAAAGAGCAATGGGCAAAACACACAATAAGGATGTAGCCCAAAGATGCCATTACAGTCAGTGACCTTGGGGTATCTGAAAAGTCTCAGTCGGTTTCAGTCTTCCTCTCAGAATGATTGCTATGCTGCTGCCACGTCACTGAGTGATGTGAGTGATGGAGGACTTACTTAACTCCATCCAGCAAGGACGGGTGGAAGGAAACACCTTGTCATACAACACCTGAATGTAAACGGTGGACCAATGCTGTGCTTTATCGCCCCCTTTTGATGATTTGGATCATTAATTAGTGGCTCCAAGATTGAGGGATCTTTACCATGACGTTAGAAGTCCCAAACTGTGTCTACATGTAACAGCACAGAGTAACCAGCAGAAATCATACTGAATGTGGGTGTAGATCAAAAGTGGGCATGCATCTAAGACTCGTAGGTATGAAAAAATGAAGCTAATTTCATCTGTTCGTGAACTACAGGAGGACACAGTAAATTTCTCCCAGGCTTGTAGTACACTATATGGGAGACGTAACAGAGAGTTAAAAACAGGTAAAAAAGAGAAAAGATGTCGGCACAGAAACAAAGGAAACAAAAGAACAGAGTAAAGTGACTGGAAATACTTCCTAACACACCCTGGTACAGCAGCCAAATAAACAAATCTACTCCAATTTGCTTTAAGGAAAAGGCACTGTATATACATGTGGACAATAAATTAGAGCAGACAATCCAGGAGAAAAATAAACAGCTATAATATTTAATCTGCGAGGACTGAACAATTTTAATCTACTGAGATCATCATCATTTGTTAGGTAGAGCCCCTGTGGGCTATCATGTTGTATGTTGATACATAGATAGGCTCCTTCAGCTGAACACTGAGTATGTGGTTCTGATCTCCCACCCTGCGTCGTCACATGACAAAATTAATCAGTTTACCTTACACCCCAAGACAACTAAGTGGCTTTACAGGCAGGCAACACTTTCCCAGGGACAGCAGAGGAAGCTGGCGTTTAGGTGGTAAACAAGACCACCAAACATAAAATGCTCATTTTCAGCCACAGCCTGTATATGTCAAAAGAAGGAAGAAGGAGACGAGTTGCACAGCAGGTAGCTCCAAATATTTGATTTGACATATTTTTAAGGTGGATTTCCTTACTGAAACAGCCCCCAATGGATTTGTGTCTACTTCTAGAATCGATCCTTTGCTTGTTAGGTGAATGTGTGAACCACTGCACAACATATAAAATTATTACTGACTGTTCTTGGGTGATGCTGAACATGTAGTGCTGATAAATTGGACTGCTGTCACAGATAGACATTCAAGGTTATTTCACAGTGTTGATTGTGCTAGCGGTCTTAATCATGCCTTGTGTCTGTTTGCCCAATAAATTAAGATGCTGAGCTTGTCCTCTTTCCTTAATTAGCATCTATATAAAGAAGATTAGTTGTCATCTAGGGCTTAGTTCCAGCAACGATAGAAAAAGATTTACCAAAACGAATAATGGTAAAATTTATGCCAGGAAGAGTCTTTTTTTTAACCAAAAAAAACCCACAACACCCCCCCCCCCCCAAAAAAAAATAAAATAAAAATAAAAAAATTAACATGCAATATATAATAAAATAACCGAGCTACTTTTGTCATTTTAAGGGAAATAACAGGCGTCGCAACACGATGGTCACAGACAGAAAAGAGGACAGACGAAAGGCTGCACACCACAAACAGCAGGGTTACATACACCCACCACCTCACACGCCCATTTCCTTCTTTTCAACTTAAACTAACATACTAACAGCTAAATGCACACATAAAATTATATATAAAAAGTAAGTTAAAGTACATAAAAATTATGGATTTCAACTAACTTTATTATTCCGCAACTTATCACACAATAATAGAAGTGCGGAAAATAAACGTAGTGAGGAATGTGGGTCTTCTTTTATTCTTTTCCAACTTTTTATTAAGGGATTGTTGCGTTGGAGACGATGCACCTTTCTGCCAGTCCGTTTGAAGAGAATGCAGAATGACCAGTAGATGGCAGCAGGCCTCTTGTTAAACATTCTGTGCTTCAATCTCAGCCACCTACAGTCTGCATCACTTGATCCGGTAAAGTAAAGGGGAGTGCACATCTTGTGTTATATTTGGAAATAGCAAGCGTGATTTTCTGATTGGCTGAAAGTTTTAGGCTAGTTTTTTTTTTCTTTACTGAACTTCCCCTTATAAAAGGTATCGTCATATTAAACCATTCTTTTGAAGTACGCAACAGATCTCATTTGATGGAATTATTCAATTGGACGTGGACATTTAGCGCCGGATTATCTTGTGTGGTGGAACTGATTTAACGCTTTATCACTTAAATTTCTGTTTTGTCATTTTACTCAGCTTTAGTTTTAGGGATTCTTACGGTTTCTGAACTCGGGACAAGTGGTCTTTACTCGCAGTTTTCATCATGGCAAACGCTTGTCTCCAACTGGGCGGGTTTCTCCTCAGCTTCCTCGGGTGGCTAGGTATAGTGGTCGCCACATCCACCACTGACTGGGTGAATATTTGTAAATACGGTTTAAACACCTGTAAGAAGATGGATGAGCTGGAGGCCAGGGGACCATGGGCGCATTGTGTCATCTCTACAGGGCTCTACCACTGCGTCTCTCTTACACAGATCCTGGATCTGCCAGGTAGACACTGCTCCGTCTACGTTGTCTGAACAGCACAGTGTTTGTTTATACACGCTGAGTTATTCTCTTCACTTGAGCTCATGCGGTTTGTTACACCATATTTTTGACACTAATTATTTTATTTCCCGTTATCTAACTACAAGTTCTTTATCATTTCATTTTTTTTCATCTATTGATTCATGAGTTGATTGTCAAAAAAAAACTGCATTATTTTTGATGCCGTGTACATTCCTCGCGTAACTTTCCTTTTCTGCTTCTATAGCCTACATCCAGACTACTCGTGCCCTGATGATCACAGGTTCAATCCTCGGTTTCCCAGCAGTGATTATGCTCCTCATGTCCATGCCCTGCATCAACCTTGGGAATGAACCCCAGAGCTCCAAGAACAAGCGTGCCATCCTGGGAGGAGTGCTTATACTCATAGTTGGTAAGAGATTAGTTAATATACACGTCAACATCTCTTTGAACCTTCCTGATTCTGACCACTTTTATACGTGCACCAGATGCTTACAAGCTGTGGTGAGCACAGGATGTTGAATTTGACTGTTTTCCTCCCTGGGGTACACATGCACTCCTATATGTTCCTGTTCCATTGAACCCACCCCCAAGGTTCCATCACATTCCTCTCCTCCACCTACTCATCCACACCCTGTCTTTGTCCTGAACAACATGAACTCTGTGCTTATAAATTTCCAGCGCCTGTGTCCCTGAAATGAAATTTCAACCCTTGTGACCAAATCATTTCATATTTCTACTGCCCATTTTTCTCATGACAGATTTTCTTTCACCATGAAGCTCAGATTTAATGAAACTAGTAAAAAGTTTTCTTTAGCTGTCAGGAACATATATGGGTATGCATGTTTTTAAATACTTATTGGATCGCTTAATTAAAATTCAGTGGGCATGTTGCCTTATTGTAACTATACAGTATCTGTACTCTGTTGTCTGTAAAACTATAATCCACATTTTATCTTTATATCTGTGCTTACTTCTTTACCTAAGTAGCCGTATTATTTATATATCGTTGACCGTGTTCACTTAGAATTTGTTCTTGTATGTAATGATACTGGATATAGGATGGTTTTAAGTGCTCTATTTAAATGTCATTTTTTAAATTTAGACATTGTTTGTTTTACACAGGCCTTTTAGGATGAGTTTAAATTCAAGATTCGGTTCTCATAAAATCTAATCATATGTTTTTTTACATTAATTTCCTGTTTCTAACTGAACATTTTGTCTGTCTCTTTCTCCTCAGCAATCTGCGGTTTGGTGTCCACTATTTGGTTTCCCATTGGGGCCCATCGTGAGTATGGCCTCATGTCATTTGGCTTCTCCCTCTATTCTGGGTGGGTGGGCACTATTTTCAGCCTGCTCGGTGGATCCATCGTCACCTGCTCATCCGATTCCTCCTCGTCTCGCTCCTACCAGGAGAACAACCATTTTTATTACTCCAAACAGGGAGGCAACAACCCACCAGCTGCGTCCTCCACCAATCATGCCAAAAGCGCCCACGTCTAAGATTGGAGATTAAGCCCATGTGGATTGTTGATAGCAGTGGTTTGTACATAGAGACCTATCCACGAGTGTTAATATATCCCCGTTTATTGCAGTAATCTTTACATGTCCCAGAAGAGAAGGCAACACATTCTCACACCCATTCATGAAATGGAAATTTCACATTTTTGAATGCGCGCATATGCATACACAAAAACCCAAACATAAAAGACTTTTGGTGGAGTCGTTTTCCCACCAGTGGACTGTTTTTGTGTCTTCCAGCCTCCTCATCTTGGGTGTGGTGCAAACGTTCCCAAATGTTGCATAATTGTAGAATCTCTGAGCAACTGATGCGCAGTCACCTGAGGTCATAGTCAGATGAGGCCTTGTGTCATTCAGACATTGTATTCTAGTCTGTATTCTATTTTTTTCTATTGTTTACCTAAAGATGAAATCCTTTGAGTGCCTTTGTTAATGAATGTGTTTTTTAAACTGAATAATATCATGACCTATTGCTTTGATTTTCGCAGGGTATGACAGTATTGTTCTTGGAATTAAAAGCATGTTCATTGTTTATGCACATTGATTTTCTTTGACAGTGTTATACAACTCTCTAGCCTCTTGAGTGATAGACTTGATTAAAATGATGTACCACTTTCTGTTCTAGTCCCCACTGAATGATGGTAGAACTATGAGGTCATAAATTTTACAGGAGAGCTTTACCAGTGTTACAGACTTTATTAAAGTCTCACTTTTTGCACTGAAAAACCTTACTGTAGAATACAACTTTGAACTATGTCATCCGATAGCAGTATTTCTTAGTCCCTTCTTTTGCTCTAGTTTAATGTTTGAATAATGATTTTCTGGCTAAATGTAACTTCAGGTGTTGTAAATTTTCCCACAAAATATCAGTTAAATTTTCTCACATATTAGCTCTTGAAAAATGTCTACAGCTAAAAGTATGTTTAACTTGTGTGTGCAAAAAAAGCAGCATTGTGTCGATTAACTTCTCGTGAAAGAATATAACACAGATGGAGCCTGATACTTTCAAGCAACTCTGTACATAAGCAGCGTCGGCAATGACTATTTATTGTTTTTACTGATGTGTTGTTTTATTTTCAGCAATAAAGCCAAAGTAGTGAAATGAATAATGCTGGAAGGGTATTTTTTATCTTCTTTTTTTTCTATTTATGGGAGGAAAGAAACTGGTGAAAGCATGTGGTGTGGATGTGTGAGATATACTGCAATGTAACAAGCTGTGTTGATTTTTGTTGCACATTAGTTACAGTTGGCGTGTTTGTGCATGAGTCTGTATTTTTTACAAATCTGAACTGAAGGCAATGAGAAAACATTATGCGCTGCGATAAAATGTGACTCAGTGACCTTGAGTTGAATCAGTAAATGAAAGCCTGTTTCAACCACACAAATAATATGCAACTAAGAAAGATAATTGTTTCCTTCGTGTGCACTTCTATGCCCATATCGAGGTCACTTAGTCATACCACAGATATGACATGACACTTTGAAAACAAAATGTGCTATCTCTTTGTCCTGAGCTTATCTCCTAGCACACACACAACCATCTATAGTGTGCATACAGATTTCCACTGTGTTACTGTATTTCTGCATATCATTGTCGCTCTGCATGTGAATTTCCTGGCACGCCTGTGAGTGCAGGTGTGTGATCATGTCGGTGTGTGTATTCCCTGAAATGTGATGCTGTTCTAGGCATAAAGCCATCCAGTCAACAGGAGGCCAGTGGGAGGATAGCAAGCATACAAGCTGTCCTGTATTGCTGAAAAAGACTTGTAGTGTTATGATATCCTATACATAAATATTGCTACCAGTTAGCTGCTGTCCATCAGGGACAGAACTGACTAAGAAGTTTGAAGGTAATATGGCTCCCATTTACCATGTTGTATCATTTTCAGTAACTAAAAGTACTTACCAGTTCCTAATGATGCTTACAACGTAGGTACATCATGGGAGTCACAGTTGGCAGTTTATAGCAAAGAATAAACGAATTGTGGGGTTTTCTTAATCTCTCCTTGGACATTCGCATACACCAATCTTTATTTTCTGACTAAGTATTTAATTGTCTCTTCTTGTGTTTGTGCCATCATTCAACCTAGCTTGTCTATTTCCATTTCAGTCCCAAATCCAATTCAAATCCATTATGTAAACATCCACTGATTTTTCTTCAGCTGTGAAGAAAATCATAGTAATGTTTGATTTCCCTTAACCACAACGCAGTGGTGTTGCAGTTTACTGAATCTACACTGCTGATGTGGGTGTTTCATTGTTATTTCTGCCTGTTATGTAATGGATTTCTCACAGTTTCTTCATCACTGATGCAGAATGTCCCTCACTGTATTTTCATACTGTAAAAGACTATAAATAATACCAGATTTTAAGTACATTTAACCCTTATATGCTGTTCAAGTCGAATTTGAACCATTTCAACATCTGGCAATAAAAGTACCATAAATGTCATTCTTTTAACCTAAAATTTGAAATTATGTTTTATTGGACAATGGTGATAAAGTTTAAGGGGAACCTTGACATTGTCATGACAACTGTCTGTGTTTGCCCAGGTTCCTGCAGAGACAGGTACATGGTTTTTGAGGGTTCATGGGACAATCTCAAAACAGTGAAATAGTAAAATAGCACAGGAGTGACCTGGATATAAGGAACAGATGTTATACAGGGGTCAGAGGCTGTTCTGACACAGACATGAAAGCTGTGCCTGCAGGTGCAAGTGCCTACAATTTATTCTGAGATGTATTCTATGATAACTGAGAATAAATTAACTGAGAGCTAACTAAAATTAAAACAGATCAAAAGAGGAGTTCAAGGGGGTCATAAATTTATAAATGCACCTGAGCTGCCATTTCAGTCAGTGCAGGAAACACATGTGCAAGGGTTTCCTTCCAGTGCTTTGAATACACAGACTACTGTGCAATTAGCATGTTTTATGTTTTCTGTTCTGCTAATTATGAGAATTTTTTTTTATCATATAGCTGTGAGGGCACTAAAAAAACAGAACAAGTCTATTTTTACATACTAAATACTAGTATTTCAAAACAAATAAAGCCAATCATACTGTGGAAACATGAAATATACACAGTATGGTCTGGGTCCCCCATTGTAGGGGTCTAGCTGTCCTCCACTGTAGACACGGAAACAGTGAGACATCTTATACTGATGACAAAATGCTAAAACAACAGTTTTATATTTTGAGAAATCAATCCGTATGCCTTTTTAAAATGGTCAATAGAAGTAAATTTGTATCTCACTTCTGACAACGGTTAAAAATAGAATATAACATAAAATAGCTTGCTTCCTGCATTGCAGCCAAAATCTTTAACTGCATACTTTTGCACAGACATAAGAATTTGTATGTAATAAAAAATAAAAATATATTTATTTTAAATGTTTAGTTTTAGAGGGAAAAGACACGGCAAACATCTGTGTATTCATGTGCATTCACCTAATGTGTGAATAAATGTGCGAATAAACGAGCGAGCCACTGTTTTGTAATTGCAATAACTAACTTTCATTGTTGCATGGAAGCAATATCAACAACTCAGCAAAAACAGTGCACCCAGGAGCAAATTAACCACACATATGGAAGAAACCTTTAAAAAAAACAAAAATTAAAAACAATTACATTATACAGCTTTGTGCCAAAATATACAGAAGTGAAAAGGAATAAAATCTGCTGTTGCAAGAGAAGCCAATCTCAACAAGTCCAACACACACTGACTGGACGCTTGGCCACAGTGAACACAGAGCACAGGAAGAACATGGCACGCCTTCTCCAAGACTAAATAAACAAACAGTAACTGACATTAAAAGCAACAGAGGCAATCTTTGATTTTGTGTGTAGTTTACCATTTATAGAATCGTATTAAAATAGTTTCTGCGTGTTTTCTCTTATTAGTTATTAATATTCTTACTCCTAAACCACCTATAGTCGTATTGACGTCTTGAACAACCATTTGAAAAACCTTCAAAGGAAAAGATTAACGTTTATAAATGAGCCTTTTCATTCTAGAGAGACTATGGCTGTTAAAAATATATTTTAGCAGTTTCTCCCAGGCCTCCTTGTGATTAAACAAAACCACAGACAGTGAAGACT
This sequence comes from Neolamprologus multifasciatus, assembly GCF_963576455.1. NCBI lineage: Eukaryota > Metazoa > Chordata > Actinopteri > Cichliformes > Cichlidae > Neolamprologus > Neolamprologus multifasciatus. The sequence goes on along the minus strand of NC_140457.1, from coordinate 11,356,214 downwards.
GATAACTCCACCCAACTCTGCTGTGTACACCTTCCCGAGGAGGATCCGTGAATGGGAAACAGCTGTAGAAAAATACCTTTCTTTTAGTTCACTCCTCCTATAGTGTTGTACTTTTCACTGCATCGTGTCGTTGCAGAACAGATGCGTCGGAGTCTACACTAATACTTTAAATATTAACGAAATACTAGCAAAAATTCAGAAATGATCCTTTATACCAATGACCAAAGTCACTTTAATAAAAGGAAAATATGTCTGCTTGTGATAAAGTAGCTTATTAGAAGAGAAGAAAAAATTTTAGCTCTGTTTTTTTCTCAGATCTTCACTCTGAAGAAACGATAGCCTTCTGTACGTGAAAAGTAAACAAACATTGTGGACTTTGGCTTGCAGAGGTTGTGGTTGAGAAGATGGACAAAGAGGAAGTAGGCATATTGTAAGTACTTGAGGAAGGATGTGAGAAGAGCAACCCACATCAGTGTGTTTGCTACATGTACTCCTTCTTTTTCAAATGGAGTCCTGGTTCTCATACCTGGGCAAGGAGATTACCGAGGAAAAGAGTACGTGATTTGAACATCGTATATAATATTCCTTTAGCTCTTTCATTTAACATAGAATTGAGTTATAAAGTAAAATTCTGGGTTCCATCAGAATAGAAAATGCAGCAAAGTGCAACAAATGCACAAAATCATCCTGTAGGATAGTGGTTTTATTTAACCTATTAAATTGTTAAACATTAGTCCTTCCAGAGCAGAGAGGCCAACGTTCCCAGGTATAAGAATTAAGCCTGCATTTGGTTTGGTTTAGTGTTCCATTACAGGTCATTGCGATCAGTCACCGCATGCAAGTACAACATGTATAGTCTGGGCCTCGTGCATGACAGCATGCTACACATTCACCAGACGATCACACTGAGGCGCAGGCGTAGACCACAAACACACATCGCACACACATACAGCACATGCATTCGCACAGTTTTTATACACACACGCAGATCAGATAATATAGAAAGTCGGCTGTACAGTCCAGTGTGAGAGGAATGGCGTCGCCTGAATTTACTTTTTTGTTTTGGCTGAGCTATGAATGCAAAGCTGTTGGATTCTTTTGGCTGAGTTAGGAAGTGATCTGAGTGGGTATTTTGGCTCAAAAGTACAAAATGAAAATATGTTTAGATGTGTGCGAGATTTAATGCGCAAATGCTTTTCCAACTGTATCACCTAGAATAATGTTTATATTGGACAATTCTGCAAAACTTTCTATTATTTTTTCCTGTGCCAACCGTAAAAAAACTGCTATAAAATATCAGTTCTTCTAACATCCATGGCTGGAACTTACAGTGTGGTTTAATGTAATATTGTGGTCGTAAAATATGATCCCCCCCTCTCAAGTCAATAACCCAGTCACATTTCCATAAAAGATACTAAAGTCATGACCTTGGCAGACTACATAGGCTTCACGCTCAACAGCAACTAAATTCCAACTCCCTAAACTTCCACTTGCCTGCACAGCATACTGCTCCGTGCGCTGGCTACCTGCAGAATCATTCAATATGAACATAAATCCCTGTGTATATGGAGTTGGTATAATCTCTTCAATGGACATCACCAAAGGGCCTGTTTATATAATAATTATTTTAATTTATTTTTTAATTTTTGGTTTGTTTTATTTTTGTTTTCTTGGTTTTTTTTTAATGTGTATGGTTGTGAGGGGGGCAGAGGTGGGGTGAGGGTATAGCGTGGCATCCTTAGATTTAGTGCATTAGACAAATAAGGCTTCCCTGGAAGGGACTGATGCAGCAACAGGGGCAAAAGGTACAAGTAGGACAATCAGGGCAGACAGCAGCAGCAGCTATATAGAAGAAGCACCCCCCACCTATAAGGGTGGGGGGTGCTTTGGTTGATGCCAAAATCAGTTATAGTGCCATGAATGGATACATTGCACAATTCCTTCAATGTAAAGCACTTTGTATTCTCTTGTTTAAAAGTGTTTTACTCTTAAACATGCCTTGCAGTACATACTAATTATGAAGTCCAACCCCTAACCTTGGCTGTAGCTTACTTGTCTTACATACTAAACCACACCGGCTCATTATCTGATCCAGCTGATTTTCACAAGCTCTTCAGAGTGCACCAGCAATGTAGGTACCATGTGAAGAGTGGGACTTCAGCACAAGCTACATGCTTTAAAAACAAAGTAGGGCCAAATAGTGAGGTTCACTCATACCAGCTTGAGCCTAAGTGGGAGCAGGACCACAGGGAGTGTAGTAAATGCTCCAGTGACAAATCAGAAAAGCGATAGTGGACACCCTTAAGCGAAACAGGAGCTAATAGATCGACAGGCCATGAACAGATTGCTGTTACAAATCCTGACTGAAAACCAATCCTGGCTCTATCACTTGTGGCTTAAAGTGGATGACATGGCCCGATGGATATCAAGACGAGGGTGAGGTGGCAGAGAGAGGAAGGTAGAGTTTGTTTGGAAGAAGAAAGGAATTGTGGAACCTTATAAAATGCAAAGAAGAAGAAGAAGGAGGAATTGAAGAAAGAAAAGCAAAGGAAAGGAGGAAGAGGAAGGATTAGATTTCATTTCATTTGGTAAAAAATAAAGCAAAAATAACAGATGATCATAAGTCAAAAAACATTCTGAATGAATTTTAAATAAAATCGTAAACTTATCATGCAAACAAAATCTGGAGAAAATATGACTTTCTTCAGAGTAACCATAGTGGTTACCAGTTAGGATTCAGCTCATTCTCTTTTGCTTTTATATCGACTACTCTCTCCTATTTTCCAATATACTGATGAGTTGATTTGTTGCAAGTGAATTCACGCTGAGCTTCATGCTGGGGAAGAGTGGGAAAATATATCTATACATACAGAGTAAAACAATCTGAAGAACACACTTTATACGAACACAAATATAATAACCCATGTAAAGGTGGATTTTGAGTGTACATGCAGTACACCCTCAAATACACACGCAGGCAAAATTAAAGTAGAAAACCGACATAATCAGAAACTCACGTACACATACAGTAGATGAAGGCACTATTGCAAGCAAAGTCCAAGTAATATTTGTGACAGAAAACATCAACACCCTTTCCCACATTCACCTCAGAATCATTTGGGCTAGATGTTCGGGGTCAGGGAAACATTTAAAGCAAGAAATAACACTGAGGGTTAATGTTTTTTATTATTATTTTGAGGGTATGCACAGCACTTTTTCTTTCTGTTGAAAATTCCGAATGAACGGAGAAAACCAGAGCTGTCCACAGGAAGTCATTTGGGCTTGCCATGCTGTCATCTAACCTTCCTGCCTGTCTGTTAAAACAGGATGGGACATGCTGATTCATCTGCCCCATCTCATTGCCTTCTCTTCTATTGTATCGCGTAATTCAGAGAAATAAACAGTTAAAAAAAATTGCTTAACAGACAGTCTCATTTGGTTCAGAGTTCAAAGAGCCACATTATATTTTATCTCTTGCTACATCTGCACTTTTTCTGTCTGGCCTTTCTTTGTGTGGCATGTGGATTCCAGTAAGTAATAACAAGCAAATGAGTCAAGACACTCACGACCTTGACATCGAAATTTTTGTGGAAGCGGGGGAGCCAGGCACGGTGGAATAAAGTGATAGAAAAGCAGTTCCACTGCCAACAAACAATCTAGCCCAAGATTTGGACACACAAAAAAACACACATGCTGGCATGTACACGCACACACACACACACACACACACACACACACACAGTCATTCGTGCACTCACATATTCTTCCCCTCCCATCCCCCAGGCAGCAGACAAGGCAGTACATTCAGGGTAACGCAGAGTCAGTCCCTTAGAAATCCATTGGATCCTCCTCCGCGAGGCCATGATTGGCAATGGTTCTGCCTCCACTTTTCGTTGGCATCCCATCATTTTCGGGTTTTGCCACAGGGGGCGAGGTTAGCCCTGATGCCCCGTCTGGCGCACCCCAGGCGTCAGTGGTAGGTGGGTAGAAATCATCTTCGAAGCCGCAGAAGCCTTCGTCAACACCTTGATTGTAGCGCTGGTAGGTGGAAGCATGCACCTCATTCTCTCTGGCTGTGATTTCCAGAGTACTATTCCACATGCCATAGCCAAAGTATATGAGCACACCTACAAGAACAGAACGTGTTAATATTTTTTCACACATACATAATCCAGTGGGTCATGTTTATTAGACCTTGGGACATGATTTTAGTTGCTTAAATAAAAATACAGAAAAAAAGGAAAATCTCCATGAACCTAAAAGCTCTGTTGGACTCTCCTTCTTTTCTTTTCAGCTGTTGCCACAGCAGATCATTTGCCCCCATCTCACCTTGTCCCTAGAATCATTTTCTGTAACAACAATCATCTGCATGTCCTCCTTCACTACATCCATGAATCTTGTCTTTGGTCTTTCTCTTTTCCTTTTGCCTGGTAGCTTCATCTTCAAAATCCTTTGTCCAGTATACCCACCATGTACTGTGTACACGCCCAAGCTATTTCAGCCTTGCTATTGCAACATGAGCTGTCCCTCTGATGTCCTCATTGTTAATCTTGTCCATCCTGGTCACTCCCAAAGAAAATCTTAGCATCTTCATCCCTGCCACTTTATCTTAGGCTCCTGATGTTTTGTCAGTGCCACTGTTTACAAACCACATATCAAAGCAGGTCTCACTACCTTCTTGTAAACCTTCCCTTTCACTCTTGCAGCTATAAAGGCAAGTCAAAAATAGGTGCTCAGATAGATACAACTGAGGCAGGAAGGAAAAGGAAAGTTAGATGCCCCAGGTCTTCCACAATAAAACAAACAAGAAGTCACACACAGTCTATTCTTTATTGGTCACAAATTGAATTATTTTCATGCATACAACATGGAAATAATTTAGCAACCAACCTGCATAGTGATTAAACACGACAAAACTAAAAAAAAAGTCTCATTAGGTTCCTGCTTGTCCTTCTACATGACTGACAGGTGTGGAACTGACTAAATAAAAGCATTATCTTTTCTCTTTCCGAATGTTTTAAAGTTAATTTAAAAGCGAAAAAATAAAACATCATTTACTTACCCACGAGGCACCAGATTGAAAATCGTATCCAGGTGATTGCAGATAGTTTGAGCATGAGGTAGATATTAACCAGCATGGCTGAAGCAGGTACGAAGGGCACACAGGGTGCCATGTAGGGAAGTCGCTTAGGATTCTCTGGTTGTTGCAGGATGATGATGACTAGTAGGGCAATGATAATGATGAAGACGATCAATAGCAGCAAGGCCCACCAACGACCCTCCCCAATAGTGCTAGCTCCTGAAAGGAAGAAATAATTCATTCAATTCAGTTCAACGCATTTATTATTTGTTGACCAATCTGTGCCTGAATCATACAGATGTGAGTGTGAGTTTGTTAACTTGTTCTCACCAAAAATTATGAAGGAGCAGAAAGCAAAAATGAAGATGAAGAGCAGCAGAACACACACAGTGACAGTTTTCCCCGTTGCTGGAGTCGGTCTATCCATTTTTCCCGGTAGGCCCAGTCGGATCCTCAAGGTGTAGTAGCGTGGTCCAATCAGCTTCTTTAACCGCCGGGACAGGCCACCTTCTGATTCTTCTGCTTCAATACCAGTAGTCATATCCACTGTACCATAGTTAGGGTGATTGGCCGTGTATGCATTTTTATCTGGTTTTCCAATCAGCATCTCATTGTCACCCAGCGAAGGCAGGTTTTTGGCTCCGCAGGTGTTAGTGGGCGGACCGCCATACTCATCAGCCTCGCTGGTTGGTGAGCAGGCGTCTTTCTCACACTCAGCCAGAACGCCTTCCTTCCTCTTTTTATTCTGCTCCTCAGAGAGAAAGTTCACGAAACCATGGATGTCTCCCTCAGGTTGGTAGCGTAAGAGAAGCACACAGAGACTCACCTGCAAAACACATGTCATTTATAAACAGGAGCTCCATCACAAAACCATTTTTAGTAGTGGCATTCCCATTCCACGGGAATTGTGTGAATGTTTTATTTCAAAACAAACAGCTCAATAATTAGTTTTTACAAAAATAGTTTTTATTTTATTTCAAATGTATTTAACAAAAATTATGAATTTTGTTTTTGTTCTGACTGGTTCATAAATCAGTGACTCATTATTATCTTAGTTAACTGCTTACCATCTAACTAGTATTGTGCAGCCATGGGTAGAAGGTAATCTTTAGAGCCTGATAAACACATGCCCACATGTCTTGTACATACTGGTGACTCTGTTAAGATTTGTTGTCTATGAACACATACAGCTATCCTGTTATCATAGGAAATCACGCACTGGAGAGATTATTTTTCCTAGCAAGGTATCTGTTATTGTGTGCAGTATTTCATAGCTCCTTTAAAGAGCAGTGCTTTTTTTGTCAAATCTGAATGTATAGCTACTTAGGAGAAGAAAAAACAATCTTTCTGTTTTCAGGCTATACATTTCTTAGACTTGAGATGAAAGCTGAGCAACGCATCTTCACTTAGTTCTTATGAAACAATTGTTGCTGGATTATGGATGCCCCCTGGTTACAAAATACTGTGAATTGATCTCTGTAAGGCAGTGTAATACAGTGAGATTGTGGCTTTGTATTGTTCTGCTTAGCAGTTGTTGCTAGTATGTTTGTTTAGACATCCTTAAATACATCTCAAGGGCTTTATCCAGATATATTAAATGCATTCAGTTCAATTCAGTTCAATTCAATTTTATTTATATAGCACCAAATAGCAACACTTGCCTCAAGGCACTTTATATTGTAAGGTAAAGACAATCAGATGCCCCTCAATGTGGAAGGAAAAACTTCTTTAAAGAAAATTGATCTAAATAATATTGAGAGTAAGCTTCATGATGTACATGTTTCCATTATTATTATCCAACACTCACCAGGGTATAGGCCAAAAGTGTTCCTATGGACATCATCTCTATGAGGTCTCTAAGGCTGACCAGGAGGGACAGCAAGGAAGCCAGAAAGCCTGAAACCACACAAGCTACAACAGGGGTCTCTGTGTAGGAAGACACATGGGCCAGGAACCTATAAAAAAGAGATGAGATGAGACTCATATGCAAACATCATTAAGACTGACATATAAATACAAATGCAAGTACTGTGCGAACTAACTTAAAGAGCAGGCCATCTCCTGCCATGGCATAGATGACCCTGGGCATGGGGAACAGCGAACCCAGGAGGGATACAGTCAGTCCAGCTATAGAGCCTACCGCCACTATGTACTTTGCGAACATACAACCATGCATGGCAAACATCTCCATCAGTGGTGCATCCTCATCAATTTCATTGTATGGTACCATCAGTGTCAGAATCACAGAAACCTGGAATAAAAACAAACAAACATAGTGTTGATTATTACTAAGAAATCTTTACTGCAGTTCTCACCATAAAATCAAAATCTCATCATGAATCTATTAAAGTACAGAGAAACTTTAATACCAGTGTTAACAAGCAGAAATATTAGATTTTTGCTGCCAGAATTATAGTGTATTAAACAACACAGCAACAAAAAGAACAAACAAAGAAAAAAAACAAGAAGAACGGGATGACGCTGCAGAAAAGAGACTAATTCGACTTCTTGTGGAGGCTCTTCTCAGAGTAACTCTGTAGAGCTTATAGTCACATCAACATTTAGACCCTAGATACTAAAAAGAGTTGAGCTACATCCTTAGAGCTTAGTTTTGCTTAGCTAATATGCTCAACACACAGCATGCTCCATCACATGCAAAGTGGTCATTAGTCGTGCCTCGCTCAATATGTGTGTCCCTGTGTCTGATGTGTGATATCATGCAGAGCCATCTGTCACAAATGCTGTGCTGCTAATCAGATAGATTTGCATCAACGGATTACAGAAGGGAGTAATAATAATAAAAAGCACTAACCCCTTACAGAAAGGAAGTTAACATCCATTATTTGCTGTATGAAAAGACTGGCTAACACTGTGTGTGAACCAGTCACAAGGGGGATAAAGTAATCTAAAACAAATCTACAACAACATATTTGCTTAGAGCACAAATCTGATCCCAAAATTTATTTTTCAGTGTTCCCTTCAGCTCACAGTCAGCTAAGTTTAGTTGGCAAATTCATATTACCCATCTCCAGAGCAAAGGACTTCCCAGAAAAAATAATCAACACAATTCTCTCCCCTGCTGCTCATTGCCCCAACCTAAACTGAAGAGCACAGTATTGCAAGGCCGTACAAGGATAGATATGTCAGCACTAACAGTGAATGAAAAGCTCAGAAACTGACAAACAAGCATAAGTTTGCCTTGCAAACTCTTTGATTTAAATGTACTGCAAAAATCAACATCACACACACAGAAAAAAAAAGATGTGACAGGTAATGTGTTTAAGCTGATTTCTGAAGATTGAACAGCAGCAACCACGGGATCCTCACAGCAGCAGAAAAGTTATTCCAAGCAGCCTACTGTGAGTGAGATCAAAGAAAGGTGGAGATTAGAGAGAAGCTGGTGCATAGGAGAGCGATGATGTGGAGGAATAGATGTGACTGTGAAAGAGAGAGACATGGATTTCAAAAAGAAGCACTCGAGTTTTTGAAGTTGATGCAATCTTTGCCACACAAAATGCTGAAAAACGTCTTATATCTGATAGGCTGCTGTTCCACAGCACCCATAGCAACAACCATCCAGCACACATTATGTAATCAGGAAAGCTGTACGGGTTGTAAAGGTGGAGATCAGAGATTAGATACACACCCACAGATTTGAAATACAGCATCTTCATATTTATTCATTCCGTGTATTGGAAACTTGTCAACATTTGGGGAGAGCAGACAGCTGAAGCTAAAGCTGAATTTCAGCACACGATAAGTGATCAATATTCTTTAGGTTTATAATTAAATTAAGTCATTTTACAAAATATATCAACGGAAACCACCATAACATGAATGACGCTCTACTTTGTTATGCACAAAACTATTAGTGTGAATAACAATAGATTTGTCGATTACTTAACAATAGATATATAAAGAATAGAGCGCTCATGTTTGTTTATGCAATATGTTATAAAGCTAACTCACAGAGACATAGGCAGTGAGGCAGGTGATGAGTGAGGCGGTGATAGCATAGGGGATGGAGGTGTTGGGACTCTTGGCCTCTTCTCCTGTTGTAGCAATGATGTCAAATCCAATAAAGGCATAGAAGCAGGTGGCTGCACCCTGCATCACCTGCAACACAGAGGAAACAGAGCTGATGGATGTCCTAAAGAAAACAACCAAACAGCACAGATACCCTGCTGATGGTAGGGGGGGTTTCTGTTTGTTTGTTTGTTATTTATTGTGTGTGTTTATATATATATTCGGATGCATACCCCTGACCAGCCGAAAGGCAGAAATCTCCCCTCGTCCCAGTTCTCCCCATTTACAAAGAACAGGCCAGCGATCATCATGAACACCCACACTATAAGGTTGATGACGTTCAATGCGTTGTTGAAACCAACAGAGTTCTTCACTCCCAAAGCCACTATCACTGTCACCAGCAGTGCTATCAGCAGTGCCAGTAGGTCTGGGTAGGACTGTTCTCCTTTACCTGGGGAGGAAACACGCATGCTTGAATACACAGAAAGACATAAAAGTGCTGTCACCCAGTCACTGTGGTGCTGAAGATTAATATATCCATTTTCCTGTGCGTTTGGCATAAAACTGTTTGAGTAAGTGCTTTGTTATTTTTTCAAGAAAATACTAAATTGTCAGAACAAGTCCTCTCACAGTTAAGCAGGTTTTCAATTTCTTATTTTGTCTGATTAACCCCAAATTAAAAAGAAAAGTAGAAAATCCTCACATTTTTGGTGCTAGTTCTACAGCTCGGTCAAATCAGTTTAACTAAATATAGTTTTTTATCAGAAGTACACATAATGTACAATCATTAATGGGATAAATGTCAATGCAAATTTGGTCTTTTAATAATTTCTCTGAATTTTTCTTTTTCCAGGGTAGAATAATAGTACAACATACATCTAAAATCAAGAACCGGGTGCAACATTTTGAATTCATTTTGGATTTTCTGTAATCCACACAGGGTCAAACATACAACTTCAAATGTACCGCGCTTCACCTCAACCCGACACTTTTAGTACCCATCGACAAGCTTCTGGCATAATTCTGGCTGGATATTTAACTACTCTTCTTGACAGAATTGGTTTCCTGGCACCGGCCCGGCTTTTAAGCATAGCACACAAATTTTCAGACGGGCTGAGACTGGGGCTTTGGGAAGGTCATTCCAGAAGCTTAACATTAGCCTGCTTTATCCATTCCAAAACCAGTTTTGATCTATCTGTTGGAACACCCATTTGTGTCATCTAGCTATTGATCTGAGGTGAAGTTGATGGATTTTGAGAAGAAGCATAAAGAAGCTTCTTCCTTCTGTATCATTCCATCCATTTAGTGCATTGTACCAATACAATAGTGGCAGAGATACAGTTCATAGGTTTGAAAGCCTCATCTTTACTCCTCCAAACATAACTCTTGTCATTGTGGCCAAATAGTTCCATCTTTGTCTCGCCTGACCATCAAACCTTTCTCTATAAGAAGTTTAGCTTATCCATGTGGGCAGCTGAAAATTTAAGTTGAGCCTAAAGGTGTCAACTTTGGAAAAGGGTCTTTTCAAGGTCATCACCATCTCAGTCCATGGCGATGTAACTGTTACCCTGGTATTCCAGCAGTTTCCAGTTCATGGCAGGTTTAAGCCTCAGTGGTTCCTGGCTTGCTCCACATGTCTTAACCAATTTTCTCTCATCTGAGGGTGACAGTTTGGACCTTTTTTTCAGACTTTGACAAAGTGGTGGCCCATCTGAATAACCTTTACTTATGTACAATTATTTGAAGTGATGATCATGGAATCTGTCATGAAAGATGTTTGGCGTACAATTATTCTTACCTAGAGAAAGAACAGTTCAAAGTCTAAAGAGCTAAAAGAAAGGTGACTTGCATTTGTGTTTTTTTTTAAATGATGTTTCACCTCTCATCTAAGAGATTACTGAGAACCCACATAGACAGAAACTGTTCAAAGTAATCATTAAATGCTCAAACTTTCCACGATATGAAATCATGTCCATGATCACTCTATGTAAACATTTGACCACAACTATTAATCAGAATAAATAATCTCAGACTAATTTGTTGTTTCCAAGAGTTTCAGCCACTCTCATAGAGTATGTTGGAGTATGTGTAGATAATTATCCAAGGGTATTCCAGTGAATTCATGTGTAATTCACAGGACATTCCCCACTGGTCCAATAAAACACCCAAAGCCATGGTTTAATAAAAAAAATTGAACTTTCCAACTCTGTTTAATTTCTTGGCAACAGAAAGTTTGAAACACCTTTAGATTTGGCACATCAGCTGAACTATTTTTGTAAGATAAGTTGTCATAGTGAAGTACTGCATTCCTAAATTAGATACACCCCACCCAGTTGACCATCTAAAAACAAATTTTTAGATGCACATGTTCCACAAGAACTCAGCCTGTGTGTATTTGGAAATGAATGAGATATATTTTAGTTAGATTTCACATTTTTTCCCCTTGGGTGTGGAGAAACAATCATTTCTCTCCAACAGGAAAAGGAAACATCAGCTTTCCGTGATCATTTGGAACAGCTGGCCGTGACACTTGTCATGTGACCACTACCATCACTTTTTCAAAGGCCAACAGGAAGCAACTGATGAGGCAGTGTCAGCCAGATAGAAACATAGCTGGCACACACATCAGCTAGAGCATTGCACAAGATAAGCACGCATCCTCCTCATGGTAAGATTATGGAAAACTGTGTTATATAGAATTCAAGATGATGTGCCTGCTTTTACTTTCCATGACAGTATGACTTCCAAGATAAGCTGCATAATATTCTTTGGATGTTCCTGGGAAAAATAAATTGGTATGGTTTGAATGGTTTCTGAGATAATGTAAGCATTTTTATATTGGTGTTTTTATTAAAATTTGAAAGATGTGTTGTGATTATCAAGGCAATGGGAGATCCTTTGTATGATAGAAATGGCGCTGCGCTTCTATTCCACACTGATAAAGTAAATCATGACTCTTAGGAACAAGTTGTGTGCAAATACGGAATAAGAGCAAAGGCTGGATTTATTACATGTACTTCTCAAAGTCTAAATGTCAAAGTCTGTTCAAGACCTCAAAGAGGAAGGAACAAAAAAAAAAGATAACATCTCTCCAAAAGTCACTTGGGTCAATGCATGTTTTTACCATTAAAGCAAACATGCTTGACAGCTGAACCAAAACAACTAACTGTAGCTGATTGCTGATAAGATGTAGATTCTAAATGAATTACCCTGCTTCTTAATGCCTTAAAAAATGTGCCTTCAAGAAAATTATCTCGCAGGTGATTTCTAAGAAGCACTTTGGCTTCAGTTCTCTGAAATAACGTAAATATAACACTGAAAAAAAGCATTCACAGTTAAACTGCAGTACTTTACACAATACCTGAATGAATTCCAATCCTGAGAAAATTAGAACCAGAGAGAAAATTTATCAAAGCTGTCATAGCACTGCGTCTTTGTGCTACTTACCTAAGCCGTTGAGTGTTCCAATGTGTGAAATCATAAAGTTGCTGATGGTGTGATTGGCCAGTGAGTCCGCCATGCTGCTGAGAGCTGACGCCCCCGCTGCCGTGCCAATCAGATATTCCAGAATTAAGTTCCAACCGATGAAAAAAGCCACACACTCCCCCACTGTCACGTAGCTGTATGTGTAGGCTGAACCTGTGGTCTTAGGCACACGGACACCAAACTCTGCGTAGCATACTCCTGTGGGGGAGACAGGAAGAGGAGTACAATATAGACACACATAAATTCAGACACATATCAGTGATTTGACTGCATTATCACCAGAGTGAAAGGCTGAATTGAAACTATTGATATGAGCATTAAAGTATATTTTACTTATCTCTTGAACCTATTATAGCTCTGCCCCTATAATGTCATTGCCCTTGTAATAATTACATAGGTATTAAAAGGCTTTTCAAATATATCTTACCGGTTTAATGGTAATAAGAAGGACAAGCAACTTTTATACTGCAGCTACTGTCCCCTTGGTGTTTATGTGATTAGAGAAGCCTTGCATAAATGAGCGTGCATAGCTCTAGTCTCACCTGACAGAATGGAGGCAACAGCAGCAATAATAAAGGACACAATGACCCCAGGGCCAGCCATCTCCTTGGCGACCAGTCCAGAGACCACATACATCCCCGTCCCGACGCAGCTGCCCACACCCAGCGACACTAGGTCCACCGTAGACAAAACCCGGGCCAGTCTGGTTCCATGTGAGCTTGTACCCGATATGGCTGAATCTAACATGGACTCCACAGGCTTGGTCCTGAGGACACGGGATGCAAAGGTGTTCCATGTCGACCCCCACTGTATCCTGCGAGGATCCAGCTTCCCTACCAGACCACTCATATTGAAAGCCAATGGGGAGTAGCGGAAGATACTGTTTGACCAGTGTTTTTCCTTAAGTTCTGTGAATGAGTTCTTCAAGAAGATGTGCAGAGCACTTTGGAAGAGGAATTATTCCTAATCCAAATAAATGAAGAAAATCTAATTTTGTCTTGCTGTCCACGCCTCTGTTTTCAGGCTCAGTAGAATGCCACGTCAGTTTTTCCCCACATAGTGAGAGAGAAAGCAATCTGAAAGACACAGGAGGGATAATTTATTTTTACAGCATTTCACAGCCCATTGCCTACTATTATTCATCTGACACAAGGCTTATTTTGGAGTATGCATGCCAAGACATATTAGTTCAAAAGGGGAAATGTGTTACAAGTTTGTCCACAAATGAGGTGTACCTGAATGAGGAAACAGCTAATTAGAAGTCCTCTCCCCAAAGCCATGTCGCTATAGTAGCAAAGCTCATTAGTGACAGCCCTACAACTAATGACATTTTATTTTGTTTGTAAGGGGGAGAGATAGCAATATTAAACCTTGGCAAAACCTCTTCTGTTGTGTTTGCTGATAAATAACTGTAGAATCAGAGGCAATGAACTTCAACTACAACATCTTTGCCATACTTAACGATCACTCCATTAAAATACAGAATGAAATCTTTAACACATTTATTTACAGACAGAAATCTGACATTTTACTCTCATGTGAAAATAATACTGGGGGCTTTTTACATAATTATTTTTAATTTATTAGCCTGTGTTTTCACATAAATAAATGCCATATTATATGATGCATTACTTCAAAACAAGCTAAAAAATATTACATGCAAAACCATGACAATCATAGGGGCTGAATGTTTTTTTTCCTTTCAGTATAAGTAGAATTTATCGGAATAATTCAAATGCAACTATGTAAATTCCTAGTGCTGCTGTAATGCAGGTTTTTCTGCCACGTTTAAACAAAGCATTAGCTGAGTCGAGTGAGTAACAGATTAGAGATGCTGTTGAAAAGAGAGCTATTAAAGCCATCAATTGTAGCCGAGTCCACCTCTGTCTCTCTTAACAGCAATGAACTAACACTCACCATTCATCTACTTTAAACAACAAATTCAAGTTACTGAACAAACACACTTACATTCAGCAGACCCACACTGCGCACCCTCAACTATAACATAAGCCACTCAAATGATGACTGCAATTACTCAGCTGTTTAACCAGATAGAGTGGGGCTGCTATTGTCACTGCACTTAGTGGGTGTATTACATGTGCAGCAGTATAGAAAGCTTAAAAGGTGATTCAGTTTGAGCATGGTGGTTATCTCTGGGTGGGGCGGTACCTCTTAAATTCTGACAAAAAGGATTTTCCTTAATGGAGCCAGTATGAAGCTCTGTAGTTATAAATGACGTGCAGAACCCTTCCAAAATTAAAATTCAGAAATTTCCAGTCATAACCATATATAATAATTAACATTTAAGAGCATCTGATCAGTAGAGTTCTTACTCCTGGGCATGTAGATGAAATTCTGCTTCTATTCTGTATTTGCACACACATTCTAACAAAAGTTTTTATTGCTCTTCAGACATAAAATGATGACATCTTATTCAATTATTGTAGATTACTGCAATAAAAACTCATTTATTCTAGTGCCATTTATGTTTTATATGAAAATGTACTTAAATGAATGGCGCAGTCACAAAATGTGACGCACAAGTGAGCTATGTGTTACAATCACTGGACAAACAACCTGATATTTGTGGAAACAAGATTTTATTTCCTTCATCTCATAGAAGCAATCAATAAGAAATACGAAAATTGAAATTGAGCGTAATACTGCTCAATACTTGAGATATGAAAACACATGTGCACGCAAGTGTGTGTGTGTTCCTGTCTAGCTATCTTTGTGAGGACCGAAATCTGCATTCTACTATACTTGTGAGAACCAACAGTCACTTATGAGGACACATTCACCGGGTCCTCACAAGTTTGAAGGCCTTTTTGAGGCTCAAAATGTGGTTTTAGTGTCAGGGTTACAATTACGTTATGGTTAGGTTTAGGGTATGCGTTAGGGTTAGGCATTCATTTGTAATGGTTAGGGTTAGGGGCTAGGGAAACCATTATGTCAATGAAGGTCCTCACTAAGATAGCTGAACGGGCTTGTGTGTGTGTGTGTGTGTGTGTGTGTGTGTGTGTGTGTGTGTGTGTGTGTGTGTGTGTGTGTGTGTGTGTGTGTGTGTGTGTGTGTGTGTGTGTGTACAGAAGACAGAAGAAGATGAACACATTAGGAGAAAAGAATGAGGAGGATGAGCAGACTGAAAAACAGCAAATCTGGTTTCATTAGTGCACTAACCTTTGATCACCTGGCTCTGCTTTGTCAATCAATGTGTGTGTATGTGCGGGTTCATGAGTGTGTGTGTGTGCGTGCGTGTATAGAACATGAGTGTCTAGACAAGCCAGCCAGACCTTAATACCTTAAATTTGAAACAATGATACCTATACATGAATTCAATCACATTCAGCCAGTTTCAAAAATGTCATAAAGGTGGCAGATTAGGAAGAAATAAGCTCCATTTCATGTGTGCTAGAGTAAGTGCCACACATAAACATACAACCTTTCATCAGTCCATATCTTTAATCAGATCATACAAGTGCTCTGCTTTTCAGAACATCTGCTCACTTAAATATTCTAGGCCAGTTTTCATTGATGATGACCACCACCTGTCCCACATTGAGTGCGAGCTATTTGAACAGTTGTACTCTAGATCAACAAAACAGAGCCGCACAAAGCCCCGTGGCAGCAGGTGTTCCATCTGCTCTGGAAAAATGACTTCATCTTGCTAATAGTTGTTCCTGGGTTAAAGGTTTATGTGATAAAGTGTCCTGTTTATGTTCTCTGTGTGACCTTTTTATGGTAAAGAAATACACTTTGCTTTCTAGCAGGTGACATGATGAATGGATCAATGAGAGTATGTAACCAGGAGGCAAATAACTGATTTCTGGATCACCCTATATAATGAAAACCAAAACCTCCCTCATTAGTAATGAGTGCATCATCACAGCATCCAAAAGAAAATCTGAACTACATGTTTGTTAGAGGTAAGCACTAATTTAGTAATCCAGTAATAATCCTACTCAGTGTATGTAGAAGGTGGTACACATCTGCAACACAGGCACCGAGCACCTCTAACAGAGACAGACACTGCTATTCTTCGGAGTACAGTGCAGAAGCTAAAATGCCAGTGGTGACACTGGCTACTAAATTATTTAATAGAGTGTGGTTGCAGGCAATAAATTTTATATTTTTGCCTATTATTTAAATATCTTTTCATCAGTTAATCTAATTATTTCTGTCACTGAACTGCAGGGGAAGAAATCTTGGAAATTAACACGTATGTATCAACAAATGTGTAATGTGCACAACACAAAGAGCTACAAGCATCGCTTTCGTCTCCCAGCATGGGAGGAACTGTTTCACACTCTAAGGGATTTTTGAACTAGACACTTCTTTGTTCTTCTTCCATAATTTTACATGCTTAAACAAACACCCATTTGCGCAGATGTATAAAGATCAATAGTTAAATCCCTGTCATCATAATCACCACGGCCACCTCTAGCATCTTAACATTAGTGTGTTTCCTCTCCAGATAAGAGAGCTGTCAGAACATCTATACTTGTGTCTAATCAGCCATGACTAAGCTTGTTTCTGTGTCCGCCCCTGCTTGTGTCTGAATTAACTGGATGAATAACCTGATTGAGCTCTCATTGCCTTTACAGTAAGAGCTGCTGTGGTTTAATAAAGTTGAGAGCACTTCTAATTCACTCAACACTGACGTGGAAACCAGTCTGCAATGCATGGCCCTGGCCTCCACAAAAATTAGACCTGGCATGCTGCCCTGGCCCCATTCTCACATCCTGCAGACAGAACAGGAAGGAGTTCTTGGTAGAGCACCTGAGTCAGGGAAATTACAATTTTTGTGTGAGTTTGTTTTCCGTTTTATCACACACTCGATGTCAGTGTCACTGATGATTTGGATGTTTTTTTGAAAGAGAAATTAATGTAAAATACAAGTGAGCAAGTCTGTCACTTTGCAATTGCTTTTGTTTTAGCACAATTAGCAAATAGCAGTATATAAAAATGCTAAATTGTATTTCATTTTAGCTTAACAAACGGACACACAGACAACTTATGTAACAGAGAAAATATTATTATGCATAATTCATGTGTGTATGTGCGTATCTCCATATTAGTGCCTCTCAGTATTAAGAGTTATGAGGCTAGCCTCTGTAGAGTGTTACACATCAGTGCTTAGAGCCCCATCGAGTCTTGAACACAATAATGTATTACTATCAATCACTATGACTAATAGCAAATACCCTCTTATTTAATCACAGCTAATTCCATTTAGGCATACATTATTATTAAATATATTCTGGTCTATATAAACCAGCTCTATTTTTCACGAGTTCCTATAGGTCATGTACCTGGGAGCAAAACTATTGTGCTAAAAGCACAATGACCCAGTCAGCAGATCAATAAATATCAGCAGTAACTGAAGGTTTTAATGTGGAAGTCCTAAATTCATTTTCCTCTGCATGGCTGATCTTGGTGGCAGTGTGGCTGATTTAGTGTCTTGGCTCACCAGCCACAGTGTCCCTGTCTGACAAGCCTAATGAATCTGACATAAAAGAGAAATTGCCGCCTGCCAGGTTGATTATGTTGTCTGGCTCATCAGTCACACTGTACCTATCCCTGTACGACCAAATGTTGCATCACAGAGAGAAGGTCCTGATTGTGAATCCATCGGTCAACTGGTTGAAATTATATGGTTTTGGGGCCCAGCAGAATTGCATACACCTGATCTGTCTTAGGCCATTTTTACCTTGCTCAGTTTTTATATTTGCTTTTATACTTTTATGACTGTTTATGTCTAAATTTTATCTTACCATGTTTGCTATATATACATTTTTCTTATGTTTTTTATGGTATTGTTTACATGTTACTGTAAGGTGACCTTGATGGTCTGAAAGGCACCTATAAATAAAATGTATTATTATTATTATTATTATTGTTGTTGTTGTTGTTGTTGTTGTTGTTGTTGTTGTTGTTGTTGTTGTTATTATTATTATTATTATTATTATTATTATTATTATTATTATTATTATTATTATTATTATTATTATTATTATAGATCATGATCTATAATCTCTTTGCTTAAACACAGGATGAGACTACCTGGGGAAAAGGCATCATCATTCATCAAGGGGTAAATAACATATTGCAAAGTAATGGTGCACACACAGTGCACAAGAGCAACTTGAGTACATATCTTTATTTGTTCATGCTGTTATGATATGTTTTATAAGGTATTTCATATGTAGAAGCACATATAACATGTATATAGCTCTAAATGTAGAGCTACATATCATACAACAGGACTATCCTAAGGCTATCTTTATTTTTGCTGTCTTGTTTACTTGGAAAAACCACAGTAAACCTTTAGCTTGACTTTATGGTAGAAACTGATAAACTACATTTAAATCAAAACTATTTTTTTGGTGTTTGTTTTTTAGCATGTTGTATTATGTGTTAATATAAGTATGACTCACCCATCAAGATCTGGTTTAAGATCACGTCTAAGAAAAGAGCCACCTACCATGCTTTTGTCATCTGTTACTACAGAAAAACTCTTATTCACGATGTTCTTATCTTTTGATTCTAATCTTGTGATTTTTAATATGTTAATTCATTCATAAAAATGTTATAATTATGGAGCACAAGACAGAATTAAGACAGACTGTGTGGCCTTGGAACTTGAAATGGGCTCGGCTCACAGTGTAAATAAACAGCATGCTCGTAGAAGATGCTGCTGAACCTTAATTAAGATTCAGTAAAACACAAGAAATCTGTGTCCAAGTGTAGATTGGGCAAAGATTTTCTT
The DNA here is from genome assembly GCF_963576455.1 of Neolamprologus multifasciatus. Classification (NCBI taxonomy): domain Eukaryota; kingdom Metazoa; phylum Chordata; class Actinopteri; order Cichliformes; family Cichlidae; genus Neolamprologus; species Neolamprologus multifasciatus. The sequence goes on along the minus strand of NC_140457.1, from coordinate 11,336,853 downwards.
AAACAAGCCAAAAAAAAAACCCACAACTAATGTACTGTATAAACCAATGAGTGGTTAAATGTCTCGAAGTTTCCAGGTTATGCATATAGTATCCATGTTACTGGAATTTCTATTCCTTTAGAGTATTGGAATCAATTTATTGGCTGTCTCACAGGATTACTCTTTTAATGACTACCTGGACTATAATCACTGCAAATGTTAACCATTAACCTTAAACCTGTTGAGGCATATTCTAGATTTCTAAGAAACCAGTAAACACAGGGAGGAAATGTTCCATTTCTCAGTCAACTTAAGACATATAATGCCTATCTATCAAAAGTTTACAGTGTGGAATCTCCTGGCACTAGTCCAAAAAGGTACAGACCAATTGCTCTGCATGACTGACCTGTCAGCTGGTCTGCTCCACTCACAGTTTGCAATGCTACATCCTCATCTATCTTCCCCTAATGTAGCACAGTCGGGGCCTGGAGCCTAAAGCAAAATGGATCTGCTTCTACACTGCAAGATAAATAAAAACAGTGCTGTCATTCCCTCTGGCTCTGTGCTTAACCAGCCATATCAATGGCATCTCTGTCAATGTGGCCTAAAGCCCTAAAGAAACAACAGGGCCATCTGACACACTCAGGGACTTACCCCAGTTGTGACTCCCTTAATGTTAAAACTTCAACTGAAGACCTGGCCCTAAAACTGGCTTGTTGATTCCGTGGCAGACTTCAGGTGTGCCCTGCTGAGTAATTCTTTGACAAATAACTCCAAAACCATGAAACGCTGGTAACACTCTGAAGCAATGGGAAAGGAAATATTGCCTGTGGCAGCCAAATGATGCCTTTTCCTCACAGCATTGTCACTATATGTCCAATTTGCTAATCCCTCTCCCAACTGTGTCCAGGATTGTCACTCTGTAGTTCCTCAGTCAGAATTCTATATCACTGACAATACATCTATCATAAACCATGCCTTTAACACAACCCTCTCTAATCTCCACATTTCCTTTCTGATATATTCCCATTTCAGCTCTGACAGTGCAGAGAATTGTTTGTCATCTCATACCGCTCAGCACTAAATGAATGTAGCGCCTGTTGTGTCCACTGCTCACCATGTCGAAACAGTCCTCTGCCAGTTGACAGTCTTTTATATTTCGATTCCACTTTCACCCGTTCGACCACTCCACACTCCCAGGTGTATTTCATCCCCTTCTCTCTCTGGCAGTGTTTCTCTGACTTCTTTCAAGGGAAAGCCTTGGGGTACTTTCCCAAAGAAAGCAAATGGATAAATCGAATTGACCGAATTAGTGGAAAACAACCTGGCGTGTGTGTGTGTGTGTGTGTGTTTGTGTGTGTGTGTGTGTGTGTGTGTGTGTGTGTGTGTGTGTGTTCTGATTATATTAGCCTTTATGTGCAAGCAGACTCACTGACGTCAGTGCTGAGCAGCATCTCATAGAGGAAGGGTGATGAAGGCCAGTCGGCCATTCATAAAATTAAGAGCTGATGTTTACGTGTCTGATTTTCTCTTGGTTAGTCACAGCTATATTTTACAGTATAGAAATTAGTACATCACCTATTCTAAAGAATCAATCTCAATCAATCAATTAACCTCTTATCCAATTCAGGTGTACCTGTACCTGTCATCTGTCTACTGCAGCGAAGAGAGAAAGACACTCACAGCTGCACCTACGGTCACTTAAGAATTGACTGACCAATTGACTGTGAGTCATAGTACCTGGATACTCAGGCTAGCAAAGTGAGAGCACAGGGACTTCACACAGGCTGCAGCCAGCTGCTGGATTCAAACCCATATTCTATTTTAAATTTGCAATATACCAGAAATATTTTGTGTTGAAGGCAAATAAAGATTTTAAAAATAAATATCAATTCCCTTTTTCGTATGTGTCTTGTATCTATCACACTCACACACTCACAACTCTTCTGTCAGCGTCTATTATTGCTAATAAAAATGAATGAGAGGCCAGTAGCATTTCATAACCTCTGCAGTAACATAGTTCCTGCCTGCATCTAAAGCCTTGAATAGGAGCAAGACAGTGTGGTTTTGAAATTGAAAATAAAACATATATTATTTATGTGAATGCAATATTCAGATTCAGGGGTTTCATTGCTAAAGCCTAACTACATCTGACACGACCAGCTAGTCTGTAGTTGCTCACTGGGGCAAGAGTCAGAAAGCTTTCGATTAATATTGCTGCCAAGCTGATATTACTAAGTCTGTTCGTTTATTATGTTATCCCTTTTTTACTTGCACTTCCACACGTTTCAGCATTTGCTAGTTTTATTTAATCGATGCTGAAAAAATGACAATTTGTTAGCCTTTGTCGATGCAGGACAAGAATCTTGGGAGAGAGCAGTGGGGAGACATGCAATAAATAGCCTCGGTGCACATATGACCCCACGAGCTGCTGCAGTGGCCTTAATACATATGTGTCGCCTGCTCAACCCAGCTACAGCACCCGAAATGGCAGATTAATCAAATATTGCATTGTCTAGGTTAAGAGTGCATTGATAGTTTATGTATGCTGTTTAAAATTGTTTAAAATTTGTAACACGAAGAAATCGTAACACATGAAAAAACCCATATGAGTTTATGAATGATACCCTAAAGATGTGGCATCAAAAAAGTGTTTCATTAGATTAGCATTACTAGAAGCAGATACATTAAAGGCTGACAAAATAAATAGATAAGTAAATAATAATATACAAAATATTTTAAACACTTATTAAACTTTACTGAATTGAAGGAACCATTTTTCTGCCCCTCCTTTGCCACATCTCCACTATTGTTATCTAATAAAAGCTATTATCACACGTGAACTGTAGATATCGACTTCTCTAAACATTATCCAACGTATGCATGAGAATGCACATGTACAGAGCAGTCATATTAGTAATCAAGCACTCTTTGACACGTCAGCTCGCCAGTACAAATCTGTTTCAAGTTTATTGTGCCAATATGAGATCAATGAAGACAATAGTCCAGTGAAATCAGAGCCAAGTAGTAGCCATCTTATATCCTTCTTCCTGCAAGTCCATCCCAACCCTAAACATTTTATTTCCAGTAGTGAGAACACATCTGAAGCAGACAGCCTCCTGCTGTGTCCTGTGATTCTTCTAACACTGTCTGGAGTTAAATTGTGAAGACAGCTAAAGACAGAAATGCTCAATAAACGTCACCAACAAATGAGTTGTGCCTTATCCTCTTCATTCAGCTGCAATTTCAATACATCTCTTCGACATGATAATATTCAGCCAGTGCAAAAGAAATATAAAAGGAGGGGGGTGCGGATGCCCCACTCTTGACCTTTGTTACTGCTAAAGTGCCCTTAAGCAAGGAACGACTGCCCCTCAAGCTTATGGTGTGTCTCTACATGTGACTTCATCCTCCAATGTGAGACCTGGATATCCTGGAGGCTGTTTGACAGAGTGTGTGAGGGATATGCAGACAGACAAAGTGCAGTTGCTAAATTGGTCTGTTATATAATATTCTGCTTCTTATTGTTGTTTTCACCAACTCAATCATCAGCATCATCATGGTTTTCATTTTCCTCTCGGATGTCCATTCAATGGTTTAGGTGGACTGCTTTTGACTTAAATGCTAGGAGCCTCTGAACGTTTACTGCCTGTCCAGCATAGATTTTTCTGTTTGAAATAATAAAGTATTCATTATTATTAATAATTTATTATTAAGCATTAATATTGATCAGATATTAATATTTATACATTTTTACTGCTTGATTCTATGGTAATAATCCCAAGATTTTTTGCTTATTGATATGTCTTGAAATTCAGAGCAGTATCACAAACCCAAAAATCTGTAAAATAATGTGTGTTAAAAAGCAGTAATTTTGCAATGCCCACTGCCCTTTGAATTGCATAATTCCATGTTGGCAAATTAATTGCTTCTGTGTCAGGAGCATGCCATTCAGAGTGCATGCAATCACAACACCCGTTTTAAATGACAGAGTTACAACTGAAATCAACTTCCCTTATTTCTGTGTAGCTGTAGCAGTAAAAGGCACCTGTTGAGCGATGACAGGGCCATCAAGCTTCAGCGTATTAGCAAGCCATCTGCAGACGACTGCTTTCAGCACCATGGACAGCACGACACCACAAGTGTGTGTTTTTAAAGAATTAAGAGCAGAAAAAGGAGATAAGGCCTTATGGCAAATGAGAGAGAAAGAATGAGAAAGAGAGAGAGAGAGAGGGGGAGAGATCTGGCCATGTCATTAGGGATTAGCCTAGTTGAACTGGTTGAAGCTTTAGTCCTCTTGTCCTCACAGATACACATGAATCAAGTAACAGTAGTTTGCTTTACTGGACAGACAGACAGACAGACAGACAGACAGACAGACAGACAGACAGATAGATAGATAGATAGATAGATAGATAGATAGATAGATAGATAGATAGATAGAATGTCCACATACGATACAGTGTTCATGGATAAAATCTATAAAGCTTTATTTTTTCCTACCCTGCCCTGATCATAAAGATCAAGTCTAACTCTAATTATGTAATCTTCTCTTTCTCCGACACACCCACTGAGCCAACAGTCTAGGTAATAACCGCATACATACTAAAAACTGCAAATGTTCTCGATTAAAGAACCCACCCTCTTTCATTTGGGTCCCAGTCGCCACTTTGTCTTGTCCTGTCCTCCTCTCGACCCTCCAAGCATAGCCTCCTGCAGCTCTAGTCCGCTGGGAGAAGCGATACCCGCCCTAAACTCTGCCTTCCCCCTTGTTTCTAACGCTCACCGTTAAGGTGACAGGACGGGACCATTGACCGACCATTCCGTCCACTCCGCGAAATCATAAACACACTCCCTATAGGAAAGACGCACGTTTTCCGCCACGTTATAATGCGCCATCACTCGTGAAAAACTGCACAAAGGAAGACAACAAAAAAGGGTGGGTGAAGAGGAGGGGTGGATAGGTGATAAACGAAGGAGGAGGGTGGAAGGTGATCAAGTTTAAGATAACACGATGGCAAGGAGAACAAAGGGGAGAAAAGCGAAGGAAAAACACTCACTGTGGCACGGCCGGATTAGAGGATACCCATGTCGGATGCTGCAGTCGGTCACCAGCATCAGCAGCAGCATCTCCGGGCTGCGCGGTGCATCAGCGGCAGACAGAGCGGGAGGGAGGGTGAGGCTGATGATGTAAAAAGCTTTAAATCATTCAGGAGCCCGCTGCACGACATGTGACCGTCGACACTGTGTATTATTCATCCGGTTTATTTCCTGACTGGCCAAGACACCAAGCTGACCGGACATCACCGTTGCAGTCCACTACACCCCCACCCCCCGTGACTTACACTGATCCAGCCATGACACAAGGATTATCACTACAGTACGCCTACAATATGCCTAAAATTAATATTCGCATCTTATTCAAAATGAAATAGAGAAGATTTGATATTACTTTTCATTTATGGTGAACATATGTGCTCAAAGAGTAAAAAAAAGTTTTTGTCAAGGCCAGTAACACAAAACAAGGGTATAAAAGGAGCATCCCAGATTAACAACTGAAGAATAGTTTAGGTATAACATTTTCTTTAAGTAAATCGTAAAGGATATAGGGTTTTAATCTACAGTACATAATATTAAAACTCTTAGTAACTCACTAAGAAAATATTTGCTTTTAAGACTACAGGACTACTAGTACAGAGAGCTTAAATAGGTTTAATATTTTCATGCCGGTTTTAGTACTTTATAATTTCATCGAGCGGATTATCAGTATATCATGAAACTACCAAACACATCTGCAGCAATAAATCATCTTCCATAATGTAAAGCAGGTGGTATTCAGGCATGCCTGTAAAATATAATGATATCAGATTTAGACAGCTGTTGAATAGTTTCTAGTCAAGTGGCAGAATTGATTACTAGTGTGCCAAGAGGACCCAACATTCACTAGCAGTGAGAGTCATGCAAAGGCCTGTTGCTAAATTATTAAGGCTGCGCTGGTCTCTGATCAAATATTCAACAGATGGCTATGTTGTTTGCCATAGATAACCTGTTTATGTCATTGTGTGTATTTGAGTATGTTGAGGAGAAAGAGAGACAAAGGCTGTATATTTGACTTCCTGTGCAACATCAACATTGCCAGTGAATAACCTGTTCTCCAACTCACCAATTTCACCAGCCATTAACCCGACACAGACCTTAACACTTGTTTATCAGCAATATTTCTTTACAGATATGCCAACATATATGTTGGCTTGATCATTTTTAGAAAAAACTAACAAACAAAGCTTTCTGTTGCTGCCAGGACATTAAGTAATTTTTATTTGTATCAGAAAGTGCTTTACAATAAAAATTAATAACACATGAAAAATAAAAGGGTTCCTTCAACTTCATGCTACACATAATTGCACAATTTGCATAAAATAATACAGCAACAACCTGTCCTCCAACTACAGTTCCAGAAATGAGCCACTTCCAAAAGCTTGACAAAAAAGGTAGACTTTATCTTAAATTTAGAGGCGGCCACAGTTGATGCTCATTTAAGATCCTTGGGAGATTATTCCAGAGTCTTGGTGCAATAACAGCAAAGGCACATTTTGAAATGAGCTTTGAGCTTTGTGGGCAATACTGAGTGGGAAGCAGTTCTTAGTAATCTTTATGTTGTATGGATACAACATATACATGTTCAAGACTATTTAAGGCTTGAAAAACAAACAGTACCGTCTCGTGATTTTAAGAAATATTTTAGTCTGGAGATTGTTCTCAGCTGGAAAAACTGCTCTTAAAAGAATAAAAAGGAAAAATAAATAAATAAAATAAACATATTTTCATAAAATGTATCTTGCAACATCTCGCAACAGTAAAGAATACTTGCAAATATTCCTGGATCGAGATCCAGATAACTTGTAATTTTTTAGCAATTTTGCAAACAGATAGATGTGGTGGTGTAAAGTGGTCCTCGCACCAAACGTTGTATAACAAAAGAAGAGTAAAACAAACTGTAAAACATTATTTTTCATTGGTTATTTGCACTGTTGTATTAAAAATGCCTTGTTTAGATTTCAGACGGTAGGTCAGTTTCCTTATTTCAGTTTAGTTTTTGATTTTTAATCTTTTTTTTTTTTTGTATAGCTTATTAGTTTCTATCATAACATGGACGTGAACAGGATCCAATGAAAAGAGTCTTTATTGTGGTTGATTTGGGGGAGTTCAAAATCCCCCAAAAAGAACATCGCCATTAGCCAGGCAAAACAGAAGGGTAGATAACAGACCCTTTGACAATGGAAGAGTCCGAGCTGATAGGCTAAGATGTAAAATAGTACTCAAACTTAAACTAAAACACCCAAGACATAAATTAAAAGTAAAATTGGGTGACTCAATAAAAGGACAAGGATTAAAAACTGAAAAAGAAAAAAAATATCTTTAAAGATTTGATCTGTTTAGAGAACAGCTATTAAAATAGAAAAATATTATGTTCCGGCAATTAACTCACACTCATGTCAACAACCCCATCTCAAAGAATTATACGCACCAGTGCCCCCTGTTGTTTGTTATGTCGATTCATTTGACCTACTTGACTACAAGATTATAGCTGAAGACATTTCCTGTATAATTTTAGCTTCTGCGCAGTCAAGTCCAATCTAGCCATTCATCAATCTTTTTAGTTTCTAAGTGAAAGTAAGTGTTTTCTCACATGTTTAGGTTTTAGTTTAAAATATCTAATGTTATTCCTATTTCATTTCAAGATAAAAATGCAGATATATTGCAAGAGACGTGCCACCTAACCTCTAGGCCAGGGGTGGGCCGGTGTCCTGCAGGTTTTAGATCTCACCCTGGGTCAGCACAACTGAATCAAATGATTAGTTCATTACCAGGCCTCTGGAGAACTTCAAGAGACGTTGAGGAGGTCATTTAGCCATTTGAATCAGCTGTGTTGGATCAAGGACTCATCTAAAACCTGCAGGACACCAGCCCTCGAGGCCTGGAGTTGCCCACCCCTGCTCTAGGCTAAGAGACTGTGTGCAAATCATATCCACCTCAACCAAAAATCTTGTTTTTGAGTGTTTGAATTGATTGAATATGGCTTATCTGTTAGACCTATTGCATTTTTATCACTTGCTTAGGTCAGTGGAGAAGCAGCTCTTAGTAGGTCTTCAATCCAAACTGGCTTTCAAACCTTCTCTAAAGGCCATCTCAGACATTTCAGCTTCACTACTGATCTTTCATATCTCAGGTGAAATCATATTTATTCCCACAGGCATTTTCAGACTGCACTAAAATTCAAGAGTATCTGCAAATAATGAAGTTTGTCTGCAAATAATGGAATGTTGTTTTAATACACCTTAAATGTCGTTTTAAGGTGTAATTGTTTAATTTGCTTTCATTTAGTGTGATGTTTTAATCTCTAAAGCAGATTGAATGACTAAAATTCTTGTAAATGTTTTGAAAATTGACATAAAAAAAACATGCTGTAGCAAAGAGAATAAGTACAGGCCAAAAAGCACACACTCGCTTTAAGCACAAGTAGGCCACATCTATGACTATTCTAGTCTTTGGTGCTCTGATGTGTTTGTTACCATCATGGCTGCAGCTCTGTTTTTTTCCAGCTCCCACTCATTGCTTTTTCCTTCACTTTTAAATGTCAGCGACTCTGCAGTCCAGCTGCTGTGTGTGTGTGTGTGTGTGTGTGTGTGTGTGTGTGTGTGTGTGTGTGTGTGTGTGTGTGTGTGTGTGTGTGTGTTTGGGAGAAAGAGAGAGAGGTAGAGATAGATGACTCACTATCACTGTGCCCTAAGCGGTGAGACAGCTGTGAGACCTAAGTGCCACTACCCATAATTCAACACTGTCTGATGGGGTCACTGGGCTACAGGGCAGGAGTGACCCTTTATGTCTGACAGATCTGAATCTGCAGAAATGGACAGACCACAAACACGTCCTGCTTCCTCAAATCTCAGATAAGAGTCAATATCTTTGCTTATACATATTTGAAGTGAGGTTTAACCATCAACACATTGAACTGACTGTTAACATGTTTATGAAAAAGTCTCTACGCTCATTAAAAACATCTAAAAATAAATGTGTGCTTTTACACATTTTCCCCTTGCCAGGAAGAACCTAAAAGATTTATCATATCTTATAATTCCACCCTGTAATGAACCTGTCTGCTCATTTCTCAACATAATAAATGCTCCATAGTCACACGTTATAAAAACTCTATATCCAGCTCAATAGTCTCTCTTCCATCCATGTCAGCCTCCTCAGCTCTGCTGTGCTCGAACAGGCATGTATTATTCAACAAATTCTCGAGAAGTAGTCCTCTTACTCCCTTTGGATGGAGGAGAGCTAAGAAGAGGGAGGATTCAAGAAAAAAAAACTTAAAGAGTGAAAAAGCGAAGTGAAAATTAGAGGAACGGAATGTGATGAGTTGAGAAAGATAAAACAGAAGGAATAAGAGATATAAAGGAGAGGATACACCATGAAGAGAGCAACACAGACAGAGTGGGGGAGCTGAAAAGGACGGAAAGACTAAACAGATATGTTTTTATATATTTTTGAACACTTTGGCTTTGAAGAAGCTTTGAGGACACTGCAGTCCTGTCTTTTTTTGGAGTCTTTCTTATCCTCTTCAGTCTGCAGCCAGCCACGTTCGCCTCATTAAATTTCAATACATGGAGATAAATTTAGTCTTTCATTCTACAACGAAACACAACAAAGCTGATAATAAGATAAAAATCTACCTTCCTAATCTGATGCTGAATAAACATTACTTGAGATCTTTGACAGAAAACAGCAGGCCAAACCAACAATAGGTTACTAGTATAAGCTATATGATAAAATTGAGCTTTATGATATTCTAAACTTACATTAATTAAGTTTAGAACTAGGAGGAGTAAACGCTAAATGGTTCTCTTGCTCCAGCTCTATATTTAACATGCAGGTATTTTTTTTAAACTAGCTCTTTGAAGAAGGCAAAAGTTTCCAAAGCACAGTGGCCAAAGGTTTAACACTCCATTAAGGGCACTTTCAGTGGCACTTTAAAACAAATGTATTTTTAAGTAGTACCATATGCAGATGGTATTACAGACAAACTGATGAAGTCCCCATATTAGTCAGCTTGGTTTTTAATCAGAATATGATAGTAAAAAAGTTTTGCTGCAGAAATCATTGCCAAAAATCTTAACATACCTTTTCCATGACTTCTTAAAGAGTGTGCTTTTCATTGTGTTGTGTCGCATGGTCACCTCCTCTAAACCAACACTTAAACAAACCTTGTTATCTCTGTGCAAATGCAATTTTACACAGACTTGGTCTGCAAAAGGCAAAACCCAGAGGGTTCACACCACTAATTGGCAGTGCTGTCAGTTAATGCCATGGTTTCTGGAGTCTCTTTGAGGCATAGCAGCTCCTGTGCCATGATCCTTTACAGCGCTTTTGAGGTTGGCTGTTCCCACAGGTGTGAGCTCCACACATGGGGTCATTATCGATGGCCTCCCCCGGCTGCTTCGACCCAGCAGCCATGCACTCACAATGCACATGCACCCACAAAAAAGAATACACACTTAATAAACAGCTTGGGCAGCTCAGCAGGAATACACAAACAACTCTGTGTAGCTGGACCCGAACCAGCCTAATTGTGCAGTGCACCAAGTTTAGATTTATAACTGTGGATGTGTATCGATTGGTGTCTGTGCGCTGTATGCCTATTTGGCTGTGCACGTATTACTTATTTCAGCGATGATTAACAGCATATTGTGGTTTCATTCAGTTGGCTACAACAGTGCAATTTATTGTGACAAATGTCTCTCAATACAGCCGTCCTTAATTCGAGGAAACTGCCGACCTGTTCACAATTTTCAAGAACACTAGCAAGCATTAAAGTGTAAGGGACAATCTTTTTTGTCTTGATGCATGGATAGCTAGAAAATATAAGGATCCCGGCTAGTGTCCTCTTTTAAGAGAATCACGCACAGGACATACCGAAAATGCTATCGAATATTTGAAATGGATGATCATTTTATCCCATTGTTTCACTGCATGAAATTCTTCTCAATTCCCTTCCCCTGTCTCCTCATCTTCCACATATCACAGTGTCACTCACACACACATTCACACTATCAATGTGCTTTGTACATCACCCAGGTGAAGATATCTCACATCTCTTGTCACAGAGGTAGCTCGAGAGTTGCATGTTTCTAAAATGAGCTCAGAGCTGCTGGATTAAAAAAAACCTTGTATCTCCATGAAGCCCGTGGCCTCATTTTCTAATGCTGATGAGTTCTTGACATTTCGGTTTGGGTGTTATTATCGAGGCAATTATACTAATGTATGCTTGTGTGGTGTTTGGTAACCACGGCAACCATGTGTGTGCGGTGTTTAGCGCGAGAAGCTTCTAAACATATGTTAGAAGCAAACATTACTCATTAATCAACTTTAATCATGAAAATGAAGATGACAATTATTACTTGTAATTACTTTAATGCATTTGAATCACCGTCATCTCGAAAATCGATACAAAGATGTTTCGGTTATGTATAATGGGCTGTTTCTGCAGTGGTGTTTACTTTTCTGCTTTCCACACAGAAAATATGGCTGGTCCTCCTAGTTCCTTTCATCATTGTTTCCTTAGGTTGCAATGAATGAATGAACATACAGATAGCAGCTCTCCATGCAGGCTCAGGAAATATAACATTTCAGGATTCAATAAATGATTCAATTACATTCCAGCTTATGAGTGTCCATGGGAGATTGACTGTGAGAGCAATTGTTGCAAGCATATGGGTAAGTATGACTCGCATGTGGAGCATGTCCTGTCACATGTAATCTCACTGAGACCAAGATGTAATTAAGTTGTAAACGCAGCCAAGTGAGAAAAAACAGAGATGGCTCAGAGGAATATCGTTTTTAATATCAGGGTGGGTGAAGCATTCCAACATTTCTCTAGAACTTGTTGTAATTAAATAAAAATGCAGATGATAAGCTATCTCCAGGGCGTGTATGTCTTTGTGTATGGGGTAGACGATATTAAGTGTATCTACTACTGCTATTGTTATAAGTGCTCTGTCAGAGAGGGGAAAAAATAATTTACCACCCCTACCTTGGGGAATTGACCAGTCTGCTCTTCTGCACTCTCTTTATTTCCTTCCGTTAATGGTTTTCCTCAGCTTTGCCCTCTCTCTCCTCAGTGTCTGCCCACACACATAAACACATCACCATGGGGATGAAAGATGGAAGGAGGGGCTGTTCTGTTTTATGAAAATCTGGACAAAACACCCCTGATGCCAGCTTTTCATTATCTCTTGGATCTTTCCCTTTATCACTTTTTTCATAACGTCTTCATTACGGCGTCTGCACAATTTTCAGTTGCCACGTTGCCGTATTTGATATCATCAGTGAACCTTGCTTCATTCATCCTTCTTCTTCCTTGTCTCTGCATCTTGTTTTAGAAAATGTTAAGATAAAGATAGATGCTATTCACTCGTTAATGAAATCCACCTGAGGCAAGGAATGACTCATTCAGTGTTTACCCTGGGTGACGACACAATGTCCTCTACATTTATCATGTGCGTATACACATACACCACTGTATAGTAATTAGATGTGTGTGGTAATAAGAAAATTGAGGCTATTTTAGGTGCTTATAGGTTTACACCCTGACCAAACACTGGATTAATCTTATATATACGTCACAAATGCATATATACCTCGTTCAAAACATCCCAGACACATACTTGAGCTCATCTGAGAACAGTAGACTAAAACACTGCACAAATATTCTATGTTTATTCATAAGGTCCACAGTGTTAATAGAAGCAATAGATATTGTTAGACTACACAGCTGCTGTTGCAATTAACCTAAAGCACAGCTGCTTGGTAATATTTATTATAAAACTAAATCATGCGTTCTGAGAGGCACTGCTCATTGTGACAAATCCACAGAGAATTATCAGTCAACAACAGGCACTATAGAGCTTTTTAGTCTCTGTTAGCTCATAGTTTTGGTGCCGCAGTGTGCAAATCTTGCTAAAATAAGCTCCCAGCTAAGAGCAGATGTTTTCTGTAAAGAATAAAGCTCTAAAATATTTAACCATTTAACACTTTAAAGCCAAATAGTAAAATCTGACAACAACCTCATAAGTAAATGTTTTTTATTGGTCTACCAAATGCTTTTACCGATCACTTTTGGTAGCTAGATAAGAATATTTTAGGACTGATGATGCCATTAAAATTTCCCTGTGTAACAACTAATATAGAAATGATATTTGTGATTTAATATTTGTTGCTGAACCATATGCCTACTTTTGTCATTAGCCAGAGGGACAGTACCACCTTATCTGTTAAGTCTGCTTATATCAGTTGGTGTGCAGTGTGTGCAGGTTGTGTGTCTGTGTCTGAAATCCTATATGACTCATAACCAATGGATTTAAGTGCTTATAATCCATAAATGTGCACTTCTTTGTAGTTTTATTGTAGTAAGAGTACGTCTCTCTTCAGTAATCTCAACACAGTGGTGGTGTGGGACCTCGATGACAAACTGGCATAGCGAAATAAATGTCTAAGATTTTTTGTCTTTTTTCATTCCGTCCTTCTGTTCGATTAGTGCACAGTAAAGGGCTTCTGCCCTTGATAAGGTTCGTTCTTTTCATATTTATTTCTTTGTAGAAAAAGTTGTTTCAGCCATCAGAGAGGAATTCATTCTTTTCAGTGTAGCAAACCATGACATATGTGAAAGACTTTTATTCAGTTCCACAGCAATAACAGAAAAAAATGTAAATAGGAGTTTGTTTGTGCATTATGCAATGACCCTGGTGACCATAAGATGAGGATATGCAGATCTCTACAAATATGTTTGCTTCACCAAGCACCTCTAGCTACTTTAAATATATCAGAAAATGTGCATAACCTGTTTTAAGCTACAAGTAAAATGTAAAATGAGCAGAGTGCAATGTTTTGCAAGTCACATAAATCCAGATTTGCTTCACAATAGAATAGAAAAGATACATTTTACTATTTTATGAAAATTATTAGCTCATTTTGAATTTGATAGCAGCTGCACATGTTAAAAAAAAGACAGTTGCTATGGGGGCAACAAAAGAAATGAAACAGCTGGAGGAACATTTTGCAGCTAATTAGGTTAATTGGCAACAGGCCAGTACCATGACTGACTATAAAAAAAGAACATCTGTGGGAGGCAGAGTTTAGAAGGAGTCAGAAATTAGGACTGTCAGAGGTTCGTCATTCTGCAAAATCGGCATCTACAAACTGTGAAGACTTTGAATATCTCATTATCTTCAATCCAAAAATCATCAAAGGATTCTTGGATTCTGGAGAAACCTCTTTTGACTTGTGAGGTCAATTCTGCATGTCTGTGGTCTTTGGTTCCTCAGGGGGCACTACATTCACCATTTGAAAATATCTGATGCATGGTGACATGAAGAATACAGCAAAGCAACTAAACTCCTATGTCATACAAGAAGAGGACAAGATTCCTCTTCAGTTCCCAGATATTTTTGGACTTTTGCTAAAAGAAAAGGGGACAGTACACTGTGGTAAACATGGCCCTCTTCTCAACTTTTTTGAGATGTACTCCAGTCATCAAATTCAAACATGTCCTTATTTTTCTTAAAATTGTATATTTTTTTCACTCTAAACTTTTTATATCTTCTTTGTTCTGTTGTGACTAAAGTATAGGTTCATAAGACAAACGGTCATTTAAGTGATTGCTGTTGGTGCCACACAGGTTCTTCTGAGAATGGTCCAAAAAAGAGAAAATATCCAGTTTTTGGACTAACAATTTTTTGGACAAAAATGCCTTTTGATGCCAGAGGTCAGGGGAGTATAGAAAGGCATCAGTGATTTAAATAACCACTTATTAAAACCAGTATATGCAGAAGAGCATAACAAAGCATATCAAAGCTTGAAGCAGATGGCCTGTAGCAACAGAAAACCACACTGGGTGTCATTCCTGTCAGCAAAGAACAGAAACTGAGGCTCCAATTTGCAAGGGCTCATCAAGGTTGAATAATGGAAGACTGGAAAAATATTGTCTGGCATAATGAGTTACAATCTCTGCTGTGACATTTAGATAGTAGGGTTAGAATTTTGTCTAAATGCTATTAAGGCAAGGCTTCATCCTACATCATAATAGGTTTAGGCTGCGGGTGGTGTAATATTATGAATATTATTTTCTTGGCACAGATTGGACCCCTTAGTACCAATTGAGTGTCTTTTAAATGTCACAGCGTACCTGATTATTGTTGCTTGCCACAGCCATCCCTCTAACCTGGTACTAAAAAAGTGTCCATAATAAAGTGGCTGGCGAGTGTATAATTGTTAGTTTTCCCAACTCTGTATATAAAAGAGCTTCTATGAGGGACTATGTAGTCAGTTTGCAGAAATGTGCAGGTGCCATGGGGTTTAGGTTGGGTCAGTGGCCTTTTGTCACCTTCCTATTTTAAATGAGCATTTTAATTTTAAAACGTCTGATTTTAAAAGACCTCTGTTTTCCTAAGAATAACAGTAGTAAATGTTGATCTACTTGCTGCTGTGTGATTTTCATCTGTTCATGTTGCTTATATTTGTTTTTCAAAGCACACAAAGGGGAGCTAATGAGAGGTCTAAGACTTCAGCAAACATGCACATCTGCCCTAACACATACTCACTTGCTTTATTAACCCCTGACCTACAATATCAATATCAGTATCATTATCATAGGTTTTAAAATACGTCACAAGCTTGAAGTATCATTTTCAAAGCACTGCTCAATGATTAAACACACACAGACATGTAATAACACAAAGGGATGGACTCATTCAACACATGTCTCTCCGGCCTACTTATAGCCCCCAGCATAAGAACAAAGAGAGCTGTTAGGATCTGATTACAAAGAGAAAGAGCTATATAGCAATCCTCATTTCTCTAGTTCTGTTTTATTTAAGTCCTAGCTTTGGCCATTTCTGATTGATTTTTTTTTTTCTTTTATTTGCTTTAATTCTGTTTGTTCATAACCAAAATACACAGATACATCACTCCAAAAAGATGTGCACTCAAAGTACAGTAAAGATAGAAAAGAAATGCAGCCCTAGGAAAGAGTTTTAACCACCAGATCCCCAAAATGACAGCAAGCCAATCACCTCCCAGTGCTTCAAGCGGGTCATGAATAAATGATGCCATGAAGTATTTTAACTGGAGCTGGAGTGAAGTTAAAGTCAAACACCATAAGTCAGAGAAAAAAGGAAAGGGAAATGAAAGCAGGCATTTACTGCCTAGAAAAAGGGAGGTGTCTGTATTTTCTTCCCCAGTATAACAATTTAAAGAAACATGAAGGATAACTGTTCTTCACAACAGCTGTGCCATGCAATGTTAAACTATGGCCACATGTCCATCAAGTAGCCTTGAGAGAGGGGTCACCAGAACTACAGGCCTCTACTGTTTAGACAAAGCGAACAGGAGGAAGACATTTAGGGCTGCTCCTGTGGATAAAGGAAGGCGCTTTGGGGGTCAAAAGTTAAATGAGAAGCATCTGAACTTGGATATGAAGGTTTTCATTACTCTGCTGATGTTGGACTCTTTACTCCCCCCATAGCATTTTTCATTGAATACTATCGGTATTTTCTTGTTTTTCAGTATTTTGACTGTCTTATGGGCTACATTCCTTATAAATCCCCAACATTTTTGTCTAGTTGTAGTCTCAATATTGCTATAAAAAAAAAACCTTATGCATTCATTTCCTATGACTAGGGTTTTTCTTTCACTATGACTATACACTTCACTGGGACCATTACCGTTATCTTATATTAATCATGTTGTAATAGAAACACCACCACACCAATAACACCACTTTGGAAAGATTTGAAAACAGTGCATCAGAATGTTTAAAGCCAGCAGAAAGAATGCTTTATGTTTTATAAATCACACAAAAAGTCTTTGTAATAAAATTACACTCAAGTGAGTCCAGATCCAGTTATGCTGCTGCTTCTCCAATGTAGAAACCAGTTTGACTAATCTAATAAGTCAGTGGATTCAACCGTTTCATTGGATTATACAGCAGGAAATGATTAACATATTGGAACACAGGGTCAAGTGAGAAGACTGTGCAAGAAATATCTTTTTCTCTCACTACCGGTGCAAGCAATGTGTGTATGGGTGCTTGTGCGTGTGCATGTGTGTGATGTACAGCTAGAAAAGCAATGATGAATGAGTCACTTGGAAGAACAGAAACGCCAGAGGGTGAACTTAGATCAAATCAGTCTTGAAATGGGGTCTATCTAAACCAGAACCAGATGACAAGGATCAGCTTACATTGATTGAGACATGACTTGCAGCCCAGTATGAATGTGTCCACGTATGAGTGTCTCTCTCTTTGCCCTGTGAGCAAAATATTGCTTTTTCTGGATAAAATTCACAGTATGTGTTTATTTCCCCAAAGAAATGAAGGAGAAAAAATAGTTCTTCACTGATTTGAATTTATCTCTAAAAGCAAACAGCCGGACCTAGGTCACAGGACTTATCACACACTTCATATAACTAATTCTAAATTTTCATGAATATAAGGTATGTTTATTCCTCCTTTAGAAAGCCTGAGGCAGTGAATAAATCCAAAATATGGGGAAGTAAAATCCCCCCCAAGCCTCAAAGCCAGAAATATCTGTGGTGAATACCTTTCCCTGAAATGTCTCCATGAAGTTCAACTCAAACCAATTACTGTTGCTAAGTCAACAATTCAGCTGGTAGAGTACATCTCCTGAGATGTTATCTGACCTCCCAGTTTAAAGGTCAACACAGGCTTAGGAATGCCAGGAAAAGGGGTTGAAAACAGAAGCGACCGCTGGTGTGTGCTTGTATGTACAACACACACATTTATGTGGGTGTCCGATTGTGAAATAGTATCTCACAGTTGCCATTTTTCTAGACTAACAGCTTTTATTTTTGATCTTTTAGATGCTAGACCAAGCAGTTGCCTGATATACATCGTAAAACCACTGAGCCCAGACTAGCACAGCACACATCCTGCCAACATAACCACACACACTTGATATGCACATACACCCACATGCCAAAGGGAAGGGGGGGGGGGGGGGGAGAGAGAGAGAGAACATGAATTATTTATATGCTGTCTCCTGAAGCAAAATGCACACTTAGACTAATATATAAATGCATAAAAATCATTAAACTACACTTGCACGGCAATGACACCAAGAAAGACACTGCCAAGTTTAGATGCTATCATAGCTACTGAGTGCTAGATTCTTCACACACATGCTTCAGACAAAAGGAGCTTTATTAAACTGCAGCAAAGGACTTGATCTCACGATTGCTTATCAGGATCATGGCATCATTTACTGTGTTAAGTTCAAATTGTTCGCTTCGCTATTCCCGCTCTTGTAAGACCTTGGCCGCGAATCAAGCTGTTTCAACTTTCAGCACGTTTCACCAGAAGTTTCCCTAAAGAAAGCTTATGAAACCACCCAAAAACATTTACTACGTGATAGCGGAATAAGGAGCTGTAGTCCTTAATTTTAGTTTTGTTGTTGGGTTTAGAGCTAGTAAAGCACCGTTGTGTTTAGGGAACATGCAGAGAACACTAGCACAAGTTAAAGCAGGTACATGTGAACATGGGTGTCTTGCTTTTTTCTTAATTTTTTCATCTGCAGTGAGTGCATTAACCATATGAAAATGATACGCAGTAATTATGGGAGAATACGCTTTTACATGTCTTCTCAGATTCACTGCTGTGTTAGCACATACCTGTCTGCCTCAGCGCTATGATTGCTCAGTCTGATTAGAATGTGGTTGGTTTATTTAAACTCGGGTACGAAGTGTAGTATTTATCTGATTAAGAAGAAAAGACATTTCTGCAGCTGCACATGCTGGACTGTGGAGAGGTGCTGGTTATGGAAACTCATATACTGTGTCTCATAGACAAAGTGCACATCAAAGCAAGACAATCTGGTAGCACATAAGTAAGAATCTGAGCTGCTTTTTGTTGAAAAACACTGCTTTAAAACTATGTACCCATTCTCATAACTTGATTTTTTTTTTGCAATCTTTTGGTTTATATAAAGTATATATCCTCTTTTCATAGTTTTTACATTATACAAATATAGCTTTTTAAAATATTTATTTCAGTAGTTATAAGACTAGAATTTTGACTTTTCAGATTTCTGTGCTAAGCCTCACAATGGGAAAACTGGACAAAACATTTCCTGTACAGCACTGTTTGTGCAGTTCAGTGGAATTTAAAATGGTTCACACATGAATGACATGCTAATAATAGGACAGAACAAATAATAAGAAAATAATAATTTAAGAAAAGCAGGGCTAGATATCAATCTCCTGCTCTGCTATTCACCCTGACTGCACCAGAAGTACCCTGGCTTATGACCTGTAGCAACTTAAAATATTACGCTAAATTAGATTAATAGGGCTCAACTGATTTTAGCATTTTAATGTTCCTCCAAATTCCTATAAATGTCTTTATCCGAATATCTATCTATCTATCTATCTATCTATCTATCTATCTATCTATCTATCTATCTATCTATCTATCTATCTATCTATCTATCTATCTATCTATATATATATATATATATATAGATATCTATCTATCTCTCTATATATATAGATATCTATCTATCTATTTATATATATAGATATCTATCTATCTATCTATCTATCTATAGATAGATAGATAGATAGATAGATAGATAGATAGATAGATAGATAGATAGATATTCACTTTTTTATGTAACTGTCAAAAGGAAAACTCAATAAAACATAACATTTGACCAGTTTTTATGGTGTTTTTCCAAGAAATTCAGCCCCTGTTTCATGTTGCTACTCACACATTCAGAGCAGTGGATAGCATGTACTTGATGAATGACCACTGAGTAGGTGGGATTTTGTTCTGTGTTAAAACTAAGCTATATAGATCTGCAATGGATTCACTTTCCTGCATACCGCCTGCTCGGGGCAGCAGGTTTTAAATCCTTTCATTGAATCAAGGTGGCTAAGAGCATTTAAGCTGAAACTAATTAAATGGATAAAATGACTCCAAAGTATCAGCTTAAATAGGTTATATTGATTAGAACATTTTAATGCATATATGCATTTAGTGTATATGCAAGGCCTTGTGGACACACTGGAACACAGACTAAGTGTCAGTGTGAACAAAATCCAATGATACATTTTATGCTTTAACTTTGAAGTCTGAATTTTGTGTGTTGTGTGTCAGCCGCTTGGATTAAGAATTATAGCTGCACCAGCAATGTGAGGAACTAAATCATCTTTATATTTCCTCACAGGCCTGCACTGCAGAAAATTACATTCTTAGTTATTGTGCATGTGTGGTACACTACTTTCATCACATCACCAGGGATAGTGAAACATGGCAAGGTTGGGAATTTTGAAGGGATTGCAGAACAGATGGTGAGGATTTGACTTGACAAAAGGTTTTGGTTTCATAAAGTGAGTCCGACATAGGTCTAAGCTCAAGGCTGGCCACTTTGTCCCAGCCTTCAGAGCTGGGACAAAGCTCTGAAGGCTGGTTTTTGTCCATCCAAAAAGATGGACAAAGTACAAAAATGATCATTTGAAGACAACTTTTTACTCTCCAGGGAATCATCACTCTGTCTGCTGATTGAAGCTTTAGAGCTAGACAGTACATTACAAAACATACTCAAAATAAAGGATTGAGTGTTCTATGACTAATTGACTGCAAATGTTTGGTGACAAAATGGTGTGAGAAAATGAGTGTTCTTAGTAGTGATGGGTACCGGTATCCGGTCCCATGATGGCACCGGTTCTGACATAAACGGTAGTAACCAGACCGAAAAGCAGCGCACATTTCGGTGCTTTATTTCGGTGCTTTTTTTCCTGAGATGTGATACACTTTGAATTCTAGCCAATCATTTTACGTTTCCGGGGATAGTAGGCGGGTCCAGGTACGTACGTTCTTTTGGAGCAGAGCTACAGATTAAAAATGCCCAAGGCGAAGCGGTCAAAAGTCTTGCTGTACTTCACAGCAAAAGATGCAAACTCAGCAGCCTGCAACAAGTGCTTTAAGGTGATACTGTGGAAAGGAGGTAACACCTGAAATCCGATGAAACACCTGGCGACGCATAGCGTTTTTTTAAAAGCCGAAAAATGCGCCGTATTTGATAGCTTGCTGCGAGACCTCACACCGAGCGCATCTACTGCAGGTGTGGTGCCTGTTATCGGACGAAGAGTTAGCAACATCCCCCAAAAAGCTGAAGAGTAGAGTCCTGGCCCCTAGCCCTGCCAGTGTAGCAGAAATGATGAGGATGATGATGGCAGCAGCAGCCGTTCTTCTCTGCGTGAGTAGCTTAATGTTGTTCGTGTATAATTTACGTTGAGTAGGCTAACCACGTTATTACATTAATGTATGTAAGGTGAACTAGCAAACATCAAGCTGTCTTCTTGTTTGATGGCAGATACTCCCTTCACCCTGGCCAAAAAGGCTAAAATGACCAAATAAAAAGTGGGAAACAGTTAAACATGAGAGGTTTTTGGACAAAGTTTTTGTTTTTTCCATTGTTTAAGCACTGCTTCCAGCCAAGAGTGATACCATATATGCCCTATAGCTGCAGAAAAGGCTAACATTGTTATCTTTTTACAAAAAAAAACAGCTGAACATGAGAGGTTTTTGGACCAATTTTGTGTTCTCCATTCTTTAAGTACCAGTTCGAGCACCGTTTCAAAAGTACCGGTTTGGCACCGGTATCAGATAAAACCTAAACGATACCCATCCCTAGTTCTTAGGAAGGAGGTCTGTCTTTGATCATGCAGCAAGACATTGGGTAAAGAGAGAAGATGGACCAAGTGAAGGAATGGAGAGAGAAAAAGACTTGGGGGCCAAAGTAAGCAGGCCTATTGGTTTATGATCTAACCGACATCCATAGTGTGTGCGTGTGTGTGGGAGTGTGCAAAAGTGTGTGCTTTCTGTCCCTTTCTTTATTGTGTGTCCTGTACACAGTAGTGGAAAACATGTTTTGCATTGTTACAGTATGTTCATAGTGAGCATGTTAAGATAAGCACACATGCACATGCACGTACACGCTGTTCCACTAACATACACACACAGCGATAGCTCTGATCCACAAATAAAATCCCTGAAATGGATGCTGTGAGCAGGGCTCCAAATCCTAGTGCAGTGCACTGTTCTTCAAACAAAAACATTTTTTATATTAGTGATGGTCTACAGCCAAGTTGCTTTGTTTTGTTCACAGTTTTTATAGTTCTTCTACGTGTCCACTTAAACTTAAAAATCTAATCAGTCTAATGTATCTTCTGCTTTTCTGTTAAAGTGTTGATACTTTTGACTCTGTGCCTGGCAATGCAAATACTTTGAAAAGAAAAAGTATGTATCCCTGCTCAAAATTCTATCATTTAGCATTTAATTGCTACACCTAGTGAAAAATACAACCCCAATTCCAAAAAAAGCTGGGATGCACTGTAAAATGAAAAAAGCAACAGAATGCAATAATTTTCCAATCTCATTAACCCATCATTTATTCATAATATAACATAGAAAACATATCAGATGTTTAAATGTAGATAATAATACCATTCTGATGTAAAAGGAAAAAAAAAAAAAAAAAAAAAAGCTTTGATGGGAGAAACACACCACAAAAAAGGGCCATCTTTAAACTTTGTAGCATTCCCTCTCCTTTTACAACAGTCTGTAATCATCTATGAACTGACGAGGCCAGTTGTTGGACTTTTGGAAAAGGAAAGGAAGTTATGTTGTTGTATGTGTGGTTTAGCATCAAACCTTAACATTATCATGCTGAAATATGCAAAGCCTTCCCTGAAAAATATCATCTGGACGAGACATATGCTGCTCTTAAACCTGTGTATAGTACCTTTGAGCATTGATGGTGCCATTGAAGATGCACAAGCTACCAATTCCATAACAACTAATGTTTCCCCTACGATCAAAGATGAAACCTTTTTATCTAAGCCCTCTCCTCTTTAGTCTCAACGATGTAGCTTTTCCAAAAAAAAAGTAAAATATCAATTTTTTCTCATCAGAGAAGATTTTTCCACTTTGCCATTTTAAATGTGCTTTGGCTCAGAGAAGAATGCAGTGTTTCTGAATCATGTTCACATAAGGCTTATTCTTTGAATGATAGAGCTTTAACCTCTTAAGCCCCAAGCCTACCTGATCTCCTGCTTTTTGCCCCTGTATCAGGGGGCGTTGGGGCTTAAGAGGTTAAACTACATTCATGGATGGCATGATACTCTGTGGTCACAATTCTGAGTTCCTGGGTCCATGCAGGGATTTTATGGAAGAATTCGTTTTTTTAATGTGTCTTGAGTGCCTGAAGCTCACTGGCATACAGTCTTGATTTTTGACCTTGTCATTTGCACATTTGCGTTTCTCCAGATTCTCAGATTATTTTGATCATATTATGTACTGCAGATGAAGAGATATTCATACTCATTACGCGGAAATCCCTGCTTGTCTAAGATGTTCTTTCTATGAACAATCATGTTACTGACCTTTTGCCAGTTAACCCAATTAGCTGCAAAATGTTCTCCGAGCTGTTTCTTTTTAGTAAAATTTACTTTTTCAGCCTTTTATTGCCCTTGCCCAACTTTCTTCTTAGACATGTTACTGCTATCAAATTCAAAATGAGGTTTTGAATTTTACATTTTACTATTATGGACTTGTGAGATTTGTAAGTCATCAGATTCTTTCTTTATTTACATTTTGAAGAGTATACTTTGTAAGTACCATCTTTCAAAAGTAGAGCGGTCTTGTAACAGAAAGTGAGTGGTGTATTGTCTCTTGCATTTCTACTTCTTATATGTCTGATGTCTATTAACTCAATTAGGTTTCTCACACACCACGAGTCAAGCCCCTTGACATTCTTTCATCCTTCAGACTCCCACTCTCACGTCTCAGCGCTCTCTTTCACCGCCCTACCCATTTTATCTTGGTCATACTAAATCCCTCACATTGTTTGGGATATGGTCTTCTCTCACGCCTCATCTCCCAGTAAAATTCAGTGAGCACTTTGATGATCCAACATTACAACAGTAGGAGAAAATGCCTCCAAAGCAGAAGATAAAAAAAATTAACTGCAGCCATGAGAGGATCAAGCTCATGAAAGAGCTGTTATAATTCATCCAGTTTCTTCTGGCTGCATTGCATATCTTTCCCACTTTCTATTTCAGAAGGAAATGTAAGAGTGAATCTCTGGGCAAAATGTTTTATGATGCAAATTATATTAAAAGCAATATCAACACCAATGATTGGTGCTATTTGGTGCTGTTATTTGTGGCCCATGTGGACAAATCAAAAGCCTTGTGGTGAAAAAAGACAAAACTAGAATTTTGATTGGTCACATTTATAAGACGTATGTTTTGAGGAGTAAAGTTGCAGCCAGTTGACAGTGGTATTACACAAAATAGTTGGAATATTGACTGGAGGATGTCTACCTCCGATTCCCAAATCGTGTGGTATGAAATGAATGAAGCAGGCCAACATTGTGCTTGTAGAATGGCCTTCCCAAACCATCAACCTAAAATTGAAAATCTGTTGCTTACACTTACAACTGGCTCCATGCCAGGAAACCAACTCATTTAAATGAAATCTACCAAGTGTGGCAAGACGAATGGTCGAATATCCAGACAGGATTATGTCAGATTGTTGATTGCTGCCAAAACTGTCTGGTCGAGGCGCAACTTGCTAAGGGACATTTAACCCAAGTATGTATATATTTAAGGCTGTATATACACTTTTATCCCTGTGTGGATTAGAAAAAAATCCAGAATAAACTTGTTTAAGTTGCCAAGGATCATGAACTGATATTTAAGGCCTCATGTGCAGCTGTCCCTCTTTGCAGACAGCATTTCAACCCATACACCTTACTATGAAAAGACTGATTTGGTCTTTTATGCATTGTTTGAAAAACTATGGACTAAATAAATGTTTTTCTGTCAGAGAAAAAAAAATACCACGGCCTTTGTTCTTGTCTGTATTTTTACAAGGTTTTTTAAATCTGTCCCTTGTGAGCATCCCAGTTTTATGGAACTACAATATTAAATTAGTTTGGCATCATTGTAACACACTTCCTGTTTCCCCCTTTGAGCCTTTCCACATCATCGTCTAATAACATCTTGAGGATTGTGAAGATTCATTCAGCATGTCCCATTTTGAGCTTGACACATGGTCAACAAGAGAGGAGAAATCCAGCTCTATACTTTATGTATGCTGTCGGGCCAAAGTTGTTCATAAACGACATCATTTATCCTGAAGGACAAGATACAGTATGAAACTGTTGACATAGTCATGATGATGTAAGCATGTTTATCCAGTTTGTTCAGTGAGTTCAACCCTGTCCCAGTTCCAGTTTTCCAGCACTGAGGGTGGTGGGAAAATGGCAAAATGGCACAGAACGCTGAACTTTGAACATGTGTCATGTCTTTGTGTCTTGAATTGTTAGAGCACATTCTTTAATGTTTATTATTGAACACTGAGGAGGAGAAACTGCTTAATGACCTCCAGTTCACCCAGAGATACACACTCTGGTGTTTATTATTAAATGCAGACTGATTGGCAGTTAGACAATAGAGGGGGCAGAGAGCAAATTTTCAATCAATGTGTAACTTCCACCTTTTCCATTGTGATCACAGAGTATTGCTTCTTTTTTTTAAATTAGGACACAGGTGAATGCAAGCACATGCACAAAAACACATGCCCTTACAAACAAACACACACACACACACACACAAAGAAAAAAATGGACATGGGAGAGTTTGCTCATCAATATGGCATCTTGTGTTGGATCTTTCCTTTCAGAGAACAACGGTCCAATCCTGACTTAATAGAAACAAGTTGTTGCACCTGCCCCTCCCCATTTGACCCACTCTGTTTTCATTGTTGTCAGATTTACAGCATAGCCTATATGCCATGAAATTATTTGAGATGAAAAGAAGTTTGAACTGATAAAGAAAACAAACTGTTCTTTATCAGTTCACTGGCACCACTCACACAGTGTAGACATCGTATTTCAGGCTGGTTTCTGAACCCATATACGCGCGCACACACAATTACATAGAAAGAGGAGCCATGGGGCAGCTTCCTTTTAAGTGCAGATTTATGTGGTCTTGTGTTGGTCAGATCCCTAAGTCTTCTTGCTGCCACGGCAACAGGTTTTGGAAACAATGATTCTGAGCCGCTCTAAGGATGATCCAGCCTAACACACAGAAAGCAGCCAAGTCTCCCATGCACATGCGCTGGAATACATTATAAACACTCACTGCACACTGTGTATCATTTTACCTGATACACAGAAGAAAATATAAAGTCGATAGTGATGATAATGCCATACGGAGGGAAGCATAATACAGAAATGTACAGCAACAATTATCAATTATACACATGAAAGAAAAAATAACCAGACTAAGGCTGTATAGTTATAAACCTGAAATTCAGTTTTGCATTCCTATTTTATGCTTGCTAACAATTTCCTAGTTCCCAGTGTTGTTCACATCTCCTCTCACTTCAACTTGAAGACCACAAGCTGGTGCCAACCATAAAGTAGCCAGCTGTTTACAGTCACAAATGCAGAAAAGGTCATGTAGTAGGGAGGATGGCTTTGCAAGCCATTGGGCTCTCTTAAATAAGAAGTCCTTAATTCATGGGTGTCAATCATAAGGCCAGATTTGGCTCAACAAGAGAAATGCGAAGGAGGATGAAAACCTTGGACTTTTAACTGTATTTTGCAGCTTCTCTTCCCTATGCCCATTCATACTACGTCAAAGTAAATAAGTAATAGATGAACAATTTAATGATTCCTATAGAAATTACTGTTTTATATTGGAAATTATGTATCGGAATTTCAGGAGCGGGACCACACCTCCAAACACGCTCCTTCCGGTTGTCATCTATATAGGTTCCTCCAGTTCTGCAAGCTGTTCATTCTCGTTTACGTGCCCAACCCTCCTTGTTCTCAATTCTTTAACTTCTTCACTTCTATTTAGTACATGGGGATCTGCCAGGCCCGGGAGCCGTTGCCAGTCCCATTCGAGGCCTTCCCCAAACCGCAGCTCAGTTCATGTCCAAGCGTTCACCTTTACCTACTAAAATGCTGTCATACCTAAAAAGAGGACGTGGGCCCAGCAAGTGAAAAGTTATTTCTTACAGTTGTGCTGACTGGAATCTTTTGTTTACTACAGCAGCATTTCTTTATCATGGAGAAAAAACTGAGGCATATTGTTTAAATTTTACTTCTTTTTTTTACTTCTTTTTTATTAAACTTGTAGTTAAAGTTCTTTATAAACACAAAAGGGAAAGTTTTACTGGTCTGGCTTCCTTAAGATCAAAGTAGCCTGTATGTGGCCTACAGTATAAAATGAGCTTGACATCCCTGCCTTAACCGATCTCATCTTACAAATGTTTTATATAGCAGCAGTTGGACTTCTGACAACAGACGCAAAAAAAAAAAAAAAGCACCACCAATTGAAATTGTGAAGCTTTATATATTTCTGAGACTTACATACTGAATGTTTACATTCATGTATCAAAGCCACAAATTCTGCTGAGGGATGGGATAGAAGGGGTTATAGTTTTATTCTTTTGTGCGAAAGGGTTTATTTTTCTTTTTATATCCTTTTAGCAAAATAAAATGTGTCCACACTGTTCTACACCAATTTTTCTCTCCTGGGATAATAAAAACCTAAGACTGAAATGAAACCACAGCTCTAGACCCTAAACATTATAAGTCATCCAAGTAGGCTTGGTAGAATTTTTAACTTCACAAGAACTGGATTCTCATGGGAAAACTGACTTCTCACCGTGACAGGTGCATCCCAGATGTGAGGAACTGTGATATTACTAGAGGTCTTGGAGAAAAAAGAAAAGAAAAGAAGACATTAGGGGAAACAATGAGGCAGAGTATGAAAATAAGGACAAAACGTTTTGTATGGTGAAGAAAAAGAAAAGTGAAACTCCAGGTGGAAGCTCAATCATAAAGGTCAGTTTGGGGGCATATTGTGGATTTTCTGAGTGAATCACGAGCTAAGTAAATTCCACAAAAGTGCAGGGAAAATACATTTCTGTATTGTATTGCAAAGTGTACTCATGAAAAAAAAATGACTTATTTTTCCTGGTGTTTCCCTATTATTTTCCAATTATACAGCTTGTTGCATGATTCGGCATATACAGATTGACATTCGTAGTTGTTGTGGTGCTTTTTGTGTTTCTTCATGCCGCTAGTATTTCAGAACTTCCCCTTTTAACTTTAAAACAATAACAGATGGGTGGCGGTGTGCTACGTCTTCGCCTGTTTCTTAGACACTTTGGCACCACCTGGTGTATGAAAACAAGACTGCATATCTACCATTTTATAACGTAGTTGTATCTACTTGGATAGGACTACTATTCTAAAATTTACAATAGGTGACGTTCACATGCACTTTCTAGGCTTATAGTGTCAACAGAACATTTTTATTAAATTTCATTGTGACCTCATGTTGAAAAGCTGTTAAATAAAATGGGACATTTATGGGATACTTAAGATTCTTAAAACTACTACTAATTCTAAATGACATATTTCCAACTACAGCATTGCCTAGGTATGCATTTCAGTTACATATGGTTTGGTTTGGACACACCACGCTCACTCATGTACCTGCACATACACATACGACTGTCAGTGGTGAATATCACGTTAAGCTGAAAACAGCTTGTTCTGTTTTAGCATGATGTCACTTACATCAGTCTCCTCGTCCCGCTTTTTGGGGGTTTGAAAAATGCACAGACTCACACACACTGACTCTTTGAGAGGTTTATCCGCTCCCTACAGTGTCCCAGCCTATCCCACAACCCCCTGGGGCTGTAACCTGTGATCCAGGAGAACTGTACTCTGCCTAACACTGTTTTCATAACCACTCCCAGTCCTCAGTCCACAAACACACAGAACCACAGAACATATGTAGCACATTACATACTCATGCACACACACTCACATTGACAGGGCCTACAAACATACAAATGTGGAAAGCTTCACAGACTTTCTTGGTACGTTAGTGTTTTGGGGTCAACCGCTATTAATTCCAGGAAATTTAAGCTAATAAGGCAGATATTTAATAATGCACTGTATAACAGACCCATGTGCATGTGTGTGTCTGTATAGCATTATCAAGTTTCTTCATCAGTATCAAGTCGGTTCAGCAACAGTGCAATGCACAGCTGCTGTGGATGTGTGCATATGTGGATCACTATATAGTGCTAGTCACTTCGATGAAAAGAGATAGGACATCTGCACCGGCAGCATGCCTTTTTCTCATGCCTTTCTCCTCAGAGGCGAGACAAAATATGACTGAGCTGTTTCACAAACAGCCTGCGGGAACAGGGAACAAAACATACTGGCAAAGTGGCTCTGTCTGCATGTCCTTGAGATTGTTTCCAGCGCACTGTGAACAGATAACGTTCATACATTCAGACAGATGTTGGAGCAATTTAAGGACACAAAGTTCACTTTATTTTTGGTTCAAACAAATATTACACAAATCTTAAGCCCCTTATCTCTCCACATGAGAGCTTTGAAGCACATAGCTGACAATGCACTTTAAATATCAATCTTTGCTTTCTTTGCATGATTATTTTTTCTTTTTTTCTAGATACCAGTATAAGGGTACCCCTCTCAAAATCTCAACCTTGGCATTTTTATGCCAAACATAAGCCTCGTTGGTCACTTGACAATCTCTGAAACCACTTTATAGCCAGACATCCACTCCAATTGATGTCACCATGGTGCTGTGTTAGTTCCATCTTATATAACATACTCAATGAGCAGCTGTGTGGTGAATCTAGCTATGGCCTGGGGATTGATAAGAGTTTGAGGAGAGTGAATGGACATCTGTTTATTAGTATGATAGCATCGCCTAATTTCTTTTCTGCCTCCCATAATATCCCTTTGCTCCATCTCCCTTAGTAATTGAGAATGAGTAATAGCACAAGCAGAAACATTTAAGACAGAAGTTGCTGACAGTCAGCATTATTTTCACCTTGACACATGTTGTGTACCAGCTTTTATTTTCCATAAATTCAGCGGATTCCAGTAATCTGCAACCAGAACCTTTAAAGGGGAAAATAAATCAGAGATTTTGCAGGAAAGAACAGCCGGTATGTCTTTGGTGCTATGTTATGTAACCTGTTAGTGGTAGGAGACATAAAACTAGAAGACAAACATCTTGTTCTTTAACAAAAATACATTATACATACAGTAACAAATCAGCAACTTTGAATAATGTTATAACAATGCTGCTGTTTTTTATCAAAAAAAAAAAACAGTCACAGACAGATTATGAGACTTCTGTCCCTGGACACAGACACGGATGTCCCCTACCCTAAAACTTTTCATACTAGGTTATGAAAAAACAAGACGTAAGTTTTGATATTGAAAAGGTGGCTTAATGCTCTTACTGATTTACATTTCTGTGTGTTAGACTCTTCAAAGTATATAATTGAGTAAAATGATCCCTGGATACAAAGTACTCCAAGGTAAAGATGCAAAATTATGTAAAAACAATCTTGAAAATGAATTATCTGGTAATAAAGTAAATGGTGTCAAAATGAAAATAAATATACTTCAAATAAATTCAACCTAATGTACAGAAAGGCAGTGTTTTTATTCTTCGGCTATGAAAAGCTATTCTCATCTGGTTTGAATAATGACGCACCCAACCCACCTACTCTTCCTTGCTGCAGGAGTCAACCTCCAGATGTTGGACGAAACCTTTCAACATTCCTACTACTAGTCTGCTAACTGCCCTTACAAATATACACACATACTTTGTAGGTTGCACACACACAAGGAAGTTCAAAGCTGTGCCAGAGGGGAGCAGGTGGCCAGAAACAACACACTGCATTTAAACAGTTCTAAAGGCTGCAGTCTGAATATTCAAAGTCTAATCGTCCAAAGAAAGGAATTGCAGAAAACAGAAGTTATATTGTTATTTTGAAGTAACCCCATGTAACTGTAAAATTGTTGCACATAAATCCATATATGCTTTTATTTTGTTATTGTTGTTATTGATGGATGCAGAGTCAGGTTTGCAGAAGCAATTATTGGTACGAACTTGTCCATCATTCATGACTAGCGCAAAGACAATCAGGAAACAAGAAGAGAAAATCATTGCAGACCACCACACATACACACACACACACACACACACACACACACACACACACACACACCAAAACACCAAAGGAAATCTGTTTTTCCTCTCACTGCTACCCTAACACCAAACTTTCCTGTCACTTTCAAATGCATGTCAATGCCAAATATCTGTTCATGCAGGCAACCATGTATATATACTAAAACTACTGACTATATGTAATGTGCATTAGGTTAGTTATTTTGTACATAATAAATATTTATTTCAGTGCTCACAGACATCTTCGCACTGCATGTATAAATTCTCAAAACTTAGCATTTATTTAGCAATTTAACATAGTATGTGTATATCTGTTTCCATATGTATACTGTCTCTCCTAATAAATGTAGAAACATTGTAAACACACTGAGAGACACCAGACCTGAATATACTTTGCCAAAAGTTGAAGGCCAGAGGTTCTTTTTTGTTAGCATTTACTATACTTCTGCATAATGTGAGGATGTGCCATAGTAATGAAAGTAATGCTATTTAGTGTAATTTCCTTTTCTATCTTAAAATTGTTGGATGCATGTTGGTTTTACACTTGTGAATATGTGCGAGTTTTGTCAGGTGAGAGTTGTGTTATAGTTGAGAAACAGCTTGTGAGCTGCCTACTAGGTCCTGGAAGTTCAATCACAGTTCGAGCATAAGAAGAACAATAAAATAGTTTGTGTTTAGTCATTTATTTGTTTTGGTGGTTTGTGAACAGCATGTGCTTGTAGTCCATTGATGAGAAGAAACACAAAGATTCAATCTTTCATTCCATAAAAACAAGACTACTGTGAATATTTTGCCTATGAAGTCACTGACTAATTCTTCCATGGAAGTTGTTCTTTTTCGTTCTTTTTCAAAAACAGATGGGTCTTCTCAGCAGTATGAGTGTACAGAAGGGTGTCAGCTAAAATAGAAGGTACATGCTGTGAGCTTGATTCTCAGATGAACACATCTGTTAGCATAACTATTCCTGAAGAAAAAACACTCCCTTGCCCTTCTGGTATTAATCGCAGCTCCTTACAAATGTGGAAAGGCTCACTGCAGAGCTCAAAATCACAGATTTTCCCCCACGAACATCTGACACCAAATAGCACATAAAGTCTCGAATTGAAAGCTGACGCCTCTAGCTGTCCAGTCTCTGTTCTAGTCTCATTATCTGCTTCAATAAATACAAAGAAAAATAAATCCATCTTTAAATACCACAAATGTTCAGCCTCAGAGCCAGACTAGAAAAAGGTCAGGGAATTAACAAAGTCATTAGGACTTATCCTTTGTGGTTCAGGAACATGTGTCCAAAATTAAATTGCAATCCATCCAAGACTTGTTGAGAAGTATGGGAGGCCAACGGATGTACATTACCATCTCCACAGTCACTGCTTTTCCTAACAAAAGAAAATACTCTATTAATTTAAGAAGAGATGGTCACTTCATTATATTGTAGTATTTTTAACTGTATTTTTACAAAGCTGGCTGCACACACAAACTCAGACACCACAGCTGTACAGAAACCTTACCTGCTGTTTCTCACGTTTTAGGACTGAGGAACTAAAAGGGGAACAAATACCTTCTTATGGACTTCAGATCCTTAGATAAAGTGTTCCTTCACTCAGTTCTTTCCTTACTTCATAATCTGGAGCCTGCAGTAAAACTTTCCTTATTTTCAAAAACACTTCACCACTACCACATGCTAAAAACATAAAAAGTAATATATAACACACTTTAAATCAAGTCACATTATCTGTAAATGAATAAATACAAAATATAAAGTTATTAATACTAATTAATTATGCTAAACCTTTACTGTTACTGTTTTAAGTTGGAGAACTCATATTTATCTGCAGTAGTTTAAAAAACTTCAGGTGTTATTTCTTTTCCAGATACGAAGATGAGATGGTGTTTGGGAAGTGATTGTCAACTTATTAATGTTGCGTTGCATTTAACCATTGCCATTCAGTTTCTGATAGCGCTTTATCACCTCCTAGATTATTTATTGATACATTTTAATAAAGAGATTTTTGCTCTTTGATCTTTTCATGCCTGCCTGCCTCCGTGCCATGTTTAATATTCCTGTAAGGACTTCCAGCAGTGTTTATGTGATCTTCTATGAATAAAAGAACCAGTGCAACGTAACTTCAACTTGACTTTTGAGCTTTAATGGATGAAACACACTTTAAAATCTAAGGTAAGCATCTCACCTGACACTACCATGTGTCTCTGTGATTTTGATTTATTCATTTATTCATTGGTTAGATGTAAATCGGTGTCGGCTCAACTGAAATGGTCTGTTGCATAGACTAGGTAGTTTTTTGAACTTGAAAGCCTGTTTCAGCATAGTGATTGTCTTGTATGATAAGATTAGTCATAGCTGGGTAGTTTTTAATCTAACATGAACATTTACACCCACTAGTGCTCCTTTAGACTTTGTTTTGTACCAGGGTGATGAAGCTCTGATTCACTTTTATAAACATTTTTGTGTTTTTACAGTGTGATATCGCCCTTACAGTATGTGTGGCACTAAAAGCTGAAGATAGCTCTATATTTTTACTCAGCTTTTTCGCACACAGGCACAGTTAATCCCATGCAGTTTCAATAAAAGCACATGGTTCACACTAATGCTTTGATCTCTTCTCTCCCCATCTCATGCTGTTTTGAGAAATGGGTCCCAAAGTTACATAAACGTACTTTCTGTGTTTGACCATACCCCACTGCTGATGTATGTACCCTATGTGTGTGTGAGTACTGTTTACCCTGACTTACAAGGCAAGCCCTCTATCCCAGAACTCTATCAAATCTCTAATAATTTGAAACTGGTTCATCTCCACTCAAAGTCAACCAGGAATCCAGCTGCTTCACTGTCTGGATAAACAGGTTCGGAGCACTGTGGAATGGCTCATAAAACCTTTGCCAATCCCCTCTACAATCCCTGCTTTGCTCCCCACATGAGTTTTGAAAGAGTTTGGCATTTCCCTGTAAAGAATTCTTGAAGATCACAGGAGACTCCTCTGTGTCGATTTTGTTTTTGTAAACAGTATAAAATCTGTACAGTGATACGGATATAATTTCTACAAAATCTATTTACCAAGGCTACTGCATTTTTCAAGAATAGGGCTGAGACGCGGCTTTGATTTAATAGGTTCAGTTTGGCTATTCACACTGTTCATCCTGAATTAAAGAACTTAGACACCAGAGAATACGTAAAACACAGAGTGAATTCTTCATCTCTGGGGGAAAATGTATAATTTCTGGGTAACTTGAATAAACTTGAAAAAAAAAAAAAAAAAAAAAAGTACTTTCCCTTGTTGTCCCTGTGCTATCATGCACACAGTTCAAAAGCAATATGAAAATCTCTGATGTTGGACTGCCATCTACTGAGCAGTTTAGGTACAAACCTTTAACCCCATTGTTTCTGTCTGACTATTTAAATGTTCGTTGATCTTTTACAATGAAAAACAAACATTACTGGAACTAGCCGTTGAATGTGAAGATTTTAACTGCCGTGAATTTAAATCTACTTACAACTAAACACTTTAGATTCATAACTCTGGGCTTTCAAATTTACATGTAACGTTACATAGTGAAGGGATTACAGCGCCATCTCATACATCCCCATCAACACACTGTTGTCTTGAAAATTAGCCTCTGTACACCACCACACTGGATTTTAAAAGAAACAATCAAGATAGGATTAAAGTGCAGACATGAAACCACTTCAGCTGCATTCAGTAATCTTTTAGGCTCTTTGGTGTTTACTGGCCAGTGCATTTCTTCTTTGTAAGAATGCACCGTGACTGTTCCTGAAGTTTAGGGGGTTTTTCTGTCTTTGTGACAAGTTTATTTTAGTTTTTAATGAACCTTCTTCATGTGCACCAACATATCTTTGGACCCTATACTGAGAGTTCCAGTGAACTCCTACCAAATGAATGTTCAGCATTTAGAATCAACTCCATATCCTTCATCTGCTTAATTCATCAAGCGAACAGTTTTCATCTGGCTATGAAACATGTCAATGACATTTTATTCTGAATATCAGTCACATCTGGAATAGTGAAATTGTGACATTGCCCAAATGAACACTGCTCCCACCTCCAATTCAAAAACATATAAGATATTAGAGATTGCAAAACATGTTCAAACTTAGCCACACCTCAGAGATGTCAATCATGAATATTTAAATAGCCAAAATAATACTGCACATTAAACTATATTGTGGTTATAGTTATGAGGTTTTATAGCCAGTAACATCTTAATGAGCTGTTATTTCGGAAACAAAACAGTAGCCAGACATTAGCAAGTACATGCATCTAATTTCCAGTTTTAAGATGCTACAATGTACCTTTAGTCCATATGCAAATGAAGATACACCGGAAGAGTCAAAATTATATAGTAAAGTGCATATGTCTGTGAAGGTTCTCAGTCATCCAGGTCATCGTAGTCAAAGGAGCTTGCAAAGAAAAGTGTCTGGACTTCTTTAAGTTGCTTGAAGACGTTTCACCTCTCATCCAAGAAGCTTCTTCAGTTCGCATAAGGTGGGGTCAGGTTTCACAATGAGCTCACCCGAAACCCTGGCTGATTGGGACCCACACCCAGTTTCACACCTTGGCTCAGGCGATTAGAGGATCATCAGGGGGTCCTTCTGTCCCTCTGCGGGGGAATACTCCCACTAGGTTTAAATCTGGGACTCCCCACCATTTGACCTTAGAACTGAAGAAGCTTCTCGGATAAGAGGTGAAACGTCTTCAAGCAACTTAAAGAAGTCCAGACGCTTTTCTTTGCAAGCTCCTTTGACTAGTAAAGTGCATACTTTTGATGGAGAGAAAAATAGATTCCCCCAGAATAATACAGGATGAAGAAAGATTATTCGCAAAAGAAGACATGCTAATTAAAGTCATTTATTATCCTCACTGATGACACAGTCTTATCAGTGCTCATTTACAAGCACAGCACAGGGCCATCTCATATACAGCGTAAACATTTCCTTGAACAGAATCGGATTAATCCTGCTACCTAAGTCTCTGTGAGAGACACATCCAAGACTGCTAAACAAAGGATAAATGGCATGATGTGAAATACCAATTTGTGTAGCTCATCAGCTGTAGGATGTTTGGAGTCCATTATCCTGGGTTCAACTTTAGAAACAAATGTAACAGAGGGGCTTAAGGAATGCACATCTTCTCTTTGGGCCATGATGGTAGTATAGCCATCTCTTCATATGTGCAATGACAATTTAACCCCCCAAAAAATGAAAAGAAAAAAGAAGCAGCACGATACTACGGTGTATTCTAGTTTAACATTTATAGTTTTATTTCTGCAAAAGAATGTTTACTGTGGTTTGTAATGGACAGGTTACATTTTCACCACATTTTTTCAGTTTATTGCTTTTAAAGTAGAGTAAAAATCAGGTTAAGGTTCTGCAGGCTTTAGCTGTGAGAAGATTTGTGTGCTTGAGAAGAGCATGTGCCCTTGTTTGTCAAAGTCTGCCTAATAACTTCATTACACAGGCTCCCCCTGCTTTTTGAGCTTTCATCTGCTAGTTCTTCCACCTCCATGAAGAAGTTACTTCTCACTATGAAATGTACCATTAGTCTATTTAGTAAGGTCTTAAGGCAGTAGCCTTTGCTTTTTGCATTCCAGGGTACTGCTGTTACTTTGTTTCAGATCACACACACAAAAAAAAAAGTAGTTGGAAGCCACTGTTATAATGCCAAAGCTCCACGAGGAGAAACAAATCCCTTTGGGGTTGTGTCAGGAAGGGAATCTGGCATAAAACTCTGCCAAAGCATCACACAATATGGTTTTGGCTCCTGAAATTATGTTCCCATACAAGTAAAATTAATTTGCAGTTGCATTTTGTAAAGCCTTTGAAAATAACATCTTTTCATTTTCAGACCATCAATCAAAATCAGTTGTAAAGCAAAACATATTTTTTGTAAACAAAACCAAGTAGTATTTGCACCTACAACCAACCACTGAATAACAACAAATCTTAATAGGTAACTAAGTGGAAAGACCCTGGTTTCACTGACTAACTCCTGGATATAATTTTCCCGCTTGCCAGCCTGCCTCCTTATGCCAACTTTTAACATCTTGCAAAACTGCACAGTGTCCTGTTGGAGAAATTTTAAGTTGTCCATTCCAGTTTAGCTGTAAGGGAACAAAGGTTTTTAGAAGACCAGGTTGCACACTGAATAGGTATAGTATGAATACAATTATTACAAAACACACAATTTGCTGCTTTAGTGTCCTGACAGATGTAAAGGAATATTAAGCTTGGATTCAAGTCCAAGCAACAAAAACACAAAACAATAATAAAATAATAACATTACAGAGCAGCTGTTGTTGTGCAAAGGAAAAAGAATATCTTCCAATGTTTATTACAACCTGTGTTCACATAAATGTAAGAAGTCTGGTTGTTGTAGATTTTTAGCAATGACCTAACGTCATAACCATCATGTAAACATTTTCTATACATGGTGTAAGGGACTGGGGGACTTCGGCTACAGAAAGCTACAGTTTTAAATGCATTTGCTTAACTGAGGTTTGAACAGGGTTTGTACAACAACAAAGATTCATGATTAAAAATTAATAGCTAGTGTTAGAATGTATACACATGGACATGGACACAACCAAAAGGCAGACTAAAACCTCTAACCAGTCTGATTAATTCATTTACACAAGCTAAACAGGAGGGTTTTTGTACACTCTTGAAACAGTATCCAAATGCTCAGCTCAAAAAACAAAACAAGAAAAAAGAAAAAACTGATTGCAATGCTTTAAATTTAGTTAGCAATGCTAATACTCTCAAAACACTACATTCAGTTTTAATTTTCCATTAGGAGGTAGGGGAGAAAACCAACAATACCAGCATATAAATGCAGGTTCTCCAGCAACATTGATGCAGTGCATGTAAACACATTCTGATTTCCTGCCATTACCTGATGTCTCCTAGGAACAGTTTGTGAATGGAGAAGTAATTAACCTAAGCAATATGTAATAAAACTCCTTGGGAGGAGTTTTAGACTAGAAAATAGACCTGCTTACTCAACTACTCTGTAACTACCATTTTCCCACTTTTCTAATTTCTGCTCGTCATGAATGTCACAACAAGAATTGGATAACTCAAAGTATAACTTCCACAGATTTTGCTACATCATACAATATTTTGACAATTTCTGCCAAAAAAAAAAAGAAAAAAGAAAAATGATATCAGTAGCATTCTGAGAATGCGAAATGTACTTGTCAATACAGACTAAACTGATGCAATTGAAATAAAAAGAGTTTAAGACTAAATAGCACATGTTTTTAAGTGTTTTGTTCTTTTAAAATCAGTTTCTATACATCTGACAGCTTGTAAAGGCCTCAAGTGAAAGGAAAGTTTTATAGCATAGAGGAGAATATGGCCCCACCCAACCACCCCATTATGGCCTGTTCAGCTTCATAACAGCTGAGACTGAAAAAAAAAAAAAAAAAAAAAAAAGGTCCATCTTGAGTCCTGGCTATGAGCTGTAGAAATCCTGCCATGAGTAAGTAAAATTCTCATTTACATAAATTCATAGCTGCTAAGGCATGAGTATACTAGTCATGAATGCGCATGCAGATGACTGTGCGTCACTTGTAAAGGCAGGCAGATATAGTCAAGCTACTAATAACGTTAATGCTTTAGGGTCTCTTAACTGTGCAATGATTATAGCTGGAGCAAATATCAGCCACCTGAATTTGAATTATTTTACGGGAAACATCAAAGAGAATAAATCAGGTACAGCATCTACCCTGTAAACATACAGCATGTTTACAGGCATCTGAAAATGTTTAACTGTTTTAAAAATAAAACGTAATTTAAAAGCAAATACACATAACAAGTACTCAAACAGGAATGTTATGGAGTGCTGAAATATTTGTAGGAAATACTGGAATAATATCAGCACCCACTGCAAAGTTATGCTGTGATGGCAAGGGGAAGATGACTGTTTAGAGAGAATGCCAGTCACATCTGAGCTTTAGATAGAGAAGAAGCTGACCACGTCCAGTTTCTGGATTTTAGCTGACAGCAGCAAATCTGGTGGCGGTGTGGGGCGAAGGCCAGTAGCTTTGGTGAGGCTCCAAAACCATAATGGAGGATAGGATTGTGAGGTCTACAGCGTTGTCCTTGACTTATTAGGAAGTCATGGTCTTAGTGCCCACTACATGCTCTTCATCTATAGCTTTTAACACAGAGACCTGAAAATGGAAAGGAATTAAGATCTGGGTCCAGTATTCTCACATCACCTTGATTTTTGTGCAAATATGTTTGATCCAGTATGGCATGATGACTTATCAAATTGATAGGCTAGGACATTTCTACCACTAAAACATGTTAAAGTACACTAGTACACTTTAAAATAGCACATAAGAATACAAGTGTTCTAGACTATAACAAAAGTAAGGAATTTTTCTTAATTATTACATTATTAAAATGGACACTAAGTAAATATAGTGAAGACAGCAGAGTTCATTTATGACTAAATGAAATGCAATATATCAGAAAATATCCAAATAAAATTTGAACTGTGGCCCTGGTTCATTGCCGTTTAGAACTTTTTGTTTTCCAGGACACAGGAACTCACCATAAACTGGTCCCCGTTAGTGAACCTCCTCTCAATCTCTTTTCCCAGGTCATTGTCTGGCAATTTAAGGTCCTCTCTGGTTTCTCCGTTGTCATCCATCAGAGCCAAGAAACCATCAGCCACATCAATTACCTAAATTTGCCATTATAAACAGAATGGAAGAGGTTAATAGTTTAGGAAATCATAAGTGTGATGCAAGTACTTTTTCCTATTGCAGTTGCTATAAACATTAATTTTAATGCCTTCTTCATAACACTGTGGTGATTCACACCAACAGAAAGCATTTACTGTGAAGCAGCAATACACAGAACATTGTGGTTTAGATCAATAACAAAGCCCTAAAAACAAGAAAACGTTTTACCCCAATTCTAATTCTTGAATGATTATTTTATATGTAAATATGTTGAACTACTAAAGCTGGGAGAATTTTTTTTTTTTTTTTTTTTTTTTTACACTATTATAACTGTGCTTCTAAGTGTTGTAGCTGTATATTGCAGTGGTATCACCTAAAATATTAAAAGAATGTCTTTTGTCACTATACACATGAGATTCAGGCTGTGCAATATGTCCCAAAATCTCATATCCCAATATAAGACATTTCTCATCCTGACAACAACATATCACAAAATAGTGCATTTTCTGTAAATTCTGCGAATCTCAGGAAACTCTACTTGTGCGAAGTGTTTTCAGTTGGGCGTCGCGTACCTGGAGTCGAGTGTTTTGACTGATCCATGAAACTGCTGCAGGGAAAAGCCTTTTCTAAATTTTGAGTCTAAGGTTTATTTTGAGCACCTAATGACTCTTTTTTGCTTCTCATCTGTAAACTCTCTCCACAGTCTTACACATGAGTCTTGCGTAGCTAGTAGAAGAGGTTTGTCATGTTTGAGTCTGGTGGGGACTGGTTTGCAGCATTATTTGAATAGTACAGTTTTCTGGTTCGTGTCAGACTTTTCATAACCAAACTATATCCATGCTACAGAGGTAGCCCCTCATTTAGAAATAAGATCCGCGATTTGTTTTGACTGGTGTTTCTGTTTGGACCTACCTAGTTCTCCCTCATCTTCACTGGCTATGCTGGTATTCTCTGTGGTGACCATCCAAACAAGGAAAAAAAAATCTTGCCGTAAACATTGTACCTTGCAACATCACGAAACAAACGACAACATATAATATGAAACGATAGACATTTTAATTTCATCATCCGATATATTTACTCATATCGCACAGCCCTAATACAAATATTGGAAAAAAATAACACTATTCATTTCTATTTTTTATGCATTTACAGTGTGGATTAAATATTGCACAGTGGTATTCTGGGCTAGAGGAAAAACCCTATTATTTTATACATACTAAAACCAGAAGGAACCAGTACCTGATGCCAATTACATGGAATTTTCGAGATTATTAAGTTAGTGATACCAAATTAAGGTAACAGTAGTATAATTTTTACATCTGTGTATCATTTGATATTGCTACAAGATCCAGATGATGCAATTCACAAACAGTGCAAGATGGCCGATTACTCACTTTGCAGTTACAGCAATTATCATTTCTCATTCAAATTTAAACTTAGCAGTGTAGCAATGTGCTCTTTCATTCTTTGTTGTGCATGCCTCG
Source organism: Neolamprologus multifasciatus (assembly GCF_963576455.1). NCBI lineage: Eukaryota > Metazoa > Chordata > Actinopteri > Cichliformes > Cichlidae > Neolamprologus > Neolamprologus multifasciatus. The sequence continues at coordinate 11,295,475 of NC_140457.1, read as the reverse complement.
ACCACCTATCAGGGACAGTATCATGTATAGTCTTTAATTCTAAACCATTACCAAAATAAATAAATAAAAGTGCACACTATGTGGAAAAGCAACTAGACAACCGCAGACACCAAAGAAGTTGTGAAGTGTATGGTCTGGGTGGCACATCTATACAAAGCCTGAAATCTGTCACGTGGGCCTCTATACAGCCATAAGTAGAACGTAACATAATAAACCACCACCAGGAAAAATGCAAATTATAAGACTCATTTGCTACATACCAGATTTCATTATACGAATAAAAATATGCCCAAAGATGCATTTTCTGAAAACTACGGCCTCAAAATAGCCCAACAGTTAGAGAAGACTGCTTATTGGTCAATCCAAAACCTGACCGACCAGTCTGATACCTGTATATATTTTTTTAAACATACTGAAGCAACACTTCAGCTCTGATAAATGAGACACACCCCTTCAGCAGTCAAGAAACCATTCATTCCTCTCACGCTTTAAACAAATTTCCAAACAGTTACTGCCCTTCAGTACTAAATTGTTTAACCTGCACAGCAAGCTATATTGCAAGATATGTCCAAAAGAAACATTCACCTGATAGTCTTTCCTTGTTATATTTGGAACATCCATGTTGTGGGTAGACGGGCAGATATCTTCATACTTTTTCTGAGTAAAGATGTCAAGTCCAGTAAGGTGAACCTGGGAACAATGAACTGATTAGAGCTTACCTTGTGCCAAAGAAGCATTCTGTATTACTTGTAAAACTGAGACCCATCAGGCTAAAGTTCCTTAAGCGCTGAATTCTAAAGTATAGACAAAGTGGTTTTACCTTTGCATGTCCATGTTTGCCAGTCTTGGAGGTAGACATGTCAACTATCTTACAGGGACGTCCTTTCAGCATGACATAACCATTCTTCCTCAGTGCAGAGCACTGCATTGGGTATGTTGTAGAGGCCCCAGCATCAGCAGTGGAGAAATCATCATCTGCCATAGTGGATCCACAGGTTGTACTGTATCACCAGGATACATTTTTTTTTAATTAAATATATACAATAAAAAATAATAACAACAACAACAACAATAACAATAATAATAATAATAAGATGATGATGATGATTTGTATAGTGTCAAAAACCAATGGCCTATTGCAAGTTTACAAGAGGAATTATATAAGTGACATTAAAAAGTGAGTAATCAGCACAGATTTCCAAATTATAAACATTATGACAACTTAGCTCAATCTACCACAATTCAATACTTGATCTAATGTCAGCCATCCCTTTCGAATTACTTTGAGTTTGTTTACTTTGCATTTGTTTTAAAATAATTATTGCATTATTCTAAAAGTTCAATAAAGCTATAATTTTAACATGCATTCCCTAAACTAGTGTAAACATTTCTAGGCGTTGCACCCATACACTGTATCCAAACACTGCTGCCTGCTATCCACCCGAAAAGCTAACGGCTAACGTCATATGTGAACGTGCTAAATCTATTTGGACACCAAGCTGTTAGGTTCCCAAATGTTCCCATAAACACTACTAAGTGAAAAAAATAATACTCCAACACGCTAACTTGGCAGCCAACCTTTTCGTTCACTGGGTCAAAACAAAAGGTCGAGTTTTCCTCACACTGGCTAGGCTGCTAAGGTTAGACAAGCCCCATTAACGACCTAGCAGGTTACGTGGCAGCTGGGCCAGATGATCATCCGCCACTACAGCTTTAAAACAGTACGCTAGCCGCACCTTCATCCTGTCCCTTTTCTGTCATAGTTAGCCACGTTAGCTCGCTAACCCAACCTACATCCACTGACACTGGATAACGATACTGCTGCTAATGTTAGCTTGACAACAGTGCTAAATAAAAACCTCAACGAGCGCCCACTAATTCCAAGTTACCGACAAAACTGTCGAGATAACGAATGCATCACAGTGTTAGAGATGAGGTGAGTTTTCATTACACCGCAAACAAGCGCTGCACATAATGTCAGCGCTACTGTCAAAAATATTAAACTTGAGCCTGAACATTTAGCTTACCTTATATCTTAAAGAGAAAAGGGAGAGTCACTTCGCATGCGTGGAGCTTTTGTACCGCATGAGAAGCGGAGAGGGCAGGTACGGGCTCCGGTGGCATGTGTGACGTGTTAGTAGAAGGAGGGTGGGGGCGCTCATATAAACGTTGCAACGTTACGTGCTGGAGCGCAGTGGCTTCCTGAAGATAACTTCCGCCCTGCCTCGCACACCGGTACAGACCTATCCAAAAAGCCATTTTTTTAAAGTCCCCCTGCATCAACAGTAGGCTATATCAAAACTAGTAAAGTGTTTTAAAGCATTTATGAGCTCATTTAATTCGAATCTTCAAATCAAATCATGTAAAACAGGGACACCTACATAATAAGTACACCCAGATCCACATTTTTGGGCAAAGCACAGTTTTTGTAGTTTTGATTCTGTAGACCACCAGAATGGTTTTTAAATCAAACAGTCAAGACATGATGTGCTTGAGGTTCAGACCTTCAGGTTTAATTCACTGGGTTTAATGAAAAAATAATATTTTCTTAAAAGCATGAAGTATATGGCCTGTTAACTTGTAATGTGAACATTACAATTTATATATATTTCTCTAGGGCAAAGGTTGTTATTGTTGTGGTTAAAAATAAACATAGATAGAAAAAGCACCATCCTGTGTTTCCATGTGTGTATTAACCAGTGTTGGGTAAGTTACTTTAAAATAGTAACTTAGTTACATTACTAGTTACTTCTATCAAAAGTAACTCAGTTACTTCAAGTTACTCGTTACTTTCAAAGTAACTAGTTACTAGGGAAAGTAACTTTGGTTTTACTCAGAATTCTCTTGTTAATGTGTTGCTTCCATAACTTTGCCAGTCTTCTAACTTGCTTACTTGCCACAAGTGCACCGTGCCACCTACCAATAGAAAGGAAAAGATAATACATATTTCCACGAGAGAAATCCCACGCCTGGACCGTCATTGACTGCTGCCATGATTCTAGCCTACGTCACAGTGTCATGTGCGCCTTTTACATCCAACACAAAAAACTGCAGTCGTGGTGCTTTGATTGTACTCAGAACTCGGAAATTCTGCCTTCTGAATAGGAAGATGTAGGTAACACCAGACTGCAGATGAGCTGCATACAGGGCTGGACGGGGACAAAAAATCGGCCTGGGCATTTTGACTAGAGACCGGCCATTATAGGAAAAATCATAAAGCCTTTGAATGAAAACAAACGCTGTTGTGACAGTGATGTTCACTGTTTTGATGGTATATATGCATCAATCGTTTTTTGTAAGATTCAGATAATTATTTTTTAAAAGCTAGACATTTTAAATGAGAATAAGAAAGAAAAGTATTTCTTTGTGCCCACCTCTCCCTGTTAATGCCCCACCTGGCGCCCCTGGCAAAACTTTGCTAGATCCGCACCTGCACAGTTACCAGCTGTCAGCTACCTAAAAAGGATCCTGGGGTTATCTGTCTCTCAGAAACAGTTCATAACTTCCCTTCAACTCATTTATGTCACCTAAAAGGTAAACCTGTATCTCCATCACCTGTTCAGCTCTGATGATTCAGTAAGGACATCTCCTGGTTTCATCTTCATGTTTCCTTCTCACCAGATAAACAAACCGACATCATGACAGCAGCTTTTTTGCAGCTGTGGCTCCAGCAAACATCAGCTGATACTAGGAATTAATATTAAATAAATTCTAACAACAGCTGATCAAGCTTAAACGTGCTGCTGTTGTTTAACGCGACATCGGCTGGTTTCCTCTTTCTGGCGCAAAGTGGGCGATAAACAAACAAGAGAGCCGATCAGCTGATCATTGATCAGTTTTCATGATTGAAGTAGAAACGGGAGAGGGAGGGGGGAGAATGAGAGACGAAGAGGCAGCTGTGCAGCAAAGACACAGAATAACTCCAGCTTTGTGCCTTTTTCAATGTAGCCGAATTACGGGACAAACTGTTCCTTTTCACCTCAATAAGAAATGCGTAATATTTTCTCTGAATACCAGACGGGACGGTTGGCAACTCTAATAACTTATGAACAAAATAAAGTTTAACATCGTTAACATCATAGCACCCACCCAGCTGTATAGAAACTCCGTCATGCTAGCTAGTACGCAGTACGGAAAAAGTCAGAATAACGAAAATGAACTCCACCTAAACTTGGTTTATATCTGACCCTGATAGACTGCAGGTCATAACTTCTTACCTGAAGTTCAGTTCACACCTGGACCGGCGGCCGCCTTGGGTCTCTTTTCCTTCTCTTCCACCTGCTGGCCTCCAACACTTGCTAATGTTATTGAATCTGTGGAAGTTCCGCGATAGCCACCACACGAAGTAACGAGTAACGACCCTATCTAAATCCCAGTAACGACTAACGCGTTCCTGATTTTGGCATAATAACTAGTTACCGTGCTCGTTACCACAATAATAACGTAGTTACTGTAACGCGTTACTTAATAACGCGTTAGTCCCAACACTGGTATTAACCCATGATGATTTTAATTTACAACACAACAGTGGTGCTTACAGTGAAGTGATGACACTGACAACTGCAAATTGGTCTTGAATTATTCCCTGGGTGTTGCTGGGGGCTGCGTAAAACAGATTGTGTTTCAGGGTAAGCAGATGTGTCTGAAAGCAAAGTAAATTTCTTCTATTATCAGTTAAACACTCATCTCCAACCATCTGTTCTCTTTGCATGGAATTTCCAAAGTGACTGGTCTTTTTTGTGTGTTGCTACATACTGTAAACACACAAAGTTCCTCCTTTTTTTCTGTTTTTTTTTTTTTTTTTTTTTTTTTACAGGTGCACTTTGCAAGATGATGCAGAAATTAATAATAATAATTATAATATAAATCTTTATCAGTCTTTAAAATCACATCTAATACTTCACTTTAATCTAAACTGAGTATAAATCAATGTTCTTTCAAATTCACGTAATTTAACATCACAACAGGGACTACACCATGATTAGCTTTCAAAGCACTGATCAGTTTTACAAAGTAAACAAAGACTTGCACTCACTATTAATATAATCGCTGGGTAACTCCGTTTGTGTAAGACACATACATGGATATACATACATTATACTGCAGATTAAAGGTGACATATTAAACAACCAGTAACAATAGACATAATAAGTTTCTGAATGCACAGAAAATACTGACATGCTCTTGTAAGTCAATAATATCCGGTGGTGGCAGCTAAACATTCATACAGCATAGTCATACACTTCAATAGTTTTTTGTCTCTTGTGTGTCAAGTTTAAACTTCAGTGCTGTTTCATTAGCTCATTCATTAATAGCACAGTTTTAAGTTTTTTCATGCTACAATGCCAATAATCTAGCACTATTTTTTATAACCATTTGGGGGCAGAAGATGAAAGCTGATAAGTTGAGTATTTTACACACCAGCACAAAGAGCAAAATTAGTATTAATTTGAAACCAAGGATGAATTCATATCCAATATTCATTCTCCTTTTTGCTCTATTTGTTGCTCTCCCCTTGTTCTTATGCCGATATCTAGCTCTTTAGCTCCTAAATATTTCAGTATTCATAAGCTGGTCTCTATTCAGTTTTGGTCTTGAGTAGGTAGTTTACATTTAGTTTATATACTTAAAAATAATAGTGTGAAATGGCTCTAAATATCACTATGAGGATGATAAAAGAGAACCAAAACAGTAGTAAGTATCCTGGAAACTAACGATGCTACATATATAAACTAAGTTTCGTAGAGCTGAGGTGAACTGCAGAGTTGGGTTGTAATTTTCTGTAGAGTCAGTCATGTCATGTGTTGTCAGTGTAAAATGATTGTAGCTTCTTTGAAAGTTTCCCTCATATTTTGATAAAATGTAAACCTTTCTCCGTGCATAACGGAAACATGACACTTTCCAACATTTCAGCGTTGGTTTTTGTGTAGTTCACAAACCTTAAAACATTTCTCTTTAACAAATCAGGTAGGTCATTATAACACTAAATTGATAAGTGTGTGATAAACGAGCATCTATGAAATAATATCGAACATACACTTGTATATCATAGAATAAGACTTCAAAAGCAAACAGCTTTTGTTTTAGGCATCTGTGGATGATTTAAGCTCTTGCAGTTCACTATTATCTGTAGGGATCTGACGTCCCTTGTGGAAGATAGCAGCAATCTCTTCAAAGGATTTGCCCTTGGTTTCCGGCACCCGAAAATAAATAAATAGTACGAAGCCAAGAAGCAGCACGGCAAACAGGATGAACACGTAAGAACCCAACCAATCCTGATGAGAAATATTAAAAACACAAATCAGGAATTATTAGTGAAGCTGAGATATGTCAACCTATATGGGTTCACGAGAAGCACAAGTTTACATTGCCTATGTGTGTCTTTTCCCCCTCACCTGTATATACTGAAAGGTCATGCCTATGATGAAGTTGCAGGTCCAGTTACAGCAGCCAGCTAGAGCAATAGCAGCAGGTCGAGGTCCCTGGCTGAACAGTTCAGCCACTATGAACCACGGAATGGGACCAGGCCCAATCTCAAAGAAACTTACAAAGAGGAAGATAGCTGACATGCTGACGTAGCTCATCCACGAATATTCATTCTGGAGGAAAGAGCACATCAATCAAGAAAAACAGTTTTCTTCAAATTTATGGACATTAAAAAGGAAAAAATGCAGTTTGAGCACTTTTTGTTACTTTCTGTTCACAGGCGTGTCTCACTGAGTATGCACAAGAAATGTAGGAGCTCTCTCTGCAGAACCCAACCTTCCAGCTATTGTTTCTGGCTTTATTCCCCACTCAAAATGACATCTGAACTTAACACGTAATAATATTCTATAATTATCTTTAAATGTAATTATGCAATTGCCTGTTTTATACAGTCTTTTTGTTTACTTTACTTTTAAATTACAGACTGATAAACAAGTTGATCAAGATATCAACAGTGATGTAACTTTCTGCACTACATAATATGATCAAAGCATTGCTAAAAGACTGAAGGTGTGAATCTGAAGTGACAAACCTGCAATTTGAGGCCCACTGTCATGGCAACAGCACAGCAACACATTCCCCCAAGACCAACCAGAGTTAGAGTGCGTCTGCCAGCCCTGTCCACCAGTGCCACCTGGAACACATATATACATATAAATGTGTGAACAATGTGTGTGTGTGTGTGTGTGTGTGTTTGTTTACATGTATGTAACAGTGTGTAGATTGAAGAAACAATACTATGTCAGTACATGGTTCCTGTTTTACATTTTTTGCAAGTTTATGTGTGTTTTGTATTCATATTGCTACTCACAGACACCATAGTGAAGATCATGTTGATGACCCCGACTCCTATAGTGGCATAAACTGGATGACTGACACCAGCTCGAGAGAAGATAGCCGTAGAGTAGTAAAAGATCTTAAAGAGAAAACAAACAAAGGTTTTCTTGACACTCTGAGTGGTTGCATACTCAGGAAAAGTCACAGGTCTGTAGTCAATTAACTCAGACAGAGTTAAAACTGCTTTTTCCACTCACAGCATTGATGCCAGACAACTGCTGAGAGAGGTGCATCATGAGGGCAACAACCAGCTGTTTTCTGTATACAGAAGAGCAGGTCTGGGAGAGAACAGGCAAAAGTGAAATATTGTTTAAAAAAACAAATTATTTTTTTTTGGATAAATTTGTGTGAATGGTGTTTTTTTTCTCCCTATCTTTGGGGGATTCAGTGGAAATACCAGAATGCTGTATTATACACTCAGAAATATTCTGGTTGCAATATTATTTCTAGTGGCTCAGGCTATTCGAAATACAAAAATAACTGTTTTAAAGCCATAAAACCTGAACTTTTCTTTTGAGGTGCTGCTGAAGTACAGACATTTTGTGAAAATAAATGGTAAACGGTGTATAAACAATAAAACTGCACAGACACCTACCAAAGAAAAGATAGAGACTCTGGCCTCTTTGTTTGCCTCTTCTTTTTCCCTTCTCATCTCTTCCAGATCCATAGTTGGATCATACGGCCCCTTTAGACGACACAGACCTGAAACAAATCATAAAATTTTCCAATTCCTTACTTAAATAACTGTTGTAGGACTATAATTTAAAATGTCCTGTACAGTTAAAAACATGCTTTTAAAAATGGCTTTAATATGGGAGGCAAAATGCTGGCGTTAATTGTTTGAGTGTTCCTGGAGAGCAGAAAAGCACTATAAAAGAATCAGTAAATGCGCCAAAAAGTATTGCCAGAGAAAAGTAAAAGCTATTTATGAATCTTGGAAATTCAGTTATTCGCCATATTGCCAGGAGTTGCTGGGAGTGCCTATCAAGGTCTCCAAAAATAATAAAAACACTTCCCCGGTGTCCTGTTTTTTGGTCTTTTTGTTTTTGTTATCCTCTATTTTTTCTCTTTGTTCTAAGCTAAACAAACCAGCTGCCAACAGTGTGTCTAATACCTCTCATGTGCAATAATTTACCCAAGCGTACTGCCAAAATATACATTTGAAAGTTCCACGATGAGGAGTACGTTTCTGTACTTACTTTGTCGAGCCTCTTGCTCCTTGCCCAATAGGATGTAAAGGTATCGTGGACTCTCAGGACAAAGAGGCAGCAGAAGGGATTGTAATATTGCTGGAGCTCCAGACAGACCAAGCAACAGGGGCCACATTTTATCATTACCAAGCGCAAAATCCAAACCTATTACCTGCATCAACATATACACTTCAGATTATATCTTCCATGTGCTCTTGAGCAAAGATGATGTGCATGTACATGTGTGTGGATGACTGTAGCTCACCTGGCTGATTAGAATGCCAATGACAACAGCGAGCTGGTGTAATGCTCCCAGAGCCCCTCTGTAAGCTTTTGGTGCAATCTCCCCAATGTACATAGGGACTAGCCCAGATGCCAGACCTTAAATACGCATTATAAGTGAAACCATTTAAATTAATACATTTGCAGTTACAGATACGACAGTATAACAAGACTGTTGTTTATGTGCAATTTAGGAACTTTTTTCATTCAGAAATCGCAGTGCAGTGTTTACATAAAACCCTTAAACACTGGGATTTCATTATGTGAGTGTTGATTGAAGACTGTAAGACGTTCGTTAATGTACCACAATAGAAACCCATAACAGCGCGGCCTGAGATGACCATGATGTGTGGCTTCCACATCTTACAAAGACCCATCAGCAGTCCAGCTGCTACAGCCAGAACATTGATCATTAACATCCCTTTTACCCTGCAAAACAAGAGAAAGTAAACTGACAGTTTAATACAAAAAACGTTTCTCCCTAAACTTGCTACATCACTCCTGTCGTTAGTCTAATCCCTCTCCATACTCTAGCTTTTAGTTTTTTAACCAAATTTGTTTCACTTGTGCCATTATAATTCATTTTTCTTTTCTTACCTCCCTTTCAGATCACCCACAAATCCAACCAAGAAGGAGGATACCATGCCACCGATGGAGAAGATTGCCACTGATAATGACCAATACATGATCACAGAAGGGTGGTGACCTGGGTCTTCTTCTGTGATGTTTTCTGATGAACCAGCAGCCCTTTCTGTCCACACACCCAGGGACTGGCCATAACTCTTTTCAATGATCTACAATACAGACACACATGTTATCAAACAGTACAAGGATGGCTGCAAACATAGAGTTAGACTTGACTCAAAATTTGCTTGCACAAATAAATACAAATATGTTGCATCCAAACGTGAAGTCCTATAGGGAGAAAATCCACCATGAACATCCCTCAGTATACACAGTTTATACATAAAAATGTATAGACAAAGCACAGACAGTACATTAGTTCATTCATTCGTTCAGTTCAATCATTTTCTTAACTTTTTGATGTTCATTACAAAGTTGCAATATTGATGATATACTGATATATATAAAAGTTTGTAAATTTCAAATCTTCTGTAGGTGGCAGTGGAACCTGGCAGATTCTGGTTCACGTCCTTTTTTAACTTACTATTCGGTGAGGTTTTACCTGCTAAAACTATTCAGTTAGATTTAGGAAAAGATTATTATTCGGTTTCTAATACGCCCACTCAAGCACTAACACTACACTGAAAGTTAAATGTACTGAGCGTGTAGAGGATCTTCCCAAGTGTGTATATGTGTGCTGTAGTAATCAGAAGGTCATTTTTATCATCTCTTAAAGTCCATGACTAAATTGGACAGAATGTAAACTTGCAACAATGGACAATAAGGTTATTTTCAAACTTCACTGTCATTTCACTAAGGACTCATAAATGACTATGCACTAACTATCTAACAGCTTTAAAAATCCTATATCAGTCAATCTCTACTTCCCAGTCATCCAGTCTAGTGCTAAATATAAAGCTTACCTTACCTAACAATGTAGTCACAAAGCACCAAATTGCTTCATTTTAATCCCTCCTGCTGACCCTGGCTGGCAGGGACAATTGGGTAGCTTAGTAAGGGTGAAGTAGTCTACCTTTTGGGGTGCGTTGATGACTCCAAGACTGTATCCAAATTGTAGGGATCCCAGAGTGGCTGTGAACACAGCCAGAGCTAGAGTGCCTGTTAGCTGCTGCAGAAGTGAACAGTAATGATGAGTCCACAGAAATTAATACACGAACAAACACAAGCTGCTTTATTTATAATAAACTCAGTGTTATTTCACAGTAGAAATAAAAATACAGTGCTGTGCGAAGGCCTGTGCGAAGGTCTTGCGCCACCTCTCAGTTCTTTATACAACACTGTGGCTAATCCAATAATAACCAGTTATTGAAACATGCAAATATACATGGAAATGCAATCTATAAAGCAAAAATAAAGTTTATACAACTCCAATAAACTTGAAAGTGACTATTTGGTATGACCACCCTTATATAACCCATGTCATAAGCTGTGGTGGACCTCCCCGGAAATGTAATTACATGTCACACTGACAACTACTGTGATTAGCCTATTACGTAGCATCTCAACAGGAGTAACTATCAAGATATAAATTCCCTGATGTCAGGAAATTGCTTGAAGGAGATTGCAGAAACTACTGGAATGGATTCGAGAAGAAGGGGGTGGGGGACAAGTGGGGACCCAGGAGGGAAAATGCCCCACCGTTTTATATGTTTTTATTGTGGCTGGCACCAAGACACAACCACAGGTCTATTAATACACAGATAAGCATGAATGCCAGTGAGAGCACTGGCCACTTACACTGGTTACATAGCAGTCTTTACAAAGATTCACTGCAATCTCAGTCAGCCAAAATATATAATCTCTCCAGCATGTCCTGAGCTTGTAGGTCATACCCAAAAAAGAGGCATTCGGGAGGCATCCTGGTCTGATGCCAATGCCATCTCAGCGGCCGCTTTTCAGTGAAGAGGAATAGCAACTCTACTCTGAGCCTCTCCCACATGACCAAGCTCGACACCCTATGGCTAAGGCTAAGCAAAGACACCCTTCAGAGAAGAGAAAACTCATTCCTGCTGCTTGTATCCACAATTTTATTTTGTTGGTCACTGGCCACAGCTCATGGCCACAGGTGGGAGTAGGACCCTAGATCAACCTATAAAGCTTGAGATTTGCTTTTAAGCTCTGCTCCTTTAACTCAGCTCTCTGTCGAACTCCTGCTCCATTCTCCCCTCACTTGTGAACAAGACTCAGAGCTCCTTAAACTACTCAATTTGGGGCAGGAACTCCTCTCTGACCCAAAGTGGGCAGTCTACCATTAACTGAGAACCATGGCTTTGCACTTGGAGGTGCTAATTCCCATTTCCTGCCAGTCACTTCACATTCAGTTCCAAACTGCTCTAACACAAGCTGGATGTAACGTCCTGAATGTTCGAGTTCAAGTTCAATTCAGATTGATGTATATAGCACCACATCACAACAGCAGACACTTCAAGGCCCTTTGCATTGTAAGGTAAAGAGTGTACAGTAGCAGAGAAAATCTCAAAAACAAATGACCTCCTGTGAAAAAGATGGCAACAGTGGGAATGGAAAATTCAATTTTAAAAGGAAGAAAACTCTGGCAGAACCAGGCTTAGGAAGGGGCAGTCATCTGCCATGACTGGCCAAGGGTGAGGGGAGGAAGACAGCACAAAAGACACATTGTGAAAGAGACCCAGAGAATAATGATAACTAATCTCAGACAGAGTGGTGTATGAACACCCAATGATTAAAAAAGGGGAGCGAATGAGAAACATTCAGGCCCCAGCAGCTCAGGCCTTTTGCAGCGTAACTAAGGGAGTATTCATGGTCACCTAATCTATATCTTTTATCAAAAAAGAAAGTTGTATGCCTAATCTTACAAGTAAATGTCTGTCTCCCATAAACAAACTGGGAGCTGGTTCCAAAGAAGAGGGGCCCAAAAACCTGCATCCCACATGACTTTGAAATATCCTTTTAATATTCTCATTATATACTACACAAAACAGTAAGAGAACCAACTAATCTGGAAAAAGCAGAGCTGATATCCAGAGTCCATGAAATCGGACCCCCTCTACCTCTTGGCTGTGCCTAGAGATTGTGTCCATAAATATTAAGAACAGACTCAATGAGTCTGACTTATTACTGACAATGAGAACCAAGCATTCTCTGCAGTACAGGAGATGAATGGGGAACAGAAGCAGCTAAAATCAACAAAAGCTGAACACAGTATAGACAGTTATAGCGCAAACATTTGCCTAATACTAAGCTCAGGGCATGCTGGCATGGGACAGGAGGAGTAAACAATTGCTGCTTTCCTAACTTTTGGGGGGAGAAAAGGTAACATTTTTTTTCAAGTACATTTTCCAGCTGAGCGTTAGACAGTCAGATCAACAGGTAGAGCATTATTCGCTCTACCTGCTTAGGCTGTTACTGCTACATTGCTCCATGACACCCAAATGGCTCTCTCAAGTAGGCAGGACATCTCCAAATTTCAGATAACCTCCAGTCTGGGATGAATGCAGCAGTGGAGTCCTTCTTCTTTAAAATGACAGACAGAATGCACCTTCCCGTTTGATACCCTTTGATCCCATTACAATTAATATAATACGGATCATTGATAACTGACTTTATGACCCATTGTACATTAACGGTGCTAGTTTCAGTCATTATGCAAATGTACAAGGTTGGGAAACTTGCAGTCAGCTGAGACTGAAGAAGTCACTTGGATGAGTGAAAATGCTACACCCACATGAATAGAATCTATTGTCATGTATTTCTGAAGAAGAAGAATAAAATTGAATAAGGTCCAGCTCCTTAGGTATCCAGGTAGCAGGAATAAACACCAAACAGGAGAAATATATACAAACAAGAGGAGGACATACAAAAAAAGAGAAAGGCACACAATAGAGGCAATGAGGGGTGGCTCAAAGAGTTACTCCTTTATTCACTATTTCTGTAAATAAATGCTTTCACAGAAAAGTAATTAAACAAGTTTAAGGTCTCTTTGAAGCAGACACATCATAATTTTAGTCACGAGAGTGTCTTAAGCAAGGTATTAATGCAAGCAGGATGCCCTGATGATTAAAAGCCAATGTCCTCTCGTTTAACAGTCTCTAAGCTTTAAGCATCTGTACGCCAACGACACCTGCTCTCAAACACTGCTTTCCATGAACCAGTAAAAGGAGATAGATATGTAGCCATTTATAAAGCGCAAAGAATGTAAAGAATGTACATGTCCAAATACGCTTACCTTTCCCGTCTCCATGCTGGGTCCAAAGTGTCAGGAGTTTAGCAATGATCAAGCAGCATGCCTGATTACACTGTGTCCACTGGCTAAAGACAAACACACACATGGCACATGCACATAGATGCACACACATCCCAGGAAGACCTTTTACAAATAAATGAAGCAATAATATTCCTAATTTCAATGCACAAACATAAATACCACTATAGTATATCATATTTATGGCAAGTATAATGAGACAACGAAGAATTTACGTTGAAAAGTTCTGATCTAAAGATCTTCTGTGTGGTGCTTCCACTTGATTATTATGAAACATGACGTTTATATTGCAATTAAATATGGAATCCAAAGTTAGCATACTGTTGCTAAAAAAATGCTTTTCTTGATAGGAGCAATGACATTATCTTTCTCTTCCTCTCACTCTTACACCACACACACACACACACACACACACACACATTTGCTGTTAATGATATACTTGAGTGCTGGACTGGACAAAGTCTGAGGATCAGACGTGATACGAATGTGCAAACTTGCAAAAAACAACTGACTCTCTCATAAACATGTTTAGAAAGCACACAACTCGAGAAGAGTAATGCTAGTTTCATTTATTTCTCTCTTACAGCATCTCTTTTACAAAACAAATAAATCCCAAAACAGGACATTAGTAATGCTCTTTTAAAATAAAGAAAACAAGAATTAAATTGAATAAAGAATAAAGTGGTTTCGTCTTTGAAAGGAGAAACCTCAGTGTAACGACAGTCAGCATTTTCCAATGAGGGGAGCGAATTAAATGATCAACAAACACCTCAATAATGCCCCATTCCCACATGATCATTAATCAGACACAGAAATGCATGTGTGCACACATACACACACATGGAAGACAGTGGTTTCTGCAGCTAAGCTCTTTATTGCTATAATGTTAGAGCCTGCTCCCCCTAACAGAGATCGGTAACCCTAAGTTACAGGTGCACAGTAACAGCTACTACTGTATATGGATGTGTAAAAAATCCTTGAAAATACAACAGAAAACATTCAACAATTTAACAGAAAATAAGAACTTCAATCAGAGGATCATTACATTGAGAAACATGTTCATTTTTTGTGAACCAGAGAACCAATTTACTGAGAAATCTAAGAGCAAAGTTATTACAAAACAGGAGTCCATCTTTTTAAGCTCTGAATTTAAATTTAAACCATCACCAGGTCTATTATATGTGGCAGGTGTGCCAGCTGGTTGCATTTAGGTTAAAGTTTTAGGTCTTTAGTGGTTTTAATTTACTGCTCATGCAAAGTCTTCATATTTTTATAGTTACAGTAACTGAGTTCTACATGAGCTTCCTGAAGCTTGTCTCCAGGTGGTGGGTTGATGACGGTTTTAATGTAAAGCCAAAATCGCCTCAATTTTGACAAGTAAAATCAATTTCATAATTTTGATGATTGAGCTGTGCAAAGTATTTGGACATATATGGCAAAGTTTCGTCATAATTAGTTGCTCCTTTCAAAGAATAATCAAACTCTTAAATTTGTTAATGTACATCTCCATAAGTGGAGAAAAATAACATCGCCAGTGAGTTACGTTAGATAATAACCTTCACAGAGATTAAAAAAACAAAAAAACAAAAACAAACCTGTAATGTAACCATATCGGCCAAAAAAAAGCAGTAATCTTTTGGCCTCTGATTAAGTTTTGCTTACATCATGCTAGGCACTGTACAAACAGTTAGGAGCCAAAAATCAGAAGAACCAACCAAGGAGGAGCATGATTCAAGACGACCCCACAGTTGTTAACAACGAGTGCTTTCACATGCACACAGTATTTGGGATAGTAGCTCATATCCTGTTGAGGCTATGAGCTCTTTATATGCATTGTCATATTTCTGCAGCTAAGCGGCTGTAAGAGTGAACAGCCAAGACACTACTGTGTTCATGGAAACACACAAAACACCCCCCTCCCCCCCCCAAAATCAGCCATTAATATTGCCTATTTTAAACGTATGGTGTTCAGACACCAACTCATAAACTTCATACTACGAAGATAAAATTATAAATCTGCATGTAAACACACTCAGTGTTGCTTTGATCAGATTAAGGTAAGTTTACACACAAAGACATGAATTACTTTATTCTCGCCGGACATTGATTTCAATGTCCAACTTTGATTGAGATATACAAATTCACACGCACGCATACGTACACACTAAAATACACTCCTGATTTCAGAGACACAGATGTGCTGTACATTTCATGAAACTTCAAAGACTGTCTGACTCAAAACTGTCCCACAGAAAAATAAAAGAACAGAAATAAACAAAACAAAAAAAAAAACCCACTCCCATTGCTCGTTTAATATTACAGTATATCTGATGCAGCACCTTCAGAGTTTAAAGACGTAAAAGTGAAGAGATCATCATCACGATGTTGGCGGAAAGGAGTGAGGTGAGGAAGGAAAGGAAAACAAAGAAGGGAAGAGGACAGGATGGACCAGTGATTTCATTTTAAAGGGACACAGATATCATCTTTGCATACTGTTAAGACCCACCTGACGGCAGAATGTCTCACCGCATCTCTATCGGTGGCGTGCGATCGAACATTAAATCACAACTTGGTTTTCTCAGAAACCAAAAGATAGTGAGGGGAGGAAGTGGAGGAGGAAGGGAGTGTCAAAGGAGAAAGAAAATCAATCAGGCTGTCTGCTTTCATCGCTGACATTCAAAGAGGATTTGTCATCTCTCAGCTGCTCTCCCTGCACCGTTCTATTAGAAGTATATTTAAATTTAGATTAAATTGTATTCATATATTGCTTCTCCAATCTCTGAGGTGTAGTAGTA
Organism: Neolamprologus multifasciatus; assembly: GCF_963576455.1. Lineage (NCBI taxonomy): Eukaryota > Metazoa > Chordata > Actinopteri > Cichliformes > Cichlidae > Neolamprologus > Neolamprologus multifasciatus. The sequence goes on along the minus strand of NC_140457.1, from coordinate 11,279,000 downwards.
TTCCACACACAGTGGGTAGGAAGTAAAGGTATTGATGAATATGGGTCTTAAAGGACTGAAAATGAGTTTGAGCTACCAAGATGGACAGGAGTGAAGGGAGGGGGGTTAAGAAAGGTCAAAAGTGTATTTCTACATTTGTCAAACACTTGGATGCACTGGTCAGTTTTCAGAAAAATTGAGCTACATAAAAAGAAGAGTTGCAGAGAAACAGGAAAGAAGAGATCGTTTGGAAAGTCGGTGGCACCAGTTTGCCAGTCAGCTGGATGGCTTCTGAATGACCCAGTTTAATCTAGAATAACTTCTGTCTTTATTTAGAATTGTTTTTTTTTTCCACTAAAATAACTTCTTTTTCTCTCTCTACACTTTGTTAGCCTCTCCAGTGTGGCAACAGTTCATTTGTGGCATCTCGGTGAGTCGGGTTCACTTGTGAGATGTGTGGTGGGTCAAGGTCGGCTGCCACCAGTGGGAGAGTGAGGCAGAGTGAGTAAGGGGAGACATCACCAGTTCATCATAGAGTTTCTGTTGAGCGTCATGAAGAAAACTTGGCTGCTACCTCCTGAGCGCACGGATGCAAAGAATACCTGGATAAAAAAAACATGAAAAGCATGTGTTCTCAAAAAGCACAATTATTATTAGCAATGATGCAATTGAATTTACTTTTATCAAATAATATGTATACATCACCACCTACAAACTGTGACATATGTATAGGTATGTCCAACCTGCATCTAAAACTCTTTTTCACCAGAAGGGACCACATCCTGAGTTAGGCTAGGCTACATTTATTGAAAGATAAGCATATATCCATATAGCCTGAAGAAGGCATTAATGAGGACTGGCAGCAGCTCCTGGGCTGAGCAGATCCACAGTACTAATGAGAAGTGTGGGAAATGAGAAAGGAGAAGGAGATAATAAACTGCCTGGAGTGCAGGGAGGCATATATAAACCATGGGACTGAAAGGGGAGTGTATGAGATATGGTCCCACTCTTGAAATACAGCAGTATTATTCCCAAAATGCTAAAATTATGCATGGCAGTTCATTCAAACTTTGTTGTTTGGTTATGTTTCGGGTGCAATGTATAATAAACTTAGTTCTTAGAATTCATGTTTTAAAATCTTCCGTATGCAAATGTGCAACCGCAAAACACTCGAGATAGGTCAAAACCAGTGCAAGTAATCTTTGGTAATTTTACAGTATGTGACTAGTGCCACACTAGTCCAAAGCAGTAAGTCAGCATATTACCTTGTCATTCCGCTCACACAGGAATTTTAGTCTCTGGGCTCTCTTGTGCATAAAAACTCCATCCAGGTGACCCGTTTCTACAGAACGGATCTCTATGGCTTTCTCACCCCAGCCCATAATCTGATTAGAATGAATATAGGCTGAAAAAGAGAAAAACATTAAAAAAATATGTAAAACAGTGTATAATCAGATTTACATACAGTTCATTTCCTTGTATATATAAAAACTCAATAGACCACAGTGTAGAAAGACTTTATAACTTTATTACTCACATATTTTCTTTTCTTGAAAACTTAACTAGCAAGTTATGCAGTGATGCAATGTTTTACATGTGCTGACCTATTCTTTGTACATTTTCCACACTGCACAGCAGTAAGAGGTCAGAGGCGACTATTGAGCAGTTCAACTGAAATAAACATGGCAGTTCTTAAACCTTGCCAGTTGAGCTCACGGGACAGATTTTAATAATCCAGGTAGAACTAGCATTATTGTACTAATGTAACACTACTAGCCAACCCATGATAATACTTTCTACAACACAAGAAAGAAACAGTATTTTTAGAGTCTTTTCTGGAGTTCTCAAACATTTCTCAAACAGTTCTCAGACAGATGCATGGCAAACACAGCAAGCAACATTAAGTGTCTTATTAGGGTTCTGGGACACCACATAGTAGGAGCTGAAACGCATATTAATATTTCTTTACTTCATATTTTGCTAATTTAATTTAGATCTTTGATCTGGCTAATTCTCCGTGCTGCTTTAAGGTCTGAACAGGAATTACTCTATAATTACATAAATTTGAACAGAAATCTATTTTAATCAAAAGCATTAATAAATCCATATGTAGGTGGGGCTTACCAACAGAGGTAGGCATCTCTCCCCACTGTAGCACCACGTCCTTGGTGATTCGACCATAGGTATTGACATAGACACCCTCGTCCTCGTAACACAGCAGCATCTCCATTCCATCAGTCTTTGGCAGCACCACGATGGCATGGGGTGTCACCTGGCTCTGGATCTAATACAGATAAACACACGCAAGCATTTCAGAGGGTTTAATCAAATCTGTCAACTTTAATCATAATCTACATTAGATTAAAATATTATAGAGCTTTCATCACTAGAATTTAAGCTGTGGACTGGCGTGGGTTTATTTATTTATTTATTTTTATTTATTTATTTTTTTTGGGGGGGGGGGGGGGGGGGGTGGACTATATTCTGTAATCCTTAAACAACCTGCCCAAATATCTGGAGCCGCGGACCATCAAAGTCTTTGGTTTGCTTGAACCTGTATACTTTCCATGTGTGGTGCCTCAGAATAAGTGTTGTTACTTGTGTCAGCATGCTATTTCATGGTAGTTACCTGAAAGCAGTTTGTGGCAGCCAGATGAACTCTAAGACAACAATTCAGGAGAAAGGCAAGCAGTGAAAAAACTCATCTTACCCCCACAGGAATATGCACATACATTTACAAAGGCACTCAAAACACAAACTAGCTTTCATGTATTAATGAATTTAATTACTGTACACAAGCTATCAAATTGTGGTGGTACTGATCTGTGAAAGTCAAGTGCATACCTGATGGTATGCACAAAACCTGACTGCAATACAGTCAATGGAACCACTGTTTGACTGTAATACAAATTATTTTCTTGCATGTCAGCTTTTTTATTTTTTAAGTTTAAATTTTGTGTTTTTGTTCTTGTTGGAAGTAAGTACATGTTTCGAGAGCCTTGTGCTGTCTGCTGTGGGTAAGACAAATTTGTTCACCAGTTTCTGGTTATCTAATATCTACACTAGTGAACTGCATATAGGCACATGTAGCTGCTGTGTATCCACTACAGGGGTTTTACTAAAGAACTATTGATCTAATCTAAAAGGTGGATAGCAGGATGTCACCTTCATCTGTTTGGCACACTGGAGGAAGAAGTTGTCGGGGAAGGAGAGAAAAAAGAAGCATGGGTGAAAGGTGGAAACAGCAAAACATGCCAGTGATTAAGAATATTTGGGTATTTATCCCCATGTACAGTATGCATTACTGCACGGTACAACAGCTCAAGGATAACATGTCTCATCTGTGGTTCATCATGTCTACTAAAATGTTGCCAAGAAGTTAAGATTTGGGCTGAACTGTCTTTGACCTGGATTTGCATTAAAGCATGAGATTTGCATCCACTATGGAACAAACTAATCTGCATGCAAGAACCAGATTTAATTTTTCACTCAAGCATACAAGAGGAAAATTAGTGACTGTCTCCCAACCTTCAAAGAGTGGAGTGGTTAAAATGAACAAGCTGATTTTTGATAGCAATTCTAAAGTCACATTTGGAAGTAGGTGTTCCTTCTTTATGCTCTGTAATAAAAGCAAGCAGTTTACATGAACAACCTGATTTCTTAACAAAGATAATCCAAGTACTATACACCAAGTGAAGCAAACTACAAAAAATGATAAACTGATGCCTATATGTCTTTTATTGCATGACATTCAATCATCCAAGTAAATTGTTTCTCACGAAAGATCACTGAATTCCCAGAACCAACATGAGTCAATCCTCATGAAACAACAGATTGGCCAGCGTTGGCTCGATAAGCAGGTAACGGTTGAAAAAACTTATGAGTGAGATGTGGATGGTTACAGAAAGAGTCCCATTGATAAAACATATTTAGACATATTTAGAAAGTAGTCTTGTACTTACATGTGAGGGAATGTATATGTCGTAAGGGTTGCCTGAGTCCACATCAATGACATGGAAGCCCACGCTGGAGCCATAGATGACTTTTAACCTCTGACCTTCTTCTACCGTCAGGTCAACCAGCTGGGGACGATGCTGTAGGTCTGTAAATGACTGAAAGAGAATGACACATAGTCAAGGGAGGCGCGATCAAAGAAACAGAAATAAAATCATAAAGTCAATCCATGAAACTGTCATTTACAAGGCAAGCAGTCATATATAGTATATAAACTTCATGTAAATTTATACACATGCTGTGCACGCAGTAGACATGCATTCTACTTATGCGTGTGTCCAGTATGTTTTTGAGCACTGATGTCATTTCTGTTTTTACTTCTTTACCTTAAAGGCCATGAACTTGTGGTAGGGTTTTGGAGCCCAGGCATAGATTTCCACAGAATTTTTCAGAGCAATTACCAGGAACTTGATCCTCTCATATTTGACTGCAAACATAACAAAGACACATTTAAGACAACAAGAAATTAGAAGTGGCCTTACATTGGCCCAGTGTATATAATGAACACTCAGTTTTATTTATTTAGTATCAAGGAACTCTTTATTTAGGTTCGTGCTCCCACAGCATTTGCTGGTTGGGATTTCTTAAGAGACTTATGTTGTTAGATTTTACCTTCTAAGTATTGCTTAATCCTTGTCCCAGCTATTTGCATGGCAGATCTCCCAAATATCTCCTATGCACACCTTTTCTTGGCCATCTGATATGATTCCTGCCAGGTTTCTTGAGAAGATTCTGGCTAAGATCTCACCCTTTGCTTTGGTCTGTTATCAATTTGACTCTTTCATGTAGTTCATAGCTTCTTAAAACTCTCACCATAGATACAATGGATTCATTTCCAAGCACTGACTAATTTCTAAAATTCTCAAGAAAGCTCTTGCACATCAGCTCCTTCAACAAGTTGGGGTTTGAGAAAATTCCAAGGTATTCGTCAAAATCAGCAGCAAATTATATTACCCATTTTAATTTTGGTTTATAAATTTCACAGCAGGTTAGATAATACCACTTTAACTACAATGGCCCTTCAAATTAAACTATAAACTATTTTTATTCATACAAACACACACTTACCAACTTTATAATGCACACAGCCTTCCAGTTCTCCTACGGTGATCCAACCCTGCTTTTTCTCTACTTCTGGGTCGTTATGTAATATTCTGTTCCTCAGCCAGGATAAATAGTAGACACGCAACTTATTCTTTTTCCCTGTGAAGGGAGGGGCAAACAGGAAAATGAAATTGATCAAATTAGTATTAAAATGATAATAATCAAATTTTTTGTAAAACAAAAAATAAATTAATGAAAGACTCAAAAACAAATGACCTCTTGCTGTAAAAATGAGATAAAAAGCTTCTTACAAAACAGATTTTGTCAACATGTCTTTTACTACCTTAATGTCTGTTACAGAAAGTGTAACTTAAGGTACAGGTATGAGCGTGTTGTGCATACTGTATGCATATTAAACCTACCAGATATGGTGACCAACACATTGAGGCCCTCTAGTACATCCATCTGTAGGAAACGCCTTCTGGTGATCAGGTTATAAACTTTTCCCTGTCCACTTCGGTCGAGCAGCATGAGACCATTTTCTGTCCCTACTAGTAGATTCACACCTAAACGTTCACGGATAAGAGTTGGAGTCAGAGAAAAGCAAACAAAAGCACACAAATAGAATATTTTGCTTTCTGTAGTGGGTAAGATAAAGGCTACACCGTCCTACCCCAGAGTGCAGCGCAAAGGATCTCGGAGTTAAAGCGTTTCTTGTATTTGCGGATCTCTGGCGTGTCACTGTGGGGTCTGATGTTGGTGGGGTTGACATTTACCACAGAGATCTTCCTGGCTTCATTTAGTCGTGCCTGCTCCTGCCTCAGCAGCTCATTGGCAAACATGGCTGCCAAGACAAAGACAAACAAAGACAGAAGGGAATATGTGATTGGTATTTTGGCAACAATGATGACAGATAAGAAATGCCTTTTTCCACTAACAGCTCATTTCAAAGACGGAGTTCACTGACTGACATTTAACTAAAACTCTACACTATCCCACTACCTGCTGCTGAGTTCTCATTGTCATCACTTGGGGAGGTTTGATAGACCCGTGGATCAACGAATGGAGTAAATGATGCTTTGGACCCACCAACACCAAACTGTAAGACACAAAACAATCAGTAAATCCAACAATAGTCTACCTAGTGTGACATAAACACACAGGAATCATTGTTAAAGTGTGCAATTTGTGCCCGTGTCTCACCTCAGCCATGTCGCTGAGCTCCTGCAGGGCTGTGGTGGGCGTCGCTGACGGGGAGTTGCTCTGTTGCACCAGGTCAGGGAGGTTACCATGGTTACCATGATTTCCAAACCCATTACTCTCACCATGACCTCCTCTCCTCCTCTCCTCTGCCTGTGTGACAAATAAAGACATATAAATATCAAGAGAAGTTAGGAGAACAGAAAGATGAGCACAAAAGAATATATTGCTCTACAGCAATAACAGTTTTGTAAGTGTGTAATCATGTTTGAGTGTGTGCATGCATGTTCGTCACCTCTCTCATTACTAGAGTACTGTCCTTCGAGCTGTTATAGGCATCTCCCAGAGAGTCTTCTGTCAACCCTCCATATGACTCTCCACTACTCTGCACTGCTGGCCTGCAAGAAAAATACAGAGACTTAATATATTTACATTTAAAATTAAACCAACTACTATGCTACTGGCATTGTGCTAATCCCAAACCTACGAACACTAGCATGTCAGAACAAAAGAGAGGAAACATGAAGGCGAAAACGTACATTATGCGGGGAATATCGCTCACAGCAACAGTGCCATCTGTCTCCCCATCTTCATCGCTGCTCTCCGATTCTTCACTGGAAGACGAGTAGTCTGTCACCTGTGTCAATGAACAAGACGTAGAGAGAAAAATTTACTTTCGAACCACTGAGAAGCAACACTGATAAGAGAAGATTTACGGTTGTATCTGATTCCCTCTAGAAGTAATTTAGACTGCACCAGATATATACGGTTTGGTTTATATTGTGCGATCAGTGAAGAATGTGGGAAATAGAACACAGATCTTTCATGCTGTTCTGCTAATGTGCAGTTGGTGGCACTATTGCACAAATGCATCATCATTTTGGCAACAACAGCAAAAATGAAATAGACTGCAAAATAGCAAATATGGATGCAAGTGTGGTAGTGGGGTATGGTTTCTGCTCAGCCGTATAAAGAGAAGTGGGGCAGAGTGGTGCAGTCAGCAGTGTCAGTGAAGGCTGAAGAAAGTCATTATAGGTCAGTTATTATTATAAGTTGTTTTGCCTAGCAAGATCTTTTTTTCCCCTTTTTTAATAGAAACAAATTAAGCATTTTTGTGAAGAAGAAATTGCACTGCAAACACAATTGTTAGATCTTATAGATACACATATTCTGTTCTTTTTAATATATATAAAAACATTTTTAACACAAAATAACAGTCACTTTTAAGTGAGGTTGTAAGCCATTCAAACAACTTGTAACTTTACGATTAATCTGAGATTACTATAAATAAGCAAAAATATATTTAAAGCAATGTTTCTTTTAGACTGAATCCCATCGGCTAATTACAATTTAAAATTGTATTGCAGCAGTGGTCAGAGATATCTAACATGACAGAGTCTAATTTAAAGTTTTACCGTTTAACGAACGAGAACTTTGTTTTGCCCGTTATCTCTACATGAAGATTTGTCACTACCATTCTACCTGATTAACGTCACAACATAAACAGGCTTTTAGCTTTGTCTGTTTTCCATCCTCAACTTTTTATTTATGGTTGAATTTAGAGAATTTACAGTTGTCATTTTACCTTCACTGGAGGTCTGCTTCCCTCCTCTACCCTTAGTTCTCTGAGTTCCTTAGCTAATGCACTTAAGTCCTGGAACAGAGGACAAAAGAGGAGAGAAAAAGTGATTTCATTCGGTCTCAGAACCTCAAGACTGAGAGACCAAATCACACACAAAGGGCAAAGGAAACGGAGAGGGTCAACGATTCAGACAAATAATGACCATCAAGACTAAAGGCCAACTTAATTGTTGTCACATAGCCATCCGAGCCTGTACACAAGAGCCGTGGAACAAGAGTGCTGATCTGGCAGTACACTTTTAAAAAATCTTAACAGTTAAATTCGAACTTTCAACATGAGGATTGATCAAAATCAGCACTTTCATTTGCTCACAAGCAAGTATGACCCTTGAGAACACAAGTCATAAGAACAGAGAAAGACATATAATCAAGCTTTATAAACTACTGGAGTGCCGAATTACTCCACTCTACCAATCGCCCCCATGCCAACTGGCCCATGGTTCCTCCCCTCCCTCGCCTCCCCATCACCCAAGCCGATGGATCAGACCAAATCATGCAGACAGGGGGAAGATTATTACACACGGTGCGCTTACCAGCTCCTCCTGACCAGTAACCGTGATAATGGAGAAACAGGAAAAGAGATTCAAAGACTGTTCAGGTGCTTTGCAGTACACACATATTCACACACGCCCCCACCCAACACATGCAAACCCACACAGGCACTCATCCAAATATACACTCTCTCAGGTATGTGTGTAGAAGCACACATGCACTGCTACTGCCATTACACCCTGATATGTCAGCGTAAAAAGGAAACATCATCTTCTTGTGAAACCCACTAACTCCATCATGCCAGGGGAAGAAAGGGGCCTCTGAAGATCAAAGGAAAACCAGAATAAAGGAAACGGGAGGGGGGGGGGGGGGGGCGCAATATTCACTAACCTCATCTATGGCTTTCTTATAGCTCTGAAGAATAGAAGAAGAAAGAGGTGGGAAGAGAAAGAAAGATCAAGTGAATAGTAGAAAAAGAGAGGAGGAGGCCTGTAAAAGATTCCCAGAGAGGAGATGCCTGTGACAGAAAGAGGTTCTTTGTGTGTCTGTGTTGTTTGACTCACGGCAGGTCTGCTGGGTCTTGTTGATTCGCGTCCCTCCTCCTGCTTGAGCTTTGCTTCTTGATTGGCTCCTAGAGGGGATCCCTCCTGCTTGCTTTGACCTACCAAAACAAAAAATGGTGATTAAAAGAAAATTAGCAGTTTAACTCAAATCTAGATATTAATTTACTGCGAAACTCGTTCATTAGAATTTTTTTTTATTTTTCTCCATCTGTATTTATTCCATCTTTAAGACTGTTTGCTGTCAACAGAGTTGAAAAATAAATCCAACTAATATCAAGGTACTTCAACCTTTCTATGTGTTTGTCAGAGGGAAATCCATGCATATCTTAGATATCCCTCTGGCCTGTTGTTTGACACCTCGCTCTGCGCTTCTCTCTATCTCCCGCTCTCATTTCCTCTCTTCAATCTCTCCAGAGGCCCAGAGTAACAGGGCACATCAGACAGGTTGATCGGTGCAGAACTGCAATGTCCTGCTGATAGACTTGAAATCCATGTCGATGTATGTGGAGGTACGCATACACAGTATGTGTGATCCTCTGCCTACACATTGTTGTTTTTTCTGGTTTACTTACAAGCATTCAGTTGATGTTGATGTTTGCCAGATTAGGTTTTGTATGTGTCTTATGAGCCTGTATTATGTGTTTAAGAGCTTGAGGTTTTATACCTCTCCTCTCAGCTGAACCCCCCTGAGATGAAGGGGACGAGGAAGATGATGAGTTGGAAGAGGTTCTTTGCAGCATAGCGTCCAAAGAGAGTTCAGAGCGCCGCAGGTCAGGGTTGCTGAAAAAGGATGAAAGCAGACCTTTTAAATACGCAGTATCCTCATACAAAAGTTTTTATTTCTGTTTAAACACACTAAGGATTAATACATGGGAAATGTTACAGAAAGTAATTCAAAATCAGTTTGCTACTTTGCCCTTTACCTTGCCCTTATAAGCTGAGAACCTGCCCGAGGACCCAGACCTACTCCTCCATTAGGAGAGTTTTTCCTGACCAAGGCTGGGGAGATGGAAGTGGTCCGTTGGGGTACCTGGACAAACACAGAAACAAGATAAAACTCAAAACATGTCTTTCTAAAGTACACTACCGATCCATGACAAAGAGGGAAATGGTAAAACACCATGATGTACAGTATAGCATGAATTTTGTCAAGCAGCTGGAAAGGCCAACATTAATTTAAAACAGGATTATTAATAAAATTGCAAGTATACTACACTATGCAATATTTAAACGCAGAATTCAAAAAATGCTGAAACAATAAATAAAAAGCATAAACGCAGGTTAATAAAAGACACCAAATATTCTTAGCCTTCATTTCTGATTATGAATCTCAACCTTGGGTGGGATGTCCTCCTCTCTCAGCCAAGCGGTTCTGTCCCGATCTCGATCCCTGTCACGATCCCGTTCCTCCCTGCCAGCATTGCGCTGTGGAGGTCCTGGGGTGTCAGAAGTGGGGTCTGAGTTCTGACGAGGCATCTCAGGCCTGGGGGAGCCCACACTCACACTCTCACTGAGAGCTGAGTCTTTCTGGTCCTGCAGAGATTGAGAGCCAGACATGGAGCTAGTGTGGGTTTTCACAGGAACCAGGTGAGCCATCTGTGGGGATAAACGCATTGATGAAGTCAGTTAGAGTTTAACAGTGTGAGTGAAATGGAAAAAGGATGGTTAAGGGTGAGGTGGAGAACAATATGTGAGAGAAGGCACGAAAGGTGAAAGTGCCTCTTTTTGCGCGCACACACACACACACACACACACCTGTGGTTCGTTGGAACGTTGGATGGGTGGGGTGCGGGCAGGCTGCATGCCCCCGCTGCTGAAGGACTCGGAGCGGGGTGGGAGGGAGGGGTCGGAGATGCGGTTGGACATTTTGTGCTGCAGTGCTGGAGAGCTCTGCCTGTTCAGCTTAGATCGCTCCTCCACCTGAGGCAGGTCACATACGACTGTCACTCACAGTCACAGTCACAACACAACCAGTCACCATGTCTGATCCACAATGGGCATCACCCACACACCCATGCACCTCTACAAGCCACTAGACAATCTTAAACATCACTCTTCTCTGCGGTGACAACAACCACAATGTAGAAGTGTGCGACTGATGGATTGCTGGATATTACATAAGAAATTTACGAGAGCGTCTCTTTATATTGCACATTGTTTTAATGACATGATAGGACTCTGCGTGACTAAGTAAAGTCTTGTTTTTCGAGTTAAAACCAGTCTTAACCGTCTCTCACCTGTGTATGCAATAATTACACAGGTGAGCCATGCCAGACTTCCACAGAAGCCCTTATCAGGGTAAACCAGCAGGCCAACAATAACACAAAGATTTTGTTTTGCACAAAGAATAGGTTTTTTATTCACAAACAGATTGGGCGTCTGACTAATTTATGTCTCATTTAAGTTGTTTGTGGTGTCGTTTCTCTATGTTGAGGAGTAAGAGTGTCTGATGGCTGTAGTGAAAGTTTAAGTATAGCTTCTAATCTGCTTTATCAGATGCCACATTCAAAACAGAATAAAAGAACCACGTAAGCACAATGCAATGTTGAAGTGTTTGTGTAATTCCAGTCCGTTTCCACTGAACTGTGCTCACGTGTGTCAAAGTAAATACATCTGTGTGTGAAAGGGGCAGGAAGCTCCTCTCGCCAGTGTAATCTGATTATCAGATTATCTGCTGTGCAACAGGAGAATGTTCCAAGGGATACACCCAGCTGCCAAAATCACACTTTTCCCCTCTAAACACTCTACCCATCTGTAGTTTCATGGTTGAGTGATGGCTCAGCGGGTTCTAGTTTCAACAGCCCCAAGGTAAACAAGAGTGCCTTTCTCTTTAAAAGCTTTCTCTAAATCCACAGGAGCTCACATAATCTAGCAGGATTATTTCAGATTATGACCTGGTTCAAAACAACTATGCGATACCGAGCCATTTCTCAAATCTGTGTTAGGTGCCTGCTACAAGGTCAGCTACAACATTGCAACTTTGACATCTACAGCATCAAACAGTTTTTGTTAGTTCCTTGAATGAAATGCAACTACGGATGATGGAATCAGATTTAGACAATCAGTCTGCAAATAACTGAAAGAAAAACATTCAGTGGTTTAGGCGAAGTACTGCTGAGATCGAAGTTTGATCTGTGGAGTGTAATCAAGGTTAGTATATTGACTAAACAACAAGAAAAGAGAGATTAGAAAAAGATGAAGAAAAACCTTTTGGGTAGTGCATATTTCATTTTTTTGTGTTTGTCATAAGTTTACCACCCAAAAACTCTTTCTATTACAGAGAGAAGAGAATATTGGAGGTTAGCTGTTGGCAATGTTGCATCTACATACAGAAAAAAATACTGTATGAGATGAGGAAGAAGAATAGGTCGCCAGGAAGGCATCTCAGGTTTATTAAAAGGATCCCACCACCACTTGGCCAGCACCCATCACCAGGCTAGGATATGATTTACTGGTTGACTGACCTAACTGGAAGATGAGATGGGTGGGTTTTCCCTGATGCCATCAAATCCGAGATATCTAGAAGTAGGCTCATCACGGTGCACTCTGGGAAACTGGGTGGCAGGGGCATTGAGGGGGCAGGCAGGGGGACTGAGTGGTCTAGCTAACTAGGCTACTGTATCTACAAAGTGGTATTAAACTATAACTGAACACAGGCACCTCTCCCCTTGATCTCAAGCCCATAAATAACACGAGCTATATAAAATGAATAATTAAATGTGTTACTAACAGTAAGAAAAATATATACATAAGCTTTGCAGGGACAAAAGTGGAAATGTACCTTTTACTGTCTGTATGCTTGAGTATGAACATTCTACACGTATCCAATTGTACCTCTGTCTTTGTGGGGAATTTAGTACTTTTGACTGTTATGTCAAGCAGTGTTTTAGAAATTTATCAAGTTCATATCTGAGCCATAGAAGTAATACAAAAACTTGATATCCTCCTGTAGTTAAAATGAGTAGAGTGGAGCATTTATTTAATCACAAATACAGAAGTACAAGTGCGTGCGTGTGTGTGTGTGTGTGTGTGTGTGTGTGTGTGTGTGTGGTCTTATATACATGTGCTGGAGCAGAGTCTAGCACTCTGTTGCTCCAACAGACCTGACGATCTGGGATTGGGATCCAAAGGGAGAGCCTTGTGGGGAGCAGTGAGGTGAACTGTTAGGAAATGACGTTTGGTTAGGCACGACTAAGGTGGGGTAATAAGGAGATTCTGTGTTGAACCCAGGGCTCTCAGGAGAGAAGAGACTGCTGGATGGCGATACTGGGGATGTGGTCGGCGACACTGAGGATGTAGGGGATTGTATGTGGAAAATTTGAGGAGAGTTGCGAGGAGAAAGGCACAACCAAGGGGATGGAGAGTTTGAACTCATTGAAATAATATTATTCATGCTTCTTTTTAGTAACCCTGCAGGGGCAGAAGCACTAAGATCACACATAGAGGAACTACCTCTAATTGCATGTTGCCTCCATGTCTCAGAGTTCATGCCCCTATCGGAAAGAGGGAAAAGTAAGTGATTGTTATCAGGGACTTGGAGAAGATTGCTACTGCTGGGAGCAGGTGAGTAGGAGTTCCTGTGTTTAGATAGGGCAGAACAGAGAACATTTGCAGGGAAGGACTGAGAGAGTAGGTCAGTTTGGTCAACTGCCTTTGAGTCCAAGTGCATTGTAAGGCTGCCATGGCTCACACTTTGCCTCAACGATTTGTGCCATCCTCCCGGATTATAAAGCTCTATGTCTACATCTATTCTATTGCAGGGTGAGTGTGACCTGCCACGTCGATAGGCACTAACCATTAAGGACGCGGGTTTGGAAGGCGTGGGATTCTGGATCTGTCCTGGAGATATCGGATGAGGTCGAGCCTTAAGCTGTGACTCTTGAGACATTAGCTCCTTAATGGTTGGCTGACTTGTGCCAGATAGACATCTATCTCTATGCTTCCCATTTTGACTGCTAGGCTCTGGTAGATAACACGAGCCTTGTTTGGGGCTCTTGACAGGACCTTTTTTGAGCCCCTGGCCAGCAGACTTACTGTGCTCCGGGACATACCCTGGGCTACGCCCCCTTCGATTGTGTTTCTGAGCTCTAAGTTCTTTGACCTGCTGGCTTATCTCCAGCTTCAACTCTGGATCTAGGGGTTCACCGGGGTCTACTGAAATACATATATGGGGAAGCTGGCTGGAGAGAAGCTGGGGAGAATGAGACAGAGTACGCTTAGGGGCCTGAGGTCTAGATTGGCCGTGAGAGCTAGAAGTTTGAGGCTGGTTGAATGACTGATGATGTCGAAGGCGGGAACGAGGTGGGTTACCATGAGCATGCTGCTGCTGCTTCGGGACCTAGGGGTCACAGTCAGAGGACATTAAGCAACATAGACACACACAAAGCACACTTCACAGAGTAATTATTAAAGAAAGAGAATTCATTTTAAAAGGGTGTTTCAATTCAAAAAGCAAAGTTTTTCCACTACTCTCCTCACAAAGTTCCTGCTTCTAGTACAACCTGCTAAATAAGATAACCACAATGCAAGAAGGCAACTGGTTGAGGTTCACTTTAAATACATTATCGACATCAGCATAAAAACATTTAGTACACACACCTGGTGCTCAGAACCTTTCTTCATAGAAGACAAGCAAGTTCAAAAGACCATGCATATCTTATTACCTCTTTAGCCCAGGCAGGCTTGTCGTTTGGATTAACGACATCCTTATAGTGGTAAAGCGGTTTCTTCTCTGCTTGTCTTCCCTCCTGCTGCTGCTGCTGCTGTTGTTGCTGCTGCTGCTGCTGTAAAGACACCAGGTAGGCTCTCTCCTGCTGGAGCTGCCTCTGTAGCCGCTCTGCCTGCCGCTGCTCCTCAATCTGCTTGCGCTTGTACTCCTGAAGAAAGAAAGGTAGAGGGTGAATGGCAAGAAGGAAAGAGACGAGAAACAAAAAAGAGGAAAATATTTTATATGGGAGCAAAGACACAAAGACAAATTAGCACAAGGGAAAACGGCTGAGGCAGATGAGGTACCACAAAATTTAGGTCAATAGGTATTACGCAACTTTCAGTGCATTTATAAACTCAGGTAGAAAAACAGCGGATGCGTATTCCAATGATCATTATCCCTCCCTACATGTGCAGAATTTAAGGGTTCAGAATGGCTTGAATAATTTTCAAAATGGGAGGAAAGTCCATACACATTATTTTCCTTTTGATTGTATTTGAAAATACTTTTTGTGTGACACAGTCTCCCACATAGTGTCAGATTTGAGTCATGCATTCGCATAACAGACCTGACAAACATACAAACTGACCATTGGATTAACCCAATATGGAACACAAACAGACTTTCTACATATAGCTCTGGCAAAAAACCCAAACAAAATCTGCAGGAAAAACAGGGAAGAGGAATGTGGAAGAGGAAATATTGGAGCGATGGGCACAAGAATAACGACATAGCACAGCACTGGATTTTGGCACTAGGGTCATTTTTGTGGCCTTTGGATCTCAAAAGGTTTCCTTTCAAACTTGGCAGTCTTCAATTTTTAGCTCTAAAGTGTATGAGTGATGCAGTATACAAATACTAAAAGGAAATACTCTTAAAAAAGAGCAGGGCACTGAGGAAAACAACAGTGTCCTACATTTTCTTTGCATGACATAACAGGGCAGTCAAAACAGAAGTCTTTTTTTCTGTAAAATCCTTTGAGATCCAGCCAGCTAAATGATACTGCACATGCGTTCAGTGATCCGAATCAATTTCAGAGAAAAATGTTTTTGCTCAAATCTGTAGCTAATAGGCCAAAGAATATATATTCCATTCAGGTGCATGCAGTGGGGACAGGGATCACACAGCACAGTTGGGGAGCAGTTGTAGCACGTGGGAGGGCTGTGGTTACCAGCAGTAATGCCTGTTCCTGCAGTAGCTGCTGCTGGAGAATCTCTAACTGCCTCTGTTCCTCTTCCAGCTGTCTACGGATATACTCCTGAGGAGCATGACGGCACAAGGAGATAGAAATAGATTGAGAGAAAAATCTGGAGATCTGAACATTTCTATACAGGCATAGAAGAAAGCTAAAGACAGAAAGGGGGGAACAGAATAGAATAGAGAATATAATCTCCTGTGGTTCTTTTCAATGAGGAGAGACGATAATAATAAAAGATATTATATCCTCAAACAATTTTAATGTGTTAGAAAGGGAAAATGAGACAAAAAAAAGTTTGAAGTTATCTTTTCAAAAGACTTGAGAAGTGTGGCAGGAGAGCAGCAGAGCGATAAACATTGAGTAGGATAGACAAAAAATACAAGGTTCACAGAGAGGACAAGAGAAAAATATGTTAAAAGAGAGAAAGAGACAAGTAAGGGGAAAGATACAGAACAATCAAAATGCATGCATCTATATAAAACTCTAAAATTGTCCATCCCTATAATGCTGCAAAAATGTCTATGCTGAAAATGCTGCAACAGCTTTCTTTGCATTCTAAAAAAAAGGTGCTAAGTAATATCTCATGGGAGGGGCTCTACAATTTTGTTATGTAATATTTATATTTTTGCCACACAATTCTCATTGATTATAATAAAATAAAGTCCTGCAACAATGAAAGGAAAATAACAAGTGGGGAAAAGAAGTATGGATCGGTAAAATAAACACACTGAAGCCGTGGATTTAGAGTTTCCGCCAAGGTTTTTGGCACCTCTATCCAATGTAACAACTTTTAGTGCTTTTATGTTCTATACTTTTACTTTTTGAGTTTTTATATCAAAACAATGGCATACGGCTGATGAAGCTAGAAAAAAAATAAATATTCATTTTGACATAACAAATACGGAAGAAAAACAAATCACTGAGGGACAAGCTGTGGATTTAGAGAAAGAAACTCCGGGGATGAGTTTCCACCAAGGCTTTAAGCAACCTCTGTGCAATGTAACAGTGCTTTTAGTTCAGCACTTGATTTATGACTCAAACATTGAGCTTCTATATATAATTATATAATTTTATATTAGCAAGTGATGAAGCCAGATTAAAAATAAAGATTAATTTAAAACAGCATTACAAATGTACAAATAAAGAAAGAAATGTCCTTTCCTATTATGTAACTGTATTATACCAATGTGTAATTAGTTTGAGGAATTCTAGGCTAACTCCCAACATCGTGGTTCACATATCTGTTGCATTATATTGTCGCACGACAAATACAAGTTTTGCAGTACAAGTATGGACCTGTTCTCTTTCTGCATGCCTCCTCTCCTCTTCTCTACGGAGCTGCTCCATTTCCTCATAACGTCTTCTCTGTTCCCTCTCTTGCTGTTTCCTCAGCTCACGCTCACGCTGCTGTTGCTGTTGTCAGGAAAGCAGGAACGCACAAAGATTAAGGATCATCACAGTGAACACAAATCAGGAAATCATGTTTGTTTGGCACGCTTTTTTTGGGTACGTGTTACAACTTCTAGGATAATAACACAGGAAATGAGTACACAAACATACGCGGGCTCAAATTCTAACTAATGTGTGTATTTGGTCACGCGTACAAAGACACAGACACCATTGAAGTGGTGGGTTCATGTAAGTTAAGTCTAGTCATGGTGCTTAGAGGTGCACTGGAAGCCAAATCCTTGGGGAAACCCACAGAGAGCACACAGATTATGGGCTAAGGATTTCCTTCTGTAAGCCTGCTCTCTGGAACTAAGAAAGGGACATTGGGGAACAAGCTCTGACTGTGTCTGTGTGTAAGTGTGTGTATAAATGTCATTCTTTCTCTACCAAAATTGTGCTTTGCAAATTTAAATATGTGGAACCAAATATTATTTCCTATAGATAATAAACTATTTGACAGAGGACACAAACATTATTGGAAATGGTTCAATTAGAAAAGTTATTTACATAGTAGTGATGTTAATTTGTGGTGACTGTTAATTTAGAAAAAAATACCTGAATTTGTCAGATGTATTGCTAATAAGTAAACTAGGTTATTGATGGTAACATGCTTACATATTTTCTGTAGATAAATGTAATTCAGCTGAGGTGGGGCCCAAAGGTTGTAATTAAACCAACTACTCTATTTGCACCACTTACAAGTAGTTCTATATTCACATTTGATTTAATGAATAGCATTTTTGCCATTTTTGTGTACTCATTCAGTTTGTAGCATAACTTCAAAATTTCAATATTTGCACGCATGCCCCAGCAATGCATTCAGTAAAACCGCTCCAAGTGGCACACCCAGAGCCACACTATTTAAACCTGTCACGACTGATTTCATAAAGTGTTGGGAAGATATATTGTCTTATTATGGTTGAGACGTTATATCGGGAGGCCTTCGCAACATGAAACCAAGATGTCATAGCAAAAGCACTGTTGATAGAGGTCGTTCCCAGATGGGTAACTCCCACAAAAGTTGATAATTGTTCACAATTTGTAAGTATAGCTGTCAAACAGCTAGGCTTGGACTTAACACATCATTGTTCTTTCATCCAGCTAGCGGAGGAGCCATGAAACAAGAGAAGCGTCCATTGAAACAGAAGCCATTAAATATTACGAAGAGACTGGCCTTCAATCATTTTCAGTCCCTTTGAAATCCTGTTTTGGAAAACTTCAGTGATGGTGATGGGTATTGATAAGCATTGATTATTACCATTTATATGCAAATATCCAAACAAGTTTTTGCATTCTGTTTTAGACATTAACTGTGTAATTAAACTGGACACTGACTGTGTAATTAAACTGGACACTGACTAACAGTGTCTGATTAACAGATGTTGCAAAACAAGAACAATTAAAAGCTAACATTCCTTAGACTTTCCAATGAATTTTGGATCGTTTTTTTTTTCTTCTTCTTCTTCTTCTATTTTTGTTGGTTTATGACCTACTATATTTTGTAGTTTAAAATTTTTATTCATGTGTATCTTTGTAGCTTTTGTTGTTTGAAAAGCTACAGTATACTTTCAAAGCTTTGCCTTCACTTCATTCTCTCTTACTTCTTCCAGTCGCCTCCTCTGCTCCTTTTGCTCTTCGATGCGTTTCTGTCTCTCAGCCAACAGCAAGCGCTTGTGCTCCTCATTCTGCTGTTGCTCCAGCTGTTGCCGCCGTTGGGCCTCTGAACGCTCCTTATTGGCGAGCTGTAGGCGCAGGAAGTCTCGCCTCAGGGTTGACTCCCCGGGGATGTTGATGATGGAGCTGGAAAGGTGGACAGTGAAAAAGCAATAGTTAAAAAGACCAAGTCTATGTTGGGTGAAGTTGGGCAGAACATGTTAATGTTCATATCTGCACATTTGTAAAAACACTGACCTCGGTTCACAACTGTCTCTGTCTTCATCCTCCTCTTCACTGCCACTATACTCATATTCTGTTTCATCTGGTGGGCAGGGAGATAGAGAGAGGCAAGTAAGAATGAATAAAAAAGAAGCAGCAAAGAGTAAAAACAATAAAACCTTAGTAAGGTAATAAGCAGCACAGAGCAAAGGCACTTCACGTTCTGAATTTTTCACTTTAACTACCTCTGTTCGTAACAAATTGCTCACGTTTTTGCCATTCCCAGATCATTGTCACTTCAAGGCACATTCTCTTAGCCACTGAATAAGAGTATAAATTGTAATTTTACTGTGTGCGGTGGGGTGGAGAACATTAGCTCCTTCAGTCAAAAAGGGCCTTAAAAAACAGCAGTCATATAAAAGGCCCAGCTCTTCCTCAGATGCATGCACATGGACCGGTCCTCTGAATGTGACAAAGCGACAGCTGGAGACGTCAAAGCCTCTACAATGGCAAGATATTTCGATACATCATCCCGACGCCCGCTCTGCAGTGTGTTGTTTCCTGAAGCGGTTAATGTCGTTCTTTCTGGTGCAGTACTTTATGCGAGTGCCAGTCTATCACTCGCCGGTGTGTGTTTGTGTCATAATGGAGTTCAATGGAAGTCTGTCACTTTTATTTTCTGTCTTGTTGAAAACCATGAAATCAACAGCATAAGTGAGAATTTGTGCATTTGTCTGAAAGTGTTTAACAGCTCATCCTTAAAGTGAAACATTATTCATAATGTGACTGCGTATCTCTGAGAAAGTATCTCAGTCATACACTAAATCTGTGTGCCTGCTGTTTTTCAGCTGGAAAGATTTAATATGCTTAAATCTTGCTGTTACTGGTCTGTATTAGTGGCGGTGTTCATTGTGCTGCAGTCAAATGAGCCTGATTTCTTTTTACTTACTAGGCATAATAGACATGTAATAAGTCCATGTGAACACACTATACTGCTGCTTCACATTTCACTTACAACAACTTTGGACAAAGAAAGATTGCTATTTCCATCTCTAGTAGTTTATTTTTGATACTAATAACTTGAAGCCACCACACCCTTCCCACATATATGGAAACCAGTAGTGAGACTCGCTTAAGCGGGGCTGTCAGTTTCAACCAACATGTGGTTCACTGTATTTATTAAAATGTAGAATCAGAGGGAGGCCAGGCTGAAGAGCAGCTTATAGTGGCAAACATGACTGTATCCAGGCTAAAACAAGTTAAATAGTGTGTTATTTAAAAGATTTGCCAATAGGATGATAGGATGTATCAGCTAAGCTATCAGCGTATGTGTGCTGGCACTGACATGTTGCCATCAGCTAAGGAACCAAGATGGCGGGTTAAGTCTGACGTTTAGTTACGCCTGAAGTAATGCTACGCTCAATTAAAAATAAAGCAAGATAACCAAATGTTTACTGTTCTTAACTACTTGTGCCGAAATATATTTGGAGCATGTGCCAAAAATTACACTTTGAAAATAAAGCACAGGTGTGTCCAAATGAATAGAAACTACAGCTTGGAGGGATGAGCCACGGTGGGGCATAATTCAGAGAAAACATTTTAATATCCTAGTATGTCACTCCAATTAGTGTAAGCATAACTTTCACTTTGTTGTCTGACTGCAGAATCCAAACATGCACACGTCTACAACACAGTTTGTCGCTCACCCCTCTCTCCTCTCTTCTTCTTGGTGCGGTCGATGTGATCCTTCAGCTGGATGCGAATTTGCCTCTCATTGGGCAGGTCCTTGATGAATGGGTGTTTGAGGAGCTGCTCTGTGCTGGGTCTCTGGCCGTGGCTCTTTACTAGACAGCTCTCTATGAATGACTGGAACTTCTTTGACCTGAACACACGTACACACACGTCTCCGCAAAAATGAAAAAAAAAAAACCAACCTTTCGCTGTTTCTCTGCTACTGGCACTACTGCTCTGAAGTATCTGCAAACATGAACTGCAATTATGTGATACACACTCACCACTTCTTTGACTTTAGTCTGGGGGCAGGGTTGCGTGGAATGAGGAAGAGGGCTCTCATTGGATGCATGTCACAGAGTGCTAAAGGTTCAAAATAAGAGAGATGCAAATGCTTTTAGGTATTTGTATTAAACATTATCATGGCATATAGTTAGAGCCAGCATGCTAATAATCTCTCAACTATATCAAAACAAAATTAGGTCCTTTCTGCAGATTGTGATCGGTTATAAACTGTAACTTGAAAATAAGTTATTTTTTACTGAACCAAAATTAATTGAAAGGTGGATACAAGGCCTGTCACCTTAATGATGACAACAGACCAAACTCTGGGCAGCTGCCCAACAATGTGACACATCATTTTATATCCACTCCTTTGCCTTCGTTAAAATTATGACTTAAAATGGGTTGGAGTATCCTGGACTGAATAATGATCTGACTCCTGATTACAGTGATCTACTGTGGAAGCACTAAGAAATGATGTGTAACAGAGACATAGGTTATTCTTTGGGTACGTACGTGGTGCTCCTTCAGCCATCTCTATTGCGGTGATTCCCAGTGACCATAAATCACTCTGCAAAAGAAACACAAATAGCACAAGTCATCAAAATCCTTAGTGGGTTTACGAATCTTTAGAGGAAAGGAGACTGAAAAATCACCTTGAAGTCATATGTGGCCTCAGGGTTCTCGTCACAGGCAATAACCTCTGGTGCCATCCAATATGGTGTCCCAATAAATGTGTTTCTCCTTCCTACTGTTCTGTCCAACTGGGCTGAAACCCCAAAGTCCACTAGAAAGTCATGACACAAATACACACACAGACAAAACCAGTGAGCTTTACTAAATTCCATGAGAGAGAACATACCCTACAATAGATAGCCCAGTTTACAAATGCACACATACAGATCCCATCTTGGTTTTAATAAGAGAGAGAGCAAGTCATGTCTTCAGCAGTTTGCATCATGGACAGTGGCAGAGCTACAAACAGTTTTGTAGTTTGGCATTCAGCATAAAAGAAGCAGGAAAGCCACACACACACACATATACATCTGAACCATCTGAAACTTTATACTCCATACTGCCTTCCCAATCCTGAAGCAGTTTTGTGAAGTGGAGTTAGATGACAGACTGACCTAGCTTGACCTCTGCATTCTCAGTCAGCAGGACATTCTGTCCCTTGATGTCTCTGTGGATGACCTTGTGCTGATGGAGATGAGTCAGACCCTGCAGACAATGACAGAGACACAAAGTGAAGGAAAGCTCTGTAACAATGAGCCAAATCGTGACAATTATTACATAAAACACTCATTTCCAAAAGGAAGTGTCCTTGAGCAAGACTATCAGCTCTTGGGTTAGAGCTGTGGAACTAAACGTGATCTGTACTTTTAAAAAGTTGCATTGTTGCATTGATTTGAAATCAAGCTGTAAGATGGAGAAATTGGTAGAAACTGCGGGGAAAAAAATGTTAAAAGCACTGAGGGATGAAAGAAGGAGAAATAGAAAAAATGTGACGGGGCAGAGGCAGCAGAAAGAGCGAAAACAGAAAACACAACATGAGGCGAGAAATGAGGTTTGGAAAAAAAAGGAAAGAAAAAAAGTGAATAAAAAGAAATCATTGTTCAGAGCAGCACTGTGCTTAACTGACAAGATGCAGTGATACTGCTGTTTTCTGTTGGAGACATCAGCCCTCGGCAGCTGAGACGTACCATAACAGATAGCAGAGATAAGATGTGGTAGAATGGGTACAATTTCCCAAGAAGAACAGTTCATAACAGAGACATCATAGAAACCAATCAGCGGCTGATTGCTCTCAAAGAACAGGCTGGGCATCGATAATTTAACACACAGTCATTTAAAAGAAGTATAAAGGTTTTGAACCAAGGATTGTCGCATATAACTATCCCCGTGCGTACTTTATGAGTTTAAGACAATGTGGTTTTTTTTCAGTTAGGATTATGCCCTTTCAAGAATCAGCCCTTTTGAAATTACTCTCTGATTTTCCACTATAGTGACAGATTGATGCGGTTTTCAATGACTGTCGGCAGGCTCACATTGCTCTTGCATCAGTCTTTGAGAACAAAGAAAACAAACAAAATCAGAGAATCCAGAAAAAAAAAATTATCTCTCTGAAAGAGAAAGTTGGCAACAAGGTTACTTACCCTGAGAATCTCTCTGCAGATGTAAGCAGTCCATTCCTCTTTCAGAGAGTTGCCCTTGGTGTTCTTGATCAAGTCTGTCACTGAGCCAGCTCCACAGAACTCCATGACCAGCTACATGCACACATGCACACATATGCAGATACAAGGTCAATTACTGACTGGAAGCAAGCGACCTTGTCTACCTTGTCTAGAAAAGCGACCTTTTCTAACCCAGTATCTCTCATAAAGCAACCTCCAATACCAATTGTTTACTTATGAATGTAATCTTTTCTTCTGTATTCTGCTTAACTGACCAATAACACTTTTCTTTTTTTCCTTATTATCAAAGTACGAGAGAGCCAATATTATACAGTCAGGTCATTAATAAATATGCATCAATAGTTCCAAGCCTGTTGGGAGGAAACTGTAGCAAAGCCAAGTAATTATGTGCATGTGGAGATTAAGGAATCGCATTTTTGGCTGGAAAGTAAGAAAACCTTGGTGACACTCTCTTTGATGTGTTCATATAACATTTATAGTCCAGTACTAACACATGTGCATACAATCAAAGAGCCATGTCCCACTTTACCAGCTCTAGTAATATACAGAGCAGTACACGTGTAGCTCACACACACTGACAAAAACAGCCAACAGTGTTGCAGACTTTCTGTCTCTGTCACTCCTTACAAACACACACCCCACACAGACTGCAGAAACTACAGGCATAAACTGACTCGATGGGGTCACGAGATCACATGAATGAATCAAGTCCATCTCTTGACCCAAACACAATGTGTCTATTCTCTCCTCTCCTCTCTACATCTGTGGAGAGTAGCAGGCAAAAGTTCAGTTGGTCAGTTCTGGCTGCGCTTCAAGCCTCATCGTCGTCATCATCATCATGCTGAACTGAACAGACAACAGAACTCCTCTCTTCATGGCTGTCCCCATGTATTCAGACACACAAAGGAACACACTCAGGAATACATGAGGATGACACATGTGAAAGCCCACTAAGATACTGTTATGATCACTAACATACTCGAGGAAAAACGAGCCGATGTTGAGTCAGGGAGAATTATGCAGGCAATACATTTGGCTGCTTTGTGTATCTACATATGTTTGTGTGTGTCTGCTCCAACTGTTGTGTGATGAATGCTGAGGGATCAGAGATGAGAGAGCTCCCTTAGATGGCGTTAACAGATGATTTATCGCAGCAGCAGCCAGCCAGCCTCACATTGATTTAGCTACTTTATAGCTTTCACTGATGGTATATATACTGAGGTATATATACCATATATGCATTTCCAATTCACACAAACCCACGTTCACTGCACGCATGAGTGCATGCATTCATATAGCAGAAAAGCAAGAAATGGAACGCGACTTTTTCCAGTCCTGCCATCCTCTCCTCCTGTGATGCACACATGAATGGCCATCCAAACACACAGAAAAAACAAAACAATGCACAAACACACTCAAATAATGCCGTACCCATAGCTGGTCATCTATGCCAGGGGGATTTTTCTTGATGAAAGCTCCGTAGTAGGTAGCGATGTTCCGATGGTGACTGTACTTCTTCAGCATGTTAATTTCTGCCTTAATCTCCTCTTCCTCATCCTTTTACCACACAGAAAAAATTAAAAGCAATTAGACCACAGTCTCCATTTGCGACCCATCAAATAGCTCAATGTGATATGGACAGAGAGTGAAGCTGCTGATGGATTTTCATTTTGAATCCATTAAAAGTCTGAAAAGTGTTGTTGCAAAGCACACAGCTGGGCCCTAAATTATCCACAATAACAGCATTAACTTTTAATTACTTTCATTTCAGGGAGCTACTGCCACAAAGCCAGTTGTTTATAAGAATGTGTCACTTATTTACTTGCTTATTATTTACAACATCAGAAAATTGCGCCTTGATTAATTCCATTTAGTGCTCACTGGTGAAAAAACAAAGACATTTGTTTCACTAAGCGGATTTTTTTCTACAACAGCAGATCATTAAGTTATCAATTTGGTTTTTGCTTCCATTTAATTGTCATTAGTAATTAACACGGTCATTCATTTATTGCCAGATTTACACATATGCAGCCATTCATATAGTTTTAGTCATGTTTTCATGCTTTATTTTTAACATCTGTTCTTTTCCCCTTTTTATACTCCTTCGTTCACCTTCATATACCTTGCACCCTTTTTCCTTAATCATTCATTCAGGCCTTTATTGACTGATTCATTCATTTATCACTTCCATTGTTGCTTAATTCCTGCAGTGCTTTATTGTTTTGCTGGCAGCTAAGTGCTGACAGGGAGGCTCTCTAAATATAGCTGAGATTCCCTCCTGCTTTACAGACACGCCTGAGACCACACTGCTGTCCTAATACTTCCAGCTAATATTACCATGGCAATAGGCCTGTCCTCATTTCCTCTCTGCCACATCAGACAAACACACGTGCACGTACACACACACTAGCACTGACTCATCGCTCATAATTAGATGACATGCCCAACACTGGTATAATCACTTGAGATGATATTCTGTGTGTGGGTACGTGTGGGTGTGTGAGCAAATGCCAAAGTGCATGTATGTGTGTCTTACCCCTGTGACATCCATGACCTTGATTGCTGCCAACTGCCCCGTCTTAACATGGCAGCCCTGGTGGAAGAAGCAAAGGAAGTAAGTACAAGAAAAAAGGCAGAAATGTGAATGTTCATTTAATGCAACTTTTTCCAAGAACGCAGCACATTAGCACATTTGCTTCCTCATTTGCTTTCAGTCATCACACTGAACTTAAAACATTTAGATTCAACAAGAAATAACATTGTTTAAAGGAAAATCTGTAATTTCTGTAAAGATACAATCCGCGCGTTATCTTGATGAAATCTGTGGCAAACAATTCCATATAATAGGAAGGAATTTGCTCATTATAATTTGCAGGTCTAGCATATTTATTATCTTTTAACAGTGGAGTCTGGGAAGTTGAAGCGACAGAAATGGAAAGACACATCATAAATCATCCTTGCTGTCACTCTAGCCATGGGAATTGCAAATAATGGTCAACAACACGTATCTGTTTCTGAGAGAAATAAAGACTACCAATCAGCAGACCTTGAATGTTGCCGAATATCAAGGCTAGGCAGACGCCTGGGGGAGCTACGAGGCGAGAAAACAGGAGATTGGAAGCTGAGGGGCAAATGAAAGGCCCAAGTGGTTTGTTTGCAACAGAGCATCTGTGGCTGTGATTAACTAATGAAGCTAACAGGGCTAAAGATGCTAAAACCACTGACGGCTATTACTTTCACCTATCTTAACTCAGCTGATTAGAATGTTATTGTCTGCCCAAATGCCTAGCAGCACTAGCCCAAACACACACACACACACACACACATACACACACACACACAAAACAAGGGCAGGACTGTTCTGCTGGTAGAATTGTTATAAACCAGATGGCATTCAGGGCCTGGCTCTAAAGCACCTCCTGAGGGCTTTAATCGAAGGGTCATTCTGATAACAAGCTGTAGCAAATACACATGCTAGCAATGCTTTGGTAAGAGTAGTGCCAAATTCCTTTCATATCAAAAATCCTTGAAAGAGTAGTTGTCAAACAGCTAACAGATCATCTGCAGAGGAATGGTTTATTTGAAGAGTTTCAGTCAGGTTTCAGAGTTCATCACAGCACAGAAACAGCTTTATTGAAGGTTACAAATGATCTTCTTATGGCCTCTGACAGTGGACTCATCTCTGTGCTTGTCCTTCTTGACCTTAGTGCAGCATTCGATACTGTTGACCATAATATTCTATTAGAGCGATTAGAACATGCTGTAGGTATTACAGGTATTGCACTGCAGTGGTTTGTATCATATCTATCTAATAGACTCCAATTTGTGCATGTAAATGGAGAGTCCTCTTCACACACTGAGGTTAATTATGGAGTTCCACAGGGTTCGGTGCTAGGACCAATTCTGTTTACATTATACATGCTTCCCCTAGGCAGCATCATTAGAAGACATAGCATACATTTTCACTGCTATGCAGATGACACCCAGCTCTATCTGTCCATGAAGCCAGATAACACACACCAATTAGTTAAACTGCAGGAATGTCTTAAAGACATAAAGACTTGGATGGCCACTAACTTTCTGCTTCTTAACTCAGATAAAACTGAGGTCATTGTACTCGGCGCTGAAAAGCTTAGAAATATGGTATCTAACCAGATTCTTACTCTGGATGGCATTACCTTGGCCTCCAGTAACACTGTGAGGAACCTTGGAGTCATTTTTGACCAGGATATGTCCTTCAACGCACATATTAAACAAATATGTAAGACTGCGTTCTTCCATTTGCGCAACATCTCTAAAATTAGAAATATCCTGTCTCAGAGTGACGCTGAAAAACTAGTTCATGCATTTATTACTTCCAGGCTAGACTACTGCAATTCATTATTATCAGGATGTCCAAAAAACTCACTGAAAAGCCTTCAGTTAATCCAAAATGCTGCAGCAAGAGTACTGACAGGGACTAGAAGGAGAGAGCATATTTCTCCTGTTTTGGCTTCCCTTCATTGGCTTCCTGTTAAATCCAGAATTGAATTCAAAATCCTGCTCCTCACATACAAGGTCTTAAATAATCAGGCCCCATCTTATCTTAATGACCTTGTAGTACCATATCACCCTATTAGAGCACTTCGCTCCCGCTCTGCAGGCCTACTTGTTGTTCCTAGAGTATTTAAAAGTAGAATGGGAGGGAGAGCCTTCAGTTTTCAGGCCCCTCTTCTGTGGAACCAGCTTCCAGTTTGGATTCAGGAGACAGACACTATCTCTACTTTTAAGATTAGGCTTAAAACCTTCCTTTTTGCTAAAGCATATAGTTAGGGCTGGACCAGGTGACCCTGAATCCTCCCTTAGTTATGCTGCAATAGATGTAGGCTGCCGGGGGATTCCCATGATGCATTGAGTTTTTCCTTTCCAGTCACCTTTCTCACTCACTATGTATTAACAGACCTCTCTGTATTGAATCGTATCTGTTATTAATCTCTGTCTCTCTTCCACAGCATGTCTTTATCCTGTCTTCCTTCTCTCACCCCAACCGGTCGCAGCAGATGGCCGCCCCTCCCTGAGCCTGGTTCTGCCGGAGGTTTCTTCCTGTTAAAAGGGAGTTTTTCCTTCCCACTGTCGCCAAAGTGCTTGCTCATAGGGGGTCATATGATTGTTGGGCTTTTCTCTGTATCTATGAAGCGCCTTGAGGCGACATTTGTTGTGATTTGGCGCTATATAAATAAAATTGAATTGAAATTGAATTGAAAAATTATAGCTTAAAGTTGGTGCTTGCATTGCTTTGCAGTTCATTTGCAGGAGTGATTTTACAGTCTCTGCACCCTGTTATTGGTCATTAGTCACTCTCACTGCTTCACATTGTATTTTCGTGTTGTTTTAGCAGATCAGTTGAATCCACTGGCTCGCCAAAACTCACTTTACCTGATTAAAATCTTGAGAGCTTTCACTGTTTGAATGAGATTTGGATGTTATTCAACAGTGAAATAATGTTGATGGTCAACAAAAGGCGTATAAATAAAGTTGTGTTACTCAATAGGTCGACTGATGTTTAGGTGGATTCCAAATAAACTTCTGCTGAAGACTGATCTAAGGATGAAAGTATGATATCAGTGTTATATAATATAATATATAATCATTCACAGATCATTTCTGTCACCACTTCAAAGGGCACCGCAGTATGTTTCCATTTGAGAAAGCGATATTAAGAGCTATATGTGGCAACAAAACGCTGGTACATTTTATGGGATCCCACAAGATGACAGCCAATATTGTTAACATTATTATATGCTATCAGCTGAGGTCCCTGAATGAGGGAATATTAATTCCAGGAGTTGAATTTTTTATTACACAACTATTCTGGGACTGGAAAAAAACTCTTTTAAACTTGCTGATTTATTGCTGAAAAGAAAGTTGGGATTTGAATATGATAATTCATTGTGTCACAATTCAGCACCACACAATGCAAACTAAGCACCACTGGATGGTTGAACGGTGTGATCGGCCTCTTTTTCTCGCTTTCACACACACACATACACACTCATATATAAATATGCAGTTCAGATTCTGTGAGAGTAAAAGAGCTGGAAAGATTGACCAGGGATTTCTCATTAGGATCAGACTGCCCCAATTCCACAAGCACAAGGACTGGCTTTGTTGAAGACCAACAAAGGAATTACAGCCACTTACAAACCAGAAACCCTCTCTCACACGCTCACACACACGCACTTCGACACACACAGAAAGCATAATAAGAGCTCCCTTTTTTCTACTACTCACACTGACAGAAAAACTCTTGCAAACACCCACACATGTGCACACAAAGACATGGTGAGTGCGGGAGAGAGAATGATTGAGGGAGTTACGAAGTGGCTGAGAGGGCAAGAGAGAGAACGTGTCAAATACATAGTGGACATGGATATCATCAGAGCTGGATAAAGATTCATTACTCCGAGCCACCTTGACTGCCTCCCTCCCTCCACTTCTCCTTTTTCCTGCAGCAGTAATGCCATCCAGCCTTATTAAATGACCTAGTGTGAAAGGAGCAACAGAAAAGAATTAGCACAGCCTGTTCATCTTCATCTCCTGCTCTGTCTTTGTCCTCTCCCGTTCATTTATTTGCCAATTCAGAAATAGGCTGGGGCTGGGCTATAATAGTATTACCAGATTAGGTAACATGACGATGTGTGAATAACATTATCTAAAGAATAAGGAAAAACAAAGGTAAAGTAATAAAACCATTAGTTAATTGGCTGTTTCATCAACAACATGCCAGGCATATACAGTGGGGCAAAAAAGTATTTAGTCAGCCACCGATTGTGCAAGTTCCCCCACTTAAAATGATGACAGAGGTCAGTAATTTGCACCAGAGGTACACTTCAACTGTGAGAGACAGAATGTGAAAAAAAAATCCATGAATTCACATGGTAGGATTTGTAAAGAATTTATTCGTAAATCAGAATGGAAAATAAGTATTTGGTCACCTCAAACAAGGAAAATCCCTGGCTCTCACAGACCTGTAACGTCTTCTGTAAGAAGCTTTTCTGTCCCCCACTCGTTACCTGTATGAATGGCACCTGTTTGACCTCATCATCTGTATAAAAGACACCTGTCCACAGCCTCAACCAGTCAGACTCCAAACTCCCCCATGGCCAAGACCAAAGAGCTTTCGAAGGACACCAGGAAAAGAATTGTAGACCTGCACCAGACTGGGAAGAGTGAATCTACAATAGGCAAGCAGCTTGGTGTGAAAAAATCAACTGTGGGAGCAATCATCAGAAAATGGAAGACATACAAGACCACTGATAATCTCCCTCGATCTGGGGCTCCACGCAAGATCTCATCCCGTGGGGTCAAAATGATCATGAGAACGGTGAGCAAAGATCCCAGAACCACACGGGGGGGACCTGGTGAATGACCTGCAGAGAGCTGGCACCAAAGTAACAAAGGTCACCATCAGTAACACACTACAACGGCAGGGAATCAAATCCCGCAGTGCCAGACGTGTTCCGCTGCTGAAGCCAGTGCATGTCCAGGCCCGTCTGAAGTTTGCCAGAGAGCACATGGATGATACAGCAGAGGATTGGGAGAATGTCATGTGGTCAGATGAAACCAAAGTAGAACTTTTTGGTATAAACTCAACTCGTCGTGTTTGGAGGAAGAAGAATACTGAGTTGCATCCCAAGAACACCATACCTACTGTGAAGCATGGGGGTGGAAACATCATGCTATGGGGCTGTTTTTCTGCCAAGGGGACAGGACGACTGATCCGTGTTAAGGACAGAATGAATGGGGCCAAGTATCGTGAGATTTTGAGCCAAAACCTCCTTCCATCAGTGAGAACTTTGAAGATGAAACGAGGCTGGGTCTTCCAACATGACAATGATCCAAAACACACCGCCCGGGCAACAAAGGAGTGGCTCCGTAAGAAGCATTTGAAAGTCCTGGAGTGGCCTAGCCAGTCTCCAGACCTCAACCCCATAGAAAATCTGTGGCGGGAGTTGAAAGTCCGTGTTGCTCGGCGACAGCCCCAAAACATCACTGCTCTTGAGAAGATCTGCATGGAGGAATGGGCCAAAATACCAGCTACTGTGTGTGCAAACCTGGTAAAGACCTATAGTAAACGTTTGACCTCTGTTATTGCCAACAAAGGTTATGTTACAAAGTATTGAGTTGTATTTTTGTTATTGACCAAATACTTATTTTCCACCCTGATTTACAAATAAATTCTTTACAAATCCTACCATGTGAATTCATGGATTTTTTTTTCACATTCTGTCTCTCACAGTTGAAGTGTACCTCTGGTGCAAATTACTGACCTCTGTCATCATTTTAAGTGGGGGAACTTGCACAATCGGTGGCTGACTAAATACTTTTTTGCCCCACTGTAAATAGTTGCCGATTCCTCTCCTTTTTTTCTTTTCTTTTCTGTTTTATATAATTTGGGTTTTGAACTGCTAGTTGCACCACACGTGCAATTAAAGTATCTTAAGTTCTGGGAACTTCCGAGAGAGACGGGTTAAAGCAGTATTTCAACATTATGATATATTACTTATTTGCTTTCTTGCCAAGAATTTGATGAGAAGATGTGTGCCACTCTCATGCCTGTACATTAAATTTAGAATCAAAGCTAGGAGCCAGGCTAACTTAATTTAACATCTTGAAATGGAGGGAACAGTTAGCTTGGCTATTAGACCTAAAAGATATTCCTAAGCTGTGTAAAAATCAATAATCAGTCCAACATGTCTGTGCGTTAATTACTTAGTAGAATATTAGCGACATATTAGCCAGTACAATGTAAAACCACAGATTATTGGTTTTGCATTTCTGGTTGCGTGCATAAAACACAGAAGACACAAAAATTTAATTATCGAGTATTTGATGTGTTGTTCTCGAAGCTGTCATGTGAATGTTGTTTATGCAAGATATCCTTTCATTATGTATTGTGAAGCATAGCATTCGTTTAAGCAGGCCACTACTTCAAGCTCAAATGTAATTCCAGGGCATCAGTTGATCTTGATGCAAGCCCGCGTCAGTTGATGTTTCAGATGATACCAACATATCCACCTAGCAAATCTCTTAAATGGCACGCAACATGCTTTAGTCTGCCTACGGTTGCTGCACATCTGCAAACCATTATGCAACCCACCTCCACCCCAGCTCCTCTTTTTTATGTGGTGTCTGACTTCACTGTCACTGATGTCGTCGGAGCAACATTCTGTTTACAATGCTTGGTTTGGGGTGCTGGTGCTCCGATGTGACATTGGTTTTGAATTAAGCTTTTTTGAGCTTTGATAATCAGCAGCTGCAGCCCTTACGATGATAAATATTGGAAAAAGAAAGAGTATTAAATTGATGTTTTTAGCCTTCTTCCTCTTTCTTTCTCAGAGGGATGGCCCACTCTCTCTCTGATCTGTCCCATTCAGAAAGACAAGCGCTGAGCCCGAGAGGCTTGTTCATCCCTTCCTCCACTCATGTGTTGACTGCTTTTCTTTTCTGACCTAGATCTACAGTTTCTCGCTCTATCTACCTCACTCTCTTTTATCCCTGTGGCTCTCTCTCTCTCATTATCTTACCCGCTTAACTTCTCACAATCTCCTCTTTATGCCTTTCATTATTTTTTCACGTCCTTCCTGTAAATTTGTCGTTTATTTTTCCTTTGTATGTTTCTTGGATTTTGTTCTCTTTCATGCCTCACAGCTCAGCCTAGTGACCTATGAAAAGCAGGTTGAACATGAGCATGACTGAGCTGAACGGTAATGCGAACAAAATACCGTTCAGTTTTGAATCTGACAGGAAAATATGACATGAGCAGAACCTTGCTTGTGCTAATGCATGTAGAACCTTCTTCAAACCACAGGAGGTAGTTCACTGAGGTGGGCCTGGGTGTGCATGTAAAATGAGGATATACCGCTGCTTCTGCACACAAACACTTTCATCTAGTTGATCTATTCAGTCATAATACAGAGAATACTTGATAATGAACTTAAACTGAATACATTACTCATCTAAATTAGACAGGAAAGTATCTTTACTTTGCTCAGTATGTCCATAACACATTTTTCTTCCTTTTTCAATCCTGTGGAGCTATTTTGACCGCGTATGAAAGCAAAACATCTGTCACTCACACACAAATCCACATGGAGCTGTGATGCCGCTAGGCCAGGTGTGTTTGAGCGATAACAGCCTAAATCGACTACGTTTATTCCGCTTGGATGACCGCGCTGTGATGGAGACAGCAAACTGATACCAAACTGATCTCCAATCAGCCTTTAGGTGGTCACATGATGAAGGACTTGGCATCATCCCTCCAGGTCAGCGGTTGATGAACTATTGTATAAGCTGGAAATTCAAAATAGGGCGACTGTTCTTTTTGACGGATCGACCAAACAAACTGAGGGAATAATTTTAAAAATCAAAGCTTCTTACTCTTAATTTGTGTCAATTTGTAAAACTGTTTGTCATCTCCTATGACAGCAGCACAGATCATGATTCATTTTGGCGAAAAAGTTGGAAAATGCATCTAGAACAACTGAGAGGAGAGGTAAATTTAAGTAAATTATGCTGCAAACAATAATGATTTTTCAAATGATTGATTTGGCTTTTTAAATAAAATGCCAACCACAACAACTGCACCCCAAGACTAAACTAAACTACATGCTTACTCAGACTAGGAAAATTCTTTGTTAACCCATCCCTCCATCCATCCATCCATCCATCCATCTTCTTCCATTCGTAGTGGAAAATGCACCTCATAAGGAAAAGCTTCTTGTTTTTCAGCAACTTGGTTTTCAATATCAGGACTAGTATAATCCGGTGTACATAAAAGCATCTTATCCTTATATGTTTTAGCATCTTTACTTAACAACACTGTTATTTTCTTTAATGTGAATTTTTCCAATTTAATCTGTTGTCCCAAATAGACAAGATGCAACCACATAACTAAAAAACTCATAAAACATAAAACAGTGCAGTACTTAAAACTCCATCAGCATGACATTATGAACCACATCAATATGTCAAATACAATACATACAAGACAATTACTGGTGGTAACTGGTGATGTTGACTTAGCCCAGGCAGGTTTAAGCACTCCAAAAGATCCTCCCATGTTTCTAGGAATGAAATTCCACTTCCACTACTTTACCTGAGAACACTCTTTGTCTGTGTCCTAATTTTTTGTAGCTGCTGAGAATTATAATGGACTGATTTGGCTAACCATTCACCATGCTGTCTTTAAGTTCATAGTGTCACAAAAAAGGAAAAAACTCCCAACCAATCATACGTCTGATAACTAATCGCTTTCTCATCTCTTGGGCTTTATTTTCCATGTTCATGTGCAGCACCGGGGAGGTGTCAGCCTGACAGAGCACACCAATTCCAGTAATTATCATCAATACATAATTGTGATTACTTACTGCTGCCAAGTAATGGTAAAATGCAGTGAAGGATTTGCAGCGTATGGAGAAAGATCTTATGTGTATGTTTGTGTGTTAGGATTCTCTTTATATTCTTTTGCTGTTATAAGTAGCTGAATGTTGACAAGCACAAACGCACATACTGCAGAAGGAAGTATTTCTTCACCGGTTTTAGTTTGCAGCCTCAGCGAGGGGACACAAACCTGGTAGCTAATGCCAAAACACAGTCCGATACTGAATCTTGTGATGCCCAAGACATGTGTGTTTGAGACTGTGCGTGCACGTGTATATTTTATTTCTTTGTGTGTGCATCTCTGCCCTTGCCAAGTCAGTCACACAGACGAGACCCACACACACACACATACACAAACACCTCTACAACTCAGGACACATTTACTATGCAGGACACTTCCTGTCGTAGCCTAGCAACGGTCTAAGTTGGCACGGATAAAGTGAACACGATGCTAAAATATACGGAGACACTCGCATGCTCAAATACAAAGACACAAAGGGAGACGACAAAGGATAAGTATCTTTAGTCGTGTTCCGGGAGATTGTTTCTTTAGAAGAAGAGTTCAGGTGGGATAAAGCGTGAGGGAGAGAGAGTGGAAGAGGACGTGCTGAGGAGAGCGACATTTCATGCTGCCTCTGTCCCTGTGGCCAAGCTGCAAGGTCAGGAGAAGGCATCCATATTTTCTTTTTGATGACAAAATGAGCTATGTAATATTTTAAGAAATAAGGCTATATTTTTCTAAATGATTATTATTTAACATTTATATTAATACTTTCAATGCAGTTGCAAACTTTAATTTATTTCAGAAAAAAATAAAAATCAACTTGGACACTTGACAGCTACTTAAGGAGGCTGTTGGCACGTTTAATATTGTGACTATAGAGTGTAGCCTTTGGATGTGAAAAGTGAAGCCAATATTCCTTAAAGCTCCATTCCTTCTGGTTGCAAAAAGAAATCCACTTGTGCAGATGTATTCTGAATGAGAGCATGAAAAAACAACCGTCCTGTTCACGCCATCTATGACCCGAGAAAACAGTTTTCTAATGAGCTTACAGTATGGACCAAACTGTTAGTTCTCATTTTTAATGAATACAAAACTGTTTATTTTGTCAACTTTGGTCCTGTGTACACTAAAACCATTAAGGAAGAGACAGTTAGTGACCATCCAGCAACCACGGGTCAGAGGAAAAAATGTGTATTTTCTGACCGGTTGCTGGAGGTTGCTTTCTGTCGCTGGGCGAAATTGGTCGAAAAAAAAGATGCTAGATGAAAAAGTTTGCTTGAAAGACCTTAACTTCTCTGCAAACATTCATCATCTGAGTCTTCACTTCCTCTTTAACTTGAAAAATGCAACGCAAACGAGAAATGGAGAATGTTCACCTTCAAAGTAAAAGTTATGCCTTACCACTGCATTGCCCACATTTCAAAAACCTTTACTTGGAAGACAAACTGTCTCTGTTTTTGTTTTGCATTACACTTTTCACAGTTCCACTACAGGTTGGTGGGTAGTTTGTGAGCGTTGACATTACAGATAACCGCAGCAACCTTCCAAGAACCAAAGATTTCCCAAAGAAGTTTTATGTGCAGCACCATGTACCTCTTTGTGACCAATTCCACAACAGTGAATGCAATCAACCTACAAAACCCCCCAGCCAACCACTCACAGAATATAAATATTTCAACCAGTGGTTACCAGATGGACATTAACTAATCTTTATGCCTGTTTCGTTTGTTTTTTACTTTGCTCACTGATATTTCACACAACTTAACACAGGGTCAAAGTCTCCTTTTTCCATTTTTTGAAAGACTGAGTAATGAAAGGTGAGGCCGCCATGGTTCTACAACCTGGATCTGTCATTTTCTTCCAAGGTATATAAATAAGTAAACATTCTGCATATGCTAAAGCATTCGAATGCATGCGCACTAAACAGGAAACAGATTGCCGTCTCTTTGTAACAAGGAAATGGGTCAGGCCATAATCCTAATCTGTGCCGTTATAGTAATCCACACAAATAAACACAGACTTTAGGAATTGCTTCAGCTATGCATTGTGTCATAGCGCAGGGCCTGTTTGCATAGTAACAGCATCTTAAGGGAGAAGGTGTGAATGGTGTGCACCAGGACTATCACCGTGTGCATGTTTCTTTGTGCTTGTTTTGTCTGATGTAGAGGTGCCCCCCACTTCACACACACACACACACACACACACACACACACACACACACACACACGCACACACACACACACACACACACACACACACACCAAAGTGAGGCATTCTCAGGGTTGAAGGATTTCGGATAACCAGTGTTTCAGTCTGTACCTTTATATCAACGCCCACTGGTTTTATTACAATCCCATCCTGTTCAGCAGAAGGTGCTGGAGCTATGAGGCAGACTAAAAGCCACTTTTGGCTAACGAACATTACAAACACAGTTCTGCTGGAAGGCTCCCAAAGAAATAAAGGGGCAATACTCCCAGACACACCTCATTGCAGTTCAAACACCTGCAATCATTCCGCATTCGCACGTGATCACACAGAAACACACACACAGAAGCATCTCGCATACACACAACGCGCAGAAGACGGTGTCGTGAAATCAGTGAGGCAGTAAATAAAAGTGACAAAGGCCTCCATTCCAATCTACTCCTGCACTACCCAGGAAATACAGAAGCACCCCGAGGCTGTGCTCACACTCAGGCATGAGAAAGAAAAAGAGGAGAAAGACAGATTGAGATGAAAGAAGCCATAACAAGAGCCAGCAAATGTGAGGAAAACATACCATAGCACAGATTTTGTAGAGAACAATTATTAAAGGAACTAAGGTGAAGGTGATGAGGGAAAGAAAGATGAGCGCAACGATCTGTAGAATAGTTTAGAAGCTATTATTGATGGGTGGTGGAATACAGCTAATTTGAATTTTGCGTTAGGAATCCTGCAAGTGTTGATTTCATTCTGAATGAACCACTGTTAACATCTAAAGCCTACTGAAGCAATAATTTATCAGTAGTCTGAAATATAGCCGCTTATTAACCTGCCTGCTCACAGTACAGCCAGCTAATTAACAAGCTAGTAGAAACAAACACGAAAAACAACCTAATCTGGGTTCAGGGAAAGGATTCATACTGCCTCATAATGACAAATACACTCACACTAAATAGTTTAAAATGATCGCAAACATATTTGACACTGCCTATGACCTGTGAGTGTGTATATTTATTTTGGTATCTGTGCATACATGTCAGAAAATAGTCAAAGCTTAGCCTTATCATAATACCTGCTTTGATGTGACGAACTAGGTAAACACTAACAGAATAACCCTCCAGTAAGAGGTTATTCTGTTAGTGTTTACCTAGTTCCTTGTTTATGGTAGACAGACTCAGATTGACTGAAACACAATTTCCCACATACACAAATGTAATGTACACAAATGCTTTATTTAGCTTTCTGTTGTTAAAATCCAACCAAATAACTGCTTGACCTTGTCTCTGAAACGGATCTAAAACGATCCGATCTTAATCAAACATAAATTCATTCATCCATACACCCACTTATCTCTCATTTCAAATAAAACTGCTGAAATCTTTTTAAATTTGGGAGGAAACACTTCTCCCTCTAAATGCAACTGCTGTCAAACAGGCAAGAAAAGAGAGAGTAAGTGATTCGCAATGTGCCCAAGCGAGGGAGAAGGGCTGCTGTGAAGAGGAGAAGCGGCAGGTTCAGCACTTCGGCATCACGCTCCAGCAGCTCTGGAGGTCAAAGGAACAGCCAAGCTGATTTACTGTGCAGGCTGAAGGTGAAAGAGAGATAGGAAGAAACAGATGAGCGAGGGTATGGAGGACAGAACACATGAAGAGAAAAAGCATTTTAGATGAAAAGCAGTTAGAGTGGAAAAACAGAGAAAATGCAGCTAAAGGCCATAAAAAGGAGAAGACACAACAAATGAAGGATAATAGAGAGTGAGGGCTGGTATAGCTTTTTGATTTACCTATTGATGAACATTTCAAGTGGCGAAAAAGTTGCTTTAAGCTCAATGACAGTATCAGTGAAAAGGAGGCTGATCTATAACTGGGAAATATACAGTAGAAAGAGACAGACTGGGAAAGAAAAGCAAAGACAGAACGAGAGATTGTTATTGACATCAGCTATGGCTAATTGACTCTGGTCTGGGCAGCAGGAGTGCATTGTGGGTAAGTGGGACGTGTGGCCTTGGGGAAGACAGAGAGAGGATGTAGGCTAATGAAAACACTGCCAGGTGTGAGTTTGTGTGTGCGTGAGTGTATCTCTGTATATGGTAAAAACAAGCACATCTGCTGGCCCCACAGTAACATCCACTTCAGTCACGGTTCACAGTTCATTCATAATGACTCCAGAGACTGAAGCACATGTGTGTGTGTGAGAGAGAGAGTGTGTGTGGAAAAACAGCAGAAATTACAGTAAAACAGTTATATTGAAACAGAGTGACAATGGAAACCACAACAACACCACCACCAGGGACATGTGTTATATATAGCAACAGGCAGACACAAACACACACATATTCAAGTAGTGTACACAAAAAAAACAAAACAAATTACACCTGAGCTGCATGTGCTTCCAGCTGTGACCCTCTGCGAGCAGTATTGACACTAATCCTGCCATTCAGCACGACATTCTTTTACATTTACACGTCACTCTGTAGTTGCACATGTCAGCCTGTTATCACACTACCAGCAGCTTATAAAACACGACTGTAGCCTATACATCTTTTAGGGGAGTCAGAGGATGATTATAATTTCTCATTACCACTGAGCTTATGGTGGATGCTAAATCTATGAACATCTACAGTGTGATTTGCAATGAATTACATTTATACCCAAATAAAACACTCACATTACAAAAATATTGTATTATACTAAGCTGCCTGGCATCTAGTCAAACTAGAACATGTCACGGTAAAGTGTAATTATTGATCAATCATTCAGTTTTTACATATTCCTTTAGATAAAATAAAAGGAATTTAAATCTTGTAAGAATACACTGTCACAATGGTGAAAACAAACATGGAAATAGGTTTTCCTGATTCAGCAACAAGGCTGGTTCCAGCTTCTTAAAGGGGATTTGTGCTTTTTCTTTGTTTTTATGATTTGGGCTTGGCAAAACAAGCTCTAGACATTATCTTGAGCTCTCTGACATTACTTACCATTATACCCCAAAACCAAAAAAAAATCACCATTTGCAGAATGTGCAAAATAAAAAGACAAAATAAAAAAAAAAGGCCATATATTTTAAACTTAATTCTATCTCCAACCGCGCCAGTGAAAGTGTTTTTGATGTGATTAGTATCAGAAGGAAATTCATAAATCTTCAATTAACCCAAATATTTGGCATTCAGATTACAAACCTGTTAACTTCACAATCAATACTTGATAGTTAACCTTTGTTAAAAATCAACTGAAATGGAGCGGAAGGCACATTCCCCACAACACGTAATGCCAACCACTCATATGTCGTGTTGCCAATTTTAGCACGATCCAAGAACGACTAGTTTCAAAGAGATACAAACTGTATATGTGTATATGCTTGCTTTTGCTTGATCTTCTTTCCTGCTGTGAAACACTAGCTGGAGGAGTTTAGAACATCAAACAAGAGGAGTAAATGAAGTCACTCCATCTATCATACTGTTTTGAAGTCTTTTATGCCAGACTTTCTTACTTCATGCTGCTTCTCTGAGATATGTGTGTTCCGTGTGTGCGCGCGTGTGTGTGTTAAAAAGGAGTCTGTGGCAAGCGTGCAGAGGGAAAAATCTCCCATGGTCCTTTGCTGCGTGACTTCCAGCAGATAAGGAAGATAAAAAAGAAACACCTTTGAAGTTTTATTCAGTTCCTTAAGAGGGCAGGGAGGGAGGAGGAGGAGGAGAAGAACCGGTTAGGGGAGCAAGAAGGCAGAGCACTGCAGGTAAAAAAACAACAACAAAAAAAAAACCACAACAAAAACAAAAACACAACAGGAGGAGGGAGAGAGAAAGTGATTAATCCTAATCTACGTTCTGTTTGTCTCTTTACATGCCAAGGTAACAAGATTAGCTGTGAAGACTTCACTGATGTCTGACCTGAATCTGTGCATCATTTTCAGGATAAGTGAAACCCCTGACATTTTCAGAAGAATACACACGACCTTGAGTGCTGAACACATGAAAGGAGCATACACAGTGACAAGAGGAAATGTCAGGCACTGCACGATCCTTGTATACACATTGATTTAGACACACGTACACCAGTGCAATAACCGGAAACCATGCAGGTGCTCTCTTTACAGCATCACTGTCACAGTGGGTGAGCATACACTAGAAAAGCCCACACGGCCCAGGTCCCCAACTGTCACGTCTTCTTCACTGTGTGTGTGTCTTTCAGACTGACTAGTGAATATTTAAAGAGGGTGCACAAAGCAGCAGCAGCAGCAGAGTGGATGTGTTCTGCCACCAAAGAGAAAAAGACTGGTCGCCTTCTTTCCACTTATTTTTACTGCTTCCTCACTGTGTGAAGACAGCAAAGTCACAGAGAGGGGAGGGGCCGATATGTGCAAACAACACACACACAAACACACGCAAAAGTATAAAATGGTTTACTGCTGTGAAGGCCAAGGAGACAGTTGATGAGATGATGGATATGGGTGTCACACATCCATGCATGTGTGTGAATGCGTGTATCAGTTTGCGCTCCTGCGACCGTGATATGATTAGTTGCCCTCTCTAGTTGTCCTTTTGCCCATCAAGCTGAAAAATCACTTTTCCCACGGGAATGGCAAGAAACTGTGATTAATCAATTAGCAGATCAATAATCCTGTCAGTCAATAAGGCAACCTGTCAGTTTCTTCCTATGTCCTTATAGTACCAAAAAGAGGTGAGGAGTCTTTCCTCATTTGGAAAAGTACAGCTGACATAAAATATTCACAGGCATCAGGAAGAAAGAAAAGAAGACGGACATAACAGAAGTATTATCAGTATAACAAGAGAGTGAGTGGAGGTGATGGCTAAATAAAGGGAATAAAAGTGGGGAATACAGATGAGGCACAGGGACAACAGTGAAATCTAAAGGAGGAAGCCGAGAGAGTGGAAGATGAAGAGAGAGGGAAGTGGAGAGAGAAGGTATTTAATTATTCAGCATTACCCATGTTCTCTATTTATGGCCCTTTTAAACCTGGCAGTAGAAGCTATATATATGCACATACTGTAGGCACACTGTCCCCCCTTAAGTAGAGTTCACTGGAGATGTTTCAACACAGAAAACAGAGGAAACAAAAGAATGAACGTGATTATATATTGATAAGAGAAATCCACAAAAGCAAAAGGATGAAAAGTAAGAGGATGTGCAGGCAGAGGAGGAAGAACTAGCAAACATAACCGCCATGGATCTCTCATGCGAGAGGAGTGAAGGCAGGGTAAAATTATTTTCTATCATTGGCTACGTCTCTAAACTATTTCTGCTGTCAAGGAAAATAGAACAAAAATGATAATGTGGATAGATAGTTTTTAATTGTGATAAGATTTTAGGCATATATAAGAAGGAAAGGAGTGAAAGAGAGATGGTGGAAGGAGAACTGAGAGCCAGATCTGTATCATTTAACTAGATGGAGTAATGGAATTGCTGATAAACCTGTTATCTCCTGCTCACAGGCACACAAACGTGGAACTATGTGGCACATTAGTGCCCTTCTTTAACCAATAATATAAAACAATGCTGCCATCACACACAAATGGATGCACAAAACCATGCATGCATAGTAAACCTATAGCTTCACTATGCACATAGTTCACCGAATACAATTTACTACAGCAGAATAAGGCAAACTCATTTTGTGTTTTTCTTGCTGTAGGAATCGAATTGAGAAAACACTCTTTTTTTTACTTTTTCTTATAATCTTTCTATTCAGTTAAAGTATAGATGTAAAAATGCCAGCTGCTCAGTAAAATGTAGCTCTTTTTTAGCTATTAACTGATGCATTTTTCACTCCATTCAAGAAGCTTATTAAAGTTTTAATAACCTCAAAGCTAGCCTTAATTTTTTTTTCGTCCATATGATTTTTTTTGCTTGTTATTTATGGTTTATTTGAAACTGTAGCACACCACAAATCAAGGCATAACTTGTTAACTTGTACTCTGTGATCACATAAACATCAGAAAAACTGGCCTCTGAGCAACTTGAATCTATTTTGGGAATCAAAACGAAGAGTCAAATCATTTTTGCAGTCTGTCTGACTCTTATCTTCTTCTGCTCTTTTCATCTGAGCGAAAAAAAAGGCAAACTGCACAGCACGCTGACAAGGATTCACTGATGCAGAACGGAGATACCACAGCTCTAAAGAATGATATTGTCCTGTGTTATTTTTCTCATATAACAAGTGTTTAAAATGATTCAGAACGAGCCAGAGCAATTCCACTTCACTAATACCCGCCAGGCTGAAGGTCAGTTTATCATCTCAGCGAGTCAGAGGTTCACCTGCTCAAAAAACGTTGATCCTCTTCCAGGCAGCCTGCCTGAAAGAGGAACCTCAGCTGTGTGAGAAATTTAAAATAGATGACATTTTTGCTCAAGTGACTCTGCTGCTTATCTCTGTGTATGAGACTGATCTTTCCTAGTTTAAGCTGTATTTATAGAGCACTGAACAGGATGATATTTGAAGTTGAATCTTTTTTTCTGCTATGTTTGTCCCTTTTATACAGCTATTATGACAGATAGGCCTTAATTTTTTTCATTAAAATTAAACTGGCTGTCCAAAATCGAAATATATGAGGATTCATATCACATATGAAAAAAGAAACTGGAAAGCCCAACAGCCAATTACCATTCTGAGAAGAGAAACACTTCAAACCTCATTATCATCCTAAATTTGATCCCATTGTTACAGTTTTCAACACGCAGCACAGTTTGCTTTGTAAGCATTTCCAGGCACATACTTTTACCACCAAGAGTAACCATTATTCTCAAGCCATTTGTCATTAAATTTGCATTCCCCCACTTCCATACAGTAACAAAGAGGAATGGCTAGCAAGCCCGTTTTCCTAATCATAATATTCCAGCCTGGCACTGAGCCTGTGATTCTTTTTTTAGCCACAAAATAAGCTAATTTATCAAATCAGCTTAATTGTTAAATAAATACAGGTGAGTGGGACTGTAAAGTATAGCCTTAACAAAGCACTCACATTGTGTGAGGTAAATGTGTATCAGAGGGGGGAAAGCGGCATGTGTGTGTGTGTGTGTGTGTGTGTGTGTGTGTGTGTGTGTGTGTGTGTGTGTCATGGAAAATTTCTTGGTCAAGTGACTGAAAAAGTTTAAGACCAACATGGACTTGAAGTTTCAAACAATATTTTTATTATTATTATTTATTTATTTGTAGACTAAAAAAATAAAGATTCTACTGGTTATTATTATTTCTATGTTTTTCGTCCTTTCTGGCTCTTACAAACAACCACACACACATATGTGGATAAGCATGTCTGACCTTTGTCTGACCTTTCATTTGGTTAAATAGGCTCCTCTCCATCACCACCTGACCTTAAGTCTCTGGTTCATTAGACACGTCCTCAAGCACACAAAATACATGCACTGAAGGCTTTCAGAGTCAGAGGCTGTCCACATGTTTTATCGGTCCATATATTTAAACATATTTATTCCAACTAGGGGTCATTAAACAGAGTGACACAGGCTGCTTCCCTATCCTGCAGAGAGGCAAAATAAAGCAGCAGAATCAGGAAAAGGAAGCAAGGAACAGAGAACGACAGGCTGTCATGAAGAGAAGAGGAAGCTCA
The DNA here is from genome assembly GCF_963576455.1 of Neolamprologus multifasciatus. NCBI lineage: Eukaryota > Metazoa > Chordata > Actinopteri > Cichliformes > Cichlidae > Neolamprologus > Neolamprologus multifasciatus. The sequence goes on along the minus strand of NC_140457.1, from coordinate 11,234,421 downwards.
GACGGTGACATGGACTGAGAGATTCTGTTTAAATAACTGCGGGAAACAGCTGAGCCCATCTGACAACAAAAAGCACAAACCACAGTGATGTCACAAATGCAGACCGACTTAGCACGAGTACTTCCTGTGTCCCAGAAAAACCTCAAAAGGTTAAAGCATTGCTGAGATATGAGAGGTCTAAAAACAGTAAAGAGAGTAAAGTGTTATTTAAAGGGACAAGAAAAATTAGCAGGTTATCGTACTTTTACACATCTACAGTTTCACCACAGCTGTGGGGTTTCTTTTATCTCCTGTATTATGCTCCTTCATTTACATTGTCTTTCTTTGTTTCACGCGAGCTACTTGCAGAGGCTAAATAAAAAACTGATAAGAATGAGGCGCGTGCTATCAGAACGACATTCTTAGTGTATATAAGTCTCACCTTGTACACCTGCCCATATGTGCCATTTCCCACCAGCTCAACCAGCTCAAAGATGCCGACGGGATCCTGTAAAATCAAAGAAAAGACAGTAGAATGGTTAGAATACAGACACTCAGCTCTGCATAACCTTAAAAACAAACTCAGATTGTTTGAATGCAATAAGGTATGGCATATGTTTGCACAGAAAAGCCTTCAGCTGGTCTAAGTCTTAGGTACAGGAAGAGACAGCTTCACAGCTGCCAGATGAATTGTCTAGAAATTTTAATCAGATGGTGATCAGAGATGAGTCTAAAGAGAAGCAAATGAGCGGTGATATGGGGGTTTAAGTAACTTTACATCCAGCGCCATCATCAAAAAAAGGGATTACATTCTCTCCAGCCTTAGCTTCATGTTGTGTTTATTGCTCAGTGATAAATGTTAGCATGCTAACAGACAAACTATATCTACTTAACATCAACATACTGTAATTCTGAGCATGCTAGCATGTTGATGTTGCATGCAGCGTTGAGTCTTTTAATCCATATTACAACAGTGGACATGTATTCTAAACAGTGCAAGTAGTTTAAATGAGCAGTAATGTCTCAGTAAAGATCCCAGAGTGTTGATACACTATTCTGAAATGCAGTGCTGGATTGCTTTAGGCATGCATCCAGACTAGCTAATAATTTAAGCCCACAGTCGCTAGGTTGCCAACACAACTCAACGCATCTTTGAAAAGGAGCAGCTTGAACTGAGCATAAAACCCACTGACCCTGTGCACACACACACACACACACACACCTCCCCCTTCCTTTCTGCTGCACGTTGCTACGGCATTCCAACAATAGCTGGCATTTACCCTCTCCTTCCTTCTCTCTCTTTCTTTCTCCCTGTCTCTTTCACACTCTCTCTGCTCCTCCAGCTTCTGTTTTCCAACCAGCTGAAGTCCATCTATGTCTGTCTCACTCTTTTATCTGCACTTTGCTCTCATTCCAACAGTGAATGAGGTTCAGAGTTCCAGAAACACTGAGGTCCTTTTACCAGCTTTACCAGCTTTTCTCCCCGCCGCTGTCATTCACAAGTTTGATAAATGTGGCCATCATTCATCAATACATCAACTGTCCTCAACCAGAACGCTGGAGCTATTCTTGAGGTTTTATTCACTCGACATGTTCATGATGACAACACAATAAACCATGTAATCTTACAATGATAGTTCCCACTTTTGAAAATGTCATTACCAGCTCACTGGAATGTGGATTACAGTATGTTACAGCCAACTCTACTGGGTATTCAAATAAATCTTTGATCCGTTTTTTATATTCCATTCTTCTTTTAGAGCAAAAGAAGATGTTTAAAAATGTGATTCTTCAACTGGGGGCAAAGCTAAAGGCTTATTTCATTGCTGATTCACCAAAAATAAACTGCACTATTATGTAGATCTACACTGGGACTCATACAAACCTAAAGAACAGAGAGTTTTACACAATACTCCTTTCTCACAGACAATTCCCCTCTCAATAATACATCTTTTTTTATTTCTATTGTGAACAGCCACACATGTATTCTATTTGCATCCTTGTCCCTCTTTTCTAACCTTATCACTTCCGTCTTGCATTAGCAGTTCATCTATTTTTTTTATCACGTACTTTCTCTTTCTCACTGTTTGCACTTCACATTCATATCATGTCTGTGAATTTTCAATTGAACTTGCAGCTAACTTTGCTGGCTTGACACGTGCGCTACCACAGTGCTAGTGAACCACATGCCACAGATAAAAAAAAGATTTTCCTCTGATGTTAAACAGGTAACGCTATAGCCTATTTTAAGGGGTTTGCATAAATCTTGCATCCATGTTAAGACTTCTAAAGTGCATTTTCTCCTTCTTCTGTTCTTCTGTCTCAACTTCCCCCTCTTCCTTCTCAGTGTCTCTGCCTTTCCCCATCCCTCCCTTTGTCTCTCTCACTCTGTCTCCATATGTTTGTTTCTGTTGGTCTCAGCAGACCTGTCAACCTGTCAGCTGTTTCTGAAGACAGGGCCTTGCGCTTTTCTTGTTCCCTTCTTCCTGTTTTCTGTCGTTTTTCACCACTCCGTTGTGTTCTGCAGACGCCAGCACACACACATGCGCTTTTCCTCGTACACAAACGCACGCGCACACATCGCAAAACTCATTCTCTCACTTTCTGTCTCAAGTACATCCTCCCGCTGTCTAGCTCTCTCACACTCTCAAAACTACATGCACACAAAAACACACACACTGTGCCAATAGCACACTCCTACACAGGGATAGTGTTCAAATGTTCTAACAAGTATGAGTGGGCACAAAATGATGAGTGTATGTCTAAGTAAATGCTTGTGCACGTGAAAGAGAGAAAGTTAGAGAGAGACTGCTAGTTGCTTTTAACAGTGCTAACATGGGCATTCTGAGTGTGCATGTGACCGGTGTTGCCAGCTTATAGAGGTAGATTATTTCACCGTTTACTTTCTTTATCTCTCACTACTTCTGTGTGTGCATCTCCGTGTGTGTGTTTGACAGCTGTGTGAATCAACTCTCAGAGCTGCAAACAAAGTTCTGACAGTCTGTCTCGAGATTTATCGAAGGATGCCTTCTCGTTTCCTTTTTTGTTTACACACAACAGAAACGTTCACGTGCAAAAAAAAAAAAAAAAAAAAAAAGAAAAGAAAATGCATATAGGTACAAAGGCAATGCTGAAACACAGGCACTGGAAGGCACATTACACAGGCATGCACGAGACTCCTGAATGCACACAGGATGAGTTCTGTGGCTAGAAAAAAGCAGCTTTTTGATGCTTCAGTTCATACATATCTTTAGGCTTACCCACAAAAATATAGTACAATATCATTCATATTTTAGAGGCCACTTGCAGAATCAGCTCTTGGCACGTGGCCACCTCAGACTGCATCTGCGTCTGTGCGTCTGTGGGTTGGAGTTCCCTGTAACTGAAACAATTCGGCCTACTTCCTTGTTTTGTTTTGGGGTTTTTTTTTTCCATTTTGTTTTCCTGCTGAGTCTTTGCCATGGTCACATGACAGCCATATGACCCCACTGGTGGCCAATTAATCATGCTGTGCGTCTCTATAAAGCTGCTGAATAACAGTACATTAAAAATAGCTTGTGATACATTAAAAAAAAAGTGCTCAGAGAAAGAAGAATGAGGATCCACCAACAGATGTAAAGACACCCACAGACAACTTTTGAGCAGAGGCTTCTGTCTGATGACGGTGCAGGTTTTTTTTTCGTACTTAGCTTTATTCCAATTCAGACGCTTCTCTAAGAATTTTTCAAAGCCACAAAAGAACACAACTTCCTTTATTTTCTATAAGCCGTTGCAACATGATAGAAGCATGACACTGACTGGTCACCGATAACCTTTACTGTACTTCATACAGCTTTTCTAATAAGTTAATGTAGGTAACAGCAAACTGACCAATTGTCAGCGATGATTTTATTGCCCAATAGCTATCTGCAAATCTATCACTATCAGTATTTATAACAGCTGACAAATTAAAATGTAAAAAGTAATGAGCAATTCAATAACTACACATAACAAACATTACAGAAAAAAACATATCGGCCGTTATATGTAATAGCAGATTTTTAAAGTCTTAAAAATCCTATATCAGACAGGCTCTAGTCACAAGTACATTGTATTAACTTTTGGTACAAGGGATGAATACAGTAATGGCTTGTCTCTTTTGCTCCAGACAGAGAATATTGGCCCATGAGCAGCAGAGTCCATTAATAATGGATTTTTAAGAGCAGGCCTGCAGCCCTTGTGAAAGCCACTTTACGACATGTGTGAGGACTTTTACTGACTGCATTCATTCTTTCATTCTACAGCCTAACCTTAATTCTCTCCACTACATTCCTAACTTTAACTCCTATCTAACCAAAAGCTAATCCTAGCTCTAACCTTAAAAATAATGTTAAAACCAGAGCAAATTACTCACATAAAATCCCTATCAGGTGATCTAAGCATGGCTGAATACACATGGAAACATAATCAATCTGATCAGAACAAGTTGCATGCAAAGGCCATAAGAAATGCAGCTGACTCTTAAATATATATTGCTTGCTCCAGCGGATTACAAGGCTGAGAAGTCCATGTGTAAACAAGGTAATTAAAGATTTTCAGTAGAGCTATTAATAACGAATCAACTGTGACTTACAAAGTAGACTCACCCTTCTTGAGAAGTATCACTCAATGCTTTGTTGCCTGACACATTTTGATGCATTTGAGGTATGTGAATTCCTTTGACAAAACCACACCTCAATGCCTAGTCTAACCAAAGCCACTTTTACTCTCTAATGCTGTGTCTCTTTGTTCATTGTATCAGCCATATATCAGCTATGTTATGAATTAAACCAATACTAAATCTAAAGATCACATTGCAGGATACTAGAGAGTAGTCACTAAGGTCTTTGTATGAGATTTTACTTAGTTCTGATTTCTCTTATGAGTTCAGCTCCAAACATTAGTATTCATATCAATCTCACAACACAGTTACATACTTAAACAGTTTACACATACTAAAATATGCACAAGTGACATGTGAATTCAAATTAAAAGTGGAGAGGAAAAATGAAAAATAAAATTAAGACAGAGGCAACACATTTAACACACAAAAACAGCAGTACAATAAGTGAACATTAGAGTCCCGAGAAAAGATAATTGAAAATAATCCCTGCAGATGCTGGAAATCTAATCTGTGACAGCACATTTACACGGTGACACAAACAATTATTCTTCAGGTTTAGTGAATCAGTTTGCATCTACATCCCAATTACGCTACATTTTACCAGCTATCTTTATCTTTGTGAATGACAGACCTGCAGACAACAGCAGACAGCTTATTCAATGTAAAGTTTAGAGTCATATATTTATAATATAGCAGAGAAAGACAGAAGGTCTATTAAGGTTAAATCATCACATCTGAGAAGATAAGCTATGACTATTCTGATTAAGATGATGATTTACAAAACCACTTCTCAAATTATTTGTTTAAAAAAATTGGCTTATCAGAAAATAACAAATTCTTTCAGGTCTTTTAGCGTATATTTATTGTACATCCCTGCTGCTAAAAAGTAAGACTTTGAAGTGTGTTCATAGTCATAACAGTTACGATTATTTCAACCAGACCCAGCAGTGAGTTGTGCAATCTTTGCAACGAAAGCGGAGGAAATAAAATTAAAACTGCACAAATCTCTATTTTCACATCAACAATTGCTAAACTTGCTATGTATAACGTTACGTGTAATGTGATGTGGGTCAAACTAACAAACCACATGACTAAGACAACTGGCAGTTGATGTGAATGCTATTGATCATCCTGTTGCAATGCTGTGTTTTGAACTTTTGGATTCTTCTGGCAATTATTTGAATCTTTCATGATACAACTGTAAACTAAGAAAAAACCCACATGGCAATACTACTGGCCCAATATGCAGCCCACACCCCTATACCGCAAAATTCCTCTAGAAAGTGTTGAGGATTGCGACAAAGAGCTCAAGGGGTTGACTCCAGATGGCCAAAATGTGTATACCATATAAGCTGACAGTACATCCATATTGTGCTTAAAACTTATCAAATAATCCCAAGGCACCCTGAGTTACTATAACATGGCTTATGTATAGTTTTGTATCGCACAACAGTACTTTAGCATTATATCACAGTAAAAGTTTTATGCAGTAAAAGTTAAACTCAAAATGTTACTTTTTACACTCACCAAGATCAAGATTTTTGCCAAGCTCATATTTACCTATTGTATGTGTGTAGTATATCTTTCTGTGCATTAGCCAGTGACCAGGTGAGTGCAGTTAGTGCATTTTTGTAGAAAGTGATTTTCAAAGGTGAGGTGGATTGAATTAGGGACTCTAAGAGGATGACAGGAGTCATGCTGGGGCCAGCTTTGCCTCTTATAAAACCACTTACACTTAACAACACAGCTCAACACTGCTTGTTTTTACAAGGAGATGTCGTTGTAGCCCAATTCCCAGTACATCTCACCCAGACATGTACAGTACATTAGCAGGAGTCCACGTCTAATCACAGATTAACAGGCCACTGAAGAGGGTACACGCTGCAGGGTTTGTTCTGCGATGCAACAGAACCTCTCGCTGCCCGATTCTGCCAACTTGCAATCTCACACCTTTCCCTATCCCCATTTGCCCATCACTCCTCCCCTTCTGCATGAATTGCTTTTCTACATCCCTCTGTCATTTCAATACATTTTTCTTTCCTTGCTGCCCTGCAAAATGTGAGTGCGACACAATGGAGGGATCACTCCTATTATGGACTTGTCTGCATGCACATGATTCCTTCAAACACTTCGGATCAAGTGTAAGTGTGCACTTGTGCGTCACTGAATGAGAGGGGTGAAAAAGGAAGCTAGTATGTGGTGCAGCGCATACTTTCAAACATGCTGGAATAGAACGCTTTAGATATGTTGCACTTTGACTGTTTTAAGTCATGGAACTGGAACTCTTGATGTTTTTCATGATGTTTGCCATTCATAATGCGAACCAGGAGTTTACAAACTCCTGGTTCACGGAGGACATCAAGGTGGCTACGTGCATCTTTTTTATACAGTCTGCATTTGGTTTTTGTCAAGCACTTCTAAGAAGTCGTTTAGAAAGCAGACAGTGTGGTCAGTGCTTACACACAACAAACTACTCATGTGAGGTTTGCCAAGGAATCCTTTCCTACATCTTTTCTTGGCTCACTTACTTTTTTTCTGAAATGAGCTAGCAAGTTGCAAGAAGCAAAATACCAGCATTTATTAATTTGATATCATAGTTTTATATACTGATTATTACATTTTTAAAGGATTTTTAATCATTCATAAACACACACAAAATGTGCAATGCATAGTTTACAACACTAAAATACTTAAAGGCACTAACTGTTTACAACAACTCTTTCGGGTATCATATCATAAGGGATGGTTTTTATAGATCTAATATAATAAAGTACAATAATTAAAATGTGCCCATCCATCCTTATAGATGCTTACAAATATATTATGGTATGTTATAAATAATTAATTAACTATAATAATAATAAAAGCTACACTGGAGGGCTTAAATAAGTAAAACGTGCATGCAGACCACAACTACTTATACATTTTAATACTTATGGCAGGGAATTAAAGCTTTAATCTAACTCCATTAGTGACTTGAGGGGGAAAAAATAGGTCAACTAGAAGCAGGCAGGCACAGTGGAAGGGAGGGTGGGAGGGAGAGGGGCATTTCTCAGTGACAGTCTGCCATACAGTATATAGACTATTCATGAATAAGCTCTGTGTAAGCCTTGGGCACTGCTGTGGCCCCGTTACTATGGAGTCCATAGTGAGGGGCAGAGGAATGTGGCCTTACTGGGCAACAGGGATTGAGAGGGAGGGAGAGGCTCTAGAGATGGGTCTTTGCCTTGAACTGCTTTAGTCACTGGTCACATCTCCACCTTTACCCCGAGCTCAGCCCTCTTGTCATTTTCTTCTTCCCTTCTTGGGTTCTCTCACTGTCTCTCAATGTTCCTGTAAATCTCTCTAAGCTGCCTTCATCTTCAATCCAGCTTTCTCCCTCTGCGTTTTCTCTTAGTCTTTCTCTGACCATGTCACTATCCCTTCATCCCTTCACCTTTTCTCTCTTTCATCTCAGCTTTCACACCTGACTCCCAGCACAGCACATTAGTCTACTGCCAGTATTAGTGTGCGGTGTGTGTGTCTGTGTGTGTATTACTCTGGCTGGACTTCCTGCTGGTTTGCCATCTGTTGCTCTCGTCAGCTGACTAGATGAGCTTGTGCTTCTGACGCCTCTGACCTGTGTGTGTTTGCATCACTTTGCATAAAAACCACTGTCTGTATTTAAAGAATTTTTAAAGTATTCAACCTTGTATGATTTTTTTTATGGTTATTGTGGGTCATGGTAGGATGGGCCACAGCAGCAACATTTCTGTGAATGCCTCTAGTAAGTCTGGCCTTCCCCACTAAAATAAAACATGATGCATCTATGCAGGTGCCGCAGGGTTTATGTGTCACACCAGCAGATGTTGCGGAGACCTGACAAGGCATATGAAAACAAAGCAAGAGAGGAAAAAATGCAGAGGCAGCAAACATGAAAAGCCACTTCTTTTTCCACTTTACTTCCCACTCAATTCTGTCTGTCTCTTGTAAGTGTGTGTGTCTGTGTGATGCTCCTTGTGCCTATAAGGAAGCTCTAGCCCTGGAACAGCCCCCCACCCCCCCAACCATACACTCATATAGACTAAAACACAATGCCCCACCATCTTCACCAAGCCCAGTATTTATAAGCCCCCACTCAACCCTCCCCACCTCGTCAGAGCCAGCTGACCTACTTCCTGTCTAGCCAGTCCAGCAGTGGATGACTGTAAATTCATCTTAGACCATGTGTGTGTCTGTCTATGTGTGTGTGCGCGCATGTGTGTATTGCTCGGGAAGATAGGTATTGTTCGTACATCTTGAACGGACAAACCTTGGTGTGTTTAAGACTTCTCTGGAAATCATTGTTTATTTCAGCTTGTAAAACATGTTGTTCAGGTTGTGTAACTTGGTTACGGAGGAAATCACAGAAGACATTCACAACATAATATTACAAAGGAAATAGGTGGAGTATAGTGTTGGGGAAAAAATATTAAAATAAAAGTTTTGGCTTCCCTTAATGTAGCATTATGGTGGTAGGAAATCTCTATTCTAATTTTTCTCTTCTATTTTGTCCACTTCCATCTTTTGACTCAAGTACTATTTTTATGAAAAATATGAAAACTTTTTTTAGAGCTGCACCACTTCATCAAATGAAATATCTAACATAGGAAAAAATAAATAAAATAAAATAATAATAACAATAATAATAGAATCTTAGCTTTGAGTCTAACGAAACTCTAACGAAACCTACTGCTCTTGTCAAAAACCCTTAAGGCTCCTAGTGTTGTGAAATCATCACTACTTTTAACATAGTAGTAATCATTTGACATAATTACATATTCCCATACTCCTAAATGCACTTCTATGAAGTATAGAGGCAAACATGAGCATCTGAATGTGTTTGCACGTCCTTGTAAGCTGCCTCTAAGTCACAGTGACAGACACTTGAAATCCTGCCTCCTAAAAAATAAGGCATCCATGGCTGAACTCCCACTTGCCTCCTCATTCCTCTTTCAGTGTTTCTCTGTCTGTTTTGTTCTACTCCTCCTCTTCTTCTTTCAGATTTCTCTTTCCATTCTGTCTTTAATAGAGCTCGTCCCGCTGATAAAATTTTGCTAGGCGTAAACCTGAAAAGTAGCACTTATTTTCCTAAGCACTTGATTCACAATTCCTTGGAAATGTTATTCTTCTTTCAAGCAGTGCAAGGAGGTGGGCGCAGAGACATAATGCTAGGAGACAGAGCGACTGGCAGAGAGACAGGGAGGTACATTCACTCAGTCAGATAGTCAAGGTGATAGAAAAACAGGTGATGAAATTGATAGAAAAGAAATGGAATGGAGGTAGATGGATGAGTTGGTGTTAGTGGAGCAGAAACAAATAGGCGAGAAACCATGAAGCAAGCAAGAGACCAGCAAAGACAGAACCGGAGACAAAAATGGCATGTGGGCACAAACAGACGACAACTGCGCTGTGTGAGAGAGACAAAGCAAGAGGGATGTGGTTTTGTTTCTCAAAGCGGCAAACGGGTCTTTAGCTGAAGCATCCCTTACTGCTTTATGCAGTTGACTATCAGCTTGGCAGACACCTACACATTAGAAACACACGTACTGCCCAATGAAGTGAGAATACGGGTCTGCGCACATAAACACAGGCTGTTTGTGTATGCCTGTCTGTTTGTGTGCACATGTGTGTGTGCGTGTGTGTGTATTATGGTTTACAGCACATACTGGATGAACAAAAGAACTGGCTATTGCAGCATGCAAGGCTTCAGTTGTGACTTTGAGTAGGTTACAGTGACTACAGGTAGGTTGGCACACTTGCCTCTGTCTCTTGCACACACACACGCACACACACACACTGAGTAAATACCATGATGAACAGCAAGAGAGAGGAAATCTGGATGAATATGAGTTTGACTTAAAAGCAGTTTCTGTCGTGTTCTTACAAGCCAAGAGAATCAGCAGAGTGTGGTAGAAATAGGTTAAATTCCACTCTGAATCAATTCTGATGAGGCTATAATAGGCTGGCCCACTGAAAGAAGATACACAACACCCCCTATCCAGGTCAGCAAAATCACAGCCTCAACCTCAATTCAGCATCACACACAACACCGACCTTCCTGTAACTGACTTGAATGAAGATAAGCCTTCAGATGTGCGAGCCAGCTGTAATGTTAGTTAATGTCTATATATAATTTGATCTATAATTTGACACACTGTGGCGGCCCGTCTCCCGCACATCCGCCTTTTGCAGCCTCCTCTGCTCTGTGCCGGTTGTTATTCAGGGAGCACTGTCAGGTGCAAGAGAAGGAGGAACGCGCGAGTGCACACATCAATTTTCTTACACACCGACACGCACACACACACACTTTTTCTTTTTTTTTTCTTTAACAGAAATTAAACGTAAATTAATCTTACTCTCAAAGTAGATAGGTCGATTTCGTCCAGGCTCCGTGCTGGAGAGTCACTCGCCATGATGGAGGACACAAAAAAGCGACTGTCTGTTGTCCGATATCCAGGAACGGTCTTAGCTGTCACGACTGTGTGGTCTCCTCTGCTGCTAGGTCTCTACTATTCCCCCTCTCTTTTACACAGTGATGTGTCAATGGATGAGAAAATATTATCAGTCCCTTTCTCGTCAGCAGCTGGACGCTCCTCGGGCCTGGAGCGCACAGCTAGAGCGCAAACGCGTGGATGATAGAAAGCGATAGCACCGTGTACATCAACACTTGGAAGTCCATGTCTGCGGGATGTAGACCATACAGAGTAAGGTGAAGCAATACGGAGACTGATTTGTTTCTGGTACAGAAGCTGCTGTGACAGCCAGCCAGTAAATATAGAGAAGGAGGGAGGTGGGAGCCGCTTTTCCTCAGCAAACCACGCCTGTTACCGGGCGGGGTTTACTGAGGCAGCGAGGACTTCCAAACTTTTTTCTTCCTCATGTTTAATAGCAATTTCCTTGTACAAAAAAAAAGAAAGAAAAGAAAAGTAATTGAGTGAAGAAATACTTTCTGATTTTTGCTTATATTTCCCTGTGTACTTTTGATTAAATAGAACAACTATGTATATTGTCTTTCTTTCTTTATTTTTTTCAGAAAATCGGTATATTTTAATCACAAGGTATAAGAAGACTAAATGTAACCCGGCACAACACACACACAAACACAGATAATTATTGAATCCATCAAATGTAAACACACACAGCAAGTGAACTGGTGTCTGTTTATCAGGTTTCCTGTTACCTTGCAACCCTTTTCCCGAAATGCCTGAAGCGTTTTCATAAATCTGTGGAAACATGATAAACAACGAATAACATTCTCATTCCACCAAAGACAATACGAAACCTCTCTGGTCTCTGTATCCAACTCTAGGTTCCCCTGAATTTGCCTGAGGGCAAGCAAGAGACAAGAAAAACACAGTGAATGATTTATTTATTAATCAATTATTTAAAAAAACAACGACAACAACAACGATACTACTACTGATAATAATAATAATAATAATAATAATAATAATAATAATAATAATAATAATAATAATAATTATTATTATTATTATTATTATTATTATTATTATTATTATTTGTATAGTACTTTTCTACAAAGTGCTTCACAGTGTCAGTAGAAGCCACAGATTAAAGTTAAGTATGCCTGTTCAAACATACAGACACATTAATGGACACTAAATCAACAGTACGGTCAGAAATTCATTCCAACATACACACTTCCATACACGCAAATAGTTTTAAAGTATAGCCCAAAGCAAAGAGGGAAATTAAGGGAAAGCTTATAAAAATGTGTATTCAGCAGTTGTTTTAAACAAATATTAGAATAGGTCGACCTGATAGAGGCTAAGCGAGGCTGTCCCAAAGGAGGACTCTGCTGCATGCCAGTAGAAAACAGATGGAAACATCAAGACATCAAACCACAAAATTCCACACTGACATACCTGTGAAAGGAACTTCCTTTTCAGGGTTTTCATCATGCCCTTAACTGAAGAGATTTCTAAGGAAGAAAGTTTATTTGGGTTTGACGTGTATGTTATTTTTCCATAAAGTGCAAACAAAAATAAGAACGAAGAACAAGGAAAGAGGGCTGTTATCCTTATTATTATTATTCTTAAGAGAATTCTTAATGACACATAAACTAAATTCCCGATCAGGTAGCTTTATATCCCTTATGTTTCTAAACCAGCAAGCAACTAGGCCATCTCACATGCCCAGTAGCGGTTTTAGATACGGGCGACACGGGCAGTTGCCCGGGGCGGCATCGTGGTGGGGGGCGGCATCACGGGCATCGGTAAAAAAAAAAAAATTGCTTGTACTCATGCTGCCCCGACATCATGCGAGCCCATATTGGGAATGGCATAGGCACCGATCGATTTTCTATCGCCCATGGGAGTAAGGGCGCCCTCCGTTTGCGAGGTGCGCCTGCTGCTTGCGGCACAGGGAGGAGAGGGCGGGGCGATGGGGGATTCTCTGGCTGGCTGGAGCAGCAAAAATTACCAACTCTCAAAATAAAACAAAAATAAAAACAAACAACAAACACGAAAACACCAGACATCATGATACAGACTTATAATTTGCACCGATGTTTTTTCGAAATTCTATACACGAAAAGTGAGCGCGAGAGCCCTCGGTGCGCCTGCTTGCTGCTGAAGTCAAAGTAAACTTTATTGTCATCTCCGCTACATACAGTCCAGTATATAGAGAGACGAGACGACGAGGCTCCAGTTACAGCAGTGCAAGAAAACAAACAATAAATATTTAAGAGAAAAAAAATATATATACACTTTAGGACTCGGGGTAAAGGGATCAATAACAATTTAAAATGTATATTTTATATTTTGTTTATTTAAAGTCTCACACACAACCCGTTTTTAAAATTTTAAAAAAGAGAAAAGAAGAGGAGTGTAGCGACTTCCACAGTCGCTAGAGGCCGGGGATGGAGCCTGCCTATTTGCCTGACGCGCTGTCAACTTTACGCAGTAATGCCAGAGGTGGAATTGCTTGCTTGTTTATTAAAGTGCTTGAAAAGTTTACAGAGCAATGTGATCGGCTCGCGATTCAAACTCTTAAAACATCACAGGCTCTAATTCAACAAGGGGAAACTCGTTGTGCTGCGGTCAACAAAAACTATGCTACCCAGCCCTCCTCTCTGTCAAAATCAAACCAGTGAATGACAGACTGACAACGCCCTCTTAAAGTCACCGCTAGCACCCACGTGACTCCCGTTACACATCACCATAGCAACCAAACAAATAAAAACCCAGTGATCCTTAAAATTCAATACATTTAATTATGGCTCCTACAAGGAGGAACGAGCAAAAGACACAGGTAAGCAGATGTGTCATTGGATAATGGCAGGTCATGTATCCTAAAACATTAAGAATCAGGATACTTTCTTAATCCCTAAGGAAATTATGTGGGTTACAGTTCCTCCAAGAAGAAATGGTAAAAATAATAACAGTAACAGACTAAACTCCAAACAATATATACAGTAATATAATATTAATTAGCCAGTGTCAATTGTTGATTTGTCCTGTTCTCATTGTATGTCGAAGTATGATGTCTGTTTAGTAGCTGTTTGCATACTATGCATACTCTCTCCCTCTTCATGTGTGTGTGTGTGGGGGGGGGGGGCAGAGGGGGTGTTCGCCCAGGGCGCCTAACAGGCTAGGACCGCCACTGCACATGCCATAACATGCAGCCAACGACATTCTACTGAATCAGGCCTCCTGAGTTTTATGGAGTGTCATTTTCCAGAGAAGGGAGGAGCGTTATGTAATCAACTGCCTTCAAATGAAAGGACAAAAAAAAAACTAAGCCTTTAGCATTTATGCTCTTTATGTTTTGCGGTTTCTTTTTTGCTCCTTATGTGTTTCCTATGAAATTCCCTCGTTTGGGTTTGTTAGTACTTCTTTTGCTATAGCAGAGCTGATTGCACACATGTACAAGTGGCCAACGCTCCTGTGATTTTTCACAATTAAAAAACAAACAAACATTCGTTTAGCATATTATTCTCCACTTTCCACTATATATGTTTGCAATTTGTAATTCTCCATATAAATTTTAATGTTTGGTTCATAAACACAGTGGGTCTTTTATACAACAGTATAGTCTCTCCTACCAAATTCCCAAATAATATAAGATGTCCTTCAGCCTAGCTTTTGCACCCAACTTTTGTTCACAAAGTTAATTAAACATATTGATTTACTTTCCATATTGCAAATGCTGCTGATTTCACTGTTTCATGAGAAAAGAAATAAAAGTTTGCTCACATTGTTCGACCATGCAGGAGCTGTTTTCTGGGAGTTAACAGGTTCAACAGTTCTTATTTCTTATGCAAGAAGAACCTACCTGTTTGTTCATAGTTGAAAACTTATTATGCAGGAGCCTATTATTGAAGCTGGTCTGTCAAGCCATATATCTTAGAAATGATCAAGTTTCACAGCTGTGTCTACTTTCATGTAAAAAGGAAACAAAAAGTCCAAAGATATGCATATTTGTTAGTCATTTTAATTCCATAGTTTCAAATGAACAAATAGATATCGGAAATCTTTAACTGTACAAAAAGGTTATTGTACATAAACTGAATGAAGGCAAGAGGTCCAGAGAGTTTACAGAAACAACAGCTTCAAGGTGGGTATGAAAAAGAAAAAAGTCCAAAATCATCAGTGTGAACGTGACATACATTTAAAAATAAATCTTAAAGAATGCTCGATTCTTTAAAAGACATAAATAATAAACAGGGCAGACGATAATGTCAAATTCAAAACAGTTAAAAAAGTAAAAGTGTTTTAAGCACTTTATTTTACATCTGCCAATTTTGTGGTCCCAGTCATTTTCTCTTACATAAATGGCAATGATTCACACATTGGGTAGACAAAGGGCTCTGCCTTTTCATGACAAAACTGGAGCTCAATGCCAGGTCAAAGTAATTATATGGTTGATTTGTAAAATACCTTGTGACTCCAATGTGTCATAATTACGACTGTGTGATTCGTTTCTAAAGAAGTGGTTATTTATCTTCACATTTAGGGGATGGTGATGCTCAAACAAGACAATATGGAAAATATTGAAAATTAAAACAAACTGGGTAACACGAGTCCATACTTTTACATTTACAAAATATATAAACTGCTCGCGGATCACCTATCGCAAGTATCTCGAGAAAAGGTCATTTTACTCTGAACTGTTACATTACAATAAAAACAAAACAAAAAAATAAAGACTTTGAAATGCTGTTTTCAATCTGGAACTACACAGAAGCTGGAACGAAGCAATTTCAAAGCCTGACTTCATACGAAAGCTTTACATCCAGCTTCATCTGCATGCTTAATGACAAACATAATTGCTGTAGTTTTGTGGGTTTTATGTTACAATGTTCAAAATACATTTACCAAGAGGACCTTAAAGATCCTGGAGATCTTATTTTCTAATTTTGAAACTGATTTTTAGGAAGCTAGCGCCATCTGCTGAACAAAGAAGAAATTTCTCTTCCCAATGGGTACGCCGATTGTCTTAAAAAGCCACTCGAATCATTTTAACAGGTCACAAAACATCTTCAACAACAAATAAAATGTCAGTGATGAAGTTTTGTTTTTTTTTTCCTCAGAGGTGCGATTGGTACAAGCATCATGGCAATCAGATTTCAGCATAGTTAGTAAACTGTGCACTGCTCTCGAAACGGTAACATTGTCTCTGTGCAGTTGGCAACAAAGTAAAGACCAAGCATAACTTCAATTTCTTACACAAACAAAATCTTCAAAACACCTCTGAGATTACATGCTTGTAAATTTAAATAATTTATCAAAAGCAGCACATACTTAACAGACAACTCTTCCGTGAGCTCATAAACAGCATACATGGCACTAATGCATGTTACGGGCATACATAACGAACTCAGTTAATCACATTTTACCATCTAATGTTTAGATTTTGTGATTTCTAAACAGAGCTGAATATCTGTTAGTGTCATAAATTGGTTATAGACTTCATCATCATGGTCCCATACAAGCTTTTGCCATCTTATGAGCCTTTTGCACAGTTCAAAGGTCTAAGCATCTAGAATTCAAGATAAAGTGATTCCCAAACCCCAGTCTTCATGTTGTCTATCCACATATTGAATGCAGTCACACTGCTATCATAGATGCCCGTCTTCTTCACATAATACATCCAAACACTAACATGCTATAACTACTGTCTAGTGTTTTCCAGTAGCAATAGATCTGAGAGATTTGTCATTGCTCAGCAATCGTATCAAGCAAAAAGAGAACGTTTTAATCTGACTTTCATCTCAGAAATCTATTATTCAGAAGTGATCTCTTGCGACTCCAGTACTGAACATTTATCATCATTAAACTGTGAAAAACCACCCAGAGGCTTCCCACAAGAGGTCTTCTCAAGGAGCAGTCCATTTCATTTTGTGGGTAATGGGCTGAAACCCTTCATGTCCAGATCTCAGTTGGAACCATGGCTTCCTTTGTCCCAACAGAGGGCATGAGATTTTGCTCAGACAGGAAGTCCAGAGGAAATTGCACTAGGAAGCCACGGATTTTGCGCAGCTCCTCCTGAGCTCGGGCAAGATCAGTCTGGGCCAAACCTGGCTTGGACTGGTACTGCTCCAACTCCGACATATTTCTAACAAGGGATGAAGGAAGGCAGCGAAACACCTGCAACCAAACATATGCCTCATTAACTTAAGTCTAGGTTTGTGGCAGTCTATCTGAGTGGACCGTGAGATTATAGTTAACTGTTCTGTCCACGAGTTTCTCTCAGAGTGAAAGACAAACTCGTGGGCAGTTACAAAATGGGCCAAGGTAGTGCTGTGTTCAGATAAAACTTTAGCTAAAATATGGTCTGTGCTGAGTTTAAAACATGGTTTATCTCTGAATTATCTCTTTCTTAAAGGCACAAACTCAAAATGATTACCTGCCATTCACTAAACTGAAAGTTTTGTTTCCACATGTGAAATTTTAACGGTCACTCTACCTTCTCGTAAATGGTGGCGTTGCGGCCAGCTGTTGTCATCCACACCTCCTTGTAGAAACGGTCACTGATGGGGTCAGAAAGGTCAATGCTGGTGTCAGAGTGTCCTCCAAGGATAGTTCTGTTCAGAAGGGAAAGACAGATAGAGAAAATGTTTTAGTGATTACAGAAATCATCGGGCATAAAAAAAAAAAAAGTACTTATCAGCCACTTTGTAGGGTCAATCTACTGAACTGCTTATTATCGCAAATATCTAATTGGGCAGTCACAGGGCAGCAACACTTTGTATTTAGGCATGTAAGCCTGCTGAAGCTCAAAATTAACATCAGAAAGGGAAGAAAGGTCATTTATGTGACTTTAAAAGTGGGTTGGTTGTTGGCACCAGCCAGGCTGTTCTGAGTATTTCAGATGTTGCTAATCTACTGGGATTATTCCATAAAACCACATCTAGGGCTTACAGAGAATGATCTAAAAAAGCGAAAATATACAGCTGACTGGCAGTTCTCTGGGGCTGTACATGCCAGAGGTCAGAGGAGTAAGGCAAGACTATTTCAAGCTGATAGCAAGGCAACCATCTCTCAGGCAACTCAAATAACCACTAGTTATAACCAAGGTATCTAGAAGAGCATCTCTGAACACACACAACACATCAAACCTTGAAACAGATGGGCTACAGTTCGCACAGGCTCACCAAAATTGATTCATCTTGCCTTCTATTAACAACTCAAACAACTACTGGTAGTGTAGTTATCTGTGTGATATTTCCGTGCCCCTCTTTGTGCCCCGTAGTATAAACTGGGCAGTGTTTCACTGAGCCTGACGGCTTCCATGAAGACCGTTCCCCATGTCACAAAGCTGAAATCATTTCAAACTGACTTAATTATACTCAAATGGCTTCCACGGTTACCAGATCTCAATCCTATGGGATTGGAATAGGATTAAAAAACAATTCTGGAAAAACTGTGTGATGTGATCATATTAATATAGACCAAAATCCATGATTAATACACCCAGCACCTTGTTAAATCTATGTCAACTCTAAGGCGAAATTGAGTCCATCCCAGTACTAGCAATGTGTTCCTGACAAGGCAGCTGGTGAGTGTATTTCTTTTGCATTCTTTCTTTCTTTATTGTTTCAAAGCCACATGTACATTAGCTGTTATTTACATGTAAGCATGTAGTGGGATTTTCGGCATGATAAACAAAAATTTCAATATATAAAATGTCAAGCACTTAAAAAATAACAACATATCACAAAATAGCAATGTGCTTTTAACGTTGTCTTGCTATCTCACACACACATACAAACAGACAAGCACCTGAAGCATTCGAGGCGCAGTTGAAGAGCGTAATGCCCAGCTTCATACTCCTCTCCATCCATTACTGAGGGAACCTTTTCGGAGTCTTCAACGATCACTGCCACCTCGCTGTCACGTTTACCCAGCATACTTCTGTCATTGATGTTCGCAGAGCCTGCAACAGACACCCAGAGCTGGTTAAATGTAGTCTATGACTTGAGCTAACTTCTGCTGTTGGTATGTGACCCTGTTTTTTTATTATTTTGACAGATTCAAAGTGGCAGTATCCTGCTAGGGACTGATTTACATATACTGTCATCAACAATAACTTTTCACCTTATTTACATTGATTTGTATATACAAGAGAACAGATTTAAAGAGAGAAAAGAAGAGGAATATTAATAAGAAGACATGAAGTCCTTTTCCTTTTGTCGAAAGGGTGAGCTGCACTTTATACACCAGCAGGTGGCACAACAGAGCAACGTACCACTCCACACACATTGACACAACAGCATTATTATGCAAATTTATAAGCCATCCACATGGTGATAAAACGAGGAAATAGAACCAGATTTTTAGCATTATCACATTTTGATGGTGTCGAGCCAAAGAAGCCAGTTTCTTCAAATAGTAGCTGGTGAAAACAGCATAAGAAGCGAAAGTGACAGAAGGTGAGATGAGAGAAAGACTAACCAATGATGACTGTATTGTCGTCAGCGATGAGCATCTTGCTGTGGACGTAGATGAGCTCTGTGACGAGGCGTCCCGCTAGCTCAGCATGAGTCCGAAGTCCAGCAAAGGAGATGTAGTTCATCCACTGATCGCCCACTGGGAAATAGAAGAGATCAAAAGTATAATTTAGATAATATTAAGGCGGCGGGTGAATCTGAATGAATATCAGAAGTTTGTCAGGTCTCAGAATACTTAATTTTATAGCTTATCTCTCAACTTACTCTCCTTTTTCAACTGGGAGATGATAGAGTACTCTCCTCTGATCATGGTTCTGAGGGGACAAGAGATTAAATCTCACCACAGCGCATGTAAACGTCACATGAGAAAATTCTAGTTTTGTGATGTGCTTTCTCATTTCCCTTCCCCCTTCCTCTTTCAATAAGTTCAATACAAAGTTCAATACAACATTCAATTCTTCTGAAAAAGTCATGTGATCTACCTGTAGTTAAAGTGCATGACAGCCTGGATGGCATTCCCTCCACCAGTGGTGATGTCTCCCTCAAACCCAGGCAGCAGAGGGGTGACCACATACACACGGTATTTCTTACGCTCTCTGTACGCAAACATACATAATTTGTAGACTTAGGCCCAGAAGCATATGCATTACATTTTACATCTTCATTACAGTAAATGGACTGGTTCTTATATAGCGCTTTTCTACTCATCTGAGCACTCAAAGCGCTTTACACAACTTGTGCATTCACCCATTCACACAAGCACATTTTTCTAAGTGCTTTATAGCTAACATTCACACACATTCATACTCCGATGGATGCATCACCACCAACCTTCCGATCAGTAGATGACCTGCTCTACCACCTGAGCTACAGCCACCCTAGTACAATCAAAACCACTTCTTAAACAAACAAGCTGCTTCAGTAAAGGGAAGTACTTGTGTGCCCTGATGATCCTTTCAATGATGGCGTCTCCAATCTTGTTGTAGACCGTCCTGTTGTCAGCACAACTAATGAAAAACTGATTCTGAGTGAGACAGAGAAAAGAAAGGGAGGAATGACACAAACCCAAAGTGCAAAAGCAACAACAGTTATAGCTCCCAGGTTTTGATTCCCCCTCAAATAATTATAGTTTTATGTTTCTGACTTAATAACTTTAATTTCACGATGTGAGAAAGCATTTTGGCTGACATATAATAAAAGGAGTCATCTCTGTACTGGGAATATTAACACATTTCAGAAGAGACTGGCTTTCTTATCATCATGTGTTGTTTTGCATCAAAGTGATTGATGATAAAATAAATAAAAGTTGATAAAAGCTTCAAAATGCGGTATTTCTCTTTTATTTTTATATCTGACTCTCTCTGTTGTTTTACCTCTATGTAGATGTAGTGCTTGCTCTTGGCGATGACTTGGATGTAGGCATTGTGGATGGACTCCTCGTGGTATTTTATGCCTGCCGACCAGTCTGCAGATGACCGTAACACCTTTAATACAGACACAGAGTACAAATGTGTGTGTTGATTCATTTAATGTTTCACGCATACAGTTGTGTTTAGAAGTTTACACACACTAATCATAGCCGTGGATGTCATGGGCTTGTAAAAATTGCAGATTTACAGAAGTTGGGAAGGTCTCTAAGAGCCATTTCTAAACAAAGATTCTTAGAACATCATTTCAAACAATTGCACATGTTATTCTGATGTGTCTCCATTTTGCCATTTGGAAGAACACCCAATCTGTCTAGATGAGAGAAAAATTTGTTAGGATGTTGAGGAACCACCAAGACTGCCATGAACTGGAAAATGGTGGCAAGTTTTGCATGGTTATATACTGAGAGGCTGCCAACCGAGAAAGAAACTCCTGCTTTAAAATCAAAACCTTCAAGCTTAATTGAAATTTGCAGCTACCCTCATGGACAAGCCAAATGGCTTCTAGAGAAAAGTTTTTTGGTTTTATGGACAGAGCAGACAAAGATTGAGCTGTTTGACTACAATGGCAAGAGATCTGTTTGGGGGACTGCACCAATTCTGCCAAAAAGACCACTTAAATATCATCAGAATTATGTCAAAAGTTTATTGAGAGCTATCAAGTGTCTGGTAGAGGTGCAACTTGCTGAAGTGTCAATGGGGATATATGCATATGTTTGAGTCTGTTTGTATATAGGGCTGTGCGATATGACCAAAATCTCATATCCCGATATTAAGACATCTATCATCCGATAACGATATAAATCACAAAAATTTAACATTTTCTATAAATTCTGTGAATGTCGGTCAGCTCGACTTGCGTGAAGTGTTTCCAGCAGGGCGTCGCGTACCTGGAGTCGAGTGTTTTAACTGATGCGTGAAACATTTTTAGACATAAGTTGTAACGGCCGCCGTTTTCTTTGTGAGTATTTATTACACGGCGTGCTGCGGGGAAAAGCCCGTTCTAACGTTTGAATCTAAGGTTTATTTTTTAGCACCTGACGGCTCTTTTTTGCTTCTCATCCGTAAACACTCTGCATCTTTCACGTGATTCAGGTTATTTTGAAAAGTCTCAACAGGATCTTGAGCTTTATTGTGAAAGGTTTATGTGGAACAAGCGGACACGCGGTGGTTTTACCGTCGTTGTTGCTAACGACAACGCATAAAAACAAACGCTTGTCTGTCTGTAGTGTGGTTATATTGAATATAAGAGAAAGTGAGAACTTTAAGAAATTAATATAGCCACTACAGTGACTATCAAAATAATGAAAAAATATTGCCGTAAACAGTTTATTTTGCGACACCACGAAACAAACGATAGCATAAAATGAAACGATAGACGTTTTTATATCGTTATATCGAACAGCCCTATTTGTATACTTTTAACCCTGTGGGAATTACAAAAATCCAAAATAAATTCAAACTTGTGCAACCAAAATTTTTTAAAGTCATTGAAGATGTATGTTGTACAGTAATTCCACCCTGGAAAAGGAACTGTTCAAAGAAATCATTAAAAGCCATGATGATGGACAATGATGTGTTTGTAAACTTCTGACCGCAACTGAGAACTACATGCAAGAAAAATAATGGGATTTCCAACTGTGGTTCTCACAATATTCCTGATCAAGTACAGTTTACATATTTTGTTAATGGTTAAAATATATAGTTAAAGTTAACTAATTAAGCATATGAGTAAGTTAAATGTATACTAATAGACACAAATGGAAAGCTTGCACATTATGTTCTTAGAGATGTCCCTTCAGAAAAATAGCTAACAAAATAAACGACATAAACAAACACAAGTAATGGAGTCATGATGGTTTGTTTGTCCACTTCTTATGTTAGGCAACAATTTCTCTCAGAGGTCGGTTCCTTTTGGGTAAAAACCCTTGAGTATCAACCGCAAGACAAGCTTTGTGGTTATATAACTTTCTGGCCCATAGACAGTTGATTTTTTTTTATCATTTGTTTGCATTATGTACATGTTTTGGCTTGTTTTTTATTCAGTTTGTACTTCATATAAATATGACATTCACAATAAGCTTTCTTTTATGCCTGAAATGTTGCCTTACCTGAACTTTAGCATTAACACATTCAGGAACTTGGTATCTGAGCTCATTGGCAGTGGAGTGAGATTTAGGCAGCAGGAATGGATAAGACAGGGAGCGATACTTTGGCTTCATGATCTGCAGAAAAGACGTGGAGAATTTAGGCGGGAGACGGTAAATACGGTCTCTATGGAGGAAGCATTCTTTTTTGAAAAGAGTATAAACAGGGGGGAAAAGTTGGTGACATGGAAAGCCTGAGCACCAGGATGAGGATTACATTATATTTTCCATCTCTCCTATGATTCAGTGAGGTTACTGTTTTATCCTGCTTTTTATGAAAGTGAGTCATGATTTGAAGTTAACACCATCTTTCCACAACTTATAATAATAATTAAAGTATTTAATTATTAACTAACAAACCACTAAAATGTGGCTATCAATTCCCAGTTAAAGAAGTTAAATGTTAAGCTTTGCTCCTGCTCTACAACTCTTTGTGTTTTTGGCCAAAGTACACTGCGTGCCTTAGTGAAGTTCCAACGCTGAATAAAGTGTCTTGCCACATCCCGGGCAGCTCTACCATGAACCACTGAGGCAATGTCATGCCAGGGCATTCTGGAAGTGGTGTACCTGTCGATGAAGTCTGCAAAAAGAGGAACAGATCCAAAAAGGATTCTTTAGATTAAGGACTTAAAAATGTAAACGAAAAGAATGGCTGCAAAAATATGGAGAAATATACAGTGATAAAAAATAAATAGCGAGACCAGCTGAAACAGTAAGAAGACATAACGTACAGTGAGGTCAGATATTTTAGTGGAGAGGGTTTGAGTGAAAAAAGTGGAACAAATGTTGCCAATGTGACTCAGATTGACTCTATTTAGTTTTCCAGATGATTATATGTTTCCATCAAACTGCTGGGTGTGTCCATGTGTGTGACCGACCATCAAAAGGTTTCTCCAGCTGGATCCAGTCCTTGTACACAAAGTTGCAGTAGTCCTTTCCATGCCAAAAGCGAGTGTTTCCTTGTAATTCTCCCACACCTGTCTTCAGGCTTCGTACCGAACCGCTCCCTACACATGTGCACATATACAGAATAAATGAATCTACAGCCTTTAAAATATCGACTGCATTTGAAAGTAAAACCTTTTACAACGCGCCTCTCATTCACTCACATTCACATTCTCACCCACACAAACACCCCCACTGTCGTGAGAGGTGGCGTAACAGAGCATCTCACTGCCAAAATAGCAAAGCACGATTTTTTTTTCTCTGCCTTAACATACCTGCGCTGTCAACACTGCTGACACTGTCCACATGCTGCAGAGTGTGTTTGTGCCTCAGTGTGCGCAGACTGAAGCGAGCCATCCTGTTGCGACCAATTCCCTTCAGCTTAGGTAAATCCGCTGGATCACTGGGCGGTGTTCCTCGTCCATTGCTCCGAGAGACGCCATCAACAGAGGACAAGTCCTTACTGGATGGAGTGTTGGTGGAGCTAGCCTAGGAACATGAAAAGGATCTATAACTGCTGTTTGTTACCTTAAACTATAAGGTTATAATGGACACAGCAGTTTTAATGGATGCTGTTGAGTCATGCTCCATTACATTGCCTAGGGGTGTTGCTAATATTTAATAGAGCCAAATAAGGTTTATAAGAAAAGGTTGAAGTCACAAGCTAGAGAGACATTTGCTTTTATGTGGATATTTGCGATCTGTTTTTTTTTTTTGTTTTTTTTTTGTCCAGCCAAAAGTGGAACAATTCAAAAGGTTTCATTTGCTTTCTGGTCTGAATGGCGTTCTCCAAAGTGGAAACTGTCATCACAGGTATTACCAACACATAAAAACTTATTCTCAATGATGTAAATCATGTGAGGAGTCCAAAGTGTCAATGCAGTTGGAAAGTTGGAAGTTATGAAACTTCTTGCTGGTAGCAGCTCTGTAGCTGTAATGCTGTATGAGAGTTACAGAGAATAAATATTTTATGGTCAGCAGAGCATAATGCGATTGAGTACTTGTGTATAGGAATTCAGTTCAATAAAATTAAGAGGTTGCCAGCTTGCATTGTTATACTTCATTCCCCACATGCAGCTGTGTGTAAATGGAGTACTTTTCTCAGTCTGCTCTCATCTGAACGTGTCACGCTTCCCACATCCGTCAGCCGATGCTCTCTGTCGTCCCAGCGCCCGTACGCCAGGTCAATACCGCCCACAAAGGCCACTGATTGGTCAATAACTACGATCTTCTCATGATGTGCCCACAGATAGACAGAGGAGGAGACGTGATCCGGATGACGCATCACCTGGAGCATAAACACACAGCACATATGCAGTACGCTTGTATACATTGTAATATGAACAAAAATCTATTATTTTTATTTATTCTCACGGTTAATCTGGTCCTGGCTATGACATTGAATAATTTGGGAAATGTGGCACTGCATTGTTTATCACACCTTAATATCATGTCACTTACCTTAATGTTCGGGTTCAGGTGCAAAAGGGTTCTTTTGCTGTAGCCTGAGTTGATGCCCAGAGCGAGCTCCACCTCTTTATACAACATTACAAAAATTCGGACTCCCTGTTGCTGTGGCAAAGGGCAAATAAATGTGGTTATTCTCCAAAAGTCTGTTTCTAATTCATCTATAAAAGCAATGGGAGCAGATAAGGATGTGGAATATGTGCACTTAAAGTCACAAATAGTAACACTCATTTCTTTGGCTACGATAAAAAGGCCTTTAATTCATACCATATACAGATATAGACAGGATGTACTCTTGTGTTCAGTTCATTATGAGAAGTTTAGTGAACATAAACCTTGTGAATACTGGTTTCTCTGGTCTGATGTGTATTTCTTAATGAATAATGCTGGCAGTCTAATGTGTACGTACTGCTTTGCGCTTGAGGATGCAGTCAAGCCTCCACCTGTTTCCTTCTACAACAGGTCTTTTAAGGAAGATCTCTGGACTCAGCCTGACAAAACAAGAGCGACAGAGAGGAATAAAATTCAACACTAAAGAAGGACAATAAGACAATAAGACGGGCGAACAGATGAATAAATGATGCATTCCCACTCATTATGACAGATTAAAAGTAATGTTTGCCTTCACCAGTCAGAGCTCGCGGCACATGTCCTCATAGAGTATGACAGACATGACATAATGATATAGTCTCATGAGTCATTCACATTGGCATCCTGAGCTTACATGTCTACAATACCATTGGCTCATATTGCACAGGGTGACACCTCATTGGTTAAGACCATAAGCCTAGTGATTACTGCTTTGGAACACAGGGATTTCAGCCACGTCCAAACAGTGGTGCATTTGGCTGTGTGGGATCATAAACTATTATATTTTAAATTACAATGTCAAGAATATTACACCTGTGTTAGCAGAGACAAATAAGCTGGAAAACATATTTGATTTGAAAAAATGTAACAGGTCATGGGCAATTTTCTTTACCATGCAAACTAACCAAGCGGTTGAATCTGAGATAAGATTTCCATCTTTGTAGCATATGTTTCCAGGATACTGTAACCCCCCCGGGATATAATGCAATATAGGATGTCATACTGACTAACGTATCACAAGAGAAAGAAAGAAACATTTCAGTTTTATTTTCATATATTAATTTTCATATATTTTCATCTAATTATTTATCTATCTTTTAATAGAGTGCTGGGACAGACTGGCAATCTGTCCTGGATGTTCCATGTACCAGGGTGCCTCTAACGCCATGACATGGATGAATAGATGGATTTAGCTACACATATATTTGATAGCCGATAATAAAAATATAATATGTAATAATTTTTCAGGTGATGATAGACAAGACAGGGATAAAAGGGGTGGGGCAGAAGGATAAACTGATATGGAGATTGTATCTTTGTGTCACTGTATTTCTTTGCCCGAAGCAAGGAGATAATAATTAAAGTCACAACATGTCATGGCTCTATAGTACAGACTTGTTGGTTATACATAATGTAATGTTTAACTGCATTTATTACTCTCACAGGTACCAACGTATCAATCTGTTGTTTTGTTCCTTAGAAGCAGCTCAAAAAAGCCATTACTATTAATCTGTATATTATCTTTATCTAGTTCAGAGCCATCAATTGCTATGGAAACATCACCGAGACCGGAGTTTCTTCATGTTCAGGAGACGTGGATATGCACTTTAAAATATATAGGTACTATTATTTTATAGATGTATTAACTGTGTTTCCAAGCAGCTAGGCAGCTGCTGAGGGCCTCAGTGAGGGCAAAACAAAGGATGTTGAGTAGTTGTGTCAATATGGTGCAAAAATTTCCACTGGGCCTGACCTTTAAAGTTCGCAAAACAAGAAGACTTCAGCATATAGTGGGAGTGGAAAATCTATGACATTACTCTGGTACTGATGCAAAAAAAAAGTTCTTTCCTCCAAAAATGTACCAGTTCTTAACCAAAATAACAACTTCAAAAAGTAATTCTCTAGCATGTTAGTAGGCTAACACAGAGAATGAAACATGAAGCTGTGGACTGACCTGTTTCTTGTGGCTTTTGTTATAACAATGTCTTTTTAGCAAGGTAGATGCCACAAACTATGCTAATCCAAGGTTCACTGCAGAGGGTCAAATCAGAATGTGTCAACGGCTTAATTACTAAGCAACAGACAAACCAATCAAATCAGGTCAATTAGGATTTTTCAGTAAAGGAACACGAAACACCAAGAAACAGCTTTTTCCCCTCAGCTATGGCCTCCATCAACCCCATCCAACCTCACCACATACTAAAAAACTTGCACTGATAACAACTTTCAAGGCTCTCATTCCACCCTATATAATATTATATATTATTATATTTATATTATCGTCTATTTGATGTTTTTTAGCATTTGTGTTGGGTTTTTGTTTTTTTCTGATCTGCATAGTAGAGAAGAAATAATTTCTTTTCTGTAAGAATTTAAAATAGTTTTGCTGTCCTTACTTTTCCTCCATAGTTTGCATACATCACACATTTTAACTGCTTGCATAAAAAAATCACTGCATTCAGTGTATCATGTGCATTCTTTAGAAGTACTGTTTACTCAGCTGTTTACTAACTTAATTTAAACAGTTTCCACAGTACTTCTCATAAAGTGCACCCATAATGTATACCTTTTTCTCCCTCACTGAATATCATTGATTGCTTTTCTGCATATTCATGGTTTTGTAGTTTCTCCATCTAGCTATAAACCTCGTCTCTCTCGCATGAACAGGCTCTTACTTGAATCAGAAATCTAGAGCCCCTTAAGCCAGTTTACATCTTTGTATTTCGTTACCTAACAATGCCCGAGTTAAGCTCCGATTACTCACGGAGGGCTAGACTGAGATAAATATGGTTTGCAATAAACTGCCCCAGTAAAGGCCGTTTATAGCACTGGCACATTTTTCTCTGTTATTTTATGTCTGCGGGATTATTATTCTATCAGGTTTAGATGTTACGGTTGTAAAGTGTATGCAAACGGGGCACACGTATAAGACTTTTACTGTTAACTTGTTTACTCTGGGCTTTCACACTTCAGTGCTGACAGCAAACACTACTTAACCACATCATTTGGCATCCTGTATGTTTACACAAAGGACACTAGAACTCACCACCAGTCAGTGATGAAGATTTCCTCTTTAGCCTCCTCCAAAGCATCAGCCACATCCTCCATGTAGGTCTTTCCATTCACATACCTGCAAAGATATATCGCAGTCACACTTGGGAGAACATTTTGTCACTTGAGCTTGGGATGATACAAACATACATATGAAAAAATAAAATAGTTCACGTTGTGTGGTATTTAAAAAACAAACAAACAAACACACACACAAGCTGAATGATGGCGCCTTTCAGTTCATTGACCTGACTGTCATTGCACTTTAACAGCCTCACAAACTTAAGTCTACACCCATAGACATGTCACCATGACGTAACCATCTTTAAACATTCTCAGCTTTCACCTCCCAACACGTTTTATCCTTCCGACTGCATGCTGAGTACATAGACAATGTAATGACTTTATCACACTGATGATTCAGTCTCGCAGAAAGTGCCAGCTGAGGGGGAGAGAATGCAGATAAAGAACAGCACAGCCAGAAGAGAGTGAGTCCAATACATTTCCATAGTTACCAGTGAAAGACTAACAAATAGAATATGTCCTGAAGATTTGCCTAATTTGAGTTTTTCTTTTTAATTTACTGTATCTTTCCCCAGAATGTGTAGGTTTCTTGTAATAAGAAGCCATAAATCATTTTTCTAAATAACACATTTGGTTACAGTTGTATTTTTCCAAATCCAATATGTATAATAGATACAACACATCTTAAATGTATAACATTGCATTTGTCCGTTCCACAGACACAAATGTTTCAGTTTGAAACTGATGCAAACATTGTTGGAATTAAGCATTTCTAATCCCACACAAACTTCCCGACAAAACAAGCGCAGCCAGCTGTGTTCTCTCCCAGTGTAGTTACCATTTGGCAGGGATGTTTTCCTGTTCTTGTGCAAAAGATCCAAAGCGGTGATCTCGGAGGAAAGCCTTCCCATGATTCCTCACGAAGCTTTCAATGCTCTGACCCCACCAGCGTGCGTGTCTGTAACTGCTGCACTTAAACACGAGGGTCCTGCCGGTGGGATATTTATAGATACAAACATAACCAGAGGAAAACAAGATTGTACATATAGTCTAAAGCCTACGTGAGAGCGAGGCAGTCGTATCGTTTCATATGTACAGTATATATATGCACATTAGTTGATCAAGGCAGAGTTATCTGTTGTCTTTCTGAGAGATATGAGACCTAGTCAGTAATTCCTAAAATAAAAGCAGCACAGATTAAGAGTCTTGGATTTGTGGTTTTTGGGCCCACCCATGATTGTTTTGGTTAATATTTTTCTTTTTGCTAAGATCTGATGAAGAGTTCATCTTCTGGTCTAGGTATTATTCATCACACTGATTTTCTCTTGAGAACGTCTCAGAGCGGATTCACTTTTTAACTTGTATCTAGATACTTAAGCCTTGAAATTTCAGTAAGGCTTCATTCAAAACATAAGCACTAGTATATGATCACTCTCTGGGTAATATGCTGCAAAGATCAACTGTTCAACCATAACAAACACAGATACACACACACACCTGGAGAGGCTATCAATCCGGACTCCGTGTTTGGTCTCCGTGTCTTTGGAGTCCATCTTGATGGTGAACTCTTTATCCACCAGCAAGACGAAGGAGATGGCTCCCGTGTCTGGCTTCATGTACAGCAAGAATGAGTCTTTCACCACAAGCCAGCTACAACACACACAAAGGGGTGATCGCAATTAGCGACATGGACATTAATGACTTCTGTGTAGATGTAAAGTTTTGCAGCTTTCTGCTGACTGCTGTGGACCATTTCTTATGTTTCTCGTTTGGAGGAAAGGGTGTAGGAAGAAAATCATCACGAGGATGTAGGTGGACGGGCAGAGCGTTTCAAACATGTGGGATTATTTTTGTGTTGCGTTTAAAGAAATAACAACAACATAAACTGATCACATCGTAATTTGGATGATGTAAAGTGGAAGAGAAAGACAAAGTCAGATGTGAGTGAATACCACTGCCGTCAGACTGAGACTTTCTTATAAATATAGAAAAAATGAAAAATGTCGCATGACAGCAAAAATGAACGCCTATTATTATGTTTGTAAATGTGTAATGCACAGTTGTGTAATAGATGTTCACTATTCTTTGACACCCACACTCTGACAGCTCCCTGCCAGGAATTTGAGAATGAATGTTCAAGAAATCCTCCTTCTTGCGTTTACCATAAGACATTCTGCTGTTGATCAACAGCCTGAGCAACTCCTACATGTCACCATGTTTCTCGCCTTCCAAAATGAACTGCACGGTATATCCAAACTGCTGGCTTAGACAACTTAATTACAAGAAAAAAACAACTAGTTAACACTGCAGCTAAAGCAGTGGGATTGACTAGAAAATGCACAGAGAGAAATAAATTGGACAGACAGAGATAGCTGGAGAAAAACTGAAACATTCACACACCGTTTGGACCAGCGATAGCAAGCCTGGCTCTGACCACAGCAGTTCATTCCAGGGATACGATGTCCGCCTGAGCGTTTATAAATCATCCCTTCCCTGGAGGAGGGAGAATAACTGGTGAATATTTTCCAAAAACTGTATCATGGGGCTTAAGAAGAGTGTAAAAGAAGATTGCAAGTTTAAAATAAATACACCTAAGGAAAGAACAACTTTGACATGGGATATTTGACCCTGATCCCCAGAGATATAGGCACTAAGAAAATGCTCACAGTCCTTTGGGCCCTAAGTCATGAATGAAACTCATCTGGCTGACGTCAATGAACTCCATCTGTGTAAAGAGGGCAAGCACAAACAAGAGGCTTCACATGATGATTCTTGCATAGACAGACACACCACTCATTGTGCAATATATCATCATGGGAACTACAAACTGTTAGTCCACATACGTAGAGTTAATATGACTCATCTTAAATTGTGTGTTGTCATCTCTCCTAATGACTTTAATGACTTTAAATGCATAACATGCTTTGCCAAATTCTACAATAAAGGTACTGAATTAAAACATGTAGAAAAAGACTAATAATTATTTGCTTTTATTGTACATTATCTATAGTGGCTAATAGAAATGAGGCATAAACACAAGTGGTATAAAACTATGTTTAAGTGTGACCCTTTGGAGAGTTTCGTATTTACTCACAGTATGGTGATATTTTCGGTACATGGCCATCCTCAGCAGCTTGTTCAAATAGTCTTCTAGCTGTCTCTGTGGGAACACAAACACTATATTTGGACACTGACAAAGCCCATGCATATAAACACCGACATGTGCAAAACAATGTGAAACAGTAGTTTAGAGGATAGATTTGCTGGCAAGGAGTTAAGTGCCATGGCAACAAGTGAGTGCCAGGAGAGCTCCTTGCAATAAAGTTGAAATATCACAAGAATCAATTTCATGGCCCTGAAAACAAGGCCAAAGGGGACAAAGACAGCGCTCCAACATACCTTCCTGCTGGAGACCTGCTCATCTCGCACTAGCTCCTCTCCTCCTCCCCTTGGCAGGGAGGGCATCTCTCTCACTTCACTCTTCCTCACCGTCTTTCTCCTCACGGTGTGGCTGAAAAACAGAATGTGGGAAATGTAATACTTTATCATTTAAATATAAACAAGTTAAAGACAGAATATCCTTGGTCCTTAAAGTATAAGATAGAAGAAAGAACAAAGGTCCCGAGCTTTAAAAACACTGTTTAAGTGGCGGATCAGAAATAAAAATCTGTATATTTCACAGGTGTGTCAGACTTTAGAGAATGCCGAATTTTAAACCTATTGTTTACTCCAAAAATTAATCTATGATTATAAGAGACTGCACCAAAAACGTGAATGTGAAAAGTTCATAAATTTCAGTTGCACTGAAGGACAGTATGTCAACACTTAGAATCAGAGTCAGAAAGGGTTTTATTGCCAAATGTTGAGCAGGTTTACAACATTAGGAAATTGCTGCAGTACTTAGTGCAAACATACTGTCATATAACCCTTAAATAGACATAAAAATAAGAATTAAAAGTGCTAAGTAGATAGATATATTATAGATAGATACTTAGCATTCAAGCTAAAAAAAAAAAAAACATCTCCCTGTTGGCAATAAATTTGTTGTTTTTACATCTGTGCTTATGAGAAGAAAAGTGCTGATTATATCCTCTACATAAAGTAAATACAATACTCTCTTGATCTATTAAGTATACTAGTATGACGATTGTGTCTATGCATTTGGGTAAGTATACTTTTGTCACATCATGGACATATATCTCCCATTTAAGGACAAAAAACTTAAGGTAAAACAAGCACTTAGGTCCATGTGAGACTGCAAATTTATCTTTTACTGTATAGAGTGCGTGCCAACCTGCGTGACGGCAGTGGTATCCTCATGAAGGTTTTGTACGTCCTCAGCTCTCTGTGCAGCTCCATGAAATGCTTCTCCTTCCTCTTAACCACCCAGGTAAATTCCCCATGTTTCAGCTCAATCTTAAAAACTGCTGGCAGAGACTACAGAAACATGCACATGCTTAACACCTGTAATCATGGTAATGTCACCAATAACATTAAAAATGTTCAACATTTAATAAAAAAGAAAAACAAGCGATACAATGGAAAATGGAAAAATCTGTGGCATAAGTAAACAGCAAACGCAACAATCAGGACCATATAGTTTATAGAGAGGTGTGTGCAGTACCTTGTTGACACTCCTTTGGTGTGACGCATTGAAGCGGTCCTGTGCAGTGGTGAACCTCTCCACCTCCAGGATTCGGGCAGTAATGGGTACAGTGGGGAGGTACACTTTTGCATTGGCTTCTTTAAAGCCCACTGTGGCATACACTGCTGAAAATGGGATACGACAGTCCCCTGGGACAGAGACGAGGCGGGTGTTTAGTGTGATCTTTCTGCTTGTACATGTAGGAGTTGCTCAGGCTGTAGGAGCGAGTAGGATGCATCAGTGAAAACTCAGCCTTTGTTCAAGACCGTTGTAGTTCGCGAGTTTGCAGTGTTAGGGCAAATGTTACCGTATATTTTCTGGTAAAGTTTGCAAGACTTCAAAAGTGCAACCATCCACCCTCATGTGCTGGCACCGTTAGATAGTGGTTTGGAACCTCCATGTAGTAAGTTGCTTTTTTGACTAACTGAATTATGTTAATACAATGTGATCCCACTATGAATTAGTTTGACGGTCATTAAATTAGTAGAGGTATTGAGCGCCTTGAGGCGACATTTGTTGTGATTTGGCGCTATATAAATAAAATTGAATTGAATTGAATTGAATTGAGAACAGGATCGTTACAGACTTTTGTTTTGCGCATGTATATTTAAGCTCATATTCTGTTAAGTTAAGACTAATAACATTTAATAGTGAGGTAACTGACTTGACCACTTGCTTTTGAACTCTCCTCCTCTTCAGCTCACTTAAGGGTTATCACAGCTTCTTCTGTCATACCAGTCAGCTCCTTCATATCCTCCTTCACTACAACCATGATTGTTCAACATCCATCATCCATTATAGCCACTATCCTTCTACTCCACATCTCAACCCTGCCGCTCTGACTTTCTTCCTTCATGTCACTGTTACACCTGTCTCCTTCTTGTTCACACACATGTTTTGCTTTGTTTCTACTGACTTTATTTCCTTCTCTCCAGAGCATACTTCCACCTCTCCAGGCTCTCTTCCACCTGCTTGCTACAGATCACATTATTGTCTGCAAACATCACCTGCCTGACCTGCCTGTCAACCTTTTCATCACCCCTGCAAAGAATCAGAATCGTAATAATTTATTAAGGAAATTATGTATAATGTAGGAAGAAAAGGCTCAGAACTGTCTCCTTGTGTAATCATACCTCCACCATAAACCCATCTATCACTCATAACGCACATCTGACCACAGTGTCCCCATACAGATCCTGCATCACCCTCAAATACATATCTTCCTCTCCCGACTCCTACAGTATCTGCTATTTGCCAAAGTTCTTCTCTTAGCACCCTATCATATATTTTCTGTGGATCCACAAACACACAGAGCAACTCCTTTGACCCTTCTCTGTACCTCTCCATCAACTCTCCATATAAAATAAATATTGCATATGTAGTGGTCTCTTTGCATGAACCCATAATCCTTGATTGGCATCTCTATTCTTAACCTAGCTTCATCAACTTTATCCCTCTGTAGTTGCCACAGCTCAGCACGGCACCCTTGTTTTTGAAAATCTGTATCAGTACACTTCTTCTCTGTTCTTCAGGCATCCTCTCACTCTGTGGTAAACAATCTGGCTAATCTGGTCCACTGCCCTCTCTCCTATACCTTTCCATACCTCCATAGATCTTCTCAACACACTCTTCACTCATTAGTAACCTTAATCATCCCAACCTGCTGCACATCCTTTCCAGATCAATCTCTTTGACACAGCCAATCAATACAAACATTTGTGCTTCCTTATTTTTCTTAGTACTTCAAATACAAGTAATATCAACCAGCCTCTGCCACCTCTCTCTTTCTCTGTTGTACTGCCAGTACCTGTGTTTACGTTCTTTATCCCCCTGACCCACTTTTTCTAAGCATACTTTGAACTTTTTCCTGTACTTCCTCATTTCACCACCAAGTCTCCTGGTTTTCTGAGGATACAACAAACACCTTCTTTTGAGTTTCCCTCACCACTTTAGCTAGCACTTCATTCGCTTCCTCTACTTGATTTCCAGAGTCATCCTACAGACTACCATTCTATGCTGCCCAGCTACATTCTCATCTAACACCACCTACACCACATTTGCTGAGTGTCCATCAGACTATCTGAGCCCACAATTAGTAGGTTATGTCAATATTTTCTTCTTGCTTTTGAGATTTCTTTACAAGAAATTATTGTAATACTGTAAATTTTGAGAGCAACAGGTACATAATAAGTAATTACAATAGGTAAGCACATATATTTCCTCATTTCCATAAACTTACCTATGTTGTTTCCATCATAATCCACATCTTCTCCCTCCCCTATGTCCAGCTCTCGGGTATCCAGGCTTTCCACCAGATCTGCCATCTTGATACCGTCGTGTATGTCTTGAGCCGCTCTGCTGTCAGAATCTACAGAGTTCACCAGGTTGAGGTTACTGGTAGCAGTCTGAGCCTTACTCCTCATGTTTAGCAGTCAGAACCTGGAGCAGGGCACACCTAGAAGAGAGATCAGATGTATGACCATTTCCTGGGAGTATATGTACTCCCACAGAGCAGGACAGTCTTGTGACATTTAATCTTCCAGTGACCTTACTGTGACTTTCCTTTTTATCATGTGAATCAGATAAGAACTGCAAGGAATACAAACTCTTTAACAAATATGCCCCAAAACAGACACATATAATGTAAATGTGTATTTCAGCTTGTGCTGAAAATCAACAGAAAGGTAAATAAATGTATTCTTATTTACCAACAGCTAAGCTTTAGAAGAAGTGTAAATCATGTCCAAGTGCACACCAATTTATCTTAGTGTCTTAGCAGCTTTTGAGCACCGCAGGTAGACATTTACTGTTCACTTCTCTCCTGAACTCCTCTAAATAAAATAATGATAATAAATAATTATTTAGACTCACTCTATAAGACATGTGTCCACTAATTTTCAGTGCAGTTCTTGTGTTATTTGGCATACACCAGCCTCTTCTAAGCCCTTCATACCTAACCCTTTCCAATGAGCTTTCAGTGAACAACTGAGGGGTCAGAGGTTCCTTTTTCTTAAAGACATGATTTTCACATAGTCTTAATCTGCTAGAGAGTTTTTTTTATTGTCTGTCACTTCATTTGTCCTCTACCCGTCCAGTTTCCTAGATTTTCTAAGAACACATCACACATGTAGTGTTATATGACTGACATGGCTAATATCTCTTTGGGAATCACATTATTGCTGCAGAAATACTCTTTTATTCCGGTCTAATTATGACATCCTTTGCATTTTTCATAGACTAAAATATGGGACCACATCATGTATTTTTGTGACATACTGGTAGTAAGAAAGTGCCAAACGATACAATTAAAAATATATAAATATAAAGAAATACAAAGAAATGAGAGGCAGACTTCTGCACAATACCATATCTATACTTTTACTGTATGTGCATTCCTACTCACAGCACTATTTAGTCACCTCTAATGACCTTTTTGGAAGAGTCAACATTTGTGATGTTTCTCCATCTGTTTATTATACAGACCTGCTGGTCACCTGCTGGTCACTACTCCTGGAGACTATAAAAAATGTCGTTTTTATATTTTAATGAAGCATATGCACAACAAATTACCTCATTTTTCAGCAATACAGTAATAAGATTGTGTATTTTGAATGGGGTTTTATTTCAGGAAGGGGTATAGCACTTAAACTACTATTGTTTTTTCTTTAACCTCCTAAGACCCGAACTCTTAAAAAAAAAACTTTGTAAAAACAAAGAATTACCAGATATGAGAGCCACATATGAGGATATTCATTTAAAATTTTGATAGAACAGTAGCAGCATAATGTCTTCGTAAGTGTATATCAGGCCCTTGTAGAGCAAAATTTAGTATTTTGGTCTAAATAACACAAAATGTGATGTCCACATATGTGGAACTTGTAAAGTTCTGCCTGAATTAGTTCAATGGGACCAATAAGTTAATGTAGAAAAAAAAAACACCCTTCCACTCCCTAAACCACTCCTTTAAAAAACTCATGCCAAATAAAACATGTGTAGTCATGTTGTGGTTTGTGACTTCAGAGACTTTGTGAGTACAAATCAACTTTGAATCAGACACAAGCATCAAATGAAAAAAAAATCAGCTGATGCCTTTCATTCTATCAAAATCAGAAAATATGCTCATATTTTTAAATTATTGGTCACTTATCATATATTGGTCATATATGATACACTTGCACACTACTCTGTGCAGAAAAAAATATGTAATTCACTGAGTGGGCTACAAACAAATATTTTCTATTAAAATGTTCCTTAAATAAAGCGAAACAAAATACACTTAATTATCAAAAGCAGGCAAACCAGATTTTTATTTGTGGAAATTGATGTTTTTTTGTGATAAATATACAAAAGCTCAAAATCTGCTGAAGTCAAAGGCAGTGCAGTTCAAAAACAGGTAGGTTTTGGTAGACTATAAAAATATAGTATAGAATAGTATTAAAGACTAATAATTAGTTTAGACTAATAATTATGTAGATATTGTGCTCAGGTCTCTCTTTTACTTTCAACTTTACCTCAATACAGAGAGTTCTGACACAGTTTTGTGTACCAAACAATTATTGAGACACCAAAACCTGCTAAACCCGTCACAAACATTATTTCTCACGTTTGCTACACTTTGCTTCACTGTAAATCCAATATTTGCTCTTAAGGTATAAAATAGCCACTAGAATAGAAATGAATAGAAACAAAGGTATTTGGTTGTTTTTAAAAATGATCTTCACTAGAATGTGATACAGTTTGCTCAAGAGCTTTGTAAGAAGGCCTGTTAGTTTCAAACAACAGATGCCCCTGCCACAAAAAAGACAAGAAAATGTGTTGAAATTTTGATTTTTTTGATTAAGGGCAGGTAAAAAGTACTCATTAATCTGAAAAACATCCAGACAGAAAACCTGATTTGGTTTTAGAGAAACAAATTTTTGTGAGACAGCAGTTAAACAACAATGACTGAAAAACAATCAAAATAAAATTTCAAACAGAAGAAAATAGGACAGAATCGGTTTTGCTTTGTCTTTTCATGATTCAGCAGTGTTGGTAACAACACTCAAAACACACACGCCCAGAGAAACAGAATAACATCAACTGGTTCTTTAGAGCATGTGAGAAAAAAATGAAACCACTTCCTGCATTTCATTAAAAAAAAGAAAAGAAAGAAACTGCGTATGCGTCTTTTTAATTTCCCACAATTAACTGCAGTTTAGCATTAGGATGACACCTATGTGGTCAAGTTTGAAAGAGGAAATGATCTTCTGACTAGCACCAAATTCTTCCAGAGCAAAAACTACTTAAAATGAAACGAGCACGTACGCTAAGAGATAAAGAGTTGACAGTAAACATTCCCACTCCAGAGAACAAGAGCCAACATGCTCGAAGCATCAAAAGAGTCACCAACTGCCTCAAGTGACTGTTTGTCTGCTTAGTTTCTGTTGTCCTTGCGAACTTTTATTCGCTCCATTTATTCATAAAAGTGAATGAATGAGTTTTGATTAGTTTCCTATTTAAAATAAAGCTATTCCTATTAAAAATAATTTCTTTGATATTTGGGCTTGATTTGGTTCAGTTTGGTTACTATTATAGCTACTTAAATTTTCATTGACTGTCACATTGTCACGTCTGCTGTGACAGATGTGTGGAGTGGAGAGAGAGTGTGGACCCAAATGCTGACGCAGAAAGTGATGGACTTAAAGTGAGCCTTTATTACAGCCAAGCAAAATACAAACAAAAGCAAAGAAGAGCATGACTAAGCTAAAAAAAAAAACAACAACTAAAAGCAAGTATAAAGAAACTAAAGACCTGAGAACCTGGGGCTTGGAGAAGTGGAACATGGAGAACTGCGGTGAGTGACACACAGACGATCCAGCAACAAAAAGAGGAAGACAAAGGGCTTAAATACACAGAGAGATAATGAAGGAATGAGACACAGGAGGAGAGCACAGCTGGGAGTAATCCCATATGAGGCCGGAAGAAGGCAAAACTGAAAACACTAACATAGGACGCAAGATTGTCTAAATCAAACAGGAAACAAGAGACATTCACAAAGACACAGACTTGACACTGAGGCCTGGAGACACGAATGACTGGAGAGACACAGGAGATGCACAAACATAGATGACATTAAACGTGGAACACAGCAAGGCTTAGTAACAGAAACCTAAAGACTAGAAACTAAGGATATAACACACACAGAGAACAATAAGAAGAACCAAACCAATGAATAACACTTAACTCAAAGAATACAAATTAATCAAAAAAAACAGCACTGGATCACAGACCCAGTATCTTGACACACATAGCCCCAATATTCATTTGAACGCACATTACTACGCAAGGCATGTTAACTGAGTCAGCACTGGCTATAAAAAGCTCACTTTGCATGGCTTCATTCTGCACAAAGCAACAGTGTGGAATGAGAAATAGCCCACCGACATGAATGGTTTTACATCTACAAAGCATCGACTATAGATAAGTGTATAGTGTAAACTGTGCCCACTGTTTCACGATTATTGTAAACACAATAAAATTCCTTGTTAAAAAGTAATTGCTCCCTGTGTTAAATCATGAATTAACCACATTTTTTTGGAAAGCTAGGTTCAGTTTCACTAACCACATCCAGCTATGGTTACTGTCAGTCCTGTTGAATTAAGAAATTACTTATATACAACTTGTCTGACCAAATGTAGTATGCTAAAAGATCAACACCAACAAATGGACAAAACTATGAACAATAATGAACCTTCCCAGGAAAGGCTGGCCAACCAAAATTATTCCAAGAGTGCATCAATGACTCATCCTGTAGGTCACGAATTGCCATATTTGATTAACCACGAATTCTGCTCTCTATCAGAAAATCCTGAAGGAGAATGTCCGGCCATCGGTTCATGCCCCGAAGCTATAGCATACTTGGGTTATACTGCAGAATAATATTCCTAAATACACCAGAAAGGAAAAAGAAAATAAAGGTTTTGGAATGGCCTAGTCAAACCCCAGACTTAAATCACACTCACACTCATAAACCAGCGGGGATAAATTAAAGCATTTCTGTCAAGAAGAGAGGCCAAAATTCCTCAACTGTGAGGTGGAGGACTCATTGCCAGTCACAAAAATTTGCTACCAGGAATGGCACAACCAGCTATTCAATTTGAGAGACAAACTACATTTACTGGGTTATCTTTGTTTAACATTAAAATTTGTTTCATCACAAAACTTGTGATGAAAAAACTAAGTGTGGGAAATGTACAAAACAAATGAATCAGGAAGGGGCAAATACCTTTTTCACAGCACTGTATATCTGTTAGAAAGTAGTACTTTTTTATGATTAAATATTTTATGCTGCCTATAGCTGTATTTCCTGCTCTGAGAATGTCCATGACTTCCCAAAAACCTTGACCCACAGAGAGATTAACGAGAATGTCAAAAAGTGTGTGTGTAGACTGCGATGTAAAAAGCACAGTCTGTGTTATCTGTGTCTACAATATGCAACCTGAGAGTTATCTCTCTACTCCATTGTAATAAAAAAATTGCCAACTTCCTGCTTCCTGTCCTGTTGTCATGGTGATAGCTTGAGCAGCTAGAGCTGCTTATATATAAATATCAACAGAAGTGCACCCGCCTCTCCCTTCGTGTGCTAGCATCCCTCTTAAATGTCAATTAGTGGGAGTGTGTCAGAGAGTCAGAAAAAAAAAGAGGAATTACAAGTAAAGTTGCCACTCATCAATCTTTTCAATGAGACACATGGGAAATTTGATCTCTCACCATGTGACACAAAGTCATTAAATACATATCGCTTTACTTGCCATGGAGGAATCAGCTGTCTTGCATTCTAAAAAGGGCTAAATCCATTACTGGGAATGTGAAATTTAAAGTAATTTTTAACTAAAGATTTTGTGATATACGTGTATATCCCACATAGCAAAATTGGTATGGCCTGGATCTGTCAGAAGTTGTTTTCAATTAGCCTGGGCCACAAAAACCAAACCACAATCGGGCCAGATGTGGCATGCCATCACATAAACAGTGCCAGCATTGCGAGACCTGGCCATATCTGGATGACATACCACTTACCATGACACCAGTCAGCCAGCAGATCCAGGCCAGACCCATCTGCTATGTGGGATTGTCAGCTACAGCTTGCTTGGTCTGTAATACTTTGTTCGTCAGATAAAGTTCTCCAATGAAGAATTTGTCTCACCTTCTGGAAAAGGGCTACAGAGCATCTGAACCAACATATAGCAAAATTCTTCCCAGTTGTGTGAAATAAATAATTGGACATTTTTGGGGGAAAATACACTTGTTATTAGAGATATGACGCCACACTCGAGTCAGTCGTAATGATCCACAGAGGTGTTACATGCGTGACAGTTTGCCTTTTTATAAGTGCCTCTATCCAACACTACCAACGCCGCCATGTCTAATGACCAATTTCAAGCTGAGACTTGGAGAGATTACTACTCTAGCTAAAAGGCAGCCAAGACAACGCATAATTCTGATAATCCAAGCTAAATGGCCAGCGGCAAAAGATTCATGTTCAATAAGTACCATAATAGTTAGATTAATAACTTATTAAAATTAATAAATCAATAAGCTACAAACTGAAAGAGTGTTATGAGAAAGTGGTACTAATAGTTAACTATTTAATCCGTTATCAATACTGTACTATTGATTCATTCACAGAGCAACAATGGTTCATTTTTCTCTACTGTGTGCACACGTTGCATTTACAATCCCTAATTTGGTCCCATAAAGTTTGCTCAAATATACAAATCTATGACTTACTTCTCTCTGTGGTTTTACAACAAGCAAAAATGAGATATTTATGAGTGTTTTTGCACCAGAGCCTCTAGCAGCCCTGTTCCTGTAACAGTGCAACGACCCACGAGAGACACATGGGAAAGAAGACAAGGTCACAGCGGACGTGTATCTGCAACCAGAAAATATATATATATATCTGCATCCCATATCAGTTCTGTGGCTGCTGGTCTCCCAAATCACGTTCAGCCAAGAAGTATATATTTTGTATATTTTGCAGCTAAAAGTTTGGCTCACTCCTAATATTTTGCGGAAAGACAAATCAACATAGATACTTGCCTTTTACATATAACTACAAATAAGATACTTTCGAGCAAATCGTGTTGAGTGCCCTTTTCAGATTACAGTTTTGAGGTCTATACAGTGCATAAGTTCTTATAAAAGAAACAGAAAGCAGCAAGACCTTATTTTCTAAGGTGTCTCACATCTGGAAACATGATTCTAATTTACACAGCAACGTGCTGTTTTGGATGGGAGCTCACACTGCAGTGGTTACTTCTGGGAAATGGGTTGTGTTCTCGGCATGAAGCTTAAACCAAATCCTAAATATTTTGAACAGAGCCGTCTGTTCAAATATGCTAAAAGGAAAATATTCTGCTGCTTCAGGGCATCCTGTTGGCAAAAGGGACTTAGATATGCAACACAAACATTTTTTTAAACCATCAAAGGAGATTTCATGCACCAGTTCTAAAATCTTGTGTTTTCACTTCTCCATTGTATCTCAAAGTCATCACCTTTTAAGGTGTCTAACAGCTTTGAAGAAGCAAAAAGATGCTTTAATAATAGCTCATTAAACTTTAAATCTTCCACAGCGAACGGTACTTGCATTTCTGACTCTTAACTGCACTTTTGTTTACATTATAGGTCAAGCAAAGACACTATAAAGCCATTACACTGTGTTTTCAGGGCAGCCACATACACGGTTCATACCAGAAACTGCTAAACACATCAAAAGACAAAAATACAGTGCAGCACTTCTCTCTGACACATTCAGTAATTACGCTCAGTGCAATCAATGCATCCTGTGTTTTTGCACAAAAAACAAAAATGTCATGCAAAAACACGTTCATCTAATGTCTACCAAATTTTAAAAAAGATTAATAATAATAATCATCATCATGATATCATTTTTGCACATTTTTGTTGTATTTATGAAGATTTCTGAGCAGCATGAAATTAAAAATGAATAAAAGTTGTTATTCAACCCTTTGTTTAGACAGATTTCCCGTTTATGGTCTGTGCCATTGCATTGTGGTAGAAAACAGATTATTGTTTTGTAGATTACAATAAAGAAATAAAATAATCAGTATAAAAACATCAGTATATTATCTAGCCTCAAACAGATTGGAGATTGTGGGAAATCACCTTCTCAGGCAGACTAAGATATGACATATGACACACGCTGATTATATGTTTTTGACACAATAACAAACTCTATGACTACGATCATCACTGCTTATTTACAATTTTACTCTAAAAACTTTTCTTAATCACCTCTAAAACAGACTCTGATGCCTGCATATATGTGTTGATAAAAAAAAATTCAATTGAATCCAAAAGCACTACTTAAAAACACATTTCTACCAGTTGACCTCAGCATATTTGTCCACCTTAAATTGGCATCCAGTACTCCTACTTTTCTCCCTCTATAATAAATCTGCTTGCAATACATGTTTTAAAGTGTCAAATCATTGAAAGGAACACTGGGGGCGGACTGAACATGTCAACCTCAGCAGAGGTGCTGTCACTGATTATCCATTAAGTGTGAGGAAAAATAGGTAGTTTGTGAAATGTACCGTCTATCCTGGATTCCTGTGCGATAGCCAGTCTGACATTTATGAAGTGCTGTGGCAAACACAGTGATCGACTGAAAATTTTTTAAACATACAATGCATGTAAACGGCATTTTTGCATTAGAGACTACAAGTCACACGCCATGGTACGTATATAGCAGCGCAACAAAGGTAACATATATGTAGCTTGGCATTTATAGACTGAGCAGTGCCAAGCTCCTCGTGGCACAGATGGTACAAAGATAGAGAGAAGAAGGGAGGGAGGGAAGCAATGAGAGAGGTCTGTGACACCTCTTTTTCTCTGCCCACACTAAAGCTGCCTATTATCTAATCCTTCACACCATGGATAGGGGGATTGGGATGGTCAGAGCGGCAGAGAAAGCAAGACATACAGTAGATGCCAGAAAAAGAGAGCGAGCAATCGTCATCATTGCCAGAGTGTCGTTCGGCCGATGGTAACACAAGGCATCATTGTACTGAGGGAGTGAGAGAACTGCTCCCTCTCTCTGTTTCAGCCAAGCCTGATTCGGCTCGACCAGTGTGGCCAAGTCCGAGACTGGAAACTACTAAAGTTTAACTTGCGCCAGACCACTGAAGTGACTCATGATTACAGTGGTAGGAAAAAAGTATAGAGGATCTCTGAGTTCTTGAATTGAAGGGTTGGTGCATGCAAAATATAATTTAGTGCTTT
Source organism: Neolamprologus multifasciatus (assembly GCF_963576455.1). NCBI lineage: Eukaryota > Metazoa > Chordata > Actinopteri > Cichliformes > Cichlidae > Neolamprologus > Neolamprologus multifasciatus. Next base: position 11,189,783 of record NC_140457.1, on the reverse strand, counting down.
AGAAAGGAAGCATTATGTTCAAAAATAGACACAATATGAATGCAAACATCTTGGGTGCAGATGTGTTGTACTGTATGATGTAGTATGAGTGTCAAATGGCCCAGTGAACGCGGGGAAATGTACACCGTGGAGAACAGCAGCGACAGGTTGGTCTCCTGGTTCATTTCAAATACATTGAAATAGCTCGTCTACAGACTTGCTCCTGAAAAGTCGATGAAAACTGTGAGAATTTGGAAAAGAATACACTCTATAATGCTTTAATTATACATATAGATATATTTTAAATCATAGTTGGAAAGCCCAAAAGAATATTTGTGGGCTTTTTGATGGTGGCACATTGTCTGGCATTACACAAGCCAGAAGTTCACATCTGGATTTAATTTGTAGTACTAAATCTGAGAACCTTGCTAACAACACTGATCCCCCCTGTCCCTTCTAGGCAGCAAACTGCAATGATGCAAAACTTATTATGCTACTTTTTTACTTTAAAGGAATGGTGGGTGGTTATAGCAAAGATCATACCCAAGAAATCTTCAGCTCAGTATTTTTCTTACTGTCCAACAAATACTTAATAACAAATACATCACACAGCAAGCGCAGCAAGAAAACACATAGACTTAGGTCGATAAACTTAAACGCATGCATTTAAAGCCTCAGGCAGGAATAACAGTAATAAGGTTTACTGTTTGATCATGCTGGCAACACAACAAAAAGTATTGAGGTCATTGAATGCCAGAGGTCAGTATCCAGTATATCTGTTGCAAAGACAACAGAAGAACTGCAGAGGGGAGGGGGCTGGTTTTCTATGGGCGAACAGCAGGAAAAAAAATATCTGCAGTCTTCCCATGACATTCCAGCTCCAGCAACCAGTTTTCCCACAAGGCATGAGAAAGGGGACATCAGGCCAACACACAACCAGACATGCACACACGCACACCTGTGAAGTCTTATGCAACAGGTAAAACATTATTTGTCACAGCATTACACTGGTACAAAGTAAACAACAAAAAGATTAGGAGATTCATCTTCACACCTCACTATAGCACCCACTCTTTACATTTTACACTTTACTTGTGACTAAATCTTAATACAGCATATATCATTTTGTGACAAGGAACAGAAACAGTCAAATGCACATAAACCACGTATTTGCTCTGCTGCAGCTCAAAAAGAACTAATCCAACTTGTTCAGCAGTACTCCAGTATAATCCACTGTACATTTCTTGTCCATGATTCCACTGATAACCCAAAACCAAAGAGTGTCACAGATACTTATCTCCCAAAGCCCCTGGACGCAAATAGAACAGAGCAGACACAAAAACAAACAGAGAGTCAGAGGGACACATTACCAACCTGCTCTTTCTGTGGACGTGCAGTCCACATGTTGCTTAGTCTGATCCACTTGGCTTTACTCAATGTAGGGCAAAACTAAAGCAACTAAGACGCCTAAGCAGACAAAGAATTGCACAGCAGCAGCAGCGGCGGCGTCAGACAGCTCCTTCTAGTCTGCACTAATGTAAGTGTGGCTGGGGAAAAAAACTAACAGTGAACTCTCTCCAACTCCTCAGGAAGGGAGGGGTCACACAAACTCTAGGCCAATCACAAAAAGATACTCTTCCCATAGCCTTTTCTCATTGGATAAAAAAAAATAGTGCTGGACTTGTGCTGAAGTAGGAGGAGTACACTTGGGAAATTCTTTGACACTCTGGCTATTATCTCATCACTTCTCACTTTTACTCATTCTCTGTTATTTGTTTATTTTTCTTGCTTTCCATTATTTATAGCTCATCTCTCTGTGTATCATTGCACATGTCACTTGGGTCTTATACTAAATATTTAAAAATAAGAAGAAGAACAAAAAGAAAAATAGTTAGGCATTTGATTTGGCTGTGTCTTCACTTAAACTTGGTGTATAAATACAAATTATACTCCGTATATTTTGCCTTCAAACTAAAAGGAAAGCGATCTCTTCTTCCATCTAGTGGAATAATTGATGTACTGCACCTCTGTGCAGGCCGAGCACAGCCAGTAGTTATCGAGAGTGTATATTATGGGTTTGATAGGGACTTTAACCTGAAATCGACCACACCTTGGAAACACTTTCTCAGTTAACATTGCAGATAAAAATGTAACCACAAACCTTTACCACATTTAACACGTGCACTTGACACATAAAGGATGATAAATGTGCTTCATTTTCAAATAAAAATAGATGATAACTGTCTTTTTCAAAATAAATAACACACATTTCAACACTACTAAAAAGAAACGCATCTGAGAAATTAAATCGATCCACTAAAATAAAAACATGACATAACAGGTAATACAACCAGTTTTGCTGTTAACTCGTGTTGTCTTTGAAACAATCCAATTTTGTCCATGTAAATAGTGAGTCAGTCTGTTATTTGGCATTACTTCAGTTGTTATGGGCACACCAAACCACGACGTTTGACTGTGCAGTACAAATGTCTAAAGTTGTGCTTTAGACCATTGTACAAATACGCACTTGCATGTGTAAACACACGCATCCAATGGTCTGTACACACATCTATATCAAATGATGACAGATACATACCTTCAAAGCACCCGAAAGCTAACGACAGCAAGATCAGTCTTTCTCAAGTTATTTCTAACTAACCGGCTTCGTCTCCTCGCTTAAACACAAACACACATCATAATTCAGTGGTCATAAACGGTGTCAGCTGGTAAGCACTGAGCAAAGGGCAGAGAGATAACAGCAATTGAAACATGAGAATCTCATCCGTGCAGGAAAAACAGAACTATGCTGCCAGTCAAAGGTGTGATTTTTGTCATTTTATTTTTGTTTTCGCTTAAGACAACAGGAAAATAATCTGTTAAATCTTAATTATATGTCATTAAAATGGTGATAAGCCTCTCACTCTTATCGAGGCAATCCTAACCTACCCTAGTAGAGTAATTATGTAATTAGTTTAGACCAACCAGTTCAATGGGGCCTGGGCCGGAAAAGCTGCACTGTGGTGATTGGTCTGCCTTCCATCCACCTTTTTGGGCGTTTGCACACATACATACACATACTCACTGCATTCCTTATACTGCTGACTTACACACTCCATTGTTAGTTAGTAGAGCAGAGATGCCAGAACGTGCCCAGAAATTATCACATGGTGAAGGGGAAGTTATGTTGTTGGGCTTTTTGTGACAAGCCCCACAAGTTTGGAGGTCATTTTGGTTCCAATAGACAACTTATACAAATGTGATTTAGCAACTTGAAGTCCATTCATAGTGTATATTGATCTACAACCCAAAATAAATAAATAAAGACAGAATGCAATGGTTTACAAATTACTTGTTTCCTATATTTAACTGAATATAGTAAACTGCGAAATATTATTTATTTATCTATCCATCTATTTTCTTAACCATTTAAGAAGTAGCAATTAAGTATAAGCTTTAAATTGTTTTTGCAAAGTAGGTTTGTAGGTGAGATTGTTGTAAAGTAACACATGTTTAATCAAATTCATGTATTCTTAGATTCTGAACATTTCAGTGAAGAAATAGGTGTTATTTCGTTGTGGGAAATGGTATGATGTACATTGTTGTCCAAACTAGAGAATGTTTATACAGCACTGAACATATCAGGGGGTATATTTTTAATGACAATCTGAAAAGGCGCAAGATCGTTATCAATTATTCTGTTAGTGTTACCTGCTTTTTTGTTTTGTTTTTTGTATTTTAATTTAAGGCAGAATGGCTAATTATCGTGCCAGTTCTTAGGGCAACATATGATACATTGTGAAAGTTAAATAGGTAATGGGCAACCAGAAAAGAAAGTGTCTTTTTCTGCTTTGTGCAAAGGGGTCATTCATTATAATCCATATTTCTAGGGCGCATGACAATTTGAGACCTCAGCAGCAGCTGCTTCCAGGCCCTTGGTTGATGAGCTAAGAGGTGGAAAACGGGCGGAGCAAGCCTATGTGGAGACTTGAAAATTGGATCACACGACAACTCTGGATCATGGGTGGGAAATGGAATTTATTATGTTAGTTTCAGTTAGGTTTTGGCGCGTTCTAACCCTTTTTGTGTCTTTGTGGGCTGATCAGCCACTATTTAAGTTTCCCTTTTGTCTCATTTAGGTAGGTCAGTGTTTGTTGCCAGCTTTTGAGTAGAGTTCTGTTACTTTGACCTCTTTTATGGGCCCAATATTTATTTTAGAAACATCCATCACATCATAAAACAGAGAGAGTCGAATTATTCTCCAAATCTTAATGAGGAATACTCTTTCTCATTGGCTGGTGGTAAACACAAAAGGCATAATTGCTTAAAATGCTGAAACCGCTACCAATCACTGTAACAGTACCGGTAGGTGGTGTTGCAGCATCACACTCAGAGCAGACCCCCACAACACAACCACTTCACTTGGGTAAGATGTTTTGCACACCGGGAATCATGATCCACACGCTGGATATGCACCATAACTACAGGAGCAGAACAGAAGTCTGGTGTTAAGGTGGATTTTTTCATCGGTCTTGACTGATATTTCTTCTTTGACCATTTGGACTCTTAGATTTATTATTTTATTGACAATGCATCGTTCTTTCGTGGTGTTTGTGAGTTTTATTAAACTGTCTCCCTTCCGTCAAACAGTGATTGTTTTCACGCTAGTTGTTATTTGACCGTTTGTGTTTGGCTGAGTTTGAGCGCCACTGTCATTTGCAGGACAGATGTTTTTTTGCTGCTGCCGCATCATTATGACCCTGAGTCTGACTCACCATCACATGCTGCCAGATGCAACTCGTCAACCGATCCAATATTTTGCTTTTTATTTTGTGCAAACGCGGGGACTTGCTGCCGCTGATGGGGACTCTTTGGGGCTTCTTAGCGCATGAAGGACCTCAGGCTTCTGGTGGGTTTCACAAATATTTTTTTTAAAGATGGAGAAGATAAGATGCGCTTAAATATTAGATTTTTAAATACTAGATCTGTTTTTATTTTCTATCATATCCGTTTTTATTGGAGTACACATCCCCAAAAATTTCGGCTGGCGATTTATAACTTGCGAATATCCGGATGTAATGCATTTTGTAACCATCACTCCTACTCTTCAGGTACTTTTGGAACACTTTAGTGTGCGTTATGAAGATGGAGTGGATAATTCGGATCGATCTGAGATGGCCTCGTATTTCTGTTATAGTCTGTTCAACACCGTCGATTTCGTATTTGATCTTCAAAGTAAAGAAGTGTTAGGCTACACAGGATTGCTTGCACCACTAAGGATATTACTTGTGTTCACGCCTGATCTCCTCCGTTACACGTTTTTCTTAACTCCGGAAATCAAACAATGAATAACGCAGGTGAGTGCGGCATCGAGGGGCATGAGGAGTCCCAGATCCAGGGTGACATCAGCAGTCAGGGTCAGGTGCGGCCGGGAGAATAACCCAGAGGCAACAATGCCCTCCTGGCCCAGCCAACTGGAGTGCCTCCACCATAACTGCACCTGGGAGGAGACCAACAATACCATAAGCAAAGCTGACCCTTCCCCACCCCCTCTCAATTATTATTCAATTCCTCTCCTAACGGCCATCACCGTCGCCTGCACACTGCTGTTTCTGATAGGGGTGGCCGGGAATGTTATGACCATTTTGGTGGTCAGCAAGTACCGGGACATGCGCACGACCACCAATCTGTACCTGTGCAGCATGGCGGTATCCGATCTACTCATTTTCCTTTGCATGCCACTTGACCTCTACCGCATGTGGAGATACAGGCCCTGGCGCTTTGGAGACGCGCTCTGCAAACTCTTTCAGTTTGTGTCAGAATCAAGCACTTACTCCACCATCCTCAGCATCACCGCCCTGTCAGTAGAGCGCTACCTGGCGATCTGTTTCCCATTGCGCGCCAAGGCTCTGGTAACCAAAAGGCGCGTACGAGCCTTGATTTGTCTGTTATGGACAGTGTCCCTTTTGAGCGCAGGCCCTGTGTTTGTCATGGTGGGAGTAGAGCAGGACACCATGGGGCCACTAAACTTCAGTTCGTGGATGAATGAGTCTAACTTATTCCTGGAGGCTGAGGACACCCGAGAGTGTAAGATGACGCACTATGCTGTGCAATCCGGTCTGATGGGGGCCATGGTGTGGCTGAGCTCCGTTTTCTTCTTCATGCCCGTGTTCTGTCTGACAGTGCTCTACGGCCTGATAGGCCGTCGGCTGTGGCAAAGGCACCGAGAGACGAACATGAGCAACCGCGTGTCTCACAGGGACAAGAGCAACAGGCAGACCATAAAGATGCTGGGTAAGTTTCCAGAACGCGCAAATTACGCAAAAATTCTAAAGTTCTTACATGATTCGAGTTTGAGTTGTCGACACATGAAAGACACCTTAGGGCTTTAAACTGTGTTCATATTAAAGTGATATCAGTTCAAATTTCCAAATAAAGATATATATGTTTAGGAAAATGTTAATCAGCACCTCCTTTGACTAACCCCTGTCCCTTTTTATGTTTTTTTCTTCCAAAAGTGGTTGTTGTGCTGGCCTTTGTCCTGTGTTGGTTGCCTTTCCATGTGGGTCGCTACTTGCAGTTCCGCTCTCTGGATGCTCCTTCCCCGTTGCTGTCGTTGTTATCCGAGTACTGTAGCTTGGTGTCAGTGGTTCTCTTTTACTTGAGCGCTGCCATCAATCCCATCCTCTATAACACCATGTCGTGGAAATACCGGGGTGCAGCGGCGCGCCTCTTCGGCCTGACCGACAGCCTGCCGCCACGGGGTCGCACAGCGAGCACTGTGAAGGGAGATGGCTCAAACGGCTGGACAGAGTCTACAATCAGCTTTTGAATGCATGGCCTAAATGGCTGGCGTAATGAATAAAGCTATTAGTCGTGGATCTACATTACTCACGTAAAGGCCATAATTTCTGTCAGGGCGATGCGAAATTGTGGTGAGCACTTGCCTTTATTTGACTGGAATCAAAAAGGATTATTAAAAAAGTAGGAGCCATAAACGCTCCACATGCATAAAACACTTTCTTTTAAATACGATTTGCTCAGTTACGTGTCTTGTTCAGTTATTTCAGCAAGTGCCACACACTATTCAACACTATTATCACTGGTGAAGTACAAAAGTCACTGGCCTGAAATGCTTACAGGATATCAATCAAAAACAGACACGCACGCCTGTGTGCTCACATATATATGTCACGCACATCTACAAATGCCTTATACTGCATTTATATTCTGGATGACAAAGAAAGCACTGTAGAATTTGTGGCACAGCTCTGTACTCATTAAGACAGAGGCAGAGGTGCAGTGTGTATGTGCATGTGTGGAAGAGATTTTTGCATGTGCTATGCAGGCCAAGTGTCATGCTTTTGGGTATGCTTTTAGTCACGTTACATGAAGATGTTGTGGGCTACTGTTATAAGTTGTCAAAATTCCCAGTGGGCACTTTTATATTCAAATCAATGCTGTGTTTGGGATCAATGGGGTGAGTCAACAGTCCCTGTGAGTATTCTTGTGAATCTTTGTGGTGCACAGCCTTTGCTTATTTTTTTTTTGTGATTGTGAGACAATTTATATTTCCAAAATATGTATCAGTCTCTGATCTTGTTGAATGTATTTCACTGTTAAATGATCAGCACTGTTTAATCTGTAGGACCATCAGAAATGTGTATTAGGGGTTGTGTGTGGTGGGGGTCCTATAAGGAGGCATCTCAAAAGGTTTTTACAGGTCTCATGACTCTGCAAATTTAGGTCTGGTGCATACACAAAGAAAGCTGCCTGTTAATGTATAAATAAACATGTTAGCAGTCACTTTCTGGGCTATGTGAACTGTGCACCATTTTCCAGCAGTGTTATCCACATGTTTTCAGTCACCAGCTATAGTTACATATGTTGCACTGATTGACCATACAATGCTATCTTTTGCTGTGGCTGTAAACACAAAACGTTATTATAAATTTGTCTAATTTACCAATAGCAATCATGCTTTTTGCAGCCATATTTATGGCAACGAAAACATTCATTTTCACTAGTCCTGCTTCTATACAAGTAGCCTCCACTGTAAGCTACCCCAAGGCTTCACAGTTATCTTTAGCAGACATGGTTTTCCACTGACAAACGAGAGAAGTGAGTTCACACACGATGTAAACCTTATAATATGTGTCTTCTTTTTCTCATTTAACAACTTACTAAAGCCTGGAAGATGAAAAGTCTTCATGGGTGATTAAACAGCAGATCATGGCATGTTAAGTGATTTTAAATGTTCTCCAGTCTGATGAAGTGCTACAACAATGTATAAGAAAGTTTTAAAAATAGATTTTCCTTTGAGCTTGTGTAAGATAACACAACAGGTGGAAATGTAAAAGTGGTACATTTTGTAAAGTGATTTGTAAAGAGCCTTGTCGAAAAGATCTTTGCTATAATTTGTATATAGATGCTTTGTAATGCAGTACACTCAGGTGGTTTACGCAGTCCAAATCACCACAGCAGCTTCCTTGATTTAAAACATGGCCTCATGACTTTGAAGAATGTATCTGTTAAATGAATGTTTATGACCATATACTGATAACATGACATGCTTTTATCAATCCATACTTATTAACAGTCAAAATTTATTGCTTTTTTTTTTTTAATCTATGTGACTATCTTCACTTAGTTAATGTGTATGTCTATGATAATGTCTTGTAAAAGAAACAAAAAGTTTCCTCCTCTTTTGTACACAGTATTCATATTCTTTGTGTAACCGACTCGACAGTCAGAAAGTTGTCCTCAGCAGATATGAGATGCAAACTGCAATCGGGGTTATTAAACCAACAAACACCAGTAAACACCTTCTCAGTCACATTAAAAAATAACAAAAGATAACAACAGGGTATGCAGTCGTTTCTCCATGTGGCCCAGCAGTACCCACTATATAATGTTGGCCTCAAAGAGGTTTAACAGTGGCCACAGGGACACTGCAATGTGCCTCTCCCATCTCAGCTGACATGATTTTCTTGGTGCCACCAGGCTCCATTATATCACATTAGATAGCTTATAAGACAGCAGGTGCTGCCAATATCAAGCAGACCTCAAAAGAGCACTCATTCATCACTAAATTCACCTCAGGTACTTGATCAAAACACTTACAGGGGAGTCAGCAAAAGCCTTTGAGTGCAAAAATGTTCAGCAGATTGAAAATTAGAATGACTATGAAAGGTAATGAAGGATTCACAGGGAATTAAAGCTCAAAGTTGAGTTGGTAACTCACAGGAGAAGTGGGTGGATGAAAGGTGGAGAGAAGAAGAGATCTGAAACACGAAAGTCCACATGAAATACCTCAGTGGAAATGGACAATAAAACACAAGGTGAAAGAGAAGAGGCTCAAACAGTGAGTCAGAAATCATAAGAGCTTGTTTAAATGAAGGTTGTGAGTGTGGATAAATGAACATTACACAATTAGGATGAGAGTGGAATTAAATAAGTATTTTTAAAAATGCAGCACCTTTTTTATTATTTTGATACCAGCTCAGACAAGCTAATGCTTGCTGGTATACCAACACACTGACTGTTTACAAGTACATTCACAGGGGTGGACCAAAAATGAAGACATCTGCGAATGGGATAGTGCAGATGGTTCAGACCAGGACAAACGCAGCTATATTTTTTCATCAGTCTCCTGATGATGACAAAAAGAATCCTCCAAGAAGCATTCGTTCAAATAAGATTAGGCATCTGTGTCCACACTAGTGGCGCCTAAAGTTATTGTCAATCTCCCTCATCCTGGTTGGGACAAGCACCCTGTGTCTGTGCTAAATTTTACATTTAATTTGATAGTCAAGTAAAAGCATTAAAGGCATCATTATAAACATCAGTCTGTACAAAAAACCCCAGCCTGCACTGTTTTTTGTTAATACAAAAACAATTGCTTAAAAATTTAAGTCTAAATAGTTCAGTATAGACTTTTGAACATGAAATGAATATGAAATGAAATAGTACATAACCCTATCAGTGTATTAGCAGTCTGGACTGTTAATTATTAAGCTATCAATTTTGACCCAAACATTTGAAAGCCACAATTTGACACTTTTGGTTTTGTTTCTCGGGAATCTTTGGAAAAAGGTTCCTGCATCAAAAATGTCAAAACTGGAACACCCGACAGTGAAATCCTACCACTTCCAGTCACTTGACTTATACCATATTAACATATAGAACGGTATTGTTCAACAAAAGCTACTACAGTGCACTTAAAAAAAAGGATTTGTAGTTTGACTAGGAAAATAAATGTTTGATTTTCTTTCATAAATGTAATCTATGGTCAGTTTCTACCTCTTAAGACAAAAAGACTAATGTTCCTCTGATGGCCTTGGATTGCCTGTGATTGAGGAATATTGAGCTTGCAGTGCTGCAGTTTCTGTCCGGCTGCCTTCAGGGCCAGCAGGGCATAAAGTCTGTGATTTAGTCTTGTCACAGCTTTCTGGTTAAACAGTATCAAGGCCACCAGAGAGTAAATCTCAACATGACAAACCTTCACAGACACACATTTACACTCACCTCAAATCCTTGAACCCTAAGTGACGAATTAAAGGCAAAAACTATTATATTAATGATTTGCGGTGAAATTTCAAATGAATTACAGTGCTCTTAAGATGAGCTCTCCAGCTGAGTAATTCTAATTTAAACCCCAATATTATAAATATTGATTATCAGTCCTCTATGTTTACAACAGTACACAAAGATGATGCAGATGAAATGACAATAATGACCCTCTTATTAAATCTGAAAGATACAAATCAATACTGCCACAGAGAATGTCAGAAGTGTGTTTATACTTGTTTCTCCACCATATATTGATGTATTCAGCTGGTTTGGGAAGTCCTATCCAAAACAAGAACAAACCAACAAACTGCAGAGCATCATTGTGTTGAAGCGTAATGTTGACATTCAATAAACAGTGCAATTAAAGACAGAAAAAAATTAAAACATTTATTGGGCATAAATATATTATATATACGCTACCGATACAGTTACGTCTTACATACATAGGGTAGTATTTGCAAAAATCTATACATTAAAATTGATATGGCAGTTTCTTTTATATAATGCATATGAAATTGTCTAACATTTACAATACAAGAAGAAATGCATGAATTTCTTTTTTTTTTCCTCAATTCGTAGACCATGACAACGTTGGAATGTTTATTTTTTTAATTGTGAGGTAAAAATATGTTTCTGTTTTTGTCTTACTTAAAAAATAGTTAAATACCTGTGAGTCTCTGTATGTTTGTCAAATCGCCAATCTCTCAGTCAAAATCTCTACATGTACAAAACATTAAAAAAAAAAAAACTGATCAGAAGGCACAGATGTGGGGTTGCTGGGCAAAACATTGTCTCTCACTCTTGACATACCCGCCAAATGTACAGGACCTGCAGGGTGGTGAGTAGGGAGGCTGGGGTTCTATAAAATCACCTGTATTTGGGGGGAAAAAACGCAAAAAAAACCCCCCAACAATGCACATCAAGGGAGTACCCTGCCCACAAACACAATGCCTTTTTGTTAACACTGTGCTAACCTTGGACTATTTAACACTAGCATAACTGGCCTGACAATGACCATACACAAAGCAAACCTCTGCTCTTCCACTGGGGAATTAAGGCTTAAAAATGGGTAGTGTTGGGCAACATAACATCAGGAGTTTAAGGAAAGGACACCTCACAAGTCACCTGTCAATTACAATGCAACAGGCAGACACAAAATGAACACATCAGACAAAGGCACCATACTCCCTATAAACTTTCCTTTCTTTGTGGCTGTACTGTGCATTCTGCAAAGCGCAGAACTGCGCCCCAGTAATGCCAATGTCACAGTGATGCCAATAACAGAATAATGCCAATAAAAGTAACAGACAGTGTTGGCAGTAGAGTTTGGAATAGAGCAAAGGATCGCGTTTCCTATCGCTCATATTTACCTCATCAAGCCTAATGCTTGGCATAAAAAAGTGCTTCAACTCTGTTAGTCATAATGAATTTACCATCTTCCTCTATAGCTCTATAGATATCTCTGTATATCATCTCTTAGCAATGTACGGACACAAAAAAGCTCACTACTGTTATACCAGCACAAGCCTGAAAAAGGATTTATCAATATTATTATTTTCATCATCTGCCGGAAACCATCGTATGATTGTTTTTGCTTTCTATACCTTTCAGTGTGAAATCAGGTTGTGTAAAAATTAAAAAACGGAAGAAAAAAAAAGTCCACCGAAAGGGGCTACACATTTCATAATGGCACATTTTGCTTTACAAAACAAAACAATAAAAGATAATATGAAAAGAAGAAATATCACAGATCAAGTTAATGTTTTTTTTTTTCCTTTAGAAAGAATAATGATAATAGTCGTAATGCTGTGTCGCTGCAGAAGAACATCACAGAACCCTTTAGACGATTCAAAACGCAACAACTAGTGGACATAAAAAGTTTGCACTTTGGCATTAAAACAGTAAAAATAGATATCAGAAGCTTCATTATAACACTAATCAGAACAAAAGCCAAAGGCAGCAACGTTTATCCCAAAACAGATGACTTGAATTGACCATAAGACCTGGCTTGCTACATGTTTCTCTAAGTGTTTCAAGAACTGCTCGCCTGTGCACAGCCAAAACAGGAAATGTAAAAAATAAAATAAAATAAAAATACATAGGCAATTTGGTTAAATGTTTGAAACGGCAATGATAACTGCAATTCATGGACTGATGAGCTACAGGTTCCCAACAGCTGTAAGAAAAATACTTAAAGGGTTACTGAGATAAGGAATGCTGGCCTTAATCATACAATCTAACATACATCCATTAAAACAAAAGAAAAAAAAAACATGCTACAAGAAAAAATTAGTATATAACTACACTTGTCTCTTAATCTTTTAACAATAAATAAATGAAGATTGCACTGTAATTGGCATGTAAAGTACTGTATGCAAATATATAGTATAAATAAAACCTAGAAAAGAACTCTACCTTTACTTTCCCACCAACTTTGGCAAAGGTTTTTTAAGCTAGTAAACCACTTTACTTACTGACACATACAGGAGCAAGGCACAGCACAGACAGAGCACAAGATACAGCATCCAAAATGAGAGAACAAAGGGAAGGAAGAGAGGAAAAAAAGAAGAAAAGAGGCTAAAATGATAAATTATCATGATGACAGCAGAGGGATGACAAGATTAGATCTCCCCTCTGTGAGGCCTTATCCCTGAGGTACATTACAGGCTGCCAATCAGAGCTAATCATTACCTCCGTCTCCCATCCAATCCCTTTTACTCCCTGCACCCCATCCGACAAACGTGGACATGTCACACATTAATTACGCAGGTCAGGGTGATTTCTTTGGATTATCGGGGCATGTATTGGGTTGTACCTTGGCTTTGTTGGTTCGGGTTGGGGTTAAAAAGGGTTTTGGGGACTTTGGGTGGGAGGTGAGGGGCTGTTATGTGTGTTAGAATGCCCTGTTCTGATGAGTTGTGTCCTGTCAAAGGCTTGTTTGGTTAGTGAACATTAGTTCAAGTCCTCAGAGAACATGTCCGTCTGAGGAGAGACCACAGACTTGCTACTGCTCTGATTACATATCAATAAAGCACCTTTTAATAGAGAGAGAGAGAAGAGAGGGAAAGTGAGAGTGTTGCATGGGCAGACAGACGGGATGGATCGAAAGCAAGAGAAAAGTGGCCAGAGCAAAAAGGGTAATTACAGATAATCACGGGTGGGAAATGAGAAAAGAGGAGAATAGACTTTAAATGCATCAATTGACAGGCTAGCCGGAAGGAGAAACAGCTTTAGCATTGCTCTGGCTGGCTAATTCTTAGTGGGGGCTAAAGCACAAGCTAACTCCTAATGGCTTTTCTAGTTAACACCCATACAGCTCTGAGAAGGCCGGTTAGCTGGCAGACTGTTAGCACCTCTGGGTCTGTGGAGCTACGTACATATCGCTAGTAAAGCTACAGATAAATAGGCTGGAGCAATGGTATTTGAGATGGTAGATTAAAGAAGAACTGACCAATGGCCCAAAATATGCTCAGCCCAGCCCTTTCCTTGTCTGCTGCAGCCGATCACAATCACAGCCCGGCTCCCCAAAGCCAGTTTAAGCCTCACAAACCAATACCTTCAAGGGCTCATATTCTGAACCAAGACAAGTGTTTAAGGGCTCCTTCAACTAAATGTGCAAGCTGCTGAGCTGACCTCAGAGCTGCCGTCTATGAGCACCTAGAGTCCACTATTCCCCCTTTTACACTGTACTTCAGACCTTACATTGCCATCACTTATATTACATCAATTTATAGCATCATAGTATTTGCTATAATATACATATCTATATATAGAGTTCATATATTAGATTACTGGTTTTCCATTCTTTTGTAGATATAATAAAATCAAAGGATAGCAGCATCTTAAACCATACATGGATTGCATCACTTTGGTAGCTGAAAGAGTGAATGAGTGAATGTAAAAAGCTAAGCAGATATGTGATTTACTTCTTAGGATGAAATGTCTTTCTCATTGTCATTGCATGAGTGTAATTGGATATGTGTGCATGGTTATGCATGTAAGTCTGCACCTTTGTCTGTGCACTGGGTATTTGTCAGTCTGCATGTGAGAATGGGTGCAGATTATGTGAAATGTCTGACAGCCTGTAGAGTTGTAACAAACTGGGTAAGTAAGAACAACTAAAGCTTTGAAGGCCTACATTGGAATATGGCTGAATGAATAAAGACTACAGCAAAAAAAAAAAAAGCAAATTAAACACTGAAAAATAAACCAAAAAAGTAAGGCAATGACCATCAAGAAATATATGTTCTCTAAGTGAATATGTTTTAAAAGGATACAAAATAAAAACATGCAAGTCAGTCTGGAGAGCAACTGTTTTGCTCACAGCTATTTTAAGGCTTGATTATCAGCTTTCTTTCCCAAACGAGGTACAGCTCAGACAAGACTTCCCTCGACAGAAATCCTTAACAAATGAGACGGACAATGATATGAAGACAACAGAGACGGAGAGGGAAAAAGTCCAAAGTGAGTGAAGGCAAAAGACAACAGGAACAAGGTGGGAAAAGCCTGAATCAAAAAATAACCAAAAAAAAAATCATAGATAGCGTTGAATGTACATCTCAAGTGTTTGTTTTGATTTCATTCGGTTCTTTCATAGATGTTTTTTTAAAGTTTTTTTTTCTGCGATTTTGCTTTCTCTTTCTATCCTATAATTAAAAATTCCCTCACTTCATGAAGAAGTACTGTAGCAAGCAGGCCATGAGGATGGAGAAGCCTGCAAACACACACACAATCAGCGCCGCAAAGCGCTCGTCGCTCGAGATCAGGCCCGCTCCTTTGCCTGCTTCCACGGCACACTGCTCTCCTGATGATGCTGCCTCCTGGCGACGCAGCGTGAACAAAGAGGAAGGGCTCAGTGGTCCACACAGCTCCTGGCACGTATCCTGGCAACGGCGGCAGGCACCCACACGGAAACGGTAGTCTGTGTTGCTCTGGAGACCGGAGATTTGAAACACACCCTCCTCTCCCTTGAAAACCTTTGAAGGGAGGAAAGAGGTGAAAAAAGTTTTACAGCTGACTTGGATAAGAAAGACACAGATTTTCATCCAACTAAAAAGCATGACATACTCCTGAGTGAAATCTTTTTAGCTAGAAAACAGACATGCATGCTCACGTAAACTCATATTTTATTCAAAGAACACAGAAAAACACAAAACAAATTAGATGTTTAAACTGTGAAAAGTTTAAGAAATTTGGAATTTAATGGTAGCAACATTTAATCCTCTTTTACCAACTTAGTAGATTTGTTGCTCAATTTTTGGGAGAGGAATGTTCTTCTATCATTCTTATTTGATAGGTTTCTAGGTGTGCAACAGTCCTCATTAAGGTCTTCTTTGGCGTATTTTGTTTCTCATGATGTGCCAGACGTTTTCAGCTGGTGAAAGGTCTGGTGAAGAGGCAGGCCAGTTCAGCACCCGGACTCTTCTACAAGAAGCTGTCCAGGAGACATCTTTTTAATGACTACCCTTAAAAAGATGTCTCCTGGATGGGAGCATATGTTGCTCTAAAACCTATATATACACCTTTCAGCATTAATGTTGTCTTTCCAGATGAGCAAAGTGCCAGTTTCCCTAGGCATTATTGGGCTCCCATACCCTCAGGCATACAGGATTTTGAACTAAGCGTTGATAACAAGCCAAATGGTCCCTCTCTTCTGTAGTGTGGAGGACGTATCATAGTATCATTCAAGTTTCCTGAAAAGAATTTCAAATTTGTCCTCCCACAGAACAGTTTTCTACTTTCATGTTAACAGCATTTTTACATTTTGCTTTTTCTTTACATGATAGAGTTTTAATCTGCATTGGAACTGTGTTCACAATGATTTCTGGAAGAGATCCTGAGCCCTTACAGTGTAATTGGTTTTACTGCAGTGCTGCTTGAGAGCCGAAAGATCACAGGCATTCGATACTCATTTTTGGTGTTTCCCCATACACACAGAGATTCTCCAGATTCTCAGAATCATTTCAAGATATTACGTACCGTAGATGATGGGATACGATTTGATGATGCGTTTTTGTTGTTGTTGCTGTTGTTTTGTTGTTGTTTTTTTTTTTTTTTTGGGGGGGGGGGGGGGGGGGGTATTCGCAGACTCCTCCTAGCTTTGCTTCTGAGAAATCTGCCCCTCTAAGATGTCATGTTACTGACATTTTGCCAATAAACCTAACTAGTTGCAAAAGCAGCTGTTTCTTTTTAGCACCACTTAGTTTTTTCGGTCTTTTGTTATCTCCACCCAACTCTTTTGAGACCCGTTGCTGCCTTCAACTTCAAAATGAACTACTATTTTTTGATGAAATAGTAAAATGTCTCAGTTTAAAATTTCATGTCTCCTATGTTCTATTGTGATTAAAAAACATGTTTAGGACATTTAAATGACCGCCTTGTGTTTTTCTTTGCATTTAACAGGGTAGAGTTTCTTTGGAATTGAACTTGTAGAAAGGTAAGTGGTGTTTGTGTCAAGGGAGAATGTGTGTAGACAAAAAACACCATTTTATTTTTAGTGCTGCAGTGGAAGAAATGTTTTGATAAAGGTGCACTGAACTTTAGCTGTTAGACTCTCAAACTGACGAGAGGTAAATATAACTCTGAGTGCATTTACTGGTCTTCTCAGAAAGAAATAAAAAAACCCAACAAAAATAAGGAAAAACAACCCCCCCAAAAAAGAACACAAAATGTTAAAAGCAGCATCTGATAACACATGTCTGCAAACATAAAGCAGCATCACATATCCACACAGCACAGGTTTTATCTACTTATGAGTCTGCAGTTCTTCTCACCAACCATTCTGTAATTCAATAACAGACGTTGAAATGGCCCTGAAGACAAATAACGTTTTGTCTACCAGCCTGCCCACCGCTGCAGCTGTGAGCAATCAAATCCTATATTTCCAGGTGCAGCAGGCTCTTCCTGAGATACTTCTGTTTTGTAATTTTTATTAAAAGTATTTAATACCTCTCAGCAGGGGGGATGTATATGAGAGAAGTGTTCACACATGGGTATTTTACTCTTCCATCAAATGTCAAAAGAAACTTGAATTAATTAATTCCAGCAGCTTTCTAGCATTTAGATGAACTGGACAGCTCTTATGTCTACACATATAAGACCCGTTTACATGTGTGTGTTACAAACCTGTTTGTATTCTGACTCACGTCCCACCAGCACCTGGAGCACATAGCTCACAGGGTCCCCCCTCATTGGTGGAATAGTTTCCCATGTTATCTCACACATGTTCCCCTCCAGCTGGTGCACTCTGGGAGCTGTTGGAATTAATAATAACAAATCATTATCTCGTATACATGACAGGATATCGTTAAAAGACGCTTGCAAATGGATGAAGAGTATAATTAGAACACCATCTCTTGTGAAGTCAAGAAATGGTGGTTATCATTTTACAACATTTAAAATGTTGTAAACAGTAAAGTGTAGATAAACTCACAGTTCAGTGATTTGCCAAACACTTATAGCCTATATTTAACTGAACATTAAGAAGATAACTTATCCAGAGCTGAAACTTGATTCAGCATATAGAAAAAGTTGGACAGGGGCAAATACTAATAAAACTGGGTATAAAAGAGCATACCCAAGAAGGTTCATTCTTCCGTGTAACAGTGCAGCAAAACACTTATGATTGAAGAACAACATTTTTCGATATGGAATTGCAACGACTTTGGGGATATTATAATGTATAATAGAAAAAATACATCATATAAATGTAAGGCTTATCTTAGGGCCAATGTTCATTTAGGATGAACTAAAACAAAGCAGAGGAAACAACTGAAATCTTGTATCAATCAAAAATAGGAAACCCGAGAAACATATGTATGAATATAAATAGTGAACATCAGCTACAACAAAGTGAGTCATGAAATTCATTTTGTTTTTCAGTTGTAACATTTGTTATGCACTGCAATCAAATCCTTGGGGATTAATGTCATTTTACACTGTAAATTATAGTTGTCATTTTGACTGCAATAAACTGCTGCATTAAATACAAAACACATTTTACTAACTGCTTTGATAACCAAGTATCTATATGTTGATTCATCTCAACATCGCCTGCTCTTTATAGTTTCAAATGAATGCCTGACCCTTTTAGATGGCGTACACTGCTATGAGCTTTACGGAAGCTATTCGGTCCCTCGAGTGGGTTTATGGATATATCAATGCTATGCGGCACAGCTACCATCATACTTTGTAGATATATCCAGAGAGGTTACCCCTTACTGCAATTATTGGAGCTGTAATAAGCCACCCCCTCTCTTACAGTAACAATCAGATGCTGGAGGCAATAATCAGGCAGGCGACAGTAAACATCATCACTAACAGCCAAAAACAGATGCATTTGTTGCATGTGTGAAGCTTGATTTAATCCACGTAGAAGTGGCAAACATTACTGTATGCATGGATACTCGTGCACTGGTGTGTTTGCGTTGCTCTGCCATCATATGTGAAATTGAGCTGACACTGGTGGACTGGTAGGACATCTTCACATGATCTGACCCCTGAAGATATTTAAAGTTAGATTTACCTAAATAGAGGACTGTGTGTTTAAATGTATCTGATAATTCCTCACTAATACCGTGGCTCAAGAGTTGGGAGTTGTAATCGGAAGGTTGTCGGTTCGAGCCCCGGCTTGGACAGTCTCGGTTGTTGTGTCCTTGGGCAAGACACTTCACCCGTTGCCTACTGGTGGTGGTCAGAGGGCCCGGCCCGGTGGCGCCAGTGTCCGGCAGTCTCGCCTCTGTCAGTGCGCCCCAGGGTGGCTGTGGCTACAATGTAGCTGCCATCACCAGTGTGTGAATGTGTGTGTGAATGGGTGGATGACTGGTTGTGTAAAGCGCTTTGGGGTCCTTAGGGACTAGTAAAGCGCTATATAAAAACAGGCCATTTACCATTTACTAATATCCCTACGCCACAACTGTACGATCTGAAAAGGCAGTTGGTATATAGCTAGTGATAAAGACAGGACTTCTTTGTGTGAAATGTGTTTGTGCACAAAGACATTTTCTCCGCATCGGTTTACCTTTCAGGGCAGGGGGTATAGACTTGGTGGTGCAGAAAGTATGCGTGTCAGAAAAAGGACCCTCCCCAGCATCACTGATGGCCTGTATTCTGAAGCTGTAGCTGCTGGACTCGGTCAATCGCTGAACCTTGTAGGTGTGGCTGGGACCACGGTAGATTGTCACAAACCTAAACAGGGAACATAATGAAGAAGGAGAAATAAACAATAAGATGTAAATCTAAAAAAAATTTTAAAAAAAAAGGAAGGACGGTTCAATGTGACAGAGGGAGCACTGACAGGCCTAGGCATGAAGGATCACTCCATCAGAGATAAAGGAGAAATGGTGAAGGGAAGTGAAGGTGATGGTGTTATGAATGGGTATAAGAAGGGAAGAGTTGTGTTAATAGAGAAACACATGGTTAAACATCCATCCATCTATCCATCTAATTCAAGGTCGTTGGAGGCTGGAGCCGATCCCAGCTGTCAAGGCAGGTTACAGCCTGATCATGTTGCCATCTTATTGCAGAGCACGGTCAAACAAGAACAGTAAAAAATAAGGCACAAACACTTAGATACTCACTAATCACTAACTTAGTTATAAGGACTGATAGCCCATGTTAGTGGGCTATCAGTCCCACTAACATGGGCTGTTACATTGATACTAACATTGATATAGTTTAACTCAGCACAGCAGGCGTCACAAGAAAAATGATGAACAGCTCAGCGGTGAATGTGAATATTTTAACACAATTATATGTTAACCTGAGGTAAGATTAACTTCAGAAATAAAATGTGGGGACCTTGAAAAGCAAGAGGAGCAGCAGAAGAAAAGAAAGCACCTTAAAAAAAAAAGATAGAGATGATTGATGAGCACGCAGGACAAACAGTGGCAGGCTATAGTCACAAATCTGATGAAAATGAGCACCAAAAGCATTCCTGGCTGGCTCGATGGACAGATTCATGGAGTGGGAGAGATAAAAGCAGGAAAAGTCTGGGAGATAAGTGAATGTGAGCCGAAGAGGGGTTATTTATCTCAGCAATCAGCTTTGCAGCAAAATAAGGTAGATGTCTAGGTGGCAAAGGAAGCCATGAAGCAGAGGAATGAGAAAAGAAAGACAAAGGTAAATGGTTAATGAACAAGAGAAGAGGCAGTAATAGAAGAGTAAAGTCGCAGGAGGATGCAAGGGAGAGAGAAGTTAAAGCAGAAGGATAGGTGATTGAGAATTAAAGGAGATGATGATAACGTTGAAGAGAGAAAGGACAGTGCGAGACAAAGAGGAGAGGAGAGAGGTCACGGTTTAGTAGAAAGCTATAACTCCAGATGAGCTCTTTATGTAGCTGCACTACAGAAGTGATGTGTTTCTCTCACTGATATATGATGTTATTAAACCCTGGCCTTACTGGTGGGCCATACAGTTAACACGTGCAGCGATCAACTGCATGGCTTAAAAAAAACCCAAAACAACTAATACATTAACTTTTCCATCATCAGGAGCTATGACCTCTTCGCAGTCGACCAGACATAAATGGTAAGATATCAAAATAATTAACATTTAGCACAGCACAAACAAGCAATAAATACCCTTGCACAAAAAAATCACTAGGACATAGTTAATGAGATGAATTGCCCTGGTGCTGAGCCAAAAAGCTGACCAATTAACTACAACATGGCACAGCAGAGGGCAGGATGAGAGAGGTCAGAATGTAATGAAACAATCTGTTATTGTTCTACTGCAGGCGTCGTTGTGTAAGAAGAATAAAGCCCTTGAACTACACTGCCCCGTGTTGTCATGGCATTCTCGCAACTCTCAGATTTGACACAAGGTATGTCATTGGGTAACATGGATGAGAAGAGGGAGAAATGAATGGAGTACAGGAAACAAGTGAAAATAAAAAGCCCTGACTCAGGGAGGACAGCGCATGAGCAACAAGTCTGCAAACAGGGAGATAAGAAAAAGAAAAATTAGCCTGAGCAAGCAAGGGAAAGGAAGGTGGGAAGGTACAAGGATGAAAAATAAATAATGGCAACAATAATGGGAACCGGAGAAAAACACTTTCTTTATCATCATAAAATAGAGAAATACTGAAAAATAAAGGAAGGTTAAAAAATGCCAATGCAGCGGAAATAATTCATGAAAGGAAGTACACATTCATTCTCAGAATCTCCACATTCGCAGTCACCTGTCTGACAATAAAACCCGATTAATAAACATGAATTAAATCAGAGGATAGCAAGAGACAGAGGAGGGGAGGAGTCAAGGTCAAAAACATAAGTGTAATATCAGAAATGAGATTTGCACAGATTATTGCTGGCTATTCAATATGTTTGTTTACAAAGCTAAATACTTCAAGATTTCATTAGTTCCCTGCTTTCAAAGTGCCCTTCCAATCTCGCTTATTATGTCAGCAGTGAAGCTTCTGGTTGCCATGGCTAACTCCTTCATACTAAAAAATAAAAACCCTTCTAATTCATTTTAACAGAGCGTGATGAGAAAGAAAAGAGGAAAGTGGAGCAGCGTAGGAAGAGTGCCCTGTAAATCTTCTACGTCCATTCTTAATTTTATATGCCTTTGCACACAAATACACAGTGTACAGTGTGTACTGCACTGGTGGCTGCCCACTGCCTCACTGGGTGAATGGGTCAAATGCAGAAGAGTATTTTCCCTACGGGGACTAACACATACACATTCTGTCATTTAAATGAGCCACTCCTCATCCCTAAGTCTACAGCATAAACACTTGGGGGGGAAAAAAGACAAATTAACCTTTAGTTTAATTGCCAACTATGTTTAATACTCCAACTCCTATAACTTCATCAGGTGCATACAGACAAATGCATAATATACCTAACTGCATCCAAGCGTGATTACAAAGAAAGAAAAATGTACATAAATATGCACAAACATTACTGTGGCAGTTAGAAAAGGGTAAACAAAACTGTGAAAGCTGTTTGCATTTGGTATGGCAGAGAGCGATCGCATACCTATATGTTTGTTTATGTGTATGTGTGTCACAGAAGCTAACAGACCACAGCCTACCAGTTAGGGACCCATCTGTCAGTTATGGTACCCATTCCAAGGGTGTCAAGGTGCCAGCTTGATACAGCCAAACCTTAATTCAAACACTGATAAGGGCCAACCAGAAGGATAAAGGAGGGAGTTAAACAAACTGACAGTTGGGCAGACGGGCTTGCAGATACTCTTAGCTCTAGCTACTGCAAAAATTCCCTCCTCCTAAACTTTTTTTGCCCCCAGATGTGTATTTGACTCCCTGTCCATGATTATTTTCCATCCTCTCCTCCTCAGTCTGCTAACACTCTCTTTCCATTTCTCTTTTTATCACTGCTGTCTGACCAGTCAATTCAATGAAGGCTTGATTGTTGGGGGCTGCATCCCTGCTGTGTCCAGCTCCACTCAACATGACTACTCCCAGGTACATCTAGTTACTGCACACAGAGAAAAAGGCACAGATCCCCACAAGTACCTTTAATGTTAAATGCACACACTCCCTCGGCTCCCCTCAGCTGCTCTGGTTTTGTCCTCCTAGTATTTGTGTGTTCTTCTCAATGATGTGCATATTTTTAACCTGGGTTCTAATTTGATCAGTTGACTAGTTATAGGGTGAGAAGTCCTCTGAGGGCAACATCATAGTTTCAATCCCTTGTTACACATGCGGTTCCATAGATCAACGCAGACTATCATTCGGTCTATTGCTGTCATAGAGACAGGATTAGTAGGTTAATTCGGTGTTCCACTTTTCAGCTTCGAGTCCAAGATTTTAATGTGTTGTTTAAATAAGCTGGACTCAGCCTATTCCCTCAAGTAAACAATGATGATGGAGCAGTATAAACTGGTCCGTGTATACTCCACCTGTGGTTCTTGTCCTCCATCTGTAGTGTGTAGACCATGTCATCAGCAAGCAGAGCACGTGTGTGGCTGGTGTTTTCGCCCCACTTGAGCTTCAGGCTTTGAGGGCCAGCCGCTGAGCATTCGAGTGGGGGCGGCGGTGGCGGGAGAGGGCGTGTCCTCACGATCAGTGGTAAACTGTTGGGACTGGAGCCAATGGCATTCACTGCCTGGATCTGCACACTAAAAATCATGGGAGAGAGCGAGAAAGAGATAGAATTTATTTGTTGAATATTGCGCTGTAAAAATGTTTATTATTATTTTATTATTTATCATCTTATATTGATTGGATATTTGGGGAAATGTCTCAATCACAAGCCAAAGTACGCGACCGTGAAAGTGCTGTACCATGCAACCTTGAATGCTCTCCGTGTATTTGCAGACCTATCTGTCCAATGCTGGACACTAATGTGGTATATTAGCTTTGACCTTGGATGTTTGTGGATCCTTTTGCCTGTTATCATTCTCCTACGTACTCTGCATGATAAGCCTTAAATTTGTCAGACTTCCTGGTCCACGTTTTCCCTAAATGTGTACCAAGTTAGGTAACTGCTATCACTGCTACAGGGTGTTTTAGAAGATTTGTGCTAAAGAGAGAACTTACATACTACAATGTATTCCCTAAAACATAATTATAAAGATTATAAATGACAGAGAAACATCATTTTAAGCACATGCATTTGAACTCGTATGCCAAAAATATATGGACTCAACTGGACACACAGACACACACAGATCAGCTGCTAATTAAAGAGAATTGGGAGAAATGGATTTCTGTTTTTCAAACTCCCCTGCCGCCTTTCTTCCAGGAAGCCCCCTCTGTTCTTCGCGGTTTTCCTGTCAGTGTCTGATCAGCTTATTAGCATCAATATCAGAGGCCCTCAGCTAGTTGGTATCTTTCTTCTGACATTTAACCACTGATTCTTTGTAACTGCAACCTTTCATTATAATTCATGTAGCTTAGGTAAACATTTGTGTGTTTGTGTCTGTGAGGTAAAGGGCAACATGTATCTATCCAGTGGATAATTAAGGATATGGATAAAAGATAATAAGAGATTGTGAACAACGTAAAGATAAGGCTTAGCTTTTGATGATAGGTGGGGCTACATTTAGATATGATGAGAGTGAACGTGAATGTTTATTTGTTAGC
The DNA here is from genome assembly GCF_963576455.1 of Neolamprologus multifasciatus. Taxonomy (NCBI): domain Eukaryota; kingdom Metazoa; phylum Chordata; class Actinopteri; order Cichliformes; family Cichlidae; genus Neolamprologus; species Neolamprologus multifasciatus. Next base: position 11,165,182 of record NC_140457.1, on the reverse strand, counting down.
CCTGTGATGGACAGGCAACCTCTCCATGTTGTACCTTAACAAACTTTCATCTTAGGCTCAGAACAGATGTAGTTTATTTATTTATTTTAACTGATGATTTATTTTTTTTATTTTTTTTTATTTTTTATATTAAAACTAGGGGACAAGTAATTGAACAATCTTGAGACTATAATTTCACCAGTGCAAGAACCTCTGACTAGTAAATTATTTAAATCTCACCTCAATGACTCCAAGAAAATCACTAAAGTGAAAATACACATCTAATTTTAGAGGACAAATTGAACTCTCTCCTTTACTTGAAGTTCAGGTTGACATTGTTGATAATACAGAATGCACCTTCTTTGCACTGCAACTTTACTTAATGTGTATTCTGTATTATAGCTATTTGGACACACAAAAACTCCCACAGATTCTCTCAAATGCGCAAACACACGCACAGGCTCGCACATGTTCTGTCTCACTGGCAGCCATTATGCAACAGAGCACAGTGACACCGGGTCAAAAACAACCTCAGAATGAAAACAATGGTGCGAGATCACCCTGCCTCGGCACATGTCACCTTACCTTGGATAACCTCTCCCTGTTTGTCTTTTTTAATTAGAATTCAAAGAACTTGCTGCACAATCATATGCATGCTCACAAACACACTTACAAGCAATCACAGACAAGCGGGATCACAACAACGCTGGGCATAAAGATGATTAAGTGGCTGTTTACTGCTACTTGAGTACAACATGTTTGAGATCCAAGCTCATGCAATCATCAAACATTTTACCCCTATTTAAATACAGAATGTGTATGAAAAAATAGATGTAGCCTGCTTGTCTGTATGAAAAGAAGCCAATGCAGAAGCTGTAAAACCTGCATTCTCCAAATGGCCAAAGGAGACAGATTGTATAAAATGAGCTAATGAACCCGCTTCTTACACCCAATTTATGCTTCAGTGGGAAATTTACATCATAGCCTAAGATGTAACTGTAAACCCCTCTGAACCCAATGCCGTAATCTTCAACATAACTTGATGTTAACCTCCCGACAAATCTAACTGTCCTCTATTCTCACTACTTTTCTGCTGTGATTTTTGAATTTATCAGTGATAAAATAGCAATCATCCCCACAGTATAATAGATAATTATAGGATCACTATAACGAATTATAAATATTCGTAGAAGGATATCAATGAAACTATTGGAACTGAAGTAGGGAAGGTACAAAGAAGTGGAAAAATTAGAGCGCCAAATATGTTTGCACCAGCATTTTATTTCTTTCTATGGGCTGGCACCGCATATGAAAAAATGGGACACAACCACACAGTAATTAACATGTAATGCACCACACACAAGGATAAATGCTTTGGTTTAGCTAGCATTACCTGTATTCACTGTCTGGCTGCAGGCCTGTGACAAGGTGACTTGTCCCTGAATCCACAGTGATGGTTTGGTCGTCCAGGGTGATGACGTAGGAGGTAATCTCGGCCCCGTTACAGTTTGGCTCCTCCCACTTCAGGTGGAGGCAGGTAGACGGGGAGTGGCCCGTCTCTGAGGAGCTCGGGAGATCCAGGGGAGTAAGGGATGATACCTGGTCAGGATTTGTAGCTGGGGTCTGGAAACTGCTCTGCTCACTATATGGACCAGCACCCGCCTGATTGACCGCCTGAGTGGGAGACACAGAAACACAGAGGGGGTGAGAGAGATTGAAGAGGGGGGGAAACTGCTGTGATTGATAGTGCTGAGATAGAGGATCCTGGTGATAGAACAGAGGTGAGGAGAGGGATAAAAAGAAAGGGATAAGTGAGGACTAAAACCAAGACAGATGTTGATTAATAATAATAAGGGAAGAAGATAAATATGAAGGGATTTATTAATAAGCACAGGACAAAGAGCAAGACAAAGTTAAATGGGAGCATTAATCCTTTACTTGTGCTGTCAAACACATTAATATTCAGCTCAAGTATCCACTATTAAATGCCTTTCAATCGCTCGTTGTAATAGTCTCCTTCATTGCCTCTTACAGACTTCAAGAGGAGGAAGGAAGGACAAAATTGGCATTTTATATACATCTTGTCCATTCGGAAAGCTTGAACTAAAAATAAAACATGTAGATAAATTGCTTCCTTCCATCCATTTGTGAGCCTTGTAATAGTTACATGTAAAAAGCAACATTAATGGATTAAATGTACTTAGCACATCCAAGCAGATGAGCAGTGTTTGTTTTCTTGTAAAAATGCACTGTAGCCACTTTCCAAAAACAGCCAAGCACCATTCACGAGTAGATACCAAGGAGAAGGAATCTACAATGTGCACTTATATATAAATCCTTGACGGTTTATCTCAGCATTAAACTATCTAGATAACTCTGGGTCCAGCAAGAAAAGTTATACTTCAGTAGTTTCTCGGATTTATCCTCAGCTGTCAAATTTATTTTGCAGAGGCTAGAAAAACACATAGAAACTGATTTAACTTATCCTTACATTGGCGTCCCCCCATTCAAAGCATTCTCATAAAACAAGTGCGTGTCAGGTTGTGCAGATTTGAAACACTGCTACAGAAGATGAACCAGTACAAGTTCATTCAGGTATAGAACGTATGGAGTCACACAGAGTTCAACCAAGTCAGCGCCTCTGGTGTGATCCATTCCTGCAATCTTCTTAAGGTGTACAGATATGAACACACGGGCGTACACTTCTAGTGCACAGAGACAAAGAGAAATCACATACATGTAGAAAAGCAATTATTAGGACGGTAGGTTGACCTTGGATTGTCAACCTATTAACTATTAACCGATTATAAATAATCCTATAAAGATGTGAGCCATAAAGCATGTTGTTATTGGATTCATAGCTTCAGAGGGTACAAGACAGAAAGGGAGTAAGGGAGAGAGTTAGACAAACAGAAGGAGAAGGAGAAAGACGGCACTTATTTATGCACCACATTAAGGGTCAGAATACAAATTGAATCAATGACCATCAATCTTTCCCTGGAGTCTGAGTGTTTGTGTTGCAGCATCTTGGTTTCGTGTTTCCAGGCTGAATTTTTGTCACGCTCACAATTCAGTTATTTCTTTTGTTTCTGGAAGTGCTTATGTTCCATACACTAGTACGTCCTTCTTTTCTCATTGTCAGTTTAACTGTGCATGGCTTCAACATAAGCGAATGTTTTATGCCTATGTTCATCTAAATCCACCGTAGGGATATCTAGTAGTGTGTGCACTACCTGTAGCCTGCAGCAGTAATTTGTGGCAGATGTCAAATCTGACAGTTCACACTGCGTGGCAGATCCGCAGTAGATGAGCTCCATGGGTTCATCTTCCCTCGCCCACTCCAAACGATATTCAGAGATGTCTGTACCCGAACCCTCGGGGCTCTGCAATAGAAACACAAAATCAGCTCAATGGAATTAACAGATACCTGAAAGTTAATGGATTCAGGTCTTGTTTTGCAAACCCAAAATGAAAAACAAGATTTTTTTTTTTCCATCTAAACTTAAGTCTATTGAGGTAGGTAAGTATTTGGACCCACATTTATTGTCATTTAACCTTGGTAAATCACCACAGCAGATTTGAAATCAAATGGTCAAGATCTGATTAAAGTGCAGACTTAATTCAAAGGTTTTAACAAAAGTACAGCATTAACTGTTTAGAAATTGCAGCCATTATAACCATGCATAGTCTGATAGTTATACCATGGTTGCATAGTTACTGGCCAGGTGAGGCCAGTTCCTTAATTTTCCAATGACAAATTAGGTATATAAATCACAAGTGTGCAACCTTCATTTGGTATATTTTCAGTGGAATATGTGGAGTATGGGGACCAAAAAATGATGAATGTGACTATTAGACTGAAAAACACAAAAAGATACCCTTTAAAGTGATAGGAAAAAAACTTTAGGAGTGGCCAAATCAGCAAGCTGGTATATTCTTATGAAGGAATGAGCCTGCTAAGCAACACCAAAAGGCCCAAAAGATGACTTTACTACTTTATTTTATTTTAGAAAAAACAGTAAAAGGAATGCTAGAGCTCTTTAGCAGTGTTAAAAAATGTGACCTGTCTTTTTATATTTGCTTGTCTGTTTTTTGTTCCTTCCATACATTGTTTATTTCCTTTGATAAATGCAGCTGTGTTTTTGGTTTGCCTCACCTCCCAGTTGAGCGTTACACAGGTGTTACTGGTGAGTGTGATTATGGGAACTCCACACTGGGCAGGAGGACCCGCTGCAGTCGTCACCTCTGTAGGCTCAGAGTATGGTCCGTACTAAGGGAGACACAGATCGATTGACACAAAATAAACGAGAAAGTTGAATCATTTAGACAGTAAAAAGTTTACAAAAGCTGAAAATCAAATTCTAATCCCAAACTGAATAGCTGTGAAATATAGACACAGTCATCTTGTTCAATAAGCAACAGTGCTAAGGTTTTGGCGCCATCTAATTCACTTTCAGGTGACCGGATAATCAAAACAATCAAATCTTATAATATTAAGTTAATTTTCTAGGGCACACTGATCCAACTACTCAGTGTCTGTGTCTACACCTACGGTTTTAAGTTGAATTTTCTGCTTGTTGCTTAATATTGGATGTGTATTAAGAGCTCCCAAGTTCGTGTGTTCAATATGCAGAGCAAATTTCAAAGCCATAAGTAAACAAACGCTATTTAATTCAATATTTCATGCTTAGCTGTTATAAAACATCCCTTCTTTTATAGGCTGACCTATTGAAGTGGCTGGATCAAGCTTCAAAAGGTTTCAGCTACGATTTTCTGTTGTTCTTTAATGGATTTTATGGTGAATTACCAGATCGTCATGGCTTTCATTTATTTATTTTCATTTTTATTATTGATCACACTCTTGCTTTGAAAAGCCAGACAGTTTCTCACCCCAGCCTCATTGGCAGCCCTCAGTCTGAAGCTATATGTTGCACCAGGAAGCAAGCTAGCGACAGTGCACTGTAGCTCCGAGCCATGATACACCTCCGTTGGCTTGGCGTCTCCCTCACTCATCTCCAGACTGTACACACACTCCTCACACACTCCCTCAGGGGAGTCTAAGAAGATCAAATAAGAGAGAGCGATAAGACAAAACATTTACAGTGAAACTAACCACAATACATGAATTGTGATGAAAATAAACAATACATATGTCACGATATCTTGTTATACATAAATTCTTAACGATGTATTCAGTATTTCACAAGCTTTTTATACTGCTTACAGATTAATACACAGGGTATATTTTGAATACTTTCTAGGGGTTTTTCCCCATAAACCTGGTGCTATTCTCTGCTTGCAGAAAGATGAAAGTAATAAATAATAGTGACAGTGGGGAAAACCCTCCAATATTTTATGTTTGACCTTCAGCTCGAGCCAGTAATTGCAGCTGCAGCAGTGCCTGAATGTGAGCTGATTAGAGACATGACCATCTGTATTAAACTGGTAAAAGAAAGAACTTCCTCAGCATGGCAGGCTGGAAGACCTTTTCCTGCCAAGAGATAACAGTACTAATCTGCAATAATAGGCTGACATTAGGAGAGTTAAGTCAAATATGAGGCTAGGTTAGGCATTTAATGAGCTAAATTAGGGCTCAATTAGGCTGAAACGTGGTTGACTCACCTTACATTAGAATTGGCCAGGGAAACATATTAAACGGCCAGAAGGTGATTTAGCTGCCTTATACGAAAATAATTCGAATATATTCTAGTAAATAAAAGTAAACAGCCTGCGTGTACGCCTGAACTCACCCCATTCTAACTGCACCTCCTTGTGTTTGGCTTTACCCACAATCCTTGGCGGCTGGCAGGGCCCTGGTGGGACACTTAATGTACGGACTGGAACAATAACAGTGCACTTAAAGAGCAAAAAATAAAAGGAACAAAAGACAATTACAGATAGGCTTAATTATTGGTGTACATGTATAATTTTAGGAAAGATTACTGAAAAGATTGTTTGACAACAACAACTATATTTTTCAGTGCAAAATATCTTTTGAAATTCCCATCATTATAGATTCCCATCACTTAGATTATAGAATATTGCTATTTTTGTATTATTGTTATGCAGATGACATACAACTGTACATATTAGTGTAACCTCAGACTGACAGTTTACAACACTCACTCAAAAAAATTGACTAAAATTTATTATTGGACGTGCAAAAACTTCACACAACTGAACTTAGGTGAGCCTGAAATTGGCCCCATTGCCTTAAAGAAAAAAGAAACATATGTATGTATATATATGTATATCTTTGTGTGTGTGTGTATTGCTGAAATTTGTGTATGCATGCATGTATGTGAATCTTACTGGGCTGTGTCCTCCGGTGGTGATACTACACACACGTAGGCGATAAACAGTCCCTGGTCTCAGTCGCTCACACACACACTGTGTTGCCGGACCACTGTACGCTACTTCCCATTGGTTTGCTGCACACACACACACACACACACACACATAACAAGGAATTACACAACTTGTCATATTCATGAGCTAAAGCACATACACATAATCAGCTGCTGTTTTGTACGTATTTGTGCAGTTTCCAGAAACAGAATCCCACTGACAACGCTTTGTTTCTGTTCTGCTGTTGATGGATTGCGTATGCCTGTGAAATATAATACTCTCCCTGTGAAGCAGCACTATGCCGTGCAAATATAGGCCTTGTTTACATCACAGCGTAAATTTCCTAGCAGAAGTGTATTGTGTTTCTGTAATGCATAATACTATGTTATCTCTACAGACTGAATGTACCTAAAAGTGAAGTTTGAATAAACCTAATATGGCAGAGTGATTCGTTTCAATGACCACATCTTTTTAAGAAGAAAAAGGTTTTAAAAAGCCTGTCTTGATATCACAGGACAGTGTAAATACAAGCTAGATAAAATCATCCAGAAACTTTTTAGGTCAATTCTATTGACAAAAAAACAAAGGCTTTTGATATTCTCTTCTTTTGTACACTGACACTCAACAGCAATCTTTTACCATAGATTGAAAGGAACTAGACAAGATTAGGTTTCCTGTAGGGCAGGTGTGAGCAACGCTGTGTGCATCAATATCTTAATTTGATGCTAAGAAAGACTCAATTATGGCTTCTATTTTTTTTTTAGGCTGGTAATTGAGAAAAGTTAAACAGCACACGAAGAGAAAAAGGTCTGTCCTAAGATGCTGGAAAATCTTTCATGGTATGTTTGAATAGATACAGTGACAGATAGATATAACACAGGTACCTTCAGAACATCCCTCTGAGATCTCAAGCAGGTATGTAAGAGCTTCTGATCCCCCATTGTCCATCGGAGGATCTGTCAAAGCAATTGATGAACTGATTTTAGTTTGGAATATTATTGCACATAAGCAATATTCCAATTCACAGGAGACAACATGTAGAAAATAATTGTTATTATTTTAGTTACTTTAGTTAGCTAAATTATTTTATCTGGGACATTAATATCAATACCAAAAATCTATCTGTTGCAGTCTTATGTATTTTTTGCAATTCTTCTGAAAGTGTGAAACACACTAACAGCAAACAGTGTCAGGATTCAGTTTGATCTTTGTTTCTGTACGAAGGTATGACTTTTTTGGTTTGGACTGTGGTCCAGGGAAGGTTGCACACATGTAGTCTTGGCTTGGATAATGCTGAAAAGTCTGTACCAAATCAATTTTGTATGAAAGCATCTCAATGAGTATCTGTATGTATATGATATGATATATGTGCATGCATGTGTGCCTCTTTACCCCATGTGACAGTAAATCCATAGGGTGTTGCCTCTGTGACACAGGGTGCAGATGGAGGGCCCGGTTTGTCTGGATTGGTGGTGCAAACCAAAACTTCACTTGGACTGCTCTTTCCCTCCATGTTTGATGCTATGAGCTGCAGGAAGAGAGGTGGACAAAAGGGACAATTAGAGACACAGAGCACGTAACAAAGGTACAAAGACAAAGAGTGTAGTGGGGGATCAGAAATCGAGAATAGGTTGATAGAAAGGCCTAAATTAGGCTCAGTGACTGAACAGGCGACTGCATGCTGCAAGGCCAAACTGTACTAGCCTGGGTTCAATTCCAACCCAAGGCCCTTTGCTGCACATCATCACTGCTCCCATTCTCCCTGCTTTCCTTTCTCTTTTTACTTAAATTTGTCTAATACTGGTCAGAAAAATCCAAAAAATAGATAAAGGATGAAATGAAGGGGAAGAGAAAAAGAGGAAAGAAGAAAAGGCGAAAAGAATATAGACAGAGTGGAAAACTGAGAAAAGAGCCAAAGCAAGCCAAGCAGAGACACACAAAAGAATTTCTGAAAACTTAAATCAATTGTCATGATAAATAGGAGCCATTAGTCTCTGCCCCTTCACGTGTTGTTGTTTTGGCTTCTCTGCCTTCTTCTCTTTTCTATTATCTAATTCTGTCGCTACATCCGATAGATAATTTTGCTTTGTTACATTATGCCTACACCAGATGGATAGCACAGGGAAAGCAGAAAGACTTGACTCTTTGTGTGTATTCATGTGTTTTGTGTTTTCGAAGATGCAAAGCTTTATCAAACAATGTGCATGAGGCAAGGTAGAAAAACCCAAAATAAACACAAACTCACCTGATGAGGTACGTGCAAGAGGATTTTGATAGATTTGTACAATTTCCTCAAATTATGAACAGGCACAAAAACCACAGCTGAATGTTATGTACTTGACAAATGGTTAGTGATTTGCAGTGTTTGACAACTCGTTAAACTATAGCCAAAATGACACATTTTGCATATTCTCTCTTAGTAAAAAAGCTTCTGATTTTCAACAAGTGGGACACAAGTGCAGAAACCAAAACACAAATGCTTACCCTGAATTTATACTGTGTACTCCTCTTCAGGCCTTGTACAGTACAGGTCAAGTTTTCTCCAGTGTACTTTGGATGAAAGTCTGTTCCCTGTGGGAGGTACAGTGTTTGATTCTCTCAGGGTGCATTAGGATCAGCATAAATTATTGAGTCTATGGATGCAATAAATGCTGACTTTTAGCTCACATTTTATTGTATATAGATATATATGGATACAGTAGAAAGAGAGCAGAGAACCTGTGGGAACATATAGTGTGGTTTCTTTTATATGTACAGTACTGTGCAAAGGTTTTAGGCAGGTGTGGGAAAAATGCTGTAGAAAATGCGGTAAACAAAGAATGCTGTACATCAGGGGTCCCCAATCCCAGTCCACGAGGGCCGGTGTCACTGCAGGTTTTAGATCTCACCCTGGGTCAACATACCTGAATCACACGATTAGTTCATTACCAGGCCTCTGGAGAACTTCAAGACATGTTGAGAAGGTAATTTATCCATTTAAATCAGCTGTGATGGATCAAGGACGCATCTAAAACCTGCAGGGATCGTGGACTGGGATTGGGGACCCCTGCTGTACATGCTCAGAGTTTATGTCTGTATTGCATATTTGGATTTACGGCTGTGCATCAGTGGCACTTACCCTAAATCTTTTTCATGAGATTATGAATATAAGCTTCGATATTCCTCTATACTGTCTTTTTCATTTGTTATTTTCATTTGTATATCCGTAACTTTCAAACTGAGATTTTTTAGTCTTCGGTTGACTGACTGCTTTATAAAACTCGTAAACTGGGCACAAACTAACAAACAGACAAAAGATGTTCTAGAGTCTTCGAGGTCTGTTTTTAATGTAAAGAAAAATAAAAGTTACAAATGTTTTTGTACATGGACGGTACTCACGCTGTTGTCCTCCTGGATCTCAAGTGTGTATTTGAGCTGCTCCACATTGGGACTGCCCTCAGGACGCCCCCACTCCAGGGTCACCCAGGACACCCCTGCCCTGACAAGCCGTGGTGCCAGAGGCAGAGCAGGCAGGGTGCCCATGGTGATATACACCACCTCTGAACTGAAGCCACTGCCGAAAAAGAAATTTCCATTTTAAGCTTTCCTTCAAAACGTTGAAGAAATGATTGTCATGGGTTTCAATTTCAGCTGAGATGGAGGCATGAATATTTTTCAAAGTGAGAAAAATCAGTGAAAATGAAAAGGACACTGACAGAAGTGCTTTGGTGGTTAATCACAGAGGTGCGTGGAGTTGTAAGTGAAGACGTTACATGAGTTCCGAAGAGGATGTTAAACAGAGAAAAAAGGAGTGCATAGGGAGGATAGATGATTTGTAGCGGGGGGAAAAAATATTCAAGTTAGAATAAAAGCAAGTAACCCAGCTTCAAATCTGCCAAACTGAAGGATGCATTAAAGCTGTTTTGAGTTCGTTCACAGAGCTAATATCTCCTCCCTCACTCTCAGTCCCCTCTATGACCTCTCTGCTCCCTTTCACCCTAATAACTGCAGGCGAGATGGTCCACGCTATAATGACAAGAGGAGGCAAGAGAAGAGTGAAAATAGAGGGAAATGGGAAAAGAGGAAGTCTATTCTTCTGTATGTAACTGATGTTACATGGAGAATAGCAGTTCGGTGCATGCCTGCTGCCGTAGTGGTATACAATGAAGAACAACAACAAAAAAACATGCAATATGCCTCCCATGACACTGTATTCATGCAAGTGTGCGTATATAAAACGTATATACACATTCAATAACAGAACTTTACCTTCTGCCCATGTCGTTGTGTGCAGCCAACCTGAATGTGTAGTCACAGGCGGGGGAGAGTCGTGTGACCTTATAGTGCCTCTGGTTCCCAAAGTAACATTCTCTGAAAACGCTGTTCTTCTTTCCCTGCAGAGAAGACGTATACAGAAAAGACATAAAGACAAGAACGGACATTAGGATTGATAAGCTCACCTACAACAAAATGTTAAATGTGAAGAAAAAAATAGCACGACAAAGTAAAGAAGTATAAATAGAAGATGGGAAGAAAAGCCAGATATTCATTGCAAGAGCATAATTCACAGTTTTATTCCATCTTGTCTGAAGAGCCCAATGTTGACATGTGTTTAGGGACACTGGTGATAGGTGTAAGTGCTGCTTTGAGGTAAGGGTAGAGCATGACAGATGACAGACTTACCTCATCCCACTCGAGCAGGTAGTTTGTAATTTTGGATCCGTTGTCACCCGGGGGCTACGGGTGACAGTGAAATGGACCGAGGGAAGCAGACAAGAGAGAAGAGAGAGATTGAGAGATTAGCTAAGGATAAAAGACTCTGACAATGAGACAGACAGAATACCGGCTGTGTTTTTATGATTGGCCTTATATCCTGTCTGGGTGACTGATGTCACTCTTTATGAATGACAGTGTGTAAGGATATAAAAAAAATACTAAAATAACAGGTCAGAGAGGACACATGGGTGCTAACAGAGTTGTGCAACTACTTGTGGCGATCGTGGCTCAAGAGCTGGGAGTTCGCCTTGTAATCGGAAGGTTGCCGGTTCGAGCCCCGGCTTGGACAGTCTCGGTCGTTGTGTCCTTGGGCAAGACACTCCACCCGTTGCCTACTGGTGGTGGTCAGAGGGCCCGGTGGCGCCAGTGTCCGGCAGCCTCTGTCAGTGCGCCCCAGGGTGGTTGTGGCTACAACGTAGCTTGCCATCACCAGTGTGTGAATGGGTGGATGACTGGATGTGTAAAGCGCTTTGGGGTCCTTAGGGACTAATAAAGCGCTATATAAATACAGACCATTTACTTGTCGGTGCTGCACGGCTGATGCACTCAAACTATTAATTAATATACTTAATTTAAAAAATCATTAAATGTGTCACATTCACAATCACTGTGATGTTTCTTGGGAGTGAAAATACTTCATGGAGGAGTATCTGGACAAGAAGATGTCTGTAGCTGTACCTTCCACTGTAGGGTGAGGCTGGTCTTGGCACGATTCGTGAGTTTTGGCGGTGACGGGACATCAGGGACCGTGGATTCTGTGGTAAACGAGCCGGCCTCTGAACACGAGCCTCGAACCAAATTGTACATTGCCGACACCCTGACACAGAAAGACAAACGAAACAAACAGTTAAAGGATGTTTTTATGCAACATTTCAGTGATTCCCAGACCCCCATATGCTGCAACACACAAGTAGTTAAATATTAAAAGGATTGAGGCCTTACCGTACGTGGTAGTCTGTAGCTGGCCTGAGATCTTTCAGATGATACTCCAATTCTTCACCACTGAAACATAGACAAGAGTCACCAGTGTCCTTTGGATGACCTTAAGGATTAAATTTGGACGCTGTATTCCCCCCCCCAACTTCTAAGTTTCCTACCTGTATATGAGGCGATATTTCCCATCTCTTCCCTTATCTGAGAGAGATACCTCATAGGAGCAAGACACAGGTATCCCGTTACTATGCCTGTTCACCAGCCCTGCTGGGGGGGCCCAGGACAGCCGTGCAGTCCGTGCCTGAATATTGGAAACCTTCAGGACACAAAGGAATACATAGTTATAGCCGCATTGCTAGTGAAGTCAATAACAGGTAGTTAAAAGCCACTGCACAAAAGGCAATATTAAAGGCAATATTTTAAACCACAACATCTGTGGTTTAAATGCCTGTTTGAAAAAAAGCTGAATCCATCCATCCAGGTGAATTTATGCTGTTTATATAACTCTATGTGTACATGTGCAACAGACTACTGCATTCATCATAAACGCTTTAAGTTACAGGACATCGAACATGCATCATGCATCAGCACTGAAAAAATAGACAGTGTCACAAGGAAACCTCCAAATTATTTTACATTTCCTTTTTTTATTACTTCTCATTCTCAACTATAATAAACTTGATCAGTTTATAAGTCACCTGAGGTTTTAAGCATAGATAAATCACTACTACTGGACATCAATCAAAAGTCTATTTCATGTATTTCTCAGCATCTCCATCTGTAGTTATACTAAATATCCTCTTTGTATCATCACTCAGTTCTCAGTCTCAAGCCGTGGCGTAAACTCAAAGATGTTAAATGGGCCGCTTGCACAGCATGCTGACCAAACTGTTTTAACTTGGAATGAGCAGTTCCTCTCTAGTAAACCACGTCTGCACGGAAGCAGCTCATTCATTCAATCACATTCCCCTCAGGGAAGGAAAAAAGCTATTACAGAGTGTGTAGCTTGGGTGAGCAGATGCTGCCCTCAGGTGGCCAGCATTAGCACAGCTTAAATTATAATTACTCTCCCTGCTGCTCAAGCCCCCCAAAAAACGTTGAAAATGAGGAATGCGCTGCATATACAAGTCAGTATAGATATTATTCTAAACGTAAGCATTTCATTTTCATGTGACTCAAAGAGACCAAATAAACATACGGAAAAGTCATCACTGCTTAAGCCAGCTGTGACTGCATCGGACAGGGAGGTGATTGATGAGAGCGGTTTGAATGTGTGTGTGCGTGGAGTTGTGGGAAGAGGTATGCCAACCTGTGGTTTTTCGATTGCAGACAGCATGTCTTGAACACGCTTCCCCTCTGAATCATGATCTGAAGAGAAAGACAGACAAAAAGACAGTAATTATCAAGAATGACATAATAAATATTCCATCATAAAAGAGAGGCTCTATGTATAAACTGAGGTGAGAATTCCCAAGGGCATTTTTCACCACGTGTCAGGCCATAATTACAATCTTTGAAAACTGTTTCTACCTTTCTTAATGTCAGTTTGATTGCCAGTGAAAATTCTAACTTTCAAATCAGATCCACATTGGCTGCATGGCTGAAAATGAGACAATCAGAACATTTTCAGCTCCCAGATGTTACTGTCAAATGTAGAAATCGAGGGCTCATTATTACACAAGGTCGGCCAAGGTTTGCGTTTAAACGGGGAAATTAAGGTTGAAAATGTCACCAAAAACCATTTGCATTCCCTAATCAACTGTAATGTTTTCTGTGGCATTTTCAGTCCAGCAAATAATTCAACCATCTGTGGAAAAACGAAGCAAAAATAGCCCAAAATACAATAAAAAACCCCATCAATTCTTTAGAAATTCTGTTGCCAAATAGTGTGTGATGCAACACTTGTTTTCTTCAGTAAGTGCCTATTTCATCTCATCAAGTCGTTACACAGCTGCCGGGGAGGAGGAGAGAAAAAACCTAAATGCATTCCACAGAAAGGATTACTCATAAATTTCTGACCTATGAAACAATATGGGGATCACCAAAACAAACAAATAAATAAATAAATAAACATGACTCATATTCCACAATGGCTACTCTGCTTTGTACATAAAAACTGATGATGGTTTTTAGATTAAACAGTTCATAGAAATTATAATTCTAATCATTATGATGCACCATTGTCACATCAACTATATCTACATCTGTGAGTAATTGTTCCCAGGAAGGTCTGACATCAGTTTGGCTGTTTTTGTAGCCCAGCTCGTTGACTTTATTGCACGACTTCTACTGAATACATGTGTATATGATGACTGTGTTTCGTGTATTCTTTAAAACGTAGTTAAACAGATTTAGCTCGGAAGTCACATATATGGATATGAGATCGAGAAAAACAAAAATAACGACTACATACGCTTATTTACATAGGAGAAAAAGGACATTAATCTGTATAAAAAAAACATGGCTCATGTGATATTGATGTGAAAAGTAATTCTGAAGCTTAGAATTAGACAGTTCACATGTAGCTATTTTGACAATCAATTAATAATAATAATAATGGATTGGATTTTTATAGCGCTTTTCAATGCCACTATTCATTCACTCTCGCACTCACACACTGGTGGAGGCAGCTACAGTTGTAGCTGTAGCTACAACTGTAGCTGTAGCTACAACTGTAGGCAACTACAGTTCTAGCTGTAGCTACAACTGTAGGCAGCTACAGTTGTAGCCACAGCTGCCCTGGGGCAGACTGACAGAAGCGAGGCTGCCATATTGCGCCATCGGCCTCTGGCCAACACCAGTAGGGTAAAGTGTCTTGCCCAAGGACACAACGACCAGGACAGAGAGCCCAGGGATTGAACCGGCGACCTTCCGGTTACAGATACGTTTCCCAACCCCCTGAGCCAGTTTGCCGTTTGCAGTTTTTCCTCTATTACAAATCAAAGTTATTTAGATTTTGACCTAGAATATTAAGCTGTCTCTAACAGATAGCGGGAAAAAATTTTCATTTTTCCCGCTATATTTTTCATTTCTCAAATATAATCTGTTCAAAATAATTATAATGAGAATATTTGTAACCCACAAAAAGATAAAGGCTACTTAGAAAGCATTTCAGGGTGTGAGTGGAGCAGTTGTTTTTACTGTCCCTTCTGAGTGTGTCACTGGTTCTGCACAGCCTCTTTGAAAGTGAGCAGCATAAACACATGCATGTAAAAAACTGGTCCACCGACACATGTAAAGGTGATTTAGTAGACGCTCGAGGTTGTTATGAGGGTGAGCGCAAGTGAATGTGTGCGCACACGTGTGGGAACTTCCCACTCCCCCACCGCTGCCGCCCACCCCCACCCCGTGTGATCCCCGAAGTTGAGGTTTTTCCTGATTGAAGGGGATCTGCTTTCTCCATTTCAGTGTGACCACTTGAGATCACACAGGATGTCTCTATGAATCTTTGCGTGAAGGTAAGCAACAGCAAGACCTGCATGAAACCAAGATTGATTGATGCTCGTGCTACAGGAGCGAGGAAACTGTCAAACATGCGAGCATGCGTGCATGCACGTGAATGGAGACCTTATACACAAGCGCAGTATATTTGTATAAAACGCAATTTGGGTTTCAAAGATCGATGTATATTTGGCACAAATGATGGAGTGTGCATGTGCGTGTGTGGAACTGACATACAGCATGTATGTCAGTTCCTCTGACGGGTTATGGAGGAGAGCGCCCTAATGTGCCTGGGGTACACTTATGAGTCATGGCAACAGTGATGTCATGGAAGCACAACCTCTACTTGCCCTCCCTGTGTGTGAGAAAAAAAGGGCAAGAGCAAAAGAGAGACTGTGTGTGTGCGTCTCAGTATTAGGTCACAGGAGATTGCTGATGGGCAGCGGGGGGAAGTTTAAGCTACTGTTTGTACATGTGTGTGTTGGGGCTGGCAGCACGGATAGAGTTCAACAGATGCACTGCTAGACACATTAGCTCATTAGTGCTCTTTTCTCTTCTTTTTTTATACATACACTTATCTTTCCATTCTTCCACTGGGACAAAACTGAACTTTTTCTCTTTTATGGAATTACAGCACAGCTCCAGACATGAAGAGCTCCATCAAGCAGGCTGACCCAGCTTATCGGATCAGCCGTTGAGTGAAAAAAAGACAGGGGTATGGCCTGCTCAGTGATTTTGCCCCACATTTACAGTACTGGTCTCACGTAACCAAGAGCATAAAGTTAAGAGGTGGTCTCAACAAATTCAACTGCAGACATAAGAAGAGAACTTATTTAATATTTCAGAAGACGTGTAATAACGTTTGAAAAACACCACTTCTTTACCTCACCACTGAGTGTTATGACTGGCGGTCGTTGGCGAGTCCATCTGCTTAAGTGTTTAATACCGAGATGAACCAGGAGATGATGCTGACGGCTGAAATCTGAAACTGAACCTCTACTCGGTGTTACTCCACACCCCCTGTGTCCTTACTGTTCCTCTCTCTTCTGTTTTTGGCGCTGCCCACGCACCATAACTTCCTATTCTCGTCTGACCTCACATCCCGTCTGTGTTTGACCGACTGTGTTTGATTACCGAGAACAGCCAGACGGAGCACAACGGACAGCAGGAAGAAGAGGAATAAGGGAAAATGATGGGGGGGAGGGGACCAGGCGACGGGCAGATTTTATAGGAAGAAAGAGAGACACTAAAAGACAGAGTGCAAAGAGAGGGGAAAGGATGGGAAAGATGAGTCTGGGTAAGAGATTAGGTATAAAAACACAAGGAAATTGAGAGACAAAGAGCAAGCCAGAGATCAACGGAGAGGAGGACAAAGGGGGGATGAAAGTTGAAAGAGGGAAAAAGGATTAGGATGATGTCAGGCAAGGATTACAGAAACTTTACTGACGTCATCAGTAGGTGCAGAGCAGATGCACACCACTGATCTCAACAGCCGGATAAATAAAGTAATGACTCACTCACAAATCCAGGTTGGCTTTTCCTAAAAGTTACACAAATACAACAGAAGTATATAGTGTATGACATATTTTTATTTTGTTATAACAGCGCTCTGTAGTGGTATGAGACATTCTACAGAAGCAATGATAATGTAGGTATGTTATTAAAATAACTAACTGTGATCATCGTCTGGATTTCTTTTGTTTGTTTGTTTGTTTGTTTTTGGTCCAATCTGAATATTTTTCCCCTTTATTAATAAGAATAGTAAAAAACAAAGAAACAGTTGAATCATTAATTGCATCATTTTTGCCTGTGAAGCAGACAAAAGGCATTGACAGTTTCTTCCAGATGCTAGCAATATGCCTCCTAGGGAGATTAATAACCACTCGCATACCTTCTTCTCATGGTGCAACATGCCTTTCTGGCACAACAGCAACTGCAAACTACTAGGAACGATGGAGACCTGGAGTAAATTGATGTAATAAACAGGAAACTATTTTAGCTTAAAACGTCTATTAAGTCATAAACGTAGGAGAGAAGACAGTCACGCTAAGAAAGTGACCACCAGAATTCCCACCTGGTGGAAATGGCCTAAATTCTTGGTTAGTCTCATCATTTTATTCTGACTAACAAAACCTCAGATTAGTCTAAGCAGTTCCCACTATATAATGTGAAGCTTCATGACTGGATGTTTCTTTCTTAAATATATTGAAGTCGACTTAAAAGCAAAGAGTAAGCTTGACTCTCTTCATTCCTGTCTTTGCGCTCTAAATTGTACCGGCTTTCTCCCTCAATGTTTACAGCATTTTCCTAAATGTTTAAATGTTACACATCCAGAGACTTCAAAATTAGTTATGTCACTTGCAAAGAGCGTTTCAATAAAATGTGAGTCACTTTGACATTGAGGAGATTGCATTCCTCCTGCATGACGGCCTGTGGCTCGTAGACACAGTCTGTCTGCACTGGGACAGAAAAAGACCTTTAAGGCCCGGAGAAAAAAAATGTGAAAAATGTGGCAACGGCCGCTCACTCAGCCCCCACTCCACACAGTACTGGGCCACAGGGTGCATGTGGTGTGTCGCCCAAAAGGAACAAAGTGAGCTATGATACCCATCTTTAGAAGCCTCTAATCAGAGAGAACAAAGCAAAGCGATGGACACTCAATCTGTAGCAGGGAGAGGTGTGGAGAGCAGAGAAAGACCAGAAGGGAAGGAGTGGGTTCAGAAGTGAGAGAGGAGAGGAAAGAGGCAAATAGAGGTAGAGAGGGGCATAGACCTCAGATTCCACACTATTATCATCTACTGCATAGCAAGCATTCCATCTGTTCAACAGCTGGGCTACACACACTAGCACACACACACACACACACAAAGTGGAGAAGTTGTTGGGACATGCCTGAATTTGTGGTTGTCATGGTGAAGGTTTGGTTCTCATGGCCAGAGCCCTTATGGTTTATAAAAGGGATTAGAAAAGGACAGACGGACAGAGGGACTGGTCCAGAGTAACGTGGAAAAGTTGGAGAGTAAAAACGAAAAAGGCAGCAAATAAGGTGAGTGGAAAGGAAAGAAGCAGGAAGTATATTCAAGAATCAAATATCACAACACAGACGAAGTGACACTTGCAAATAAGAATCTTGATTATGACTCACTTTCTCTAGTAACCTGCTTAATTGACTTCACAAAAATAAGAATAGGATAAGGGGTCATCCTGGGGAAGAATTTGGTTACTACTGCTGGATGTCTGCATACGCAACCTAATCTCTTGGTCATTAATAACTGTTTAGTAAGAGTGCATGTAAATGATAAAGACTATGCAAATGAATGGTAAGCTACCAGACCATAAAAATCATATATAAAAGCTCATGTGTTGCAAATATTGGAATACAAAGGCCTTCTTATACTCTTATACTCAAAATTACATTTTTTTTGACTCCCTTTACTAACTTGTTATCTCTTAATATGCATGCATGCATGCCTATGTAGACACAGTGACCTTCTCCACTGCAACCCTCTCACTAAGGAAGAAAATGAACACTTCAACTGCCAGCTGACACAAAAAAGTCTATCCACGTTTTCATACCATTTGCACATGCATGCACATGTGTTTATAAAAGAATGTACATGTAATGTGAGTGACAAAGCAACCTGGCTAAACAGTGAGGGATTATGGGGGACGCGTTTCTCAGAACCCTGACCCCATTCGACCCTGCTCAGCCAAAAAAAAAAAAAAAAAAAAAAAAGTTTGAGGGAGTGAGTGCAGACTGGCAGACAGCGGGAGGGAATTATACAATCAACAGATAGCATGGCTGGTTAAAAACAGGAACAGTGACAAAAAGGCAAACAACAAAGTGGTAGAACATTAGGTGGATAAAAGAAGGGATAGTTGGAGACTAATCAATGCAATGTCTCCCTTACTGCAAAGGCAAATTAAAAACAAATACCTCAATTTAAATTTAAATGCCTTAGGCTGTTGTTAGGCTCTTTTTAGTAATGACAAATATTGTCTGTGCATACTGTGCATGCATTTGATGACACCAATAAGTACATTAATAAGAAAGGTGATAGCTGTCCATGCTCCAATATCAGTCATTTGTATAGTTTTACTTTAATCTGATGGTTTTCTGCGACTCATTTCCCGAAAGCAATTTGTGTAAGCAAACTGGCAACATCCATTAAAAAACAACAACAACAACTCACTAAATCCCAGTCTATTTGTGAGTTACTGGTGGTTTCATGTGTGTGAATTTCAAAAATGAAATTTTAGGTTTTGATGAAACGTTAAAATTATCCCAAGATTACCAAATGACCTTTTTCATGTGTTTCATGCTGCTTTGTTAAATCATGCCTCTTCATCCACATATTTTTTTTAAAGAAGCCCTTTTAGATTTATTATTTTGTAAGACATGGTCGAAGAAATTCAAAACCTACCAAGCAAAACTACAGGTAGCCATACTGGCCTGCAGTTCCTCAACTGGCCACTTGAGGTCAAACACAAATCAATCCCCTAAGACCAGGGGTCAAAGTTTACACAATTACAGACATGTCTGCTCTAACAGAGAAATGGAAGCCAACACAGGTGACTGTGTGTGTCTTCTAACTGTGCTCATTTCAGAGCTCTTGAAAGTGTTTGTAGCGTTGGGACTTTTTGAAGCAATTTTAAATGCATTTGTCTTATGAGTGGCTGATTGTACAAACACCTACAGTCTGGTCTTCAGTTTTGGTGGGTGAGATGCAGAGTTTGTATATTATTAAGCACTTAACAGCAGGTTTCTGTGTTTAACTAGTGCTGCCAGACGGTGTGTTCGCTTGCTAACCAACCTTGCTTTCATCTTATATGGATTGCTGCTTTATACTCTGCATTTTTAGCTTTAATTATTACGTTTTAAGTTTCCTGGGTAAGTGGTATAAAGGCCACCTGAGTGACATAAAATGGAAAAAAACATCTCAAGGGAAGTAGCGTCAGGTCTTTCCCTTTCCTAAAACTGACGACCAAGGACACTAAATTACTTAGCAAGTTTAAATCAACTATAATTTCCGTTTTTATAAGCAAGACTTGTACAAGTCTGGTCAGTGTGGAATGACTAGGTGCTATAGTTTATCACTTGTATCACAAGATTCATTCAACTGAATGGTGAAATATCTGGTGTACCCATTGTGACTAACAAGAATACCCTCCCCTTCTGATCCCATTAGTCCTGTTACACGATATTAGCGGGAAAGACATTCCTCTGCTGGTAAAGCCATCCCACACTCGCTTTCTGTTTTCTGTACATGTCTCCTTTTGACTCTTATTTCCACGTTTCTGTCATTTATTTTTCAACTCTCATTTTTTTTTTCTTGTGCATTTTCTGTTTTTATTATCTCAACTTTCACCTTCTAGTCTCTTTCTTTCACCTCTCTGGCCTCCAGGTTGCCCTACAAACATGGCCGTATTTGGGTTTGTGGGAAGGGGTAGGAGTTTTTCTGTGTGTCTGTGGGAGGGTGGGGGCCTGAGATTATTGCCATGGCAACTCACAAAAACAATCCAGTAAGGAAAGGCTGGGTGTGTTCACACATTTTCAGGCCCGCTTCTGCAATCACAGCAGGAGAAGCTAGAAGGAGCTGGATGGTTAACATACATAATTGATGATTTACGACTGGACTCGGTCAAAGGACACACAAGCTTATAAAACCTTACAAAACCTTGCAGTACATGCCTCATTTTACCAGTACTAGTGCTATGAATTTCTCACTAATTGGCATTTTAACTTAATTAGATAGGATGGCTACATAGTGCAGTGGTTTATATTTGTCTAACAAGAGAAAGAGTCCTGGGACTTGCATCAGGGGTAAAATTCTGCTAAATGGAACAAGGAAAAAGTCAAAAGAAGCTTTTTATGTAAGAAAAAATTAGTTAAACGGAATTAAACACACTTTCATTTTATTCAGTGCTGTTAGATGATCTGTAACTTCTAGCTTATGGTGGAAATATTAATAAAAATAAGTTAAGTAAACTTAATGAGTATTTTGCAAAGGACATTGCTAATAGTTTGCCTTATTAACTCTCTCTACTAGTGTTTCTTGTAATAAATGTTTTAGCATTTAAATTATGCTATAATTCTAACTTCTTGTACAGTTTACTTAAAAAATAGCCATGCTTTGACTTCGCCGAGACAGTAATATCTGAAGGTCAAGTGAAAATGCTTACTTGAGTGAATTTTCCATGCAAAGTGAAGTGGCCATGATAAATCTCAGTCGCTACTGTTGATACTTTTATAACCTGAAAAATGCATGGCGATAGTCTGAAAAAGGAGGCCACCGTAGAACATGTAAGGAGAATATTTTTCAAGTAAATATTTTAGAAATGTTCTTCAGGTATGAAGCAAAGAAATGGTTAAACACTGAATTACACTCATGCTTTTTTGCTTTTAAAACATCTTTCTTGGAACACTGTCGTGATTGGTAGCTTATAAAAATCTCTAATAATCTTATATTTGTTAAGATAACTATGCCATGAAAGTCAAATTAAATCCCAAGGCCACTCACATGTAATTTATTTTTAAAGTGAAAACAAATCTCTCCACATAATAGAGAAGGTGTGTTTCCATACCTCTCATACCTTAAGATAACAGACCACTTCCATATCTATGACTGTGAACCCTTCTTATTTTCCACACCTCATTCACAGAGACGACATAGTGGACAAAGCAGCCACTGCACACATCTGGTTTCTCCTGCTTTCACAGTGCTCGGCAGTGACGTAGAAACAAAGATGGAGGAGCTGAGGGAACTGATCCATCTGTTTCTGCTGAAATCCCAGTTTTTTTTTTGAGTGAGAGACAGGATCTGTGGTGGTGATGATGCAGAAGCAAGATGGAGGAACAGAAGGGACGGAGCCCACATCTGTTTCTGCTCAGCAAGCAGCTCAGTTCTGAGGAAAAGGGCCTGTAGAGCTGGCTTTACTAGAGAATGGACGGTCTGCTGGCCAAGTAAGCCTGCTGCCTTGCTGGCACTGGGGCAACAGCCACACACACACACACACACATAAAGCAAGGGCATCAAGGGCAAAGCGTAGGCGGCTATGTGTGGTGTGTGTGTGTGTGGTATTCTGGATTGGACTTGACTTGGATGCATCGGGCCAAGGAGCAACTTTGTCGGAATGTTTGTACTCTGCTCTTTAACTTTGCGCCTCTCTGTCTTTCCATCTCTGCCTTCTCTGCGATAAAGAGAACCTTGCATCCATCTCTGTCCTCTCTCATCTGTCCTTCAAATCCAGCATTCCACCCCCTTTCTCACCGTTTGCCCCCCTATCCTCTGGAGCCTCGTGGTCTGATTGTTTTACAGGAAGCCCAGTCACGGGGTGTTTGAGCATATGTGTGGTTGTGTGTTGGTGTGCGAGTGTGTTGTGTGATATATCCAGCTGACTCAGCCTGATCTCCAGCCCTGTACTGAGACCCTGGTAGACCAAACAACAAATGACACGCTGACATGCTCCTATCTGTCAAGAGTGTTATGGTTGTTTGGGTTGTACAGTATGTGGCACATGAAACTATGAATCCCATAAGCTGAGATGTTGATCTCACTTCCCTTTTCATCCTGTGGCTGATTTTAGCTAATTCCCTCTAGTGTGTGCGCGCACACGTGTGTGTGTGTACTGTAAGCTGCGCAATCTCCCTTTGTTGCAGCGCAATAAGATGTTTGGTTTTGGTTTGCATTTGCAGATGTCAACTTGCATGTGTACAGATGTGTTAGCTCTTTAGTGTGTACGTGTTTGAATGAGTTGAATAAAAATCTTCTTCTTTTTTTCCTTTTTTTCCTTTTCTAAATTATTATAATGACTATTATTGTGAAAAAATGTAAAAAGGAAGTAGTTTCCATACTAACAAAGTCCAGTGTACAAGTTTGATTGTGTTATGTGGACATTTTCCTGGATGGAGTTGGTGGTGCTGTTACATTTTTTTAAAGATCATTTTTCAGTGCTGTGAGCAACAAAAACAAAATTCCACTCACCAACATTGCATGGATGTGGAAAACAAACTCAATATTCAATGCAATATTCTGGCAGTAAATTTATATTCCTAACATGGTTCTTTGAAACACAGCACCTGCCTAAGCAATGCTGCAGATCTGTGTTTATTAAATGAACTAACCAATGGTAGTGGTCACCGCAGCAGACAACGTCTCCCCCCCAAAAAATTGGCTCAGAAACACAAACAAAGGATTCAAGTTGTTGACCCAGCCTCTAAACTCCCCAATTCCCAATCTGATCACGCATGTGTAGGATGTAACTTATCTGTCTAAAACAGGAGTGTCAAACATAAGGGCCTGGAGGCAAAATCATCCCCAGCAAAGACATCCAGTGTGGCCTGGTGGACGACTTTGGAAAAGCATAAATCTTTGGACTCTATTTTTAGAATTTGTACAACTTTTTGTACTGATTAAGACCTATCCAAAGCCATTCATACTACATACCAAAGGAGCTAAGTAACAGATAAAAAATTAAATGAGAGCAACGTTCCTGTTTTTCATTGTCTACAATAGAAATTTGGTTTAAAAAATAAATAAAGTCATCAATAAACAAAAACTTTTTTATAAATATGGGAAACTCTGGGCAGTGAGCTACCGGAACCTTCTCTGCAATTTCACACATGCAAATTGTAAAACTACACATTTAATTACAATACATGTGTAAAAAAAAACACACTTGTAATAACAAATTGTAATTTACTTTTGTAGAAAAACTGAGATGTGCTGCTGAAATTGCACTTTCTCATTTTATGTTAAGATATCTCAAGGATTAAATGAGTATATAAATATCTTTACACTGACAGAAAGTGGAGTTTTGCTCATCTAGCCCACTTAAAATCAAAATGGATTACATGTGGCACAAAATGTAAAATAAATTTGACATCCCAGATCTGTTCTGAAGGCACCCCTTCCCTTTCCTTAAGTGATCCAGTGTTCACTCCCTGACAAGCCAGAGCTGTTTTGCCATGACAAAAGAAGCCCACATAATATTGGACAAGTGGTTTTAATGTTGTGCCTGATCAGCATCTCCACACCAAACCCAGCTGGAAGATCCCTGTGATCCTGCACCATGCTGTGAGTGACTAAGCCGAAGTTTTATGGGGAGGGTAAATTTAAAAGAGCCTGACAAGTACAGTCAATCAATTTATGTCTCACTTTATGTTTCTGTCATCACCTTCACAAACATCACTTTGTGTGTGTGTGTGTGTGTGTGTGTGTGTGTGTGTGTGTGTGTGTGTGTGCATAAATGAAATATTCTGTCATTTTTAACAGCTCAGACATTCATCTTATGCCTCAAAAGACCTGCCATTAAAGAAGAACCGCATGTGTATGTGTGCCTTAATGTCTTTGCACATGTGCTGATGTTCATGTGTGTCTGAGCGATAAGGCTTAGCTGCGGTATCTAAATCTCAGCGCTCAAAGGTCTCCTTCATCTCAAGCAGGGCTCCACAGGTATGTGACTCCACCCTCCCCCATCTCTCTCACCCCTCTCTCAACCATCCCCCCCACGGCTAAGCCTTCACCAACAAGGCCGGTATTGTAGCAAGGGTAAAATGATAGCGCTCAGAGACAGATTCAGCTATGTGCTTACCCAGACAACCCTTACCCCCTTTCTCCACCTCCCCGCCCACAACCCCCTATCCCTTCACCTCGGTGAGGCTGCATTCATCCATTCATTTCTTTCTGTGTGACAAAAAAAAAAGGGACAGTGATAGAAAGAGAGGCGCAAAGGTTGTTTTATTTGATTTAATTGAATGCAGAGGGGCACTGAGGTTAAAGAGGACAAAGTAAGTCACACAGAGCAAGACAGAAATGTCACAGAGAACACTAATTATTCACACATAAAAGATGATCTTGTTGCATGGTGACATGTCTATTATTTGGAAAATAAAGAGACTGCAGTGACATTTTCTGTTGAGCAGATATTTAAACTTTAAAATGCTCACATTGAGACTGTCTCCTTTCTTTTGATTTGGAGTCTCAGATCTTGCGATAAGCGGATACACTGAAATATGATATTTTGATTTAACTCTTTTATACTTGTCTGTATGTCTGTGATGCAAGTTTGTGTCAGGACTCATTGATGTCAACATCTGTGTTTAATGTTACTTATTGAGTTTTTTTCTATTTGAAACTATTTGAACTATATCGATGTATACATTTAAGACAGAAAAATATTCATTGACAGTGGGTACTAGTCTCTCTCATGCCCTTGTGTTTGTGCAAGTCCTACCTTGTGTGTGTGTGTCTGGTTCACCGTTTCGCGGACTGCTGCGGAGCCGTCTCTCTGGCTTCTTCCCTCCTGGACTGCCAACTCCACCACCAGACCCCGCTGACCCGAGCGTTGGGCCGTGTGATTTGTTGCTGCATCCCGAAGAAAATCACAACAGAATTCATTGTATTTACATAAAAGACATAAAACAAGAAGTATATAAATCATACACCCTTTGCTCAGTTGCAACCAAAAACTGCAGTGACCAAATGAGCTGTTCACCTTTCCCTTCAATAAAAATACTAACTAAATAAGTGTGTGGAAAATAGAAAAAAAGAAAGAAAAAAATTCCTAGCAAAAGATTCCTTCACATGAGCTGTTTTCACACATGGGCAAAGTCTACAGAACAAGGTTGTGTTTGTGTTTATGGATTTTCACACTAATATTGGGTGTACTTTTTGCAGCTGAGGTTAACACATGATGCCTATGTAATCCCTGTGAATGCTTCAAATAACTGTGTGCTCTAACTTTGTATTAGGAAAGGTGTGGGGTAGAGTTCACTTATTTGGACATTTGCAGCTGCAGCATGTAATTACTAGCACTCAGGCGTACATGTGAAAACAGGTCCATTCTTATTCCAAATGAACAGCTAACACATTAAAATTTTACACAGCTTAGTTAACTGATTTTTATATTACCTACATATAATGACATAAAAAATTAAATGAATATATAAATCATCAACATCGTGCCTTCAGAAGTCTAACCATTAATGAGTTGGCCAATCTTAAAGCGCATTTCATAAATGATGATCACCTGTATCCATTGTGTGCTGGCCCAAGGCTGCCCTTATAGGGAGTAGAGGGAGGAGAATTGACTCGATTCTGTCTCGGTTCCTTTAACTTTTTAGGTTGTGGCTTACTGTATGTATCCTCCCTCCCTATGAAGTTTGACATCCCATAAACTGGGATGATTTCTGCAAGGAAGAAGAGCATAGAAAATATTTCATGTTAAATTTCGTACCGTGCAGATTGTGTGGCGCATATTCGTAACTGAGTTTGAACTCAATGTCAAAATCTGATTTGTTTTTTTGTTTTTTTTGCTTTTTTTTTTGTTTTTGCAGATGGCCTGTGTTCAGTCAGCACGAGTACCTGGATCGCCGTACATGGGGGGAAGGTGGTGTTGGTAGTACTGATGGGGAGGCAGCTCCCCGGGGCTGACGGGAGGATAGAAAGAGTGAGAGTTGGGGATGAAGTGAGGGTGAGGCAGGTATGGCGGCAGGTGATGTGTGGGGGAGAGAGCTGGAGAGTAGGAGGGAGGGTAGCACTCCGGAGACTGGGGGGTCACAACCACTCGGCGGACCCCTGTGGTATCTTCCAGCACCTGTGGGAGAGAGGAGAAAAGCTAAGTATGGGTTCACAGAACATGAAAATAAAATTTTTAAAAAGCCTAAAAGACTAAGAAATGTGCGTCTGTGCGCCTGAATTTTAGTACCTACAAATCACGCAAGACTTGAAAAGTGCACACTGCCTTTGACTGCTTTATATACTGTTGAGTAAAGGTTCCTCAGATAGCGCTGGCTTTAATTTAAGCCAAGTGATTCAGAGAACTGAGTGAATTGCCCATCATGCCAAGAGTACTTCACTGCCCATTATTTTACAAGAGCAGGTGCTCTGTCTGTTAAATGGTGGATATTTAATAAAAGAATTAACTGCATGATTTATCTGACAGCTGAGCGTGTACCAACAGGATGTGCGGTCCCTTAAAGCAATGAAAAACAAATGCTGTAACGTGTCCTTAGATGGCCTGCACATTTTTCTGGCAACAAGCTTCAGAGAACTGCCTGAAATTAGCATAGATTCCAAACATGTATTCATTTTCACTCGGACACAGATACAGACACACACATTCCAACTATTCAGATACTTTCACAGGACTGCATTCCAAGAAGAGAGCAAACACACACTCCCTGCAGCGAGGGGGAAGTCATCTGCTGGTCCCTAACAACAACAACACCGCACACTGTCTCTCACACACACACATACACTAAATAACACCACCGTGAAATCCCCACACAAACTGAGAAGCAACAGACACCACACAAAGAAAGATGGTGGGGAATGAAAGAGGGTCGGGAGGGGAGGAAGAGAGTTACAAAACTAATCTGATGTGAGAAAAACCTTGAGAGGGAGCAAATAGATGCAGAGGAGGAGGCCCGTGCTCTGCCCTTTCATCCCCTCTGCTGCACATGAAAAAACGATGTGTTTACAGAAAAACAAGGGCAAAGTCTCTGCAGGAGTATATGCAGACCAGGCCTACACGCGCGCACATTTATTGGCAAGGACACGCACATTCCAAATATGAAGCACCCACAAACACACATGGCATTACATTGCAGGCATTAGTGAAAACTCCCAGAGGACACACATACACATGAGCACTTTAGACACATAAGACACAACTACTTCAACACACTACTGTCCACCACAGCAGTGCTCTTTCTCCTTTCACCCCTTCGTGCAACCCTAATCCCCCCTTCCAAAAAAAATTTTGCCCAATGAATGCCTGTCTCCCGTATCATGCTTGTTTATCTAACAGTGACAGTGTTTCCCGCTCAGGCTTGGCTCAGTCCCTACTCACACACAACCACACACACACAAACACACACCCACGGTGAGCCAATGACCCGACCTCCGTTGGGTAAGAGCACAATCTCGCCAACAGACAAACCACAGGATTTTTTTGAAATCTTGTGAGGATAGTTTATTGACTTCTTTTTCCCTTCTTTTTCTCATTGTCCTGGTGTTGTTATCTAATAGAGAAAGTGCATACACTGTTCCTGTAGAGGACTCAAATATTAATTGAACCTAAAACTCCAAATTCAGCAAGTACTGCTTGGTGCTCTGTTGGGTCAAGAAGACCAGCGTGGTTGCTTCTCTACGACAGACAGAATAAGTGACTTTTGTGGGGGTCGAGCACAGGCTAAAAAAACCTATCTGCATCCTTTACTAATGACTACTAGACCCACTTCTGATAGCTGTTCGATAAAACACTATACAAGTACAAATTGCTTAGTCTATCAACCGGCCAGTGCATAGAAATATGCTATGCTGCTATATTCTCCAGTTTTGGACTCTAACGCAACTACTTTTTACTGTTAACGCATGAGTTTGATTTGATTTATTTCCATTTACAGCATCATAACAATTTTCCAGTGACAAGAACCAACATGCTGAAACAGTCTTCAGGCAGACTAATTGAGTGAACTGAAAAAATAAATGAACACTGGGTAAATTTACCTTAAAATATATTAAATGAAGAAATATCTGCATTTTTATTACTTAAAGAAGCCTCTTTTTGGTGGAGAAATGAGAAACACTAGCTAATTTACTGTAGTCGTGCATGCTCATACTCCATGCACAAGTCTCCCCCTGAGTCCGTTTTTTTTTTCTTTACTCAAACTCTCCCACACAACCCAAACACGATAAACATAAAAAATACGTCAAAGAGTATCAAACTGAGGAAAAATACACACACAAAATAAACTAACCTGTGAGATGTAGCCTGGGGGGACGTGGATGGGAGGGATCGACCCATTTGGGGACATCATGGGAACCTCAGCAGGACCTGTGAGGAAGGAGAAGAATTATTTACTCAACCAGGCTAATGCTTAGATAAATTCTCATTTACATTCATCAGTTGGCAGTTCACATGCGAGGACATAAAGTAGACAGATACGCTGAAGGTTGGGCTGTGTTATTTTATATTAAGCACTATAGTTACTTAGTCCCACAGTATGAAGATACTAGGAAGTAAAGGTAATTAACCACTTAAAAATAAGAGTCTCTTCCCTTCAAATCTGCTTGTATAATCTCAAACAGCTCACACATAAATATAAGCAACCCTTTTCCTTGTCACTGGCTATTCAGCAGTACTATTATGATAATTATAGGTATAAAAAATAAGGGTACATGGCTGCTTACTGAGAAATGAGGTTTCTACACTGAAGGAGAAGTATGCGAATCTAAATAGAATTAGCAGACTGAAAATGATGTTGACTTTTCCACTGTCTAAATACCCCCCTCCAAAAAAAAGTCTCCCCGTCTCCCTCTTCCTCTGTCTTTCTGTGATGGAGGTCTGCGCCTGTTAAAGTCATTGGGACCCCGTCGGGACAGCTGGAAGCAGACCTAGCCTCAGAATAAATCACACTGCACAGAGGCCTTCACTACCTCCAAGCACACATGCTACTATGAAGACACATTAACATTTTTTTCCCAAGCTGACAACACTTACATACTTGTTGACTATTCTAAAATCTAGTCTCCATTAAAGGGCTATTTTTTATCTTTTCAGCTGCTTTACCCTCTACCTCCATACTTCACAGACTGTTTTTTCAGGGCTTTCTCCTCTTTCCCTAGCTTCTGTTATTACTCACATCCTTTCTTCCCTCCAATATTACTCATTTGATCCTTGCCTTCCTTACTAAGTTTATCCTTTCCATACTTCATCAATGATCTTTATCATCTTTTCTCTGTCCTTCACATCAGCCCTCCATCAGCCAAACAAACAGGTAACAGTACAGTAAACACACACCCACCTACACACAGAAATACAACCTGAGCAAAGTCTGAAATGTGGATTAATGTGTGTGTGTGTGTGTCTGTTTGTGTGTGCGGTGAGTAGGTCACAGGTATGAAGAGACAGGCCTCTTTCAGTCTAGTCTGCTCCCCTACCATGGAGACTAGAACTGCATATGAAAGTCTCCATTGAATAGAAGGTCATAGCATGGGGAAACACACACAGAGCTGCTCTACACCTCTTTCCACCACTGCTCATAGCACACTTTCCCCTCTTACTCACACACTGCCCCAATCACACACACACACTCTCAGGCATCGTCACTCAGACACGCACACACACTTGGCAAACAGACATGTGTTTGGACAGTCTCTGCTGCCTCTGTGCTCTTCACTCAGCAAACAGCAGCATTCCTCCAGTCACACACACACTGAACATTCCCATCCCTGGCCCCCAGGACTGGACCCAACAAGCCTAACTACCCCCCAAACCATTGGCAAAATACAAGACACTCTTTGTCCTGCTATTCAACACACACACACACACACACACACACACACACACACACACACACACACACACACACACACACACACACACACACACACACACACACACACACACACACACACACACACACACACACAGAGCTGTCAAGTCATACAATATTAGACTGACTTTCATTCACAAAAGCCCGAGATAATCACACGTTTGTATGTGTCCATCAAAAGGCTTTCAATCGTGTTTGTTTGTGCGCAAATGTACAAATAACTCACTGTGGTCCTTGATTCACACTGTGGTAACGTCACTCTCTGGTCTCACCCCCAGCTCTACCCTTTAAGCACCACGAATAGAGTCACAACTTCCTCTGCCTAATCCTACTGGAATCCTAGACAACACAGCTAACCAACCCCGCTCCCCTTTGCTTTTCCGCTTCTCATCTTCCATCTGTTGCTTCTTCCGCCTCTGAGTTAAAGAGAGGTCATGGCAGAGATGAGATATCAAGTCATATCCTAGATGGCATGCAATGATATGACTCTACCTTCTAAATAGCACGTGTAATGAACCACAACAAGAGACAATCAGAGCTGCAAAGACTAGTTTAATTCCTCTGAGGAAATATTGCTCTGTTGTGAGCCTACTGTTTTGAAAAACTCTCAAAAATCAGACATACACACATTTGCTATTTCTTGTTGTCAAAGGTATCTCTAGGCTTCTCTTTGCCTTAATGGACTCATTGACATTTACAAATTAAAAACACCTCCAGCTATGATATTATGGTTGCTAATAATCATTGATAACATGTTAACAAAGTTAAGGCAAAGCTTAACATTTTTGATGTATGCAAGGCAATCAGGAATGTGATATGTAACATTTCTGGCTCATTGACATAAATGTTACTATGCCCAACCTAGTCAGACTGCTGTTGCCACTTTGTGACAATGGTCGTCATTCTGACATGAAGCCAACAAGTTCAGAAGCCATCACATAATGGAAAGCAGTGTCTGAGGGTAGGTTTATATCTTGCTTATGTTTGCTGATAAAGAACACTGCAAACAAGTTGCTTCCACAGCAGGAACTAAGCAGTCCTGACTGGAAGGGTTAATGAAATAAATCTGAGGTCTGTGGTCTAATGTGGGGGTTCATCTGGTGGTCAATGACATATTCTAGTTTGACAGACTCTGCTTCAAGAAATCAAAGAGGACCACAGGAATTAATACAAAGTATGTTTTGTATTGCACAGAACAGAGATAGAAATTGCACAACCATGACACACTCTGTGCAATACAGAGGAATGGTTAGAAAGGTGTCAAATAACAAAAAAAAAACAAAACAAAAAAACCCAATGTCATCATGAACAACAAGTGTAGTGAAGTGAAACACAAAATAATTACATTTAATGACACAGAAAAAAGAAATGAAAATAAAAAAACTCATAGCAACAAAAAACTCAAACTTACTGAAAACGCAGAACATATTCAGATCACTAAATTAATTCTGTCTAAAATACATTTAGAGACTTTATTTTTAAAGTGCCACCTTCAAAAGTCTAGTATTTGTCACTGAAGAATTACACATGAAAATATATACACATGCCCATAATAAGCATCCCGTCTCATCCACACACACACAACAAACACTCTCATTCACAAAGACACATGTAGACAAACAAACACACACACACAAACTGTATTTTTGTGCAGCTCCTCATACATACATTCATGTACATACACAGACACAGACTAAGAAGATGATGCAACACTTCAGATGTTACATGTTACAGCTGTCTTTAACAGCTGTGGCAGGGCCCCCTAAACACAACAAAAATGCTGCAAGACAAAAATGTGGCCTGACACACGATCAATTACTTACCTCTGTAGTAACGAAATAACTTATACACACTGCATAAACACACGTTTGTTGATGGGCCAACACTGCTGACAGTTAGTGTAACCCGACGGTGTGTATTAGCATCTTGCTTTTTCCAGCAGAATGAAGCAATAATCAGCTTCTAGAAATAAGCGAACCACTTTCTCTCTTTCCCTTCATTTCCTTCATCACTAAACATGTGGTTACCACATTGGAAGGAAACACAGACCCTCATGGGAAAGCATATGTGCACAAGTGTGTGTGTGTGTCTGTGATACTGGTATTAAACCGAAGGAGCCTGTTTGCAACATGACCTACATAGAGAACAACTAGCCACAAATGGATTTCCCGATAACAGAGACACACACACACACACACACACACACACACACACACACACAAAAATCATTTCTAGAAAGATTTCTAGAAATGATTTTCCTTTATCTTAAAAGCACATCACAGTCACAGACATACAACCTTTGTATCACACAATCAGAGCCTCGTGGAGGCAGCTGTTTTATCGACATAGGTACAAATGTACCAGTTTGTGTATGTTTATGTGGGAGCAACTGTGTATGTGTGTGTCTGGGTCACTTGTGACGTGGCGTTGCCTGGAAGTTATGTAAGCATCAGCGGGGTAATGTTATCTGTCCTAGGAGCTGCAAAGGACACTCCCACGACAGTTTCCTCTACTGCCTGGCCAATCCATGCGCACACAAAATACACACATGCATGAACACTAAAGAGCCAATTGTCATGTCAACGCTGAATGCTAATTTATGCATTGAAAAGAAAAAACATGCAAAAGCAAGCAGCAGCTGCCCAAAGATGTTTTGTAGTCAGCTGATTTGGGCACTAGAAGCTTCCACAGTGGAAAGGACTCGGAGAAAGATGGAACGAAACGTGGACCGTGATGGGAAGTGCAATAAAAAATATAAGACAATAAGAAGAGTAAGAGAGAGATTGCTTAAGGTGGAAACATGGGAGAAAGATTCAGAACTACACAGTGTACTACATATACACTGTGTACAAAGATACACACTAATACACAAGTTACAGCCCTACAATAAATCTCCGGTGAGTCAACTCCACCGGACATCTTTGCCACGGCGAGGGTTTCTCAGTGATGGAGGAGGAAGTCAGAACTTCCTGTGCTGCTCTGCCCCAAGTCCTCTGCCCTCATGACACTTACACACTACAGTGTGACAGAAAAACTAGCTTTGCATGTCAAACCCCCCCCCCCAAAAAAAGTCCTCTACAAACGAGTATAAAGAAGCACATATTCACACTTCTGATCCTGAGCCCATGTTCTGTGTTTGCAGCACAGACTGTAATTTAAGCAAGCTGCTGATTTGCTGTGGAATGTAAATCAAAAGTTGGGCAGTTTCTACATTTGAACACTGGGTCATATCTTAAGTACATACTGTAGTGTGTATGCAGGTACATGTAAGCACATTCCTTAATATGACTGAGCTTCTTTGAACTTCTAAACTCAAAGTTGCATAATGGCATCATAAGAAAACAAGCAGAAAGTATTATCGCTTGTGCCAGCTGATGAATATCAGTGCCATGATGACTTCATTAGGATCTGACATCAGCACGTTATGAGCTAAAGTAGAAGCAATAAGGCTTGTAAAACCAGCACTATATTTTATTAGTCCATTGGCTCAAGCTCATGTTTCTCCTGTCCGTACATATGAAAAATAAAATAATAACCCAATAAGTTTCCACCCCAACTTGCACAAAATGAAGTTGGGCTATTAAAGCTTTCATTTAAATGGTTTTGGAATCTGATGGCTTGAACATTTCCTACGAAACAAAAGAGCCAGACTTGTGCACTGAGATTTTCAGCTCCACCTGTGGTTGCCTGCCCATAGGCACTAGCTGAGGTTGTCATCCTTGTCCCTATTTGTGACAATATTGAAGTCCAAGTATAACCTTCTTCTGCTTTTTCAGTTTTGTCTCTCCAGTTAACCCTGTGGCTGTGCTCATATCCAGCTTCAATTCTTAGATTTTTTTTTAAGATTAATGCTGCATCCGACTCAATAGGTAAACGCTAATCTGACAGTAATAAGAATAACATACATGTCAAAAATATATTCACATATATCTACAGCTATATCTAAATAGTAATCTATGTATAATTTGTAAAAAAAAAACCAAAACATATATATCATGCATCTATTTAAAATATTCCATAGTGGTCAATCAATTTGCGACTGAAACTATTCTTTTGAGAAACTTTGGCTTTTTTTGTTTTGTTTTTTTTTACTTATGTAGCTTTTAGTTATGCAGATTAGTTTCAATGAGCTCAAGTGTGGGTGAGGACCTGCCAAGACAGCAGCAGCAATTTAAGTGTTTAACACCCAAAAGCCCCAAAGCAATAGAAAACATATGTGCGTTATTATAAATCAAATAGTCCTTTTTTTTATTATTATTCCAACTTTCCAAATTTTCAGCTTTGTTATCAAATCTTATATACTGCTCCTGTGACAAAAATATATATTTTTTAACATGAACAATAGCTCTGGGACAATTTTAACTTTTAAAGACCAAATCTTCTTGAGTGTGATAACATGTTGGGGGGGGGAAAACGGCCCCCAATTTATCCCAAGGGTTACATTTTTCAAAATAATGTTAACATCTACGTCTTATCCTGTCCTGATAACTGTGTAAACAGCCTCTAAGCATACAAGCCTAAATCTGTGTAGTGTTGAGTATGTAGCCTGTGTGCCAGCCCATACCTCCACCCAACCCAGATCTCTTGCCAGTTCTCCCCCACCTAGAGGAGGAGCGCCGTCGGCCGACCTACTTCTGCTGCTGGGTCTGCTCCAAAGGAGAGCAACGTAATGTCTGGAGGGACACTGAGCCCAGCCACGCTTTGTTCTCGAGATCTTAACATGTGCAAACACACACCCTTGCAGCTGTGCACACACTCACAGGCACCCAAATGTGCACGAACACGCAAAAGCCCTCATAAACTATGGCAAACACATCTTAACAACAGCGCGCAAGTGGCCAGATACCCACCTGGGCACTGCGCATAAAGACATGATTGCTCATACGCAACTAATTTGTAGAACACACTGACATTTGGATAATGCACACTGACAAAACCACGGTCACCTTGGCACACGCAACAAACAACAAACTAAGACACACATGCGTTAATTCAACGCCAGACATAATAACAAACAAACACGCACACCAATCTTGCTTTTTCCAGTTTTATCACGAGACTATTCACATGCCTTTAGATACAATTGTTTTGGGACTGGTAACCATGCAACACACATACACTGCATGGGTCCAGCATACTTCACTTATCACTTGTCCGGTCGTGCACGGAAGTATACATGCTTGTAGACACGCACAAACACTTCGGATGTGCATAACCAATAATACATGTGCACACACAAATATACACAATCCAGACACTGATGACTCATTATATCCATTCTCTAATCAACTCTACATGTCTGCTCTCTCTAAGGAGAGAGCGAGTGAGAGAGAAAGAGAGAGAAAAGAGAAATGCAACAGCTGCTAGTGTGTAAACAGCGTCAAATAATCATTTCCTGCTCTGGTTCCCTGCTTCTTTCTTATTCTCACTCACTTGACTACTCAAGATGCATCAAAGCCTTAAACCTTGACCCACTAAGAGTCATATTTTTTTCCATTTTTTCCCCTGCTGTACACAACCTGCTACGTTTGTACCCGGCTGTACTCCTCTCCCATCCTCCCCTCACTTTCCTCCTCCTATCTCTCCACATGTTAATGTCGGGCATTCCTACTGTATGAGTCACAGTCTGAACAGCACCAAGTTTGTGTCCACCACAGAGAGCAGAGAAAGTGTGGAAGGGCAGAGAAGAGAAGAGAAGAGAAGAGAAGAGAAGAGAAGAGAAGAGAAGAGAAGAGAAGAGAAGAGAAGAGAAGAGAAGAGAAGAGAAGAGAAGAGAAGAGAAGTTGTGTGAATGTCAATGGAAAGAAAGAAGGCGAGACTGGAAGGCCTAGATTAGCAGGGACTTTCCCCTGCTCTCCATCGCTGAATTCCACTGTTTCTGTGTTTGTGGTGCAAGGGTGGGTGTGCATGTCCCCTGGCTGTTAGTTGATCAAACAACCAAAGAGGTGAAGATATGGTTGGTACTTCACCTGTACATAGGAAAGAAAAATACTGAAAAGCATCTTTTAAAAAATAGTTATTACTTAACTGGTTATTCCTTATATTCCTAAATGGAAGTCCCACTAACTAACATGTACTTTTGCCCAATAACACCAGATCAAGGAGGGAAAAAAAGAGGGGTTTCCCTACAAAATCGAAAAAACCATGTCCATTCACATGTGGAATTTCCACAGCTGTGCAGTGCTTTTCACACTAACTGAATCCAATATGAAAAACAGCATGTGCAACCCGTGGAGAAGATGCAATATCTTTAATGTTCCTAATAGTGTTAGGATTGGTTTTATTTACATTAAAAAAACATGCAAATCAGCAAACTTGTGTCATTGTTGTGAAGATGAGACTAAAATTAAAAAGAAAATATAGAAACACAGCGAGAATCAGAGAGAGAGAAGGGAGGAAGTGACCGAGCGTGAAAAGAGAGGGAAGAGGAGGAGAAGGAGGGAATACGGTTGGAGAGTGGGAGAAGTGCTCCAGCTGTACCCTGAGCTTCAAGAGAGCCAAGAATTTCATCCCTGGAAAAGATCTTTCTTTTTCTCCATTTCTCCGGAAAAATCTGTGAGTACTCAGCTGCTGTTTGCCCACGCATCAGCTTTCACAGTGTCTTACATATAAAGACAAACCAGTATTCTCAAGAGTTTTCGTCACCCTTCTCTTTCCCCTAATGCAGCCTTCTCCAGAGCTGGCAGACCAGACCAAGTCAGCAGCAGCACAGGGGTGGCTGGGGTCATAGAGGAAGTGGCCTCACCC
Organism: Neolamprologus multifasciatus; assembly: GCF_963576455.1. Taxonomy (NCBI): domain Eukaryota; kingdom Metazoa; phylum Chordata; class Actinopteri; order Cichliformes; family Cichlidae; genus Neolamprologus; species Neolamprologus multifasciatus. The sequence continues at coordinate 11,127,636 of NC_140457.1, read as the reverse complement.
AGAATGGATGGTAGCAGGCACGACCAAACATGCAGCATGTGATTCTCTCGGTCTCCCTCTGCGCCTCGTTTTCATTCTGCCTGTCTTCCTTTATTTACTTTGCTTCATTCTATTTTATTTCAGCAGTATCTCTCCCTCCCTCCTTTCCCCTGCCTTTTCATGCCCTACTGTATGAGGGCATTGAGTTTATAAGTGAGGACTGGGCAGGGCATACACAATTAAGTCTCTTTTTCTCTCTCCCTCTCTGCCTCTATCTAAACCACGCACAGAAAAGTCAAGCTTTTAGCCACCGTGTATCAAATGAACCAAACCAATTATCTCTGTCCTTTTGATACTTACAAAGTACTTTGCAGTGCAAAATGCTGAAAAAAAGCAGGTATCCCACACACACAAACACACACACACACAAATGTGATCTCTCTAGGCACATAGAGATCGCATTCCATTACACACCACCTGGAGGGAGATTCCGTTCCCATGGCGACCAGATTCCCAAAACCAGGAGGACTTAACACCAAGTTAAGACATACACACACTAAACACACCTCTAGAATTAGTTTTACACCTTGCCTAAGGGCATACAGTCTTGGAGGTAAAAAGGTCTTCCTTTGCCCAGCTGTCAAGGTAAAAATAATAAAATGAAACGCATACAAAGGCATGCACACACCCAAACACACAAGAGCTCTCTATTATTAGATCCCTCTGCACCATGGGACCTTATGACCAAACCCATTATCCTTATTCTTTTCAGTGAAATATGAAGCATACTACAACAATACCGATTTAGTCGTTATTTAGTAAAAACATCTTTAAACGGAGGAGGAAGAAGAAGAAGAATTAATTAGTGAAGCATATATTCAATTCCATTAAACGTTTTTAAACCACTGGGTTTTCCAGAAAAAGCATTCTTGCAATGTTGAACAGAAGCCATATCGCTCTACCCTGTGAGAAGCTGTGATCTTATATATAGATACTGTTTTCTTGGGACTGATTAACAATTCAAAAAAGTACATTAGGCAATTTAAAGCTGTGGATGCAAGTGTCTCGAAAGGCTGCACAGGCAGAGAAAATGGGAATTTAGGGCATTAATATACTGTACAGGAAATTGGCTATTGGATTAATTATACTTTGGGCAAAATGCAAGTGCAATATTAATTTAAAAAATGCATTCATTTGTCAAATCACACACAGACAAAAAGAAGGCAAACAGATTGAGAAACACTTGCATGAACACTTCCCACAAAAATAAAGCATAAAAACACAATAAATCCTTTTAGCTGACAGTTCAGCTAGATAACAGACATCAGTCAAACCTGTCATTGCACAGCAATTTTCATTCAGTCTACTGTCACAAAATTGAGTATTCCAATTTCAAGGAAGGCTTGTTAAAAGCTCCTCGAACAACCACCCCTGCTTACAAGCAGCACCAGGATGGTCCAAAACATTACCGTAAATTAAGGATTTCAGTGAAAAATGTATTTGTGTGTTCTCCACCAGCTTGTTTAGAACCATCTGGCAAGGTGTAAACACAGACTGAGACTTTCCACCGTATTTCTCTCAACCAGCTATTTCCATTTACATCAAAGGGTTTGCAGTGTAGAAGTGTGCACTCTGTGCAGAAGGCCGGTCAAAAAAAACCTTGATAACCCGATGTAGCGACACAGTGAAGCCAGTGAGAGACTGGGCAAAAAGCTGAAGTTGAAACTGAGGAAAATGGAGAGATAAATGAAGAGAGTAGTCAGACAAAGAACAAACAAAGAGGAGTTACACCTAAATTTCCTCCATCAACCCCTTTTTTCCCATATAAGTTTAGGTTTGTTAAATTTGAGGACAAAACCATGTTTAAAATAATATAATCAATCGACATTTTTTTCACAAATATAATCATCGAATTTTACGAAACTGGATCCAAGACAACAGACAAAAGCAAGGAACAGGGGAAGAGAGTAACAATCGGGGGGATCCAAAAAGATTAGGTATGAGCAGAGTGCACACCTCTAATGGCAAAAGACAGCAGATCTTGCCATGATTCATACAGTACCCTGCTGTGTCCAGATGCAGAGAAACACTGGCAGGGTCCACCATAACCATTGTTTCTCAGAGAAAAAAAAATGCCTGGGCTAACAAGGCCTCAGCAGAGACCAGAACCACATTTTCCATTATGCCACTGCAATATAACAGCAATGAGAGTGGACTGCATGCAATTCATCCATTCCAAATTCAGAAATCAGCGTAAAAGGAGAAACATCAACCAATTCTTTTGGCTTAATATGAAGTCCCAACAGCCTGCATTTATATTTGATTATATTTCTTATATGAAGAATTGTTTCATTAATCTTTTCGTGGCCCATGAAAATTGGAAGAAAAAGCAATAAAGAAAAGAACAAAATGTGTGATTTGAGCTTTCTCTACTCTCAAGGGACAAGACAAAATAAGAGCATGTAGAATCACAGGATAATCTTTGGGTTCTATACCGTCAAGTTAAAAATTCCACAAACCAAAAGTTGGAAGTGAAATATACTTTGCACATAGACCTCTCCGAATTGCATTATGTAACACAGACAGAAAAGAAATGTAATTGAAAACACAGAGAATGTTCTAAACCTGGATGTCAGGGATGTCAAACTCACTTTACATCATGGGCCACATGCAGCCCAGTTTGTTCTAAAGTGGGTTGGACCAGTGAAACTCCACTTTCCTTCACTGTAAGAACACTTAACTGAACATTTGATCCCTGAGATGTCTTAATATCAGAAAACGAAGTGCAATTTCAGCAGTACGTCCCAGTTTTTCTACATGATCTGTGTGTAAATTAAAGAAAAGATTTTGGCAGCATTGTCCAGACTGTCCAGTATTTATAAAACATAAAGTTTTGGTTAATTCCTTTTATTTAACCAACATTTTTATAGTAGATTCTAAAAACAAGAACATTTCTGCCATTTAATTGTCATCCTATTGCTTAACTATTTTACTACTACTTAACTACTCATGTAGTATGAATGCCAATGGGGAAGTACTACTGCTACTACTGTAAAACACAGCCGAAAGTCCAAAATCTTTGTACACCTCCACATTTTCCAAATCTTTAAACTACACTAGATTCAAGTCTTCACCAGGCTGATTCTGGCCCACAGGCCTTTTATTTGACACCACTGCTCCAAACCAACCATTCTTGTGTTAAGGAAAGAATTTACCGATTGAAATCCCATCATAGTACCAATGTGCCAAAAAAAAGTTTCTGTGGAAACAAGACATCCTGGATGTGGGGCTATTAGACTTTTTTCACAGATATTCCACTTTAAAGGCTTTCTTTATGATACATTTGCTTGTTTGTACTGCCACCAACCTGGTGAAATGGATCTTGAGTGCCTCATTCTACAAAGCATGCTCAATCAGAGGAGCGGTGTTCCATGGTGCTGGCCACTGTTCCCCCGTGTCAGCAGTGCGCGATTGCTCACATGCTCAGCTTAGAGGGAACATTGGTGATGGCTCTGGCTTTTGCAGATGTTCGGTTTGGTTCTTTGGTAGCGGGTCATGCAGCAACACAACAAGCCTTAGCACACATGCTCCACCAAGCACAGTCAATTAAAAAACCCCAAAATCATAGCGTTAAGCAATACAAGAGGTGAAAGTTCTTCATTCACTGTGAAGGACACACTAACAGTTACTACTCATACTTCTTAGCCTCACATATACATTTGTTATATTACAACAGAGAAGTATAGGTAATTCCAAATGTCCACAGAAGACGAAGGCAAACAAACCCCATGTATTATATTGAAATGCATTTTAAAAACACTGCAGCCAGTAAACTGAGGACTTACAGGATTACTACTCATTAACTAGAAAACTAATCAACTAAACCTTGTGGTTATTATCAACTACGCCCTAAATTTCAGAAGAAATTACGCTGGTGCCACCCAAACTTCATGATGTCATATTCTCCCAGGCAGGGCACAGCTTCCTGCTCTTCACCCTCTGGCCTCATCATCCCTCGTAAAAGTCCAACAAAGACCAAACAACACAGTAAACCAACACAGCCTTGTAAAACACACACAGACACACACGCGCACACAGCGCATATTAACACACTCACATTCCAGAGCAGGGTGCTCTAACACACCCTCGAGAGTCTTGTCCTTTGATGTGAGTGTGGGAAAGCTCAGGGGAATTGTCTTAGTGGGGGAGGGGGACAGATGGGGGGGACAGACGGGGGTGGGGGGGGGGGGGCGCAAAAGGGAGGAGGGGGAAGGTGGGAACAGTGAGAGGGTAGGAGTGTGTGTGGGGGGTCAGATGAATCTGGCCCCTGGATCACTGAAGGGTCATGCTGTTTCAACAAGGGATGGAGACATGCAGTCATACACATGCAGAAATGATGCTAATAAGTTGCTGGAAAGGATTTCAGGTCAAGATACAGTCTTTCACTGGATCAAGGAACACGCAGAAAGGGACAAAAAAAAAGAGATGGTAAAGACAGATCTCTAACATATCTGAAAAGTGGTAAAAAAATGTCTTTAAATATAAATTTTAGAGCATTGTGAATTATTTCAATATGCACAAAAAAAGCTCTGAAAGGATTTCATGCGCCCTGAGGTTATGGGATTCGTGGACCTTAGTAAGATTTTATGTAAACTTTCAGCTAAAATAAAAGAACATAATTGAGCCTGTAGCAGTTAGCAGGGGTGTGGTTAATGAGCAGTACTTAACATCAATCCGGCAAATACAATAGCCTCTTCTCTGCTCCAGGTTTGCCTTAAGGTCAAGACAGATGAACGAGAGGAATAAAAAGGAAAAGGGAGGGAGGTAGCAGGAAAAGATGATGAGAGGAAGGAAGGGAAGAGAAGTGAGGAGAGGAGAAGGAAGGTCTTGTGGTTCATATGAAAGAATCTTTTCTGGCTGCTGCGTTGACGTCTTCAGGCTGGTCCTGCCTTGGCAGAGCATCCATGTCTGCGTGTGTACGTATATGCATGTTTGCATGCATGCACGTACCACACTGCAGCAGCTAAACAGAGGTTACTTTATATATAAGCTGGTTCCTGGCTGTGCCCTGAGGTCTCTGTAATCTTGCTCTGTCGCACACACTTGCACACAAGTACACTGCAATGCAAACACACAAGCAGGGCCACAAATACACAAGCATGCGCGAACATGAACCTCTGAGGTCTCACTAATCACACCGAGTCTCTCTAAAGCGCAACTCAGTTATCCTTCGGAACACACTGCCACACTCCACCTTTCATTAAACTCAGTGACCTCTTGCCGACTAAGATAGAGAGAAAGTTTGTGCGTATGTGTGTTTGTGCGTGTGTGGTCCTTCACATTAATAATATCTGCATTCAAAGAGGGCTCAAAGCCTGTAATGTTCCACCTAATTTGCTGTCTGCGACTGTAGTAAAAGGCACCAAAAAGGTGCACAAAGACACACGTTGTGCCTTCGATGCCAAATTTTCAAGTACAAACACGCAGCCACACAAACAAACAGAAAGCTGGCAGATCCCAGCTGCATCAGTACTGTGTCTTTTTGCAAATCACTGTCTGGTATCCCTCTCATATATCCACTTTCTACATTAAACCATTCTTTCGTCTGTCGTTTAGCTGTTTTTCTACAAGTCACTAATTCACTTATCTTATCTGGCAACTGTATCTTCCCATCTTTGCATACATCCATTAAATCATGCACCGTTTCTATCTGGCTTTATCTGCCCATAGCTCTGCCTGGGGCAGTCTCTCTGATTTGAGGGGAAAATTGAATTACAAGGCGGGTGGAGGAAAAGGTGGTGGGATGCCATTTGTTACAACACAGTGTTGTGGTAATGCGTCTTTGTTGTTTTGGTTTTTTTTAATAAATGGGCGACAGTGACTGAGTCGAGACTGCTGTCTGTCTTTCTTTCTTACAGAAAAAAAATTCAAAGGCTGAAAAAAAAAGAAGGAGCGAGTGAAGAAGACGCAGATTGAAAAAGACTGAGAAGAAAACAAAGATGTCCTTTCAAAGTTACATTTCTGACATCATCAAAGTGAGACACAATTTCAGCAGAGTTGTGTTACTGCCACCTCCTTCCGTCTTTGAGCGATCCTAAGTGGCTTATATTTCCAGTCTTTTCATGCACTGCTATCAGATGAAACCACAGTGAAGCCATGGCTGCCCACTCTGTCTAAATCTGTCATTGTGTAGACTATGCTTTCAACTAGCTGTACTTCATTTGGAGATAACACCCTTAGATCCCATTCCACTTGCTTTCCTTTTCCTCTTCCAAAGTTCTTCCTGCATTATTGACCAGTCTACTAAAAGTTCTCACCGTTTCTGGAGTTTCTGCATTTGTAGTCCTATATATACACTCGGAATTTCAAAAGAGTTGAAATCGAGCTGGAAAACACTTCATTTCCTGGCTTTCTGATTAAAAAAATAAACCATTAAACCGTTAGCCATTGTGGTGGTTAATGATACAGTCACACTAATACGGACTGTCTAAAAATAAGTAACTTACTGGCCTGCATGTGCAAACACATGAGAACTGAAATGTCTGTCTCTCTGTGTTGGCTCTACCATGTACTGGCAGACTGTCCGGGATTTAAGTCTGACCAGGTAGAAAGGAAGACTTTTGAAAACTCTCTGAGACTTCATTGGACAGCTACTCCTTTGACATTGCTATGGTTTTCTCTGATAATGGATAATACTTAAAGTAAAAGTCGATTATTTGCTTTCACATTTACCAATCAAAGATTTCTAAGCATCGACTGCATTAACATTATTTGTTTTTCTGTAAATGTTTTTAACTTTTAGGAGTCAGCCCAAAGATCTCATTTAAATCTTGTTCAGCCAGGATATAATTAAAATGATGGGTAATACTCTGTCTCACAGTGACAAACATCAGAGCGGCCACCAGGCTACATGTTAATATGATAACGTAATAATATCGTAGAGGACTGACCCTGGATGCATTGCAGTGAGCCGTCCTCTGCCCGGATGGTAAACGTCTCCCCCGGGTTCACCTGCACCAGGATCACCTGCACGAACACATAAGAAAACCAAACAAAAAGAATCAATCAAACCTCGTGACAAAAATATCTATAATTTAAGGGGAAAAGCTTGTATTAAACATTTTTCTTTAGCAATCACAGAACAGGACAGATACTCAGCTAGGCAGAGCTTGCAGCAGTGACATAACACAATAACCATCGGCTCTCATAGTTCGGCAGAGAGTTCACACATATGAATGAGGTGTTAGATAAGCTAATGGTGACACTATTGCTGCCATATCACAGACTCTTATTTAAGAAAAACCTTCATCTTTTAACCACTCTTACAAGAATAAAACAAGTATGCACAAATGCATTTAACAGACAGATGGAAGCACACGCAGACAGGTGAGCGCACACAAATGAATTCAAAACACATGACACCGTTTCGATTTCTCAGCGCTTCTGCCTAATGTGCCTGAGGGGAGAACGCATGCACCTTACCGTCATATTTTCCGCATACAGATTGTTCAGAGTGTACACGTGGCTATACACATGAAACAGGTGCCCCTCCATTGCACACAAACACACACACACACATACACGTATTCAGGCACACACGCATGCACACACAGGCACAGCCCTGTCTATGCTCTACAGGTGTGCTGCTGTAAAATCCTCATATCCTACGTTCCTTCTGTAGTGACTGCATCTTCTCCCATCTCAGCGCTAACCTGCTCCTCTCCCTCAGTCACACACACTCACACACTTCCTGCTCTGTCTGCTGCAGCGGCTGCTGTTGCTATGGGAACCCCCAGCACAGGGTGACCCATGTTTCCCAAGGATTGAGAAAACCCCTGCATTAGACCATGTAGGTGTGTATGTGTGTGTGTCTGTGTACTGTTATACCGTCACATGTCAAGATCACTCAATGCGCAAAATAATCATGTAGCACATTTGTTTTGATATTATGACTGATTAATAAGACTATAATGACTCAGTCAGTAGTGATTAAGTCAAAGTGACCCAATTTTTCTACCTTTAGTTAGGATTATAGAAAACAAGCATATTTAGTTTTAAGATTAAAACCAGAAAAGGCTTCTAAGTGTAACCACTTGTGATTTATGATTTAAAAGCTCCTTTTAAAAGGCATCAATTACAAATTACATAAGTGCAAGAGCAGGGCTCTTTATTAAACACGGGAAGTTAAATTAGCAAACCCATACTGACATTATTCAACATTTTACATAAAAAGTCGCATATTCAAAACATTTCACTCAATGTTTTTATGGGCACTTTTGGACCACGGGATGTCATTCACAGTTCTAGGTTTTAGGGTCTATTTTCACTTCCATAGACTTTCTCTGCAAAAGAGTAACTGAAACAGGATCACAACTAGTGCAATTACATCACCTTATAGTTTTGAATGCAAATGGCACTCTTTGGTGTGAAAGTGGTAGTGTGATGTTGTTGAGCTATATCATTAACTGCATGGGTTACCATCTTTGCTCTCATGTTCCTTAAGGTCTGAAGTGATTCTGAGGTGTTGTGAATATGTTCATTGAGATCTTGTACAGTACACTGGTTTCACACCAACATGGTTGTCACTAAAGCTTTTATGTTTTGAACTGTCTTTGGTCCACTTTTAGTGTTTCTTTCTCTCTTTAGATATTTATCTGGAAAGGCACCTATAACAAGTACAGCAGAGAAGCTTTGCACCATTTCCTCACTACTATCACTGCCGTAGGTTAACAAGAAAATTCCTCAGAAATATTGAAGGGAAGCGTGTCCTTCCTTTTTACTCACTAGTCTCTGATCCATAATTCTGATGCACTGATCATAAACAAAAGAAGTAGATAGCCGAAACACAAATACATTTGTATTTAGGCTGTCAGATTTAAACAGACCCCTTCCACTATGGCTTACAAGTCTCATGCATAACAGTGGCCAGATATGAAAATGGATATGAATGCTCGAATAATGTTTTGGACAGTACTTTACAGATAATAACTAAAATAAAGGTTTTTAATCAGAGTGCAGATGGATTTCATAGCTCAAGCAATAATAGTCAATAATAAATTAGCGTAGCTAAGTCCATTATGTGGTTATAAACTCTCAGAAGGATGAGAAGGCCAGCACTCCAATTGAAACTGAATAAAACGATTTACAGGCATTTCTTCGGCATGTAAAACTAACTGACCGTCCTACAACAAAGAAATGTGACCAATACAGTAGATCCCAATAATATAGCTAGAAGGTTGTAACTGGAGCCTCTCATTGACTACATTGATGCATGTTATTATGCAGCTATGTCAGGTTTCTATATATTTAAATACTATTACAGTAGGACAATTAAAAGTATTTTGATATTTGTTTTAATCACAATAGATAATTAGGTACCAACTAATTCTTCGAAAATATAACTAAGAATTTGAACACACTGTTGGATTTGATGTGATGAGAGAGTCTCCATAGTGAATTTTGTTTTTACAGACAAATTATGACAGAACGCTCTTATACAAAAACAGTCATGTATGTAAACATGATCTCGTTGCATGTACCAAAGCCACTGACTGATAAACACAATCATAAACAGGTGAAGGTAGGTGGATAAAGAAACAAGGAAGCTGAAACTAAAGCAAGCCGACAAACACGTAAGTATGTATTCAGACTCAACACAGACACTTGCGTGCCCACACAGAAACGAATACACACACGTACACGCAGACAGACCAAGAAACAAACAAATAGACACACACACGCAGAGTCAAATCTATATAATCATCGGTCTAGATCACTGATTCCATACTGGGAACCAAGTTTTAAACTGCAGGGTGTTAGAATAAAAAGAGAGCCCTAACTGCTGTGTGCTGCAGCCAAAACCCCCCCATAACTGTTATGTGTTGCAGCCAAAACACTCCCACGATGCTTCCTCTGGGCTGTGAGGGAGCAGGCTGGGGATGGTGCATAAGCATCATCATCCTTCGTATACCAAAAACACACAGTGTGGGGAAAAAAAGAAAAAAAAGTGTGTGTGTGTGTGACAACAAGATTAGACCGAGGTGAATTAACTGTGATGCTTTTCATTACGCCGATTGCTTCCTTTTGCCTGTGCAAAGCCCGGGTGCGGTTTTGTACTTTGAAGGTGATCCAGTGGCTGGCTCTACAGCACCTGATAAGATCGGTCTGTCACAGAGAAGCAGATGTCCGTGTGCAAACTATTGCAAGTTTGCACACGTAAAGGTTTGAAATCTATCAATAAAGCCATTCAGTGTTTTAAACCTTGCCTTTAAAGCTGCGCCAAAGGAATAAGTAATGCATTTGAATATACCTGTATGTATTTAGTAGTTTATCTTCTGTGACACACGAGGGCTTTTCTCTAGCAATTTTTATGGCAACAATCCATGTGGTATGTGCTCAACTGACAACAGAGAAGTGTGCGCTGTACTGTTTGATGTACACTGTTACATTCATCTGACTAACATGTTTGTTAAACAGGAAATGCACATTGCAGACATGCGTGCGCGTTTCTTCGTGTCAGCGTGAGCGAGTATTTACCTGCTGTGTCGCATCGCCGTTAACCATGTGAGGCATGAGAGGGACCTCCCCATTCAGGAGGGGGGGCGGAGCCAAGTCCAGCGGAATCTGGTCTGTCATCATCATTGTGACGTACATTCATGGAGAAATTGACTGAACTGCCCTACCTGGGAAAGTACAGAAATAAGAAATACATCAGTTACGAGCATTCATTCATTCATTTAAAAGTCTGAAACTTCCTTGTGCTGAATGATTTTCTTTGAAGCTACTGTTGGCTATATTTCAAACATTCAGCTAAAAGAAAAGGCACATTTCTTGTCTGACCAGATTTTTAGTTTCAGACCATCAAACCTACTTTTTGGAAAGAATTGTTGGACATTTTTGGGAAATATGCTTATGTCCATCTTGGCAAAATGTCTTTCCTTTTTATATTGACCTGGACCAAGAGGACAGCTAGCCTGACTTAGCCACAATGACTGGGAGCGGGTTGAAGCAGCTAGATAGGCTCCATTTTAATGTAACACAATCCACCGACAAAGCTCCCCAAGTCACAAATTAAGTCTAGTTTGTTTAATTTTCACATAAACTGAGTTATAAAAAAGGCTTTGAGTTTTTTATGTTAAAGTAAACTTATGAGCTGCTGGATGTAGCTTCATTCTGAATGGGCAGACACTAAAAAGACATTGACTTTCTACTAAACTCTCAGCAACAAATATTTAACCATTTTGCAATTAAATTTAAACCTAGACTGTGCCCCACCTGTATTTTGCCAGCCTCCCAGTGTGTTTGCATTAGTGTTTACTGTGCAGATTCCTGATTAACAAAGCAATTTTCCACTTCATGTGAGCGTGAAAACCTTCTTGAGGCACTTTTATTAAATTTGCCTGCTTTGTTTAACTGTAGCCAAAACAGTTTTTATTCCTATGTGGATAAGATCTTGGATTTTTTTTTTAAGTGCTATATTTCTAATAACAGAGGTAGAGGTGAAAAATGATACAACGACATATACTCAAAGGAATAAAACTAGAATGAGCTACAACAAAGAATTTAAAAAGTTTGCAGACAAGTGCAGAGATAAAGCAAGATTGATTTTAGCAAGTATAACACAAAAAATACAGTTTTGCATAAGAGAAAACAAAATAGACACGTAGAAAAGGGGCATTATTCCACTGTTTCAGCTCACAATGAATTTGCACAGGCATATCAGCTTTCATAAAATACAACAAGTCATATCATGTCAATATAAAGGTAAAAGATTAAAGAGGCAAAGGAAAACGGAGATTAGAGTGAGAGACTAATTCAAAGCTCTTCACCATCAGCAATAGTCTGGTAAAATAGAGGAGAGATTATATCCTGTTTGGAGGATTAATTTTTTGAAAGAAACACTAAATGAATATGGTCTGGCTCTTATAGGTGAATAAGGATAACTGCACCTGCTCGTAGCTTTGAAAATATAACACAGAAGGCGAGCATTTCATGCAAACATGCAAAGAGGCTGCAGGAGTGGGAAGTCTTTTGAGGTCTTCTGAGGTCAGCTGTGTTGGCACTCTTTGCAGAGTAACTGGGAGCTAAATCTGGAGATGGTTTCTTTGCTTGCATAATAAAGCGGTAGCAGTAAAACCAAAAAGCATAACTATGAAAAAAATAAAAACAACAACCAGTGCCATTCATCTTAAGTGGAAAATAACATGGCATCACCTAAACGGCTACAGGGGGAGAATTTAAAGGAAGCCAAGCGACATGTGTCAGCCGCGCACGTGGTCTTCATTAGGGCTGAAAACCAAGTGGCAAACCCTAACCTTAACTGTCAAAATGTATGTACTTCTACGTACACACAGCGAAAACCACGTAGATAAACACGCAAGTGTACCACTGAGGTACAGTTACATCACCCATGTAACTCGTGCAGATGGGGGAAATATATACACACCCACAACAGGTAAAGCCAGGAACCCCGGCCAAAATATTCTGCAAGAGCAACCGAAGCTCACACATAAACACATACATAAGCACACACCTAAGCACACACATACAGACGTGCACAGGTTCATTGCCAGAGGTGGATTTCTCAGTGACGTACGGGTTTAAATTTAAGGCTGCTGAGTGAAATCGCAGCTAAGGAGCTACTGACTAATGGCTCTAAGCTGCTATTAGCACACATATGATACACATACAGGATCAAATACTTTAAGTGAATGAAACCTATGAGATATCCATTGCACTCACTCACAAGATCGCTAAAAGGACTGTACAGAAAACAGCTGCATGTTATTGTGCGACTTCTCTTTCAGCTGGTCGTCTTCTAGCACAGACAAGGTCACTAGAAGGGTTAGTGGATCATACAGCTGTGGCTCATACTGTCGCATCATTAAAAACACACTCACACCACTCTTTGAACACAGTTTTAGCAGTTTTCAATCTTTCTCTTCTTATTATTCTTAATTTTTTTTCTTTGTCTGTCTTTAACTGTCTTTCTGTCTCCATCTGAGCCCCGTTCCCAGCTCAGCCTGGCCATCCTGCGTTGAAAACACACACACACACACACACACACACACACACACACACACACACACACACACACACACACAGTTTTGTCCAGGACACATCACAGACAGATGGCAACACCACTGTCGGCTCTGCCAGGAAAAAGAAGAGCGAGACACAGAAGCTAGCAGAGGGGAAGAGAGGGGATAAGCAACTGTAAGATCAGCACAGATAATAAATAGAGACAAAACTAGGTGAAGTACATTCCAGTACATGACCTTGTGTTCCTAAAACAAACTCAAAGTTCCCAAGGAAATTCATCGCATGCAGAAATGAGATTCTAATGTGCATTATGTGAACGATGCAAATAGAAACCTGGCGTTGGGTATCACTTGCAGGAAGTGTTTTCTGCATAATAGTAGAATTTTCAACTGGAAAATCCACATTCTTTAAAAAAAAAATACAAACACAAAGAAAGTGTTTGAGAACTTTTTAAAAAATCTTCCTGAGATTAAGATGAGAAGATGAACACCAATTTCACGTTTCTGTCTCGATCTGGGGCCATAAGACTTATTAGCTTAGCATAAAAAAACGAAAGAAGGTGAAAACACAGAAACCAAATGTAACAAAAATTGACTAACAAAATTCAAAACTGACATATTTATTCCTTATAGACTGTAAAACTAAAAAAAAAAGATCTTGTTATGGTTTATTATCAGCAATAACAGGATCCCTACATTAAGTCTATGTGAGGGTCATTTTTAGACACCTTTGGAGGTAGAAATACGACATGAAAGGTATCAAATTCCTCCTCTTGCAAAAAGATGCAGTTAGTTTATTTTCCAAAATGTCAAATTATTACCTTTCGTTCACAGACCAGCCTGGAAACAAATACAATGGTGTTTTATCCAGCTTACAGATGTCTTATATCATTTCTTGGCATTGACGTTTGCCAAATTTAAACACAACCTTTTTGCTGCAATTTGGAGCAAGTGATGTGTGAAATTACATAGTGTAGAAGCAACTTTATGAAAAAATAAAAAAAAACTCAAATCTATTTCCACTGTGATGCAGGCTTCATTGTTGATTCTGTAAAAATCGCCTCAGACACACAAGAGAGGGAATACGCACTTTGTTTTGCAACTGTTGCATGTTGCATGTTGTCGAACAAATCTCATGTACATATTTGGAAATCTAATGCAATGATGAATGAATAATACCCTTTGTTATACAGTGGAATCATTACCAGGCGCATTTAGCTGCTGACAGCTTCAGACATCACTGTGCTCACACTCACACACAGTTATACAAACACAGTCGGTGGTTTCTGTTCCCCAGAGGAATGTAGGAGGAATAAGGTGTTGATTCCCAGCGGGGATAAAATGTTAAATTGAAAAATTCCATCTTGAATCCAGAAAACAATCAACCACTTGTCCGTTTGTATGCTTGTTTGTGTGTGCGTGTGTCAGTATGACAGAAAGCCTTGTGTAAGCATGGAAACTGCCTCTCCAACATAAAGATGCATAGAGTAAAACATACTCTGAGCTGAGATATATACACACTCACACAGTAAAGCCCCAGATATTCAGGGGCAGCACTGACCTCATAACTTCAGTCATTACTCATACAGTCATTCATCATTCACACACACGCCCAATGACTCCAGTTTGTCCATCCTGATGAAGCATAATGGATATTCACAACCACCTAACAGACTGTCTGATTTACTTCCAGTCGTCTGCTTCACACCTCATTCTCCCTACCATCACTTACACAGCCAAGAAAATCTAAACATACACACACACATTTGTGTAACAGACGCAGGTAAAATCTCCAGAGCCTGGCATTAAATCTTGTCTTGAAAACAGCTACTAAAGTCATCACATTAAGCAAAAAATAAACCCCATTCAAAGAGTCCAACAGAGAAATTTACCTGTCAGCAGAAAGTAGACCACCAACTTCCACTTCTCTTTTTCCTTCTATGAATGAATTGCCTATAAACAAGAATTTAAAAAGGCACGATGAAACTGATCAGCTCTACTTCTCCATCTTCCCGAACCGCATTTGTTTGTGATGTAAAGAAAATAAAGCAGCGGGACTGAAAGGGGTTTCTCCAGGAAAGTAAAAGAAGCCACAGGACCTACATTCACTTCCTGACTGTAAATATCTACTACTTCTGCTGCACAAACTGACACTTTTATTCCTCCAGCTGGGGGAAGAGAATCAATGTCATCCTTGTCCTGGTAGTCATCTTGCACAGCAACGCTAAATCAGTGTGTCTGACTCGTCAGCTGTTAATGAAACTTACCAGACACATCCCCAGCCTTATATAGTAAAAGAGGTTAATGTTGTAAAAACCTTTAGTCTTAATAAAAGCTGAGCTTTGTGTAACCAAAGAAATGAATATTTTGACTAACTGTAAGTAAATTTGCACATTACCTTGAGCAAAACAACCTTGCTCTAGAAGTTCTGGCTTGTTATCTTTTTATTTGCCTTCAACTCAGTTCTGTCCCAAACATCCAGATTAATTTATCAAAAGTATAATCAGAAATTTGGCATTGGCCTCAGTGTAAGTCACAGCATACTGATAGATGTAATGCACTACAAATGGGTTTCTTCTAAAATTAACTAAAGGTTCAGCTTTTAGTCAGTCTTTTTAAAAGCACATGATGCGCAGTGACACATGACTGACACCACAAGTCTTTTTTAGACATGAATGACAAAAAGAGATAAGTAGTGATTTCAGACGCAATCCCACAGTTCCCCAAACTACTATCATCAAGGGACAGGCAGTGGAGGAGAAGGCAATCTACACGTCAAAAGACTTGGGCAGGAAGCAGATTGACTTTTAAGAGCCGTTTCGCATGAACAGTTACAACGTGGCCAGAAAGAGATTTTCTATCATTCTTACGACTGATCACAGTTTGTGCTGGTTACAAAACTTGTTACACTTCTGCTTATTTTTAGATGATCTCAGTTTAAACAATCATGGCCCAACAGCTATGATAAGAACACCGAAAGTAACCAGCATTTGTGCTGACCTGGATAACGGTTTGTCACACAAACTAGTTTTGCACAGTATTTCCCAAAAGAAAGAAAAACGGAATCTCAGCACTATTATCCAGAACAACTCTTTCAGGTTCTCAGACAGTTCAAGCTGGTTCAGGATTTTGGTTTTTTGATTATTTGTGCAAAAGGTGTCCTCCAGCCAAAGTAGCAGTTCTCACCAAACTGCAAAATACTGAGCAGGAATCTGAACTATGAAACTGTCTGACACACTTATCAAAAATACCAAATAACGAGAAAATGTACTGAACTGTCTGGGGGGATTTTTTTGAGATTTTGTTTTGTAATAATAGCTACGTTTTTGGAAATTCAGGTTTCAATTGCTTTCTCTTCTTCTATAGAACTTGACTCTTGACTGATTGGAATTAATATTTAGGTTTGCTATATTGAACTATGTTATTTATTTATTTATTTAAAATAAAGTCTTACAATATTCCTCAGTACATTTATCATGTTCTAGTTGTGACAGAAAATAATATTTAAACCAAAATTCACCTTTTATATTCACATCTCATTTATATTGTGGTATATCTCAATATCAACCGATATTGAAAAAAAATAAGACGTTAGGCTTTTTTTCTCTCTATATCACAAATTTCAACTGATTTTCATGTTGCTGAAGTTTAAAAACCTCATCAAAACTTTTTTTATTTTTTTTCCTCGTGACAAAGGTGTTAAAATGAGGCATGCATATTTACTGTACATTCACAACAACAGTTCCGTTAACAGCCAATGTCAGGTTTGCCCTTGCTGTGTGTGTATCTAAATATATAAATAGACATCATGTGACCTAACTTTCTAAACATCAGCTGCTGCCTCACTTCTGTGTTTCTATTAGGGATGGGAATTTTATTTAAGGTGGAGAGGACAACAACAAAAAAACCAAAAGTCGAACATGAAATATCGAGAGGAAGAACTGAAACTTAGCTGTGCTTGTTACATTTGGAAATGTTACATTTGCCGAAAGGTATCAGTGATGACCTGTGACAATAGTTTCATAGGAGGGTATAATACGTGAGCTCTAAACGTTTTGTATATGCATTTTTCAGAAGTTTCCTATATAAACAAAACATAGATTGTGCTATTCATTTGCTTAGTACAGCACAAGCATATCTACATCTAGATGTGTATGTAAATGTGATAATGAAGAATAGATAAGAGAGAAAAAGAGACGTGCAGACCTAGTATCTTCTTTCTCATGCTGGGTGTGTTAAACTGAGGAATGCACTCAGGTGTCAGTACTTAGAAACTAAATGAATGAGTGTTCACCGCAGTGCACACACAGGATCACACATGCACACAAAACAGCCACCACAACTGGGATTGGTCCAAGCCTTTTAAAACCAATCTTATCAGTTGAATCTGTGCTGGTTTTTAATACACACACAGATGCATTGATACAAGCTTGTGCGTTTGGGCAAGGGGGGGGGGGGGGGGGGGAGAGACTTCTACATATGGTGGGAAACTGCCACAAACACCACTCCCATTCAACCCCAGCTCCTTTTACAAAAGGTATTCAGTCTAGGAGAAACCTGCTCTCTCTCTCTTTCATCCTCTTTCTAATGCACACACACACACACACAGAGAGAGAGCAAGAGAGAGAGGTGGAGTGAAGGGGGGTGCAGGGAAGGAGAGAAGCAGAGGGCAGAAAGAAAGAAAATGTGGAGAGGACGGCAAAAAGGAATGCTGTGATTGTGCTTACACACACAAACACACACACAGGAACACACACTTGGGAAGGACAGAGAGGGGATTTATAAAAGATGAAACCTCTTTTGGGTCCCACATTGGCCGACAGCTTGCTGCACATATGCAGACAGTGTGCTTATGTGAGGGAGGGAGCAGCAGAGAAGCAAAATTCAGAGTTTCAGCTTGTTCTTCAAATTGCCTGCATGCATTTGGCTTGCATGTGTGCATGCCTTTGTGTGTGTGTGTGTGTGTGCGCGCACACTCTTATAGCTGAAGTCCTCTTGCCCTATAATTGCAGTAATGATATGTCATCCACGAAGACGAACTCTGAACGGGTGGATTGGAATGCAATGGACACATACAAGCGCACACACGTGCTGCACTTCATACCGTGTATGAACAAGCTCCTCTCCAAACTACCTAAACTTAAACCTTTAGGGCACCTTTTTTCCTTCAGAACAGATGAGATCCGGCACCTAGAGAAACCACATCTAATGGCAAGCTAAACCAGCCAGATGCTGCATTTCACTTTTAACGGGTCTCTTTTAAAACCCTAAATCAGGCAAAATTTACCTCAATGCCACAACATACGTAGACATTGCTATAAACAGTGTTGGCTTTAGAAATCATGACAAATAACAACATTTTAGGTGAAAAAATGTGTCTGCTACACAACGCAACCCAATGAAAGTAGAGAGAAAGTAGCCAATTCCAAAATGTGTGCATTTAGCAGCAGTATTCCTTAACTACAAGAAATAAAATAAAATTAGGATTATCTGTAGAGAAGAACTTGAATTTTAATGCTGACCTGAAAGCTTTCTTCAGCTTCACCAGTCCAGGCTTTTACTGTCTCTACTGCGACAATTTTTCTTTGCAATTTCTGCAATTTTTCTTGCCACATCCCCAAAAAACATGTGCATTTAAGCAGTCCTAGCGAATACCAAAAGAGTGTCCAAGGTTATACTGCGGTCACTGGGTTCAGATTGCTCATAACAAGAGGCAGATGAGAAACTATTAACAGTTTGCAGTTATTCATATGAAATACAGGAATGCTGCTCCTCTTAATGTCAGTGTCTGAGGAAGTCTTGGACTTTATTACTATGTTGCATAAAAACATCACATGCTTGTCACCGTTTCAAACCTTGAATAAAATCATTCTTTCTCTTTCATTTTCTGTCTGCCTGTATTTATTTCTGTTTCCTCTGAATGCCAGGCATACTGCAGATCACCGTGCAGCCAGAGTGTAGGCAAGTCAAGACTTGGAGCCTGGTAAATGATGGCCTCAGCACTTCTTTCCTCATTCCCTCACTCACACTCACACACACCCACACACACACTGAGCACCCTGAGCAAAGCCTTTCTCTTGTGTCATCCTCCCATCCATGTACCCAAATACCCAATGCACATATAAGGCCAGTAACATAGGCAGCAAACTAATGACTCAGTGACTTTAGATTAGTCTTCACTCTCCCCCCATGTGTCCTCATAAACTGAGGCTTTTTAACTCTTAATAAATTGCCAACTCTAACACAAGATTTTTTTAAACTTTTTTCATGGTCTTATGTTACAAACCAAGCAGCCATATATGGTTCCTCAATTCACCCAATAAAAGGGTTAATGGAAGGAGTTCTTACATGGTCACTCAAGTTGACAGTGTGCATGCTGACCAACTTCAGATAACTTGAATTGCAAGATATGTAATGTTTTTGCCTAAACTCATCTACTTCTTTTAAGAGCTAATGCACCACAAACTAAATCCTTACACCTTTAATCTGCATGTTGCCACACAGACTACTTGGGTTCCTAAGAAGTAGCTCAGCCCAGGAGTCCAGGATTTGACTCTTTTGCTAGGCGCTTCCTGGAAAGACCCCGCCTTCCTCGCATTCCACGACCCTGTCAAAATACGACTGTTGTTTCCAACTGGCTGATGGGAAGCTATTAGCTCTCCTTATAGGCTGTTGCCGGAGCACTGGGCGGGGAAGTAAAAGCTGATCTCCAAGAAGCGGCAGCCCATTCCCAAGGAGAGAATTCAGTTACATAACTGTGCACATTAGCACACACAATGTTAGGAGAGCACCCTCAACACACAGTGGAACACAAAAAAGTGTCTAAGAGAAAGAGAGGTGAAGAAACATAGGAGTTAGTGCCGAAAAAGACAGACAGGAGAGAAGCTGAGAATGACTAGAAGGGGGGAAAGGGAGGGTGTAGGTGAGGCATCATTTTTCCTTGGGAACAAAATCAAGAGGAAATGGCTATTTTACACTCAGGTCAGGAGCTGTGGGAGAGGACTTCCAGCCAGGGTGTGTGTGCGTGTGTGTTTGTGTGTCTCTGAGCAAGACAGAGAAAGGTTAATTGGTGGATGGTGGAACATCACTTGCATCAAGCTTTAAGTGGCAAAGCAGTGGAATGAAGAGGAGAACTGTGCCAAGAATAGAGCACACCGACAAACACACACACAAACAGCTGAGACGGGCCTGGAGTTTAATGAAAAAAATAGCAATTTTGGTGTTATTAAATACATATAATCTGTTGCTTATTTACAAAGGGAGGTATTGATAGTAATCTGTTAAAGTAGAGAAGGGCAGTACAGGCGGTGTTAAAGAAGAAGGGGTGGGGGTAGTGATAAGACCAGAGAGGGGAGAGAAGAGGGGACTGAATGGGGATGGGTAAAAACAAGGAGAGACGAGACTGAGTGTGTGGTGAGAGAAATGTGTGGAATTCTAATTGTGTTATTGCTGCAGAACAAACATTAGTCCTGCCTGTCATTCCGCAGACAGCAGGCTGTGAGAGACTGTGTGAGTGAAAGAGATGGAGAGGGAGAGAAAATTGAATGAATCCGGCAAATTAAGGGTCAAGCCAAGAGTTTCAGACAGGCTCTCCACTTTTTCCCCGGCTATTTATGAAGGCAGAGTGTTTACAATCAGCTCTGTGTTGCTCTGGGAGTTATGTGTTTGCTGCTAGCTTTAGCACAGCACAGCCCGCTCCAGCAGATGTGTGCATCTGCCTGCAAGCCCTCCCTCTTGCAGCTGTACGGCTGTGAGTTGGCCTTGTGTGCGTGATTTTGTGTGTGTGTTTGTGTGCTTGGGCTAGGGGCCAGTAGGCAGTAAACCCACAGTAGAGGCCTGACAGTCCAACGCCTGCCACGTAGCACCGACGTAACTTCAGAGGAGAGAAGATCTATATCCAAAAACTCTCCTGTGTGTGAGAAAAAAGGTGTATGCGTAAGAAAGGAACTAATAAATTAAATAATGTGGGTCATTGTCTGGGAGTCAGAGTATAAACAGAGGCATTGCAGATAGCCATACACAGAAAGACAAAGTGACTCTGTGATACCATTCATCCCAGTCAGATGTTTCCACCAATTACATCAGCCAAGACCGCCACTCTCTCGCTCTTGTCTTCCTGCTGAGAGCTCCTTTAACTTAAAGAAGTTAGTGGCCTCAAACTGAAACTAAGAATTTTGAAACTGACAAGATTTTTTTGAGAGCGCAGAAATGTAATTGGCCAGTGTTACATATGATCCATTTTCATAGCTGTATCCAAGCAGCCCTGCAGCCCTGAACTTGCTCAGGCATCCCTCGACAAATGAGAGCACAACAGTTAAATGCAAAAGTGACAGGACATTAGCTTGTACATATAGCCCATCGACTTATTAGTACAAACTAAAAGGGTGATGTTGTAATATATCACTGTGCAAATAGTGCATCTAATAAGTCTGATACACCCACCGCTATCGAGTGGGCATGAATATATACCGCCTCCTTCACGCTCCCTGCAAACCGAAGCAAACTGTTTCAAGGAAAAGTGTGGAATATTTTCCAACCTGATTATCCCAAAATTGGCCAAAGTTCATGTGCCAAATTGTCATATGATGTCAAAAACAAACAGTTTCCCACTTATACTGAAAATACTTAATTAGCAGTTTCCTTTTTGCTTCAATATAAAATAAACACAACGAAATAATATGCTGACATATATAATAATTTACCAATAGCATAATTAAACCAGTTTTTTTTTGTCCTAAATAATGACATTGAGATGTCAATGTAAATGTAGATCAGTTTAAAATACATCAGTCTCCTTGATTACAAATAATCATCACGAGCCCTGGAAAAATAAAACATATTGGCGGACGTCTTATAAGAACATTCTGTATTTTGTTGGTGTTTTTGTGTGTTACAGAGGAAGTGGCTATTCTCCCACAAGCACATGAACATGACTCACTCTTCTTCATGCCAGCGCTTCTAGATTTTTCTTCTCCATTTGTCCTTTTCTCCCCTTACTCCTCATCTCTCTTTCCCTCTGTCATCCCTCCCTCTCTGCTGTCTTCCTCCCATCCCACAACAGTTAAGACTTTTCCCCATCAGATCCAAAGAAGCTGAGGATTGAGCACTCAGCTCAAGGACAGCTCACAGCAATCTCTTTCCTAACACCTTGGATCTCCAAGGCTCAGTCTGGCCACACCGGGGAAGGCCAACCTACAGGCCAGGAGACTAAAGGCTGAATTGGTCTGACTGGTGGGCATGACAGGCGTCATACACACAGAGGCCGTCTGGGCGCTGGCTTAACATGGCTAACCTGCTAATGCCCAAGTTAAATGGAAATCAGCAGATTAAAGTCCACCTACTCCTAAAACCCAAAGATTATTAAAGGTTAAGAAATTCTTGTATGTCTTAAGTCTCAAGTCCAGGTTTTGCAAGCAAGTAATCACTAAACCTTATTGATCTTTACCTTTAGGTAAGACTGCATACCATTTTCAGAAGTGTTTTACTTTGTCAAACAGTTCTAAACGCAAAGACTACAAGAGAAAGACAAAGTCGAAAAAGCGACAGAATAATGAAACAAAGCAAGACAGCGCTGGAGTCAATAACCGACATGCGTTTTATAAAATTATCCACATTGCAGACTTTCAGCAAAACTGATAAACACACTATTTGCATTTCATTTACATCTCAGATCGGCCAAATATTATGCTAGCATGCCATTATAAGACACTAGCTCCACACTCTCATTCATCTCTCATCCACTACCTCTTCTCATTTTTCCAGGTTATTGCCATGTAATGCAGTTGGATCCGTGTAATACAATGCTTTAGCATAGATCAGATTCTTTGCCTGCAGAGCTGGATCTTCTTCAAGTTGATGGATTAGATAGGGCTGGGTGTGTGTTGTATACAACTTTTGCAGTTGCATGCTTTTTGAGGCTCAGCTGCTGATTCGCACGAAAGAATCAGCAGCTGATGAACAACAGTTAAACTTTGATTTCCGTGCATCATGTACTCCCTCCCTCATCTCATCTCATCCTGGGCCCTACTTTTAGCTTTAACCTGTTGCAGCACTCCCCTGCCCCTGTTCCTCCCCCTCCATTCTTACCTCCCCACACTATTGGCTCAACTTCTCAAACAACCCCTCAGCCTTCAAAAGACAGCCGCCCATTCAGAAGGTTTTGGGTTAGAATGGGGGAGGAGAGCAGCACAGACTTGTGGAAGTTTGAATGGTGGATGGGAGGGAGGTGTGGGGGGCGGGGTATAGGTCTCTGATTCCCGCTAAATTGTCCCACATGGCTGAGCGTGCTTAGTTTAAACAAACACAGCCACTTCCTCCTCACTGCACACATCGAGCACACAGACAAGCGAGCATGTACATACACACACACGCACAATACACACCAACAGGGTGCACAGGCATGCTTAAACTCCAGTATACACAGCATGGGCACACATGAACATAATACATTGTATACCCTAGCAAGCAACAGACAATACTCTTATTCTAAAACTCCAGCCAGAAAAGACAGAAAAATTATTTTTTTTTACATTAAAACCAGCACATTTGTGAATGTGTTAAAAACTGCTCCTGTGCATATTTATACCTTATGACCAATATTACTAACTAAATATTACTTACTTGGCTACTTTGGCAATCAATTATTCAAAAGATTTTTCCATTTTATTTCAATTCATATTTCACTCATATAGCAGTAGTTCACCATAACACTTGCCTCAAGGCTAAAGCACACCAAAAATGTATTGATTTCTCAATTTTTCTTTCCCATGTTTTTCATATTTAGTGAGTTTGGTCTGGATGTCTGATGATGTCAATGGCAAAATACCTCAATTTTTTAAAAAAATGAGTTAGTTGTGATATTTAAACACGCTGTAGAGTGTTTAAACATGAGTATTAACATAATTGTATTTAGACAAGTGAAAATTACTTTTTCTTCTTTTACCAAAGACCTAACTTCTCTGTCTTAAAGACTATGTATTTCAATGAAGTGACCTACAATCATTGTAATTAGCTCTGCATTACAAACGGCCTATGAAGAGAGGTGAAGGAGGACAACCGCAGAGTCTAGACAAAGAGCGCACATTCAATGCCAGTGGACCTGCTCCCATCCAGACCTGCACACACAGCATGTCTTAGCCACTAATGCTGATCTCCATCGAGGCTGGATGCCATGAGTCTTAATTAAGACAGCCATGCCAAGTCAAGAAGTGAATAATTCTACTCCCCACCAACCACCACCATCCCCCCTATTACACACACACACACACAGAGAAGCCTAAACTCTCATTTGCAGACGGATGAGTGTGTAGATGCAGACAAACCACCAAGAGAGACTCAGATTTTATGGGTCAGGAAAAGCTTGCTCAGTGAGTAGTGTGTGGATGCCTGTGTGGGCGCTGAGATAGAAAAATCATTTAGTCACACCTACACGAGAAACCTGTTGTGTACTTGTGTTTATGAATGTGCATGTGTGTGAGTGTGTGGAAGAGAGAGAGAGGAGGGAGCGAGTGCACGCATCAGTGTTAAATCCATTAGAGGAAAACTGAATTGGGCTGAAAAATGAGAGAAGACACTTCTGGGAATCGCAAGCCAGTTGAAGGTGTACATACAGTCACTTGCTCCCTACGATCAAACACGCACACACTTATAACACCCCTCCCTACAGCTTGGGGTCACAAGGTCACATTCCTTCTCTTCAATCAGCCTCAGGATTTCACACACTACTTTGGGGAGGGGAGAGAGGGGATGGAGGGGAGGGGGTGCTGTGTCTGTGGATTTCAGTATGGAATATTTTATTGATTTGTGTGTGATCCTGCTTGCAGGTAAGGGGAAGAAAAGTTAAAGAAAACAGGTCTGAGGCCATGTGTGCACGAAGCTTAAATAATTTGAAGATGCACTTTTCAATCATTTTTAAAAACACCCTCTTAATTAGACTTATAAGTTATTAAGGTAACTAGGTCAAGCAGTTAAGCATTTCTCGTTGTTACAGTTTACAGGTGCCATTTGTAACACACAATGAAAACTAGAGTTGTTTTCACGGATATGTCAATGGCCAATATGCTCTCCTCTGATCAGTTTCTCACTGGTCAGGCAGCAGCAGGTCTCACTGCTGCATCATCAGTAGCTTTCGAGGATTAATCTTTCACATTTGAAAGCAAGAGGAAGAGGCCTGCTATGAAAAATGGAAAGAGACATTCCCCTTCTCGTCCCCGTTCACTAAACATTTAGTCGGATCGAGCTTCAAAATAACTGGTGCCATGTCAAATAAGTTGTCACAGTTATTCTAATTTATTAAAACAAACGGTCAAAAAGTCAAGTGTGCACCTTGGAGCAGGAAATATCACAGCTCAGCATTCAACATGACAGATCGTGTTAAAAAGACAGGCTAACCTGTGGGTGTTAGCAGGCTACGTTAGCATCCGTAGCTTGAGGCTTTGAGATTTATCATTTTTACATTTCGCTGATAAATCTAATATTCTTTACTGAGCATTTATTTCCTCCTTTTGCTGAGCCCCAAACTAATGGTGAGCAACATGGCCAAAAGATCACAATGATAACATCAGTGTTTTACAAGCAGTGTGGCCATTTAAGCTTACGTCGAGCTCAGGTGTTGATGAGCACTAGGATTTGCACTGATGTTAGGCATTTTTACACATATACAGTGGGGCAAAAAAGTATTTAGTCAGCCACCGATTGTGCAAGTTCCCCCACTTAAAATGATGACAGAGGTCAGTAATTTGCACCAGAGGTACACTTCAACTGTGAGAGACAGAATGTGAAAAAAAAATCCATGAATTCACATGGTAGGATTTGTAAAGAATTTATTCGTAAATCAGGGTGGAAAATAAGTATTTGGTCACCTCAAACAAGGAAAATCCCTGGCTCTCACAGACCTGTAACGTCTTCTGTAAGAAGCTTTTCTGTCCCCCACTCGTTACCTGTATGAATGGCACCTGTTTGACCTCATCATCTGTATAAAAGACACCTGTCCACAGCCTCAACCAGTCAGACTCCAAACTCCGCCATGGCCAAGACCAAAGAGCTTTCGAAGGACACCAGGAAAAGAATTGTAGACCTGCACCAGACTGGGAAGAGTGAATCTACAATAGGCAAGCAGCTTGGTGTGAAAAAAATCAACTGTGGGAGCAATCATCAGAAAATGGAAGACATACAAGACCACTGATAATCTCCCTCGATCTGGGGCTCCACGCAAGATCTCATCCCGTGGGGTCAAAATGATCATGAGAACGGTGAGCAAAGATCCCAGAACCACACGGGGGGACCTGGTGAATGACCTGCAGAGAGCTGGGACCAAAGTAACAAAGGTCACCATCAGTAACACACTACAACGGCAGGGAATCAAATCCCGCAGTGCCAGACGTGTTCCGCTGCTGAAGCCAGTGCATGTCCAGGCCCGTCTGAAGTTTGCCAGAGAGCACATGGATGATACAGCAGAGGATTGGGAGAATGTCATGTGGTCAGATGAAACCAAAGTAGAACTTTTTGGTATAAACTCAACTCGTCGTGTTTGGAGGAAGAAGAATACTGAGTTGCATCCCAAGAACACCATACCTACTGTGAAGCATGGGGGTGGAAACATCATGCTATGGGGCTGTTTTTCTGCCAAGGGGACAGGACGACTGATCCGTGTTAAGGACAGAATGAATGGGGCCAAGTATCGTGAGATTTTGAGCCAAAACCTCCTTCCATCAGTGAGAACTTTGAAGATGAAACGAGGCTGGGTCTTCCAACATGACAATGATCCAAAACACACCGCCCGGGCAACAAAGGAGTGGCTCCGTAAGAAGCATTTGAAAGTCCTGGAGTGGCCTAGCCAGTCTCCAGACCTCAACCCCATAGAAAATCTGTGGCGGGAGTTGAAAGTCCGTGTTGCTCGGCGACAGCCCCAAAACATCACTGCTCTTGAGAAGATCTGCATGGAGGAATGGGCCAAAATACCAGCTACTGTGTGGGCAAACCTGGTAAAGACCTATAGTAAACGTTTGACCTCTGTTATTGCCAACAAAGGTTATGTTACAAAGTATTGAGTTGTATTTTTGTTATTGACCAAATACTTATTTTCCACCCTGATTTACGAATAAATTCTTTACAAATCCTACCATGTGAATTCATGGATTTTTTTTTCACATTCTGTCTCTCACAGTTGAAGTGTACCTCTGGTGCAAATTACTGACCTCTGTCATCATTTTAAGTGGGGGAACTTGCACAATCGGTGGCTGACTAAATACTTTTTTGCCCCACTGTAAATCGGCTTGAAAAAAAACTATAAAGAAGTTCAAAAACAGGGAATAAGGAGCCAGGAAAGTGTTATTAACTAATACTGATTTACGAGTTCAGCTTAAAATCGTTCATCGCCGTCTCTTTCCTTTTGCTGTTGTTGCACATATGCAGCTCCACTGTTCTGTCTGAAGTTTAAGGAACCGCCCGATCTAAAACTTTCCTGGCAGAAACCTTGCACACGATGACCTTTTGGGGTAAGATCACTCTCTAAGGTCACAATCTACAGTGTGCATATGGCTATTTGGATACAAAGCCTGGCATTTCTAGTCGCACAAATCCCTGCTTCATGGTTTTGCTATGATTTCATTCTGCTGACTAAACATGTTATTTCACGATGCTTTCCACTTTCCATTACTCTTCAACCACAATGTTTTCTTCCGTTTAAAAAATAACTTCTGACACTTCCGATATAAATAATTCATCCAATGTGTCACAACCAATCAGTTTGCTTAGTTCATGTGATAGTTTGGACTATTGGGGCTGTTTCTTTGTTAGTTTTAATGACAGGATCCTCTAAGAAACGGATCGGAAGTCAAATTAAGATTCCTCCTCTTCACCCTTAAATCTGGCCCAAATATATCCTCCATGTGAAGTGACAACATGTGAAGCACTGCCACACACACACACACGCACAGTTGCATTAATCATACATACAAATAATGATGGTCACATACATACATGATGGTCACATACATAGAGAGACAGACATACTAAGAAGTCTTATATGAGTTCTAATTTTGGTTCACAACATAAAAGAAACTGAAAATAACTAGTTACAGATTCAGTTCCCCACTTCAGTGCACACACACACACACACACACACACACACACACACACACACACAAGAGACTTACCAACTGCAGATTTAAGACACTTGAGATAAACACTCAAAATGCTCACAGCCAGGCATAAAAACAGCCATTAACGACTGGCGGAACTTTCCATGGGCCTGCCAACCAGCAACACCAACACGCCTGGCATGCTAATACAAGCACATAAAGTTAACTGAGTGTGTACATTTCATGCATATGTGTTAAATCAAGGCTGTGTCTGTGTCTTTGTGTGCATATATATATAATTCTTCTTTGGCTCTCGGAGGAGGCGGATGCACTTTTTCTCCTCTCCCTTATCTTCCCTGCTTATGTCCTTGTCTAGTCTCGTGGGTTTTTTTGTATTTTTCCCTGGAACATTCTCTCACAGTCTGTTCTCTAAACCTAAAAGAGGAATTATGGATTGAATCAACTGGTCCCTGAATGCAATTGACACCCCTTTCTCAACGAGAAGTTTGGGCTTGGGTGAGCCTGAGTGCTGAAGATATCTACCTATTCTGAACCATGGTAACAGGGTTCTGGCGGATCGGAGCTGGCTTGGCCCTGACTTATCGAAGAATTAAGAAAGCGGAACCGGCTGTTCAAACCCCCACAAGGCTGCCTGCTGGGATTGGAATGATGGGAGAGGCGTGAGTTTCTCAAAATGGGCTCATTGAGTCAGCACGGATAAGATCTTGGAGAGGCTACGGCTGCTGTGAATACTCAGAATAAGATCTCTGACTGCAGACTGGATACATCTCGGAAGGGCTAGCCCGGAATAACATCTCTGGGCGCAAAATTGGATGACATCTCGGGGAGGCACACTGCCGTGAGTTCTCTGAAATCGGCTCCTTGAGCACAAGAAATGACAACATCACAGAACGCAAGTATGGCGAAGCTCGCAGCTCTCCAATGGGAGATTAAGAGACCAGTGTTGGACTGTAGAACTGCTTTGAAATTCATATGAGCTATTCGCACTAAAGTAAAAAAATAACATCACTTCATCCGGATACCCTCTCGGCACCAGCTACAAGGCCGGAGCTGAACAAAACACCCTGATAACGACTGTGTTTAGTCTGTTCCTTCCCATTCCATGCAAGGCCACCTGGGTTGGCTGGAAGACTGTTTACTTAGCCTGGCAGG
The DNA here is from genome assembly GCF_963576455.1 of Neolamprologus multifasciatus. Taxonomy (NCBI): domain Eukaryota; kingdom Metazoa; phylum Chordata; class Actinopteri; order Cichliformes; family Cichlidae; genus Neolamprologus; species Neolamprologus multifasciatus. Next base: position 11,098,364 of record NC_140457.1, on the reverse strand, counting down.
GCGAAGGACACTGTCTCAGCTGAACTATGGAAACGCACACACATACATATACTGATACTGATAAGCACTCACCGACGCATCACCCTCCCTACCCCGGATCCAACGCCACCTCCAACGCTTACCTCCCCTCTGATGTGGACATTGGGTCAGTTGGAGGCGCAGTCGAAAGATTGCAGCGGTCCCAGATCAGATGTACACACTGGAACTCTTTCCCATGTTGCTTGTCTGTGTTTATTGTGCTATGGTGTGTTGATATCTGTGCATTCCTGTATTATCCTTCTGTGTTACACATTTCGATGTTTTTTTCCTCGCTACCTAGCCTGACCTGTCTCCCCAATGTGATGTTTGTGTATTGTATGTACGGTCGGCAAGGTCTGTCATCTCGGTTGTGGGCAAAAGACCTGCAACTGACAAATAAAGGCTATCTCATCTCATCTCTCTCATCATATATTATATATATATATATATATATGCACAATTAATGTCTTTGGCCAGCTGACTGTGCATGCTCACACACAGGCATCTCTTCAACAAGCCATTTCTATGGATGATACCGCCTAGGGCCTGTGAAAGGGCAAAAGGAGGGCAGGGTGACCGAGAGATGGACACCTCATTTGAATCATTCAAACTTTTTTTTTTTTTTTTACCTCAGATACTAAGTTGATGATAAATTTGGCAGCCGGCCTTCTTGTCGTGAAACTTTTACCTCTTTGTCAAAATTCTTTGACTCTATCACGTTAACTATTAGTCTGTGTCTCAGCAGGTGAGATGTTTCAATAGCACCAGTTGGTAAAATCAAAGATTTAAGCGAGGGCACAAGTTGAATCATGTGCCAGTATTGCTGTGCATTGAAATGCACGTAAGGTATTCGAATATACGTGGCTCAAATTTCTGCTTGTGGCTTGACTGGACGTACTGTTCCAGCTTATGCGTCATCCACCCTCATATAGAAATATGGCTGCAACTAATGATTATATTCATTAGCTCTGCTTAAACAAAGGGAGAAGTGAATCATGTTTAACATTGTTCACGTGCAGTGATGCTTGGATATCAACAAAAATTTGCTAAGTTACTAAAATGGTACATACGCTTAATTAACCATTATAACTTTTTTTAAGTGACTGGTGTAAGGGTCAAGCTAGAGTGTATTCCATGCAGCACACTGGCAGACACCAACACACAACGTTCAGTGTGTAAAACATCATAACAAAGGGAAAATGACTTGTATAGTTTCCAGGTATATGCCTTGAAATAGCTTTTGCCTAACCAGGAGTCTAAAGGGGTTATGAAAATGACCCAGGTTAACCTATTATTTAAATTACTGACAAGAAAATAACCATCAATCATTTAATTCATTAACGAGCTCCTCGTTTCTTTTAACTGTCAAAATGTAATAAATCTGCTGCATGAGAACAACAGCTTGTTTTCATTTTTTTAAATGCCATATTAGGTTGTTTAGTTTAGTCATTATAAAGATGTTTACTTAAAAGTGAATGAACACTGTTACTATTTTCTTTGCAAAAAAGCATTAAGAGGAAGTTCAATGACCTTTCATGACAGTCTTTGTAAATATTTATTTCCAAAAATATTCATTCAGTTGCATCACATTTGAGAAATCCTGTCTGTCTTATTTTAGACTGAAACTCTGAGACTGAGATTGTTTGAATTATTTTATCAAACACTACGATTAGCAAAAGAAGAAGCCAAGAGAAGAGGAAAGAAAAAGGCAATGGAAAAGGGGATGGGAGGGAGGAGATGGGGGGAAGAGAAGTTGAAAGGCTTCTTTCATCTACGTCTGAATCAACTGTCAACAATACAGGAAATTATCGAGGGACAAAAAAAAAAAAGAAGGGAGACGGGATTCTGGAGAGCAAGAGGGGCAGGGAGGAAGGCAAGGAGGACGAAAGAAAGGGCCGAGAAGGGTAAACATTACAGTTCTATGCCAAGCAAACATCAGATGCTGGGATACTTCAACAAAAAGCCACCGTTCATTTGGGAGAGAAGAAGATGGAGCAAGAGAGAAAGAGTGGGCGAAGATGCGAGTGTGTGGCAACAAGCAGAGACACCCAGTCAAAAGCTGGGAAATGGAAAGTGAAAGCATGGAGCGTCAGACAAACAGCTGCTGTTGTTAAATAGGACAAAGCGTTTTTTTTCTCATAACACATCCATGCATCTCTTTCTCAGTGTCTGTTTGCACAATATCCTGCAGCAAACACAGGGTTTGACCTCATGAATCAGATGAGTCATCTGTAACTTAATGTAACTGTATATTTGCATACACACTTCATGAAACAAATCAAGAGATGCAGGACACTAAACCTGCACTACAAATTCTTCCTGTAGGACATCATCATTACTCCACACGTTATCTTGAACAGAAAGACAGTGTTACTTACAGTAATTAAAAAACACTTGTAGGTTTTGGATGGATGTTCGGTCTAGAGGTTTCCTGCAGTGGGTCACGTGACAGAGGCAAGGCAGTCTATATAACTGCATGTAGAGTCCATGGACTTTACTGGTCAAGAGACCAGAGAGGCAGCAAGGAGATAATCTACAGAAATCCTGCTTTTGCACTTTAGGTGTTGACCTTTTGACCTCACAGTAGAGGAACTCTTAATCACATCCAACTTACAAATAAGATAACCTCTCATCACTGTCAAGGAAATGCACCTCCGAAACAGTAACAGTGAAGGTAGCAATTTTTCTGGGAAGCACACCTGTTGCATTCGGACAACCAGATGGCAGAAGAGACAGCAGGATACATAAAAACTGCAGACATACAGTAGAGCGGTGAAGCACAGTACACAGCAAACACACACCAGTTACTAGAAGGAAATATTCAGAGCAAATTGATGTATTTAAATGGTCGGAATCAGTACTATAAATAATAATTGCTACTGATTATATGCAGACGTGACAAGAACTGCAGATCATAAATGTAACAAATTTAAATTTGCACAGACTGTGCATGTTTTTCTTCTTTTCTAAAGCCTTTGAAGCTGACACACTTGTCTCTTGAACTAAATCACCACTGTGCTACAACGACTAATTCAGCAAAGCAACAATTATTTTCAAATCTAATCTTGCTTATTTGGTCTATAAAATGTCTACAACTATATAAAAACTATTAAAAAAACTACAGTAACAGGAATTCATGAGGAGTTTTATCATAACTTTCTTCATGTTTGCCTCTGTTTCACATTCTCACACACACACACACACACACACACATTCCAGGGCAGCATTGTTTTGTCTATGTAACTCTATAGCTGCATCTGCCTGTGTTCCTGAAAAACAAGAGCTACTTGGTAACACTACCCATTTGATAGCATGTTCTAGGTTACCAGTCCGACACATAAGTACACACATACAATGGCTAGCATCATCCAAGCTACCCATTCCCTGACCCCATTTCAACCAGGCATACCAAAGAGTTTTATTAGGCCAGTAGTGAACCAGAGTACTAAGACAAAGAGAATCCTCCTGGCATCCTGAAATCACATGTAACATGACAGTAACTTCCTTATTGTTCTTAGAATAACCACATTCTGAATATTGGACCCAAAGCTTCTTATTTTAATATCATGTATGCTTTCTGTGTAGATGCTGGAGAAGTAGAGAAGAAAAATGTATGCCACATAAAAAGAACTTACCAGTGAATTGACATATAAGATATTTTAGCCTCCCTTTTCCTCATTATTTTGGTTATCACTCATGCAAAAACTAATTAATTGGATCACAGAAGCTGCAATGTTAAAAATCACCCCATGTGTAGGCAGTGACGCACCATCACAGTTAGTGGCACAAAGGTGTGGGCTGCACCTGTGTGACAAATTTAAAACTTACATAAAGTGTTATTCAACCTCTGTGCAAAATACATTGGAAAGCTAAAGCAACAATGGTTACCCTCCTTCAATGTGACTCCAGTATAACCCCAAGCTGACTGTGTCTGCTTAAAGACGCACAGAGAAAATGTGAAAATGAGAAGATAAGGATCATTTGATATAAAGTTGCATCAGTTTTAAGGCAAATCCTTGCTACATATATCCTAGGAGTTTCAGCTGTGTACAATGTTGCACATTTAATACAAGCTTCAGGCAACAAGCTGTGCTGAATCTGACACCAATGAAACACAAAGAATAATGGTGGAGCTGTAAAGCAGGATGGTCCCAAAACTGAAAGCCTATCTTACCTTTTAACCTGATTCCTCTTGGGATCTGAGTTAGAGCCAACAGATGCTACTTTCAGCAGAAAAGGCTTTTAATCATGTTAGAGTGCCACACTTTGATTAAAGCTTTACCTGCATCCAGCTGTCCACCTCTCAGCTTACTGTCCACAACTTAACTGTCGGATGCTAAAAGTTTTTGATGCTCTCGTGGAAGCAAGATAAATTGCTCATTGAAGCAGCACAGGGAGAATTCCTTCACACTCTAAACCCAAATACACCTTTTCAGCTGGAAGCCGACCTCATTCATCCCCCTCAAAGAAAAGTCAGATATCTTTTTCTCTTTTTTTCGGGGGGGTAAAGAAAGGGGGAAAAAAATCATGGCCACATCAGCCTTTCACCAAAGGAATGTCACGTGACGTCATCTATTTGGGATCGGATTTCTCCGTCTCCCTTTCCTTCACTTTCTCCCATGAAAAAGTAGAAGAAGCGTACATGTGTGTGATGCGTTGGGTAATCCCCCCCAAGCCCGTAACCAATATCATCCGACGTGGACCTGAAGCGCACAACACGGGGAGATATGCAACCCCCAAATCAATGCTCCGATTACACCTCACCAATACTGCCACCACCAGTAATGACATTTTAATGACAACTATTCCCGTTATTAAACAGGGGGAGAAAAAAAGAGAAACCTGACAAGCTACCAACGATCCTGCAGCCCAACTCATCTCAAGTTTTCTCCTAATACGGTGGGACAAGGGCCTATAGTCTTTCTGTAACTACGTGGAAGTCAGATAATCGATCGTGTCGAGCAGAAGACCAATGTTTGATTTCCACGTCTGCATCAGAGAGGCTGAGAGAAAAATTTGTCTCCTGCATAAACAGACACGTAGTCGTTTCTGGGGGGGAGAGAGGGTGAGAGAGAGAGACTGGCTGGCTGGCTGGAAGGAATGCTAGGATATGCTGGAGTTGGGATTTTTTTTCTTCCTCCAAAGCTTTTCACTACATTCTGCAACCGCACACAAAGTCAACGGAAAGTCGATCTTAAACGGCCCCTTCAACGCTTCTCGACAGTTATCCAACACAACAGAATCCCCTATAGTGTCAATTCAATGATTTCGCAACCCCCTCTGTCAAATCTGACTGCCTCAGCATCTTCCTTTCCAAGTTATTTTCCAGCTATAAAAGTGCTCATTTCCTGATTTTAAGCAGCAACAACAAAAACGACAATTTCCACAATGCAAGTCGCAGCGCACCAGCAGTTGATTATTAGAAACAAGCCACGGAGACAACGGTTTTCTTCTGTTGCGCACTCACTCCATCTGAAGTCCTCGGAGACAAAAACACATTCTTTGGTGAAAGCTGAGAAATCGGGACCACAAAGAGCAGACTCCAAAACGCACAGTCCGACACATTCACGCGACTAGTGTGATGAATTAGCACGACTATCCCCTCTGCTTTGCTTTTCCTTATTGTTTCAAAATAAAAGGAATTTTTGAGCAACAAAAAAAAAGTTTCGTTTCACCCTCCTCCGCAGTGGTAAAGCAGTTTTCCTTTTTCCTTTGCGTTGGCCAAGTGGCCCAGACTGCCGGCGTCAGCGCTCAGCTCTCCAAACTCACACACAGACACACGCACTTCTAAAACTTTTTCAACATCCACTCCAGTTGCCTCGATTCCCCCACTTTGTGGGGAATGCTGCTTAAAAACTGTAAAAGGACTCACCTCGCTGCAATAAAATAATCTTCAAACAGACGTGGCTGCGCGATTTTTAATTCCCTGGGCCGGGTCTTGCCTGTCTGCTGGCTCGACGCTATGAGTACTGGGAGACTCCGCCATGTCAATCATAGCCGACCCACATGGAGCGAGATCCCGCCTCTACCGTAATGCACAGTGCGCAGTGAGAAAGCCAAAACAGAACGCTATAGCACGCTTTTCTCACAGCATAGAATAAATGAGGGAGAACAGCTGTTTACAGTCATGAAGAGAAAGAAAAGAAAAACAAAACAAAACTAGGGGACGATCATTTTTTTAAAGAAATAAAAGTTTTAAAGGAATATTTTAGTTACTTTAAAGCTATTAAATGCCAAATTTGCCTATTTAATTTCCCGATATTATCAAGTAGACTACAATTTTGAAGAGCCTTTAATGAATTATTTATTCCGATATAGAGCTCAGTAATCAGAACAAAGCCGTGTATACAAAATTCAAATACTGAGTTATAGTTTATTCTCTTGGTGATTCCACGAAAAAGATTCAAACTAAACACAGAACATGAAAAAAAATAATATACGCATAAAATATGAGATCCTTTTATGCTTTTTATTGGTTGTTGACTCCTAAGACATCTGCATTAAAAGGTTATGTAAGCCCAAACAGGTGGGTGAACTCTAAGGCAAACAAACCCAAGGCTGAATTGATTTTATTTGTCATAATGCTACAGAATATATTCATTCCAGTAGCCAGTACCTGTGTCATGTTTCTTGTCATTTCACATTTTTTAAGTTAAAAATAAATTTTAAAAAACTATAATTAAAAAATGTTTAAAAAAAATCACCAAGAACTCAACAATAAATGTAAATAAATAAAATAAACTTCTCAAGTAATATATAATACAATAATTTCTTATACCATACATTCAAACTAATTCACCCATTTTCGAGAGTGTCAAGTGGGTCAAAGCTCTGTTCCAGCGCCTCTAAAACATCTTTAACCACAGACCAAAGTCCCTCTGGTGGCTGAACTCGGCATCATTTAGCCCACCAAGAGCCCACAGTTTCAAGGGTTTTAGGTTCAGTATTGATACCTGAAAAACGGACATCGATTAATGGTCTGATTTATTTTCTAAAACATATGTGGTGAATTTTCTACAGGTTTTAAAAAGAATAAGACTTTTCCAGTACTGATGAGTGTATGATATGCTACACAATACCATATTGCATCTGTGCATGCATTCACCTTCTTCCCCTGGGGTTCATTATAGCAGACTTCCACACATATACAAATGTGCATGTTAGCGCTTGAAATTAAGACATCAATACCAACAAGTGCATGTCACAATTAGAACACAAAACATGTCTCGGGGCCAAAAACGTAATTTATATAGATTCAATACAAACCTATAAATCCATCATTTGATGAAATCAGTAACTTTACTTTCACAATAAAAAAAAATGGGAGTAAAATCACAGATCAGAAATTGTTGTTAAATTGAAATCCACAACAATTTTTTACTGCACTTTGAGCCCCTCATTGGCTTCAATCACAGAAAATTCAACACTGCAGAAAAACAGAATGACATTGTTTCATTTAACCCTGGCAAGTGCAACAACAAAAAACAGGCCGTTCAATTTGTTACGCCTGTGTTTTGTATATCTTTGTCCACATTGATAATTCTTACTGTATTTTCAAACAGGCACTCGGAGCCAAATACACTCGTTGCCCCTGAGCTCTCCATTTCTCTCAGCTGGCACAGACAAACACATTCCAGCAACTGCACTAAGAAAACAGTCACCGGTGTAATTCGAAGCCAGTAAAAGAAATATGGTCCTTTACCAGGACAATGTGCCTGTGAGGAATTAAATGGAATTTGGTTCAATTCAGTGAACACAAATCAACCCAAGGGGGCAACTGATATGGCAAAAAAGACAAATCATACTTGCCCACCAAAAATACCACTGAGGATCAATGTAGTGAGAGAACTCCTCTACTTATAAGATGTCGGCTCAGCTTTTTCTGCTTTCATGTAGGTTATTTCCACAAAAACACTTTAGATTTCACAGTGTTCCCTAAACACTTGACACCCTTTTGACTATACAAAAAAAACATTTTTTTTACATTTTTTGTACATTTTTTGTACACAAAAAATTCTTTACCTCATATACCTTATTAGATGTTTGGATAGAAATGTTGTTATGTAGCTCCTATAGTAAATCCCCCACAAAAAATAATGTCCTAAATGTACAAGCCATAATGCAATATAAAATAATACTTAAACTGTGTAAAGCAATATCAAAATAAATATTTGTGTGTTGTTTTAGGTATTAAATCCTTCCCAGAAACCATCAAGAACACATTAAATGGTCTTCTTGACATTTTGATCACATCAGGTTCTTTTTCAAAGCAGACCAAGTTGGCTCAGTTGTCATGGAAATATGGATGCTGCTTTCTGAGCCCATTAAGCATATCTCGTTCTCGCTTCTCTTGTGCCTTTTAAATATAATAGCAAATGCCATACAATTTTATGAACACCAATGACTTATGAGTTTACGTCCTTACACCACACTAAGCTCCTCTGTCTTAAATGCGTCCTCACAAGGGGGGATGTAGATAAAGAGAAGCAGATGAGTTAGGGAAGGGCTTAGCTTTAAAACAAGAGAGAAATGAATTGTGCAACAGCAGCCCCAACTCAGAATCAAGAAGCTGTTCCCACAATTTTGAGCTGTGGAAACAATGTATAGTAGTCAGAGACAATCAGTCTGTGAATTTAAAAAAAAATACCTTCTTGATTTAAATAATTCTGCTAACAAAGCCAAAGTAGGCCAACCTCGAGTGACATGTTGGACCTTTACAGACATTTAGTCACATTAGATTAGATCTGTGGAGGAGAGCGGATGAGGAAAGACTGGAGGGAACAGATCTTGGAACAGCAACGCAACTATTTCCCCTGTATGTCAGGGCCAGGCCTCCACAACTGCCAGATGTTTACCACCAACCCAGCTGCTTTCTCTCTTGCCTTCTTTCTCCTCATCTCTCCTCCTCAGATTTTTTTTCTCTCTGATTCTCTTTAAACCAAGCCCACCCTGTAATCATGCACACTCACCAAAGGGCTTTGAAGTAAGTGGAATGTGTCCAGCCATATGATAATATGCACTCTATATTCTTATAACAGATAGAAAGTAAAGAAGGGAAAGCAGGAAATGAGATTATTGGACAGCAGCCAGCTCTTCAGTGTGGTTTTCTAGATGTTAATTATGCCCTTACTCCACTCTTAGATCTTGCACGTGTGTGTGTTTATGTATGCATTTATGGGTGTATGTTGTGTGTACATATGTAGCGTTTCTGTACACATTATCAGAAATGCTGGTCTAAGAGCGGGTAATGGGCTGATAATCGGCGCCTTGGAACAGAGAGGTGCAATATGATGGCGCGTGCATGAGTGTGTGCATGTAAGGTACTTCTTTCCAAAGACGTGAGGATGGAATTGACCTCATCATGAGTTCAACCCAAGGCTCTCAGCAAACCAGCAAGCGCAGACATGTCTCCCACCTCTCTCTGCCCCCTCCAAACCTTTTTTTCCTCCTTTTTCAGTATGCAGGGCAGCTGGTCGGACCGTTATATACTAAAATGATTTCTCTGACATGTGTTTGTACCTCCATGACCTAAATTGTGCATTTAATTGGAATACAGTATTGTGCAAAAGTCTTGAGCTACCTCTGAGCTCTTCATATTTTGCAAGGCGAATGAGTAATAGTTGCAGTGATTTATTAAAAGATGTGCAAAAATACATGGAAATATAGTATACAAGGCAAAAACAGACTTTTTAGACTTCTAATGACCTTTAAAAATCAATATTTGATATTGCCACCTTTATTCTTCAGCCAATCGTGTTCCATTGTGTATGCTTTTGCTGCATTGGCCTTTTTGTTTGCGATCATTCTTTTCAGATGGTATTCCATGATCAATCAAAAGCCTCCTGACTTCGTCCATACACACAGATGACAATTTTATGATACTGATTATCATTGCAGTTCTTGTGTAACTTGGCATACCTCAGTCTTTCCCTCCTGCTTCCCGTCCTTAAGGATGACTTCCTGACAGCCACCCTTCCACTGAGACCATTCCTGATGAGGTTTGAGTGAAGAGTATGTGGATAAATGGAATGGTGAGATGCATCTCCCAGGTCACGTGTTAGCTGGATTTTTTTGTCCTGTTTTTTTAAGGACATGACATTCATCTCCTTATGTTTTTCCACTTGTCCAGTTTCCTCAATGTTTTAAGGAGACAATGCATGCCATGGTGAGATATAACATTTTTTGGCTAATACCTGTGTGTCAAACTGCATAATCTTTGGCATTATTTATAATTTCAACTAAAGAAATGCAGCTGGTTCTACAATTGGTTCTTTGCTAATTTCTTATTTGTACACATGACACTGTTTAATCTATGTTTTTTAATTTACTGCATTACATCTATGTAATGATATATATGTAATGCAGTGAGAATTTAAATACAAATTTACCAACATGGCATGCTAGAAAGAGAAACTAATGTTAAAACAAATTATATCTTTTCTCTTACTTGGACTCTTTTTACCATTTTAGGCTTGTTTTGGGGGTCTTTTGGCTCATAATAAATAGTATTAATATTCTATTTAGTATCTCTGGAACATCTGGAACAAGAAGCAATTTCAAAGGCTTTCTTTGCCCAAGCTCATCTCTTTGTCTCACTTTGATAAGACGAATTGCTTCCAGTTGTTTCCTTCCTCTTTTCAGGACTTTCTCAGACAGCTTTATCCAAAGCTTATGTTTCTGGCATCACTGGTATGCATGGAACAAGTACCGCACTCTACATTAATCAAGGCCTTACAGTGCCCATGCACTTCTCGTCGATGAGATCAATTGGTTCCAGTTGTCGCCTCACCATTTTGTGGGTTTCCCAGTCAGCTTTATCCCCGCACAGTGTTTATATGAGATTTGTATTTGTTCCATCTTTGCCAATCATGTCATATGTTCCATCTTAAAGAATACCTTCCAGTCATGACATCACGGTGGGGATTTCACACTGGCTGGGTCACCCCACCATAGGGTGGTGGGCGTTGGCAATCACAGCCATGGAATGTCTGTGACTCAAGAAGGTGGGCCAGCGATCTGGTTGGCTAATTTCTTTGTCCCTGACATTTGTGGAAAACAAACGGAGTGCCATTTTAAACAATGACCAGTCCACTCTGACCTTCGCTGGGAGGCCAATTGCTCATGAGCAAATCACAATGTGACACCGTGCCAGCTATTACACCATTGTTCGAACAATCAGTGCATTCAGAACAATAAACCTCCAGAAGAAACGGTGCCTGCAATCACCCTCATTTTGCCAGGAATTATATCCCCACAGAAATATATAACATACGTTTTCTTAAGTGCTATTTACACAAATCTGTTTTATCAAGATGGGTGAAAACACAGGGGTGGAACTAAAACGCTGTAAAAACAGTTTCATCTAAAAGCACAGTTAGCTGAAGCAATTAATTTGTGTGATCACAACTTGTGAAGTAAAACAGTATTATAATTAAAAGTTATATTCCCCACAAGATGAAGCCTTCTGACATTTTCACAAACTTTTAAAAACATTAGAAGAATTGGGTTCATGGAATAGTCCAAAAATGTCTTTTCTCGTGTGTTTTAGGCAACATAGCTGGATAGGTAGGATGTCCAGGAGATACAACTCCATCTTTTTCACACAAGGTTGCAATCAGATATCAGTCTGTGTAGTAGGAAGTTGGCAGGGTAAAGACCCTTCAATGTTCAGTGGGATGCATGAAATACTTGCATTCTCAAATGCATCTTCATCTTCAGGCACTTTGCTGATTTCTCCACTATCATGACAACTTGAGAGCCATTGGATGGATTGTGCCATGAAGAGACCTGGTACAGACCTATATAGCACAAAGGATGACAAAATACCCTTGCTGACCTCATTTTTCGACAGTGCCATCAACAAAAAAAAACAAAAAAAACATGGCAGATCCATCAATGTTTGCTAAGGAGCTGGTTACCATTGTAACTCAAACACTGTGATTGGCATCACTGTATAAACTTTAGAGTTTATTAAATTTTTAATTGATGAAAATATAACTGTCAAAATGGCATTCAAGGGGTTCAAAGCCTATGTCATTTATATATGTCATTTTCCATCCATCCATCTTTGTAACCACTTATCCAGTTCAGTGTTGCTGGGGGCCACCATAGCGCCAACATAGAGAGAGAGAGAGACCCATATTCTTTTCATACTCATTTGCACATCCATATTCATCTAATACACTGTAAACAATGCAATACCAACACACGTGCTACTGTAAAATAGCAAATGACAAAGTTCAGAGGTTAGAGTCAAATGTCAATCATATATATTCCACCCCGTAATATTCTTTATATTTTTAGTTGAGCGATTTGTATATATTAATGCCGTAGTATGCCAGTATTCTAATTTTGATTCATGGTATGCATTTTTACCATTGTTCTATTGTATAAAATTAGGTATTGTTTACAGTATTTTAGATACATTTGAGCCAATGCAACACTCGCTGAGAGCAGGAACAATGACACTGTAAGCTCAATGGAGATCATCTTTGCTACTACAGATTAAAAAAAGGTTGTGTAGCTCATTGGCTTACTTGTCACCTGTATAATCATGCCTCTAAGCTGGGGCAGCAAAAATAATTTGCTTGGAAAGCTCAGCTGATGTAATCTACAATCACAATAAACCCTAGATTTTTGGTTGTTGCCAATTTGGGAATCTCCTAAATATCCAAAAAGAAAAAAACAAACAAAAAAAACCCTCAACAATGTGACTCATTGACCACAGACTTCATGTTTAGCTCCTGCTCTTGTCATGGAGGCCCCGATGCTAGCATATTGATTCACTGCAGCGTCATACAAGCCATATAGGGTCAAATGTGAATTTGTTAAAAATAACTACAACAGATGAAATTAAACAACAACATGGAAAATCTTAAGCTCTAAGAATGAAAATAGCCAGTATCCGAGACGGGCTATTGAGCACCAGTGCATGCAAACACGTTAAGACGTTAAGATAAGAAGTGTGTGTACACAGGAGGGAATAACGATGTCTGAATGTGACACGTGTGTCATGGAATAAGACCATAAAGAGCAAAGAGGAAATATTTTTTTAAACATCTTTATTTAAACTTTTAAACTTAAAATGAAAGCAACAAATAACAGGAGACAGGACAGAAAAAAGAAAGAAAGATTGAAAGACTAAAAGAAAGAATTGATGGATGTAAAGAGGGAAAACCATGCCAATACAATAACCACCAGACTTTGCATCACATCTCAGCCTACTCAAGTTTTCTGTGCACAGATCAAAAATAAACTCTTTTTCTCTACCTTTAAAAGTAAAGTAAAAGTCCTGCATGGCTTTGCTCCTTGCCTGATGCTTGGAGTGTGAGCACCAGGATACTTTGCATAGAACCAAAAAGTCGTCGTCCAGACTTGATGTCCCATCACCATAATTAGTTCTTTCTTGTATACCGTATAGGCGAAGAAATCTCTTTAAGAGTGAATGAATGTGATCACAGCAGTGAAAAATCTGTCTCAACCGTTTCTATATTAGATGATATCTTGTATCTACAAATTTTATGATTGTCAGGTTGGGTAGAAAAGAGGATTTCACCCACTTCTGCTGATAAAATCCACTGCACGTCTAACACAAGCATACACACAGCTAACATAATTTACCCCCCATCCCAAAGCCACACAGTGGCACAGTAATACAAACCATCATATTACAGTTGTTATGTCCATAATGGCTCATTATTACTGTTAATAATATTATAATATTGCTTATTACAAAGCTAGAGAGATTTACAACAAATATAAAGCAGAAGTGGGGTGATCAAGGTCCTTAAAACCTTGCAGCATCCGCAAGCTGTCTTTTTTACCCTTCAACTGCAACTATACTATGGTGAGTCTGTACAGCAAATGCCAGAAAAGGATGTATATATCGGTGAATTTAAAGCCACTGAGGACTACTACTAATTAAAGAGTTATACAAGGGCACACACATCCACCGATCCTGGAGCACAATCCCCATGGCAACAAAACGGCTTGAAACAGAGCTACACAACACAGGCTCCTAAAGCACACTCTTCTATCAGTGCAAACACACACTCCTAGCTATTACAGTAAATAAAGGAGTTAAAGGGTTCATAGACCAAACTCACATAGTGGCATCAAACCATAAACATTGATTGGGTTGTACTATAACAACTGGTTTTAAGAGATTTTAAGAAAAATGTGCCTGAAAAAAAATAAGGCTTCATCTCAGTACAATGAATGGACATTTCTGAATAACTATACAGCAATTGAGCAGTGATACATCTATGCATCTTAGTCTCTATAAAGCACAAACTGTAGTGTCAGGACAATGTACTACTGGAAACTTTTCAGCGTGTCTTCTGTTGTTTGAATAACAGGGACACGTGTTCAGAGAATCATTTTTCTAAAAGCCACAAACACTGTAGTGAAGTGCTGTTTGAAATCTCAAACGTATCTACGTAATGGTTTGCCGGCATGATACCACTACATATGTGAGTTTCAAATTTGATTAGGCAACCTATTTATTAAAAGGCATCTTTAGTGGTGTGTTTTTATGTGTTACAGGTAGAGTGGACTTCAGAAACGCTGATAAACACATGATCAATAGTGATGAGATGTAAACAGGTATGTAAAAAGGGGATACTTTTGCAGAGACTAAACGACAGTAACAGTTCACATGAATTAGAAGGCAGTGTACAAATTCAAAAAAGGATGTGAGAGAATAAACGGGGAAGATAACTCTGATGATGAAATGACAGAATGACTTTTCCCAGTTCTCTCTTTTTAACTTAAAACAATAAAGCTCAGCTTTCTGTGTAATGTACTGTATCGGTGCCCAATGTTTTTGTTCTACACTTCTGCTTGTCAAATTGAAAATTCCATAAAAAATAAAGGTTTAACAAAGAAAAGAAAAGAAAAGAAAAGAAAAGAAAAGAAAAGAAAAGAAAAGAAAAGAAAAGAAAAGAAAAGCAGGATGTGGGAAAACATACAGTGAGATGTTGCATGAGACTGGCAGGAACAACTTACAAATCGTAGGCACATCTATTGTTTCATTACAAATGTTACAGGTGGAAATGTTTGGGCAACTCTACCGGAGAGTTTGATATGACTGGCATTGTGCATCACTTGATGTGCATATCCCATATCTTTCACCATTATCTGATTGAGAATTAATACATTGAAATTGTAGAGCTTGAAAATAACTGTCCATGACTCCGGAAAGCGTCCAGAGGTGGAGCGCTGATAGTGCTGCAACAATAAAGAACAGCTCAGGCTGTGCGGTGAACTAAACGCCTTCACAGAAATGACAGCCAGCCATCAAGCACTGTGCAGGCCACGGATGGCATGCAGTACCACATACTGGCCACTAAGTGGAGGTGCTGATATAACCGATCAAGCTGTTCTATGACCTCTAATTAAAGGGACTAACAGCTTCCTTTACGAGAAACATGATGACAAGATGCTCACACAGCAGGTTTCTCAAGGCAGTGTGTCATATTTTTAAGCAGTGGACTGTTGCTCTTCAATGGCAGTGTCTATCATTGTCATTATTTTTTTCTACCTGCCAGTTTCTCCCACTAGATGCCTACTTGTGTGCATGGCAGGCTTCCTGTCAGTCTAACTTGAGCTTAGCAAAATTCTTAAAAAGATTGTCCTTTGGCAGGATTGTCAGTAGAGAATTCACAATAATTACATTATTTTACAGTTAAGTGTTTTTCTTTGAGTCCTTCTTGAGCTTACCAAACTTCTGTCTTTGGCTTCTGTGGAGCAAAAAGCTGGAGGCAGGGACATTCTTTTTTGTGTGAATACAGATGCATTATTGCACCAGACACCAGAACAATACTGGTTTACGGCCATACTCACACATACATACAATACAATAACTCCACAGAGAAATCATGAGACAGGAGCCAGAATTCCTTTCTCTGTCTGTCTTTCGATCCATGTATGGATGCATATATCCAGAGTGGCCCTCCATCACCTTGCTGTTTTCTGTTTACCAGAAAGAGAAGCCCAAGAATTCCAAATTTTATGCAGACAGGTCTGATATGACCAGTTTTTCCATTTTCCCAATTTCTCCAGGAACTTGAAGCTCCTCAGATTCATAGTCATCATCAAATGACCTGGGAACACAACAGAGATAACCGATTAACACCTTAATTCTTAATAAAAATGATAAACTTTTAGTTAATAACGTGAATGAGTGTGAACGTGTCTACGCCTTACCCCTCGTGCAGCTGTTCATTTGCAGTCTCCTCTGCCACTAGTATCTCATACTCCTCTGAGGCATATTTATCCCAGTCAGATGGTTCTGGACCTTCACTATCAATGTCCTGGAGCACCACAAACACAATACATATTGGTGTTTTATAGCTTTAGATAAAATACACAAAACTAAAAAAAATAATAATAAGAAGAAGCGAAGAAGCTATATGGCACTAGAAAAAAATCCAGCCAGATTATACACTGTGGGGAGTCACAATTTCGAATCACTAATAACCTAACATGCATGCCTTCGAGTGGATCATCACAATATCAAGAAGATCCACAGTTATAGTTGAATACTCTAAATACATTTTGAAGATTTGCACCTTTTGCACAGCAAATGGGTCTCTCTGTTCATGGTCCAGGTACTTCTCCAGGTTGAAGAAAGTGTCAAAGAATATGTGAGCCATCCGGCAGCGTTTCAAGTCACTCAGAGTTATCTTACCTAAAGGAAATAAAACAAACACAAATGCAGGTGTAATGTCTCAAAAGCACAATGGGTTGTGTTTGGCCGTCTACTGATTAAAACGTAATTGTGAAATAAGAAAAAAAAAAGACTAAGGGCAAGAAAGTTTGAGCACTAACCTGGGTTCTCAGGTTTGACCAGGTCGAGCATCTGGCAGAGCAAATCCTGAAAGGGTAGAGGCTCGATGCCCATTCTTTCCATCCTCTCACACTGTTCTTCATAAAAATACTCCAACTCAAACATGGAAAGGACACCATCACCATCCACGTCCATGCAGCGGAACCAGTACTCTATACTGGAAATACAGGTAACAAATGTGTTACGCACAGACTCAGATTATTTGTTGCATACCTGCAGTGTACTTTCAACTTTTGAAATACCTGGTGGGATTTTTTTTGTCTTCCTCAGATATCAGAAACCAGACAAACTCAGCGTAGCTCATCCTGCCTTCTCTCTGCACAGCGTTACCCCTGGAAAGAAAAGAGACTGAACCATTTAGATGCTCTACAGTTATTACAGTAAAGTAATTGGCTACGTATGTTCGTTCACGTGCGGGTTTTTACTCACCGAGTAACAGCCCCTGAAAATAATCTCTCAATGATTCTGTTTGAGGATGCTGTTAAAATGGGAGAATAAAAAGAGGAAGTAAATACACAGAAACAAGATGACACTGTTTGTAAATCAGTGAAAGCACATTAAAGTCAAACACTGATTCAGACAATTAGATTTTTGGCTCAGTGCTCATATAAAGGATTAGAAAAACCCCAATTGAACTGCTATGGAGCTCTTTCAGCTGGGGGAAGTAAATCCTTAACTGAGATTTGTTTTCTTACCGTGGTTGTTGTATCTCCCCAGATCTTTGGGGTCAATGTACAGATCATGATCAGTGTCCAGCTCCCAAAACTTGCAGTAGATGACGTAAAAGTGTTCGTAGGAGAAGTAGTCAGTGATCTGATTGATGTCGTCCTCTTCTTCCAGCAGCGCCAGAGTTTGAAGGAAATTACTCCGGCGTAGCTCCATCATTGTGATACGACCTTTCCATGACCGGTTCACTACATAGTATATCCGCTGGATCACCTGTGATAACATTATAGTAGAATAGCGACAAAGACAATTCTATTAAATAATAGTTTTCATAAAATGCGCTAATAAAACGAAAGTAAAGCCTCATGATTAATGTAAAAACTTTTCATGATTAATCCTATAATTCAGTATCTTCCAAATAACAAGACCTCACTATATTTTTAAAGGAGGTGAGTTTATTAAATTATGAGAGACATCTTTCATAATTTCTGAAATTTTTAACATTACATTACCTTTTAACCAAAAAATGATTAATATAGCCTAACAGTGGAGTAGAAAATTATTAATTCTTGATAAGGCTTTTAATAGAATTATTAATAATCCTATTCAGTAATTACAATTGCCTTTGCTGTCTTCAATTAATCATAGAAACTTTTTTTTCCAATTTAATTTATGTATTTGACATCTGGTGGTTTTTGTATTGGTGATTCTAAAAAGTTAAAATCAAGGCAAGGTCTAAAACTGAAACTGTCAAACTAAAAAAAAAAAACATTTTCACGAGGTCTGTACAAGCCCTGTCATCCAGATGTATTAAAAATATTCCTCATCTAGCCAAGAGGAAGACCCACAACACTGGATTATCATCCATTTTCTGGTACATGGACCTCCATGGGTTACTAGCGTCTCATACAGTAGCACGTCAGTTGGTCTAAACTGAATAGGAAGTGTCATAAAATGGGAATGCAGGGGGTGTCTCTATGGAAAGGGATGGTAGGGAATGCATCAGTGTTTCCGTGAAGTCACCGTAGGCTGACGCATCGGTGCAGTGAAATCTCAGTACTTTTAAAAATCAAACCCTCAGCTTGCACAGTTGTCCCCGTCTACATTCAAAGACTCACATGCTCTACTGTTAATATTACACAGCTGAGGCACACAGAAGCTGTTTCGCTGACAACTTAAGAGGAGATTATGAATACTCTGCTCTATAGTGAGAGTAGGAAGCAGGTGGAAGAGAGTGTGGAGAGGTGGAGGTATGTTCTAGAGATAAGAGAAATGAAAGCCAGTAGAAGCAAGACAGAAGAGGGAGGCAGGTGGAACAGTGATCCTGCAAGAAGAGATCGTGAAGACAGATGAGTTCAAATACCACGGCTCAAATACCTAAGATTTTGGCTGAGAGTCACCAGAATGGATAGGACTATAATGCTAATCAGATTGAGTGGTTAGGAGACAAAATTAGACAGACAAGGCTGATATGGTCGGGACATGTACAGAGGAGGGTTAGTGGATATATTAGTCAAAGGATGTTGAAGATGGAGACAAAAACCACAGAAAAGATCAAGGTCATGCAGAGGGTTGACATAATGAAGGAGGATGCTAAGGCTAGTGGGAGGTGGAGGCAAATGTCCACTGTGGCAACCCCTATATGGGCTGCTCAGAGGCATAAGAATAAGGAAAAGGAGCAGGTTAAGGAAGAATATATGATTTGTTGGGTTTTTGTTGTATTTTATAACCTCATCAATCATTTTTAGACCAAATGGTAGTTATGTAAAAATATTATTTTATTTGGGGCATGTTTTAGCTTTTATTTGGCATGAAAGAGGAGGCTAGATAGTAAGGTGGGAAGAATAGTATTCACAGCAGAGTCTGGCACAGACGTGAATTCAGGCTGCTGCAGGAAGGACTTTAGCCTTCAGTATAAGGGTCATTATAACTCAATCAGGTGAACTATAATGGCACCCCTAGGACAGAATATTAAAGTGTCATTAAACAGAAAAGATCTTGGGAGAGTTGATTGCTGTTCACTGTTACAGTCATGTTTTAAATGTTTCTGTTGTTCACTGGTAATGTGCTTGTACTTGTGAAGTTTTCTCATCTTGAAGCCAGTTAATCTAGTTTCCATTACTTGCCTTTGGTCACGAGCTTTGGACATTTATTGAACAAACAAGGTCATTGATACATGTGGCCATAAAGAGCTTCCTCATTACTGTGGCGCTTAGTCTAGAACTGCTATTCCTTTTCAGTTAACAGAGCTTGTGAGATACGCTAAAACACAATCTTACAAAGAAATATATTTTTAAAAAACACAGCTGATCTCATTGGTTTTTGCCATTTACCGTTGTTATGTAGCGTGAATGGAATTCAGGTGCATCCTTTAGAAACGTGAGCCCAGGATGCGTATCTACAATGTCCTAATAAGGCAAACAGGAAAAAAATAGTATATAGAGTTGTCATAAAAATATAGTGTAGCACAGAAATAACAGAGTTGCTTATTTCATTTATATTGGGATGATATTTACCTGCAGTAGAGGAATAAAGTCTTCCTGCTCCAAGTAGTTACAGCCAGGTTTAGCCAGCAAGTAAACAAACTTTGAGGCATCGTCATGGCAACTGTGCAACAACCTGCAAGAAAGGAGAGGAGAGACGTATGATATCAAAGCCCAGTTGCATCTGTTTTATTCTATTTGTAAGGCTTTAAAGAACATGCGCGTGTCTTACTTCCTCCAAGTTGCAATGAACGAGTGAACAGACACAAAGCCCGTCCTCTCACCACCTGCTGCGTAGAACATGGGTGCTTTCCAGTAAAGTGGACACCCGCATGCCTGAATGGAAACACAACAACTGCCCGTATGACCTTACTCTGAACAACATGTTTGTTTCCTAGAGTTGCATTGCTTAGAAAGAGCACTGTTTTAACAAGGCCACTACGTGCAGTGATTTCTCAGGAAAAACAAAAGCCTTCTGGGAAATGTAAAGAAGTCTCAAGTCTCAATATGGATGTTGGCATTTCAACTGCCCTACTGGAATTAAATGTAGATGCTTGCCTTTGTCTTAATAAAGTTTGTTCTATTCTGAAAAACAGGTTAGGGGAAAGGTGTGATTTTACCTTTGCGACCTTGCCCATTTCATAAATATCAGCCTTCTCCTCCTCAAACTCGGTGAAGACCGTCTCAATGGTAGCAATTTCTGCATCGTGGTTGGCAGCCGGGCCCAGGGCAGGAAGCCCACGAGGGTAGTAGAACCTGGGAATGTTAACGGCAGGAGGAGGAGGGGTGACTATCACCGGAGCTGGAGGAGGGCTGGGTGAGCGTGGCGTGGGGGCTGGTGTGGCTGTGGTTGCAACTGGAGCGGGAGGAGGTGTTCCGGGTTTCTTTTCTGGTTTCGACTGGACCTGAAAAGAGAGAAGGGAGATCATGTGTGGGAAAGGACAAGCATGGATGGGTGTTAATTAGCTGTTTGTGGTCCTAACTTTAAACATCATATTTCAGCTTTTTTTGAGACAATGTTCCAATGACTGAAACGCCGCAGGTGGCTTACTGATTCAAACTACCTGCCTTAGTCTAGATGTAAAACGTATCTTGCTTCCCTAACTTTGTACGCATTTTAATGAAAAGCACAAATAAGAATGAAGAATTTAATGACTGTCATAGATAACTTTCCCCAGAGCTGTAGATAAGATACAACTTCACTGTAGTATGATAGAG
Source organism: Neolamprologus multifasciatus (assembly GCF_963576455.1). NCBI lineage: Eukaryota > Metazoa > Chordata > Actinopteri > Cichliformes > Cichlidae > Neolamprologus > Neolamprologus multifasciatus. Next base: position 11,077,130 of record NC_140457.1, on the reverse strand, counting down.
AACCTACGTAAAAGGTTGAACTGGAAACTCAAAGTGACTCATAAACAACACACAAGAGACTATTTTTCCTGCCATTCTGTTAGTCATAGATGAGTAAAAAGCGGTCACAAGTGCACTTTTATTTTAACCTTTGGCAAGAAAAGTTCCAGGTTGCAGAAGACACATCCATACAGTCAGTCCTCAGAAAAATCTCAGAAAAAAATGTATTACCAAATAACTTACATGGTCAAATTTACCCCAAGACCCCAATATTAGACTACATCCTAAATGTGATACGCAACCAATTTTCCAGCGCTACTTATTAAAATATGAAGACCAAAACTGGAGCTTAATCAACACTGCATCTTAAATCAAAAGTCATTGTGTTCCCATAGGGACTTCTTGGTCTCTTCTCTTGGGCCTTCATACACTGTGTATTGAGCAGGACAGCTGTAGCAGTCCTCTCCTTCACACCGTTCATTCTGTCACTCTATTCCTGCACCTCCTGGCCTATTAATACCCAGCTGGTATCTGCCTCAGAATAGTTTGTCTTCCCTGGCATGTCACTCTGTGTGTGTTAGAGCAACCAGATGCATCTAATGTATGTGTGTGTACACAGATAAACATTTGCATCTGCACATCTTTATGCGCTTATAATTATTATTTATTATTATTGCATGCACACTTGCACCCTGCCTGTCTTGCTTGTTGAACTGACTGACCTGTTGTTGCTGGAAAGACTTGATTCTTTTCTTGAACCGTGAGGGGAGGACAAAGTCACACCCCTTGGCCAGAAAGGCCAGCTCCCCCCTGAGGTCAGGGTCCCTCCGTAACGATGCCTCCTTGATCATCATGGTGGAGGCTGAGGCTCACAACACCCCACCAGACACGGACACTGATGTGGCTAACGACAGGGCGACTACAGATTCACCAGCTTGCCCAGCGAGTGATAAGAAAAGGGATGGACTATGATAGGTTTACCCAACAGCTCAGATATCCAGGAGCCAAAACTGGAAAACCACTTCAGGAAAGCAAAGAATATCCAGCACGTGTGGCATTTCATGCAAAGTGTCCCTTAGGAATTATTTGCACTCAAAATCGGTCTCCTTCAAACTTCACATTTATACTCATGCTCCCAACACTTTGTCCTGTGGGGCAGTAATCCAGCAGTGTTTCTATGTAAAAAGATGATCCTTAGACGTCCTGTGCTACAGTGCAGGACGGGAGGCAAAAACATGGTACCGGGCTGTTTTATGGCCCAATGCAATCCCAAATCGTAGCTTCTTTCTGGGGAAGAAACATTGTGGTGTCCCCCTGTCAGCTCTGAATGTATGTATTTAATGTAGCCTCACTGGTGCCTGCTGTTCCAAGCTGGGCTCTGACAAACTGCACTGAGAAACATGAGCCATGCCTGGCAATGCACACACATATAACAAACCGGCTGTCCTGAGCATTAGGGTGGTGGGAGGCGGGGAAGTGCAACCATGTCGCATATCTTGGCGTAGTGCTTTGCAGGATATGAGCCCTCCTCTGTTCCTGCCTCCTCCTGCCGACTAAAGTTAGCCAGTGGGAAGTTACAACTCAAAGTGACTGTGATTGAAATGATTTTACTGCAGACAGGAAGCTTAAGTTGGTGCTTCAGGGTGAGTGGGTTGGACAAGCAAGCTGAAATATTTTCAAAGCGGTAATTTGGGAGGCAGTGTTGAATCAGCGGGCGAGACACCTGTCGTTATATCCGTTGACAGAATTTCCACTGGGCTGCTCAAAGACTCAAAGCAGCATTCCCTTTTGAACATAATGAAAATCCACAAGTGTCACCCTGCTTTAGAGCCAGTCAGTGTGTTTTTTAAATAAAAAGAGTTTAAATTATTCATCCGGCCATTTGTCAGTAAAACAAAATCACAAATCCAAAGCAACTACTGACAATCTTCCATAATACAAGGTGATGTGGTTATCCTGCTAAGTTTCTCAAACAAAATCATCAGCTTACTGTCACATGAAAGAAAGAACAAACAGCAGCTCCTCTTAAGAACTGAGAGGATGAAAAAGGAACCGTTCGGCATTTTTACTCGACTTACAGATTCTCAGAATAGATGAATTATTAATATTAAAAAAACAGTAAATCCTTACATTTGAGAAGTAGTAAAAACAAGGAACCAAGATTTCAGTTATCAAATTTTATTAAAGTAATCACCTCTGCATCTAGTTTTCTGCAAAATCAACAATGCAGAAGTAGCAGTTGAATTTTTGGAAGTAATAGATTTACTGCTGTCTGTTTCTATGCTCTTTAATGTATGGACACCAACGGTTAGTAGCAATATCCAAATGTGAAATATCAAACCACATTACTGCTCCTGAATGGCAAATGAATAGATACATGGACAGTACTGACAAATTTCCACGGATGGTAATAGCTAATTAACAGTGAGAATAAAAAGAGCATAAACTGTCAGCAGTGTGTCCTCGAATGCTCCCTGAAAGGCTTCCCTTAAATTTACCAAGGTTGAGCTAAATCCCTTTCGATGCCAAGCAACACCAATCTCAAGCTGAACAGAGAGGGGATCCCTCAGGATGTACAGGGTGACCCATTTTAAATCTGTCCAGCTCAAATACCTAGAAGTCTAGGACAGTACACAAGATATCTGCACATACTGTACTTGATACATCATGACTGCCACTAACAACTTTATTTAATACACTGCGTTACTTTCATCTTGGTCCAATGGTTCGTTTTATAGCTTGAACTCCCCCCCCCCCCCCCCCCCGTTTTTCTACTACTGTATTTTTTCCATTTGTGACACTATTGTTTCTTCCAGTTTGAGCCATACTGCATACAGAAAGGTTCAGTGTGCATGAATGTGTGTGAGCAGCTTTCCAGAAAAATAAATGAGTCACCTTGTATTTTAGGGTAACTCCTCTCAGATCCCTGTGTGCCTTGCTGAATTCTTTGGAACAGCTGGGATCCATACTGAAGCCAGGGTTGCATACCGATCCCACACACAGATACAGATACTGTCACATGCACACATTGTCTAATGCTAGCTACCTATTACCTCCATGCTTCGGAGGGAAACATTATACAGCAAATATCACTCAACAAATGTGCACTAGAGTCTCACCAGCCTATTATCTCATGTGAAATCCCACCCTGCTTTTTGACCCCTTTTTTTTTCTAATTTCTTTCATCCTGGTCAATGAAAGGGAGTTCATTCTCTCCACTTCCTCTGCACAACCTCTTCAGCTGTAGCAATGAGCTTGTGATATCATAAATCTCTGTATAAAGAGTTACAGTACTCTTGTGAGAGTGTAATGGGAGCCAGAAAGGAATGCCACCAGGCAGCTGTGTGCTCTTTTCCTGTGACTGACAGTCAGTGTAACCCTGCCCTGTCAAAATTGCTCCGTTTGGTCCTAAAACCCTTGTTCTTAAATCTTAAATCTTAAATCTTAAATTTTCCTCCTTGAATCTCGAATGTTCTGTGATGATTAGCCTGCTACTAAAGATAAAAAAATAACAGAAAAAATGAATAAAAACAACCAATTTACTAAGCTATACAAACGGTAAAACTCCAGAGACGGTCCATGACAGTATGTATGAAGTTAGTGAGCTCAGGTGACATGAAAACACCCACTGGGACAAACTGTTCCTACAAGAAGGGACACATGAGGCCAACAGAAATGCAACGTCAAGGCAGAATTTTGACTAGTTAATTACTCAACTTAAATTAAATAATTAAATAGCGAAGAATAATCAGCTTAAATATGAAAATCTATATGAAATGGATCTGATAACTGAGCATAGACAAGACAATGTGCTTGTGTAGTTTCTCTGCGGTCTATCAAGCATGTCAACATCTTTTAATTTAGTTGTTTTAATTAAAAAAGGAACAACTAAATTGTATTCATTACACCACAATGTTCTAAACAAATAGCTGGTGAACTTAATTGAGTATTAAGGAGCTAAACAAACAAATGTTTCCCTCACGTTGGACCAAAACATCTGATACCGATTCATTATCAGATGTATCTTTCTGACACTGACTCAATATCAGATGAATACAATAACAGAGAATGTATCCACCTGGTCCTGACTCAAACAGTGGGACCAGTTAGATCAGACAGGCTGCTCTGACAACAGGATGATCTATTGGGAAAGACTATTTGGTCATCTTATCAAGTATGTTGCACATCAGCAATCTACTCATAGCCCCTTACATGTCACTTTGAATATGTTCTAAGCTGTAAAAAAAAGGATTTGTTGTTGTTGAGCATCCTGCTTCCTTCCTGAATATATTTGGTTTGAACCTACTTTTTCTTACACAGACAGGAGACAAGAAGCATAACAGTGAAGAGAAACTCTGGCAGCTGATGGAAGTTTAACAGGAACAAAAGGCAACGTAACAGGTGTGTGTGTGTGTTATGTCTGCAAGCTTTTCTCTGCCCACCCCTCAGATCTAATCCAGCCACACAGCCACAGAAACAGGTGAGTCAGCAGCCTTCACAGCACTGATCAAATAAATGCACGATGGGAAGCACAGTAGGTCAGCTGTCGAACAACAACTGCCGCCTTCATCCGACTGTTGGCACACTTGACACGCACACGTGTGCTCCTGCAGTCTTTACTAGTGCATTGATACATGTCTCTAATTTGTCGGGGCATATTACACATGTGGCTGTGTGCGGGTGTGGACGTGCGCCTTGATGTGTTCACTTAACAGGAACCAAGTCTTTCAGAGCAGCTTAATAGTGTGAACATGACAACTTCCTAAACACACACACGCACCTGCTCTATGAAACTGCCTGTCCGCTGTGTAAAATTATCTGTGTAAATATAGCCACTGATTTCACGTTTATTTCTGCTTCAGGCACCAGGCAGACTTAAAACACACACACACACACACACACACACACACACGACAACAAACATTGAGAAAGACATGTTTGTCAAGTCAAAATTAAATTTGCTTGTAAAGCTATAGCCAACAATTTACTGTTTAACTGGACTGCTTAGATATTCTAATATGGAAATGTTCTGACACAATTTACTACTATCATAATAATAATAATGTGATAATGACCTTATAGTTCTTTATACAGTATTTAAAAAAAGGCTTAAATTACTGAAATATCCATGCACACTTTTAAGTACATAGGAGAATTACTGCAATTATTTTATCATTGGCAAGTGTGCACAGTTATGCATGCCAGTCTCATAATTTTATGTAATGTTATTTCTAATTCTTGCAATGAAACCAACTAGGACAAATAAAGTTTCAACTTGAACCCGATACACATGGAACAGGCTACTATCGCCTCTCCATCCATCTGATTATACACACAAACTCACTTTAGACCAGGCCTGCCAAATGCCATCTCCATGGTGATAACCCTTTCCCTGGATCGAGTGTAGGGAGGAATGCTCCCAGGGTTCCCGTGCCAACAGTGGAAAGCAGAGTTCACATCGCTGCTCTATTCTTTACACCCATTCTCTCTTCCTCTCAAGAAGAACACACACGCATGCATACAAACACACTGATACGTACGCGCCCACACACACAGTTACCTTGGGAACCTCCTCTCTAAACTTGGAAGAATGAACCGAGTTAAATTCCTGCTTCTGTGATAGACAAAGTTAATCAGTGCTGGCTACGGTCTAACTCACATCCGAATCACAGGAAGGCAACATGGGAGCAGTTAAAAACACAGCTGCTCTAATTGTCTGACTGGAATCAGACACTGACCTATAATATTACACAGCTAAAAGTCCAGTTATTCTTTTGTCAACAAAAAAAATAATAAATCCTAATACGTACATAACAGCGACTTGTATTTATAAGATTTGGATATGTCTGAGATTACCTATAAACTAAATAGAGCCCTATATTTTCTATTCTGAGTGTCTACAAATCTTCATAAACAGAAATTAAAGAAGATACAAAGAGATAATTTTCCACGTGTTAGATCTGTGATGCTCATATGCACTTTCCTGCTAAATGGTTACATGGCATGGAAATGTAAAACATTAGCATGCAATTTTAACTCAATATAAACTGCCCGAGTGGTCACAGAAGGGGACTCCTAATGTTACGAAAATATTTATAGAAGTTTAGTGTCAACTTTTTTACTTATTTCTGGGAAACTTGGCAGACAAGCTACATCTGAAAAATTACACAGTGAACCATTTCCCTTATCTGGGAAAACCGCCTGTCAGCAACTAATGCTTAATAACAACAAACTCCAGTCCTTCACTGGCATTTATTTTTATACATATGGCTAACAGGGCAGGTTTTGCATTACATTTCCCATGGCTATCTTAGGATTTAGAGCAAGTGAGCTAATCCTACATCAGCAATAGTTTTGGTCCTCAGCATGGAGCTACAGTGAGGGAGCTGTCACTAGAGTGCAGCAAGAGACCTCAAACCACCAATACCAGAGAAGATCAGTCCTGCTTCCTCTATTTTTTCCAGAACAGAATAGAAAACATAAAAGGTAGACCGGAAGGTTGCAAGGCATAATTATTTAAATATATAATCTTTTGGAATATTAAAAACAAAACTCTGTACATGACACTCAGATAGCACTATAGCATGCACACAACGGATATAATCCTAAATTGCAGCTCATTTAAAAACCAACAAAGAAACATTAGCGAAAAGGAAACTGCTTTCTTCTAACATGCAACATAAGAAAATATATATCAGTCTGTGTCGACATAATATCAGACAAAAGGTAACATTTCTCTCATACCAAGTACATTGCACCACTGTCCTTCCAACTGTATAACTGTGAAAATGTCGCAATCAGTGGAGATTATGTTTAAACACGGAACAGTTTTCTCTAAAAAAGAAGCAATATTGCAACAAAAATAGTTAAGTGAAAAGTTTCATTGGTAAATTAATTTTCTAGTTTTATATATCAGTTAGTTCACAGATCCTCCTGTAGATGATGCTATAGGCCTTATTAATTTCAACAAACCAGGGTGAAATCAGACTGTAAGCTTACAAAGTACTTTATGGTATGGTTGGGCCTTACAGTCACTAGGGGGTAGCAGCTGTCTAACGGTTATCACTTGTGAGCAGTTTGTCACTTAAATTAGACTGTGACCATGCACCTGACAGAAGATGCTTGTTTCTGCTGCCATTGACCTTCTCGGCTCTGCTCCAAAATGTGTGAAATGACCCGATGGAGTTAGAGGTCAGGATGAAGAAAAAGGAGTCCAATAACTCAGTTATACTACACATCTCTGGGTTGCATTCCACTCTTTCTGAATTCCTTCTGTGCCTCCTGACTTAACAAGCACACATACATTTTCAGTGAAGACATCCAAACATGTTTGTCTTGGGCAAGTGGTGAGAGTATTTTAGCGCTGAGGGAGTTTTCTGGAGAAATCCCACAGGACATTCTGGGTGGAATTGGGTGAAGGGTGAGTTCAAAGGAAAATGAGGGAGGGGAAGAGTGGGGGGCTAAATAGGTAGACTGGAAGTAGATGGGTGGGGGTAGGTGACACCCAAGCTCCCAGCGAGTCATGGTGTTCTGGAACACTGGCAAACTCTTTCACGTGGAAAGAAACACACACTCACACACACACACACAGTCGGTCACACCCACATCAACACAGTCACATAAACCTAAATCTCCCCTTGGTGCCATGATTCTAAGAGGGAGTCCCCATTAGCCAATCGCACTGCAGAACTGATATTCTGGGGTAGGGGAATCCCACCGCCTACCTAATGCTTATAAACATGTTGTGCTGGTTTTCATGGTGACCCGGCAGGAGGCCCAAAAACTTGCACACCGGTGACTCTTGCTGAGATTAAAACTTTTCAGATGAATAAGTACAGTTCCTTATAAAAGTCAGGCGTGTGGATTGGTGCGTATGTGTGCAAATGCACACGCACACTGCCGCTGAGGACATCACACTGACAAAAGCACTTGGATCACAGCCAACCTTGCACTAGGGAGTGGTGAATTATGATGTCAGATGTTTAAAAGTGCTCTCTGTGCAAGTGTGTGTATGCCTGTGCATATGTGTGCACTAAAAAAAAGGATCATCCAGCCAAATGAGCTCCACCAAGTTGATAGTATGAACATGATCTGTTAAACTGTAAGAAAAAAAAAAAAAGGCTGACTGTTGAATATTCCATTGTCTATGCTAACCTTGGTGGTATGAAGTGTATTGGGAAAACTCTTCCTACACATAGCAACCTATTATCCCGTCTTTCAAGAGCACTGTATGTGTGCTTAAATGAAAGCATTCAACTGTGTGCTTGTGCACCTTGGCCAAGGTCCCCGCTGTGACCTTATTTCCTGTGGAAGGAGCTGAGGAATGATGTCACTCTCTGCTGACCCAGAGTCAACAACTGGGAGCTGCAGATCCCCCCCTCCCCCCACTTTAGATGCACTTTGCATTTCTCCTTCCCTAAGCCAACTGCTCAAGAAACCAAAAAATAATTTACTTTATATCTCCATGCTTCTTCTTATCGTTCCTTCCATACTCTTTCAAAACTGTCTGAACCAAAAGAAGTTGCCGAATTCTGTTTTAAAAGGTCAACAGTGCACTTTCCTCTTCTGGCTAAAAAGTCAGATAGGAACACTCAGCCATCTCTTTATAATAAGCTGACATATGGTGAATCACCCTTGAGCGGTATTCTGATGAATACTTTCACAAAGGCTCTGAATAGCAGGCAATATTGCATTTTTACTTTCCATCTGCATACACCGAGCTGAGTACTCATAACACCAGTCTAATCACAAGCCTATTTTAAGTATGTTAACTGTGCTGTCAGCGAATGAGTTTATATACAACCCCCAATTCCAAAAACACATTTTACATTCCTCTCCGTGAATCGCTACCTTATCGTGGTGGAGGGGTTTGTGTGTCCCAGGGATCCCAGGGGCTATGTTGTCTGGGGGCTTTTGCCCCCTGGTAGGGTCTCCCATGGCAAATTAGTCCTGGGTGAGGGACCAGACAAAGAGCGATTCAGAAGACCCTTATGAAGAAAACATCGAGGGAACAGTTTACCCTGCCCGGGATAGGGTTACCGGGGCCCCGCCCTGGAGCCAGGCCTGGAGAGGGTGCCTGAGGGCGAGCGTCTGGTGGCCGGGCCTTAGTCCATGGGGCCCGGCCGGGCACAGCCCGTAAAGGGGACATGGGCCCATCCTCCCGCAGGCCCACCACCCGCAGGAGGCGCCATAGGGGTCGGGTGCATTGTGTGCCGGGTGGCGGCCAGGAGCGGAGGCCTTGGCGGACTGATCCCTGGCTGCCAAGACTGGCAATTGGGACATGGAATGTCAGCTCTCTGGTGGGGAAGGAGCCTGAGGTTGAGAGGTACTGGCTAGATATAGTCGGGCTCACCTCTACGCATGGCTTGGGCTCTGGAACCAGTCTCCTGGAGAGGGGCTGGAGTTGCCCCTGGTGAGAGGCGCCGGGCTGGGGTGGGTATTCTAATATCCCCTCGGCTTGCTGCCGGTACATTGGGGAGTCCGAGTGGACCATGTTCAGCGTCTCCATTGCCAAAGCTGCTGCATTGAGCTGTGGCCGCAAGGTGGTTGGTGCCTGCCGTGGTGGTAATCACCGAGCCAAATGGTGGACACCAGAGGTGAGGGGAGCCACCAGGCTGAAGAAGGAGTCCTATCGGGCTTGGTTAGCCTGTGGGACTCTGGAGTCAGCCGACAGGTATCGACAGGCCAAGCGGAATGCGGCTCGGGCAGTGGCTGAAGCAAAAACTCGGGTGTGGGAGGAGTTCAGAGAGGCCATGGAAAAAGACTTTCGGACTGCCTCGAAGAGATTCTGGCAAACCGTCAGGCGTCTCAGGAGGGGAAAGCGGTGCTCTACCTGCACTGTGTATAGTGCTGGCGGAGCGCTGCTGACTTCCATCCATCCATCCATTTGCTTCCGCTTATCCTTTTCAGGGTCGCGGGGGGCGCTGGAGCCTATCCCAGCTGTCATAGGGCGAGAGGCAAGCTGCATGTCTTTGGACGGTGGGAGGAAGCCGGAGTACCTGGAGAGAACCCACGCAAACACGGGGAGAACATGCAAACTCCACATAGAAAGACCCCGGCCTGATGGTGGAATTGAATTCAGGACCTTCTTGCTGTGCGGCAACAGGGCTAACCACCTTGCTGCCCCCGCTGCTGACTTCGACTGAGAAAATTGTCAGGCGGTGGAAGGAATACTTCGAGGACCTCCTTAATCCCACTGACACATCTTCCGAGGAGGAAGCAGAGTCTGGGGATGAGGGGAATGACCCGCCAATTTCCGGAGGCAAGGTCACTGAGGCAGTTAAACAACTCCTTAGTGGCAGAGCACCTGGTGTTGATGAGGTCCGCCCTGAGTTCCTGAAGGCTCTGGACGTTGTAGGGCTGTCCTGGTTGACACGCCTCTACAATGTTGCGTGGAGATCAGGGGCAGTACCCCTGGACTGGCAGACCGGGGTGGTGGTCCCCATCTTTAGGAAGGGGGACCGGAGGGTGTGTTCCAACTACAGGGGGATCACACTCCTCAGCCTCCCTGGGAAACTCTATGCCAGGGTGCTGGAAAGGAGAGTTCGTCTGCTAGTCGAACCTCGGATACAGGAGGAACAATGCGGTTTTCGTCCTGGTCGCGGAACACTGGACCAGCTCTTTATCCTCTCAAGGATACATGAGGGTGCATGGGAGTTTGCCCAACCAGTCTACATGTGTTTTGTGGACTTGGAGAAGGCATTCGACTGTGTCCCTCGGGGTGTCCTGTGGGAGGTGCTGCGGGAGTATGGGGTGTCTGGCCACGAGCTGTGGGTAGTGACCGAAAGAACGAGATCGCGGATGCAAACGGCGAAAATGAGCTTCCTCCGAAGGGTGGCTGGCCTCTCCCTTAGAGATAGGGTGAGAAGTTCGGCCATCCGGGAGGGGCTCAGAGTAGAGCCGCTGCTCCTCCACATCGAAAGGAGCCAACTGAGGTGGTTCGGGCATCTGACAAGGATGCCTCCTGGGCGCCTCCTGGGGTTGGTGTTCCGGGCATGTCCAACCGGGAGGAGGCCCCGGGGCAGACCCAGGACACGCTGGAGAGATTATATCTCTCGGCTGGCCTGGGAACGCCTTGGTGTTCCCCCGGATAAGCTGGAGGAGGTGTCTGGGGAGAGGGAGGTCGGGGCTTCTCTGCTTAGGCTGTTGCCCCCGCGACCCGGCCCGGATAAAGCGGATGAAGATGGATGGATGGATGGACATTTTACATTTTATGTATAATGTAAATTAAAACGGAATGCAAGGATTCACAAGTGTCATAAAGCCATATTTTATCCACAATAGAATCAAATGTTTAAAGACACATTTTACTGTTCCATTAAAAATGTTAGCTCATTTTGACAGGAGTGAGGCAATTCAAAAAGTTGGGATGGAGGCAACTATTGTCTGGAAATGTAAGAGATACTAAAAAGAAACAGCTGGAGGAACATTGTGCGACTATTAGCTTAATTGGCAACAGATTAGTAACATGACTGGGTATGAAACGAGCATCTTAGAGAGTTAAGCCGAAATTCACAAATCTGAAAAATCTGCATTTATAAATTGTGAAACTGATTCATTCAGATAAGACGTTTTACAATTCAAGTCATAAAGAACGTCAGTAAATGGTAAGTGAAAATCCCGAAGAATATAGATTATAAATGAAACCATGCAAAACATTGCAAATATTAAGGGAAAATGACTAAATTCGACAAAGTATGGGAAGAGGTGTGTACAATCTGACATAGAGAAAGTAATAGTCTACTATGGAAAGAATTTGACTTTAAACTAAAAATGTGGTATTTAAATACACCTCTCATAATCTCGTCATATGTGAAAGAAATTAATGTGGAACCGTGTTGGAGAAAATGTGGGAAAACCAGACCACTCACACATCTTTTGAGACTGTCCAGTAATCAAAGGACTCTCAAAAAGGGTCAAGAAGAAACCGATCAAATCTTACCCCATTAGACCCACTGATTTTTCTTTTGGGAACTATACATAGGGAGACAGATAGCTCAGACCAAAGGTGCATTAAAAAAATTAAAAAACTGTGAAGAATGATTCTGTCATGGAAATTACTGCATGGGCTCAGGAACACTTCCAGAATTCACTGTCTGTGAACACAGTTCACTGTGCCATAAGGAAATCCAGGTTAAAGCTCCATTAGCAAAGAAATGTCCCGTCTTTTCCTCCAAAGTATATTTAAAATGAACTGAGGAAAAGTGGAAAACTGTTCTGTGGTCAGACTAATCGATTTTTAATATTCCTTTTGGATCCAGCATCCTCCATACTCAGGAAAGGGACCACCCAGCTTGTTATCAGTGCCTAGTTCAAAAGCCTGCATCGGTGATGATATGAGGATGTATTAATGGCTATGGAAATGGCAGCACGCCAATCCTGAAATACTGGAATTCCATCCAGATGATGCCTTTCTCGGGGAAGGCCTTGCAAATTTCAGCAAGACAATGCTAAACCACATAATGCACTATTACAGCAATAAGGCTTTGCGGTAGAAGGGTCCAGGTGCTGTCCAGACCATGTTGAAAAATTCTGCACATCATGAAATATAAAATAGGACAAAGAAGATCTAGGACTGTTGAGCAGCCAAAATCCTATAGCAGAGTGGGACAATGGGACAATATTCCTATTTAAAAAGTCTAGCAGCTGATCTCAGTTCCCAGAAGTCTGAACTGAACGGGGAAGCTACACAGTGGTAAATGGCTCTGTCCCAACTCTTTTGAGACATATTGTTGCCATCAAATTTAAAATGAGCTAAAGACCAATGTTAATCTTGCCCTGTGACACATCTGCAGAAGTAAAACTACTTAAACCAGCAGTGTGTTAATTAAACTATCAGAGTGGCAGCTATAGATCCAGTCAGTGTCTGCAAGCAATTCCACCATTAACTGTATTGAAGCAATGCCACTAGAACAAAAGTTAGGATACATTTACCCACCAGTGAATGTTGTCTCATTTTAAAATACATCTTACTATGTTACCCAAAATGTGGTTCCATACTGTAGGGGTTTACTTATATGCCTAACAAGCGAAAGACCTCTGGTTTAAATATGGGAGGAGAAACAAAGGGCCTCCAGTGTAAAAATCTGCCAAATCAAACGTTCACTGTGGCCAGTGTTGGGACTAACGCGTTATTAAGTAACGCGTTACAGTAACTACATTATTATTGTGGTAATGAGCACGGTAACTAGTTATTATGCCAAAATCAGGAACGCGTTAGTCGTTACTGGGATTTAGATAGGGTCGTTACTCGTTACTTCGTGTGGTGGCTATCGCGGAGCTTCCACAGATTCTGTAACATTAGCAAGTGGTGGAGGCAGCAGGTGGATGAGGGAAAGGGGACGCAGAAGGAAAAGAGACCCGAGGCGGCCACCGGTCCAAGTGTGAACTGAACTTCAGGTAAGAAGTTATGACCTGCAGGCTATCCGAGTCAGATATAAACCAAGTTTAGGTGGAGTTTATTTTCGTTATTCTGACTTTTTCCGTACTGCGTACTAGCTAGCATGACGGAGTTTCTATACAGCTGGGTGGGTGCTATGAAGTTAATGATGTTGAACTTTATTTTGTTCATAAGTTATTAGAGTTGCCAACTGTCCCGTCTGGTATTCAGATAAAATATTACGCGTTTCTTATTGAGGTGAAAAAGAATAGTTTGTCCCGTAATTCAGCTACAATGAAAAAGACACAAAGCTGGAGTTATTCTGTGTCTTTGCTGCACAGCTGCCTCTTCTTCTTTCATTCTCCCCCCTCTCTCTCCTGTTTCTACTTCAATCATGAAAACTGATCAATGATCAGCTGATCGGCTCTCTTGTTTGTTTATCGCCCACTTTGCGCCAGAAAGAGGAAACCAGCCAATGTCACGTTAAACAACAGCAGCACGTTTAAGCTTGATCAGCAGTTGTTAGAATTTATTTAATATTAATTTCTAGTATCAGCTGATGTTTGCTGGAGCCACAGCTGCAAAAAAGCTGCTGGTCATGATGTCGGTTTGGTTATCTGGTGAGAGGGAAACATGAAGATGAAACCAGGAGATGTCCTTACTGAATCATCAGAGCTGAACAGGTGATGGAGAAACAGGTTTACCTTTTAGGTGACATGAATGAGTTGAAGGGAAGTTATGAACTGTTTCTGAGAGACAGATAACCCCAGGATCCTTTTTTAGGTAGCTGACAGCTGGTAACTGTGCAGGTGTGGATCTGGCAAAGTTTTGCCAGGGGGGCCAAGTAGGGCATTAACAGGGAAAGGTGGGCACAAAGAAATACTTTTCTTTCTTATTCTCATTTAAAATGTCTAGCTTTTAAAAAATAATTATCTGAATCTTACAACAAACGATTGATAGATTGATGCATATATACCATCAAGACAGTGTACATCACTGTCACAACAGCGTTTGTTTTCATTCAAAGGCTTTATGATTTTTCCTATAATGGTGGGCCGGTCTCTAGTCAAAACGCCCGGGCCGATTTTTTGTCCCTGTCCAGCCCTGTATGCAGCTCATCTGCAGTCTGGTGTTACCTACATCTTCCTATTTAGAAGGCAGAATTTCCGAGTTCTGAGTACAATCAAAGCACCACGACTGCAGTTTTTGTGTTGGATGTAAAAGGCGCACATGACGCTGTGACGTAGGCTAGAATCATGGCAGCGGTCAATGATGGTCCAGGCGTGGGATTTCTCTCGTGGAAATATGCACATTATCTTTTCCTTTCTATTGGTAGGTGGCACAGTGCACTTGTGGCAAGTAAGCAAGCTAGAAGACTGGCAAAGTTATGGAAGCAACACATTAATAAGAGAATTCTGAGTAAAACCAAAGTTACTTTCCCTAGTAACTAGTTACTTTGAAAGTAATGAGTAACTTGAAGTAACTGAGTTACTTTTGATAGAAGTAACTAGTAATGTAACTAAGTTACTATTTTAAAGTAACTTACCCAACACTGACTGTGGCCAACCCATTGTGAACAAGGGAGGAGCCGAAAGCAGCTTTTATTATATTACCCAAAACAGAGAGACAGGAATAGAAAGAAAGCCCATTCAAAGCTCATTGCCCTTAAAGTTAATTGACTCTCACCATCACATCTCCCCACTATGTGTTACGGCTTTGCCTCTGATTTATATCAGTCAGCTTTCCTGTCATGATGGAGATTAATGGGTGTGTTCTGACAGGTGCAGAAAGCCCTGTATTAGTCTGTCAGCAGCAGAATCAACAATAAACATGCGTAAAGCAAAGATGAAGATACTACTGCCTGGGGCCTGCGTCACCATAGAGGGCTTAGCAGAACTTCCCAGTGAAGCTATGGCAGTGCCAAGCGAAACAAAGCTACAAATGTTCAACGTGGAGTGTGTGGTTCAGTGCAGTTGTGCGAGGGCATTTTCTCACTTGTGCATGAGGGGGCTTGTCTTGTTTACAGTTTGATTGGCAGTTTAATGCATTGCAGGGCGGGGTTGGCGCTGAGGAACATTAACATAATTCCCAGAGTGCCAGAATCGGTATTGGGTGTCGAAGAGCTATTCCAAACTCAGCTGTGACCCACAGTAGCACCGGGTCATCTTACCCATGGGCCAACAAACAGCCAGCCAGACAGATGCACACACGCACAGTTGATCAGACTCCGATATTCATCACGTTTAACTCATACAAATTTAATGCATGCATGAACACACATGTAAATGCACACATGTATGAACATCTGGACATGTAATAAAGCCTAGGGGTGCATAACACATGCTCACATGCTTACACACACACACACACACACACACACACACACACACACAAACATGCACACACATGCACGTATGCCGGTCCATTTACACTGTGGCGACAGTGAGTCTGTTAGCGGGATGCCATAGTACAGAGGGGTGGACAGATTTAGGTCTCCCTCACACCTAGCTGTGCCAGGGGTGGAGGGGGTTGTAGGGTAATGATACCATTAACACTTGCTGTGCCAACAACCCAAACCTCACCCCGCTTCCTCCAGTGCTCCAATGAGCACCTCCCATTGGGTTTCTCTGCTCTCCACGCAGCAACAACAGTTATTCACCTCTCCCAAAATAAAACAACAGCCAATCACAGGGTTGGAAGACAAGAAGTGATCAGTACGGACATAATCCTTGACCGCAGGTGAAAGAAGGACACTGAGAAGAGAAACAAAAGTAGACCTATAAGCCAGAAAAATTAAAAACGGAGAGAGTTTAACTGCAAGAAATGTGGGAGCAGATAAGCAGAAAAGACAAAAACAGTAGAGGAAAGAGAAAAAAGGGATGGATAGGGACACAGAAGATGGAGGAGGAAGGAGATTGTGTAATGATGTGTTCGGGTGCTGGCTGTTCCGTTCTTACTGTGGCAGCTACCATGGTAACCTCATAAATAGGTGCCCTACATATCAGCAGGGCATAAGGTTACACAGCTCAGTAAATAAACACACATAAACAGCAGAGGAAGTGTGATGAGGAGAAGGGTGGTTGGAGCGAGAGAGGAAAAATAAATTGGTAAGAGAAAAATGTCAAATATAGAGGGGAATAAATGACAACAATAATGATTTGATTCCTCTGTGTTGATGATAATGTGTGTTTGTCTGGCATGCATAATTACCTAAATCTACAATTTGCAGTAGAACATCCACATTAGGGACTGGCTGAGGTAACACTGCCTTTTTATCATCATTAACTCAAGCTTACGCGCAGACACAGACAAAAAAATAATCAAGTTCTAGTTCCCTTCTCTTTTCCTCTGTAGCACAACTGCAATTTACCGTTACATTTTCCACAGTAAGAAAAACAAAGTCTACACACATGCATACGCCTGCACACACATACAATTACAGAACAAAACACAAGTGCAAAACCAGGAAAAGCCAACAAAGAGCCACTCCACAACAATGAGCTATTCTGTTCCGTGATCCAAAGCCTCAACTTTTTTGATTCAAGCCAAGATTGAGTAACTGTAACAGCATGTTAATTAGACCTAATTAATACTACCAATTACAGCAGCATCAGTCCGGTTGTGCCACAGCAATGAAATCCTCAGTTTATTTTCAGTCTAATGCTAATCAGCCTGTGTGGTCCCTCTATGTCTATCCCTCAGTCAGGCGCCCTCATACTGCACCTAAATGGATCAACAGTAACATTTAAAAGCACAGATGGCTCCTTTTTATATACATCAATGAACATAAATTAACCCAGAGTTGCACTGCATGTAGCAATCTTTCTAACATGATAAATTCCCGATCAGTGGACTGCAACTGTAATGGCACCGTCTTGGAATAAGTACTTCATATTACTCAAGCCCTTGAAACACCCATTTCTTTATTTCCTAGCAGCAGCTTGAAATGCAATGAAAAAAAAAAAATCACACAGCACCAATAAACTATTTTCTGAAATGTTCATGTCTTTGATTGTCTGTTAGATTATACATTTGTGAGTGTGACTTTGGAACACTTACTTTAATGACCTCTGGAGTCTGCTGGATAAGAAGGGTTGAGCCAGCATCTCTCAAAGCAGTATGTTCACCAACAACAACGGTAGCACTTGCTGTGGTTGGCGTAGCAACAGGAGCTGGAGCTTCAGGTGCGGCCACAGGTATGGTTTCATCGGAAAGCGTAGAGGAATGCAAGTTTGCAGGTGCAGAAGATATCAGGGCAGAGACTGGTTTTGAGTCATCTTCATCTGTAGACGCTTCTGGAATTTTATCCACAGACTCGACTGGAGGGTCAGGTGTAGGTGTAGGCAAAGGTTGGGGAGCACTTTCAGGTGTAGATTTAGGTGCTTGTTCAGCTGAAGCACTGCTTTCAGATTCAGATACTGTAGGTGTTGGGGCAGGTGAAACTTCAGGTGTATTTGCCAAGGTGTGTTTTATCAGTGTATCTGAGATTGCATCTGTATGTACAGTTGGAGCGGAGGGAGCAGCTGGTGGGTTTGTGCTCTCCAGAGGTGTATCAGCCCTGCCAGCGGTGGCCAGTGTATCCTGCAGGAGCCTCATCACCTCCCGCTCCTTTCCACTGTTCCTCTCAGCACTCCCTGTGCTCCCTGCTCCGGAATCCACCAGTTCTTGGGCAAAACTCTCAATGCTCTCAAGGATTCTCAGCAACAATGCCCCATCCTCCTCTCCTGCCACATTTTCACTCCTCTCTTCTTTAGGAGGAGTGAAACTCTGGGGAGTTCTGGAGCTAATGCCGTTCATGGTTAAGTGGCTGTCTGGCTTTGAGACTTGGAACTGAGCCATTTTGGGTTGAGTGAAGGACTCACTGGAGGTGATCCCCTGGCTCCCATCTCTCTTCCTGGTTTTGGCAGGAAGTGGAGGCTCTGTCTTTCTGGGATGAGTCATACTTTGAGAGAGATTCTCCAAGTCCATGAGCAGCTTGTCAATGTCATCATTCCTGTGTGCAGCAGCTTTGGGTGCAGAGACTGTTAGTGACGCAGAGGAAGGCCAATTTGAGCCATAGCCAGAGCTGACTGGCAAAGTATTTGAAGAGTTATAGAGCGTGTGTGTTTGGGACAGGTGCATGTGTTGCCCCATCATAGTCCCACTTTTGCTCTGGCTGCTGTTCATCCCTCTAGATGGAGTGTGTGTCTGCTGTGAGATTTGTTCTGGTGTCTTTCCCATATCTGCTTCCTCCTCCTCAATATAAAGAGCCTCCATGGGAGATGCTGGGGGAGTGTGTGTATAAGCTGGGGTCGGGGAGTTACGAAGAGGGGAGGAGGAGTGTGTTGGAGAGGAGCTGGATGAAGAGGATGTAATGGTTGGAGGAGAGAGAGTATGTTGTGTATAAGAAGAAGTATGTGGATGTTGGATAACTCCATTAGTAAGTGGGGTAGCTCTAAGCTGGGCTGAGCTCTGAACTGGTTTGGTATGGATGGAATCTGATTTTAGAGATAAAGAAGTAGATGAGACAGAGGATGGAGCAGAAACAGAATGTGGAACAGTCTTTGGGATTGGAGGAGAGAGCACCACATCTTCATAGCGAGGAGGTTGTTCATTGCCAAATATCGGCGAATAAGGTCCCTGCTGGATGGAGTGAAGAGTGTTAACCAGTTCAGCCAAATCACTGTGCCCGCTTCCAGGTGTACCCTGTCCACTGCCTCCCAAACCTCCGATTCCTTCCAGCTCCAGAGGCAATCTCTTAAGATAGGAACTGAGACGAGTCATCACAGCCCGATACACACTGTCAGGGCTTGCTTCCCCATCCTCTGGGCCTCCACCAGCTTTGCGTTTGATGCACTGTTTGATTATGTCAGTGCATTTCTTAAGGTCTTCAGAACATTTAAGCAGAATATCAAGGCAGGCACGTATGTCTTCGCCACCTGCTCCACCAGTAGCTGCCTCCGCTCGCGTCTTCTCCAGCAGACGGGCAATTAAGTTCTCTTCTCCTAGGGTGTTGCGGTACAGGGAGGCCACTGTGTTCAGACTTTGGTCTAATGACCCAATACTCGTGAGGCTGTTTGTTGAGCCACCAGCAACTTTGGTGATGGATGACATGGTGCCTGGGCTGCCCTTAATCTTCGTTTCCTCTAGCACCATTCCTTTCCCTTGCACAAATGGTGGCAGGTTCTCATCATTAGAAGAAGCCGTGCCATTTGTCATACCGTTAGTAGTTGCATTTGTGGTAAGGTTGGAGCTGAAGTGGCCATAAATAATCTCCAGGTCGGTGGAGCGACGACTAAAAGAGTCAGGACGGACTTTCCGGCCTTTCCGGAAGGTGATGTGGCTGGAGGATGAGAGGCGGAGCTTATCAAATGAAAACTCCTTGAGTTTACCACTGGCCAGGTTGATGGCTTCTTCGGTAATATCCTTCAGACTGCCAGAGGAGGTCATACTCCCAGTCGATGCTCCACCACCAGAGGTCTTCTTACCACGCCATGTGAGACTCTCTTCTCCTAAAGATAAATTGCCACTGCTGCCTGCCCTCTCTAGGCTCCCATTATGAGTACTATCCATGGCAAGACAAACTTTAGCATGGTTAGGAAGCTGCTGAGCAATAATGTTGCGGGAGTGTATGGGTGAGCTGTTAAGGTCATTGTATTGAGGGTCAGGTGCAACAAGGAGCTCAGAACAGGTGCCACGGTGTGCAACAGTGCAGTCCAAGCCCTGGGACAGTGCTCCACATGGCCCTGAGCAGTAGTGTACTGCATGGGAGTGAGTGCGTCGGTCTACTACCACACTGTTGTAACAGCTCACGCTGCTCACAACAACACGATAGGCTGCTGCCATGGTGACCAATGATCTTCAGGGCATAGGAAGGTCAAAATTATCGGGAAGAGTAAAACAAAAACAATCTACCAAAATTCCTCCTGAATAAAAATATATTTTTGAAACTGCTTCATGAGAAAAATAATTTAAGTCCAAACACTGAATCATCTTCCTGGGAAAAAAAAGTCTTTCAACTTATAGGTGACATTTTTATGCTGTAACAAAAAAGGCTATCAAAATATATAAAGAAATACCCACAATAATAAATGGTAAAGTCATGCTAGTCAAAGCTTTAAATAGGCAAAGAATTCTCTGTGGGCCTCTTAATAAGAGCTGTAAGGTTTCACCTCTCTCCGCAGGCACCTTCCCCGTTTCCTCTCTAGCAGCAGCTCATTAGCCACTAATGATAGCTGTGGAGAATAGTGACAGCAGAGGATCCAGCTGGGGTATCATCCATCCCTACACAAAATAGCCCAAGGGGCTTAATCCAAGGCCAGCGAGGCTTTAACATTGCCCTAGCCTGGGCTCATCCCCTGGGCAACGTTGGAGAAAAACCTCTTTTTCTTATCAGCGCTTAGGACCATTCGCTGACTCCAACGCAGCTGCAAAATAGCAGGGGACTGACCACAGATGGCCAATGGCCCCTTTCTCTTTATGAGTGTGCGTCTGGGAGATCTCTCTTTCCCGTACTCCCTTACCCCGTCCGTCTTGTTCTGTCAGCAATTTGTTAGGATGAGCATGTGTTTTGGATAGGAGGACACCACCTGTGAGTAAACAAAGAGAAGAGGGGGAAGAGGGAGGAGAAAGGAATCAGGGTGAGAAAGGGAAAACACAAGAAAAAGTAAATTATTAAGACAATAATCAAGAAGTAGACAACTGTGTATTTGAGTGTTTGCATACATGTGCACATATTAGGTGTTTTGTGTGTGCAAGATGCTACAATATCCAGTTAGTATCCAGCTGCAGCGTCTTTGCTTTAAAATAAGGTAATATAATAATTCTTGTCGTAAATTGGCTATATCAGTAAAATCTGAACTGAAGCGCCATTCGAAAATAACGGTGCAGAAAGGTACCAGACATATCCAAGTTAAAAGTAGGGCAGAATGTTAAAGCAGACAGTCGTGACTCCCCGTTTCGTCAGAGAAGATCAACAAAGACTTTACTATGACCCTGCTGAGAAATCACAACTCAGCTAAAGAGAAGCAGGTGTTGTACGGGGGAGAAAACACCTGGCGCTTTCATGTTTCCATTGCTGTTTTTCTCCATTCTTGGGCACAAATTGCATGTTTGTCAAGGAAATAAAGACGTACCACTGCATTTCCAGAGGATATTTACAATTAATAAGGAGTTTAAAATGGAAAAAAAAAAACAGGACAGACTGATTTATTTTAGTGAATATAACTGTTTATTTAAACCTTACAGTGAAATATTAAATATTAAATAATAATAAAAGTTGAACTCTTTAAACTAAGATATACATCTTGGTAATCTTAATTATGCATGTATATATCCACACATATATCTGTATGCACCATTTCTTCTCTTTAAATAATATGAGCAAAAGTTTGCATGGTCACACATACAGAAACTATTAACACTTATATGTTTTTAAAAACATTTATTTTATAGACAGATATCTCTACAGATATCTCTACAGATAGCTAGATAGCTAGCTCGATAGATAGATAGATATAGATACACCAATTTTTTTTATTTTCACGTATATTTTATATGATATGTTCATTTCATCATCTTCCTGAAAATGGGATGTTATGTTCTCCGTTTTCCTGCTTCATATTCAACATATGGGCTCAGGAACAAAATAAAAAAAAACAACTCAGCTCATCTCTGCATTTCAAAACTACTGAGAGCTACTGGAGACAATGATCTGTACAGTAAAGGAAGTCAAGCAATAAATACCAGTCTCAGAAAGCAAACATACTGTGTAGTACGATGGCAAACAAGGCTGATTGTTAAAATCATTTGAAGACTATGCACAAGAGTGAAAATAACTTGGCATGTGAAGACCCAGCTCAGTATTATTTCTGTCTCTCCACTCCATTTTCTACATCCTCTTTTCTAGTTTTAGATGTCTTAGTTTTTGTATTTAATGCACAGACTTCTATTTCTCCATTTTTTTTCCCGTGCTTGAAGAACATCGCTTAGAGGCATTACATCTTACGCATATGTACCCATACATATTGTATGGTCCGGACATACAATTTAATAGTAGTATAGTGCTACTGCAGTCACAACCACAAGCATTCGTGGCATACATGAAAAAAGTGTCTCAAAACCCAAAAAAACTCAAACACAGAAAGGCAAGTTTATGAATTCAAGACTACATACTTGTGGGATTCAAGATTTTCAGAATGACCACAGGAGGGGAAAAGCACAGAAAGGTTAGAATAACTTAGACTGAGTGTGCAGACACATGATATTTAGTGGGTTCTTAAGGAGATGGAGTTTCCTACTTAAATCTGTCAAAAAAAAACAAAACAACTGAAAGAGAAGGAGGTGGGCTTCTGCGCAGGGGAGAGTGGGGGAGGGGGTGTTCGGTGTCTGGGTAAACAACAATTAAGAAACTGTATGGGAAAAACAAAAAACAAAACAGGCAATCCCCTTCCACCCCTTTCCACACACACACACACACACACACACACACACACATATATACACGCACACACACCTCTGTCTTACTTTTTCTCTCCTGTGTTTCTAACCAAACACATGCAACAGCTGGATGCTGCTGAATCAGTCTCTTGGGCAGGAAGTTACATTTCCTGGCAAGCTGCTCTTGAAATGTGGACAGTCAGTTAGAAAAACATGATTACAGGATGACAATCGTACACACACACACCCACACACATCCACACAAAACATGTCCACTCACACTCCTTACTGTGCACACTGTGTTAAATATCTGTGTGTATAGCTTGGTAAATGACAGCTTCCCAAACTGATACTGAGCATGTAAACAAACTCCGCTGGTGTTTATAACACTGACCAGCCTACGCACACACATACATGGATGTGAATACACCCACCCACAAGTGTCCTCACATGCCTCACTGACACATATTTCAGAAAAAGAGGATTCACACACACACACACACACACACACACACATACACACTGTGTTAGTTTTTTCGAGGCCTGCTCTGATTTATCACTAGCTAAATATTTTTTTTCTGCTGCACATATTTTAGAGGCAAGGTAGCAGAGAATGCACAGAGGTACACTGCCAGCTTCCAGCTCAAAATCAACAAGCCAAAGCTCCGAGTCAAAATCTGTACAGGAAAAGTGTGGGTTTGTTTTTAAAGTGTCTTGAACATCTTGAGGGGGAAAAAACAAGATTACAAAATATTAACCAAATGCAAGTAGGTGCTTTATTTTTCCATGCTAAATCTATAAATAGAGAAATATCTTAGTCCGGATGATGTTTTCAGTTGAGGGTAAGAACAACCCTCAAGTTTAAGTTTTCTGAGATTAGATTGTTGTGTTTGTTTGGCCTATGCATTAAAAAGCACAACAAGTAGAAAGTAATGAACTTGAGTCCTTATGTTTGTGGCAACCTGTTGCCTTTTCCCACTTTTCTTTCTCCCATCCTCTCTGACTTTCGTTGGCTCTTCCTCCCATCTCCTTCTTCCACCTAACAAAGTTATTTTTTCAACTTGACCTTCACCAGGAAGCATTAAATCTCTTGTCACACTCTCTAATCCTCATTTGTTATCCCATGTGTAATATACCACTGTTTTCTGTCTGTGTGGGTGCATGTGCTGTCATTGGCTGTCACAGCAATAGGCCCGAGGGGCCTCCTGGGGGAGTGGGTCTTTGCGGATGAGAACATTCCCCCAGAGAGTTAGACTATATATATATCTTAACTTTCTCTCTATATATGAACTAACTCACTGCACACGCACACAGACACACATACACATCCTGAGGCACAATTTTAGTGTTGTTATTGAGATCACACAGCGAGAACAGACCTCTGGTATGCCACACTCATACTAAACACAAGAGAGAGAGAGACAGATTAGTGTGGGTACTGACTTCTGCCCCATGAGGAACAACAGTTGCCTAATAAAGAGGAGTTACTGGAATTTTTTAAAATATAACTTCCCTATGAGATACACAGAAACATAAACACACAAAGATGACAAACACATGCATAAATACATGTGATTAATTGTTCAAAGTGTCAGTTTTAAACACCCCCTGCTCCACTCCCTGTTTTATTATTTCTGTCTCCATCTATTTCACTCACTGTTTGATCTTTGCAAATGTCTAATGAACTAAATGCAGTTCTGACCCACTTCTTTGCCTCCCTCTGTAATCCTCACATAAATCATTTACTCTAACTCTTTGAATCCACACACACAAGTTACAGAGTCATGTCTTTGAAAAGAGAATCAAACTTATTCTGTATCCACATTTGTTCATCAGCTCTGCGTCAGTCAACTGTTGAACTGTAATGTTCTGGCAAGAGCACAAAGGTGTAGACAAATAGATACTCTGGCAGACAGCAGTGCCCATTTTCTGTGTCAGCTGCCAAGAATGGGACATCATGTATTAATTAAAGCTGAAATAAACTTTAAACTCTTTTCTCTAATAAGAAAATCTAAAGTAACTTATACTGCATGTTTTAAATGTGACATATAGATATGTAAAACACAGCAGGAGATTTCTGCTGATTGTGCCAGAAGCATAAGACCACTAGCTTGAAAAAAGCTGGTGTTTTGATGGTCTAGAGCATGGAGAAAAAAAATTGATCCAGTTCGT
The DNA here is from genome assembly GCF_963576455.1 of Neolamprologus multifasciatus. NCBI lineage: Eukaryota > Metazoa > Chordata > Actinopteri > Cichliformes > Cichlidae > Neolamprologus > Neolamprologus multifasciatus. The sequence continues at coordinate 11,052,184 of NC_140457.1, read as the reverse complement.
TGCTGTAAAAAAAAAAAAAAGATATACTATGTAAACCAGATGTCTGTAAACAAGCCAAAACACAGGGGAAGAATCAGAGGATATCTGAGACAATAAATGATTAAGGGACAGTTAAGGTATTTGTGTCCAAAGCCCTCAAGTTAGAAAGAATATATCTGCTTGTTTAAATTGTATAAAGAATAAATAAAAGATAGTGTTTTCATACATTTATGTATAAGGAATAACTCAGACAAACACAGAGATGCTTTTTAATTTGTGGAGAAAGTTTGTGAAATTTCCTAACGCTCCTACACAACACAGTTAAGGCTCTTAAAGGAGAAAATGGAAAAGGAACCATGTAAAGAGCATGTGTTCATTTTCAACATTGTATATAATTAAATTGAAGGAGTAAAGTGGTATGTGCTATCTGGCAGAGACTTGACGGTTCTCTTGTTATGTCTGCCGAAATTATTGTCTGGATGGGAACCAGGCTTGCAGCACAAATCACTGCACTCTAGACATAAAAACAAACACGCGCATACAGCTGTCAATACGAAACCGCATCTGCAGGCTTGATACAGCATGTCCCAGAATAATAGCATTGGTTTTTACAGGTCAAAACAGCGGCTAGAGCTGAAAAGAAGTAAGCTGCATGCAAAAAGGTCCTGCTCAGGTTCAGGTAGGGGGAGTTTCCACCGTGAAGGCGTATTTTTTCTCAACGGGGAGCAGAAATGGAGCACAAAGAAAGGCTTATAGTTTGGTTATACTTTGGTTTATAGTTACATAATGCCATTCATATTAATAATATGACAAAAGTTGATCAATTTGCTTTCTATTACTTTGACCTACTAGGCAACAAATTCTAAGGATCAAATATTTACCGAGATAACTTTTTTCAACACTTGTTAGTGTATCTAGTACATATATAATGTTTGATTGTGTAGACAAGGAGCAAGACTAAGGAAAAAAGTAGATCGTTCCAGAGTATACTACTGTGCAAAACTTGAGCCAGCCCTCATTTCTTTACTTTTTCCAGGGAAAAAAGGTAGCTTTCTTGTAATTGCTTCACATAGTTTTCAGAAATATATATAAGATGGCTACATGCACTCGCTGTTTTACCTCTCTCCTGACCTCCTCTGTAAATATTAATGATTCAAACAAAAGAATTTCTCACTCTCTTCCACTCCATAAGACCTGTTGCCACTTATTTTAAGTCAGTTCTTGCGTAATTTGGCATACCTCCACCTTTTCTCCCCATTTCCCTTTCTTAAGAATGGTTTTTTGGTAGCCACCCCTACACTGAGACCATTTCTGGTTAAGTTTCAGTGAACAGTAGATGGATCAACTGAAGGGATGTCTGGATTTGTTGGATCCCAACAGCTGCCTAAAGTCACTTTATATTGTAAGGTAAAGGCACAGAATAAACCCACACTCAATAAGAACTGGGATAGGCTCCAGCCACCCCTTACCACCCTGAATGAGATAAGCAGGTATGAGAATGGACGGCTGCAAGAGGGTCTTACTTGGTGTTCTTACCATAGACGCAGTGTCCTGGTTTAAGTCCTGGCATGAGCTTGAAATAGCAAATATTAGCTGTTCAATAACCAGCTGACTCATAGGTTTGAATAATATCATGGCAGTATGTACTCCAACATCTTTCTTTTGTGAAGCATGTTTGTATAGTTAATGCAGATTAAATAAGATTTAACGAACATGTAAGGGTTGGATAGTTTTCTCTGCAGAGTCATTGCTGATTGTCTGAGACCACTAAAAACAAGATTTTGGCCAGTTCCTTATAGAAGCACGCACATAGGTACACAGAGTCATACAATCTGATTTTACTTAAGACATTAGTTATTCTAATATTCATTAAATAATAAATAAATTATCTGAATAACATTATTTGAAATGTAACTATTTTTTTCTGATCAATCCACCATATACAACTAAGGAGATAAATACTCAATCAAGTCCAACAGTACTGCAAGGTTCACTCCACTCCAGTCTTCCACTGACTCTTCCAGTGCTGCACCGGCTGTTGCCCCGGCCCTTTTCACATCTCTCATGAAAGGGGGATATGTGAATAGCTTGACGCCTCATTAGGAACAAAACAGAAATGACTAGGACCCCAGGACATGCGGACACACACACACACACTGTATAGCCCCTTAGGGAAGGTGTTGAGGGCAGAGGAGAGGATGTTTTTGTGCTTCTGAGCAGATGAAGGAAAACGGTGACTCACATCTTCTCTTATCCTTACATGTTTCCTGGTTAAAACAGCTTGACCTTATAAGGCTAAGACACACAGTCCTGATCTCTCTCTCACACAAACACACACACACACACAAGAACACCTTACTGTTCCACTGCAGAGGGCAGAAAAAACAAGCTGTAAATATTCAACACTGTAGCCCACATGAGAAGATGATGAAAGCTGGCATCAGCTTCAAAACACCAAAAACTGCAGATACCAACAAACACAGTCAAATATACCTGTGTAAAATAGATGCAAACAAACAAATACATCCATGCATAGATGCACATAGACCCCAGTCAACACACCCACCACACACACACATGCACGCACCTGTCCATTATGCCTTGCCTGTAGCCCATAATGACCTAGTCCTTGTATAGCCACTTATTTAACAAACACATTTGTAGTGATGTCACGCTTTTGGCTGGATTGCACAAGGAGTCACATAAATCAGACATTAGGCATGCATGCACACACACACACACACGCTGGATAAAAAGACAAAGGACACATAAATAAATCTAATGTAATGTGCCAAGACAGCTGACCTGGATTTCACTAGTCGTCAGTTTATTCCTGCTACCACCTGCAGCCCAAGACCCAACGGCAACTAGCTTACACCACCTACTTCCAACAAGAAATCTGGCAGCTGAACACAAACATCAATCACACACAAACCAAAGGAAATAATAAGAAAAGGAAAATGTTTTGTGTTTGGAGCAACAGGACTTAAAATCACTTACTTAAAACATGAATATATCCTAACCAAACTGCACATTTTACCCTTATTACTACTAATAATACAGTAATACACAACACACTGTAATGCATCTCTGGCTTATTCCTTACACATGAAGCGACTTCTCAAACCAAATTCATTCCATCTGTGTAGGAGTGTCGATGTAAAGTGGGAAAACAGCATCCAAGTGAAGTAGTTTGTTTATTACAATCTCACACACAGCTGGATCACTGTTTTTGCTTTTTTCTCCTTTTTCCTTTTGTCTCTGTGTCCCTTTTTTCCTTCTTTCTTTTGTAAAGCTTTGAAACGTTGCCAGTGAACGTAACGCCAGAATCGCCCAGGTTCCTCTTGTCATTGACTATTGATATACTCCCCAATAATACAAAAAAGTAAGCTTAATGTAAAATTAGAAAACCCAATGCATTTGCACTGCAGTTTTTTAGGTTATTATGTGTCATTAAAATTTGTTAAGCAACACTTAGTGAACATATTTAGCTATTTCAGTTTGCAACTTTTTAACTTTTTAGAGCCCAAATGGTCCAAAGAATAGGCTTATATATACCAAATATATCAGGTTTACAAATTCAGTATCAATGTTTAAATGTTTTGTAGTTAAACTCAGCATGAATATTCTGTTTTCAGGAAGTTATGAACAGTTAACTGGCCTCAAACAATCTTTATTTACTTACAGAGGCTTTAGCCGACCTTGATGGAGACTGTGTTACTATGCAGTAAAGCATTATCAAAGCTAGACCACTACAAAAATAGCCAGTCATTAAGAGGAGCTGAGTGTTCATATATATTTGGAGCAGTCCAAAACTACACATCATGGAGCCAGTCCCAAGCCAATTCCCAGACCCAACGCTGGTTGGATATAAATTTCTTGTTCAAGAAACATCTGAACTCAGACATTCCCCAAATACCAGAGTGTTTCTACAATAACAAATATCATTCAACAACGACACGATGACCAAATCTCTCCAAATAAGCCACAGCAGGCACACACAGCTCAAAACCATCATATGAGAGTCCAAAGCTTAAACTGCAAACTGGCTAATTGTGACGAGGTCAGCATCACCCATTGCTGAGTATAGACTTACAGTGATAGGTGTTGTGGAAAGGTGTGCCTTTAGCGCTTCTGAAATGACATGTTTGTACATAAGCACACACATTAGTGAGTGTGAATCAGACTTGAGAGAGGAGAAAGTGAGGGAGAGGCAATAGCAGACTTTCAAATCCTGCCAGGTATTTGATTTCCAATCATTTTCGCCATTATTCAGTGAACAAAAGGCAATAGAGTCCAAATCAAAGCTACAAACCACATAAAACGACCTTTCAGGGAAGCAAGAGGTATGACTTTATTTTTCCCCCTTTACATAAGTGTCTTCTCTTTTATATTCACCTAAAACTTAGTAGTAACATACTATCAATAGTGTTAGATGTTCTAATTCACTGAAATCAGTTGGCTTTTAAAAAATGTGGATTTATTAGAGAATGAAATAAAAATGTTATGTTTTCACTAAATACGTTCTTAGAAGAGAGAGGTCATTCATTTTAAAGCTCACCCCACGGCTTTTTAAAAATCACAAAATATTAAATGTTAACTGCAGATCTCTTTAAAAAGCCTTACAGATGTACAGAGTTCACATCCGTCATTATGACTTTCATGGAAATATAGTATAGACTCAAAAAAAGGATCTTAAAGGCATAAAATCAGTGGTGTAAAGTATATATAATTTCACAGGCAGACATAAAAAATAATTTAAAAACAAAACAAAACAATTAATTCTCACTTTCCTCAAGACATCTTCTGGATGCCCAAACATAATGTCTTTGAGACATTTGTGCGCTCATCTAGGTCGATACATGCAGGCAGCACGACTGTGTTTATAATGAGAGAAAGAGTAGAGATCTCCAGATTTTAACAGAAATCCATATAAGTGCATGTTTAGACTGAAGAGCCAGAGCTAGACTAACTAGTCTGAGGGTTGTCTATGTGTGTAGGTATGTGCGCTTATGTGTGTGTATGTGTGTGTTGACTGCTGTCCCTGTCCATCAGAGGGTCATATGAGGAGCAGATTAGGGTTTCTAACCGCAAACCCCTGTCGCTACAACCCCGACGTCACGAGTCAGCGAGGAGTCATCGTGTTCCGAACCACCGGTGACTCACCCCTCCTCATCTCGCTACATGCACACCAATACGCACACACAGAAAACCCCACATCTAAATCAGGACTTAGTGGTACAACCCATGTTCGTCAACCATTCGGCAAGACCAACATTTCAACAAGTCGATTTGAGCCAGAACTGACGACTGCCATTGGTTAAAGTATGACTACAACTAAAACTGTTTTCACGCATGTATTGCAGCCCTTTGCTATGTCCACTCTAGAGTAAAAAGCCTGTACAATGCCCGATTGTGCTCATGGGAACTGTCTAGTGAATTCACATCGAGCGAGTGGCCAATATGTCTCCTGTGCTAGCCAGCTAATACCCTCTCTTAAATCAAACAGAGTATTGCCAATGGTGAGATCGCATCGGATGTGGACTTTGTCCCGCACTGCGCTACATGTGAGAAAGGAGCACCTCGAACAGCATCCTAGCCCGATTCTCCCATTTTTATCATTCTGTATAGGCATTGTTTCATTTGTTTAAAGTTATTCACCATTTAGTAAGTGACCAACTCTGTAGAAAGAACCATCAGACACATTAGTAATTAAATACACAAATAAATAATTAAATTATGATGTAGTCTAATTTTCTAAAAATGTATAATTATATGTCTGAAGGGAATTTGGTATCTTACTGTGAAGCCGTCCAAATACTATGAGCCCAAGATGAAAACTCAAATGAGTCTTTGGCTTGAACAGGATGGCTAAGGTTTCCTTTTTAAACACACCTCACAATACTTTACCAAACCTATAATCAAGATTTCCATGATGCATACTTGGAAGGAAAATTTGGTATAAATTATATAAATGATCCTCTAATTTATCCTTTAGTGGATTATGTGAGCCGGTAGGACTGACTAACCGCTCTACATAAGAGTCATTAATAAACTGACCTATTAGCTAAAGGGATTGCTGTTCTTTGGATTAATAAAAAAAATTCTTCAGACTTACAGTAAATCCTCCACAAAGATGTAACGTCCAGCTGTTTTTCCTCATCTATGGTGTGCCAAAAAGTGTTTAGCTGCACATTTTCAGCACAACCAGAATCTAGCACCAAGTGGCAAGCTGTCACTTTAAGCCTGTTAGGAGGGAGGGGGGTATTTACAACCCGACACACAAGCGAGACTATAAAACTGGACTCTCTTCACCTCTCTCTCAACCCTTCTCCCTCCTTTCTATTAAACCAGCGGTTGTGCAAAACCTCAACAGACAGAAAAAAGAAATTAGTGCATGTAGTGGGAGCAATAAAGACACTACATGAGGAATTAACAGATATTAAACAGCTTACAGGATTCATTACAGCTGGAGATGAAAGTAGGACCAAAGCAACTGAACTGCTCTTTTATAAGGAATTAACCCTAAAAATAAGTGCTTTGGCACAAACACACATAAAAAAAATCCAAATCTGCCTCTGTCTCACACACAGACACCCAGCCACACACACACACGCCACATCCGCTGTTACCAGGTTATTTTCTTCCCTAGTGTTTAGAGTCTATTCTTGGAGCCATGTTTGTGTATGTGACCCCTCCGAATGCCTTTTCATCTCAAGAGCGCATGTTTGTGAGTTTTTCTGTACGTAAGTGCATCAAGCAAAAACAAGGCCATGTTTATGTATATAAATTTTCAAAATCGTCATTCACAGTAACATAAAAATGATCTTTCCCTTTTTCTTTCCAGCACCTGCTTACTATCTCCACTTCCTTCTCGCTCCTTCTCCTTTACTTGTCATATAAACATCTCTTTAGTTTTATCTATCCTTCAAAGTCCTTAAAGACAAACTTAAAAAATCTAAAGTGTCTTTCCATTTCTGTCCACTCTTCCTTCATGTTTTTCTGGGGCCTTACTTGATATTTTATTTCATCTGCTTGGAAGCCGCACACCAGCAGCAGGGCTTTTCAGTCACTTACCCCTGAACCCTCAGTGGCTGCCAAGTGGAACACATGCTGGCTGGAATATGGCTTTATCTGAGCATGTGGTTGAGCTGCTGAGGCAAAGCTCAGGGTTTTGGTCTAGACTTCAGAAGCAGCTCCTCCTTTACTGTACATTGCAGTTGTATGAATATACAACTCAGTTTGAATCAAGCTGGGCATAGACGCCACCACAGTGGGTTTTACATTAAACAATCAAGATGTGATTGAATGCAGACTTTAAGCTGTAATTCAGGGGGTTTTACAAAAACTGTTTACAAATAGCATCCATTTTTATACATAGATCCCCATTTTAGACAGTGAAAACTGACTGGACATATTAACTGTACTTCCATTTATGCAGAGAGAAACACATAGAGGGACATATACTGCACATTTATTCAAAATGAAGATTAAAAAAATTATTTTTGCCACTTTTATTTGCAATTTTTGGCAATTATCAGCAAAAATTGCAAAATATACGCACGTATCACTTTTTTGCTTTTCATTAGATCATTTCCTCAACGTTACATAAACATTTCTTTACTTTCAAGGAAAATTAATGTTATAAGTACTGTGATTTTTCTTACAGGTTGTGAGTAAACAAATAGTAAAAGAGGCAAAACTGTGCCTCAAAGCAAGAAGGTTGAAGCAGAATAGAAACAGAGAATAAAACCCCAACACCCACCCACCCACCCACACAAAGAAAACACACAAAGATAATATAATAACACACAATGAGCTTGTTTGTCCAACCAGTTTAGAAAACTGGGTTGGTCACACCAAAGATTCAGAGTAAACATAAGAAAAGGAGAGGCTGACAGCGCTATTTTTCCTGTCTTCCAAATATGGCTGCAGACTGCATTTATGTGTATCAATAGTGTATGTGTGTGTGTGTGTGTACGAGTGCACGCATGTGTGTGTAGGTTTGTGCATGTGTGTGTATGCAAGTGCATATCTAGTTGTGATATGGCTGCACAATAAGCAAAGATTTACTACATGAGCTGACTTGAGTATGGCTTATTACAACTCAATAATGTCAAACCAGGACTTAAAATAGAGCTAAGGAGGGACGCTACCTGCCTCTGCTGTCGTCACGCACACATACACACACGCACGGACATACAAGTGTTCACAAACACAATTTTTTGACAGGCTACCCAGTCCTGCAGGCAAAGGCTCACAAAGTTGAGGTCATTTCATGTGAGACTACTCTGTACATGAGAAAAGTTCAGCATCAACACTTCCTGTTTCTTACTGTCACCTGGAGGCTGAAGAAAACAACAAAGCCTCTGGTTATGGGCCAGCAAGACATAAAGACAATGGCTACAGCATGTGTGACTCACATGCACACACACAACCTCCCTTGGGTTAGGCTCAGAAAAGAAAATTCCCTCATTACAGCAGCATAGCAGCAGTTCAAAGGCAAAGTGGGAACGCTGTCCTGTTACTATGGCTCTAACTGGCTTAAAGCCTGTATCATCACAGTGACTACTGTCACAATTCATCATACTTACACGCTGACCAACAGCCCAGCAACACAGTCATGCACACAGTCACATTGCCTGCCAACAGTGATGTCAATTATAGAATAGCCTCGGTGGATCATCAGCAAGCGACTGTGTCAAGTCATGAGCTTAGTGAGCTCAGATAAAAAGTTGATTTGCAAATCTTTTTAGACAAAAAAACCCAAAAAAACATAAGAGATGAAAATAACATTAAACTGCAGACAGAAAGCTAAAGCAAAAATATATACATACAACATGTAAATTAGCTTCTCTTGAGCTGATTCTTTTAAGTGAAGTAGGAGTGAGTTACCGTCCTCAAAAGCTCACCGACTCTATTTTCAAGTCTATAAAGTTAAACCTCCTGCAAACCTTTCTCAGAGCACTGTACCACAATAGATGTAGTAACTAGGTAACATGCAGTAAAATGTAGCACCAGCACGTACAGCTCTGAAAGTGACAGACAGGATTTTTAATTGAATTTAGAATTAGACTGGGTATGGAGAAAGGTGTGAGCTTACCAGACCTCTGTAGCCCCTCGCTTGAGGGAGCAGCTAGAGGCTACATTAGCATTTACTGGCGTAACACACTTGAATCCCCGGCTGAACTGTCAGTGCTGGTCCATCCTATCCATCCAAGAGTCTTTCAGCAGGGCTGTGGATAATCATAGGCAACGGATGAATCCTAATCATTTTAATGATCTCCTTGACCGATCTTCCAGCAACTAGGACACTAAGATTAAATTATATATAGAGACCTCACATTCCCCAAAGGAAGAAGCCTTCCAGTCTCTGTGAAACTTAAAACTCTGATGATTAACCAACCACAGACTAAAATGTGAGTATGTAACGTGTAACACCAGAGGTTGCACGTGCAGTACTTTATTGCACTATTGTACCAATTATTTATGAATTAAATCAATAGATTTTACCATTAAATTCTTAACATTATACAAAAAGAAGGACTGAATTATAAACCTCAAAGAGTATGAAGTGAGTGTCACTATTTGGAATCACTATGAGGAATGACGTGCTCTGCAGTGTGTGGCTGCTGTGTGAGGCAGGTCAGAGAACGACTAACCACACTAAAGACTTGTTAACTCTCTCTTATCTGGAGTAGTGCAGCACACACAAGTAGCAAATGTCTCTAACAGCTAAGTCAAGTCCTCTCCTCGTGCACTACTACCAAGACGTGTTGTTGGTTTATGCCTCAATGCTTCAACATGTGCAAGTGTGTGCGCATATTCCCATAAAAGTTGAGAAGGCAGTAAATGCAATATGTCAAGTAGGCGTATGCCTGTCTTTCCCAAAATATTAGCTGCCAGTAAATGCTATAAATGTAAATGAGTCCGTGTTACCTTTCCATATGACATGAACAGGCAGTGAGAACTATGATTCCGAAATTTCCAGTCAGTGTTCCTAAGCTCCAGACAGACACTGGAGGCAGACACACAGTCATCCTGTGAGTATACTGCCAAGTCTTCCAAGTGCATGCTTCACATCTGTTTGCTGTTACACGTACGCAGATAAAGTAGTGGACCGTACGAAAGGCACAAGCACACACTGACACCTACACTTGCAGTTTGTTGCAAGAGAGGTCTGCGAACCCCACTTAAACCGCCCGCACAAGTTCATGGGCCAAAGCTGCAAGTACTGAAAAGAGCGTGAATATTTACAAATAAATATAATAAGGAGTTTGAAAATGAATTTTGAACACTTGAAATCGCAGCTGAAGTTGTGTCTACTTCTGAGTTTTAGAAGTATAAAAAAGAAAATTAATCAGGCAGAATGACAAGTTTTATATATATTTCTTTGTATTCAAATTCATGTAAACAGGAAACAGAGGTATACACTCTACACATTTTCCCTTATACATTAACAGTCTTGAGGTGTAATTTCTCACTACTGGAAATGCCTAGTCACAAACGCACACTTCTGGTCCCTCAGGATTTGGCTCTTTGAGCAACAGTTACAGTGTGACTGTCTTAGCCTTTGAAGTCAGGAGTCAGTAAACCTCTGGGAAACTGGCTTCAATTCTCGCTCAGGCTCCACCCCTCACTTTGCAACTACAGAGAAGCTTTCCAAAAAGCCTCATTATGAAGTCAAGAGGGGAACTTCTAGTTAAAGTGATCTATTCAAAAAGGCCTTGGGCCTTTGTGTCAAGTTAAGTCCAGAGATTTCATCTTCTTTTAGGAAATACTGGCTCATTTCAAAAGCATCAGTCATTCGTTTCAGTCTATAAAAGCTTCCCATCATTTCAGCTCTCTTTCTCCCTATGACACACTGCACTGTTTGGGATTAAGACTGGGTTTTAGCAAAATGAGATATTCCGACTGCGAAATAGACGAAGTCCATCATGCTTAGAGAAACAGAAAGGAAAGGAGAGGTACTCTGACATTTTGAGGGGGAAAAAACGACACATGCAGTTCTTTTTCTCATAGCTACTCAGTTCCTAATGTATTCATATATCCCTTCAGAAACAGCTGCAAATGTTAAAAGGAAGGAAGGAAAGAAAGAAAGAAAGAAAGAAAGAAAGAAAGAAAGAAAGAAAGAAAGAAAGAAAGAAAGAAAGAAAGAAAGAAAGAAAGAAAGAAAGAAAGAAAGAAAGAAAGAAAGAAAGAAAGAAAGAAAGAAAGAAAGAAAGAAAGAAAGAAAGAAAGAAAGAAAGAAAGAAAGAAAGAAAGAAAGAAATGCAGTTTATTTTTCTTTACTTCTAAAGATTGCAAAATTAGAAGGGATGAAAAGAACCCACTGGCAAAACAGAGGCAATCTATAATCATTCATCTTGACTAAAAAGGGAAGGTTTTGGATTCCCAGAGACAGTCAACAACAAAGACAGAAGACTTTGTGTGCAAGCCACTATAACATGACTTATGAGAAAAGAGTCTGACAATGCGCTAGGGCGTGATTAATATGCTCTAAGTTTATGTCACATCCATAGGAGGCTGAGGAAAAGGAGGGCATCCAGAGGGCAGCATTGGCATCCTCAAGTGCTCAGCCTATATATATATATATATATATATATATATAAGCTGTGATGCCTGGGGGTAAAGTGGTCTGCATTCCACTGATGCAGCTTAAATGATGGATATCTTAGATACCTACACTCAATGTCATGGTCTCTAGTTCTTAACAGCTTGCCTTGCCAGAGGGGGAATCTTAACACTCAACTTCTATCCTCACCTCCTTTGCCCCTTCAAACCCATGCAAGCCAGAAAATATACAGTTTGATTCCCATTCTTCTACACATACAACAGAAGCAAAGAGCTACAATGGATTTTCCCCATTGCACAAACTGTCAATTCTTTTCTTCAATTATTTAAAAAAAAATTTTTTTTCTTGTTCATCTTGTTTATTTTCTAGTTTGCGTCATATTCACAACGTGTTACACAGCTGGGTACACAAATTATTGATATAAAGTATTGAAACTAATAACTGCTCTTGTTGTAAGTTTATCCGTCGATGATTTTCTCGACCAGCAACAATGACTACGGCAAGTTTTAGCTGCTCTGTGTCCTCAGCACTGCATGCAAAATTGATCTCTAGCTGGTAGTTTGTTTTTTTTTCACCATTAAAATCCACTCTGATGATTTCACAGCATCAAAGACACGCACATTAAATATAAAAACAGTCTGCCTCTGCAGTTATTTTTCACCTGTCTTTTGAAAATTGCATGTGGGTTTGAAGTGTATTACTGTGAATCGAGGACTATGTATTGGCATGCAAGGTAGCAGGTAGCAAGTCTGCCAAAGGCATTAACCTGGCCTCAAGGCTCCACAGATCCCAATCTGATCGAGGATCCTGGATGTGCTGGAGAAAGTCTGATCAAAGATATGCTACATCCTAGTGCCAGACACCGCTGGGCCCCCCAGACGACTTGTGTACAGACTCCAGTGGGTTTGACTAGGTAGGCTGCAGTTTTAATGTTGTCTCTGGGCTTTGTAAATAGTAACAATGCATAAAAATGCTGAGTGCTTAATTAATTTTCCTTGTAAGTGGTAAATGCACTGGTTCTTATATAGCTCTTTTCTACTCTGAGTACTCAAAGCACTTTCGCAACTTGCCTCATTCACCCATTCACACACATTTATACTATGGATTAGAAACACATACAAATTCACCCAGATAGTTTTGAGTAATCTTACAAAAAATTCAACATACAACACTGAGAAAACACCTTCAACCTGCAGAGCAGAATAAATTCCCTTTTCAACTGAAATGATGATCTGAAAGTTGATGGAGACAAGCGGGAAAATGAGAAGGCTGTATCTTCTGGTTTGACTGTTTCTGCGCTCCGACCCCTAACAATAAAGTTCAGCTTTCATTTGTTTGGCTGTATTTATATATGCATGCGTGTGCTTAAACATACACTGTCTGAACTCCAGGGCACGTGAACCCAAACTGTACGAATTATGTGAAGAAGCCTGAATTGTCAACGCCGAAACTATTTTTAAGCATCTTTACAGTTTACATTATGATGAGTCGTCTTGTATGAGTACAGTGCATGCGAGTGAAAGTAGGAACTTTCTTTCTTTGTGTATTTGTGTGTTTTGGCCTTGAACTATGGGAATGAATTTATCAACAACAACAACAACAACGACGCAATCCAAGCCCTCCCTGAGGAAATGAATGTTAAAAGCCACTCTGGTTCCCATGAGCGCTCTGCCCACGCATACTGTCACTAGATTGTGTTGGTTTCTATTGTGAAACTCTATACAATGTTGCTACAAATAAACCCATACATCACTGCTTAATCACAACGTTACCATGACGAAATTGCAGAGTAATTACACACACGGGCCACATCAATGTAGTCAACATGCACTTCAGTGTTTCTGAGATGAACGCTTCAGAACTCAGTCTTTAATCAGGTTGCAATGAGAAAGTAGAGACTGGGAAAGCCAGTACACGGGGTTGTATTATTATTCTAATTGTAGGTCATTTTAATGTTTAGTATGTATGCATGCCACACTCTCTGTGACTTATAAACATACTTTTGCGATCTAGTTTTACAAATGACCACAGTGGGTCTGTGCACTAAACTAAAAGGCACTCAACATGACTGATCAAGAACAGAGCCATTTTATGTGCACACTATTGCATAAAACAAGTACGGCTAAAACTATATCTAGATGTTTTCAATCAAGAAGCTTTTGCTAATTAACCACAAACACAAAACCTTTGCTAGCCTTAAAGAACTATTTTGCTGCAGCCATGCTGGCATGAAAAATTGGTAAATGCAGGTGTTACTAATGACATTAATGTAGGATCTGTTCCATTTAGGTACAAAACACTGCTAATGTGATTAGTAACATGTCTTTACCTATAATTTCATGCTGTGAAATAGGTCTATTGTTCCTAAAAGATCAGTGTGCACATTTGTACAACATTAAAAGCATCTGTAAATGCCAGTAATTCCCAGTATTAATGGCTACAAACAGCTGCGAGGGACAGCAAGCTTTTAGTGCCACAAAATGTGGCAGAAATATTTAAAATTAGGGTAAATTAGAGCCCTCGCTTTGGATTAGTATTTAATACCAGGTGATACACTGACGGGTTGATAACAACAGAGAAAACACTTAGTGTATATTACTGCTGTAACCTTCATGCTCCATGAATATTGTGAGCACATAAATTAATTATCAACATGTGAAAAAGAAAGTTTTCATATGCTTCTCTACACCTCTGCTGCTTCCACGGGAATTAAAAGGGTAAGTGGGATCCAGAAAAATGTCATCAGCAATACAGATTTGGCGTTTTGCTGGTCTGAAGCATTCAGGTATGTGTTAACACAATGTCACAATCTTCCCAGGAGTCACAGGAAGTTTACGCCAAGGTCAGTCTGCGCAATGCTCAAAGAAACTGATCAAGAACTACATCTTAGACTCTACAGGCCTGAGTTCACATGTTAAATGCAAAAGCTAATGACAGTGCATACAGAAAAAGCTTGAATAACTATGGTTTGATTGGAAGGAACAGATGACCATTAAAATAGAGATGTTTGGCCATGATGCATAGTGCCATGTTTGGTGAAAACCAAACACAGCATATCGGCATAAAAACCTCATACCAATCAACAACTGACTGTTTGTTTTGCAGCCACAGTACTTGAGCATCTTGCAGTCATTGAGTCAATCATGAATTTCTCTGTAAACCAAAGTATTCTAGAATAAAATGTGAAGGCATCTGTCTGACAGCTTAAAAGCTTTGTCCAAACCGGGTCATAACAGGCCAGGAAATCTACAAAAGATTGGCTGAAAAAGAAAATAATCAAGGTGTTGCAACTGCCCGGTCAAAGTCCAGACCTCAGCCTGACTGAAATGCTGTAATGGGACCTTAAGAGAGCCGTGCATAAACGAATGCCCACTGTAAGGAATGAAGCAGTGCCGTAAAGACGAGTGGGTCAAAATTCCTTGACAATGATGTGAGAAACTGATAAAGTCAGGTCTTGTGTGGAAAAAGCTCAGTTAGACAGCTCCAGTGGTTATCTTCCAAATAACAGACGTGGATACAAAATCTTCCCTTTGTGTTAATATGCCTCCCCTATGAGTCAGCAAGCAAACACTAAGCAAAGAGGGAGTTTGCAAAACTCTCTGTTGCACATTGCAGCTGGGACTGGATATATTACAAGCTGTACTGTTAACTGTGCAAAGAGTGACAATGGCTGACTACAGATAAAAGGGTGATCTGCTTGAATTTGGCTTCCACATCATGCGTCCTAAAAAGAAAAAAAAAGAAAAAGAACAAAGCCAATGAAGCTACAAAGAAATCAAAAAAAAATGAAAGAAAGATGGGCAGCAAAGAAAGATTGTACAGGCTGTACGTTGAGTGTGCAGGTAATACAGCCACAGCTGCAGATGTACAGTGGGGCAAAAAAGTATTTAGTCAGCCACCGATTGTGCAAGTTCCCCCACTTAAAATGATGACAGAGGTCAGTAATTTGCACCAGAGGTACACTTCAACTGTGAGAGACAGAATGTGGAAAAAAAATCCATGAATTCACATGGTAGGATTTGTAAAGAATTTATTCGTAAATCAGGGTGGAAAATAAGTATTTGGTCAATAACAAAAATACAACTCAATACTTTGTAACATAACCTTTGTTGGCAATAACAGAGGTCAAACGTTTACTATAGGTCTTTACCAGGTTTGCACACACAGTAGCTGGTATTTTGGCCCATTCCTCCATGCAGATCTTCTCAAGAGCAGTGATGTTTTGGGGCTGTCGCCGAGCAACACGGACTTTCAACTCCCGCCACAGATTTTCTATGGGGTTGAGGTCTGGAGACTGGCTAGGCCACTCCAGGACTTTCAAATGCTTCTTACGGAGCCACTCCTTTGTTGCCCGGGCGGTGTGTTTTGGATCATTGTCATGTTGGAAGACCCAGTCTCGTTTCATCTTCAAAGTTCTCACTGATGGAAGGAGGTTTTGGCTCAAAATCTCACGATACTTGGCCCCATTCATTCTGTCCTTAACACGGATCAGTCGTCCTGTCCCCTTGGCAGAAAAACAGCCCCATAGCATGATGTTTCCACCCCCATGCTTCACAGTAGGTATGGTGTTCTTGGGATGCAACTCAGTATTCTTCTTCCTCCAAACACGACGAGTTGAGTTTATACCAAAAAGTTCTACTTTGGTTTCATCTGACCACATGACATTCTCCCAATCCTCTGCTGTATCATCCATGTGCTCTCTGGCAAACTTCAGACGGGCCTGGACATGCACTGGCTTCAGCAGCGGAACACGTCTGGCACTGCGGGATTTGATTCCCTGCCGTTGTAGTGTGTTACTGATGGTGACCTTTGTTACTTTGGTCCCAGCTCTCTGCAGGTCATTCACCAGGTCCCCCCGTGTGGTTCTGGGATCTTTGCTCACCGTTCTCATGATCATTTTGACCCCACGGGATGAGATCTTGCGTGGAGCCCCAGATCGAGGGAGATTATCAGTGGTCTTGTATGTCTTCCATTTTCTGATGATTGCTCCCACAGTTGATTTTTTCACACCAAGCTGCTTGCCTATTGTAGATTCACTCTTCCCAGTCTGGTGCAGGTCTACAATTCTTTTCCTGGTGTCCTTCGAAAGCTCTTTGGTCTTGGCCATGGCGGAGTTTGGAGTCTGACTGGTTGAGGCTGTGGACAGGTGTCTTTTATACAAATGATGAGGTCAAACAGGTGCCATTCATACAGGTAACGAGTGGGGGACAGAAAAGCTTCTTACAGAAGACGTTACAGGTCTGTGAGAGCCAGGGATTTTCCTTGTTTGAGGTGACCAAATACTTATTTTCCACCCTGATTTACGAATAAATTCTTTACAAATCCTACCATGTGAATTCATGGATTTTTTTTTCACATCCTGTCTCTCACAGTTGAAGTGTACCTCTGGTGCAAATTACTGACCTCTGTCATCATTTTAAGTGGGGGAACTTGCACAATCGGTGGCTGACTAAATACTTTTTTGCCCCACTGTACAACAAGCTTTGATTCACTGCAGTTCAAACACATAGCAGAAGAATCACCTCACTGATGAAAGAGCGCCAGTGATATCAAACTACCACATCTTGGCTCTCCCAGGCATGGTGCACACACACACACACACACACACACAGAAATTATAAACTGAGAGTTCTTAGAGAGAAAAAAGTGAGAACATGGAGATATTTACACCAGCATTAAGAGAATGGGTGCAGGTATGTGCAGCAGTTCTTACATCCCCTACTGTACATGGACAAATATTGTATAGACATACACACATACCATGATTCAGCTTGGATCAAAGACAGTGACTGTAAGGTCTCTGCTGTTTATCTCCCTAAGGGGATTGTGCCTAGACAGATGAGAAGTCAAAAGGAAGAAGATATGGGGTGAATTTTTTTTATTTTAAAAATGGACTAACAGTGTACAGTCAGAAAACAGATGATGGAGATGTGGGAGACAGAATAAAAAAGCAGGAGGAAGCACAGAAAGAGGGGAAACAGACAGAATGAGAGCGAAAGAGTGAGAGAGCAAAGGGCATAGCAGACATGGTTACTCATGTAAAATGAGTCGAAATCAGTTAAACTTGTGTGTCCTCTTTCCTTTTATCTGTTAAGTCTGCTTCAAGACCAGTAAACCAACTAGAAAAATGGGAGTGACAAGCTATCATCCAGTTGCCAAGAGAATTTTAAGTAGACCGTAAGGCTAAAATGCCTCATTCTCAACAGATGGACTTCAGCGAATACACAGGCCTCCTGAATGTAAAAAGGACAGTTAAAAGGAAAAAACAAGCTGAGATTGTGTTTTATTGTCGGTAAATGTCGCTCATTATTTCAGGCAAAAAGGTTTAAGAATCAAAGAAACTCCAGGGCATATTTCCAGCCACACTTACAGAAGCAAGCAACGACAGGTGTGACCCATCTCAGAGTTTTTTGTAATAGTCTGAAAGGCAAAAATCACAAGAAATTTCGGGGCTTTTGCAAAACGGAGCCTTACCGCGCTACCCATCACACCAAACCCATCTCATTTTTAAAATGAATCCACTTAAAGTCAGAAAAATATTTTCCACCACTGGTAAGATTTTATCCAAATTGTAGCTCTGCTTAACAGAGTCGGGGAAGCGCTTCTGATGGCTTTCCAATACATTAGAAAGAAAGAGGAAGACGGAAAACAAAAAAAAAGGATTTGAGGATTTTGTGGGTCCCAGCTCTCAGCACGACACAGCTCTAACTATCAGTTGAAGTTGCTCTCATCTGTCTGGTGTCTGTGCAAGTCTGTCTCACAGTGGGGATCCAGCACTGTCTGTAGCCATGGAAACCACAAGGATGTAGCTCTGACAGTCATAGCACTATTATACAGAT
Organism: Neolamprologus multifasciatus; assembly: GCF_963576455.1. NCBI lineage: Eukaryota > Metazoa > Chordata > Actinopteri > Cichliformes > Cichlidae > Neolamprologus > Neolamprologus multifasciatus. The sequence continues at coordinate 11,033,791 of NC_140457.1, read as the reverse complement.
GCCCCCCTCCCTCCAACCACGTACGCACACTCACAAGGAAAATCCAATGATCAAAGTAACAGCGAAGTCACATTTTGTGTCCTTGAGAGTCTGCTGCGACTTTGCCGCTTTACTTGTTGTATTAAAAGAAACTTTAGAACCATATTTGTTTTGGATGACAGGATGATCTCTCGTGTTTCTGCTGCAGCTCTGCTTCACGTTGATGCAAGTACTGAGTCCTCCGCTGCTGGCAAAGAAGCAACTCCACAAGGGTTGTTCAAGTTCAACGAGTAGCTCAAGGGCATCTTGACCTGTTTACTTTATGGCTGTTTACTCTGCTCACCCAGCCTTCCCCTTTTCTAAAACCAGCTCACTTTTAGTTATGTACCCACAGCAACAGCTACAGCCACCCAACCTTAAAAACTTCTCCCCGGGAACTCCAGCCAAGAAAAATGAGCCACAGAGGTAATAACCTTCTACCTCACGGAGCAGAAATGCTGTGGCAACACAGTTCTGTTAGTAGCAAACAAACCATTTTGTACAACATACTGTATAAGAGTCGATCAGTCTAATGAAAATACAAGCTACAGGGTTTTATGAAGGTGGGAAAATGATTTGGTTAAGAGTCAGTTGGTTGCTCAGAGGACAATAAGAGCAGTGAAAACGACAGGGAAGACAGAAGTGTGAGAAGTGAGACAGAAAGGAAGAAAAGGAGGCACCAAATTAAGTGCTGAAGTTGCAAAGAGGTGGTCAGAGTAGATAGCGGGCATAGAAAGGCCAGGAAATGAGTGGTACACTTTAAGCAACAAATGTGACGTATGGCTTACATAAATGAGGATTTTGGAGCCTTAGTCACTATTAGCTTTTTTGTATTGTGAAATAAGACGGAAAAGATGATGCTATAGTTGAATTATATACGCAAAAATTCCAGCAGATGGAAATTATGCAAGCGCTGTCTAGAAATGAAGGTTTACCCTTTCCTCACAGAAACGCAGCTGCTGCAAATCATGTCACGTAAAATATTCTCTAGATGGCATAAAATCAGCAGATCTACATGAGTTTATCTAATGTTTGCTAAAGATTACTTTGTTATAAAGCTGTTTCACACACACACTTAAAGCCACTAGTGGTCAGACTGGCAGGTAGGAAAGAAGCTTGAATGTGCTGGGATTTGACCAGTTTACCATATGCAGGCTGCCAAAAATCCACCACACACACACGTACACTAAAACACATACCAGTGCTTCATCCAACCACAACCTCAAAGTGTGTGTGCCTGTACATGTCTATCTATGCGCTCCTACTGTATATGCGACCCCGTACTTATGTGTGTATGCAGGCCTGGATATCTATATTTACTGTGTGTGTCTCTGACTGAGTGACTGTGCTGGCGTCCTAAGTGTCTATGTACGGGAGTGGAGCGTTAGAGACACACTATAAACAATATAGGGACTCCCTTGGCTTGTGTTTACTGACCGGGATAAAGGCTGTCATTCGTCTCTCAGCACCAACCTACTTCCGCCTCCGTACAACTAGAAAGAGGGAGAGGTGCACTTAAGCCTTGGCAATGTCAGAGCAATCTTATCTTGCCAATAAAGCTTCTTGAATGGATTTAGATTAAACTGAGCGGAAAAAACAAGAGCGGGCACTGGTGCATTTGGGTCGTCTCTTCCTCAGAAAGACTGCCGCCCTTCTCCTCCTCCCCTTCTTCTCTTCCAAACTTGCATGTTAATGTACTTACAGCTTGCAGGACCTTAACTCTGTCCTGAGACACAGGCTGGCATAATAAACAAGAGCCTGAAATAATCTCTCCCCCTAGTTCCCTGGCGGTATTTTAGTGGGGAAGCAAATTCCCAATGGTGGATCGAATTATTTACCCACATTTCTGTCTTTCCAATTCCCTCACCCTGAGTTTTTCTGGCAGCCTTTCCTTAACGTCTCTGTGCTTCTCTTTCTAACTTGCCATTTCTCCATTTTTTCCCTCTTGTCTTTGTCCATCTGTGGTAGCCAGTGAGACGCATGGTCTACCCACACTGACCAGTTAAACACCCCTTTGCCTCTGTCACTTAGTCAGCCTGTCTGCTATACAGCTCAGGGTATTGCAGGCCAAGCCATCGCACTGAATTAAGGGGCAAAGGTGCACAAAGTCTCCTCATGATGTCACGGACGCGGATGTGCCTCATGACATTTTGACAGTCTTTTCCTGCTCTGTCTTGTTTACCTTCCAAGACTGTTATTTCAACAAATTTACACCTTGAATGAGTGCAACCACTCTATAAACTCAAAACAATTCTCATAAATGCACCTTAATGCAGCACAGGCTTCAATTGTTTCCACTGTGAGAGAACCTAAAAGAGGGGAGGTAATGAAAAGAGCAGGAGAATCAAAACAAGCATAAAAAGCTGCAATAAAATATTTTTAGCCTCAAACCCATTCATGTCTGGAACTAGGGCCAAGAAGAACCACACCACCATGACTATGAATGGTCCTGTTAGTCTCTCTTTTACTTTCTCGCTTGGCAAGTGCCCTGCCACTGGAGGAATGCCTGGTTTGTATTCAGATGTGCATGTAAATGCACGTATGTGTGACAGTGCGTAGAGTCTGGACAAAGAGCTCCAGTGTGGACAACAGGACACAATCAACCACTCAATGGATAGCCATTAACTCATCACACACAAACGCACACAAACGCACACACAAATTCCAGAGTTCACAGATGAGAAGCAGCGACATTCAGAACCAACCAGCCAATGAGCACGAGCGCGCTTTACTGCGGCTACAATGGAGCCAGTCAATGGGGCTGTAGAGGGATTGTGGGAGATCTCCGAATTACCGTGTCAGGATCTTCATCACTTTCTCACTAATCTTCATCCTCTCTCCCTCAACCTCTTTTTATTTTGTCCTACTTCCTTTTTCCCAGGGTGGATCTCTCAGTGGTTAAAGGTAGCTAGGAGAGGCCACTGGGCACAGTCCACCTCCCACTCGCTTGTGTATGAATCACTCCATTGTGGCTGTGCTCTATTCCGAACGCTGTTGTTTTCAATTTTAGAACTCTTCTGTTTGGCCTTATTTTGACAACCACATGCTAATTATGTTTTTGTTTTTATTGTTGTTCCCTGTTTGAACAGTCATAAGAAACAGGTAAATAATGCATATCACCATGTGTATCGCAAGATTGACCAAGTTAAAAAGGATTTAAATCGATTTGCATGCATATAGGACTTTTTTTAGTCACACAAAAGTTTACCGAGTATTGTTATCAACTTTGTAATTATACTGTTGTCTAATTATAACGACCACTGTCATGGAAACACTACACCATAACACAAACCTGCCAGTAGCCAGAATAACCCTACCTTTACCCCTTTGATTGCAATCTCCTCAGTTGCTTCTATCTGGATTTCTCTTTCCTCATTTCTCTGAGGTGCTAGCTTTCAGACATCAAGCCATAAAATAATTGTATGCCTTCCAAAAAAAAACCCCAGAAAAACAATTAACTATTTGGACGGCACTTGAGCACCTGAAGGCAAAAGGCTGTGGTTACTAAACTGAGTAACTTCAGCTTATTGACATGCAGCTTCCCCAAAACACCCACACCCACTTCTCACTATCACACTCACACTTTCCCTGTCATGTCTTAATTTTTAGCAGCCGGCAGTGTTACACGGAATATGAGACGACCACCCACCTACCCACACACACACTAGACACATGTTTCTGGGAAATGTGAATGAATGTGTCACAAAAAAAGGCCATGAAGACACTCAATACAATACGGCCTTGTGCTACAATGATGAGTTACACAGCTTTGTGTGTGCACGTGGGTGTGTGTGCTTGCACAACCAAGGGCAGGCAAGCGCATGTGGGTGCAGAGAGCTACATAAATCACACTCTGAATCAATTAGAAAGCATAAATGTGAGAAGGCCAACAGCAGTCGGTGTCCTGGTACTCGGTTTAATGTTGGCTTGACTACAGACACACCACACCCTCACCATCCCACCACGTGCGCGCACACACTCACACACACATCCAGACTCAAAGCCAGACAGAAACACTCAGAGAGTTTGGGTGTGGATGTGATGTAACTGATAATTTTACATGAAAGTAATCCAAAAATGAAATGTGATTAACATTTTCATGCCACAGGATTCTTTCTCCTCTTTATATGGCTTAAAAACTGTGATTCGCACACAGCAGCTGTCTGACAGAGAGCTGAACACTGGATGAGGATCTTGTTTTTAAAAAAGTTTTTGCGTGCCTATGTTAGTTCAAACACAGTTTTCTTTTGTATTTCTTTCCTGTTACATAACCAACTAGACTCCTATTATATACCATCTTGCATGTTTGTGAGGATTTAGCATTCACAGAGTCACCAAACAAATGCATTTACTGAGTGTGAGAACAGTGTCTACTATTGGAGGTAATTTCACTATTTAACAATACAGAACACTAATTAAAAAGAGATGTAGGTTTACAGAATTCTGCATGAGAAGAAACAACAAAAGTGAAAAACTGCAATGTGCAATACACATTTTTTATGTCCATCAGTGTTACTGTTACTTTTTAAAAAAAATATGCTTTAACGTGTTGTATTTTCACAAAGTTATAAAAAACAGATTAAAGAACAGGCGCGTCCTGGTTCTTTCCCCAGGGTCTCCACCCAGTTGGACTCACCTCAGTCAGGAGGCAACCTGGAGAATAAATCCCTAGGGTGGTTTGGGAATAACTCTGACTCAAACCCCACACCCTGTCCATGGATGGATGGATGAATGCATGGATGGATGGGTTAAAGAACCAGTGGTCAAAACAGAGTCAAAAGACTGAAAGACCCTCACTTCTATTTTTTCTTTTTAAAACACAGGATACAAAGGCTTCTCCAAACTGCAGGAGCACCTTTATTTAGACCTTTCTGGTTACTAAATGCCTTGAGCTACTCGAATTCCACAATCTTACTTTGCAGCAGAGGCCTCCAAATCCTAATTCAGTTAAATCTTGATGAAATTAGTAAGGTTAGTTTCTCAGAGCTCTAAAAGCTCCCTCTTGAGCTGAAAGGGGCAAAAATAGCACTAGAGTAATAGCACAAGAACAGCGCATGACACCCAATGAAGGTTTAATGGACATTCCCTCTGAATGCATTGTTAAAAAAGTCAAATGAAAAGAAAGCTTTTTAAAAAAACAAAACAAAACACACACACACACACACATATAGGTAATATAACACCCCACTCACATCCCACACCTCTGAAAATAAATAATCCTAAAATCCAATCTACCCCCGGAGACAAGTTTAATCAAATAAAGTTGCATATTTTTATGTAGCGCAAATCCCCAAATGCAAATCTGAGTTTTCAACAAATTGCAAAAATAGCACCTTCCATCCTCAGCTTGGATAATGACGAGTTCCTCAAAAATCCTCTCTAACAATGGAAAAAAACAAGGTACTGTAAAAAATAATAATAACTGCATCGCTCATAAAGCACAGACATAATCAATGAAAGTAGAGTAATTCACACAATTAGCAGTCATATTTGTGGCCTTTCAGACATATGGAATATTAGCATCATATATAAACATCATATGCTCACATCAAACTCTCTTTGTCAAATTCCCACAGGTGATTTATATTCAGAGTTAATTTGTTATTTGTTGCCTTTGCCTTGGTAACAAGAGATGTTGTACTTAATACCTAAAACACCTATAAATAGACCAAACATGAACAAGAATCAAACAGGACAGTGTGAGTCTGCAGTTTGTGACTCAGCCCACTGAGCCAAGCTACATCTGTCTGTGTGAACCCACCACAACCACATTCATTACTAAATTACATCAGGACACTCCCAAAGTACTCCAATGGGGATATTGTTGCTAGGCACTTACTGTCCTTCTACGCCTATGTGAGAACTGGATGAAAACCAGATTAATATCACACACACTTAGTAGTGCGCACAAAAATACATACACACACACGGGCAAAGATCCACACACACAGGCACCTGCGAAAAGACACACATCTGTGAGGGGAGAAATCGCATAAATACAGTTCCAAACTCTCTCTCGCCTATCCGCCCACCGTTCCACTCAAAGTAGGTGATCAACTTACCGAGAAGTTAAAAGAATTAATAGTTAGAATAATAACAAACCAATCTCCTTTGCAATATGCAGGTGAAAGGAAAGGAGAGGAAGGGACGAGGGCTGTATTCACTTGAATAATCATCAAATGTACACTTTCAAATGATGGATTAAGATAGAATAGGACAGGAAATCTCAGCTTCTCAGTATCAAGAACTGTAACACTTTGGAATCATTTAATATAAAAGGAAACAACCGTCGCTAATCAGTGAAGAGAGAAGAACCCAAACTGCTCGGCCTCTCTCACGCTCTTACACTTACTTTATACTAGTGGTGAATATATGTACAGCCTGCGATGCAGTTTACTCTGATGCCATACCTGTGCAGGCTTTGACGCTAACATATAGCTACATTTCTAGGGAGGTACATGCAGGGTTTCAAAAGGGTCTGCGGTTACAAAGTACCTGTTGTGTATAAAGTATAATTCCTCTGTTAAGTGTGAATGTACTAATTATCCTCCTGTGGGTTGAGACTCAGACACACTATTTGAAAAGTATTTGACCACACCTCTTAATCTTCCAATGTTGGTGTTTTCAGGCCCATTGCCTCAGTTGTATAAAATCATAAATGCCTTTACAAACATTTGTGAAAGAAGGGCCATTCTGAAGAGATTGCATGAAATTTCTTCCCTCCGAGATATTTTATGATCAACAATAAGCGGTATTACAAGGTGGAAGTGATTAGAAGCCTGATAAACTTAATCGCAAAGTGGCAGCCCATGTAAAGTTGAAGAGCAGGTTCAGAGTGAGTGGTGTGGCATATAGTGTCTAAAAGTCGTTAAATCACTGCTGACCCAACAACTGCAGAGCTCCAAATCTCCGGGTTTTCAAGACCAAGCAGCTCATGTACATCTAATGTGTAGGTGGCCCAGTTCTTTTGTGCATGTAGTGTAAGTTTACCCATTGATTCAGGCCGTGAGCTAACTTAACATCACATTTCACAAGGGGAAAGCATTGCTCAGCCCACTGGTGACAAGAAGCTGACTCTAAAAATGAACTCAACAATTATTTGAAATGAATGAAAAATATTGTTTATTAAATCAACAAAGTGATGCGTTGTTGCAGTCCCAGTTAGACCTAAATGAATACACTGGTCTGTCACAGATATATAGTATTGATGTATATGCTGTCCAATGCATGCTGATATAAAAACTGTTTGTGAACCTTTTCAACAAAAGAAGATGCAAGAAAAGACACTAGAAGTCTCAGTCTCAGTCGTTGTGTCCTTGGGGAAGACACTTCACCTACCGCCTACTGGTGATGGCCAGAAGGGCCGATGGCGCGATATGGCAGCCTCGCTTCTGTCAGTCTGCCCCAGGGCAGCTGTGGCTACAACTGTAGCTTGCCTCCACCAGTGTGTGAATGTGAAAGTGAATGAATAGTGGAATTGTAAAGCGCTTTGGGTGCCTAGAAAAGCACTATATAAATCCAATCCATTATCATTATTAAGTAATTTACGTTATTGCACAATGTTTCCAGTCTGCACAGCTTCACAATCTCAGTGTGTACAGCTGCTAATTAGTATGACAAAGAAATTACTGTAAAGTAAAAGAATGACTCCACAATTTTCTCTCTCACATATAACTATAACAACGTGCATGCATGTTTCAAAGGTACATCGGCCAATGTATCGATAAACTTTAACTCCCTAAAAAATAATCAGGCTGTTCTTTTCTGAAACAGATCAAGTATCAGATGAGAACAATTCATATTTAAAATAAAAAATATCAATGTCCTTTCTAAATTTGCTAGTTCCCGGTCTGCTTAGTTACAGTTATGCCCACTAAATTTGAACACAAAAGGAATCTCGTGCATATACTGCACATTTTTTTGCCAAAAGTTATGAGTCCAACATTGCTGTGCGGTTCTGTTTTGAATTTACTGCGGACGGCTAGTGTTTCTTCACCTTAACTTACTAAATCATTAAAGGAGTTTCGAAATCAACTTGAGCATAGAAAGGAAAAGCTGAATTAGTGCCTCCTTTCCATTCACAACACACACAAAAAACAGGAAATCTTTACATTTGAAAAGCCAAGCCCTGAGACTCTTAATGAGTCAATTACTTACTGAATACAATAACTTAAATTAAAAAGATATATATGAAAAACAAATATTTTACGTCTGTCACTGATGATTAGAACAAGATAAGTATGTGAAAATGTGACAAGGTCTGGTGATGCAACACACACACACACACACACACACACACACACACACACACACACACACACACACACACACACACACACACACACAAACATCCACATTCCCAAGAGTTCAAGCAGAGCAGTCTTTGTGGCCTTTAAAGAGTCAGTGTGTCCAGCCAGGCTCGAGTTACGGCAGACAAGATCCTCTCATTCCTTCTCCCTCTCTCTTTCTCCCTCTAACACACACACACACACACACACAAACAGACACAAACACAAATTCTTACATCCATCATCTTACAGACACATCCAGTGAACAGGCCAGGGAGCCACAAGAAAGAATTGGTTTGTTGCTCCCCTCTCTGACTCATTCCTACCACTCTCCACTCTACAATAAAAGGAATAGCTATACAACTGACAGGCTATATGTCAAGCCCTGGACTGTGTTGATTGCTTATACGGTCCCATCAGAAATCCCTATGAGCATGGAGATGCTCATAGGGATGAAGAAATAATAATTTTCAAAGCCTGGAATAAGGAATATAACAATAAAAGCTTTTCTGTTGCAACTAATGGACTTTTATATCTAAGCTGTTCACTTCCAGCAATAATTTGAATCAGTATTTTGATAAACACCTATAGAACTACTTATAGAACAAGATAATACAATTACACACGCGTGCATAGCCGGGACTGAAATCAAATGGTGAAGTAGATGCAAGGAGATGACGCATGTACTGCAAAGCATCAATGAGAAAAAACACACTCTGACAATGTCACAGGTGGGAAAGTGCTATTTGTGGGTTTTTAAAATAAAGTGTCTTTCAGGTGTGTAAGCTACAGCAGGCTTCAAAGGGCACAAAAATCAAAGAACTGAGGTCATTACGGGTCATCACTAAAAGAAAAGGCAGGAATTATAACAGAAGATGCCTCTCATAGTGTGTGTGCTTATGTGCATGTGTGTGTGTGTGTCACATCTATTCTAGGAGAATACCGGGGGAGAGACCCTGTGACTGACCCCCACCTCACAGGATATGACAGGATATCGCCGCAGTGGCACGGACACACAAACATATATGCGCACAAACAAACACATTATGGGAGTGTCGTTTCCATATTGGAGACACATTATAGTAATAAACAGCCATTTTTGGTTAAAAAATGTTTCACGCGTGTATTACCGCGTGGAAGGTGCTATAGGAGTAAATATTTATTTAACAATTATCCACTGTGCACTCAGAAAAAAGGCATTTTACATAAATCCTTGAATTAGTCGTTCTCTGTGAGGCTCTTGGACTCCCAACGTGGGGGAAATCGTTTATAGTACCCAGAGCATCATAAATACAATCAAAATAACTTACAGAATTGCTTTTAAATCCAGAAGATAAGTTCACTTACGCCACAAAGTCAAGTTACCTGAGCGCTTCAGCAGCTTTCCCACAAGGTTTCACTCATAGCTTCCGTGCTGTTTGCAGCGGGCAGGTTCAAAGATCCGCTACAATCTGCGCGTCCAATCTCCAAACTTCCTTTCACACGACTGGAGGATCCCCCCACTGAAGTGAAAGGGCACTTGTGCGAATTTGCACGGACCATTACGCGCGCGCAAAGACAAATACCCCAATAAACACGCCCCAGTTATGAAAAACCCCGCAGCTGATGGTACAGGCGACCCCCCCCCACCACCCTTACAATGCAGCGGGGACGGCGGTAATCGCACGATAAAGTTTTCCCAACAGGGACGAGGGAAAGCGCTCATTCTGACCGCATCGCTTACCTTCGTCTCCCCTCCTTAACTCCTTCAGCCGTTTCCAAACTCTGTCACGACAAGGCTCGACGCAGACTGCGAAACCGAACAGCCGCTTTTCGGGTAGCCGGGGAAGAGCGGAGAAAGCATACGGAGGTTTGCTTCAACACGCAGAGGCTCCGTGTGTGTGACAGAGAGGGATTGTGCGTATGCGTGTGTGAACGCTCATGGAGAGAATGAGCAGAGAGAAGAGAGCCGGGGGAACTTAGGGGGGAGTTCCCGTGAACATACCGGCGGGGCGGGGGCTCCGGCAGAGTGACGGCTGGCTTACGTTTGCAGCTCTTTAGCAGCCTGGATAGGATATTAGTAACCCAGGTTACCAGCGTTCAAAAGTAGCCAGGATACGTGTATTTACCCAAGTATACGCAGTATTCATGCATCTGCTTTTGACGTGGGCTGTTTTACGTGGTATTTATTTTTCTTCTGTATTTTTTCCACTTTTCTGCATATCTAATGTGCATCTATAGTTAAAACATATGAGATTACAAATTATTATTATAATACCCATTTTTAATCAGGGCTGAAACCACACTGTATTTTTATGATCAATATGCTGATGAGGTTTCTTAGCTGATTAATGCTTTGGTCTAGCACAGGAAAGTCAAACATAAGCCCAGAGGGCCAGAATGAGCCAGGCAACGATTCCAATCCGGTCCACTGGACAGCTTTAGAAAATGCGAGGGAGTGCATAGATTTTTAACTTTTAAACAAAGTAATTAACTAACACATAAACAATTAAATAACAGGTAAATTCTGTGTTTTTCCACTATTACAGTGAGACTGCAGTTTTTTTGTTTTTTTGTTTCATTAAGGATATTATCTGTGAATTAATGAGAACTTTATATTTTATAATTACAGGTCAGTGTCATTTTGCACATTTATTATATAGTTTCACTGGTCTGGCCCACATAATTTCAGAGTTGGCCCCTATATGTGGCCCACAATTTTAAATGAGTTTAACATCACTGGTCTAGCATATAAAATGTCAAGATACATTTAATAACGCATTAGGCTGTGTAGGGTTTCAAGTCAATACCCCACTTTTTAGACATAATATGACAATATTAGTGCCTACATTCTATGAAAAAACAGTTTCCTTAAGATGTTTTTAACCTATTGAACAGACCAAGATAGACAGAATGAAGTGTAGAGTCGCCACACAAGAAATTAGCCCCACCCCCCTTTCTTTTTACAAATAGGAGTCTAAATTCCCAGGCTGGCAGTCACAGAGAGGGACTTCACAGTGAATCCACAAAGAATTATAATCATATACTAGATTTAAGGATCCCTTTGTCTTTGTTATCCCTCACAAGTGCAGGGAAGGTAGTTTTTCCATTTTACAATATATCGGCATTATTTGTGTGTATGAGCTCTAATGTGGAGCCTTTAGGGCCCCTTTTCATGAATAATTTGGGGAAAGTGTTGTTCAGCCTGAGTCTAAATGTATAAGAATGTTTTTTCTGTGGGCCTCTTTTAATAATACATTTCATTATGAATAATTCATAAGTGATAAAACTGAAATATAGTGTTTACATAAGGCAGCAGGTATTAACCACGCAGTTAATTTGGTGAAGTGCAAGATTAATATGCTCAAAATCTGTGTTTCTATGGAGACCAGGTAGTCGGCTTCCATGACGAACTGCAGATTATGACACAATTTGAGTTTATAAATGCAGACAAGAAGAAGATTTTTTTAGTTAGTCAGATGGCTGGCAGTAACACCCATGCAGAAAATTTAAGTGGAGAACTCTCCCCACAGCCCTTCCACTTCTCCTTGTTTTGTTTTGTTTTTTGATAACAAGTGACCCTTCCCCCAGCTCTACATATATATACTCTGTTATTAGAGCCACATGGTCAAAGCAGCAGATGGGACTTCAGTGTCCTCCATTGCTGTTAAAAGAGCTGATAAGGCTGCAGACGCTAGTTGATAGTGGAAACCACAATTTTAGCTCATTTAGCTCAATTTTAGATGACTCAAAGGGGCAAAAAATAGCAGTAATAGGATGTATTCTGTGGTTTTGCTGCTGAAGGTGTGAAGTTATGCCAGTGAGACCTGCTGATGGACAAACTGGTTTAAAGGAGCTCAGCTTTTTGCATACACACACAAAAACACACGCTCACACCTAAGATCTCCCAACAAGTCCTACTGGAATGTGTCTCCTGTAACAACATCAGCTATCACAAGGTTTGCATCACATGACAAGTGGAGCCACTTTGTGTGTCCATGTGTGTGTACAGCTATATATTTCCGAGTCTTTGTGTGTGTGACAGCACCTTGTTTGGCCAACAGGATACAAATAAGTACTCTCACTCAATTAGTGAAGGAGCCAGTCCAGAATTACAGCAGGAGAAGAACAGCCAGAGAGACAACAGTAAGTCACTTAAACGTGTCAGGAAACTTGTCCCTGATAAAAGAATAGAGCAGAATGTAGCTTTAGCGGCAGACTATGTTTTTTTTAATGCTTTTTATTTTGTTTACTGTGTTTGGAAATCTGGGTTAACAAATATTTTCTGCTCCGTGAGCAACAAAAAATAATATGAAATATAAAAATCTCAATTCACCCAAATTACAAATAAGAAAAAGAGTAGGAAACAGCTTTTTAGCAGTATATGCAGTGCTATACAAAAGCTTCTATTTATTGAGAAATAAATAGAAGCTTTTTTTTTTTTTTTACACATGTCAAAAATGGAGATGCAGGATAAAAGGAAAAAACTGAATTTGTACAAATCTAATGAGGTTGAATGTTATTATTTGGTATGTCCACATTTAACTCTTACTCAGCTTTCTTGTCATTTCTTTAAGAAGTCTTCAGGAAAAGTTGTCCAGGCTTCTTGAATGACATTCAAAGCTCTTCTTTGGATGTTGGCTGCCTTTTGTTCTGTTCTCTGTCAAGATGATCTCATACTGTTTCAGTAATGTGGAGGCCAGTCAGTGACTGATGGTGTTCCATTATGTGTTCTTCTAGCCAGGTATGCTTTTACTGCATTGGCAGTGTGTTTGACTTAGGCTGCTGACAATCAGATTCTTTCTAGAAGATATTTCATGGTGGATCGCAAGCTGATGATACTTGTTTTTGTTCATAATTCCATCAATTTCAACAAAAATCTCCAACACTACTGGCTAGAATGCAGTCCCAAATCAGGACAGAGCCTCCACCATGTTTTACAGATGTTGAACATGTTGGGCTGGATGTGGCCCAGAGTATTGGCATCCCTGCTGTAGAGACTCACTTTAATAAAAAAAATTCCAAATTGGATTCATCACTCGATAAGACGTCATGCTACTGATTTTCAGTCCATTTCTTGTGTAATTTCTATAGTTTGCATGTGCAGACTATTCTCTGTTTTCCATTTTTTGAAAATTTATTGCAGCTATATTCCTGTTTTGCACTTTAAATGTTAGAGATAATTAGTGAAGGAGCCAATGGATTTGTGATAAATGAAATCATACCCATACCGTATTTCCCTGTGACTGAATGATCTGAAATGTTTGCAACGGATGAATGTGTTGCAGTTGCTTCAGTGATTTATAAAACTACTTTGTAAAAAATATATTTTCTCAGGATTTGTGCATCTGTTTCATGTAGTTTGGATGCATCAGCACCACTCCTTACCACTAAAACGAGAAAAAAGCCTTCTGTTGGCGTTTCTCAGAAATAGATAATAATGGATTGCATTTTTATATAGCACTTTTCAGGGCCCTCGAAGTGCTTTACAATTCCACTATTCATTCACTCTCACACACTGGTGGAGGTAAGCTATAGTTGTAGCCACAGCTGCCCTGGGGCAGACTGACAGAAGCGAGGCTGCCATATCGTGCCATCGGCCCCTCTGGCCATCACCAGTAGGTGGCAGGTGAAGTATCTTGCCCAAGATACAACGACCGAGACTGTCCGAGCCGGGGCTCGAACCGGCAACCTTCCTGTTACAAGACGAACTGCCAACTCTTTGGGCCACGATCGCCCTTAGGTAGATATAATTTATTTAATCGTATCATGTTTTCAACAATGGATCCAAAAGGGTTTGGGTAAAGGGCATCAAAATGTTGCATGCCATCACTCACACATGAAGGAATCTGTTTTGTATGAATGCATGTAACTTGACCATTTAGGCCTTTACCCACTTTGAAGTCTTGTGTTCTCCATGAAATTCACTCAACTCATTCTCAGAGTGGTTGCCTTCGCCTTGAAGATAAAATAACACCTTGACTAAGAAAAGAGAAAAAAATACGTTTCATCTTTGTGAGAGCTGCAACACACATCTAAAAAAGAGTCAGGAGGGAGAGGTGTCGAGGGATAAAAAGTAGAGGCAATGAGGGTGTTGACACATCCTGACAAAATGGAACAGGGAGTGTCACTCAGCACCTCATACACCAGCATAGATAAACTACAAATACGTGCTGCACATGAGAACTTTGCCTTAAGGACAAGACACCTGGATCTGAGCTTCTGCTGAAAGCAACAGATGCCAGAAATACAGCGTCACATATAAAGCCAGGGACAGTGGGGTCACCCCAGCACATACATGCTACGTTCAGCTATTAATCATTATTACCAAGGAGAGTTTGAAAAAAAAAAAGATATTGCAGATATTTTACTCTGTGAGCCTACCTGTCTCCATATTGCTTCTGGCCGTGTGTGTGTGTGTGTGTCCTTATTATCAGCAAGCTTGCCAAACTCTCGGTCTCAGTGTGGGTCTTGTCTCCACGGGGAAAAATTAGTAAAAAGGGAAGAGTTTTATTAGAGCGTTACAAGATACCAGTTGTCTAAACTGGCTTCCAGCTCTCGACCCAGACACCCCCTTCCTGTCTTTTAAGGCAGGCTCCTCAGCTTGTGTACAGACGTTCTGCAGCTTCTCAACATGTCAGGGTCTTTAGCTGCAGCTCCTGTTTCCAAATGTTCTCATCCTCGTATGTTAATTTGCTAATAGATTCCCCACAAGCTGCAACCGCAGACCTATGTGCCGATAAAAAGGCAATCGCTCACATATTTAATACCCGCACGCTGAAGGTGACCCCGGCCATATGTCTGGTTATCTGCAGGTTTATCTATGTATCTCCTCTGGTTGCTGCCTGCTGCATCACTCGCACCCTCTCACCACAACAACAGCTGCCTCTTGTCAACATCGCTCGGCAGCAGCTGAGAACGAGGGGAGGAGTGCAAAACCGCATTTAACAGCCTTGGTTCTGGCTAAAGGGAACGCAAGGCAGGGAGTGGGTGTGGGGGTTTCTTTAACAGAACATCAGGATCCCATTTAGACCAGAGACAGGCTCGTGGGAGTCTGATGGGGCGTTGGCTGGATATGGCAGGGAGGAAGTGGGAGGTCATGTGTGTGCTCATGTTGATCTGCATGTTCTAATGGTTGTTTAATCATAGATGCTATGTTAATCCCTGCTGCCTTGTTGCTCTGCTGTATTGTCTCTAATGTGGTTGCTTATATTCACCGCTGTTTCCATCAAAGAGCCATGCTAAGGTGGTTTGTTTGGTTACACAGCTGCATTTCTCCTCTACATAACAGTGCAGGGGTGTCCACGTGCAGGCCTAGGTTAAAGGTCAGGGCTGAGCCATGCAGTTGCCCACATCAGTGTGACACTTGACCCTTGACTCATCTCTGCCCAGGACAGCTGCCAGCCTGATGCTTTTTCCAAACTGTGGGAAGCATAAATCGAGGAAACTGATGTGCTGTCTCCTGCTGACTGCAGTGGAAGGACTATACCATCTGCCTTCTTTGGTCCAAGATCCCCAGGAGACCAGGGGAAAACTTGAGTCTGACAGGAACAAGAAATGAGCTGGCTATTAATGGGTGGAAAGACTTGCTTGAAAATGAAAGGAGGGGGTCTGAGAAAAAAAACAAAAAACGATGAGTAATCATAAACTAGTGTGAGTATCTAATCTCTTTTCCTCCAATTTAATAAATCAACAAATGCCTACCTGGCAGGGATCAGATGAACAATCATTTACAGTTTACTAAGATTTTAATTAAATCCTTAGTTCATAATTTTTGTGTGGCAGTACATTAAATTATGACTAAGACATAAGTGAGGTAAGAAATTAGTAAGGCAAATTTTTATTTTCATACAAAAATTACTTATGTTTGTTAACTTGTTAATGTGTTTTAAATACCTTTATATCTGTGTTTGGATCTTGTTAAGGTATATAAGCATATGAAGAAAAAGGTTTACACAGTTTGTGAAAAACTTACTATTTTCATAGCAGTTCACAAAGTAAGTAGCACCCAAATACTGATTATCAAATGCATTTATTTCAGGGATCAACAGCAAGTGTGTGAACATATCTATTAAAGCAGACGTTTTTGCAGTTTACTAGTCTGGAGCATTCAGGTTGTGTGGTAGAGCAGGCCGTCTATGAAGGTAGGCAGTAGTTCTTGAGCAACATATTAAACCCTGACTTATCTCTGATGTATCTGTTGTGTGTTCATGTTAGATAAAAGTACTTAGGTATAGGTAAAAGTACTATATAAATGTGTGTTTGATTGGTAGAATGACTAAAAAGTTTGAGTAGAGAGGTTCTGTATAAGTGACAGTCTACTACAATGCCACAGTCTTCCCAGCAAATTCATCCTAAGGTTGTAAGAGCTACTTCTCTGACTCTCCAGGGCTCAGTTAGCAAGTTCATGGCAATACAATTAGAAAAAGACTAAATACATATGGCTTGTTTGGAAGAGTTGCCAGAAGAAATCCTCTTCTCTCTAAGAAGATACCAGTTGCACAGTTTAGGTTTGCAAAGTTGCATTTGAGCAAACCCCAAGACTTCTGAAAGAATATCCTTTGGACAGACATGACCAAGTGTTTGACACGATGTTCTGCCATAAAGCATAGCACCACGAGTGGCAGAAACCAAACAGCATGTCAGCACAAACACCTCACACCAACTGTCAGGCACGGTGGTGGAGGGGTGATGATTTATTTTTCAGTCAAAGGACCTGTGCACCTTGCAGTCCTTGAGTTGACCATGAACTTCTCCGAATACCAAAATATTCTAGAGTCAAATGTGAGTCCTTTTGTCTGACGGTTAAAGCTTAGTCCATGTTGGGTCATGCAACATAACGGTGATCCCAAGCACACCAGCAAATCTACAAAGGAATGGCCTAAAATGATTCAAGTTGTTGCAATGGGCTCTGCCAGTCAAAACCTCAACCTAACAGCAATGCTGTAGTAGGACCTTAAAACAAATAACTAAATGCCAGCAAACCTCAATGAACTGAAGCAATGCTGTAAAAAAGAGTGGTCAAAATTCCTTCACTGATATAGTACAATACAAAAAACTTCAAGTTATACACTCTCTAAAGGTGGTTCTGATATCTGTCTGTCTGCAGCAGGGATTGCAGCTGTTCCACATATACTCTAAAGCTACAACAATAATACCCAAGTAGCAGAACATGTCAAGGACCACGCTACTGCTTCATGTAGCTGAAAACCCAGATAAACCCAATTTCAAGTCATGTGCCGATAGAGCAGAAGCACAGCAACCGATGAATAATTATAATAAGTGATTGAAATGATTCATCACCAGCAGAGCAAAATAGTCAGTTATTCAGCCAATTAAGAACACTGTGTACTTGAACGCCTAATGTCAATGACAGCATGCCGCCCAACAAAAACACGAGCCTGCTGCTTCTGTTGCCATTCTTTCTGATATGACGCCTTGCTTTGGGGGGACATAATAACAACAGATTGTTGTTTGTCATTTCAGAAATAGTCTGTGTTGCAACTGAAGCATAGCGACCACCAACTGGCCCCATGACATTCCTGAATACCATACAATGACATTGCATGTAAGTGTGTTTGCCCAGTCACACACTTCATTGTTTCCTTATGTGAGATGATTGAAATTAAAAAGTATGGAAAGTTTTTTTTAATGACAAATTAAAATGGGTTACTGTCTAAATATTTTTGAAGTTGTTCAACATCATTTCCTTTAAACTGCTTATAAACCTTTCCACTCGTGGCAGGTTACCCTGTTTAGAAATCCTCAGTTCTTATCGATCCATCCAAATTTCAGCTTTCATAGCAGATGATCTGACTTATCTTAGCAGAAAGAGCACAGGTGTCAACAATGACAGTTTCTCAGATACATGAAATTCAGTTTTCATTCACTGTAATATTTGTTTGTCTCAACAGAAACTGAAATACACTCCACCCAAGTTCAATGTGAAAACAGCTATATTCAGAGAAATTCTGGTGTATTCCCTTGCTATAAATGAACGATACGATACGATACGATACGATACGATACGACGCGGCACGATACGACGCGGCACGACACGACGCGGCACGACACGACGCGGCACGACACGACGCGGCACGACACGATGCGATACTTTATTGCCCACTTGGGAAAATTTCTCATGGACTCAAGTGCTTTCACAGAAGCTGTTTATTTATATTTTTTTTACCTGGATCCTGATGGGCATTGTATGTTTTACTCATTACTGCAATGCACACATGCACACTCACACAGAAACAGTTTTCAAATCCTACATATGTGCGTCCATTCACTTGTGTCATCCGGATCTCCTCAGCGTCACTGCTGAACTGTTTCTCTTTCTGGCATATCAAAGGGACAACATTCCTGATTTCAAACACACAGCCACATCCTGTAAATTACCTTTGCAGGAGTGCTTAAGCCTCTTTTGAATCATGAAAGAAAAGAAAAGTAGTGAAGTTAAAAATATCCTGTTCAAGATAATGCATGCATCTGTGCTTCAGACAGACTCAAAATCACTGCCTGCTCACTTTCTTAATATGAGTTTCAAGAACCTGTAGCAGATTGCTTCAAAAACATCTCTGTTTTAAAACACAACTTGTTAAACAAAGCAATTCAATTTTAACTCCTACACTTTAAGTATATTAGATCCAGCGCTCAAGTACCATAATTTCTACACATATCTAAAGGCAATGTCAGACGCAGACTGAGCAATGAGGCGGCATTGCCTGAAATGGAAAACCTCAATTTCTGCCTCGTGCATTTAGTCTTGTTATATGACCATAAGTGTAATTCCAGTCAGTGACATGAGAGAGGGGCCCTCTCTCTGCCCTCCATACCACAGACTGGTGGGAGACGCCAAGCCAACACACAGGAGGGAGGAAGGGGGCAGTAAAAGGGAATTTTAATGTACACGCTTTATACCACACACGTTTGTGTGCACGCACACACACACACGCACACACACACAAAAGTGCATATGTCACACATACAATTTAAGCCTTCTGCTGACAGTCTCATTCAGAGGCATTTTTGAAAAGTAAGCAAGCGTGGCATCTGTGTCTGGCTTAAGTGATCTTTTGAGTGTGAAACACTGACACCGCAGGATTTAGGATGTCAAGATGACTGCAAAAAAAAAGTGCATCACAAGTAACAGTAGAAGCATTTACACTTAACTAGGTGCAAAGGTATCAAATTACCATGATGTGCAAAAAAATATATATGCAACTGATTTTGCTGTATAATCTGCTTTCTGCTGCTCATCCATATCTTTGGCGTGATGGTTCAACGAAATCTGCATTAAAAGCATCACATTTTGTGCTCTGGCTATACCTTCCGTTAGGCAGGCTTGTAAAGCACAGATGAAGCGGTTTGCATAAGGTAGTGATTTCATTATGCACCAGTTGCTCAAATTATCATTTGGAACAAAAACATGAGTACAATGTGTACAATGTGAGAAAGAGGTCATAATTAGTACTGTAGAATGAAAAGATACTGAGGCAATAAAACCACAACCTGTCGTTTTCTCACTTTGCTCCGACAGCGTGTTAATTAATGAGCTTTGGAGGAACAAGCAGGCTGATCTGCTGTGTCCCTGTTTACTAATCAGCTTTTCTGTATCACCTCCTGCAGCCACCTTGCCAACCCCACGCTGGTCCTCCAAGAGACTAAGCTGACACGGTCAGGTGGTCTTGCTACTATGTTTTGGAAAATCAGCTCAGCGCAGAGGTCAGATCCTCATCATCATGATGTTTGTTTACATTCTCACACCGGGCCACCAGGGACAGACAGTGGCCATTTAAAATTAAACCATGGGAAGAGACAGAGTTATATAGCACAGAAAGAGAAAGTGAGACAGGAGAAGACGCTTTCCCCAATCTGCAATGAAGTCTGCGGCACTGTTGACTGTACTGTGCCTTTCTGGCAATCTGATGCAGATTTAGCTGCACCCTGGGTATTCTAAGATTCATACCAACTTAAACATTGAATTTTAAATTATAACTGGGGATCATGCTGGCTTCACATTATTTCTCTTTCTGAATCCATGTTTCCTGTACAATATCATTCCTGGTTAATTTAAAAGCCACACAGTCAAGAAATAATAACTCATTGGTAAAAGCAGAGCTCTTGCCCATAATTGCACCACTAATACCTTCCAGTGAGACTTTGGTCTAACACTGATGTCTGCAGATAAAAAGGCATCAATAATCAGCGAGAAAGGAGCTCCTAGTTTGAACAGGAACATGACTCCACCCCAAACTGCAAATCCTCCCTTTCCAAATCCAAAAGGAATTAAAAAAAAAAAAAAAAAAAATACATCTCAAGGATTAACACTGAGTTTCCTGAAGACAAGCATTTAGTTCTTTTTGCTATTTTCTCTTTTCGGTTTCCGTCTAGTTGGTTTGATTAGGCCTAAAATAAAGAAGCAATTCATATAATACCATTCTGTTTGTCATCCTTTAAAATGTGATTCCCAAATCTGCCCACACTAATCTAATGTCTAATGGACTGCAGCTCCATTGTGCCTCTCGGTGGTTACAAACATGTAATACAACTTACACACGCATACAGCTGTTCAAAAAAAAAACACAACATCCCACTTCCCAGATGCCCATTCGTTGCTGTTTTCACCCAGCTTTCAAAATAAAAGCCCTAATCCAGTCATGCGAATCGCGTAATAAAAATACTGTGATACCTTATTTTTACTAGGCTGGATTTTACCTCAATGTATTTGTTTTATTTTGTTGTTGTTGTTTTTTTAGTTTATTTGTTTTATTTTTCATACGACCTGCCTGCATATGACCAGATGAAGCCACGGCTATTTCACGTTTTCCCATTTCCAAGGTTATGTGACTAAAATAGATTTATTCAAAACGTTTTATTTTTAAAAGAAACGTCACTTTCAAAATGTAGGTTTATTTTGAAGATTTCCAGCGGAAGTGCTTAATTGCCCACGTATTCTAGTGCCAGTGACAAATTAAGAATCAGACAGCTTGAAGCGGCGGGGTCTGTCTCAGTCTTCCGCCCAGTCAGTAACTGAAGAAACATCATCCCACAGCTGCGAGATGAGGCTGCTGTCACTCCTGCTTACTGTGTCATTAACGCTGGCACTTGCTTATTATATTTACATCCCGCTGCCTGATGCCATTCAGCAGCCGTGGAAGTTGACGATACTGGATGCCTATTTAAGGACAGCATTTCATGTGGTAAGAGATTAGATATTTTCACTAGGAAGTAAAGCTGGTGCACGTAAGGCATCAAAAAGAGACGAATGAGAAGGATCGCATTAGACAGAATCTTGACTTTTCTATGTGCAAAGTTTTAATTAAATGTGTTATTACAGGTTGGCTGCATGCACTGTATCTTTGAAAAGCTTGCATTATTAAAAACATGCTCTGAACAAACAGACTTGGACTTTGAACCTTGTGTTTATTTAGAGGGGGAAAAAATGTACCATCTTTCTTTGCTAGAATATGATGTTTGGTGTTGATATTCAGTGTAACAGTGCAAAATGATATGCTGCTGAAATAAATACGGATATCATGGATTCAAGGTATCTATAGTCCAATTTTCAGTTTTACTGGATGACCAGATATCCAGAGGTCTTTTCATGCTTGTGTCGTGAAATCTGATTTCACAGCAGGGTTGAAATGCACCAAGTCTGTGAAAGAGCTCATTTAGTAATCCCACTGTGTGATTTCAACAGTTACTGAGATTTTTATTTTGGCGCTAAGATGGATCATGAACTTTACACCCTGTGGCAGACAATAGATGGCTAGAAACTATCCGTTAATTATTAGCACCCTGGCCGAGACTAATCCTCAGAGTGAGAGTTTTACTAAAAACCTGGGTTTATTGTGTTATTTTTGTGTTATTTTAAGATTTAAAACAGTCATTAGCATCTAGTTTGAGGACACTGTTTAAGAAAACGTCACTAATATTCATTTTGCATTGCTTTGTTTCTACAGCAGATGTTATGCACAAGAACGTGCTCAAGTGTGACTGATATTGTTAAATAGTTTTAAAACCCACTAGTGAACAATGTGCTGATGCATAACAGAAACTGACTTTATTCTTCATTAGAGTGAAAATGTGATATCTGCACATGTGACAGTGCAACAGTGTCTTCAGCACTGCTGTTGTGACACTTTGAGTGAGGGAAAGGGCAGACATATCAGTAATGCACAGTGTAGGAGGAGAAAGGTGACTGTGAGAAATTGTGTCTCAAAATCCTGCCAAGAGATGACTACATTTTGCCTTTTGCCAAATTCCCTATGACTTTCTGTTGTTTCCACTAATTTCCTTGCAATCTATGTATTAAATTCTTAATGTGTGTCCTGAAACAAACAACTACCAATCAAGGGGTTTGAGCTGGAGTTTGGTTTACTCTTGTCTTCAGGCCTCTTTGAAGCAATGGCTGGGATTTGACCATCACACTAGATCTTTCAGGCAGTTCACATTTGGCTTTGAAGGGATATTAAAGGAATTTCTGAGTACTGAGTCCAGTGCAGGGGCCGTTCCAGGTGTGAAGGTCAGTGACATCTCTTTCGCTGGCATCCCAGTGCGAGTTTACGAGCCCCCAGCTGGAGGGGAGGGTCATCTGAGGAGAGGGTTGATGTATTTCCACGGAGGTGGCTGGGCAATCGGCACCACCAGTGAGTCTCTAACTGCTTTCTCTAGTTAGAAATAAAAATAATATGCCTACTTTAAAAAGAATCATAGACTTTGAGACATTACTTGTGATAATTACAGTTATCTTTGCTTTTTAGGTGCAAAGTTTCTTAAGTGTCAATAACACAATAGGCATATATCTAACCTTATCAACCTGTTTTCATCTATATACTGCAGTCTTTTATCTTTAACTGCCTTGAAATAAAAGATTTTTGTCCAGATCAAGCAGAGGAGTTTATATAGTGTTTGAGCTTGTACAGATGTTTTTTACCCCACGTTTAAATTTCAGTTTGCATAATCCCTGAACGTCTCTCACTCTTTCAATTCCTCAGAGAAGGGGCCATATGATATTACCAACCGAATGGTGTCAGATGAGCTGAATACTGTTGTGGTCTCTGTTGAGTAAGTGTGTTTCCTCTTGCAAAACTGTAGTCTCCATTCACAAAATCACTGGAGTGTCCCTTTAATTATATACTCCAAAGCTTTCTAAACCTCTAGTAAATTACATCTGAACCCTCTGTGTGTGTAGGTATCGTCTGTATCCAGATGTGCACTTTCCAGTGCCATATTTAGACTGCCTTGCTGCTGCCAAACACTTCTTGTCTCCAGAGGTTCTTGCCAAGTATTCTATTGACCCAGATCGTGTGGCTGTGGCAGGTGACAGCGCTGGAGGAAACCTTGCTGCTGCAGTTGCTCAGGAGGTAAAGGCAGAGGCTATTTTCTGCATGCATGCGACAATTCGTATATCAAGCTCAAATGCCAAATGTTTTAATTCATAAAATACCTTCCACGACTGCTAGTATAATGCTCCAATGACATATATCCTGATTTCTTTCTTTTTCCATATTTGTCATTCTTAGATGTTTTAAGTGATCAGACAGTTTTTAATACTAGACAAAAATAACCCAAGGTAATACAAAATGCAGTTTTTGAATCATGATTTTAATTTATTAAGGAAAAAGGTTGCTGTGGAGGAATTTTGTCTCACTCTTCTTTGCAGAATTGTTTTAATCCAGCCGTTTTGAATGGTTTTCAAACATGAGCAGCCTGCTTAAGTTCATGCCAAAGCGTCTCAATTGGATTTAAGTCGACCAGGCCGATGCAAAACCTTAATTTTTTGAGCCATTCAGAGGTGAACTTGCTGGTGTGTTCAAGATCATTGTCATGCTGTAAATCTAAGTGAACTTGAGCTTCAGTGCACAAACTGATCCTGGCAGAGAACAGAATTCATGGTTCCATCAGTTATGGCAGTCATCCAGGTCCTGAAGCAGCAAAGCAGCCCTTTTGGTCAGTGTTATTGTTGTATCATGAACTCTGACCTTAACTGAGACAAGTGAGGCTCGCAGGGCATTGGATGTTGTTCTGGTTATTTTGTGACCTCCCGAATGAGTTGTCGATACACTATTCGAGTAATTTTTTAAGGCTCACCATTAATATAATAATGGATCTCACAATGGTTTGCTGGAACACCAAAGAATTAGAAATGGCTTCAAAACCCTTCACCTCAGACAGGTTCTATTAAAGTGATTTCGTCTGATTCAACAGGTCTGGCAGCCGAGTGTGGCTGGTGAAATTGAACTCAGCTTTCTATAAATGTGGGCACATGCTATTTCACAGCACTGTAAATTAGTTGCATTGCAAAGCTATCTTTACAAAGCTGTTATTTCCACACCATGTCTTGTCTTTCTCCCCTCACCGCAAACAGTTGCAGCAGATGGCCGCCCCTCTCTGAGTCTGGTTCAGCTGGAGGTTCCTTTCTGTTAAAAGGAAGTTTTTCCTTCCCACTGTCGCCAAAGTGCTTGGTCATAGGGGGTCATATGATTGTTGTTTTTTTTCCTGTATGTATTATTGTAGGGTCTACCTTACAATATAAAGTGCCTTGAGGCGAATGTATAAACAAAATGAATTGAATTGAACTAACTGGCTCTAATATGCAACATATGAAAAAAAAAAAGTCTAACACCACATTGTTGTTGGTTGTAATTTAGAGTTGAAAGAAAAAAGAAAAACACCCGTTCATCTTGCTGTAAGGAAAAGGAAAAAACCAACCATTTGACATCACCACACAGTCTGCATTGCAATGTACACAGCCATTACTCATATTGTGTGTTTGTTTTTTCAGATTTCTGTAGATGACAGCATGAGTATGAAATTCAGTGTCCAAGCTTTGATCTATCCAGTGCTCCAGGCTTTGGATTTCAATACACCCTCCTATTTGCAGAACCAATATATCCCCGTCCTTTACCGGACCAGGATGATCCAGTTCTGGCTGCAGTATCTGAACATTGACCTCTCTCTTATGCCCGAGTTTTTAGTGAACAACCACAGCGCTTTGCAACACTCTTCACTCACCCCAGAGCTGAGGTCAAGACTTGACTGGAATGTGCTACTTACTCAGAAGTACAAGAAGAACTACAAGCCTGTCATTGTGGAAAAGGGATCTGAGGGGTTTCTGAAGAAGGTGCCAGGCCTACTTGATGTGCGAGCGGTACCACAGCTGGCTGGGCCAGAAGTGTTGGCAAAATGCCCTCGTGCATATATTCTAACATGTGAGCATGACGTGTTGAGGGATGATGGGCTGATGTATGCCCGCCGCTTACAGGATGCAGGGGTCGCTGTTACCAGCGACCACTATGAGGATGGCTTCCATGGATGTTTCAGTTTAATATCCTGGCCACTTGAATTTGACGTTGGGAAGAGGGCACTCAGGGGTTACCTCAACTGGCTGCAGAACAACCTGTAGAAGTGTGTATGTGTGTTTTTGCAAGTGAGTAATGGTTGGAAGCCCTTTTCTTTGTGAATCACAGGCTTGGCTGAAGGCCTAGTAAATGTACTCTTTGTTTAAAAATCTGACATCTAAGCTCAGGGCCCTTGTGTACCTGCACACGCTCAACACATGTGAAGGTTTTGTGATCAACAAAACATCAGCATAGCTAACACTGTGACCAACTAATAAAGTTACTTTATAAAATCATTAAAGTGCTTTGACAGCCAATAGCTTTGCTTAAATGGATTCATTCATCGCCTGTTTCCAATACGAAGGATCGTGCATGTGCTGTTTTGTAGCGACACAAAAAACACATGAGTAATAAATGTCACAAGACCTTTTTAACTTATACTCCACTATTAAAACAAAAGCATCACAAGTTAGGTCCCAAAGTCGAAAACAATCATTTGAATTGTGGCGTTTTTTCCCCCTCTCACTAAAAACAGCTGAGGTCAGGTCAGCAGTTTCAGCAGTGCTCAGTATTTTACCCTGTTGGCTGGTATACAGTAGATCTGCCGCGTTTATTCATATTGAAGTTGCTCAATGACTATCAAAATGACTGCCATTGAATTTTTAAACTGTCATGCACCCCAAAGGATAAAAATTAGTCTGGCAATTTTATGGGGTTTACTTTTTGGGTTTTGAATGAACTGTCTCCTTAAATATTAATATTTAAGGTATTTTGTATAGACGGTCATGTTCCCCTCACAATACTTTATAATAACAATGCTATATTTAGATTTTGTATCATCACCATAACCAAATAAATTTGTAGAATCCTACATGTTTGGGGTCAGATACCTGCAAAGCTAACAAAGTTCTAGCCTCAGTTGTATTTTATACCAAATTTGAAATCTGAGCATTTCACTGTGTTCATCTGAAGAATGAAGATAGGGAAATCTAATCTGATCGTGCATATTAGCCTGCTTGCATTGTATTAAGTTCAAAGCAAAGCTGTATCTAAGTAGCAAGGTATTCAGTAGGTATTCACTGCCTTTCTTGAGTTCAGCTTGCACCATAAGAACACAATGTCTAATATGTTCTGGCTCTTGACAATCGCTAACAAAATGCACATTTCCTTTTAGTCTGATGACTGTTTATTTTTACACTCATCTTCCTGTATTTTTATAGTAATTCATTGGTTTTATATAAATGACTGAAAGATATTTTGTTTGCCTGTCAGAAGCAGTTACCGAAAGCAGCTGCATGTATGCCAGGTGCAGGGATAGCATCACGATCCTGACCAGATTGTTGTATATAAAATGCATTTGCAGGCTTCAAGTTCCAATTTTCTCCTTCTTTTAAACCTTTTTACTTTTTTTAAATGAAAGAAGCTACACCATGCATCATCAGCCTGTGATGCGCAATAAATACAGTATGATTTTGGTGCATTTTCCTTCCGTGTGTCTCATTATTCACATTTGTTGTTTTTCTGGATGACTCAATGTTCAGCTTGAGTTACATAAGTTCTGATCATTGGACTGATCTGCACTGATTATTGCAGAAAGCCAAAACAAATATATATATATATATATAAGTAAAAAAAAAAAACTTCTCTGTTGAACATGGGGCATTATCAGGTTGACTAAATGTACTCATTGTGTTTCCTTTTGGCAAAACTATAAGCTGGAAATCACAAATATTATGTGAATGGTCAACCAGTCTACATACTCATATAATATTCTGTACTTTAAGAGATAGCTTGGCCCTGCCACAGACTGGCGATCTGTCCAGGGTGTACCCTGCTTCTGGGATAGACTAAGGTTCAAGGATGTCCTTTTTTTCCCTGCCTGGCAGCTGCATCTTCAGCATTCTTTGCCCCATTTATCCACTATCCCTCCTCTACATATCTCCAGACCATCTCAGCCTTGCCTCTCTCACTTTGTCTCCAGACTGAACCTCAGATGTTCCTCTGACATACTAACCTCTAATCCTGTCCCTCCAGCAAAATCTTAAAATCTCTCTGCCTCTTGCTCCATCTCTTGTCTGGATCCATGTGTCTGATTTGGGAAAGATTTTATACTAGACGCCGCTCGTGACACAGCCTCTTCATTTATCCAGACGTGCGATTAATACAAGGAGTAAGACGGCCTATGCATGCATCTTAATTAGTTTCAAGAGAACTGAGTGAATATTTTGGGTGGCCACACAAATAATTGGTTACAGCCCTAATAATCAGTGTAATCCTGCCCCCTGCAGGACTACAAGACTATCTTTCTCTTCTGTAGTAGCACCCATTTAACATGATGTAACTCATTTGTTTGGTCTGATGACAATTTATTTTAAAAAGGAAAATGGCATTGCTGAATAAATTTTGACCATAAACAATGCAAAAACATTTATTGAATAAAATCATCTGGATTTGAACTTCAAATACCTCAAATGGAACCTACTAGTTAATACTGAGGGAAAAAAAACATCTGTCTCTCTGTGAGGGATACATGGTGTTATAAAACTGTGACAGTTATGAGAAAAATAGGGCAAAGCTCTGAAACAAAGCTTAGACTTATAGATTTAAAGGACACTCCATCTACTCCCTTCTGCACTCTACTTGTCTTGTCCCTCCCCTGAGGCTTCTCCCCCCTGCGTTCCTCTCAGTGAAGTCATGGAATCTCCCTAAATTCCCATCTGAGGACTACAGCTGCTCAGAAGAGAAAGTGTCGAACAATGCATCGAGACACCAGTGATTTAGCTGGCTTCCGTAGAAAGGTGTTTCCCTCACAAGAACCTACTGCATCTAAATATAAGAACAAAGACACAGAGCTGATACACAGATTAACATGCAATTCACTATCACTATGACTATAAATGAATGTAGGGGTTACAATCAAATATCTTTTAAATTTGGTTACTAGGAAAGGATATATGCTATATGCTTTTCCATATAGTAAATCTCTTAAATGAGCAAAACAGTAAATACAAGTAAAGTCCCTGATTTAACCTTTACCATTGGGTAGTATATAATAAAATATACCAGTAATTAATTACATCCAAATGAGCAAATTAATTAACTATACAGCAACAAACATCATATAAATAACTGACTAAAAATACAATAGTTGAAGTGCAACATATATAAATTAGGTTAGTAAGTACAAGTATATATAAATATACATCTTCCACATGATCATTAATTGTTGAGCTTTTCAGAAGTAGAAAATTGACTGACAAACATTTACATGATCAGATAACTTCCTTGTTCATATGCCTTGAATATTAATATAAGCATAAATATAGCATATAATACATATATAAATACACCAAATAAGCAATTAAATATACTCATTAATGAGATATAGCAGTCAAATGCACAGTATTTCAACTATTGTCAGTCAATTGCACAGTGATTAGTTGTTATTAGTGTTTGGTTTGTGCAAACTCTACTGCTTAGTTGTCCCCACCAATAACACTAAAAGACCAGGAAGACAGCTTAAGTGGATTATTGCTGAATTCTTTCGTTGGTTAAGAAAAACTCCTTACCACCATCTAACCAAGTCAGGATCACACTGGAGGAAGTAGATGTATCATTGTCCAAGTCTACACTCAAGAGTTACCTTCATGAATAGAAATACAAAGGGATCACAAGAAGGTGAAACTACTGATTACACTCATTGAAGAAAACGGGCATATTTCCCACAATGTCTGACTATTCCTTTAGGCATCGAATTGCTAGAGGATTAAAGCTAGCCAAGACCTGCATGAGAAAATAGCTGACACAGGTCAAAGGTCACCAAATGTCTCAAGGTAAGGAGAAGAAATAACAATAAGACAAATGGAAAAAGGCTGATAAAATGCAGGTTTAAATGCATGTTTGCTGTTGAAGTTTTGACAGGTATGTCTCTCATGGTGTCGTCTGGCTTGCCTGAGGCCAAATAGTCTTCAGGTATCACTCACCGTTTCCATTCATTCTCTCTGACAAGCCTGGGAATCGCATTAGTCTTTACTCTGCCTTCCGCATTTTTGATATTTTAATCTCTGCTGCGATCCTCATTTAAACTTCTGAGTACATTTTTTTAATGTACTTTGGTGCTGCCTGCTTTAGTGAACCTGCTGGGAAATATTCAGCGATGTGCAAATGTGTGAAGATTAAAGTTACATGCGTGCGGCTTTGAATGGGCTTTGCATGCTTTCCCTCAGCGTTTGATTGTTGGGAGGGTCACTCACATCCTGGAGCTGTGAACTCCTTCAGCCCCACTTTCACTTCCTGACACTGACAATAGAGCAAGGGTTAGAGGTGATGGAATGAAAGCACGGGAACTACTCAAGGTTAAATTCTCCCGATTAAATCACTCCCCTGTGACAAATACTATGTGGGTACGCAGAAGCCCTAAAAATGGCAGGTCATTCAGCACTAATCAAATAGAAGTCTCTCAGATCACCACACAATAGCAGGAAGGCGATTACTTTCAGATGCTGATGATCTGCTACCTGCGCAGTACTTCTATCCAAAACGTCCTCACAGTGTTAGCCTATTGCTGCTTTGATTTGCTTTGCACAGTCTCTTACTTGCGACACATACAAGTGCACATGTGACATACAGCACATGTTTTAACAATAACCGCTTTATTTCCTTCATCAAGCAACACCCAAGCAATGCCAAGAGGATAACTGCAAGCCAAGGTTCCTTACTTATTCCTATCATAAAAGAGAGACAAAACAAAATTGCTTCATGGCTACATAAACCACAACACATGTTACGGCTGACTGTTTCCAGGGCCTTCATGTTGTCCTCAATTATCCCCACATTTGGGGAATTAAGTTGTAAAAATGCACTGATTAGTTGCTTCTTGGACACAGTGACAGATTTATTGAGTTGTGAAATATGGGTGAAGTTGAGGACACTGGGATTAAATGTCGTAAAGCTATTCTGAGTCATACAAAGAAAGACATTTTTAGGCACTATTTTGAACTAATTCAAGATTGCATATAGTTTTATATGGTTTAAGCATATACATACTTTTCTGTCTGTGATTGTGACCTTCTTTATTATATCATAATATGACAGTACGTGACTTTATTAGTAGCAAATAAAAACGTTTGAAGTGGGACAAAAATGAGTTTTTATTGAAAAAAGGAAGCAAGTTTTGACATTTCCGACACTGAGTGAAGGCATCCTAAAGTTGCATGTGCAGCAGCTCCCTGCCCCTTTCTATCTAATAACAGTGACATCTTGAGGCTGTTGTAATGCTCCATACCTCCCTTCTGCTCCACCTACAGACGCCTGCACACTTTTCCTCCCTCCCTCTCTCTTTCTGTCCTACACAGAAGAAATGCAACAGAGCTTGATCTGTCTCTCTCAAGCGCTTTCTTGATCCTTAACTTTTTTTTCTAGCACTTGGTGAATTCAGTCGTTGTGTGATATGGCCATGTCCATTTCTGTCCAGAGTCTGGGGCTCATCTTACTCGCAGCAGTCCTCCTCCAGACCATCGCGGTCGCCGTCAGTTTTATGTACTTCAACAAAGTCCTGAACACGGTAAGAAACGCGTTTGGTTTGCGTGGAACGCATGAGAGTGAGTGAGAGGCGTCAAACATGGTGTCCTGACATGCTTCATGGGAACAAGCTAAGCTTACTAAGAACACAGATCTTCATTGAGGCATGCGGCTCATACCTGTGGAACAAGATAAGTATGATCGAGGACAGAAGAACTGCATATTAAAATATGAACTCCAAATGACCTGTGGACCGCGGACAGGCGGATATAGTCAGAAAAACATTAAAACTGCTTTACCACTTTGATTTAATTACCTCAGAAATAAATGCGCTGGGACTATTTTTTAAAGAGAAATTTAGAAAGGTTATTTAGGTTACTCGTAATAACCGTAATAATCCCTGCGGGAATTTCTGCACCCAGCGCCGGACAATGAGAGCGAAGAAAGTTGGGGCGAGATAACATTAAACAATTGGAGGAAATGGGTTGTGACACCCTAAAGCAACGCATTTCAGAGACGGGTAGACATTGTGACGAGCTGAAAACGCCTCTAAAATATCATAATTACGAGAATCACACACACGTCTCCGCTCAGACACACCTGTGGCGCAAGGACAGCCTGCTGACATTATGTTTTGCGTTGTAATGATGTTTCCAGCAAATTGTCAAGCACGCACATACACACGCAGTATGTCTTATGGTGATTACAGCAGACTTAAAGCTGTTAATTTTTTAAAAAGCCTTCTAAGCACTGTTGTTCACCTCATGGAGCTGCATCCAAAACAGGTATTTTGAAGCCAATGTGCGCAATCCATGTATATCAATGATGGTTCTGCCACAGACACTTACACCGGGAGAACATGTAACCTAATACCCAGTGCCTCAACTTTTATGTTTACAGATCAGTTAGTAGGTAAGAAGAATTTGCACATGTGTCTGATTAGTTTCACCCTGTTCTACTTGTTGTTTTACTCTCATAGATGCAGGAGAGTTTTTCCAGGAGCAGCATGTCCTGTCTTGTAAACCCAAATCTGCACTTCCTGGACGCGGCAGAAAAGAAGAGCGACCCCTGCTGGCAGGTCACGCAACAGGTCCACTACTACTTAAAGAAGGTTTTTATTGATCTTTGTTCAGCTGAAATTTGATAGAGTTGGTTACTTCTAATTTGACTATTTTGATTGTTCACTTTTGGAAGTCTCATCCTTAAAAAGGAAATCTGCCATCAC
Source organism: Neolamprologus multifasciatus (assembly GCF_963576455.1). Lineage (NCBI taxonomy): Eukaryota > Metazoa > Chordata > Actinopteri > Cichliformes > Cichlidae > Neolamprologus > Neolamprologus multifasciatus. The sequence goes on along the minus strand of NC_140457.1, from coordinate 11,001,413 downwards.
AGCTGGGTTAAAGCAGACTGGGTACTGAGGGGTTCACGGTAGTGACTTCCTTGCTGATTCTGATTGAGTTAGTTTAGTGATTCTATGTTTGTTTGTATTTTACATAACTGGTAATCTCTTTCACTTCCGCCTCTCTTATTATTCCTCTGTTTTGTTTTGTTTTTGTCAGAAGATTGCCGAAAGATTCCAGATACCTACTCCCGAGAGAAGTAAGAACTATACCATTCAATGTCAATCACACTGTCACGCATGGCTTCTTACACTGAAAATGTCCCGTGTGTATGTGTGTGTATTCTGTTTCATTTTTCATAGGGGTCTCTCTTCCCAAAGTTGGTGCACATGTGACTGGTGTTGTCTCATCAGCAGAGCCTCCAAATTCAGAGAGTGAGGATCATTTTATCAGTTACATTTGATTCTTAAATGCATAACAAACACCCGAAACACATAACACGTGTGCACACTGCTTTACCTTTTCAAGGCCATAGGTTAGGAATTTTGCTTCCAGGCTTCCGAGGCTCCTTTCAGATTTTGTTACCTCCTCACACCTACATGTCTGTCAGGGCTTGTACAACCGCTCTCTCATACCCTGGAGTTTCCTATGGTGTTTTTGAGATGAGTCATTAGTCTTTGTCTGGGAAATGAAAAAGAAAAAAAGCTCATATATTGCCTACCTAGATACTTTCCAAGCATTGTATGTAATGGACTATCGATCCAGTGTACACAGACCCGCTGAGAGGAATAGCATGTAAAAGGAAAGCTTTGAAGCATGTGAAAGGAATTCACTTTAAAGGTACAATGTGTAGAATCACATTTGTACCTTCATTGTGACTCTTCAAAAAAGCAACTTTAAAAATGGCGAGCTCGTCTTCTTTTTTCAACCACAGTGGAGGGATCTGCATGTATTTGATTTGGCATGGACATTTACGCCGGATGCAGCCCACCCACGGACTTTTGCATGTTAGGTCAGCAAGGTGCATTAAAACCGGTGTGGTCTTTATGTTAATAAATGTCCTGAACAACATCGCCGCAGTAAATAAGTGGGGAGGACGGGGAAACAGGCTAGGATCATGCATTACTTTGTCTTATTTTTTTCCCATGCTACCACTAGAGGGAGCCAGTCAAATATGTTCACATTGTAATAAACCTCTTGTCCTGATGTGGTGCAGGTGTCTGACTGATGCGCGACTTATTTGACAGTCTAATTTATTGAATAGGGGTTTAGTAGTTCTAGATTAGGCACCATGTTAGAGGAAAAAAATAATTCTTCCACAGTATGCAGCACCAATACAAGGCTGAACATTATTTTAATCTATTAGAGAAGCAGTTGTGGATAGCTGCTGGTCTGTGGGCACATCTGTGAACATTAGTTACCCACTGACTGTACATGTCATGAACATTTGTTTATAATTTGGTTAGCAGTTACTGTTTTAACAGTGTTTAATAAAACTCAGTCTTGAAGCTTTAAGTGTTTTTTGTATTTCAGTGATTTTTCTATGCATATATACTATGTCTTACTTTCTGTATGCGCGTGTAGCTGTTCCAGGTTTACGGAGCAGCAAGGGGTACCTGGGAGAGCGCATCAGAGAGTGGGAAGGCCAGAGAGGCCTGTCCTTCTTGCAGAACATAGAGCTGAGAGGAGGAGAGCTGCTGGTGCCCAGAGCAGGCCTCTACTACATCTACGCCCAGACCTACTTCAAACTCCCCTCCATGGGGGAGATGGACGGGGAAACAAGAGAGGAGCAAGGAGCTCAGCTTGTCCAGTATATCTACAAGAAGGTCAAAGCTTTTTTTACTTATTAAAGGATAACTGGTGGAGATGGTTAGCTATAGCTATAATTAGAAATTATACTATTGGTGTTTTAGCGAATAAATATTGTTTCATGATGTTCGAAAGAAAGTGTACTTTATTGATCTCCGTGGGGAAATTCCTCTCTGCATTTAACCCATTCACTTACAGTACCTTGCTCAGGGGGTACCTCAGGGTAGCTGTTCAGGGGAATCGAACCCCCGACCTTCCAATCATGTGAGAGATGGAATTAAAAAGGCAGCTAAACCTTTTAATCCAAGAAATCATTAACCATATTACATAGTTTTCTTCCAATATCTATATCTGTCTTAAAAGTACACACTTCCTTTTTCTTTCAAATACATTAAAGGACATTTAAAGCTCACAGCCTTCAAGTGTTAAGTTATTTTATTTGCTCTTGTTTGAGATGCATATATCCTTACAGGATTTCCTTTGAGCTTGAGTCGGTTTAAATAACCTCAGTGTCAATCAGGATAAAATGAAATGAAGTCTTTTGCCTGTGAATTTAAACCGAAAGGTAGAACGCTTACAAATCAGTGATATGTGCTGATGCCATGCTTTATTCATGTTTATCTTCTTTTTTTTCTTTCTTTTTTTTTTTTGGTGTGGCCCACAGATGAGTTCCTACACGGCACCTATCTTACTGATGAAATCGATTAGGAGTGTCTGCTGGCCTCGGGGTCAGGAGCCTGGCCTCTTCTCTCTGCATCAGGCTGGCACTGCCTTTCTACAGCGTGCAGATCGCCTCTTCATTACTGTTAGCAATGCTAGTGTCATAGAGATGGACGGTCGGGCAAACTACTTTGGGGCTTTCCTCGTGAGCTAAAAATAAGCATCCAGGACTGAAATTTTAAAAAGGCTTGAGCAGAGGTGAAGCAGAATGTTGCTTGATAACATAAGTGGCAGTCGGATGGAACAGGACTGGAAAAGAAGAAAAGACTGTAAGGATAGCAAAAGGACTTCTTCGGGACCACGGGTCATGTATGACATTCCGGAAATAATGTCATCGAAATAAATCCATCAGTGGCCTTTTAATTGGTCGACCTAACACAGGATATGAATTCTGTTTTCAAGCCTGAGAAACTTCATGGAAGCTTGATGTACGGCAGCAAACGTGGATTATGTTTTGCATTCGGATAGATAAGAGGTGCACTTGGAACCATACAATAGATACAGATTTAAATGTCATGCGTGAATGCCCTCTATTGAACCAATCCGTTTTGCCTGCAGGTGAAAGGTGAGTTATCAGTCACTGGAAAGGGCAGTGATGTTGGGCACATTAGAGGTCTTACATCAAAAATTCTGACAAGATTTTACATGTTGAATATTATGAATGAAACTTCCTACTCGTTTATGTCATCGCTGTGCAATCTAGTGAATCAATGTGGTATTAAAGAGATGAAGGGATTCTGAAGTTCTCAATGCCTTAACAAAACACAGATGCATCTCACAAAATGAGAACACCCTTTAGAATTAGTACACCCAACAATAATCATGGGGAAAACTGCTGACTTGACAGTCATGATCTGATAATCATTGATACCCTCTACAAAAGGGATAAGCCAGGATGTCATTCCTGTAAAAACTGGAGGTTCAGAGTCTTGTAGTAAAGCCTATTGATAGAAAGTAAGGGGAAAAGTAGGGAAAACGGTGAAAATACTTCAAGTGTTGGACTGAAGCTGGAATCACAGCATCAAGAGCCACTACATGCAGGTGTCTTCTGGAAAGATACTACAGCTTTCTCAATCCTAATATCAAATCACATCGGAATCAAAGGAACTTACCTGGGCTAAGTTGCTCAGTGGTCCAAAGTTTTCAGCTAAAAGTAAAAGTTCTAAGTCCACTCAAAACTTTATGCAGTCTGTGACGATTTGGGGTGTAAAGTGATCTGGTAGTGATCTACCAGGAGATTTTAAAGCTCTTCATGCTTCAATCAAGCTTTATGGAGCTTCAGATTTTCATTTCCAGCAGGGCTTATCTTCCCAGAGTTCCAAAGTGACTATAAAATAGTTTGCTGACCATGTCAGTGCTGTGACTTATTCGTCAGCCAACTTACCTGACCCAAACCCCGCAGGGGTATTGTCAGAAGGAAGAAGAGAACGGTAGGAGATAGCATACCCAAGAAATGAGCTGAAGGCTCCTATGAAAGCAACCTGATGTTCAGGAACACCTCAGCAGTGACAAAAATAAATCCCTTCATTCATTGATGCAGCAAGTTTTAGTAGCAACCCGCACTATTAAAATAAATTACCATAAAAAGAATTTTCATGATATTCTAATATGTGAGATGTGTCAGATTATACTGTATTTTAAGTGTTTTCCAATACATTTTTACACTAAAGTGTAAAACACAAATCGTGATTCCCCCCACATACTATATCACTACATGTATCCTGAAAACTACTGGATGGATTGCCAATAAATGTTAGTGAAGACGTTCATGGTTAATTAAATTTTAAGACAATACTGAAAAAGTAAAAAACTATCGTTTAATTCATGTTGTAGTACATGTTTCCATAATATGGCAGTGAATGTTTCAGCAATAATAATCACTCCCCAAACAAGAGTTTTTACACTTAAAAAAAAAATCAATACCAAAAACTTAATCAGGGTTCAAGTAATGCCCAAAAGAAACACATTTTGAAACAAACACACACACACACACACACACACACACACAGAGGAAGATAGGTCATATTATAATCCGCCTTCTAATTTCTTGCCAATAAAGAACCACCAAGGTGTGTGGATGGTCTTCAGTCTCTTTTTGGTCACTGGACTGGACTAACAAACATATTGTAGTTACAGCCGAGACAGTAAACACAAACGCGGACAACACAGCATGTTGAGTTATGGGAGGGCTTCATTGTGATTTAACCAAAAGGAAAGACAGTGGTACCAAATCTTAAACGCTTGGTATCAAAAATAGTCTCTGAGTTGGTCTCCGATCAGTCTGAACACTACGTGTGTGGGGAAAAAATGCATGGACAGAGCATATTTTATCTTGTAAATGACGACCTATGGCTTCGGTTTATCTATACACACACAGAGTCATGTACAATCCCATAACCAAAGCATAACAGAGTAACTGTTTTTGAAGACAGTCAGCTGAAGTCTAAAATGGCAATACTGTAAACAATTGTGTGTGCGTGCACTGGAGCTGGGAGCCTCCGTGTTGGTGCTCCTATTGCTATGCTAAGAACGGTTTTAGTTGTAATTTGGCCAATCAATCAGTCCTCACAACCCAACAACCGCCTCCCCACTGACATTACAGTAAATCTCACCAGGCACATACACACAAACACTTACACACACACACACACACACACACACACACACTCACAAACTGTGGAACCAGCCAAGTGCTTTGACATTATCTTGCTGCCTGTACAATGCCTGCATCAGTCAAGTTCATTAAGACAAATTCGTTAACATCCGACAGTACTTGGATTGAGTGAATTAATGAGCTAGAAAAGGCATACAGTCTTGTGTGAGACATACGATCTACATATATAAGTCACAAGAGTCCTTCACAATTATGGTGTGAACACACAGAGGGTTAAAGATTAGTAAGGGCTGTCCTGACACAAATTCTGTATTTCTAAAGCTTAAGGACTAATACTCAAACATGAAAAATGCTGTAACCTTGATATGATGATGATGTAGTTGTTGTTGCACCAAATGTGGGGGGTAGGGGGGATTCACAGATACTCGAATACTTGTGAGTGTACACACAAACAAAACCTGTGATAAGTTTCTATTGCCTCTTAGAGTATGTCTGTGGTCTATGAATGGAAAAAAAAAAAACCCACCTGTGATGTACAGAACAGCCTAAGAACCGAGTTTAAGTGTTAACTAGAGACAGGCAACAATAAACACTGGCACACAGGCACAATACAGGAGGCTTTGGCACACCCATGCTAGTCGTACTACTCAGCATTTTCTGACACAGAAGGAAAGCAGATTACAGGACAGGACAGACCCATAGCTGCCTTAGATTTCCTTCCCCTCTATGGGGTAGGTACACGTTTTCTGACAGACAATGATGAGTTGTCACATTCTATCAGCACCATGCTGTCTATTTTTGGAGTCCCAGCCTCTCATCCGATCAGCAACTCGAGGCTCTCCTCATAGTTGGGCTCTTGTGGGGGGCTGGGGGACAGGAAAGCTGTCGAAACGGGGGTCCCTGTTGCGGTGGCAACGTTGAGGAGGGTGTTTGCGCGGATGCTGGTGGTTGCCGGGTTGCGGAGGGCGGCGGCTGCTGTGATGCTGGTGAGGTTGATACCAAGCGTAAGCCGCGTCTGTTCTAAGGCCTTCTCTGGCACTGCAAAGGCCTCGAGCTTTTTCTCACCATTGGCCATGTAGGAGTTCTGGCAACCTCGACAGATGCAGTCCAAGCATGCCTGCGAAAGATCAGAGAAAACAGACAACAGTGTTACTCTAGCTACACAGGGCCAGTGTGGCACAAAAGATGCAAAGCTTTCAGTTTCTGATACTGTCACAAAAGAATACAAAAACCTGCCTTTACTAGGTTTGAATATCACTGTATTTACATTTAAAATGCAAAAAAATCCAGTACATTAAAGTTTTTTTAACACATCTAATAATGCCATAAGGGTTAAACAGGTCTATAAAGACATATTTTTACTTAAAATAAAACGTTCAAGCACTGATCCGCTTCATCTAATAGTACTAAAACATTGTCATACGTTTACACTAACACATTATAAAATAGCAGCATGAACAATCTACACAAACTCACATAATGACAGCATTAATATTTAAGCGTATAATGTGCTCATTCAATAGATTATTGGTTTTACCTTGCGGTTTGAATAACAGGGACAACGCTGTCCCCTGCAGGTCAACACAGACGGATTCTGAGTGGCTCTTCCACATTTACAGCCCTTCTTCTCCACTGGCTTCTTATATGGAGGCCTCGCAGGTGCTGGAGGTACCAGGCAGCCTGCCATCAACCGCTGGTCTTTGCTTCTTTCCTTTGTCTTGGAAGCGCCACCAGTGCGAGCCTTGACATGTGGCTTCTTAGGGCTTGGCTCCGGATGTTTCCTGCCACCTTTATTGTGGTTCGGCGCAGGTCGACTGGGCTTAGGAGGTGCTCCGTTGGGAAGCGATGAGTATGTGTGTGCTGGTACTGTTAGGGAAGGCGTGGGTGGATGTGTGTGCAGTGTGTGAGAGGGATTAGGAGTGTGTGAGTTTGAGGAAGAGCCCTGCAGGATAGAAGCAATCGGGAGAGGTTTCACTTTTTCCCTGTCACTCTCTGAATGAGATCGTTTGCGGTTAAGGCGGACTGGTGGGGGCTTGGAGGCTGAAGGAGGGTCAAAGGAAGATGTATGTGTGTGAGCACCATGGCCTGCCACTGTATTAGTCCTGCCTGTTTGAATCTGTGTGTAGTTGTGAGCTGCATCCAGCTGTATGTACATCTGAGTGTGTGCTCTGTCCGTAGCTGTGTGTGTGTGAGTATGTGTCCTAACCGGCTGTGTATGAAGAGAGTCTCGACCAGGTTGAAGGGGATCCAATGTCTGTAACACCTCTTCCACACTGAGGAGCAACACCTCGCCCTCCTCTACTTCCCTGCTACTTGAATCCCCATCCCTGAGTGAGCACACAGTGCCTGGTGTTGGGGCTAAACGTCCAGTGGTCAGACTCAGTTCCAATCCTCCACAACCGGTATTGGATACAGACAGGCCTGCCTGTGCCTGCTCCTCTACCAGCTCGCATACCTCCAGCTCAGGAGAAGAGGGATCTACGTCCTCCAGCACGTCTCCATTGCATTCCTGTGGTCCATTGAAACAGGGAGGATCAGAGGAAGAGCTCTGAGGTACAGCTGAGAGCTCTGCAGGAGCAGGTGGTGCCTCTGTGGGCGTGAGGGACTCAGGAGCTGAGGGATTCACATCTTCGTGCACTAGACTTGGGTCTTCCATCTCGTCTTTGTGCGACAATAGCACCTCTTCTAGCAAAGCCATTACCTCTGGAGACCCTCCTACATGGTTGCTGACACACGACAGCAACGGTGAATGAATTACATAGAAGCAGAGCTTTCTGTAACACTGCACCAGTAAAGAGAGCTGTTTGTTCTCCTGGAAGGAGGAGTGGTCCTTACAACGGCTGCATGATGGCCTTATCTGCATTTTCTGGCCTTTACAGCCCAAGCAGACATAATGCTGACACTCTGGATGTGTCTGAGAAATTGGATCTTGAAGCAGTTTACCTGAGAGAAAAATGAGAAAAAAAATCCACCTGTTTAGTACCTTTGAACAAAGGCACAGTTACTATGGCACAGTATATAGCTGGCCATGAGACATTTATACTCAGCTCCACCTCACGTAATCATAGCTTTATAGAAACAGCTGTATTCTCAATTAGCTACAATAACCATTTCTTAATTATAATTCTTACAGATACATTTGTGATTTTTTTTAAAGCAACAACAGCTATAAACTAACAACTATAGCATAGTGGATTACAAATTCGATTGGCAAGCAAAAGGTCCCCAGTTCAATTCCAGCTGGAAAGACAAATCCCTTTGGGGTTGGGTCAGGAAAGGCACCGGCTTTGCCAAATTAAAAATGTGACAAGGGAGCAGCATAAGCATATATTATATCCTATAATTATATATCACTACCACAACATCACAGAGATGGAAAATATCTGATCAACAGTCAAGGACCCAAAAAAATGATCCAGTCAAAGTGAAATGAATCAGAGAAAGCTGCAATTCATAAAGGTGAAAAACCTGGAACAAGTGCTTAATTGATTAAGTTAGTATCAAAATATTTGATAAAAAGTTCAGTTAATGAACGTTTACCAATTTATCAACGACTTGTTCGGAATCTACATATCAACTGAACTAGCCAGAACCATATCTGCACCAAACTTTTTTGTTAATAAGCAAATAAGAACCAAATGAGCTTAACAGAAATATTATTGATATTTACTGCTTACATGACCAAACATGTAATTCTGACTGAATATTTCACAGGAGAATTAAGCATAGCAAAACCACTGTCAAATAATAGGGAAAGGTCAAAAATGTTGTCGCGCATAGCTCTGTCAATATTGTCCGTCTCCTCAGTGCAAGCTGTGTCAGCTCATATATTCCACTAGCTAAGCGGGCTGGTAAATAAAGCATGAATAAGAAACACATGGCTCTGCAGCAGGCACAACAACGGAGCAGTCATCTGTCTTGTCAAGAGGACTGATGACTGGTGCTCCAGCCTCGGTTGCCAAGGAGACCACGGAGACAAGAGCGACAAATCGTGTCACAACTGCTGCGATCACACGCACGCCCACGGACACTTCAGTCAATATTAATGGTAATTATTTTTTAATACAATTCAGCCAATGTATGGCTCAAAACTGAATACGGTGTCGCAAATAACATTAAAGCTGGACTGAAAGTGTGTTGTGTTGCTATAATATTCTCAAATCACTTACCACAGACAAGACATGAGAGGGACTTTCGGAAGAAGGGCAGTAGTTTGTACATCTCTGTGAAGGAATGAGGCTGCCGCGGGTCGCACTGCAGCACGGCCCGGCTGGCAGACACGTAGAGAGCGGTTGCATTAACCGGGTTCATGGCGATGTGCTCCGCAGCCTCAGGGAAACACGGTCCGAGGAAGGAAAAAAATCCAGCGGCTCGTCGCAACGTAAAGAGAGCCCAGCCTCAGGGTGATGGAGGGGATGTAAATTGGTCTAGCGACGCAACAATCAGTCACTCCAGTGTGCCAAAAGAGATGTTAATCATGAATCAGTAATATATACAATATGAAACAACGACCATGGTGAGGCGGTTATCGCTAAACGCGCACGTTAGCTAGCTTGGCAGGTGGCTACCTAAGGTTAGCATCACCGGTTCGCAGTCGCATTTAACCAGCGAACTCTTTCATATCACAGTTACAGTTCCTGTTAATTCGGACCTATTAGAGTTATAATTATACTCATCTCTAACAAAGTCTAAGGGCAAACGCTAACTCGAATGAGCAAATCACCCATAATTAAAAGGTTAGCATTACGTAGCTAACATTAGCTTACTGCATCAGCCGGACGCTTTGCACAAGAGATCATCGATGATAGCCATAGAGCCAATCTACTCTACAATCCAGTATCCTCGTCGATGTTTAACTGAACAACGGACTGACGAGATCATGAATTCACCGGGTCAGAAATCCGTTAACAGATTCCAGGCGCGCACTTGATGTAAACAAAGCTAACCAGCTAGCGTTAGCATGGCTAGTCGATTTAGCTAGCGAAGAGTCAACCGTATCACTAACCCCCCTGGGTGGCTTTATACGTCGCACGTAGGAGCAAAATGCGACCGGCTAAGAAAAATTCTGCAATTTTGGTACGTTTTGCTGTAATGCTCGGAGAGAGGTGACCGAAACATAGCTAACTTGCCGTTTTGCAAATGCATCAATCATTCGATTTTCCACTTTTCCTCGCATAAACCCCTATCGACAGGCATGATCATCACGCGAGATTTCCACTAGTTACCGTGGTTACCGCAGCGCCTTTCCCGTGTCCTCCATCGCTTTATTTCCTCACTGTAACGATTATAATTGGTCATAAACTACGTAGCAACACGCTACTTAAAATTTATTTTTATTTTAATAAGAGGGTGGAAAAACTTCCTTAAGCATGGGGCTACTTTATGCATAACAATTTACATTTTGGGGAATTTTTGCCAGTTTTTTCATATATATATATGTATAGAATACATTTTTAATTCGCAAATAAACGCTGATTCATAGGCATTATTATTTTATTACAAATTACATGTAAGAGGGTTAAAATTAGAGTAACCGGGTTCTCAAGTTAACATGACTGAATGGATATATTATGTCATTACTGTTTTCTCAGAAAAAAGATACAGTCACTGGACTGTATCTTTGGACACTGGAGAAATATAATTATATAAATAAAAGAGGAAAACTAAAAATAAATGTATCTTCTACGAGTAACAGGGTTGCATTGGTTAGAGTGTCACACTCAGAAAAGATATAGCTAAAAATACAAAATATGTCAAAGATGACTGACCTTTGGTACACCCGTGGTGTTAGCACAAGACTCATGTCAAATTACTTCTTCTTTGTCGTGCCATCTCACTGTTTTGTCTCCTCGTTTTACGGGAATGCGCATATACACAAGGTGCAGAGCATATGAAGATGTTAAAAAACGTATGTAACTGTTCGAAGAGACGTGTATTAACAAAATAAAAACAGAAAAGGTGGATTTACAACTTATTTTAACTGTTATACTTGACATGCAATTTGGTGATCATGAAGTTGGGGGTAAGAGAAAAATGCCACTTTGTATTTAAATCGTATTTTGGAATCGCTTTTTTAAAAACTACGTTTAGGGCAGGTATAATTTTTATGTATTTTGTAAATTCATTATTTTCAAATTCATGGTTGGGACATAAATAACCCTGCAATTGTAGAGTGACAGCGCTAAAGCTGGCAGGAAGGTCTGCTTTACAATATAAACTCAGGGCATAATGTCTCTGTAACATGACATCCAAGATGGGCAGAGCTCCTGCCCACCAGCTGTTGCGAGGACTTTCTGTTTTCCGATTGGCTGCGCGAGCTCGCCCCCCTTTCGCTATTGGTCAGAATTTCATAATTTGACTCCCCGCCCGCTGTTGTCCTAGAACTTGCAGAAAATACTTGCAGACCAACTACATTATTTTCCCAGGTTGAGAAAAGTGTATAAAACACGACAAAGAAAAATCAGCTCACAGCTGCAGTAGATGAAGTGAAAAATTTGCACACAAATGGGGATTTAAACTGAAATAACTAAACCAAAAATCCTCAAGTCATCTGTTTTTCAAGGCAGCAGAAGATCACAAAAAATGTCCCTATTTGGGGCATGGACAGCATTTGAGCAAGTATAGACATCTATGTGTCACATGATTTGGTATAGTGGACTATATAAATAAGCTGAGAACAAATGCCAAAATATAAAATATATACTTTATTCTGGGGTTTCAGGGATACACCTGGAAATAGGGGGAAAAAAGTTTTTAAGAAGCTATTCTCTACTGCTCATCCAGGTCAGGATTGCAGCTGGGCTGGAGTCTATCCCAGCTGTTGTCGGGCAATGGATTTAAGAATTTATAGGGTTTTCATTGTATTTCCAGCACATGTATTCTCATGAGCTGAAATTAAAATTTGCAATCATGTCAGGTTTTTCTTTTTATTATTTTGCATAGGAAATATTAAGTACAAATAAGACATAAAACAAACATGTGAAGAGGGTAGTGCAAAGGCACAAGTGATTTATCACATCTGTTACCTCTGGCTGTAGCAGAGACTACAGAGCACCAGCAGAGTTTAAAAGTCTTACAGCCTCTGGGAAAAAGATCCTTCCTCAGTCTGGTGGTTCTGCTCTAGATCACAGCTTCCTGCCTGAAGGGGAGTCTTTCAAGAAAGAGGAGGCAATTTCCCTGCATCTGCTGGTGATGTCTGTGGTGGGGGTGGGGGGGGTGGGGGGGGGGGGGCAGGTGCTACAAACAATAGTCTATGCAGCTTTCACCACCCTCAGCAGAGCCTTCATCTCTACCACAGAGAAGCTCCCATGCCACACAATAATGCAGAAGAGCAGGACACTCTCTCCCACACATCTATAGCAAGAGGACATTTGTAAGTCTATTGCAGGGCTGATGCACATCCACAACTACAGCCAGTTCAGAATCACCAGCTGAGCTAGCATGCCTCTTTTTGAACTGGAGTTGGAGGCTTGCAGAGTCACTCAGACATGCAAACTACACACAAAGGCCCCTTTGTGTTAAAGAATCATTTAAATTAAATGATGGAATTACTGAGTTATATTCCAGATGTTATTGTGACACATCTCAGGAGTATTTGAAGGCTTCGGCACATCTTAAGATTAAACCTCATTTGTTTGGGGTGATATAAAGGCAAAAAGCAAGAATTGTGCTATTTACAAGTATAGCTCGATGGTTTCAGTCTTCCCTGATTCTAGTGCATAGTTCAGAACTATATAGATTCTACAGGCCTAGTGTTTTGATACTGACAGATGGCTCCTAAGAATTTAGTGAAATACATAAGAAAAGTGTAGCAGATCGTTTGTTAGTATGCACTATATCCCCTGACAGTTCTATTGCAGTAAACGGATATAACAAACAGCAAGTAAGATGTGAAAAAACAAACATGTTTTACATAAAATTAAGCTCAGAAAGGGGTTTTCCTCCCTCTTTATTGATCGTCTCCCGAGCCACACTCCATTCCACTTGGTGGCGCCCCAACGCTGGCTTGTCAACAGACATTAAACACTAAAGAAGAAGAGCTTACAAGCACAGCAATGATGGCGGCCATCAGTGTTGCTCGAAGCAGTTGCGGACTGATAAATGGTTTGAAGGTGTCCTTAAGGAGCGTGGCGCGAGTAAAATATGGCCCAGTATCGGTAACAGTACCGCAGACGAGTTTGCATCGGTCGTGCCGCTGGTACTCCGTCAGCCACCTGTCCGTTAAAGAGAGGATTGACCAGAAGCGAGAGGCGGCACTGCAAGGGGGAGGTCAGCAAAGGATAGAGGCACAACATAAAAGGGTAAAATCAGCTATCGCAGACCGAGGCTGTTATTTTTTATATATTAACACATATTTCTTTTAATTATATAATATCATATGCTTCAAATTCATTGGCAGCCAGGAGGTTGGTGTTTTAAATGTCAGGCTCAGGGGCTTGTTTGTTTTGCTGGTCTCTCGCACATCTCTTAAACAAAAGTTTATTATTATCATTGTTATTATTTGTTTTAGCCCTGAAAGGGTTAATTTTATTTAAACAACAAACTTCCCAATAACAAATGTTTTTAAGGTATATGTAATGATTTATTTTATGAGATTGGGATAAACTTCTGACAATTAAACAGCTCACAAACTGGTAAGGGATTAAATAATAAGACCTGACAAATTAGGGAAGTAAACGCCTATAAAGAGGCAGCTTTGCTTATGGTATGCAACACTTAAAACATTGATCTAAAGCAATCAGACATTTCAAAACCATAGCTTTTGCAGTGTGGCAGGCAAACTTTCTGATGGGTGACATATCTGATGCATGACTGTAATAAATTTACTATTGTGATGCGGTCCAGGGTAAGTTGACAGCCAGGGAGCGAGTGCAACTACTGCTTGACCCTGAATCCTTTGTAGAGACGGACATGTTTGTGGAACACCGTTGCGCTGACTTCGGCATGGAGCAGGACAGAAACAAGGTAACGGGGCGTGCAGCGTGTTTCTTATTTTGCGACATTTTCAGTGAATTTTGATCATTTTTTTCTCTCATAGTTCCCCGGTGACAGCGTTGTGACAGGCCGAGGTAGAATCAATGGCAGGCTCGTTTATGTTTTCAGTCAGGTACAGTGTTCATTCATTGTACAGAAAACCTACATGTGGCAACTCGATTTTATGTGACATTCTCTTTGTCTTGCACTCTGTGTTTTTTGCAGGACTTCACAGTTTTTGGCGGAAGTCTGTCTGGAGCTCACGCACAGAAGATATGTAAGGTATACAGATGTTTCACAGTAACATTAAACATCGTGCTTGTCAGCTGTGAGCAAGTTAGCGTCTGTATGGGTGTGTTTGTCTTTGGTCATTTCATTCATTTGATGTGCCACTTTTAAATCTGTGGTCAGATCATGGACCAGGCCATGACGGTCGGGGCTCCGGTAATCGGGCTGAACGACTCTGGAGGAGCTCGGATCCAGGAAGGAGTGGAATCTCTGGCTGGATATGCAGATATATTCCTGGTATTTCATTTATATATTTTTGTGCAGACCTTTTCATGTAAATCAATTCAAAATGTCAAGTTTTGCACCTGATGATTTTTTGAGCTCAGAAGCTTGAAGCCCTACATTCTTTTCGGTTTAACATTCCACGTAAATGGCGGGAGTCATGTCTGTAAACTCATCATCAACAGCTGGTGTCGTATTTCTGACACTGTACGTGTTCTTGTTTCCAGAGGAACGTGATGGCTTCAGGAGTCATCCCTCAGATCTCCCTCATCATGGGTCCGTGTGCAGGAGGAGCCGTGTACTCTCCTGCTCTCACAGATTTCACCTTCATGGTTAAGGTATGTAGCTGACACAGTAAAATCCACTGTAGGTAAAATATTAGTTTTATGCTATTTAAGCTGCAAGAAATATTAAAAAGTCCTGAAATATTTCCAAACTGGCACGCAAATGCTATTTTGTGTTTAGAGAAGAGATGCATTCAATTCCTATAAGCACAGAAACATTTGTGTTTGTGTGTTTAGGACACATCATACCTGTTCATCACAGGGCCTGATGTTGTCAAGTCTGTCACCAATGAAGATGTGACTCAGGAGGAGCTTGGTGGAGCCAAAACTCATACCACCGTGTCCGGTCAGACTTTTTTTTTTTTTTTTTTTTTTTTTTTGATGTGTGGATGTTGAAGAGTTTTGTAAACTAAGCTGTAGCAATCACTGGTGCTTTACCAGTACTGGCTTTAGGTTTGTCACATTTACCAGTCTGAGCTGGTCTTGAGCCACCCTTCATTTCCACCTTCGGGGCGATCGTGGCTCAAGAGTTGGGAGTTCGCCTTGCGATCGGAAGGTTGCCGGTTCGAGCCCCGGCTTGGACAGTCTCGGTTTTTGTGTCCTTGGGCAAGACATTTCACCCGTTGCCTACTGGCGGTGGTCAGAGGGCCCGGTGGCGCCAGTGTCCGGCAGCCTCGCCTCTGTCAGTGCGCCCCAGGGTGGCTGTGGCTACAATGTAGCTTGCCATCACCAGTGTGTGAATGGGTGTGAATTTTTTAAACACTTTGGCATGCATAAAATTTTATGTTTTGCACTAAGAAATGATTCCCAAAAACTGAATAAGTGTAGAACAAAACAAGAAATAACAGGCCTAAAAACTATTTTCTGCATATAAACTGTATGTGAAAGTCATGTCATTAAGAAATTGGAAAAAAGAGACCTGACACAGTTTACAGCCATCTGTAAAACACAGTGGAGGATCTTTTGTGGTTTGGGGATGCATTTCATCCAGTGGGTTTGGAGATTTTGTCTGAATTGATGGAATTATGAACACAGAAAAGGAATGTAGTTCATGATGGACCCATCGTACATGACCATCTGGAAAGCATCTGATTGGCATGAACTTCATTTTTTAGTACAACGGTGATCCCTGCCAATTCAATAAAAGCATACCTAAATAGAAAAACACACAATGGAAGCTGGACCTCAACCTTATTGAAGCAGTATGGGAGAATGTTGACAGAGAATTGAACAAAAAGCTGCCAACATCCAAAGAAGAACTTTGAATGTCCTTCAGGAATTCTGAAGACTACTTAAAGAAACCTTACTTAAGTTCATGCTGTGTTGAAAAACAAAGGTAGTCATACCAAATATTGACTTTCAGGCTTGTTAGAATTGTGCAAACCTGCTTTTGCTTTATGCAGTTTGTTTTCATTCTTGTTTGCATGTTTCTTTGGCCTCTTTAGTCTAGCACAATATACAGAAATGAGGGGTGGTTTAAGACTTTTTCACAGCATCTTTTAAAATCTGTTTAGCAAATGAAATCTAATCAAGGATTACTGCTCAAGTCAGGGTGTTTAACTCATCTGAGAGAAACTCTCGTTAAAATGTCTTATTGCTTTTTCGTAGGTGTGGCTCACCGTGCTTTTGAGAATGATATTGAGGCTTTGCTCAACCTGCGAGAGTTTTTCAACTTCCTGCCACTTAGCAATCAGGATCCCGCACCTATCAGGGAGTCCCATGACTCTAGGTAGGCAGTAACCTTTGCCCTCATTGAACTAATTACAAATCCCCTCCTTTTTTGTCTGATGTCTCATTTGTTTTTCAGCGACCGTCTGGTACCATCATTGGACAACATCGTCCCTTTAGAGTCAACTAAAGCCTACGACATGTTGGACATAATTCATGCAGTATGCGCACAAACATACACCTTCTAACATGTACCACAACATCTCATTTCCTTTTTGTGTGTGTTTAAAAAAAGTTCTTTTTCTTAATCAGATAGTAGATGAGAGGGAATTCTTTGAGATCATGCCCAACTACGCCAAAAACATTGTGGTGGGATTTGCCCGTATGAATGGACGCACTGTGGGCATTGTGGGTAATCAGCCCAAAGTAGCTTCAGGTAAGAAAAATATGTGAATAGCTAACAGTTAAAATAAAAAAAACCTCAATCCATTCAGTCCATTTTGTACTTGTCTTGTTTGTCAGGCTGTTTGGACATCAACTCCTCAGTGAAGGGAGCCCGATTTGTTCGCTTCTGTGATGCTTTCAACATTCCCATCATCACGTTTGTGGACGTGCCAGGCTTCCTGCCAGGTATTCTTGGATAATATCCTCATGCATGTACACACAGGCTGCAGTTATGTGCAGGGCATGTTTGTCATGCTGAAGTTCATGATTTAATCGGTTTAGTTTAACGACCAGTGATACTCTGGTGAGTTGGATGAGACTGAACAGACCACCTGTAGAAAATCTGATAGTCTGAACCCCCATCCAATAGAACTGCTGTGTTTTCTCTCAACAGGCACAGCTCAGGAGTACGGAGGCATCATCCGACACGGAGCCAAACTGCTTTTTGCTTTTGCAGAGGCCACAGTCCCAAAAATAACCATCATTACCAGAAAGGTGTGTGAGGTTTCTCTTGCACATCTGGCTCAGCTGTTTGTTGTATAATGCGCTGCCTACAAAAAGCACCTCCAAGTTCAGTGAAATGAAACTGCCACGTTGAACTGCGAGCAGTGATGATAACTCAACACCCCAGTGTTTTTTTCAGAATAAAAGCCTCTGTAATAATTTCACTGGAATCTTTTGTCTGAATCAGCTACAAAAAAACAAACAGTTAACTTAGCATTTTATCAGTTTTGATTCTTTTACATCTGCATTCATTTACTGTCTGAAATGCTGCTTGTTGCTGAATTAATCCTTATATTTTGGTCTTTGCATCCCAGGCGTACGGAGGAGCCTATGATGTGATGAGCTCAAAGCACTTGAGAGGAGACGTGAACTACGCCTGGCCTACAGCTGAGGTCGCCGTCATGGGTGCCAAGGTACACATTACCTCTAGGTTTTTTGTTTGTCCCTTTCTCTCCGCTTCCTTTATTTTTACAGTTTTAATTTCTTTTTTTTCCTCAGGGTGCCGTTCAGATTATCTTCAGAGGAAAGGAGAACCAGGCAGAAGCAGAGGCTGAATACGTGGAGAAGTTTGCTAACCCTTTCCCAGCTGCTGTCAGAGGTAAATCTGCTTTTTTTTTTTTTTTTGACTGTTCCTGCTCTTTATCTGCTGACAGTGTATACGCCAACAAACCGAGTACATCTTTATCCGACTGTGCTTGTTTTAGGTTTTGTGGATGACATCATCGAGCCAGCGACAACTCGCAAAAAGATCTGCCAAGATTTAGAGGTGCTAGCCAGCAAGAAGCAGGTCAACCCCTGGAAGAAGCATGCCAACATTCCTCTGTGAAAATGTTCTCCACACTAACACTATGGAAAGGCATTTGTATTGACTTTTACATTTCAAATGAAATGGGGGTTTTTGCACACAGCAGATCAGCAAACTCAGTTTTCACTGTTTTCTCTCACCCACCTTTAACGGTACCTCGTGACATTGGGAGCCTGTCTATTAGATTTAGTTTACCACTCCACTGAAAGCAGCAAGTGAAGATCACTCCTGAAGTATAATTGATTTTATATTTGGAGGAAATACTAGAGCACTCGCAACAAAATCAGGATGTGTATCTTTAGTACTTTATAGTTTATATTAAATCCCTAAAAACATCTGAAATAAATGACCCCGTAGTCGTACACAGCGGTCATATTGGCAACTACTGTTGATATGGCTATCTAAGAGGCCAGAGATTTAGTGTTAGCAGCAAATGCAAACATACTGAAGTTTGTTATCATGTGCAATGTTTTCAGAGTTGTTCATATATTATATATCAGTTTTTTACAGTTCGGTGCTTTCAAAAGGCACCTAAAGCATTTGATGTCCTCCATTTAGGTCAAGGAGACGTCCTTACCAACAGGAACTGTGCCTTTTCTCTGTGGCAGGCTCTGTACTGTCATCTGTAAAATAAATCATGGCCTCAATATTCTGCGTGTTTATTCATTTTCTTTGTTTTAAAAGTCATGATTGCCAGAGACGCTGGATCATATCTGGTGGAATCTCAGACATTCTTTTAAGTGTGCATGATCAGATCTAGCTCCCACAACAGACACACAATGGGATGGAGCTGGTGTAGTCTCATAGTTTAAGGGTAAATGGTCATAGCTGAACCGGTCACAGTTTTCAACGACTTAAAGGGCATAAAGTCTGAGGGCCAGCCTGTGTACAAAAGGATGTGATGAACTACACTTCTTAATCGATACATTTTGACTCTTTTTTTTTTTTAAATTTAATTTAGTTTCAGTTTCCATAGTCAACTTTGTGTGTCCATCAATACCTCATCAGGCAAACTATAACATTTTTACTAAACTATCAAATACTAAAATTAAGGATATGGGTTAGCTAAAATATTTTAAATCTAATTTTAGTTAACTATAATAACCTTGCTCTTGGTCACCGTTCTGGCTTTGGCCTCTGTGTTCCAGTGAATCTTAGCGTTTCAGCTTGCCAAGGCATTATGGACAATTCTATCCTTCCAACTTTGTGTAGACAGTTTGAGGAGACACATTTTCTATTGTAGCATGACTGTAACCTACTAAACAAAGCAGGGTCCATAAAGGCATAATTGGATGAGTCTGATGTGGAAGAACTGGACTGACCCATACAGAGCTCTGACCTCAACCCCCATCAAACACCTTCAGCTTGAACTAGAATGGATACTGTCAGCCAGGACGTCTCGTCTAACATCGAGGTCCGACCTCAGAAATGCTCTTCTAGATGAATGGGCAAAAAAGGTCATGCGTAGGTGGCTTAAGACTGTTGTCTATATATTGTACCTTCGGTTAATGTGTGCCTATTCAGGAGACCTATAACATAGAACATATAAAACTAGGACTCTGACAAAGGCCTAATATATTCAATACTCAAAAAAAAACCCCGAAATCCATATTGTGGTTTTAAGGAAGGTTAACTGTTCATTCTTCACATTAAACACACAAGTGGAAAGCTGTATCTGACAACAACAGACACCAGCCCATGAATTGATTACAGATTTTATTTTATTAAAAAGAATTTAGGTTCACAGAAAAAAAAACAAACAAACAGGCTTTTACAGTATTTTGGGGCAAATGATGTCAACTGCACTGCAGAAAAGATCCAATTGTCTTTGATTTTTACAGGACTGCAAACCAGCCAGTGAATAAAGGTTGTAAATATTGAACTGGGGGGGTGGAGGCATGGCTGAACACATTCAAAACACATTCAAACAAATCTGTCATACATAAAGATCCATCACTGCACTGGATATGAACAACAAGTCTTCCGTCTTCTGAGTCCGTTAACACTGATTGCAGGTAGCAAAATGTTTTCACCTGTAAAATGAACAAACTGAAGAGTGATAGTGAACTGCGAAACGATTGCAATCAGACCTACAGCGCTTGGAAGCTGGTATCATCGGTATCCGTTGGATATGACTTACAGGTGTGGAGGGGAGGGGCTAGAATATACTTTTTAGTATGTAGGCCACAATTTGGCAACAAACAAGGTACATATTCAAGAAAAAGCTGTACAAACATCAGACAAAAACAAAAACACACTTGATTTAAAACTTTAGTACTAAAGCTACAGAATTGAAAATATGTCTTTTTTTTTTTTCTTCTTTTTTTTTAATTAGTTCAAAAAGCCGTTATTTAGGGGTTGGAGGGTTGTGTGTGCAGAAGATTTGAGGAGGTGTGGATTCTCTCCGTCGTCGGTCAGATGTGCATCTCCACTGTTAAATAACACAACTCTCTCTTTGCTTTGACACCACATGCACACACGGCAGCTGCATCACGTCCTCCAGGTCGGTGTACAGCTGTCGACCTCTGTGTGCACATTCCACTGCCTAACCGAGGTCACCACCAACACTTCACACGCATATCACGCATCAGCACTAACACATACGACGACTCAGAGATGGCAGAGAGAGGAGACGGGGCAGTGGGTGGTATTAAGAGCGAAGATATAGAACATTTAGTTGGATTTAAGATGGGGTGAAGTGCAACACCAAAAGAGGGGGGTGGGGGCTGTACAGAGTGTTACGCTGCAGACTGGGAGCCGAAGCAAACAACTGTACATGTGTGTAACGGGGGGAGGCGAGGGGGGAGGACTGTAAAAACTGCGAGTACTCGTCGGCCGGCTGCAGGATTATGCAGCCAGAGCGCCATCAGAGGTACTGCTAACAAGTGCTAAACCAACAGGCTGAAGAGGAAGAGGAGGAAGAATACAAGCAGGACAAGGCTCTTGAATAGTTCAGACTACACTGTGGATCCTCCGATCCGCCTGACTGAAGAGAGCGGATCCTCGCCTCCAGGTGAGATCCTGCAGTTTCAGAAGATCCTCTTGAAAAGCATCCTTCCATCATGTCTTACAGAGAAAGAAAAGTACTTCAAAAATGATTTTTTTTCTTCATCTTACGAGTCTTGATTGGCAGGTGATCTGGGCTAAACCTTTCTCTTCCGTTTACTCCTGATTAGCATCCTGATCTTAGGATCTTTTCCAGTTTCCAGATCAGAACATGGGCATGCTGAATCCCTGGAACAATGAAGATGAGAAAGTCAGAAAACCTTCCCCCCCAAAAAAAGAAGAAGAAGATAAAGAACATTGCTCTATATAAAAAGTGCGGCAGTGTTTGCTATTTTGCTACTGAACTGGGACTTTAAAATCTCACCTTTATGTCTGTACTGTGAAAAAGCCAAAATGCTTTCAGAATAACTTAATTAATTTTTAATCAGAGAAACTGAATTTGATGCTTAAAATTGTGGGTTTGCTTAGCCATTTCTAAGATCAAAAGTTCTTAATTACCACAAGAATTAACTAAAATACACTTTGATGCCAGAATTTTGGTAAAAATATTCCAAATGTGAACAGGTGTTATTGTTCCAATGGCAACTTTTCGGAAACTATCCATCCAACCTTAATCAAATTGTGCTGATTGATGAAATGCATCTATTTGACCTCTACTCTGGCTTTGGATTTGACCTTCTTAGAAGCAGGAACTGAAATCCTCTGGTGCAAATTTACAGTAATTTTTAAATTTTTAAAAAAAAATACTAATATAATACTTTTCATTATTAAATAGTCTGTTTGTGGAACATCTATAAGTGAAACCTGCATGTCTATATGTCATAATATTGTGGAGAAAAAAAATCCCTTGTTTGAATTAGTGAAACTACATAAAAAACTTTTAAGTGCTTAGCTAAAGTAAAAAAATAAGTAACCATAAACAGATGACATAGAAGACATAAGCTTATAATCTGTGATTAATGCACATGAGTGTAACGTATGAAAAAATTATATATCTTGGAAATGTTAGCCAATCAGATATATTTTAAACAGAAGCTGAAATTTGTTGACCAGTGTAACGTTAGAGAAAGGATTTCTTTAAATCAGTTTTTCTGTGCTTTTGAATGCTTAATTTCTCCTCTTATCCTAATTACCTATAGTCTAACTTATTACTACTTTATTTTTTTATTTTGTTCAGTTTTCTTTTCGATATTTAGTTGGCAAATCATCACTCACCGACTCGTCTTCAATCATCGCTGCAGAGTCAAAGAAGTCCGGTCTTAATTCTGCTCTTTCACGTCTGTTCCTTGAAGGTGGCTGTAAAAGGTCAAATATTTTGTAAGAAGCAATGTCACAACCAGAACGAGAAAAAACCCTGAAACCTCGTATCAACTAAATGAATAGTTTATAACTGACCAGGTCGATCACCATGGTGTCTTCAAACTCCTCGTTCATGTCCTCCAGCTGGCCCCGCGATGACATCATCACATCTTCAAAGATTGGCTCTGCGTCATCCTCCATCAGCCCACGCCTGAAAGGGAATGCCAGGTTACGATATTTTGGTTACTGTGACTTTTAGGGTGGATAAAGGTTTGGACAGAATTTGTGTTTCCACTTTTACCCACTTTTTCACACTACGCTTACGGTTTATGAGCAAAATACACACTTACACAGTCTGCCGGACACCCTGATTGCTGCGAGACTTGATGTAGTTCATGCCTGTTCGGTCCTTCCTATTCACCTCTTCTATCTTCTGCTGGCCGAGCCATGACATCTGCATCTGAGGACTGAGGACAAACGAAGACACATGTCCATTAGTTCTGCTGCTGTCTTGTAACTTTAAAAACTGGGCTAACGTTTCTATGTGCATGTGCACCTACGGACAACATGTGCATGAACCCACTTGTGTACGTAATCGTTCTCTGATCCTGGCTCTGAGTCTGGGTCAGGCATGTGCTCTGCTGGTCTGTTCTCTCTGAGGACTGTTGAGGTGAGCTGAGGAGTCTGAAGTGCCCCGGGTGTCTGCAGGGTGTCATTGCGCATCATCCACGAGCCCTCTACGCTACTCTCCTCTGAATATGAAGCAAACAGAGTAATTTCAGTTTCAGCAGCAGGAGTAAGTGTCTCATCTCCTTTAAGAGATAAAGTTCAGTTAAGCCACCCCAATAAAATGGGTAATCCTTCATCTCTGCTCACCCTCAATACGTTTCTTGTGGAGTGGCGGTCGACCCTTCTTGCTGCGGACGGAGCCGGTCTTGCTGCTTGAGCCTGACGTAACAGACATGTGGTCCTCGTCTCCTCCTGTCAGCAGGCTGTTTCTGTAGGAAATCAGCGGCAGCCACACGTCCTCCCGACGCTCTGACATCGACTCTGACATGAACTTCTCCAGGTACGAGTGGCTGTGGAGGCAGCAGCATTTTATAGCATTATCCTTTTTCTTTGTAAGTAATAAAACATGGCCTGGAGTGTTAGTGGTGTCATAGTGTGGTTTGCACTGTTGCCTAACAAGCAAAAGATTGCTGGTTTGATCCCGGAAGGAGACACAAATCCTGTTGGGGTTTTGTCAGGAAGGCCATCCAACATAAAAACTGTGCCGAATCAAACATGTGGAGCTACCTGCTGTGGTGACCCCTTGTGAATAATGGAGCAGGGGAACATAGGTATATAAAAGCTGGAGTATTAGCTGATGATAAATTGGATAGAAGTACTTACACTGTCTTTTTGTCCTGGCGGATTAATTTCGAGGAGAATTCACTCAGGACTTCGAGGAAGGCCAAGTTTATAGGAGGAAACTCTGGTCCTCGAGGATTCTGGTACTTAAATGCAAACTCTATTCCATCCCTGACACAATGGAAAGACAACAGAGAGGAGAAACCATGAGAGATGGCAATAAAGAAAGCAACACAAAGTTACACGAGTACTACAACTTTACAAACAGTTGGTGTATATAACAAAGACTCTTTTAACCTCAATCTACCCTTATTAATTATTAACGGTGTATTTTTTGTACTAACTTAATTCATGTAACTTTAAAAGCAAATAAAAACTTGTGTCTGCTTTATGCTTCCTATGTGATTCTAAAACTGGTCGGTAAAAGTTTACTTAACATTTTGCTCCCAGGCTTCAATAAGTTGTTAAAATTATTTAATTTCACATCCTGAACATGCAAGAATTAACCAAAATCCTGCATCAATTATTGGCATTTCAATGTAAAGACAAATTGGAATCACTCATACGGACAATTTAATTTATGCTAAAAGCATCAATCTACAGCTTCCGTTTACAGAGACACCACAGCGCTCGTGATCTCACTTGTGTAACGTAGCGACAGCCTCTCTAGTCTTGATCTGATCCAGGCCAAAGGTGAGGGCAAAGCGCCGGGCGAGCTCCTTGATGCCGCTCACGTGAGAAGACGTTCGGTCCAGGTTGGGACCCTGATCCTGCAGCAGCTCGTTGAACAGCTGCAACACACATATGAGTGCATAGGAGTTAGTGGGTGTGCACAGGAGAGCACTCGTAACTTTAAGAGTACACAGAAGGAAGCTGTGAAAAAAGCACCATCACTGTCTCACCTGCTGCAGACTGAGGATGAGTGTCTTGGCACAGAGGATTTTGTCCGTCTGTCTGGTTTTACTGAGAGTCTCCTTGATGATGTCGCCATAGTCATTATAATACTGAGGCAGAGAAACGAAACTGTTAATTCACCCAAGTTGTCTGAATTAATGCACTGTATCTCATATCACACCCAGATTTACATCAAAGGTAAATTTAGGTGAATTAAAACCATTTTTTTCAATTCCACAGTAAATCAGCTCCATTGTTGTCTCAGAAGTAGCGACATTTATATCATAACGCTAACATTAACATAACAGTGTCACAGATATTGTTACTTGCACTGAAATTCTTGTGATGGCTTTTTATCTCACCATATTTGTTTTTTTCCAAAATTTTCTCTCTTTTAAACTATCAGCTGGTCATTATTTTTCAGCACGCATGCTACACACAAACCTTCATATAGTGTTTGAAGATGTCAGCAGCAGCAGGCATGTCCACAATGTCGTAGATGATGAGTTTACAGAAAGCTGCAAGCAGGTTTCTCCTCTTATGGAGAGCCTCGATCTTGTTGGCTTCATCCTCCTCATCTCCCTCTGCAGGCACAAAGACAGTAGTGGACAACAATGACAAAGCTCCCTACCTTCTCTCAACCTTTAGTAACAGTTAAAATCTTCTTGGATCTGAAACAGAAACCACAACATGATCCGATCTAACTTCTCTCTCACCCATGCTCTGGCTCTCATCATCCTGGTCGATGAAGACGTGGTCTAAGACGAAGTTTAGCAGCTCGTTTTGCAGAGTGCTGTCTGGGTTAAACACCAGTGGCTGGAGGCCCTCTCTGCCACCAGAAATCAGCTGGTGACTGAAGATCATCAACAGGTCACAGAGAAGCATGAATGCCTAAACAAGAAACAGCAATATTGTCACAGCTTGACCAAAGAGTCAATATTTCAAAAAACAAAATAATGATATGTAGAGATAACAGAAAACATGCATCCTTTACATAAATCGAGAGACAACGTTGATTTCAAAGCTCTTCTGTTACTCGTGACACAATAGCATCTGTTACCTGCTCTTTAACCGGTGTGTTGACATTGGACAGACACTGCTGACACACTGCCAGGAAAGACTTGACCACTCTCCTGAGAGCCACCAGGTCATCCTGCACACAGGGAGCATCACACAGACATTGATAATCAGCCAAAATAATGAGTACTTTAGCAAGAGTCACTAATGATAGTCAGGCTAGCTGTCTTTGTCATCCTATCAGTATGAATGAAGGAATATTATGAATAATAATTCAGCAACACTTTTGATGTTTTCAACAATGTTCCAGATAAGTTATATCCTATAATGGGAGCTGAAGTCTTGGTAAGGTGTTTAAGTGTTAAATGAGACAGATTTGGGGTGAGTCCCAGACTGAGGACTGGGGCTGTCTGACAGTGAGATGGATTTCTACACTAAGCCACCCCGCTCTGCAGAAATACAGATAAGCTCTTGTCCCTCTGGGCCACTGATGCTCAGACATGGCAGCATTCACTCTGAGCCACTGACCAATGATAAAGCTAAACTCTGAATGCGGTCTGTTAGTGAGGCCGGTTGAGCACCTTGCTGGGAACCCCCTCTGTGATCTTGACCAGCTGCCACAGGATGGAGTAGTGGGAGCACTGCAGGGCTTGGACAGCTATCTGCTCTGGCATGGAGCCCTGCTCGATGCCCGCTTTCAGCAGCCGGTAGCAATTCCCAAACAAATCCCATCGTGTCAAATCATGGGCACTGAAGGAGAAAACGAGGAGAGCACACACTAAAATGATCACATTTATTTGGTGGAAAATTTCTTCCAAAACACTGAATGAATGAATGAATGAATGAATGAATAATAATTCTTACAATCCAAAAATGCAAACTAAATGTCTCCCTACAGATTTACACAAACCTTATCTGGTATGCTAAGCTAATAATCTCAGATTCTGTAATGATTGTCAGCCAAAGTGACCAATGATAATAATCCATATTTTTATCTTGAAACAGCTGCAGATCATACTTGTGGAAGGCTGTGAGTCGCTTGAGTGTAGATAACACGTTGTAGATATCGTCATCGTCTGCCTCCTCAGCCTGCAATAACCAACATCTGTTAGTATACAAGACTCAAATGGGCACAAATAGTGCCCGGTTTCTAATAGTCTACCCAGCCAGCTACTTTGCCTGATACCTCTTGCAGCAGCTCTTCGACCGAGTGTGCAAAACGATCGGTCATCTCGTCAATAAGCTGTGATCGGGCAATGTCCACACGGTTCATGATGGTGTACTCTTCAGAGCAGAGGATGCTATATGTCTTGCTGCAGGCCTCAAGCACATCGGCCTCTATGTGCTTCTCCACAACCAGACGGATCTGCTTTAATAAGGCGTCCAAGTGCTTCTCCATACGCCCAGCGCTGTACACGTCCAGGTCAAAGTACTGGGGGATTTGCAGCAGGTTGGCTACCTTCTCCGAGTCTGCCTGGTACTTTGGGCAAAGTAACAGAGAGATGAGAATTAAATGAAGATGACAAAAAAATGATAGTGTATGAGGGAAAAAAAAGTTACAAAACTAGCACAGAAGGACTAAAACGGGAAAGAAAGACCCATCTATCAGCATGCAACGCTTGGCTTCTGTTTCTCAGTGAAATAGTGAGTGACATTTTACACATATGGCCAGCAGACTTGAGAGATTGAGGGCGCAAAGTATTCAGCAGCAATTCTCACAAGCAGATCATTTATTTTGACAAACTGATCGGTCTTCTAGCCAAGTCATTTATCACTGGTCTCTCCCTTAATGGCCATGGGCAAGCTAAGAAAAGCCTTACCTTGGACAACAGCATGGGTAAAGCCATGATGAAGTGCTCTGTCAGTTTGTTCTTATCATCTATCTGGGTCTTCCTCTCCTTTGCTGTCAGCACCTGGACAAATAAATATATATATATATATATATATATATATATATATATATATATATATACACACACACACAAACACACCCACACACATCAATGATTCTTTTGTTGGGACCAAAAACTGAATCATTTTCCCCTCTTTATATGACCAAAAAAGGTATTAATGAGTAGGAAAATTCTTGCTATTTCTGTGTTTAACAACATAACGTATTCAAGAAGTTCTCTGTCTTGCTAAAATTATTTGCTGTAGTTTTATGCACATAATTACATATTTTAAAAAAAATCTGAAAAAGTGAAGAACAACAAAAGTTCAATACAACAGAATCAAAAGTACAGATGAGCACATTAACACAGACGCTGGTAAATAAGGTGGCTGCTTTTACACCTAAGTATAATACATCATCACATTTCAGATCACAGTGAATTCCCCTTCAACATGCCCACTTGGCAGGTACAGTCATGTGAAAAAGCAGGTTTTTACTGGACTCCATACAGTCCTGTGAAACCCTAAGTTCACTTTGTGATACAAAAGCTTGTAGAAACACTTTTAGCAGCTGTAATTTGAAGTAATCATTTTCTGTGGGGGAATTTTGCAGTTCATTAACGTTTGCGGGTATTTCTTTATGCACAGCTTTCTTGAGATCCTGCTACAGGATTTCATTCAAGTTGAGGTGTAGACGTCTTTACTGTGTTGTCGATTTTTGCCTGAGATATACTTCTACAGTTGCAATTTTTGGAATCTCTCTGAGATTTGCACGCTGTGACCTTGGGATGAATTTTCTGGAATGTCCAATCCTGGGAGGACTGCAGCAGCGTTAACATACACCTCATATTCTCCAGACCAGCAAACTACCAGATGTTCAGCTTTTATAGATGTGCTCAAACTTGCTGATGACCCATTAATCAAGTGCATCTGATTAATAGCACCTGGCTCATACTCTCCCCGTTAACTCATATGGAAGCAGTAAAGGTTATCAGATGACTGTATAAGGTTTCATCTGCAACATCCAAAGTGAATACTCTGAGTGTTTCTGGGGTGTGATATGTGTATACTTTACACACCCGTTTGCCAGTGCCTCTGCCAACAGGTGGGTGTGCCTCTGCTGCCTGTCGGATGGTGCACACCATCAGCTCGATCAGCGCACTCTCCTGCCTGTCAGACAACACTACAGGGAAAAACAGAAGACGTTTGAGCAGAGGAGAGACAAAGACACAGGAAACAAAAGAGAAACCGAATGACAGCAAAGGTCGGAAACAGAGAAAAGGATTAAGGGAGCGAAGAGTTTCAGGGAACAAGATTTTATTACATCATCTTGTCTCTCTGGTTCTCAGCGGTTGTATTTTATTTGATTCAGCTTCTCCCAAAGGAAATAAGATCAGTGTGAAATACTGTGTGCCTTACTCTCTTCTCCCTGCACGGGCTCCTCCAGCAGCAGTTCAGTCATACACTCCCAGTCTTTCAGCAACTCTTGAGAGCTTTCCCACAGAGAGTCGACAAGGTAAGCTGCATGCTCGTGGAGCTACACACAAAATCACATTGAAAGAGACTTCAATCTGCAGGCATCATTCTGGAACTACTTTGTGTTTGTGAGTGCCCAACATCTAAAACACACACGGTATGCTGATAAGATGTGTGTTTTCATGAGCGTTACCTCACTCTCCAAAAAGAACAGCACTAGCATACGGATGAGGTTCCCATTGGGACTGCTCCTCCCTCTGCGTTTAGCCAGCGCTTCTTCTGCTTGCGGGTCATGGCGACTGAATAATCTGACAGCGAGTGAGAAACAGACAGAATAAGAGTTTTACAAATTGAAGACTAACAATGTTATTACACCATAAATGCCCTAATTAGACTCACTTTCTGTGAAGAAACTCTCCAGCAGCAACAGCGACCGGCCGGTGAGCAGAGTACACCAGGTGGTACACATTCTCACAGTCCTCGTTGGACAAAGCATCTTCACTGCCCCTGCAGCAGACAATTTGCACACAGGTTAATCAAGTTTAAATCAATCAGAGCTGGTTGTGAGAACAATATTAAACACGGGAAATAACTGAAAACGCCGAGAGGATGAAAGCAATAATTAAAAATTAACAAAATATTGCATATAAAAAGAAGTCAAGGGAAATAGCATTCAAAAACTATTAAACTAGTTCACAGTAAACTACCCAATCTATTTGTGAGTGTGACTGAGATCATCTCCTCAGCTAAAGTAACTCAGGAACTGAGTGTTCAGTACATGATAATCCTCGTCTTAAGCATTTGACGATAGCCAAAATATAATCTTATGCTAAAATGCTGACCAGAATCTAAAAAGAAAAGAGTTTCATATGTAGGCATGCAAAAATACAGAGAAAGATCAAAGCTACTCACTGCAGAATGAGTGTGACCAATCTAATGGCCTCTACAGCCACGTCATACTCCTTATCCAGTGTCATTGATACTATTCGGTCCTGCCAAAACAGATAAAGTTGAGCAGAGAAACAACTGCAGAGAACTAGAATAAATAAGGAGAAACAAAAGAGAATTCAGAAAACTAAAAAAAAAATCTAAACACTGCCCATGTCTACTGTGGAGTTGCATGAAAGCAGCCTCAGTTCTCGCTGCTAGCGTTACCTTGAAGCGGTTAGTGAAAAGCTCTAGTTTGGGGAACAGTTCTCGGTTTGTGTACAGGTTCTGCAGAGCCTTCAGGCACTTCAGACGCACTTCTCCTTGCTAGAAAAAAAAAAAAAATTGGTTCAAGCTGGCCAAACATCTTAAATAAAATCCTGCTGTGGTGGACTACACATCTACCATTCTGTGTCTGTGAAAATATCGTTCATCCCCTTGCATTAAATCCAGTGGTAAATATCAGCCAAGGGTTGTGCAAAAACTCCTAAATTTGCTTACTCTATCATGTAGAGTCCAACCAACATATTTTAGGTAACTATCATTAAGAAATGCGTCGCTGTACATCTTCATCCACACGCCGATTTCCTCAATACAGATAGCCCGAATTTCAGCGATCGCATCCCTAGAAAGCGAGAAAAACAGAATCACCAAAAATACAAAAAATACTATTCTTAAATCCTCATCAGTAAGGAAGGTGACATTTAGAGTGTGTACCTGTAACGATGCACAAAGATGCCCTTGAAGATGGAGTTCATCATGTTCTCTATTTCATCTTGGTTTTCCTGAAGCTGTACAAGAAAAACTCAAAGTTAAACACTCGGATTTACAGCTAAGTAGTACCACACAACCCCCTATGATAATCTGAGACACTTAAAAAGTCAATTCTTCTGTGATATCGAACCCAAACCCACCTCCTTCCTCTTCTGTAGCAGCAGTTCCAGCTTCTCGTTGGCACGTTTGCCAGCTATCTTGTTCCTCTCAGCCTCGTACTGTCTCTGGGTGTTGTCCTGGTGAATGCTCAGGTTCAGCGCTACATTTACCAGTGCTGTCATCAGCTTCATTGCTATGGAGAGATAACAGCATTCAAAACCTTTAGACATTTCGTCCTGGGAAATACACTTTCAACCTAACAAAAGTGTGCACAAGTCCAGATTAAGCTGTGCAAAGTCAAGCAGCAGAAAGTTAATAAATAACTGTTAGTACAAGACACAAAACAGACCTAGACGCAGCAAATTATTAGTTGTTTTTCTGTCTTCATCACCACAACGAGCTTATTTTGATCAGTGCTAAGCAAATGTAATTATTATTATCTCCCACTGTAATATTACTTGTGTTATCAGCCCATGTGGAGGTATTTCTGGAACAATTACTGCTTGCAGTTCAAACAAATATCATGTTGTTGGTACCCGCTAACGTGGACGTGTGCCTGAAGGCTCGCACTTGAGAGTCAGACAGTCCAGTGAGGAGGGAGATCACAGTGTCCATCATGTACTCGTCATAGATGATGCTATACTGACACTGACGGATCAAAACGCTGATAAATTCGCAGAAGTTGTAACGGAACTTTTTCCACATAGGTCCTGGCATGGTGAGAGGATAATCCCCACTATCCTGTTGAAAAAAACAAAAACAAATAACAGACAGATTACAGTTATTTTAACTTCTTGTTCTTTTTTTTTTTTTTTCCTCAACTCAAACACGATACAACAATAAACTGATTTGAACTGTCAGTTTGATATCATCAAATCTGTCCACACGTCTTCAACAGAGTGTAATATATATGCGTAACTAAATAATATAGCAATGCACGCTCACAACTATTTAAATCATGTTAATTTCTGCTTATTTTAGCAGATAATTACCTCATCAAACTCCTCAGTCATCTTACGGATGATCTCTGCATTCTGCATGTTCCTGAACATCTCAATCCTCACGGTGCCTGGTTACAACCAAAAACAGCAGATTTGGTAGTCTTGTCTATAATGCATGCACACAGGATGACAGATTTAAGTAAAACACGCCTACCTTTGCAACCTGAGCACTGGATGAAAAAATTGATCAGGTCTAGCAGCGCCAAGTCTCTGTCCTGTTTATATGACTCAATCCACTCATCCACTACTGACTGTATACAAAAAAATAATAATCAAATGACAAAGACAGTGAGAAACATGAATTTACAAAGCTTCAAACAGATGTAATACATTAAAATATCTGATTACATACTTAAATATTTTATTTACACTGGTGCTTATGAAATCAAACCTGTGTTCACCGACCTGCATGGCACTCTTTCCCAATTTGACCACTTCAAATAGAGTGACTGGGTCTCCCCCATCTCCGTTATGTTGAGCCACACCGTTGGCTTTCCCTCGCCCTCTGGCCACACTCATAGTCTTGTCTGTTGGCGACTTCCGTGGCTTCTTATTGGATGTCTGAAATCAGGGAAATGTCAGTTAGAAAGTTTGTAAAGAAACCGTTGTATGTACACCCATCCCCAAACACAGACTTGCACACAATGGGAAATATAACAGCTTCTTCCGACACCACCCATCACACACTTCAAAACCACCAGACACAATCAGAGACATGCATTGTCTGTTAACCAGATATTTTTCCACAAGTTTCCCCTTTCTTAACAAACTCTTGTACCGGTGCTTGTTTGCCAGGTCTCCCTCTCTTCTTTTTTCCTTTCATCTCTGGATCTTCCATCTCACTTATGCTCATACTTATTCCCACAGTGTCTGTTGCCCCAGACTCATTGGATGAGTCCCTGAAAGAGTAAATCACAAATGCATTTCATTCATTAGCATTTAATGATTGCATTCATTAGCCAAATTAAATATTCAATTCCACTGACAGGCAAACAAATGAATTGGGTGAGTTAAAAACAAACAAAAAAAAAAACACTAACGCACTTGTCACTTTGAGTTTAGAACACTATAAAGGTCAATCACAAACATGTCTTCCCAAAGATCGTTTTAAAGTAGCATCCAGTCCTACAAATATCTTTCATCAGCTACAGCAAACAAACCTTTAAGGCCAAATGTGACAAAACATGGAATCTAAAAGAAATCATTATTCGCTTCCAGGCCAGGTAGCCTAAAAAATCTAAAACAATTACTCATGTATTCTTTCAAATTAGCCTGATTCTGGATGAGTGGAGGACGAACGGATAAAATAACCAATTAAAAAAACAAATTTAATGCTGGATTGTTGCCAAACTGACAGTTGCCCTTTATAAAAACTCACTGTAGGACAGGGAGCTCTGAGGTGATCATCTTGGTCAGTAGGGGGACTGATGACCCGTGCAATTCTTCTTATGGGTCTCTTCAGGTGTGAAGGAGGTGGTACAATATGACAAAACTGGTTGGAGGGAAGGGGGGGTGATCTGGAAGGTCAGAGAGGAGAGGCTCCAGGACGGACTGAAGTTAACTTTCTTCAGGTCCTGAAAAGAAAGAGAAAGAAAGATTTATTATTATTATAGTTATAATACAGATTTGATAACCTGTTAACCAGTAACAGCCATTAATGACAGACATTCTGGTGTAGATATACAAATACATATATGCAACATTCAGGCATTATTCAAGGGTAGCTCTCACATTATTGATGAGGTCCTAAAGTGATTGCCTCATTCAGTTATGATTCATTAAATAGAACCGGGATCTAAATGGTTTGAATATTAAATCACTGAATATTTTATGAGATGTCTCATAAGTGTTCATTGTCCAAAGAGAGTCGACTATAAAATGTCACTGAATCCAGAGAGAGGCTGTTCAATCACTTGCTGTGGAAAATGAGCTGTCAGTGTGGAAACGGGGAGAGGAAGACACCAACTGGTCAACTTGAGAACAACAACAGCAAAATCTCGAGTTGGGTGGAAAAGATTTGTACACAGTGCTGTTGTCAAACAATTTAACCACAACCCACTGACACTTAAAGAATGAGCACATTTCATTAATTTAGTGGACATCTTCTACTGACTTAAGAAAAGCTCAGCTCAAAACTTTATAAACTCCTAAATTCTGTTAGTTATGTTAAAAACACTGCAGAAACATGATGTATTACCCTCTAGTTAAAGAAAAATGGTCTTTTGACAAAAGCTGGGGAAAGTATGACGTCAAATAAAATATGGCAGAAATTGAAAAAAAAAAATCTAGGATTCAGTGGATGATGGAGATAAACAAATAATCCAAAAATGCTTTTCGTTTCATTTTCATGAGCTGACAGCTAAGCTAGATCCTCATTCAGAAGAAAGGCAGCTAAGTGAATTATAACATTATTTGTTGACCTGTTCATATGCTAATGAGAGCAAAGAGCAGAGGGTGAGCAATACCACTGTCAACCTAAAGAGGCAGTATGATCCACAAAGTCCTCTGCCCAGCATCTATCTCCAGACTGCCTGACTGTGTTTAAACTGGGAAAAGTGGGTTGAGAAAAATCAACTGACACTCATTTAAGTCACAGCTCAGTTCCAATCTAGTTCAGTTAATCTACAGAGTGTTTTAGTGATCTATTTTCCTTAGAGTGTGTGTGAACGCATACATGTGTGTTTGAAAGTAGGTCTGGGCAACAGTAGGGGGCAGGCTAAGAGAGTGTGTATTTAAATACTGTCTTCCACACAGTGTTTGTACTGTGGAATAGCATGGGCAGGAGAGCCCCCTTTCCCCCCATGATGAACTACACACGCATATACACAGACTGATCTGAACAAACTGTACAACTGCAAGAAACAGACCAGCTGAATTAGATCAGCCAAATAAGGATTTTAATAACTAAATAAGGATAATGTGTAACCCTCCAAGTAGCTCAATTAGCTGCAAAATATAATACACATAGTAACACTTCAAAAGACAGCAGTGAGCAAAGGCTTTTAACAGCTGGGAATTTACATGCACATTTGCATGCACATAAGCTTTTAATTGATTCTGGCCTGCACAGGCACAGAACAGCAAAACAAAAGAAGCCTAATTCTGTTCATATCATTGTGCACATAAATTACCTGAACGTTTTTTTGCACGCAAACGCTGAAAAAAATCTAGATAAGCAAATCCTATAAAAGTACATTTATAATTAATGTGCAAAAGTCAGATGCTGCATGCAAATAGAAAACGGAGTACTTATAAAATTACAAAATAGTAACTGTTTCCTCTCCATAGATTTAAATAGCGTAAAATGATTTATATTAATATGTATTAGATATACTTGCATGCACATAAGCTTTCAACTGATAGAATGGAATAGTATAAAATGATTTGTATTCATGTGTACGCGCTGTATTGGGGCGGCTGTACCTCAGAAGGTAGCGCAGGTCATCTACTGAACGGAAGGTCAGTGGTTCAATCCCTGTCCAGTCTGCAAATATCCTTGGACTAGATACTAAACCCAGTTGTTCTCCCATGCAGCCAATGAATGTGTGTGAATGAGGTATGTTGTATAAAGTGCTTTAAGTGCTCTGGGAGAGTAGAAAAGCACTACATAAGGATCAATACACTTACCATGTGAATTTCTGTCTATGCGGACAACAACAGATATGTGATTTTCAATGTTTTAACACAGTTAATTGCTGAATTTTCAGAAACAGATTGCACGTAATTGCCAACTTGACCCTATTCAATTGCTGATGTCACACTAACTCCATCTTATGGCAACATTTATGACAGTGTTGGTATGTTCGACAACTCAACAAAAAAAAAAAAAGAACTTAAGAGTACAACTTTATCTTGTTATATACTTTGCAGGTGAAAATAAATACATGTTATTTCAATACTCAGCATATCACTAAATGTTAAAAATCACATTATATTGTGAGTCAAGTATTGTGACAACTTCATGTCATGGGCTGTCTGGCGATTTCCACCTATAATCTTTAGCATTAGGTATGAAGTGTTTGAAGGTTTCAAGTGGAATAATGCAAAAAATAAGCTGTGAGCAAAATAAAAACT
Source organism: Neolamprologus multifasciatus (assembly GCF_963576455.1). Classification (NCBI taxonomy): domain Eukaryota; kingdom Metazoa; phylum Chordata; class Actinopteri; order Cichliformes; family Cichlidae; genus Neolamprologus; species Neolamprologus multifasciatus. Next base: position 10,965,325 of record NC_140457.1, on the reverse strand, counting down.
GAACCCCACCATTTATGGGTATGTGGGAGGTGGATGACAGTAAATCTGACGGTAATTGACAGGGCACTGACCAAAGATGGTGGCGGTAATGAGTTGTTATTTAATTTAGCGCAATCATCTTGAGTGACTTTAATTTGCAGATTCATCTCAATACAACACTTCACATTATTCAGAGTGCCAGCTGAAGCCGAAAATAATTAAAACGCTGATGTGCACCGTAAAGGCTATTTTTCACTTGAGACTTGTAATCAGTGGAACTAAATATAGCTTATTATTACTAAGGGATCACAAAATGTAGCGAGGCAACAGTTCTGCAGCCACATCCAGACTGACAGAGCATAGAAGAAAGAAGGCAGGACTGCTCTTATGTAACTTCACCGCTGCCCCACCCAACAACTCTCCCCGCTAGAGTCGGAGACGCCAACCCCACCTCCACCTCAGTCCCTCTGAATTTCACAGACTGTTATGTCTCAGCTGTTAGTTCTTCTTCTTCTTCTTTTTCCAAACCCCAACATGCTTTTTCTTCCCTTTCATCATCAGATTATCTTCCTCCGAAGGGACAGAAGCCAACTTCATTTGAATCAATCCTCTTGTCATGTTTTTTCTCAGTGAGCTATACAGTCAGGAAGAGGAAAAGGGTGTGTGTGTGTGTGTTACTGAGAGCTGGGAGCCTGCCTGACCCACTATCGACCAACAACTAAATAATCCTCAATGCACATTGGCTCCTCAATTTCTCTGCACTCTCTCTCTCTCACACCTCAACTACTCGGTTTTGGAGGACACGAAAGAAGCCGCCAACAGCATCTCGCCCTCTCTCTCTCCTGAAATCCACTTAGACAATAAATGTATAAGTGTACGCAGCATGAACTGTTATGAGTATTTTTTCCATTGAGGGCTAACTACAGGGAGATAGTGGCACTGATTAGTCCCATGACGCTTGGTGTTCTGCAAACACCACTTAGCCACCACATTATAACCAGCTGCCTGATATTGTGCAAGTTCCCCTTGTGCCACCAGTGGACGGAAAAAGGTCCTCTGTGGGGGTGTTGCAAACCTTATCAAGATGTTGCCAAGGGGATTTATTTATTTTTATTTTTTTTGAGGTGAAGCTTAAACTGATTTGAGTCATTTACTCATTAAATGATTGTCCTTGCTTGGAATAGACTTGGTAGTTACTAGCCACTTTAAATCGACCTGCAATTCTGACCCAGCCATAACAGCCATGCAAGATAACAGTGATGTCTCCTTTCAAAATGTATTACGTATGAACAGCTTTGTTTTGATCTGTTGAGCATATATTAAACAGCTTCCAAAAATGGGGAAACTAGACATTTACAAATTTTCTAGGAGACCTTAAGTATTAGTGGTAAATTGGAAGATCATGGAATGGAAAAGTGGCCATATTTCTATTGCAGGACATCAGGACAGGTGAGAGGTGGTGCAAGGTCTACAGGACTGGACAGTACACAGGACAATGAAAACCTTAAATTGTAACCCCCCAACAATTGGCAACAAATTGTTGCCAATATTTTACTGTTCTTTTCTTGCAATAAACATAGTTCTTGTAATGAACTTTTGTAAGTATATCCACACAATAACTTAAATATTACAATGTCTGACAATACTTTTGTTGAGGTTTTCAAAGTTGCTGCTTAGAAGTACTGAACAACCCTTACAGAGCTCCTGGACAAGGTGGTGGTCAGCCTATAAGAATATGCTAGTTTTAAAAAAAAAAAATTGACGTCATGGCAAACATGAACATCACGTATAATTATGATAGAAGGAAAATAATAACAAAAACAAACAAAACAAAACTACACACATGTAACATATTCAGGATGTAAGTATAGCCGCTAAAACCATAAAGTAAAGACTTCTACTCCAGAGACAATTATGGTCTGTTAAGTGACTTTATCCTCAGTGTGTGCGCAACACTGTGTGTGTGTGTGTGTGTGTGTGTGTGTGTGTGTGTGTGTGTGAACTTATGAGCAAGTGTGAGACAGAAAGACAACGAGCGAGCATCTGAGAACCACTTAACATGCATGACATGTTCTCTAGGAGGCAGGCCGGCGTTGCTATAGCAACTAGTGTGGGTCATAAGCCCGGCGGTGATGGCATATTTGATTGGCTGCGTGGAGACAGGAGGGACCATAGTTAAGAGGGGAGAGCAGAATAGAACGGGACAAGTTACATATCCAGTGAGTGCTCCATGAAATCTGATTTAAAGACTATTTCAGCACTCTTCCAGTGTTGGTTAAAGTTGTTTTGATATTAGCCTCTCCCTCCCTGGGACATCTACTTTGAAGTACCCTCGCACACATAAAATAAGCTTGACGTCTCCTTCCTCATGGGCAGCTTTCAGTCTCATTCATAATGCAGCAAAGACTTGGGCAAACGATTAAAAGTTTATTTTTGCACAGAGCCGAACACGCTGTAAATATGTGGATGTGGAAACCACAACATAGCCTTACAATTCCTTATTAATAAAACTTTTAGGTTGATTTGGTGAGACTGGAATTTAAATGATTGGAAAAACTGCATGTGAAAAAAATAAATAAAAATACAGCATATTTCTGACATCTAACTGGGTTTTTTTGTATGATCTCGGTGCCTGAAGCCATACACCCTCTCCGAAGCACTCATGCATGTATTTTTCAAGTAGAGCCGTTTTCTCTGATAAAGCACAGATAAACTGGCTTTATACTCTGTCCAAACTGCTTGTAAGGATGTCCCTTCCACTTTACCAATATGAGATTAGCAGGATCTGTGTCCCACTGTTTCTGTAACTTACCAAAACAGATGATTTGCACAAAAAAAGAACATAAAACACAACTACACCAAGTATAACAGATGCACAATTTAACCAGAAAACGTACAGCCCATCCAGCGAATGATGGGCTGGAATCATATTAGTATAATTTATAGAGTAATAAATCAATTCCAGTGCCAGAGACTACTAAAGCAAGGAAAACCTTGACAGAGAAGCATCAATAATGCTTCACAAAGCAGTTTTCTCCAAGCTAATGTTTTTCGAGGTCATTTTTTACCTGCCTGTTGTGAAAGATTTTTATTTTTAATTAACACTTTTACTATGAGCAATGTTACATAACATCAGAAGAGTGTCTTATGAACTACCATGACAACAGAAAGCTTATTATGTTCTTTGAAGAATTAACATTTGCATATTTTTCAGGTGAAATCTGGCTCAATTCGACATCTGACAGCAGTAAAAATATCATAAATGTCATTCTTTTAGAATGAAATTCGATTACCTTTACCCCAAATACACAAAAATAGAAAAGATTAAAACATTTTATACTGTCGTAAAAGGTGCTACAAATTTTTGTACAGTCAGGAAGTTATCTATCTGCTCAGATGGACTTTAAAGTTACTAGTTTGGGTCAAATCAAAAACAATCCTGAAACTGTACAGGTCATGCCTGTGTGTCTTTTTTAATGGGACCGTGTTGTTAGAGTTCAACTGACCGTATCACCACATCTGGCCAGGTTTCTACGGGGACAGGGACCAACTCGTCTTTGGGAATCTTTAAACAATAAAATGGTAAAACAACATCGGAGTGATCATACATGATGCACACAAGGAACAGATGGTGCTCTCACACAGACACTGTATTAGGGTGGCACAGTGGTGCAGGGGTTGGCAGCGTTAACTCACTGTGAGAAGTTTCCTGGTTGTTTTTAGGTAAACTCTGCATGTTCTCTCGATGCCTGCGAGGGTTTATGAATCCATAGTTAACACTTTGAGAGCTTAGAAAGACCAGAAAAGTGCTAAACATATGCAAGAACTGTTAGCACCTGCAGTAGATAATCAAATAAGCAAATCAGAATCTATTTATTCTGAGATCACTGACATTAAAACAGGATTTATAAAGAGGTTTTTGGGTGGGTGTCATAATATAATAAAGGCACTACAGCTGCCATTTCACTGAGTGTGAGAAACACGTGTCCAGGACATACACGCACAGATGCTATGATTGCATAGATCGCTTTTTAATGAATTGTTTTTAAGTGTCCTTTGTGTTTTCAGTGTCAATTAATGTTAGCTAATGCTAGCATTGCTCATTACAGATGATCAAAATGAGGATTTTTATATGAGGCAGAAGTGAGAGTAGTGTTTAACAGTTGTAATCCTTACATAATAAACCCAGGCAGCTTGCCATTTTCACTTACAATATGTGAATCATTATGGCGGTTATGTTTTCATGTCTTGGGTCATATTATTACACATCAGTAGAAGATTTTCTCTAAAACAAAGCCAAACAAAGCACTCTACCTGCTCTCTGAAGTGCTTTTAAGGGTTAATCATCCATTTATTAATGTTAGATGTGCTATTTATATATTCTAAATACATCTGTAGTTTAAAATTTGGTATAGACAGTTATGAGGGAACAGTTGGCCCATGCCCAAACTGGTAAAGGCCATACCGTAAAAGCATGACATATGAACAGCATGTAAGGGTTGAGAGAGAGAGAACTTGTCCTTCCATTTAACTGCTTTCTCCACAGCAACATAAAAGAGCGCAAGGCCAGTCTCTGTGTAGCTGGTAATGATTTGTAATAACTTGTTACAATGATCACTCAGCAGTGTGGATGCCAGCACTTTTACCACCTGCGTATAAAATTTCCACACAAATGAAATGTAAATGTTAAATAAATTCACATAAAATAGCTAAAAGAAAAAGTGCTTCCACTTAGCACACAGATAAACATCTGGTAGGAACCCTCCAGGGCTTAAAAGTAAAGGAAGCCTATGATGTGTCAGAAAATGCAGTTCCTCAAAAGGCCACTTGAGGCTTCAATGCGAGTCAACACAGATAAAATTCACCCTTTGTAACATTTTAAATGTTACAAAGGGTGAAGTTTAAATGATTCACTGGTTTAAATTGTAATCAGGATTGAAGCTGTAAAATATATTAGGGGCAGGGCCATTTTCAATGATACCACAAGTTTTAAACTGTGGGTGAAAGAAAGAAGTTCCAACAGAAATATGGCACTATTTCTCTCCGTTGCTCCTTTAAAGTATTTTCATAGAACCAAAAAAAAAAAAGTTTTTCTTTACACTTTTAATTGTTTATGGGCCTTTAAAACTGGTTTTAACAGTTGGGTTTATCATTGCTTTTACCTCAACTCTAAATATTTCTCCAAAAAAGAAGCGTTACATACACCTTACTGCCACCGTGGTCCCTGCTGGGAGATTCTTCTGGCAGCTAAAACCTGCACTGTGTCTGCTATAATTGGCCATTATCTCCAGAGACATAGTGTGACAAGTTTCCAACACTCTAGGCTACAATGAGACTTAAAAAGCAAGACTGGATTCCTACTACTAACATCAGGATGAAAGAAATAAAGGCTGGCTTGTCAGGCACAGCTCACTGCTCGTGAGCTGTGAGCAGTGCCTGAATATATAATATAACCAATATAATATAGCCAATATAACCTTGCATGCTATTTCTGTCTCTATGCTCAAAAATAAATAAATAAATATATATATATATGTTCATGAGACTAGTCCACAAATGGACGTCCTGGAGGATTCACATACTTGCTTTAATGTGGCATGGAGAACAAGTTGTTGAGTGAGCGGCTGAGGTCAATATTACAGTTTCTGAGATATTTCAGGGATTGTGTCGCAGGTTATTAACACATCTCGCTGGGCCCACTGATGAGAGAAATATGTAAATTTCACAAATAGGATTAGCGTCACTGCAAACAAAGAAAGAACAGGTAATTTGCAGAATAGAACAGAATTTAAGTTAATTCAGTGATTAGAACAGAAAGCGATTCAAGGCATTTTGCAAGTCAATGGGGTTTAAATCTCACCTTAATTAAGATAAAACATATAATACCCCCCCCCCCTTTTTTTTTTTAAAAATCTTGGTTCTGTCACTTTAAATATACAGCTGGAAGAAACAAAACAGTAAGTGGCTTGTCAAAGTACGAAGACATCCACAGGATTGCAGCAATGGAAAAAGTACTGTTACAGTTTATATTTTGGAGATGAGGTGAATGTTTGAATGAAGATTAGGCTGAAATTACTTTAAGGAACTGGAGCTCAACAAAATGCATTTTAAAATGGTTGTTGAGCTGACTGATTGCAATCACAATGTTTATGTTTCATGTTGACATTTGTTCACAGATTAAGCCCGGCCCATTAAATGATGTCAAACAACAATTTGAAAGGTACAGAGTATGAAGTTAAGAGTTCCTCTCTGGTTATTTCCCAGCTCATCCCATTTGAATCAGTTCATAATGACTTAATTTCTCCTGACATAATCGGTATTCCTCGTGCTTCCAAAACTACACCTAGCTGACCAACAAGTAGAAAGCTCTGCAAAAGCTTAGACATTTCTTATAACCTTTTTGTCCTTACTGATTAAAAAAATCCATTCATACTTGTACTTTCAAAAATGTACTTTCATGTACTTTTCAGTCATCTTTTAACACTTCAACTGCTATACTATTTATGAGTTAAATGTAAAACAGTTAATATGAACTACTATCAGGGCACCAGAACCTGAGTAAAACGCCTCTGCTATGGCTGTAAGAGAGCCGTCATCTATCAGCGTTTTACTGATAGATACTTTTACTTTTGTCCATGACGTGCTTACCTTCAGGGTCATACTTCACATGAAGACCAAAATAGTTCCAAAGGCCAAATCTGAATGAGGGTGGGGGAGGTTCAATTTGCCATGTTGCAACGAGCTTAGCTTCTGTCTTGCTAGCTTGCACTGCGCTCAGTGGCTCTGCGCTCGACAGTGCAGCCTAGTAGGGGTGGGGGGAAAAAATCGATACTGTGTAGTATCGTGATATTTTGTTTGCTAATAATGTATCGATACAGGGACAGCAGAAATCGATATTTTGTTACAAAAAAGGTTTTTGTGCTCTGACTTCAGAGCATGTTGATCCTTTTTCTGAGCAAGAATCCTGACATTCCTTCACTGTCCAAATGTGACAGTTTACTTATTTTAATTTAAGACATGTTTTATTTAAGTTTAAAACTTTTTTATTTAATGTAAAATTATATTTTGTTTTAATTTACTTTCAGATTCTTCAGTTGGTGAATGGGCTGCATAGTTTTCATAAATTGCATAGTTCAGAATAGCTATAATTGTACCAGATGGTTGCATTCAGTTAAGTTGGACTAGACTATAATACAAACCGTTCAGTTTGTCAACAATAAAACTGACTAAAATGAGAGAAAGACTGAATGTGAGACTTTGATATTAGATAAAATGAATATTGGTAAAGTTTACCTTTATGTACAGAATCTAAATATCGCAAAATATTTTTAAAAATTGCAATAATATCGTATCGTGCATTAAGTATTGTGATAATATCGTATCGTGGGATGTATGGTAATTCCCCCCTCTACAGCCTAGGTGGACTAGTCAAACGCAGATCCACTGAGCTCTCAACACAGACAGCATCGTCAGAAGAAAAGTTGATAAAATAAATTAAAAATTTTGTATTGTTCAATACATATGCGTACCGAACCGAAAGCACTGTATCGAACGGTTCAATATTGATACGAGTATTGTTGCACCCCTATGAGAATAATACATTTTTGACTGTGGCCTTCAACGAATCAAACTCACATCTACTTCTAAACAGACAAAAGTAAAAAGGTGCATTTAACTTCACTTTAATATACAATTTAAGCTTATTTTAAGCCATAATTTCTATTAAAATAGAAACTGCTCTTCTTGAATCAATAAATGCTGTATACAAGACAAAGCCAAGACAAGACTGTCAACTATCTTGTTTAAGCCTTACAGTAGAAAATCCAGCTGAAGGAAGCAGGAGAGGAGTTTTTCTCTGTTTATATTACAGCCAAAAGCTCAGCGAACACACCACTATGCAACAGGCTGACAAACGCTAAAGCAGCTTAACTTGGCTTCTTCAGTATACTATAGCAACTGATCTTCTGAGCAAACGTTATACAGAGCTCGGATTGAAATGGATTTGCTTTTACACTTCTTTCTGTTACTATGTTCAAAACTGGTCTGTACAATAATGTGGGGCATGCTGACTTATTAAAACTGAATGGACTGTTATGTATGCGCAAATTGTCAACGACTGCAAAGCACTGATCTCTACATGGCTTTCGGGATAGAGTAATTTTCTGCTCAACGACCGTTTAGCAGTTTAATTATTTTGTAAAAAAAAAGGATTCAATTTGGGCAAGAATCTGGCCTATAAATTCGCCTCAGCTGTGATCTCTAACTGTAAACCAGCATCAGTGTCTCCTCTCTGTGTGAATGTGGTCTCTACAATATACATTCGACACCACTTTTTATGACAGCAGACGCTATAAAGAGAACGTAGCACAGTGAGGTATCTCTGCTCTTTAGTCATACGTGATTTATCCCTGAAGAGTCCTACAGCAGTGTCAAGGGTGAATGCTGGCTGCTCAAGGATATTGGTCTACTTTAGTCGGGCAGGGTTTAAATGGATTCAATTAACTTCAATCTTGGTGGACCTAGTGGCCTGAGGGATCATCCAATGATGGGAAAATGAGAGGGTCAATCCCCCAGACGGCACACCAAAGTAACACAAGCGTCCTAACATACTGAGAGCTAAGGAAATGTGCTTCACAAGCTTGGCTGTATGTGTGTACACTTTTGCTAAATTAAGCAAAATGTGCATATAGCACTACAAACTGATGAAATGCTGATTTTACCAAAGGGCTATAACAAATTCCTGATGTCTGTTGAGCTGATTAAGCTGTTGCCTACAAGCACCTGAAAATATACAAGGTAGACAAATTGCCTAGATGATCTGGGACGGTGTCATAAAGCACTGCAAACATCTACAGCATGCACGTGTCAAGTATACTGCAGCAGGTGAATGTAAGACAAATAGCCTGCATCAAGTCAGACAGCTTCATGTGTAATTCTAAGTTGGAGAAGAGAATGAGGAAGTGCCCGTTTTCTCACAGCTGTCAGTTGCTTAATCTTGTTATTATCTTCTTATTTTTTGCTCTTTCTGATCTTTCATTCTTCTGCAACAAGTAAGACATTATCATGGAGCTGAAGTCTTTATTTTTAATCAGAAACACTAAGCAAAAACCATAATGGAAAATTTCATAAATCCTAGAGGAGAGATGACATGTGGGTAAATGAAAAACCCATTAAAATAACATTAAAGCAGATCTAGCTCACTTTGCTTCAAAGTCCACTGGACTTCGCTGAGGATACGTATGAAATCATTCCAAAAACAAGCATTTTTTGAAGTGCAGATTCACTGTACAAGTAGCTGCAGTGATGAAAATCATTAAAATTGGCTTAGGTCATAAGACTAATGCCTGCAACGATCAGTGAGAAGCTTTGAGACACAGCCCAAATGTAATTAAGAGAGAAGCACTTACAGGAATGACTTGCGTCATCTGTGAATGGCAACAAGCGGTTGTAACTGACATACTGTATGATGGATAATTAAACAGAACGTAATATTGCCTGCAATTACAAACCACTGGAGGAAATCTGGTAAATACGAGGTGTTTTCTGTTGTACAAAACATTTTGGCGAGTGGCCAACACCCAGTCAACAGTTCAACTCTGAATAAGCTCAGTTTTAAGACTTTGCAGCTGCAGGGCCAGTGAGCCCATGCAACATTACGATTAGGAAAACATGTCAGCTTTAAATATTTTAGTTAGCCCAGACCACTTCTACTTGTCAGACCCAGAAATAGTTATTTTTTGTTACTGAAAATGCTTCAGTGAGCATCAGATAGAGGAGTCCTTCTATACCCTGGTACCTCATCGCAATAGAGCAGCTCACTGTTCATTTCTGCAAACATCCGTTACAAAGTTGGGGTTTGGGTTTGCTCAAATACTTATGGGAAATTATAAACATCTTTTATTTCTCTTGGTATTTTCTAAATTTATGATATTATCAGATTTCAAATGAGATCTTTTTTGTGTGAGGTGCAAACAGAAAGTCATTAAGTTTCTGTGATAAATACAGACCTTAAAGCCATCATCGCCTTGTAATAAGTAAAGCTAAGTCTTAATTTAATCAAGTCTGCCAGTTTCTCACATTTAAGGTGTGAAATACAAGATGAAAGTCAAGAAACAATTATGACAGAAGAAGGAGAAAGCAGATTAATACTTTATTAGCAACAGAAAGATGTGCTACTCTGCAGCAACTATTATGTTAATAATAAAACATGAGATGAAAAATATAAAGAGAGCCAGGTTTATGTATTTTTATTGTGATTAAAAGTAGCAGTTAAGGATAAATATTAAGTAACTTACCAGCACTAAAAATAAAACTGTGGAAGAACTGAAGTAACTGTGGCTACCTTACAACAGCTAATACTTTTCGTTTATTTCCCTTGGTATTTTCTAAACTAATCTGGCCTCAAACAGGAACCAAAAGCAGAAAACATCTATCTGTGTGAGGTGCAAAGAGAAACAAAGTTCATCTTTTAAAAAGTAATGCTGCGCCTTGATTTAATATACCAATTTGCTGGCTTTCCACAATTTAAATTACTACCTTGCACGGCATTCAAGACAACACGAGCGAAAGTCGAGAAACAATTATGATAGATGGAAAATAAAACAGAGAGCCACTCGTCTGGAAGTACGCTGGCAGACCAGACACAACTATGCTTGTAAAAGAAAAACAAGGAAGATAAACAAAGGATGACAACAGCAGGCAGTAACCTGCATGATCCGTACGTGCCGTACCCAATAACCAACAACAAATGTGTAGTTTCAGCAAAGCAAAAGCCTACACCATGTACAACGCGTACAAGCAACACTTTTAATTCATGTGAGCTGGCACCTAAACCGTGTGTCCTCACTAACACTCAACAGTATGCTATGAGTTTGCATTTTGAAATCAATAAATGACAGCACCTCTACACCCCAAAAGGAAACAATAACAATAATAATAACTGAAACATAGTCCCTTAACTTTTACATAATTAAAACCCTTAAGCTGAAACTGATATAGTGCAGGAAAGGGTAATTATGTCAGCCACCATCACATTGTTTTTATTGTGTATATTTTGCTTCTTCTTCTTCTTCCTTGGCAAAAAAAATGTATATATCCATGAATTTTCAAATGCACCGTTTTACAGAAACAGAAGGGAAAAAAATAGTAAAGCATATTAAATTAATTCCTGCACATGAAAATACATTTTAGTTGTTGAATGTTGTGCTTGGATAATTTATGACTTCTCTGAGTTTAGGTACAAACAGTTAAAAACACATTTTTGTCATATTTCTGACAACATGTGTTTTCTTATTTTCATGACAGATGGTCAAATAAATTTGACAAGCACGGCACATCCTAATTTTAAAAACATTAGGCTGATGTTTGAGCCATTACTATTATCAAACAATTGTTGACAGAGGTGGGTGTGCTTGAGGTAAAACTAGTAGATGAATCAAATTTAATGAAATTTTAACTAATTTTGTAGCATTTTTCTTTTGTCCCATATGACTATACTGTTCCACAGTGTCACCAGAGGATTGGTAATCATATCTGTTATACTGTAGGACAGGTAGTGTACATTGGATTTAGAAAACTATCTTTCTTTAAAAAAAAACAAAACAAATACAGCTACCTTGAGATTCTTTTGATTTACAGTGATGAATAGAAGTGTGTTTCTCACCTACTGATTTTTCTCTGCTTTTGTTCTCTCAAGGATTGTGGGAATAACGCCCAGCATATAATCACAGTATCAAAGAAGAAAACAAAAGGTGATTTTGTTATTGCTCTCAGCTACAATAAAGACAAAAGCAGCAGCTCCCAAGCCTTTAAAACTTCTCCAGTGATGGCCAAACAGCCCATGACTTTTAAGCTTAAACCAAAATTGGTCCCCGTGGGCCACCTCTACAAGCTGAAATGCCAGGACAATAACTGCACTTTATCATGCTGCCAGGCTCCATACATACTGAGAGCAAGGAGCCATGGCCTTATAATGCGGAACAGCCTTGAGGCCAACTGTGGCTGTCTGGTTTAACCAGATTATGATTATGTCACACGGGAGATTACCAGACATTATCCAACATAGAAAGTCATGGTCATGTTCCTGCACACACACACAGAGACACAGTCACCAAGCACACACATGCACAGCCATCTGTTATTGCCACAAACTACTGTATGCTCGTTTTCTGCAGCACACAAAGATTAAACCTAGCAAAGAGGAGGGGAGGGGAAGGATGCTGTGTGAACAGCACTCGCTGATAAGATCTCTGCTGAAAAATAGATTTTCTTTCCCAATCTCCTGAGAACTACCTCTGTGAATAAAGGATAAACAGATCATAAGAAGAAAAAAAAAAGGAGGGGGGTGCATGGCAGTGGAACGGCTTAAGAGAGACAGATAAAGCAGAGAAGAGGCAATAAATGTTTCTCCCTCTGTGCGTGCAATGGCTGCCTGCTCGGTTGTAGCTGACGCAAAATGGAGCCACGAAACTGAGGACAGAGGGTGGGGGAGATCAGGGGGCAAACAGGAGGAGGGGGTAAGGTGGGGAAAAAAGGAGACAGTGTGACAGCAGTGCTGAGGGGGGAGAAGGAGGGGAGCACAGTGTCTAATTTGTTCTTCTCTCATCTGTCTGGGCACCCTCTCTCACCTTGGCCCAGATTTACAGTCTATACTTCATATTCTGATGGAGTGGGAAAGAAAAGCAGGACAGGCGCAGGACACACACACATACACATGCACACACACACAACTTATGGAAGCTATTAGTTGTCATAACTATTATTACGTCCTAATCATCCTAGTGGCATGTTGAACACATCACAGGAGTGAGAAGCTTGCTAATCTAAGCAGGCAGGTGTGTCAAAGCAAATAAAATAAGAAGAAGAAGAAAAAAAAAATGAAGAAAAGAAATGCTGTATTGTTGCAATAACGTGCAGGCAGCTGAGGAGAAAATGACTGCCCAGATACAGACTGCAGCTAAGTGATTCAGAAGAAGAGGCTAGCGAGCTTTGACTGAAGCAGATGGCTGATTTAAAACAGAGCTTCAACGAGGTAGAGTATGTAAATCTCAGCCAGGTGTCTGACACAAATGTCAAGACATAGACATTTAAAACAAAAACACAAAGAAAAGAGCAGCTAGCTGGATTCGTACTCAGTGGTATATTCAATAATGTTTTTAGACTCGCTGAGAAAAGAACAGAAGCTTTCTCTCTACTAGCGGTGGAGTGTTTTAGAAAACACATAATAAAGAGATCATTACTTTATATCTGTGCTGCCACCAAGTCCATTAGGCAGCAAGTCGAACTGCAGACACGCGTTACTGACAACATTTGGACAATAGCTCGTTTATATGACTGCTAAGAGCAGAACTAATGATTTTTCATTTTGTGCCATTGGTATTTGTGGCAATCATCGACAAACTATTTAAAGAAACAGTGTGCAGGCTTTCAGTTGATGTTTTTTCAGTAGTTTTGAAAACGATTAGGTAGATAATGCATTCAGAGAGCCCTTGGATTTAGAGCTGAAAAGCTTTAAAGTCTCTCTCTCATATATATGTATATAGGATATTTTCCTGTTCTTTATCTAATGACCACAATTATAGTAGATATAGTGATTTGTGAATGAATTTATAAAATAACTGTGTCATTAACTGTATTAACATATATTAAAAGCATTTGCTAGTTGCGTTCTTGCTTCAAGAAAAGCTGCATTTCTCCTCAGGACACTGCTCTTCCCATACAACGTATTGCTGTTAGTAGTGGTTGGCAGCTCTGATTGGGCTCTGAGCACAAAGCCAAGTAAGGGAGACCGCCCAGTAAATCCTGTTCAAGAAGCCCAGGATGAAAATCAAAGTGTACTGAAGAACACATGCTGGTAACTCATAACTAGAGCTCAGGGTTGTGAACCTCTGGATAAATCACATTCTGCAATATTTTTGAAAGGTTACGTGCTTAAACAAGCAAAGCTGGCAAATACTGTGAAGATTTGCTGTTCAGAACTTAAAACAGCCAAGTTTTCTTATCTGTGGTTTTTAAATAAGGATAAATTAAGAATTCAAACACCACCAAGTTACCAACAAAGAAATGAATGACTCAGAAATATACTGTCATTGTATTTACATGCTCTAATGCAAAGATAAAAACTAGATTTTATACTCAAAAATCTTTGTTATTGTTGTTTTTTTGGGCTCACTGACATTGAGTTTTGAGCTAAACACTGACCATACCTGGACACTTTGGCTAATACAAAGTGATCAGAGCATGTCCAAGTACAAATTTGAAAAGTTTAAGGAAACAGTTCATGACAGGTTTGTCTGAGCCTGAACTGGGTGGTTTGGTTTGTATGTGGACAGCACTGGGAAGACAATGTGGAGGGAAAGAAGAAAAAAAAAGAGGTTTACAGGTAAAGAATCTGTAAATAATCAGCTAGCATGGGCAGGGCAGCTCCTAATCCAGAGCACACAGAGCAGATGGGAATCCAATATTATGAGTGCAGAGTTAAGAACAAAACCAAACAAACGTCTATTAGTCGATCTTCTGTCACATCTCGATTCTTGAGGCCCCAGTGGAGTTTAAAGCGGGGATAAAGCATAAATCCATAACTTTTTTACCTTTAAGTTCTAAAATACTTTTCATGGTTTTAAAACTAGTTTTAGCTTCCAAACCTGCAGGAAAGCTCCCTCTATTAGTTCATGTTGCTGCAATTCTTGTCTTGTAGTGACCATTTAATTTTCCCTTCTACAGTCAGAGAATTGACTTGGCACAAGCCAGTGAATCAATATTAAGTAAGACTGTGTACAAATAGCCCTGACCGCTGAGACAAACACTTCCGTAGCTGATACTGAAGAGGTGGTGTATGCTCTCATTTGAAGCTGGTTGTTAACCTCGGCCATATAAATGACACCTTAAGGATTTGCAGGTCTGGTCTGGTGCCAAATTTAGATCGGACTGCTCTGAATGTAAATAACAAATCAAAAACAAATCCCCCGGGCCGAGGCGGGAATTTACTTATGTCCCGGACAGCAAGGAAGCAAAACAGAGGTTAGACTAAATGCCTCAGAACGAGTCAATAATGCATCATAACCTCTCTTTTCATTTTACGGACTACACTCCTGGAAGAGCCGCAGATACATTTCACACTTCTCAAGCAATATTTATGCACATCCAGGAGTTTCTCTTTATTATACTGCTGGCTATTGCTTTAAAAGAAAAATTTCACACAGGGATTAGGGAACTGAGAAACGCAGACTATTCGGTGCAGCTTCTGTTTTTGTTTTTGTTTTTTATGCCCTGAGCTGTGGAAACAGCTGCCTGGGGGATACGAACATAGCTTAACCTGTTGATGTTTTTTAAGATAAAAGCTAATTGGAAGCTAATTTTTAAAAGTTGATTTATTTATTATTCTTACATGCATCGTTTATTTTTACGGCCTAATTATCACTAGCCAGTCACTTATAAAGCAATTTGATTACCAGCAACTTGTGTGAAAATAATCTATGCCTCTTTTGAAGAAAAAGAAGCACAAAATAAATGTTCTTAAAAAATATATTCCAATTATATGCAGCTTGTTACAAATATATTAACCCTTGTGATGTCCACGGGTCATTTTTGTCCTCTAAAGAAATCTTTTGCTATCAAAAATGTGTTTTTTATTCATTAAATGGTCTGAAAATAACAGAAGTTATTCATTACTATACTATGCGTGATTGGAATAAGTTTTAAGTAATTTGATTTATTTATGGGGTTTTTATTGGATTTTATAACAGCTGCTGTCCTCAGGGGTCAAAAATGACCCCAAAGTACAAAGTGTTGCAAAGAGCCGTATTTTCACAACATACTGCTTTCAAACATCTTTGATCTTGGATCACTGATGTGTGGGGTCAAGCACTGGTCATAACAACCAAAACAACAACAACAACAGGCAGCACAATGAGGAGGCAGGTGCTCTATATTCAATGAAAGTTTATTTACACAGCACCGAATCACAACAACAGTCGCATCAAAGTGCTTCGTATTGTAAGGTCGACCCTATAATAATACATACACAGAAAGTAGCTCACAAGCCTCCATTGCACTAGAGATTTGCATACTTTGATGAGCATACATTTTTTTACCATGTTGTGCAAAGCAATGAGCAGCAGGACAAAGCACATATTGTCCTCTAGTATAATGAGGAGGGAGAATCAATGTTCAGGAAGATCCAGGGTTAGAAGATAATGAAAATATAGCCAATATTTAGAGCACATGTTAACCTTTCTCTGAAAAAGCACATCACCCACCTGCAGAAGTGGAAGAAGGCTATGAAGTGAAGGAAAGTGATGAAGAATCTGAACTATGTTCAAGTAGGTTCTCAGGCCTCCAGGGCTTGGTAGTCTGAGGAGCTTGGAAAGAAAGTGACTGGGCTTCTTGAAGTTTCTTGAATTTTCAGGATGTGAAACTGAAATAGAAGATGTGTCAGAGGACTGCACATCTTCTATTTTAATTATGATGAAGACAAAGAATCAAGCAGGAAAGAGGAGTCAGCTGAGACAGAGGAATATTTGCAGTAATGTGAGGAAACATTGATCTGGTCTTCTATCCTTCCCAGTGTCAGACGATGCATGACTCTCTCATGTGCCTCAGAGAAAGACGATCTACCACAGTCCAAGCACATGTGCCAGGTCCCATACTCCTTCAGTTACTTTTCTACTCGAGTACTGAAAGCATTACACACAGTGTATTCTGCTTGTATTCTGCCTTTGAACGTTTACATGCCAATGGATGCATCAGAGACCAAGTTGGGGTTCAGTAACTTGCCCAAGGACACCTTGGTAAGAACTCCAGACTAGAGCACACAGAGATTGAACCAACAACCATCCAATCAGCAGATGACCTGCTCTACAGCCAACTCAATGACGAACAAGGAGGGACAACGAGAGAGGAAGAAAAATGGACCGAATGCAGCTGTAGGCGTATGTGTGTGTGTTGATTCTTACTGCCGAGCATCCAGTAGAGTCGCTACGGCCAGTTTATGACATCCTGAGTCTGGTAGAGTAGTTTTAAAGGTGACACAAGATTAATCATAGAAGCACAAAAAGGATATCATTTCTTGATAAAGACACAATAGATGATCATCGTTCATGACACAAACGTGCTCCCATTTGAGGTGTATGGAACAAGTGGGCGTGTCTCCTGCTGTGATGTCAGACCCTGGTACTGATCTGACTGTATGAGCACCAAGTCCCCTTCAGAGGACTCTGTCCAACAGAACATCCAAGTAAACCAGGGATGAGATAAAAACATGGGCAGCATGTGATGCAGGTCCAGCTGTACATGGAACATGCTAGTGTACGATGGCAAACCGTCTCCTGCAGTCAGGACACGCCAGTTGTCCCTAACATTGCAGAAGGTTTCCAAAAGAAAACAATCACCTGTAACAACTTGTTTACTGTATATGACCCTTGGCCTGCAAGTGCAGAAAGAAAGCTGTCCATGATGGGACCAGTGCAGAGGAATAAACCTGAGCTTCCTCCTGATGGGACCAGTACAGAGGAATGAACCTGAGCTTCCTCCTGCACTTGGGTAAAACATGGACACGCCTTTGTTCTTGCTTCAGGCTCTCATGTGTTCACTCAGGCTCATGCCCTGGTGTCCTATCATGCCAAAATATAGAAAACTGTCAGGTAATGAGTTGGAATAAAGTTGAATAAAACCTTGAAACACAGAGATGGATGATATTTTATACTTCTTGCTTTATAAACAGTCAAAGCAAACGGGGTCATTTTTGAGCCCAGAGGACAACAGATGTGATTATTTGCTGCCAGTAAAAAACTTTAAGTAGTTTAAAAACAGCTTTCTAAATTAACTTTGACATAAACCCGTCTGTGATCATCTGTTAAAGCAACCGACTCTGGTTGTGAAACGATAATCACGATAACTGATGATTTAATTTATTTTTTACCCAAAAACAAAGAAAAAAAATCATTTTTATGAGGTTTTTATCAGACTTAAATTTGAAATGGAATAAAAAAAAATGTTTAAAAATGTTTGAATTAAGTTTTAATTAAAAGTGGGGGAAAAAATCGACTTCATATTAATTAAGTATCAATCAAACCAGATGGGGACATTTTTGACCCCTGAGGACCACAGGTGTGATTATGTGCTGCCATATAAAATTTATAAATGGTTCAAAAAAAACTTTCTCACTAAAGTTCAACATACAGCACTCTGTAGTTATTCAGATAGTCAAAATTATCTGAACATTTAAATATTTTATTTTCTCAATTTGTTTTTGCTCAAAAACACAGTGTACTTTATGTAAACAAGGTGTGGTGGCCCTAAAATGTAAAATGTTGGGTAAATTTTGTGTTAATGTGTTGGTCTTAAATAAAACTAAGGTGTAACACTGAATTGATTGACAATTTATACTTTATATTTTAAAAAACACTCAAATGAAGTGGGGACATTTTTGACCCCTGAGGACCACAGGTGTTATTATGTGCTGCCATTTAAAATTTATAAACGCTTGAAAAAAAACTTTCTCACTAAAGTTCAACATACAGCACTCTTTAGTTAGACAAATAGTCAAAATTATCTAAACAATTAAATATTTTATTTTCTTGTTTTATTTACACTCGAAAACACAGTGTACTTTATGTAAACAAGGTGTGGTGGCCCTAAAATGTAAAATGTTGGGTAAATTTTGTGTTAATGTGTTGGTCTTAAGTAAAACTAAGATGTAACACTGAATTGATTGACAATTTATACTTTATACTTTAAAAAACAGTCAAATGAAGTGGGGACATTTTTGACCCCTGAGGACCACAGGTGTGATTATGTGCTGCCATTTAAAAAATTTAAATGGTTCAAAAAAAAAATTCTCACTAAAGTTCAACATACAGCACTCTGTAGTTAGTCAGATAGTCAAAATTATCTAAACAATTAAATATTTAATTTTCTTGTTTTATTTTCGCTTAAAAAACAGGGTGTATTTTTTGTAAACAAGGTGTGGTGGCCCTAAAATGTAAAATGTTGGGTAAATTTTGTGTTAATGTGTTGGTCTTAAGTAAAACTAAGATGTAACACTGAATTGATTGACAATTTATACTTTATACTTTAAAAAACACTCAAATGAAGCGGGGACAGTTTTGACCCCTGATCACCCCAGTTGTATGGAAATCGGGGGGACATTATGAGGGTTAACCTAGAATTTACTATGAACTGTGATGTTTTCTATATCGTTTTTCTCCATTACATAACAGTGTTGCCCTACTTTTTTACTAGACCAGCGAACATACACTTGTTTGTGCATCGGTAGGTCACGCAAATGTTTACAACTTTTCTTTATTACATATTATTAGTTATTTATTATCATTTTGGGGGAATTTACTCATAAGATAGCCACCATATAGAAATCACTGCTTGCGCTACTTTTTAATGCCACCTTGAACTCTCTGCTGCATTCAGAGAGAGAAAAAGTGCTGTGGGCAGGCATTTCTTCAAGCTGGCTGTCAGAGGCTTGGTTTTTAATAAGGTGTTCCAGTCCACAAAGCTTAACTTTACAGTGCTGAAGTAAAATGAACTGCTGTCAGTTTCAGCAGAGCAAGAAATCCAATCAGACGGGAACAAAATCGTCTGCCCTAACAGCAGAAGACAGATGACGCACGCCAAAACATCTACTTGAACAATGTGTAATTCTAGGTGATAGAGTGGGAAATTAGATGCTGTTTTAAACTGATTCCTCTTTACTCCTCCTGCAAAAGCTGTTTAATGTTTATGAACTTTTAATATTTAACAGCCCCCACAGAAATAATCTCAAACTATTACTGCAGATGCGCAAAAGGTGACAAAAACACCCCCACTTTGTTGCTGGATATTTTTTTTAAATGATGGAAATAAAACAATGTTTCACCTGTTATGCCTCCAGCAAGAGGAAACTTCGGGGTCACATTGTTATGCTGTTGTTGTCTCATGTTTCTATGGATTTTCACATCACTGATAGAGCTTGACTCACATTTTGAAAAATAAGGAAGCAAGCAATCATGCAGTTGATATTTGTGATCTATTACAATCTTCTATGTATCAAAAGTAAAAAGTTATTCACATTATGGACACATAAATCCATTAGGTAAGTAGAAGTAGCAAGCATAATTACACTTTAATGCAAAAATACACTTAAGAGTGAAGGGCAGAAACTGAAAAACAAAAAAGCTACAACTGTAACAAGCTGTGTGAACACAGGTTAAATTAATAAGGTTGGGGGGACCAAGCACAAAAGTCTGGAAGGAAACAGAATGGAAAATCTGAGGTTTAAAATGTCAAATTAAAACAGGAAATACAAAGAACAACCAACGTCCGACACTGTAAAACCTTTATCGACAATAGACCAAGTGTCATAGAATACAAATATATTTGAGTCACCCGCAAAAGATACAGATGAGTATTAAAATGTAACCTATTTGAGAAAATAATACATTCCACTATTCACTAAGAGTGGAAAACTGAGTCTATCTAGAAGCCCTAGCCCTGTTAGAACATTAGCAGAGTCATAACTGCTAACAGCTGCACAGCTTATACATAAAAAAAAAAAAAAAAAAAATCAGAAAAGCTGACTTGAAGCTCAAAAAACAGCTGTCAAGTCGCAGGCAGGTAGTGCCAGTAAAATGGAAACTATTACTCAGCCTGTCGTTCCATCACTTAAGCTGTGACATAGATGACGGTAAAACACAGCTGAAGAACCTTTGATGTAGAAACACTGTCAAGGTAACTATAATAGTCCCATATTAGGAAGTCAAAATAGCCTAAATATATGTTATATATGTTGAAACACTGCAAAGAAAACCTTTCAGATCCAGGATGGAATACAATTTTTCTTCCTGAAGTCAGTCTGCCTAAAAAGAAAAATGAAGATCTTGACTCTTGGAAATAAATGGTTTATACTATTTTCTGTGCTCTTGACTCTTGACAGCCAGTGCCAGCCAAACAGCTGAGCTGTGTCAGCAAACACGCTTGCATGTCAGGAGGTAAAATCAGCTTGTTCGGCCTAGCAAGCACTGAGCCACTATATAGTAATACCAGTGAGAGATCACAACCCTCCAAAAACACACACAAACACTCTCTCTCACGCATACACAGAGCAAAGCACATCTCCTCTCATTAGTGCTCACCCTGACAACCGAGGAGCTTTTAACAGATAGATTCTGAATACAGATTTTGCTGCCTTATGGTAAAGACATCATCAGTTGACATCATCTCATTAAACCCATCATTATGTCAAGATTGCATTACTATATTATTTATAAAACATGCCATTTTCCTTTTCAAACAGTCTAGCAATGATACTCAGCCTAGTATTCCTTTGTACGCACTATATCAGGGAATAGATAATACTGAAAAATACTGGCTTAATATACATATACATCAACTGGTATTGTAACATCTTGGTTTAATGCAAGCTAGGATAGTTAAAAATCAAACAAACAGAAGCAACAGTTTTTCAAAAAAAATCTCTTGTTTCTTGTTGATAGTGCAAACACATACTTTACATATTTCTGTGCTTTGACTTGTAATTTTTTTTTCCGATTTCCTCACTTGTAGTGTGGGCTTTGATATCTCTACAGCTCCCTGAATACTGAAACTACTAATGGCCTTCTATATCTTTATTTAAAATGCCATCAGCATGCCCAAGCACACACTTCTATGTTAATAAAGCTTACTCCTAGCCAGCAGCTCAATTCTTTATTTCATTCAAGAAGAAAACACTATGCAATACAAGACCCTTTCAAAACATTTTTCCTTGTGGATGTGTAATGGATAATCAAACCGACAATCGATGCAGTGCCATTCCATGTCCATGTATATTACATTACATAACCCATAACAAAAGATGTACAGTTGTTCTTTATGATCATGCTCTAGCCTATTTAGACTCCTCACTGTTACTTCCAGACTCCAGTAAGTAATTTTATAACAAAAAAAAACAAAACCCACTGTGCCATTTGACATATTAAGTCCAGTTGGTATATCCAAATATTAACATGTATTCACTTTGTTTACTTATCTATCTTATGTCCAGAGCCATGCTGAAATTAGACTTGGACATTACAGACATTGTATTGCTCACATAAACTTTACTAGGGTGGGAGACTTTGTATAGTAACAGACAATCAAGTAGAATTATTTTATTCCCCTCTGGATTGTTTTCTAATCATAATCTCTTCCCTCAAAGTTCAGTTGCTGCTAACCAGCCAACCCGGTCGTTCCAGTCTTGAACTTCCCCACTGACTGGGTGTGCAGGTCACGTTGTGGCCGTCATTGAGGGTCATTCCGCTGCCTTACCGAAAACTCTTTCATCCCTTGGTTGGACAGATTCAATCGCCACAGTCTTGAACTGCAACTGGTGACAGCACTCCTTTTCCTGTTCTCAATGTTAAGGGCTCAGCAGGCAGAGAGCCAGTTCATGTGTTGCCACCATGAACTCAGTGATGCTAAGCCAAGACACTAGTGTAGGGTTGGATCAGGTTAAACTAGAAACTTCCCTAAGAGACCTTGGTTGTTAAGTATTTCCAGACGAGCACTTTATAAACTATATTACATAATAAATCTTTGAAGGAAAATTGATGTGTCAAAGTTTGTGAATAAATGCATATACCCCCCACCTCTACAAATGTCCACAAACACACAGCAGTTCCTCTATAAAGCCATGCCAGTTTTTAAATCTCTCTCCTTTCGCACTCTGCATGACCCCGCCTACTTTCGCCGCCTGTGAAAGTGGCAATTATATTCTGTTGTGGATATGAACAGCTGGAAACTGCAGAGCCAACTAGTCATTCCTGTTATACTCATTTAAAGTCTGTCTGATGGGTGCAAGCATAGTTGGTGCACTGTAGTCTGTATGGACAAGTCCATGTGGTATGACAGAAAACTGACAGGCATGCATTTTTCCAACCAAATGGACCCCACCCTTTAACTTACCAACTTTAGTTAATTTTGCAATTTTTTTGAGCTATTCATAAAGTTAAAAAGGGCCAACTAATATATCTAGTGTATACTGTTAGGTGCATGCTAAGCTAAAAGGGAGCCACCTGTGCCGCTCTGCAAGCCTAAGTGTTTTTAATATAGGTAATCCTATGTGTGTACTCTGCTCTGTCTGCATCTCATTTTGTTACTTTTATTTAGAAATTGAACATTTATCATCTTTTTACTTACTTACTTTTTAGAAAATACAGATATGTATTGTCTATTGCCAAACAGTCAAAAGGCCCACATTGCCTGCACCCTTGTGCCATAACGCTATAAATTCAGCTTGGCTTTGAATAGGGCTGTGCGATATGACCAAAATCTCATATCCCGATATAAGAATTCTATCGTCCCGATAACAATATAAATCACAAAAATGTAACATTTTCTGTAAATTCTGTGAATCTTGGGCAGCTCGACTTGCGTGAAGTGTTTCCGGCTGGGCGTCGTGTACTTGGAGTCGAGTGTTTTAACCGATGCATGAAACTATACATTTTTAGACATAAGTTGTAATGGCCGCCATTTTCTTTGTGAGTATTTATTACACGGCGTGCTGCGGGGAAAAGCCTGTTCTAACGTTTGAGTCTAAGGTTTATTTTTTAGCACCTTGCGGCTCTTTTGAACTTCTCATCCGTAAATAATCTGCTCTTTCACGTGATTCAGTTTATTTTGAAAAGTCTCAACAGGATCTTGAGCTTTATTGTGAAAGGTTTATGTGGAACATAAACAAGCGGACACGCGATGCTGTTACTGTCGTTGTTGCTAACCACAACGCATAAAAACAGGCGCTTGTCCGTCAGTAGTGTGGTTATATTAAATATAAGAGAAAGAGAGAACTTTAATAAATTAATATAGCCACTACAGTGACCATCAAAACGGTGAAAAAATATTGCCGTAAACAGTTTATTTTGCGACACCACGAAACAAACGATAGCGTAAAATGAAACGATTGACGTTTTTATATCGTCATCCGATATATATCGTTATATAGAACAGCCCTAGCTTTGAAAGAACATAATTCTACTTGACAGTCAACAGGTCTGACAACAGCAATGAGGCTAATTACAATCCAGCAAACCGCACAAGGAACGCCTGCAACGAGCCAGCAGTGACAAAACTGTTTCATATTGACAGGAGCAAGCTGCAGGGCTTATAGTGCACAACCACACTACTGCAGTGACACAACTTACGCTTCAAAAAATAAGGTGTAACGTGTGCACAGTGGAATTCTACTACAGTAAATATGTCAACTGTCACCATAGCAATAAAAGTACTAAAACAAAGGCTTCTGCGATTGCTGATAGGATGAATTCATTCAGAACTTTGAACCAAATACACCTATAAAAGATCTTCTATTATCTTGAGTAAAACATCGTTGTGAATGTGAAATGATAAATCAGTGCTGTTCTCACTTCTCAGGTGTTACATGGCTAATCGCTGAGAGTTTGCACATAAGACAATACTACTTGTTTTTCCTTCTTCTTCTTTTGACTCTTGCAAACCACTGAAAGCTGATTTTCAATGATAGTGCCATTTTTTCCCCAGCATCTTAAATCAAGGTCACCATTTAATAAGCTCTGACAAATGTCAAAGCCATTAAATAATCCCCTGAGCTGTAACATTATAGGAATATGGCTCTAACAAAAAGCGCGCTGCACTTGAGTGGTGAAAGCCTCTGGCTAAGAAATGATCAAGCGCTCATAATATAAATCAAGATCTGCTCTTTACAATTTGATTCAAGGTCTAAAACAAAACTCTGATATGCTTGAATTATTACAGTATCTTATCGTCAAGATCAGCGTAGACGTAACATTGCCATAATTGCAACACATTTGCCATAATTTAAAAATTACAACAAACAGCATTATGTGTTCATAATACTAATTACAACTAATATCCAAGTCCTTTTTATTTTGGCTTTCTAGCTAGGGCAAAGAGCCAAGCGATTTCGAGGAACAGAGGAAGGATTATTCACCATTTCCCTTAATCTTCCGTTATTTAAAGGTTTAAACAATGACATGCTCAAGAAATGTCACCCAGTGTCAGCTTTGAATTGCTGTATTCTGAAGCCAAAGGGAAGGATATATATTTTAGCACTCACTGAATTCCACAAATAGAAATGACAACTGTATGGACATTAGAATTGTACCGTGTCTAGTATTACACCATTTAAACACATTCCATTAAGGTGGATACAAGTTAACCAGTAATTTGGGATCAAATAAGAACAGTTTTTCCTATTTACATTCTAGGAACACTCTTGTACTACTACTACAGCTACAATGTGTTTTAGTGTGTTAGGATAGTACAGGAACAGGGAACA
This sequence comes from Neolamprologus multifasciatus, assembly GCF_963576455.1. Taxonomy (NCBI): domain Eukaryota; kingdom Metazoa; phylum Chordata; class Actinopteri; order Cichliformes; family Cichlidae; genus Neolamprologus; species Neolamprologus multifasciatus. The sequence goes on along the minus strand of NC_140457.1, from coordinate 10,940,049 downwards.
GCCTATATGGGTTCTTCTGCTGGAAAACTAAACAAACTCTGTAGTGCAAATACCACTGAAACATGTTTTGTCTGTGAGGCCTTACAGGGAAGTGTGACTGTGTGTGGTTATGCGTGTGCATGTGTGTTTAATTTTGGCAAACAGGTTTGGGCCTCACTCTGAAGGAAAATCTCTAGGATTGTAATAGAAATATGTGTAACCATTTTTAAGTTAATTTTTTTAATGATAAAAGACATTTTTGTTTATTAAATAGCCAGAAATTACAGGAAACATCCTTCAACTTATGTTAGGTAAGGTATCGCACATTCATTAAAAACAACAACGAGAAACCCAAAACTGTCCTGACCAATTCTCCTTACACACAAAATCACACCCCAATGGACCATTCTTAAACAGGAAATGGTAAATGGTAAATGGCCTGTATTTATATAGCGCTTTACTAGTCCCTAAGGACCCCAAAGCGCTTTACATATCCAGTCATCCACCCATTCACGCACACATTCACACACTGGTGATGGCAAGCTACATTGTAGCCACAGCCACCCTGGGGCGCACTGACAGAGGCGAGGCTGCCGGACACTGGCGCCACCGGGCCCTCTGACCACCACCAGTAGGCAACGGGTGAAGTGTCTTGCCCAAGGACACAACGACCGAGACTGTCGGAGCCGGGACTCGAACCGGCAACCTTCCGATTACAAGGCGAACTCCCAACTCTTGAGCCACGATCGCCCCATACCACATGCACATACCAGGAAAAACCCTGGTATGTGCATTTCACTAAAAGAAAATTGCTTCCAATGTACATTACCACAAAACTGCATCCTAATAATGTAATCAAGAGGTAATTTGTGAGGACATTCGTTGGGAATGTACTCAGGATTTCACAAACAGAGCTGGCACAGATTTTCAGTCTGTGCTATGACTATATCTGCCTGAGTCAAATAAATGCAGCTGTCAGCTGCATTTCCACACAAAATTTCAAGTAGTACATTTGTATAAATCGCCTAAATACATTTTTACAGAAGTGGTAGTTTCCTTATTCCACTTGTCTGGCGGCAGCATGAAAATAATAAAGAACACCCACCGCCACAAAAAAAGATCTAGTTTAATATCAATCTAATAATATTTGTAAGACTGCTTGATAGTAGATTAACAATGATTCAAATCAATGGAAGAAGCACTTACAGAAATATTTTTGCATTAATGCTACGATATACACAATCTCCCAGGTACTCACTTGTTGGTTAGTCCTAAAAAAAAAGATTTATAAGATATTTTAGCGACTGATTATTATAACTAAACAGCACGATATGCATGACAATTTTATGAAATACACATATATAGACAATATTATGGAGTTTTGCTATTAAAATGTATACCCAGAATGTGCTTGGATTTTAGACAAATAAAACTAGCCTAACATCTGCAGATGACAACAGACCATGATATACTTTTTACATTGGTTTATTGTGAAAAATGAGTCAAGAGCCTAACAGCTAAAACCCTTTCCAGGTCCCATCATGTTTTATTTGTTCGTAGTGTATATTTCTGCAGTGTGGAATTAAAACGGAGTGATAATGGAAGGCAAGCAGGCTGCAGATAGCAAACCAACACAGCCTGCATGAGAAATCACATGGTTGACTGTAAACAAAGCAGTTATGCAACAATCTGAGATTCATGCAAACTGCCAGCAGGCACTCTGACCCACTATAACCGATCTCCTAACTAGACTGCACTTGGTGAGCTGCACAGGGGTCAGTGTTGGAGGGAAGCTAGGACCGAAGCCTGTTTAAACCTGTAGGGGTAGCTGGTGGAGCCCATCCCCCCCTTATGTGACTCATGTTTCCCCGCTCAATGTTGCCTGCTTCCCGCACAGAAGGGGGCAGGAAAGGGGGAGAAGAAGCGCCATAATAATCATGTAAAACATGCAGGAGTCCGTCCTGCATGTTTGCACTGAAAAGCATTCATGTGCTGTCACTAACTAATAAAGCAACATGTTTATTTTGCTGCTTGGAAAGTCACCACGACTCCCAGGAACTTGAAGGCATGCTGATGTTGACACAAGGGGGTGGGAAAGAAAAAGAAAAAAGTAGAAACTGGGATATCTCACGTTGTGTATCTTGTGCGTATGCAAAAGGCAAAACTGCCAATTGGTTGATAACAACAATGTCAACAACAACGTGGCAAGTAGCGTTTGAGCTGGTGACAAACCAAAGCAAAGAAAGCAGCGCACGGCAGGAGGGCAATACTGTACAATCATAATACGGCTCTGCAAATGAGAGAAGGTGATGCTCTGAATCCTGCCTTGCAAAGACCATGAAAACACGTCACACCGCATGGCTCTTTATTTGTTGACAAGCCAAACTCCTCCGCCGGGTGGAAATCGGTGGCAAAACAGGCCGGTGCTGCGGCACACACTTGCCCTTCCATCAAGTTGTGTTGCCGAAAATTTTTGGGGCTAGCTCGCAAGCTAACGGCTCCGCTAGGCTACAATGTAAGTGAGGAAGAGAGAGAAAGCACATTCACCTCCGTTAGCCGCTAGCGCCCATCCCCCAACCAACCAGTGTTCCCTGTCTGTGTCCACCATCTTTAATCTGTGTTCCGTCTCACTTCCCACCGCACAAAACACGACAAAAACACAAGACACTCACCTTTAACGACCATCGCCAAATCGATTATCACCTTCCGAACTAAAAAATCGATTTTCGTTTTAATATCGTGCGTATTTTAATATTGAAAGTTGGCCGTGCGAGCGGAACCGCGCCTTGAGAGAAGAGCAGCAATCCTAAACCGCCATCTGGTGGTATTTTCCTCTCTGTGATGCAGCGGGAGCGGCGCAGCCTCAGACCGAGACACAGCTGCCCCCTGGCGGACACACCGAGCTGCGGCGGACACGAGCCTCCGGGGGCGAGCGGGGAGAAGGGAGGGACCCAAGACCCCGCCAACACATCGCTGACGGGGACGCGCACAGGAGCAGCGAGACTCCCCGCTTCTTTCCCAGTTGAGTTACTACTTTGAAGGGCTTGTCTGGCGAAAATTGCATATAACAAGCCATTTAAAATTCCCACTGCCAAAAACTACAAGCACTTACTGGTTGTCATCTGGAATATCACAGCTATACATTACACCTTTCTGTGTTTAAATAGGCTACATCACAAAATCCTTATGTAGTTCCTTTCTTCCTTATAATTATTTTTAATAAATATGAGTAAAAGTGAGTGACACTGGCATTTTTCTTCAGAGCCCAGAGTAGCCTTTTTTCTATCCTTTTTTTTTTGCTGACAAGCAGTCCAAAACCCAAAGAAATTCTATGTATTATCTCATGAGACAAGGAATAAAAGTAAATATTTGACAAATTAATTCATCAATGCATCTCTGATAAACTCTAGGGTGTATTCTCTATAGATAAGGGACTAAGATACTTCTTAGTTTTTAAAGTTGACAAAGTGTGACAAGGCCACACGTGCATAAATCTTCTACATTAATGACCTTTGGCTTGTAGATTTTTTTTATGCTTTTCAGACTCGCACCCTAGATGGAGAGGGACAAAAATAAGAGTGTGCATGTGCACGTGGCCGAACTCCAACAGCAGGTCCTTGGGCTGAAATTGGATGTGCATAAACCCAATTACAGTCTGGATGTACTCACATTACTCACTCCAGCTCAACATGGCATGATATTGCCAGAAAGGGAGGGTGATAGAGACACACAGACAGAAAAAGAAATTACTTCAGTTAATTATATTATTCCCACATCAGTGTATTTAAGTGGATATCAAACACCAGCAGTGCATACTGCATGTGTGTGAGAGTTAGAGAGTGAGTGCATAAATCAAAAAGAAAGGCTGCTTAACCTTTATTACATCTTTTAAGATAGGGCAGTGATGCATCTGCAAATGCACAGATAGACGCAAGAGCACACGCAAAAACAGACCAACTGCTTATTCATTTGACGGATGCATTGTTTGCCATAGCAATGCCACATCTTGCCCATAAAAGCTGTAGCAAGATCCTCCCCTCAGGGCTAGTTGACACACACATACAAACACATACACACACTCATGATTGTGTGGCTCGTTCACTGACATAATACATTCCCTAACCTTAACCAACCCAAAAGGCCACAGTTTTTCTTTCAGACCTTAACAACACTTGGGATGCATTGGGAAGGATGTCTTTTTTTCAGAATTGCTGCAGCACTTTATGGAGCTTCTTATCATCAGAGGCCAACAATCTAACCCTGGCCAGCAGGTAATGCAAGAAAGCTCTGCATATGTGGCTCACCAAACTCAACAAACAGACTAAAAAAAGAGCGTTCTGTAGATTTTATGCAACAGCATGCTACATTTATATCCCGTATTTGCTCTATGTTTTAATGCATTTATATATTTTTTCATTCTAGGCTTCCAAATTTAAATCAGATCCATTTTCATGTAACCACACATAAATTTAATACCATTTTTCTTTTGTGTATTTATTTAGAAAATAACCTAAATCAGTTATAGGCTGACCCAAATGAAAATGGTGATGGTAAGTAAATGGTAAATGGTAAATGGCCTGAATTTGTATAGCGCTTTTACTAGTCCACCCTAGGGACCCCAAAGCGCTTTACACACCCAGTCATCCACCCATTCACACACATATTCACACAATGGTGATGATAAGGCGCATGACTTTAATTTTTCACTTACCTGCTTTCAGGCAAAATAACTGCATCTACCTTGTTCTCTCTAAATCAAGCTCACTGTTTTTTCAGTCTTGCTTATTCACGTATTTATTTTTTTAATGAATTATGTCTGTTTTCATCACAGGCTTTATGGTTTTCGACAGACCTGTCACTGATTGTTTTTACATTACTTTTTATGATAGGAATGAATACACAAATTAGGTATGGTTGGGAAGATGAGACAGAATACCTTTGAACACTCGTGTGCATCAGGATAAACAAACACCAGCCTTTATAAAGCTATTGTTAGCCTTATGATAGACTGGCAACCTCTCCAGGGTATGTGCCATCTTTTGTGCAATCCATGGATGGATAGAAGCTAATTCTAACAGCTGAAGGAGTGTGAAAAGCAAGGAAGAAGCTAAAAGATGTTTATTTTTCCAAAAACTCTCCACTCCAAAACTTTGCTCCTAAAGACAGATAAAGAACACAAGCACACCCACACAAACACCCAATCATAGTTATTGTTATTATTCTTTAATTTGAGGAATTTCATGGGTGCAGTGTGTACAACGATAAAGGCCAATGCAATCATAAAGCTGCTCTGGGGTACAATGAGTACAAAGATAAAGGCCAATGCAAATAATCAAACTATCGCTTTTCAGATTTTTCTAAATAAAACTCATAAATGTGTAGATGTTGAATTATGTGCACATATTTTGAGAAAAAAATAATGCAAGAAAGTATATCTTATAACCCCAAGCATGCATTAAACACCAATCAAAGGTCACAAGTACAATATTCACTATTGCTGTGTATGACGTTTTGCTTACAAAGGCTCAGACTCTCAGATCAGGGGCAGTCATTATCCAGATTTCCTTCAGTTGCTTCTGAGATGCTAAGCAGTATACTATGTCATATTTTTGATAGCTTCAGATTTTCAGTGGATGCCCACAAAGAAAACTAATTTATGTTCTCATTGTATTGCTTATTTTAAGTTTGCATATAATCTACATATGATCAGTACAATTGTTTCAACTGATGTGTGTTTAATTTTAGGAGGTTTCAGGACCATCATTGCCTTTTGACCTGCTTATTTTTCTCAGCACTGGCTCAATGTGAATGAACACAGGAGGTGATGAATGACAGTCTTCCACATTCAAAATCGAATTATTTGATATTCAATGTCTTACTTGTGTTTTTTTCCTGCATTATCTTAGGCCAGGCAGCAAGCACACACATATAAACACACTATAACACCACAAATGAGATACTGTCTGGCTGATTTGCCCCGAGTATTGAGCGTTTGTTTTTGTTTTTCAGAAAAAACTCACATTATATCTGTATGAGAAGGGTGTTGCACCGTATTACATTTCTTTTCGTTGGCTTTTCAAGGTTTTTTTTCTCCTCTGGGCCGCCCAAATCCTCAACATTAGAAATCTCAACATATTGTGCAGACGTTTGCCAGGGTTATTCCAGTTCAAATCTTTGCCATATTTAAGCTTCTGAAACTGTGTCATTGAGAAAAACCTTTGTATGCATGGCGCAGTGTTGTGTTACATAACCAACGGACGTCTGGTAACTGGTATCTATACGCGCACACAACATGGATGCACACTCGTAACACACCCGAACAACAGCATCCGTCATAATCTATAAACTTTTTCTGGGGCTGTAACCATGGAAACAGAGGCTGTGTGGTGCAGCATCGGTTGAGAAAACCCTTTTAGACTGTCAAGGTAATCTCAGGTTATGACACCAGTATCCAATAGCAGTGACAAGCATCTCTATCTGTTTGGAAATCTGAGCGCTTCAAGGGTGAATGTTTTTTAGACCAAGACGTAATCATTTGACGTATTGAGAGTTATGCAAAGACGTTTTTTTTACTCTTTGCTCTGTCTCATCTCATCTCTAGGGCGGCTGACTAACAGAAAAGCTTTACATGGCTGTTCTTTGCCTGTACGCCTGTCCTATTTTTAATTTCCTCTGACCTTGCTTGTAGCGTTCTCACTCATGAAGCTATTTTATTTAACTCACTGCCTCTCTGACATCCATTTCCAGACTCTCCAAACGCCTCTCATCCTTTGCCCCTTATCTCATCATGTTCATGTCATCCCCACCCTCCCTTACTCTTTTCTTTCTATCGCCACTGTGGTAATGCAAAATGTATGAGACGCTGAGTGCTATATTTGCTGAGTAGAAAAAGCAAACATTTGAGTCTATCACAACAGCGCTTGTGAATCAGGCCGTCATCGTCCGTCACATCCACCTCCGTCGCTGGAACACACACACAGATGGTAGTGGACACAGCCAAGGTTTTTTGCTGCAGCCTGTGTGTCATACACCAACAGCCCAGGCTCCCAGTTTCTTGCATCTTATCCCTATATGAATCTCAGTTGAAGATTTTTTTCCCATTTTTGCTTTTAATTATCCCATTTGTCCTCTCTACACCGGGGATCTGCTGATGAATGTGTCCTGTCTGGTGATGTGCTTCACTTATTAGCCCGGGGTTTAATAAGAAGCAGTCAAACATCGAAGAAACCTAGCTTTGAATAATGACATGCCGATTAACAGCCAAGGCAAAAAAAAGAGAGCCCTAGTCTACAGAGAAAGAGGAAGAAGGATTAATGCTGAAGTATTTTTTGTTTGTTTACTGTGGATGCGAGTTGTGGATTAAACTGTTACAAAGTGGAACTGTAATGTCTGTGGAATAACCAAGGGGAATAACTGACTGAGAATCAAACTGTGAAATTGGCAGACATGTGGCATAATGTGTGTATGAGAGCGCGTATGAGCCTAATAAAGAAGCAGAGGGAGAGAATATGTGTTCAAAAGGGAGACTGAGAAAAAAAAAACACTCTCACAGGAAAATACATAGAAGGAAGCAGCAGACAGACTGCTTCCAGAATGCAAAACCCAAGTTTAGTGCACTCAAAGTGAGCTTTCCGTCCTCTGCTGCCATTCCTTCCCTGTACTCTATAATTAATTTTTTCTTGTCCAGAGATGGAGCAATAGAGACAGACAGTGCAGAGCTCCTTGAATCTGCTTCTCACATCAATTCTAATATATAGAATTGATGTGAGAATATATATATATATATATATATATATATATATATATATATATATATATATATATATATATATATATATATATCCTTTCCTGTACTTTCCATCCTTCTATCATCCCCACATTTTTCTCTCTGCTTCACTGCTCCCACCAAACCCAGCTACCCCTCACCCATTATGCTCTCCCTGCTGTCAGCTCAGCTCTTCTTCTCTTAGCATATTCTCATCTCATCACACCAACTTCTCCCTGGAGGGCAGGTCTTTGGATATCATGAACCTTTTCCCAAAACCTGCAGTCGTTTGGATTCAAACAGTGCCCCAAATAGCTGCGTCCGATCCACTCTTATTCACTGTAACCATGGAAACACTAGCTAGTCCTCCTCATCCTCAGTGAAACAGCCTAAACCAGATGCATAGAGGAGTGAGGAGAAAGAGAGGGTCAAAGAAAGAAAGAAAGCAGGAAAGAGGTCACTATAAAAACAGTTACAGGGACATTTCAAAATGTAAAAAACAGTAAAAGAAAATTAACTTTTAGAACCATGGCTCAATTTGGCTTTGTTATTTTCATTTTAACGAGCTATCTGGGCATAATTTCTGTTTTTTAAATGAATAAACATTACAAATTTGCAGTCTGAATGATTAGATTTTCATGGAGCTGTTTATGACTTTTAATGTGAGCAGGGCCAGTGAGACCAAGCTAAAATTTTGTGTGCGGTCCAGCTTGTTCCAGCTAGACATGATGTTTAAAAATGAATTATTGCATGGCAAAGTATTGCGCTGGTAATAGGCTTTTCACATGAGCGGGTGCATTAAATTAAAAACAAAAACATTCTTTGAGGAGAAAGAAATCAAAGCTCTTACACACAGTTTCCAAGACATTAGCTAAACCTAGTGCTAAACTAAAAGACAAATATAATGACTAGGTCCAGTGAATTTTCTTTTTACATTAAATCCACGTCTGAGAAACTGAACCTTAACTTTCAGTGCAATCAAATACATGACACACTCAGTGAATTGCAACAAAAACTGGCCTTGAGTCTGCACCTATGCATAAATAAAACTAAAAGTAATCATATGAATATAAATAACTGTGGATCAAATGATTTGTGTAATATGGTTACTGTTGCTGGTGGCAACAAACTACATCGAATCTGCTATCATTAACTCTGAAGCGTTTAGCTTCACGGGATTGCTTTTGCTTTCTTGTTACTCGTCAAGTGGTAGAAAAGCATCCAAATAGAAGGTAACGTCTATCTCAGCTTTGCAATAAAGGACTAATTACAGCAACAGTGAATAGTAGAGAATAATCTGCATCACAGTTTATCAGATTTTTACAGCTATCCAATAGCACCATACAGACCAGTGTTTAAGTCTTCGCACACACCCTCATCACAAAGTAAAGGAACAAAATGAGGCAAGTAGAAAAGAGACCAATTTTGGGCTGCGTCATGTCCATAATCTAAAAATTTGAGTCAATTAGTGAATATGGAGATAGGGTACACAGTGTATTTGATCTTAATATTGACCCTAGAGTCCCAGTGGAGAACTCAATCCTCCTTGCGTGTAACGAAACAGCAGCTGGAGGCTTTTTTCTTAAACAATACGTAGATCCAATACAACATCAGCTACATTTGCTAAAGGTTAATATAGCTCAAAGGAAAACAGGGCACACAAGTGTTTCTGCAGCAAAATGTCAAAGCAATTACTGTCAGGTTGCAGAAAGATGAAAATGTGCGAGGTTGTGCAACTTTTGAATTAAAAAGGCGGGGAGGAAAACTGTGCTGACCTTCTTTAATCTTTTTTCTTCATTACCATCATCATTACTTTAAATTTTAAAATGCGTAGACCTTAAAAATGTGGTCAGACACCCATCTATAAATGTTGACATATTATTCCAAAATCCATTAATATGCTAAAAGTCTAGGCTTGTCTGTGAAGGCTTTAATGGAGCTCCGGGGAATAACTCTCATCCAGCCAGAAAAGATGGGTGAAGCTGATGATAATTTCTCTTTATTATTGAAGGGTCTTCACCTTACAATGTAAATAGCCTTGAATAATCGATTAATCAATCATTAGCATAATCATAACTTCATAATAATTGTGCTCGATGAAATACTTATTTTCCTGCCAGTCTACCAGTGTGCGGTGAATGTCACGCATGCTCAGACGTTATGATTAGACCTTTCTCTCTTTCCCTCTCTCTCTCTTTGAACAAGCCGAGGAGGAGCATCTGTATCAGTGTAGAGAGTGATGGAGGGCAGCAGGTTGCTATAAAACACGCGTTTTCCGCTTGCAGAGTGAGGTGAAGGGACCGCAGGTGCCCTTGCGGAAAATTCCGTTTGCTCCAAGGGAAAGAAGAGGAGAGGTGAGGGAGGAAGAAACAGATGAACAAATGGCCAAGACGAGGTGATGGAGTGTTGGAGGTGCTCAGTAAATGACTGAGATTGCCCGAGAGTGAAGTTCAACCTGGTGGTCAGCTGGTTTGAGGGAAAGCAGGTGAGTCGAGGTGTTTCTAAAGCTTTAAAATACGCATAACCCACCTGGTGGTTACTAATTATAGCCCATTATTACCGGGAATAGAGTAACATCGACAGTAAAGTCGACATCGATGTGTTGTGCCAATCCTCGAGCGCACGCAGTGTGTAAGCGAGCGCGCGCTTCTCCCCATTCAAGAATTGGCCGTGGTCACTGGTCGGGCTGTCATTGTAAGGTAGACTGAGATTTTTGGTGCATGTAGCCCAAAATCTCTCCGTGTGTCAGGTCCAGGAATCGAGCAGTCGTCCCTGGAGCTGCTGACAGCAGCTTATAATGTCGGAACAAGCAGGGACATAGTGTTTCATAATGTGAAAGGAATTGGTTAAGTGGCTTTAAATGCGGCAGCACAAACCCTCTGTTTTTCGATATGACTCTGTGTACGTGTGTGTGTGTGAGTGTGTGCGCGCCCGTGTTTTTTCCCCCAACCTTCTGGCGTCACAGGGGCGCATCATCGATGAGCCTAACCTTGAGAAAAGCATAGGTTACAGAGAGTCCAGCATTCATGAACCCTTAAGAAAATAACACAAAGCCATTTAATCCCCCCTCTATAATATTAAGCAGCCTATCAGTCATACTTTAACTGTATTACCTTTGACAGCTGCATGTGCTTTCCAGTCTGTTTAGTTACAGTATAAGAGTGCCATCCATTAAGTGATTGTTCTATAAATAGTCAGTTTCAAAGATACTATTGATTTTAAGCCCTTAGAAGATGATGATGTCAAATGAAATACACAAGATGCACAGAGAGGACTGTGCACGATTGATCTTTTCCGTCAGACTGAATCAGAAGGGCTCTCTCTCTCTCTCTCTCTCTCTCTCTCTCTCTCTGGAAATGCAAGCTTAATTGCTTCCTTTCTCAGATTTTGCAGGTCTTTCAGCGAACCACTTTAATGGTTGTGTAAGGTGTAAAACAAGGTTTTGGGAGTAGCAGCAGCGGGAGCAGCAGCAGCATTGCAGTGGCTGGCTGCATCTTCCAGCAGAGTATATTTAACTGACTGAAAAGAGAAAAGGCAGACAGGAATATTTCCAGATCTCTTTTTGCTCTTTGTGTTTTCACAGAGGAGCTGATCAGGTTACCGATAACCTTCAGTTAGCGTACATGATAAGAGAGCTTCTAAAATATCAGCAGAACAACTTTACATATGTGGCCTTTTGCCTGATTCAGCAAACTGTGAAGTACATAGGGGAAATCATGAAATCATTCATTTCAGTCTTTATTCTCACCCTGTTCCTGGGACTTGTCTAAAGTATCGTTTACTTATGTTATACAAGCTCCAAAGATCATCTTTTTTAAAAAAAAAGGTATGCAAAGAACTTTATATTCAATTATTTATGGGCAATTGCTATTAACCAGAGAGATACAAACAGCTAAAAAAAAACAGCCCTTACTTAACCCCCCAGCTGTTTTTAAAACACACCAATTCATGTTAGGTGCTGTGGAATAATCTGTATACATGAAGAGTGAGATTGCACAAAGGGCACATAACCACAAATGAACAAATTCCCCCTGCTACTACCAAATTGAAATGACTGCACCACTGATGATGAGAGAAACAACAGCGAGCTGCCAAAACGACTGGCTTTGAGTCCGTCTGCTAGTAGGAAATTATAATAATAGTAAAATGATGTTTTTTATAGTCTGAGCTCATTACGTTTGTCATGCAGAAATGTAGTTTGTGTTGGTCTGAAGAGATGTTTTTTTGTCATGTGGTTTACCCGATGGTAGTTTTCCTCCTGACATTTCCTGGTGAATTATGTCATCTGCTGCAGAACTGTTCGGTGCCAGAGTCAGAGGGTTATAATCAGCTTGATTTGGGAGAAATTACCAGAATAACCAAAAACCAAACACAATTATCTTAAGTTAATTTATCAATAAATGGGCTTTTTTATTTCATTCCAACACATCATTATTGTAATATAGTGATATAAAATTACATTTAACATAATGAAGATTTTATCCAAATCAACTATTTCTGATCTATATAGATTTCCACCTAATAATAATATTTTCATTTTTGATACGCACAAATTTAAATATCATAAAGCTCATAAATCACATTTTAAAAAATAATCATATATATATGTCCATATATAGTTCATTTCTTTAAAAGAAACTGCTTATTTTTTTGCCATAAAAAATAAAACAAACAACTGTTTAAATCAGAGTTTTGATAATATTTCACATCCAAGCAATCAGATGCTGTAGAAACCTGTGAATCGTGTGTCAAATTCAATTTTATGTGCAATTTGCAGGGAAATATCATTTGTGAAATGTGATTCTCCTACAATCTGTGTCGCCAGTGCTCACAAGTCATTTTTGTTAGATGAGCTGGTTGAGGCTGAATGAGCGGGTACAGTAATACTTAGTAATACTTGTCTGATGCTTTATTCATAAAATACACCAAAATAAAGAGTCATTTTACTACTGTAAACTTACTTGGGGACAATTGCCTCATATCTCTTGGGAAATAACTGAGCCATATGCTCTCTATGCTTTTGCACTTGCATAGCAATATTGCTCCACAGTAATCACAACACTTAAGAGGTTGTGGAGCTTACCATAACGCTCAGGCAGGCCTGGGTTCAAATCCACCCCGAGGGCATTTACTGCATATCTGCCCCCTGTTTTCTTTTCTCGGTCCTGTCTTCTCTCCACTGTCCTAACACAATAAATACCAAAAAGCCCCCCAAAAAAAATACTTAAAAAAATATGTGTAGCCTGAAGAGAGAGTTAAAGAGAGAGGGAGAAATAAAAAGGTGGCGAAGCGGGTGGTTAAATGATGTTATGAACAAGGAAATAAACAAACATTATTTAAATGCCAGCGTAATATTTTTCACAAATTGACAAACGAGAGTGAGGGAGGGAGGACAATGGGAAGCGACAGAATGAGGCAAAAGTCATTAGAGAGAGAAAGACTGAAGACAAATGAGGCAGGAAGCACTTGCTTATGTAACTGTCATTGCCATAACACTCTCTGAGCCCCCACGAAGGTCGAGCTATCCATGAGGATGAAGAAGTGCTGGAAGGACATAATTGTTCTATATAATTCAAAGTATCACCACACAGAAAACAATAAAGTCATGATTGGTCACATGGGTAGAGCTTACGTACATTCCCTGCCAAACACGCAGGCACACGGGAAGATGTGAGTCACTGCTATTATTATCTCGGATATTAAAGATATATGAGATATCAAGCAGAATACCACAGCGGGATGTTGTGAGAGGGGAAAGAGGAGAGAGGATTTGTGCGTGTGTGAATTATATATTATGTGCTGAGCTAAAAGTGTTTTGTTTTTCCTTACAGGTGTCTTCTCTAAAGTTTCAAAATGGAGTCCACTCACCTCTTGGGTGGCTCTAAGAAGAGAGTAAAGATCCACCCTCACACTGTTACAGCCAAATATGCCACCCACACACCCTACGCCCCCCAGCCAGGAGTACACACACACTTTCCCCAACCTGGGGATGATGGCTATGACGATGCTCCATCTTTTGAGGACTTTGGCTCATTCGTGGAGGAGACGTCAGACAAGAAACAGCTGACAGAGAGCAGGAAGTGGCCCCTGACTCTTTTTGGCTCAAGACACAACGACAAAGATACAGCCCACAAACTTCAAACCGTGGGGGGAGGAGAAGGGAGTGAGGGTAGTGCCAAAGCAGCAAAGGGGTCTGGGAAAGGGGTTGGGGAACAGCTAGCCAGTTTCGGCGAGGCTTCTGTGTCTGCATCTCGACTCACCTGGGTGGGCCTGCTCGGTGCGGCGCTGGCACATGGCAGCTTGATTGTTCTGACCCGAGTGGCCTCCGAACGCTTCAGCCTCGGCCCCCTGTTTCTACTCTTGGTTCGGTCCATCGTACAGCTCCTGTCTCTGGCTGTACCACTGCACAGGGGGGAGAACCCTTTTGGGCCAGAGGGCTATCGACTACGTCTACTCTGTTACGGCATCGCCTACTCCCTCTCCCTTTGTTGCGCCTACTCTTCCTTAACATTCGTCTCTTCTGGAAATGCTACAACAACCTGGCGCCTGGCGACCACAGCGCTATCAGCGACCCTTGCCTTCCTGCTCTTAGAAGAGAGGCTGGGATTGGCTGATGGGATCACCATAGCTGCAGGGCTGTGTGGCTTGGGGCTTGTGTTACTTCCTGCAGTAGATGAGACCAATTCAGATTTGCCAACTGATCCGGCTGTGTTCTGGAGGGGTGCATTTGGATGGTCTCTTTCAGCGCTTGCAGGGCTGTGGATGGCACTAGCGTTGGTTGGGTATCGTTCCCTGAAGGAGAGGGTGGGAGTCGGGACTGCTTTGTTCACAGTAAGCTGGACAGGCTGCTTACTTGCCCCAGCCTCTCTGGCCCTGCTACAAGAGGGCTGGTCCTGGCCAATGAGTGTTGAAGCCTGGTTGCTGGTCTTGGGCCTCGCAGCCTGCTCGGTCGTAGCCTTCCTGGGAATGACGCACGCCCTCACCCGACTCCACCCGGCTCTGGTTTCCGCCTCTCAGAGCTTGGAGATACCCATCGCCATGCTCCTGCATCTGGCTGTACTGCCACTGGCTCCCACTGCACCAGAGGTCGTGGGGAGCGTGATGGTCATCCTGAGTGTCTGTTGGCTGGTAGCAATGAAGCTGCTCCCCTCTCGAGTTGGTGGGCGTCGGCCGAGGGAGGAGTATGAGGAGATTCTGGACTCTCCCATCAAATAGACACCTCCTCTCACCTTGCAGCACTGTCACTCTTATCGTTCAATTGCTCCTTCATGAGATTGTTTCCAGTGTACACGAGAGACTTCTAAGTGTTTATTGAAGCTTTTTTTGGTATCATCCTCTTTGCTTTTGGAAAAGTGCCAACATGGTGTTGTCTGTTACAGTGACCAAGTGATGTGATATTAAAATCTCTGATGAACACAGCACATTTCTGTAGCCACTTGTAATCACTATCACCCTCTTTTCCCCCCACCCCACGTGTGTGTGTGTGTGTGTGTGTACTGAGTACATTTAACAATCAATGTGATGTCAGTCACCTTTTGCTGCCAACTGAGATTCAGCCAAGGACTGCTGCCATCTATTTGCCTCTTGGCTGCCAGCAAGACTTAGAGAAAAGAACAGAAAAAAAACCCTGGAAGATTGGAGGCTAGGGAGAGGGGCAAGACACACAATCAGAGGAAAACAAATGAGGACAGAGGGAGAGAAGATGATGGGATTGGCATACAGATAAGGAGCGGGTGGGTGGGCAGTGGAGGGGTGATGGCCGATGACAGAGCAGAGATGAAAGGGAAGCAGCAGAATGAGAGGAAGTCAGGGTAGCAAGCAGGGCTGATGGTGGTTGGTTATTGTGGCGTGTCTGGCCAGCTGGCTGATAGAAACACTGTTTCGTGTGTTGGGGAACGGTTATTATGTCTAATAACGATCTGCATGACACATAAGCACCATCACTACATTTCTGGGTTGTTCCTCGTCTGTTTTCCACATCATTAACCTCCTGCTTTCCTCTTTGTTGCTCTTTTTCTCTGGATAAAACTTCCATTCACCAAACCCCCCCATCGCACATTGCACAGATGGAGACTTTTAATGAAAACAGGTGCCTCCACACTGAACAGACTAGCTTGTCTCTGTGCGTATGCCAGGCACCGCTGTGAAACAGGTGTAAAAGAGTTGATAGGCGATATAACTTCTACACTCCTCTCCATCTTGTTAGTTGTGTCATCCAAGGAAACGCCTCCCAAAAAACAGTCTAATCCTGCATTTAGTTCTCGAGGCAGCTGTAGATTTAAAAAGAAACTTTCATGCCCACAAACACTTGAGAACGGGAGTAGGCATCTGAAGACATTCATGCCGCGACTGTGAGTGTTTCACTAGTGAAATGTTTCTGTGATGTCAGTGTGTTGGCCTCATTAAAATACTCTGTTGCTGCACTTTGCCCAGTGCTTTAGTGTGAGTAAGCACTGTGTAAAGGACAAACTTAAGGTATGTTTACTTTTTTCTTCTGCCTTTTAATTCTACACTAGTAAATACCAGAGAAAAACAAAGTGCTTCATGTTCTGCTAAATTTATTTGCTAGCTTTAATTTTTACTTGACTGACTGTGATTTTATATACAAATATCATATTAAGAGGATCGTGAAACAAGTTAGTTTGCCCTACTACTGATCCATCGATGGATGGTGGATTTCAAGCTCAATGATCACCTACAAATTTAAATGCTGCTGTTATCACCTAGGAGTGCTTTTGAACCACACCGACTATAAATTAAATATAAATTTAGCTAATAATAAAACGTATTTGGTTAGTATGACTTTAATTTGCACTAATGTACCTTTTGCCTAATTTCCTCTTTCATCTTAACAAAACATCCAAACAGAAGTGCAAGTACATTAAAAAAAATGAATGAAAATAGGATTTAAGACCAAAAACAGATACACAGACACTGTAAAGTATACAGAAACTCCCTTTAGCCATAACAACAGTCAGTCTTTGTGGTTTTTAATAATGAGCACACATCCACGTGTGTGTACGAAGCTGGAGGAGGCACTGGTGGCAGTGTAATACTTCTGGCAGGGTTTCACAAATCATAAACACTCCAAGCATCATAAGTCGTGGCCTCTTTCTATTCAGACACTTTTAAAGCAGTTAATGAGTGGGAGAGACCTGCTATGAATTAAATAAAAATCCCAAACCACTGACACACCTTCTTGTGGGTTTGGGGATTTGCAGACCACACCACAACTACACAAACACCAACGCAAGTGGTGCAAACTTTGGCACTTGTAGATAAAGCACATGTAGTAACCTAGACTAATGGAAGAGTGGGCATGGACATGAACATAAATACACAGTTTAAAATTAAGTGACACTGTGTGGGAGGAGGGAGGAAACCTTTCCACGAGGCTGACTCAGTTGTTTAGTTAATTTTTATTCATTATAGCAAACCCATGACATTTATGGTACATTGAAACTCATTGTCACCAGACAAAAACGATCTCATGTGTAATAGAGGCTTTATAAAAGGCAGAGCAGAAATACAAACAACATGTGCAAAATCATCATCTGCAATAGGAGTTTTCCAGTCAAGCTTTTACTATTTATTTTTCCTTTGGGCAATTCATGTGTCTCCTCTGCCCTTTCCCAGCGTGCCTACCTGCTCTATCACTTTGTTCAGCTGCTTATGAATCCTCTGAAGCTCTGTTGCTATGGCAGCCAGAACACTTTCCACGCTGACTGTGTTCACCGGCGAGGTCACTTCCTGCTCCTTCAGGCCAGATGGGAAGAGCTTCATTCCCAAACTGTCAGGTGTTGGTGTTGGCTGGTCTCTCATGCTGCTGTCAGCAGATGCAGATGAAATGATTTCTTCTAGCCTCTTCAGCCAAGCATCATCCTGGTGCCTACTATGTAGGAGCATCCGCAAGGTTGCATTCAATCTTCTTTCCCTCTCTTCCTCCTCATCCCTGAGATCCACCAAACTCTTTTGCAGCCTAAGACTTGCCTGCTCTGCATGTACCCTGCAAGCTGCTTCCAAGCTGGGTGCACACTGCTGACACATCCCCTTCGTCAGCTTCTCCAGTTGGGTCTTAAGAGACGCCATTCCCCCGCAGCACTGCTCCACAGATTCCAGCAGCATGTTTTGTCTCATGTGGGAGTCCTCTAGAGCGATAAAAAGTTTATCCCAGCGGGAGAAATCTGTTTGGCATGCTGCGGTTGGAGACTCATCTGCGCACAACCACATAGATGCATCGATTATTCATTCCAAAAGGCAATTTAAGCATTACATAGAATTAAAACATGCCATATATAACCCCAAAAAAGGAGATTTACTTTATTGTCATAATTTGACTGAACTTTATCAGTGAAACGAGTACACGGAAAGAAGGCAAGAAGGTGTTAACACTGAGCTTCTGCTAAACATACAGCAGTAATTTGAGTTGGATGTATTTCATAGATATGATGCCAGTTTAAGTTTGGACACACTGTGAAGTATGAAAATGGCTTTGGGAAGTTATTCAACACAGATGTAAAGGTCATGAAGAACACATAAAATACACGTGCTACAATCCCAAAATGACATCAGGGGACCTCATTAATTTAGGGGTACAGCAACGAAGTCTTTGAGATTGGACGCTCGAAGAAAACCGATGCAAAAGGGACCTGACAAACATCACAGGGGGCTTAAACTGTGAAATGGTATTTGAGGCTACCAGTTTGCATTCTTTACGTGGACTCAAATCCCAGAGGTTGCTTATTGCCTGTGCTCTGTGTTCACGGTATGAGGTATGTGTTCCAGTTATTGGTAAGTCTGTTTCACCAGAAAGTCTGATGCTCACCTGATAAAACTGTGAAAGCCAAAGATGGTATCATCTGAGTAAAAATGTACTTTACAACATCAAATATTTATATATGGTGCATTATAGTAAACTGGACCAAGAAATACTCTAGACCAAATTTAATAAACACAACTGCTGACCTTTAGACACATCTAAATCAGTGTGTTATTAAAATTTTAATTACACAGTAAAAATTTTAATTAGCCCGGTTTAGTAAAGGGTAGTAAAACTGAAGAGAAATTCATCACAACATCAATCTGTTCAAACAAGCAGGGAGCAGAAAAGAGAAAAAAAAAAAGAGAAAGAAATAAAACTCACCCTCCTGCTGGTCCAGGGGGATCTCATTGTCATAGCTGTCTTCATAGATTCTTTCATACTCGATGTCATTTATACACAATGATGGACCCGTACACAGCACCAGGCAGATCCAAAACACATGCATGATGGAGTTCTTATGCATGTTTTTTCTTAAGATTTGTTGGGTTGCAGCGCATATATCTGAAAACATCAGAATCATCTATCAGCGAGTTTTCCTGCACACTCCAGCTGCTCTGTCTTTTCTTATTCACCTACTTCACTATATGTAGAGCACCTCTGAGTTAGCCAACTATTGGAGCTGCTCGGTTATAAACCCTGAGAGAAGGAAGAAGGGGGGGGGGGGACCAAGCTGGGGAGGGGAGGGGCGGAGCTGGTTCTGTTGAATGAGTGAGTAATGCTCCAGCGGAGGTAATATGTCATAACTCACAGGGGCTGACAAAAAGCATGCACGATGGAGATGGACAGGCTATGTACGTTTGTTAAAGTTAAGCCATCTCTAAACTCTGAGTCAGTCTGCTGGTGTAATGACACGTTTACACTGTTGCAGTAGCTTTGACATTTAACATAACTCCAATTACGCCATTTGGCAGACGTTGTGTCATTTTAAAATTTGTCTCCCAACTCAGTTTATCATTTATTATATTATTATTATATCATATTATTTGTTTAATCAAAGTCTGATATGGAAGATATCTTTACTGATATCTTCCATATTTTTTTCTATATAACAGACCAGTAGTATAATAAAATATCTAAGTGTATAAATGTCCAGGTTCAGTGTAATTTTTGCCAGATAAATGCATAGCCTTCAAATTCTTATTCATTAACAACGACATTACATGATCACGGCCATATTTAAATTGATTTGAAGAGATATTTGTATGCTCTTCTAATTCAATTCACTTTTATATGTGTAGCACCATGACTTTCGCTCATATTATATAAAGACCTTCAGTGGTCCTCATTGAGCAAACTCCCAGTGGCAACAATGAAGCAGAAATCAGAGAGGTGAATTATCTGCCACTTGCAGAAGGTATATAGCAGAAGATATATTCTATATCTCCCAGAGTTAGGCAGCTGTCATATTGTTATATTTACAACAAAAATATAACAAGTTAAGCAGAAGCAGAATACCATATGTGTATATATGACATAATAACTACCTAATAAGGAAAAACTCATCTGAAGTCAAAATAAATACAATAAAATCAAATAAGTATAAATTGAAATAAAAATATTACATGCATAATATTTTTAAATATTTCTAAACTAGCAAAACAAAATTTAAATGGCTTGAATGTAGTAAACACAGCATGGTAAATATCATATCAGAGAGAAAGCATAGAGATGAAAGTGTGCAGTAGTGAGACATAAATGCAAAGCAGAGCAGAGGGAAGGTGCTCAGTGCAGGTATCCAGATGCCTGAACCTCTATAGCAGCACGACTAAGGGGGAATTCAGGATCAACTAAGATAAGCCTAAAGTTTTAATCTTAAATTACCTCGAATAGCTATCTTCTGAACACAGATTGAAAACCGATTTCACTGAAGAGGATTCTGCCTCCCTTATTGCCCTTGGTGCTTTAACAGGTTCATAGAACAGGGTAATGTACTATGATGTCTCTGAAATACAGAGTTTTGTCAATAAGAGTTTTGTATGTAAGGCCACAAATTGCAAATTCTATTTTGATTTTCAGGCAGCTGGTGAAGAGACACTATACTATTGGACAAACACGATCTCTTTGCGATCGGTCAGTATTCCAACATTGCAGCATTTTGGAGCTCATCGGGGACCAATAAGGACATCCTATTAACAATGAATACATAAATATATGTATTAAATTTTAATCTCACAATAATAACTGTCCAGATAAGGATATACAACATGTCTACAACAGCAGCTGGGCTGTAGAACAAAACACCTTAGGTCATTTTAGCCACCAAGGCTTCACAGAGACTAACCTTTTTCAGTGCCTCACTAGTTAAATGAGTTAACCCCCCCAGGGACCTTGTGCAAGTGGAAGAAGGCATTCCTAGAAACTTGCTTCTCTGTGTGTTTTAGTAAAACGTACCTTTTTTATGGATAGACTGAGTCCCCATGTACAGTTTGCACAACCATCAGACCTCTTAACGTGGAAAAGTTGCAACACTGAATGGTCTGGATTTCATTATATGCTTGTGAAATAGCATTATTGCATTCTTAGTAAAACCAGCTGCATGTTCAGGTCTCTGATCAACAGGTGTTGTGGCTAAACAGCAGAAGTAGGACAGGTCAAGTTCAAAGGAAAAACCCTGACTCTTCTCCCTGCAGACCTCCAGAGTGACCGCTTTACTGCACATGTCAGCACGTCTGCCGGTCTCTATTCCTGATAGTCTCTGTCTGGGCAGCTATAATTGTAGCAGTGGGAACAACAACTGTGAAGCTGGCAGATTTATTTCAGGAAAACAGAGAACCTGCAGGAAAAGATGGATTGTAGATTTAGAAAAAGATGAAAGACTTTGAGCTGTGGGCGAGGAAACGTACAGAAGGTCAGGTTTGTCTTTCGTCATTATTGCGTATGTAATTCCTTGGCCCATTTCTGTAAAACAGAACTGAATAAGCTCCCTGCAGAGTTACATGTTAGAACTAACAACTGAGCTTTATGAAACCGATAGTGTCGCTATTTTCATCTTCCTTCTTCGATCCCGTCTAAAGGATTTCCACTTCTTTTTTCCTCTTTATAGGTCATCTTTCCATGTAAGCCATCACATGAGTCATCAGAAAGGAGGTACATTTATCAGCAACTGCCAGATGCTGTTTACCACCCCAACATGCGTACCACACTGACAGTTTAGCTGTCATGTAAAACACTCCCAGCTGTCAACGGGGGAGGGGGTGATGAGAGATGAAGGGAAGACAAAAAATACAGAGATGTGGGAAAAGATGGAAGGGAAGGGAGAGTGAGAGAAAGATGGCGATGAGTTAGATTTCAAAAGCATTTTCCCCCCATTTTTTTGCTTTTCTCACTCTAATTTTCCTGACTCTAATTTTCAGAGCAGGGAAATTAGAAGAAAACAGATCCTGTGATTTGGCTCGTTCTGACGAAACAGGGCTGTTAGGGAAAATGGGACAATGGGTGTTGTCAGCTAAGCTTGCATTAACCAGGCAATTTAAAACAGCAACAGGACTTCACTGTTGCGCAAACCACATGGTAACAGTGCAAAATCACACAGACCATTTTATGAGAACTGAGTGTTATTATTGGGTGTATACGCTTTTTGTTACCAATATGTGGGACAGAGAGGGAAGGAAAACATGCAAATATGGCGCTATTATTAAAATAGAGCATGCCGTAAAACAGTAGAGTCCTTGAAATCATATAGCAGACTTATAATAGTGTCTAATCATTTAAAATGATTGCATTAGTCATCATTGCATGCTTTAATAAAACACCGCACAGGATACAGTGATGCTAAAAATAAATTAGACCCAAGGGTTTACATATCAGGACATAATAAAAAAATATCTGGTCCTTAGCGGGTTTTAAAATTAGGCAAATACAATCTTGCGTGAACAAAAATATGCGACATATTACACCATGTTAATATTTACTAAGCCAATATACAGAAGCATTGCTTCCTGATAGAGCATTTGTATGTGCTGTGTTTGCTTTTGTACATTTTGACCTCTTTGGTCTCGTCTGCCCAAAGAACATTGTTACAGAAGTCTTGTGTTTTTTTCAGATGCAACTTTGGAGACTTCAGATGTTCTGCTGCTTCTTTTTAAAAAGAGAAGAGGTTTTCTCTTGAAGCCATCCTTGTTCGGTCTTTATCTAATTGTACTGTCATGAACTTTAATATTTAACATGCTACCTGAGGCCAGTAGAGTCTGAGATGTCACTCTTATTTTTTTTTTTAATTTCTTTGAGCATTACATGGTCTGGCTTCAGGGTGAATTTGCTCTGAGGTAGGAATGGTGGCAATTGTGTTGAATGTTTTCCACTTGTGAATAATCTTTGTTACTATAGAATGATGGACTTCAAATAACTTCCAGAATAACGGGCAAAACATGTCTAAGATCACTGCTCATGTCTTTCCTCGGGGCACCGTGTTGACACAGACCTTGCAAGCTGCCAAAACGTCTGCTTTTCTAGAGCAGCTAATGATCGATAATCAAGTGCATTTTATTAACAGCACCTGGCTGCTGTTTACGGTCTTAATTGCTATGTAAGCTGTAAGGCTGTACTTAGTTTCTCCACACACTGCTTCTGCATTTTGGCTTATATTTTTTTAAGATAAACAATGGCTGAACAATATGTCATGTTTTGTAGTTCACATAAAGATGTAGTTATCTAAATGTAAAACAAGGTAGATGGGGTTTCATTAGAATTTCTTTAGAAGTTTTTTTTTTAATGTATAGGTTATCTAACAATCTTCTTTATAGCTAAGATAGATAGATAAAAGTATCAAAGTAATTAGAGCACCTTACTGTACTTGGGTGAGTGGTTCCAGGTTATGAGCTCAGTCCACTTAGATTTTCTTACTACACAGATGACATGATGCTTTGAATATCAGTACATCTTCTAATAAACATCAGTCCACCTTCATTATTTTTCTCTGCTTGGTCTCTCAATCAAACTCGTGGTGAATGTAGATAAGGAGGGCTCTTACAGACACTGGGGACATTTGTATTTTTAAGGGAAGACAAATCATGTGATAGAAATAACAAGATAATAAATGTATTATGCAGATTGTTTTCTTTTTATTATTATTTTATTAAGCTTGGGTAGGAAAATCTGGCCTTTCTTACCTTTATCTTTAGTGAATTTCAATGATATTTTTGAATAACAATGCATTAGCATGAGGCCTTTACAGACTAAACTATGAAGGTTTGCACCCATCTGTAACATGTGCCCCTCAGGTAGTGCATCAGAAGAAACCAAATTAGGTAAAAAAAAATAAAAAATAAAAATTTCCTTTATCCGTTTTCCCAACTCACTCATCATGAAAAAAGCGTCCCTTTCCTTCCTGTATCAAACAAAAGATTCATACCAAGACTTATGAGAGATCTGTTCAAGGACAAAGTGCGAACCGGAAATATAAAAATATGCTGGAATTGTGACTGGGACTTGTTTTGTCGGTGCAGAGGAAGAACGCTCATGAACATTTAGGGACAGATTTATTTTTCCTTGCTGAGTTGTAGGGAAAAAAATAGCAATGACTGAATCTGCATTGAGCGATGGCAGCACCTCAGCCCCTGTAAAGACACAGAACTGATACAGAGAGGTAAGATATAACTGCTTATAGTGTTAATGAACCGCAGGCTCTGCTTTGATCAGTATCACACCAACTGCTCTTAATCGATCTAATCTATTTGGACAGCTCTAGACAGGAAAAAGGTAAAGTGGGAGTGAAAAACAGACACACATATGCACACTTTTGTCAGCAATTCTGGGTAACTATTACAGCTTGTGTGCATGTGTTGAAAGGCATTTATGTAAAACAAAAGAGGAACTCACTCTTGTGTAAAAAAAAAAAGAAAAAAGAAAAAGTGAAGCGAATCCACCTTAACTGCAAGCTTGGCAGTGAGTCAGATGTGAAACAAACAGAATTTTTTGGAGGCTTGATCAAGACCTCAGTCTGAAAATAATTGTCACTGCGTGTAAATCTAAGACAGATGGCTGGTATGATGGGAAAGTGAACTATATGAACTGTGGTTTTAACAAGGAAATTACAGAAACACCTTGACTGGAGAACAAAGATAGAGGCCACACTTGATTTAGACCGGCATGACATCACTGTTTGCATATTTATTTCCACATCTTCACATGAATCGAGCGCAAACTCAGACCCGCACTGACGTCACCTCAACGACTCGTGGCTGAATCATGACTGTGTGCGTGTAGTTTGAAACTGGCAGCAGCTCTGATATGAACACTCAGACTACACAAACCCACACACATCTTTACATACTGGGACAAAAGCATTGAGCTTGTAGGCAATTATTTCAGTACAGCCAGTGCTACATTAATATTTGTTTCCATCCAGAGTCCCTCCAGAGTAGACCCACGTCAGGCAGGTCTGCCCTCATGAAGAAAATTAACAACATCTGGACGTGGAAATTTCCACCCATTTGACCAAATGGGGGCTTTAAGAAGGTAAAGGGTGAAAAATGAGTGTATGCGTGGGAAAACACCCAGTGCGCGTATGAAGAAGCACAAAGGTCCAGTCACCTCTGGGTTCCCCAATGCAAATGCGCACAGACAGAAGTGAAACTGTGTTTCGTATGGAAAATGACCTCATGTTTAACAAACAAGAGTCAGGAGGCAGTCACATATATGCACATACACTTCTTTCTAAAGGTGTCACATGTTTGGGCCAAAGTATTACCACAAGTTCACACGGTCACTGAGACAGTAAAATTCATGTATTCACACCAACACGTACACTTGGCACAGAGCTTGATTAGTTCTCACTGACCAGACGTAAAAAAAAAAGAAAAAAAAAGATCAGTTTCACAGACTAACTGAAAACAACTTTACACTGCAAAATGATAACAGTCTGTTAGCTTCGTCTTCCAGCCTGAAACCAGGAAATGTTACACACAGAACAGACTTTACATCTACCATCATCATGTTCACACAGCATGAATAATACATGGATAAAGCTCAAGTCTAAAATGATTGTGGCACTATATTACGCTTTTAAAAAATAAGCAACTTCAACAACTTCACATTATAATCCCTAAGGGATTAATTAAACTGGAACATGATATAATCACTGTGTATATTCCTAAAGTCAAAGCTGAAATACTCTGGGCTGATGCCATGTTCCCAACCTGCCATCTCTACTGGCCCACATCCTGATGGCCTGACGAAGACTCCTGGACATCTCCTTCATTGATGCTACAGGTTGCACTGGGTTGTAAAGGCGGTGAGGCTGCTGTTGCTGCACCATTGCTTATTGAAGCTGTTGTATTGAATGTTAGTACCTGGGTAGAAGCAGGAGAAGCATCAGACATCCTGGCCGTCATGCCGGGTGCTTGGAACTGATCCATTTGGTTTGGTGTAGAGACACGATCAATCGCTTGAACAGTAGTTGACTGGCTGTAGATTGGTGAATGGTTGCTGGGTGTTTGTCTGGTAGTGGAGATGATGATGTTGTTATTGTTGTTATTTGTCTGGTGAGTCAGCAGTGCACTGAAAGATGAATCTGCTGTGGTTTTCACAGTTTGGGGTGGTGAGTTTAAAGTCCATGAGTCCTGGTCGAAATCTGGAAACTGGTGGACAAGCACAGGTAACGGAGTGACGTGATTTGCACTGATGGGTTCATTCGCCTCGTGGTTGCTTGTTGATGGCTGACTAACGGGATTACTAATTGCAGACTGCCAGTTATTGGAACAGAAGACAGCTGGAATGCTGCAGAGAAATAAAACCATAAATATAATCCACTCATGTTCAAATCATAAAGTATTCTTTGTAGTCCCGGTTTCTTTAGAAGATCAAATGTTCTGAATATTTTCTACTTTGTACTGAAGTTATTAATCTGCTTGTTAAAACTTCTAATTTATTCAGTTTCAATTAAAAAGTTATTTGCAAATAACCTGTTTTAGTCACACTGTAGTTATAAAATAACTGTTAAACACCAAAACTGAAAATACATGTTTTCTTAGACAGCCATGATTTGGAGATTCATTGTGCTGTATAAAAAATTTCAAACCTAAACAGTTCAAGGTATAAATATAATAAAAACAGAAATTTAATCTCACACCAGAAGGCTCATCCTATCTTTTTTCTAGGAAACACTGCAAAATGAAATCTTGAGACCTTTTATGCAACCTTTCTGCTTTCCTTCACTGGCTTCTAGTGAAATAAATAACATACAGAGCCCTACGTGGCCAGGCTCCTGTATATACAGCTCAGCTACCAAGAGCTTATAACCTTAGTTGGCCTCTCTAATCATCTTATCAATGTATCTTAACTGCTCCTTGCTCTTATTTTAAATCCAGAGCGGACCACACCTCTGATGTTGGAGAGCCTAAATTTTGGAACAGTCTTCCTCGCCCTGTCAGGTCAGGCAAAAGAGTCATTTGTTTTAAAAAACTGCTTTTTCTTAAGCTTTCTCCCATTATTTTTGGCCAGTCGGGCATAAGACTGTTTGCCCGACTGTGTGTCTGTATGCTGGAACATGTACATGTATGGTTTAATTCGAACTGTGAAGTACTTTGGAACTGTGTGTTAAAAAGCGCTATACAAATGAAGCTATTCTTCTTCTTCCTCTTCTGAAGATGGAAATGAGACTACACAGACCTGGCCAGCTGTTTTTGCAGCTCCTGAGCATGTTGGTTGCATTGAGCAAAGTAGCTAGCCTGAGCATCCACAAAGTCACTGAGGCTCCGCATATGGTTGGTCTGTAGAGGTAGATGGCAGGAAAACATATCCAACAAGGTAAAGAGCCACAAGCATTAAATATAAAAAGCAACAGTTCCTTTAAGAAACAGATAGTAAAAAAATAAATAAACACAAATTTGAACTCGTTAAGTGTACGTACATGTGTGTTGCTGAGTCCTTCCACAACAGCTCTTGTTATTTCTGACTGTCGATTGTAAAGACTCTGACAAATCCTCAGCTCCATCTCTGCCTACACATACAAACCCACACACACAAACACACACACCCACACACACATCTGTATGGTTTTTCTCTTATTTTTCTAAAAATGGCTGAAATAATACAACATTTAAAATGAGCTCAAGTCTAAACAAACAGAAAACTACAGAAAGGAAATATTGTCTGTGCTAACAGCAGCTCCATATTCATATCAATTACTGCTGACAGCCTCACTGATATACTGTATGAAGACCATTTCAGATCCTGTGTTCTTTAAACTGATGAGGAACTCACCTGCGAGATTTCCTGAGCCCAGATCTGTTTGCATGAAAGAGACATAAGAAGACAAATGCCTTATTTGAAGATCGAACACCAATTTCATCTGCGTCTGTTAATATGCACGTTCCTACACAGAACTGCTGACCTTTAGCCATTTAACACGCAGGAAGCTGAACATGTAGGAGACATGAGACAAGTAGTCATCTTCCAGTGGGTTGGCATTCAGGTTCTGACAAAAAGACAGAAGATACAAGAACTGTAATGTCAAATATCAACATGTTTAGCTTTTAGTCAGAGTATGACTAACTGAAAAGTATGTAATAATGTAAAGGTGTAACTCACTCTGGCCTCTTGCTCAGCCTCGTGGGCTTTTCTCAGCCTGGCCTTAGTGATATCCAAGTCCAAACGTTTATTCACCAACATCTTGCGTTCATTCTAGTAACAAGCAATCTTGTTTACTTTACAAATAACCTATAAACTAAATATTATTTCGGGTGACAGCGTAAAATAACCTAATCACTGCTGTGATAATCACAATAAAGGTGCGAGTTTGTGTGCATGTGATACAGAGGCATGTGTTTACCTGTATGGCTTTGTATTCCCCCTCAGTGAAACTCCGCAGGGGAGTGAGAAAGTGAATGTTAGTGCTTTGGACAAACTTCCTCTCCGCCTCGCCGAGCTGCTTCTGAGCCTCTCCACACCTTATCAATGCAGTACCTGAGCAGAGAAAGATAAAAAGACAACACAGTGACTTTTCAATATATTCAATATATACTCATAACACAAAAAAGACAAGAATAAGCAAAGAAATGAACATGTGAAAATAGTTGAGATCCTTCTCGCAGATCAATAAAATGCACGTACTCATTAGCCACTTTATTAGGTATTCCTGCTCAACTGCTTGGTAACCAACCCTGTACTGGCAAACTGCATGTACCTAATAAAATGGCTGGTGAGTGTGTACTCACCATAAGGTGTGTTTGATCCAATCTCCAGCCCGGCCTGAGTCATCTGATCTCCCAGTAACTCAACGGCACGAGGCCGGGGTGGGACGCTCCACTCCAGATGCTGATACAGCCGGTCCTCTAACCGCACTCCTGTGTATCATAGGTCAAAGGTCATATCAAAATTCAGTGGCTACATTTTCTAAACAGTACATTTGTTAAAGGATGCACCTGTGACAATACAATTAATTAAAAATGGTAATAAACAATACACACACAACACCTCTCAAAACATAGTTCATCCCTGTGCTAGATTTAAACTGGAATGCATTGGTTTCATACTTTCTTCCACAAGGAGAAGGTCCTAAAATATTGTTTCATATAATAAATATCATTGTGAAAATGATTTTATAAGAAGACTATAAACCCTTGGAAGATAAATTCAGCGAGACATGACCTGAAAATGTATCCTAGATGCATCGGGCAGCTGAATGTACCTTTTATTTGATAGATTGCAGACCACATCCACTCATAACTCCATTAGAAAACGTAATTGGATTCAAACAGGCTAAAGAATAAGCATCTCTATTCATCCGAACAGGCCAATTGCTACCAAAGTAAACAAGAGACATCAAGGAAGATGTATGCATGTACTGTGGGAGGGCAAAGAGAGCTGAAACGATTGGTCCCAGAGGTAAAGACTCTCAGCTAACTCAGGACTACAATGGTAAATTGATGGGATTTGATGACTCTGCTTTTATCTGTATGTTGGCAGCTGGAAATTGCTTGGTATCATCCCAGATGCTTTTTCTTCATAAATATTTACAGTTCATCTAAATGCTTCTCATCTTCATTGTAAATGTCTTTAAAAATACTCCATAGAATACCTTCCTTGGAAGAGGGAAACCATCTCATTACTCTTAACGAGATGATGTTTTACTTTAAAAGAGTAAATGCTCAGTTCAGCTCACCTTTTATATATTTGGATACAGTGAACAGGTTAGAGTTCAGGATCATAAAAACAGGGCTAATTGTGGTAAAAACAGGACCAACTGTTAGTGAAGTGGGTATGTATACATCTGTAACTGCTCAATGAATCAGGGCAGCTTCATTAAATCAATTCATGTTCTCCTACCGAGGCTTGGCTGCAGTAAAGCCTCAGTCTGGGAGATTATCTGGTCCGTCCACGTCTTGGTGGCGTCCGCCCGTGATAAAAGCTCCTCCAGTCCGGGGTCCAACTCAGTCCTCTCGGCCTGTCCGAGACTCTCTCCAGTGTACTGGAGCGAATTTCAGGGTAACATTGATTAACAAACTGCTTAACTGCGTACTTTTCTTTTAGTAAGGGCAGTCGCTGATTTAGGGTTGAGATTAAAGCCCAGGAAAAACACATAATAGTTTCCTTTATTATTATTATTATTATTATTATTATTATTACCTGAACAGCGCGGTTGATGAACTGACCAGCATCCACGGCCAACCGAGTCAAATCCATGACAGCGTCCCCAAGGTCGCGTCGTCTCCGGTGGACCAACTGACAATCACCTCAGGACCAGGGTAACCACGTTATGAAAAGACAGCTAACCAACAACAAGAGGATGACCTCGCCATAGCCTCCCGGCTAACCGCCCCACTTTCTGCTGGCAAGATTACGGTCCGTTAACACCGAGCAGCCGAGCCCAAGAGGACGAAGCAAGTGCAGGCACCTGCGTATGTTGACCGTTTATCCTCCTCCGCATCCTGAGCGCGTCTTCTGTCGAGTCTTCTGTCTTCTGTCTTTAACATGTGTTTCAGAACCGTGGAAAATAACAGCATCGCATCGGCTATCCAAAACGGTCGGCTTTGACAACAGCAACAGATTACCAGTGATATTGAATATTAGCTAGCGTTTTTGCTTTTTTTCAAAGCTTCACTACAACGATAAATTTTAAATTTCGGATTATTTTGAATAGCGACAGGTTTAAATAATATTAAGCTTTTACATGAATTAAACTGGACATTTATAGGTGTCGAAAATTCAATAAAATTATTAGTATATTAAAAAAAGAAAAGATTTACCTGATAAGAGAGCGCCTTTATCCACACTTCCGGTTCATATCATTCAAAATAAAAGCATATTCTTATGTATTTATCTTGCTGTCCCACTATAAATATATAAATAAATAAATACAACCAAGCTCATCCTGATCTAAAAACAGATTAAAGGTTTCTATCCCAAAGCCAGCTGAAACAACAGCCAAGCATTAACAAAAAGAAGAAAAGTCATAATTACAAATACAGTGATTTTCTGACTGCCTGAACTCATTACTAGATAAGAAAAATATTGCTAGCTTAAAAGGAAACTACTGCTATACTCACGCCTTCACCCAGCCTTTTAAGCAGACATTTCTAAGTGGTGATTTCTTTTTATGTAAAAAGTTGAACCAGTTGGCTGTAATCAGGAGTGAAGAAGCAGCGGGAGACGGGATTAAAACAATCAGCTGACAAGCCTGTCTAGCTCTGTGAGTTTAAGGAGGGTTAAGAGATTAGAAGACACACTACGGCACGTTTACCAACTAAATGGCTTTATTACAAGGGGATGTACAACAGTGCTGCGTTTGTCAATGTTTTTCTAGATAATTCGAAACAGAAAAAGGTTCCATTTAAAAGGGCTTGGATTGCATTATAATCTTCTGAATTGAGTACCTTTTCTTTCTACAAGTAAGGACCCCATCCTAAATACACCTGACACAGTAGTTTATCATCCATGGCTTCTTGTATGAGGTAATGGACATGCCCCTCAATTGACAGAGGAAGACCCAGCACCTTATACCTGGAGGTTCTGCTCGATGTCAAACACATGGGTTTTAGCCTGACAGAGAAACGTTAAAAAAACAAACATTAGGTTTTATTGGACCTGAATGTGCTGTAGTTAACTCAGTTTTCCTCTGGGATTAATAAAGTCTCTCTAATTCAGATTCGCAAGTAAATACATTTTAAGAGGTAAAAATTCAAGAAACATGCCCACTTTTTTATTAACAATCTCTCCTGTCTCATTGGCACAATGTGAGGTGTTAGTACTGCAACAGCAATGCTGTGTTTCCTCTGGTGACAGTGAGACAAACGCTGACATCGGCCCTCTTAGTCTGGACCACCAGCACCTTCTTTGAAGCATTTATGTACAGGCCAGGCTAATAAAAGCTCTTTCTGCCCATTCTTCTGTAGATGTGTTTCTCAAAGCTTTTTGAGCCCTAACCTTATTTGTTTATTTTGGTCTGACTGACCTCCATGTGATGTGTGCTTCAGGTGGAGTACCGTTGCCATACTGCTCGCTGGGCTCGCCGTTTTTTTTTCACTCTGTAACCAAAGACTGCAGCAGTTGGTGCCGCGCCTCTTTGCCATAGTTGCTGAACAGCAAAGGAAGCAGCTGGTAGATGCAGCTCAGAGGTAAGGTAACAGACGATAATCACAAGCATCAGATAGCAGTATCACATCAAAATTCACATAATTTACATCCTTGTTTCCCCCAAAAAACTGCAAATAAAAACAGAAGGTGATGATTTCGAAAGTATTTACAAAAAACTACATTTCAGAAAAGTCCAGTGAGGGACAACAAAAACTAGAAAAGTTGTTTAATGCTCAAAAGCATTAAATAAATACATCTGATGGAACATCACAACACAAATAAGATTTAGTAGCATGATGAAAGATGAGCATCTCAAAAAGTCCCAGTGTTTAATGTTGTTTAAATGCAGATTTAAGTGATTTGCAGTCTTGCTTTTAGTTTTACTTAATACAGCTTTCATAGAAACAGGGTTGCACATTATCAAACGATACTTATCACTTACTGTACATGTCTGCAGTATTTATAGATCACGTTTCCATGATGATCCCTTATCTGTCCAGCCGGAGAATGGCCTCAGCAACCGCATCTGTGGACTTTTTGAAAATGCCATAGCAACAGAAACGTTGCCCTTTACTTTGGAGGATGTACATCCACCTTATAGTTGAGACCGGTCATACAAACTCACGTTGATGATGTTTTCTGACCTGGAGCACTAAACCTGTTAGGAAGAAAGTAGAGAACTGATCTTGCTTAAATAAGAAAAAATGATGCCTCTGAAAGCGTCAGTATCATTAAAAAAGAAGAAGGAGAATATTAATATGTGCATTTCAGGAATAACGACTAAAATGTCTGCAGTTTACAAATATTGAACATGGAGACAGAAGTGTAGAACAGCTTCTGTGGCTGTGGATACACAAATATCACAGTGATTACATTGTATATGTAAAGTGTGTAAGTTTGAATTTGTAGGTGTCTGAAGGAAAAGTGGATAAAGCCACAGTAATCTTCTACAAGGCCTTACAGAATATCCCCTGGTCCCCTGGTGAGGCACACACATACTGTGAAAGTGAAATTTCCCAAAACTCGATTTATAGTTTTGTGCTGAGTCCCTGCAGACTCATCAGGTGCGGTTATACGAGAGAAACTGAGCTAATTAATAACGAACAACAGCTCGTTTTATCAACCAACCGACTTTATACAGGGATGCTCAGATTTGTAAAAAAGAGGAAATGGCTTTGAAACCTTAACATTAGTGTTTTGAGGACTATGATTTTACTTTTAAGAAAACAGAAGTGGTCATGTTACATATACCAGTAACCGTTAAGGGTGCAACCATTGAATGTATATATGTATAAATCTCAACAGTGTTAGAGAGGATCCCTAGTGAGTAGCACTTGGCGACTGTTGAGAGGAAGAAACCTGTGAAAGGACTAAGCTCAGGGACGGACAACTGAGAGGGATGAAGAGAAAACAGGAGCATATCAAGAATCAGTAGCTGATAGCCACTGCTCCTTATCTTTTTTTGGTTACAATTCAGTAAAAAGATAACCTGTATATAAAAGATGAACAGACTATGGATGAGACAGGGTTTAAACTTTTACTGAAACACACTTCTTTGATGGTACATTAGAATAAATAATCACACAGTAGGCAACACTATTTGTTAGATGATTTCATTAAATGTCTCCCTTAAGAAAAAGAGGTTTTTAATCTCATTGGAATCTTCCTGGTTAAATAAAATAAATAAAAAATAAAGATGGTGCCACTTGATCAATATTCTGCCTTGCTGAGCACATATTTACCAAATTAACCAATTACACTTATCACCCTGCTGTAGTTACCTCTTCTGCAAACTAAATCAGTATGTATGTATACTGGTACATACAATTCAGCTGTTCCCCGATCAGCTGAGGGGTTTGTAGACCTGTTGACAGAGAAAGAAGTGAGTGTGCAACTGCCTTTAGAAGAACTGGACATACTGCTAGAAGACTGAGCACACACCATCTTAAATCAAGTGTGTGTGTGTTCGTATTGGCAAACTTGATGGAAAGAAAAGGACAAGCACAAAGGCAAACTCAACACATGTACAGCTGCGGTACTGAACTGCTGCAGTAATTTGAGCAAAGGACTGCATTTTGTTTGGTTTTCTGTATACAGTGACAAAAATGTTTTAATTTCCACAGCAAACCACTAAAGCTGTGTTTTATTACTTGATGTTGTCAATAAATACAAATAAAGATTGATTTATGTGACATTACTTTTTTTATAGATAAAATTGGCAGTGATTATTCTGGAAGTTGTTACAGTCCTAACTTATTAAGAAAAACTGTGGAAGTGATGAAGGAAAAAGCTGCCACTCAGCATATTGGCACGTTACAAAAATGTGAAATTTGTGTCACCTCTTAAAGAATTTTTAACATAATTTTTTTAAAATATATATTATATTTAAAGTAAGGGTTATAGTCTATTGTGTTTGTTAAAACAGCAAAAACATCTGCTGCACTCCGGAGTAAATAAGGAAAAAACTTGCAGGATAAAAAAAAAGACGACGTTTGCTGTGTTTCATACGGAGCCCCGCAGGGGACATGGGAGAAAAAAAAACATAAGACGGACTTTTGCGAGATCTCGCAAAACTTTTGGGAGATCCCGAGTTTGTTTTGCGAGATCTCGTCTTAATTTTTTTTCTCCCATGTCCCCTGCGGTGCTCCGTAGTTTCAGAGTAACTCGCGTACCGTATTAAGGAAAAAAAAAAAAGATCAACAAAGTTCAAAGTGCGGCTGGCTTGACCACGGCTGCACTCCAGAGCTCACTGCACCATAGTTTCTCATTCTCAGAAAATGGACTTCATTGTCAGTTGTAGATTTATTTGCGCGATGATCTGCCGAGATTATGACCTCTTGGTTGTGGAACGTTTTTTTTTTTTTTTTTTTTTATAAACTTTATTTATCACATTTTAGACATACAGTCGAGTAAAACAGGGATCACATAAAAGATGACATTGTGGTAGTACAATGAGGAACAGAGAGAGTGACAAGGACAGTGAGACAAAAGTGAGTACAAAAAATAAAATAAATTAAGGGGAACATAAATAAACAAAAGTTTGCAAGAGCCAAAATCAAGTTAGCAGTTTCAATCGGTTATAGATGTTAACAGTCTTGAGAGCCTTAGTGTTTTTTGATGAGGAGATTGTCCTTATATATTGTGCAAGTTCCATTTTTAATACAAGAAGTTCAGGCTTTCTGCCGAGGACTTTGCTTTTGTGTATATGAAATTTTGGTTGTGGAACGTTTCGTGACGCCATGCGCACCCTTTTTGACGTGTCTGGAACTCGGGTGCTTTTGCGCATGCGTGGATATTCGTGCGTTCGAACAAGTGCCGTCACAGAAGAAGTCTTTGATCTGCCTTTGATCCGAGATAAAGTCCTTAAATAGGACCCAAGCTAAGTCAAAAAGTTACGGCTTCCAGAGTTCGCCTGGCAGTTTATACACGTGAAACTTTCCTCACTCTTTCAAATCAGAAAGTTTAGCATTTCAGGAAGATTTTAACAGAGGGAATCCTTGTGGAACAACAATGGATTATAATTTTTATATTCCTCTGGTCCTATCACCAGATGAGCTGTTCCCGATTATCAATAATGCCTTCAACAAGCTCTCTGACGAACAGTGGTTATTAATAGAAAATGGACTTTTGAATTCTGGTGTTCAAGCAGTTTTGGCGGATATGATTTCTGAAATCATACAGATCGCCACAGTCAAAATCTTGACACTTGCGCTTCCCGCCATTCAGCGTGGTGCATCTACGGATTTAGAAAAAAATCCATTTCTTGGTGACTCCATCTCAATCACTTTTGCTAAAGCGCTCAACATCCCTGAGCAGGACTGTTTGAGTGCTATACAGCTGACAAAGATGATTGAGAGGGCGATTTCAGATAAGGTAAAGTCGATTGCCACCGTGGTCAGGCAGAACCGCAATTTACCGCTAAACCCTGCTGTTTACATCAGCGGAACAATTTCGAATATTGGAAAACTCCATGTCATGGTTTATCTTGCTCTCTCATGCTTGGAATTATACGCAATAAAACGGCGAAGCTCACGCTTTATAACGGTAAGCGATTCAAGTCAATCTGAATCCAGCAGAGACAGCAGTGTGTCCGGCATCTCACGCGAACTGGCCATCAGGGAGGTTAGTGATATTCTGTTCAGATATAGTCGAGAATCATATTCTGCAGATGACGAATCATCAGATGACGAGGAAGATATAGAAACTGAGCCACCTGCTCAGACACTTTCAGAAAAGAAAGAAAGATCAGAAAGTGGGGAATGTGCAGAAGCTGAAAGGCAGGCAGAACGTTTGGAACCTGATGCCACAGTAGAAAAATTTGCAGCTGACATTGTCAATATTATATTTGACAATCTTCCTTCTTCTGACACTGATTCTTCTTCCCACAGTGAGAAATGTATCTCACCCAAATCTGGATTTATGGGAGCCATCTTCGATAAAGTGAGAGAGTTTTTCAACTCACATGCTCCTTGCGCACCAGAAAAATCCCGCAAACACCATTTTTTCAAGTTCGCACAAAAACATTATGAAAAGATGAAAGAAGGGCTGAAAAATACAGTGGAGGAGAGCAAAAAATATTTGATTAGTCTGTTAAACCTAAGCCACTCCCCTGAAACTGAGGGAATGGGTTCTCCTTCAAGAAGCTCATTTACTCTGGAAACCATGGTAAAATGTTCTACTCCAGCTAACTTTAATGTCATCAGATCTGAAATTATTGACATATACAACAAGTTCAAAAAACAGGAAGACCATTATATTATCCAAAAAACCCTTGAGAACATTAGAATAAGCGAGAACATCAAAAATTTCTCAAGGGATTTAACAGAGAAAATGTATGACCATTTAATGAGACAGACAGTAGCTGAATCAAGAGTTTTCCCTTCTCCCGAAGTCCTCTATGTAATCATAGAAGACGCAGTTGCAATATTTTTGCAAAAGATTCTGCTCTTGGTTGATGATGAAGCATTTGATGTAGTTATTCAGGGCGAAAAAGTGTCCGATGCTATTAAAGATATCCAAACCTTCCTTGCAACAGCACAGACACGGGCAAAAGATACAGAGTCAGACTCTTCTCAAAAAAGTGGCAGAGAATCTAGAACACCCTGTCATTCTAGACCAGCATCTCCAGAAAGACAGGCCAAGTCTCCAGAGAAATGCTCAACATCCTCTCGTTTAAGTTCAACACCTGTTCTCGAGAGGAGGGAGGAAGAACTGCCTGAAAAATCAGAGGCCAAATTCTCCAAAAAGGATGAGGAGGAACTGTCTGACAAGTCAGAGGACAGATTCTCCAAAGAACATGAGGACATACCCTCTGAGAAGTCTGAGGAGAAACCCTCCACAGATGAGAAACTGTCTGAAAAGTCAGAGGACAGAGTTTCTGAGGACAAACCCTCAGAAGACGTAGAGGAAAAGCTCTCAGAAGCGTCAGTGTCATCTGCTCAAGTGGAGGAAGTATCCCAAAACCTTGTTTACTTTGTTTTAATTGGACTTCTTGAGAAGTCCAAAAGCAGGCGAAAAGGCCGTCTCACTCCTCCAGATGGCGTAACACTAGCTGAGATCATTGAGCGTCTCAAAAACTTGGTGCAACTACAAATCAGCAGCACGGAGTCTACAACACGTCTGGAAAATGACATGAGAGGATTAACCAAAAAACTGGTTAAAGGACTCATCAAGGAGTTTGGCTCCCCAGAAAAGATCATGGATGCTGCTTTGACATGTGATAGTTCATTTGACGAGGCTATTTTGAGGCTCTTGAAAATCCATTTGGGTGTCCCCACAAGTTATCGACAAAAGTCCAGAGTTGCCAGGTTCTTTTCAGCATTGAAGAAAGCTTTAATGAAACCCTTCAGATGCTGTTTTATGGGCAGCGATGACTAAAGACCTTGACTTTTCCACTGCCTTGCTTCTTGCAAAATCTCGAAGCAGAAATGATCCAAAAACGGTCAATCATTGTGTCAAATCAAATTCCTTTATAGTTTTCCTACAAAACTATTATATTTTCATTGTGTCTCCTTTTTGTTTTCCATCGAGTCCAGCCGGCCGCAGCAGATGGCTGCCCCTACATGAGCCTGGTTCTGCTGGAGGTTTCTGCTTTTTATGGCAGTTTTTCCTCCCCACTGTCGCCTTGTGCTTGCTCATAAGGGATCATTTGATTGCTGGAATTTTCAAAAATTGGTGTTTTGAACTTTAAGATAGAGGTCCTGCAGGCCCTCCACCTTAAATTTCAAAACACCTCCAGGAGACTTTGTAGTTAATTGTCATTACAATGAAATAAAAAAAAAAAATCCAAATTAAAAACATGTTGACTTTTGTTGTCTGTTCTTGATGTAAACCGCAAAAGAAAAAAAAAGTGTTGCATGTGTGTACTCTGGTAATCAGTACTGGTATTTTAATGTATTAGAGTAGAATTTGATATAGGGTTAGAGTCTGTTAACAATCTCTCCTGTCTCATTGGCCTGAGCTTTTGATAGTCCTTTGGTTTGTTTGCTCCACTCCACCAGTGGGTCATGAAGGAAGGTCTTCAGCACCTCAGAACACACAAAGCAGATTTTTGAAAAATTCTGAATTGAAATAACTTCTTTCAAATGTGGTCAAGATGTTAAATGAAAATGACTAACATTTCTGATAAAGCAGTGACTTCCAGGAGCATAATTATAGCAGTGTTGTAGTGAAAGTCATACCATGACGTGGGGTCAGGAAAGGTCCGGAGGAACCATTCATAGAAGACAGGGGGGTGTTGAGCACATAGCACCTCCTTGTGGATTCGCAGTTTTTCCTCAAAGGGAGCTGTCTTGGGAAGAATAAGCTTCCTGAGCTCTTTACCTGATAGGTAGATACCTTAAAAACACAGAAAAGGTGAACAACTTAATTATTTCCCAACATTTACTTAAAAAAAAGGTTTTTGATTGTAGGTGTTATAAAAAGGGATACCTCTCTCTTTGTACAGCTTTGTGAGAATGTGCCGCAGCCCGGCAGTGTTGTTAACCCATTCGATGATGCCGCACTCCTCATTGAGGGGAATCACAGCATAAGTCCGGATGTGTAGCTCCCTCCGTCTGGACTCAGCATCTTTACGGAGGCACTACACAAACACACAGTACAAACAAGCACATGTAAATGCTGTTCTTCTCACATTTTCTCAAGTATTGTCATGTAATTTGCACACATATTGATTGATTTAGTACAGCTCTGCTACATAATGAGCTCCTATACTGCAAAAAAAAAAAAAAAGGTTCAGTTTTTATTCACATTATGAGAAGAGGCTAATATTTCATTTTAACTTTGAGGCCAGAACAACACATAAAATAAGATTGAACCTCTAAAAATTAGTAAGTTTGTTTATTCTGACCTAACGTGCAAGTCGCTCTATGGCCAGAACTCACTATATATCCATTTAGTTTGAATGAAATCTCCCAGATACCTTATTGATGAGACAGTTGAACTCCATAAGTCTGCAGTCCTTCCTCAGGTCATCTTTAGGTTTACACATCATGGTGTAACCCCGACCATCCAAACCCTTCAGGCTTATCTTCTTTGGCTTCTGCAAAGAGGCCAGGATCTCCACCTACACAAACAAGATTATTTTCTGTAACTGTCATCAACTCCTGCTGAATGTTAAACATACCGTGGCGGCCGGTCAGAATAGTTAACACCCTCTTTCTCTTACACTGTCTTCAAAACCATCCAGGTATGCCCAGTGTCCAGGGAAAGCATCATGCTGTGTGTTTTCCCCGCCTGTGGAGGGCAGCGTTGGGATGAGGACAGACTGCAGAGGGATCAGGATCTGACTGAACGTCGGCTCCTCCACCAAACGTTTTAGCTGCTTGAAGTGAATGCTCATACTGAGGGTGGTGCTGTTACCATTCACCTGTAAGACACATATTAATTATTATTATAATATTATTAATCTGCTTGTTAAAACTTCTAATTTATTCAGTTTCAATTAAAAGAAAAACGATACAAAAATATAATGGATTTGACCCAAATCTCACTACAAACTGTATTTTTTAAAGAAAATTTGCAAAGAACCTGTTTTAGTCACACTGTAGTAATATAATAACTGTTATACACCAAAACTGAAAATACATGTATTCTTAGACAGCCATGATTTGGAGATTCATTGTGCTGTATGAAAAATTTCAAACCTAAACAGTTCAAGGTATAAATATAATAAAAACAGAAATTTAATCTCACACCAGAAGGCTCATCCTATCTTTTTCTAGGAAACACTGCAAAATGAAATCTTGAGACCTTTTATGCAACCTTTCTGCTTTCCTTCACTGGCTTCTAGTGAAATAAATAACATACAGAGCCCTACGTGGCCAGGCTCCTGTATATACAGCTCAGCTACCAAGAGCTTATAACCTTAGTTGGCCTCTCTAATCATCTTATCAATGTATCTTAACTGCTCCTTGCTCTTATTTTAAATCCAGAGCGGACCACACTTCTGATGTTGGAGAGCCTAAATTTTGGAACAGTCTTCCTCGCCCTGTCAGGTCAGGCAAAAGAGTCATTTGTTTTAAAAAACTGCTTTTTCTTAAGCTTTCTCCCATTATTTTTGGCCAGTCGGGCATAAGACTGTTTGCCCGACTGTGTGTCTGTATGCTGGAACATGTACATGTATGGTTTAATTCGAACTGTGAAGTACTTTGGAACTGTGTGTTAAAAAGCGCTATACAAATGAAGCTATTCTTCTTCCTCTTCTGAAGATGGAAATGAGACTACACAGACCTGGCCAGCTGTTTTTGCAGCTCCTGAGCATGTTGGTTGCATTGAGCAAAGTAGCTAGCCTGAGCATCCACAAAGTCACTGAGGCTCCGCATATGGTTGGTCTGTAGAGGTAGATGGCAGGAAAACATATCCAACAAGGTAAAGAGCCACAAGCATTAAATATAAAAAGCAACAGTTCCTTTAAGAAACAGATAGTAAAAAAATAAATAAACACAAATTTGAACTCGTTAAGTGTACGTACATGTGTGTTGCTGAGTCCTTCCACAATAGCTCTTGTTATTTCTGACTGTCGATTGTAAAGACTCTGACAAATCCTCAGCTCCATCTCTGCCTACACATACAAACCCACAAACACACATCTGTATGGTTTTTCTCTTATTTTTCTAAAAATGGCTGAAATAATACAACATTTAAAATGAGCTCAAGTCTAAACAAACAGAAAACTACAGAAAGGAAATATTGTCTGTGCTAACAGCAGCTCCATATTCATATCAATTACTGCTGACAGCCTCACTGATATACTGTATGAAGACCATTTCAGATCCTGTGTTCTTTAAACTGATGAGGAACTCACCTGTGAGATTTCCTGAGCCCAGATCTGTTTGCATGAAAGAGACATAAGAAGACAAATGCCTTATTTGAAGATCGAACACCAATTTCATCTGCGTCTGTTAATATGCACGTTCCTACACAGAACTGCTGACCTTTAGCCATTTAACACGCAGGAAGCTGAACATGTAGGAGACATGAGACAAGTAGTCATCTTCCAGTGGGTTGGCATTCAGGTTCTGACAAAAAGACAGAAGATACAAGAACTGTAATGTCAAATATCAACATGTTTAGCTTTTAGTCAGAGTATGACTAACTGAAAAGTATGTAATAATGTAAAGGTGTAACTCACTCTGGCCTCTTGCTCAGCCTCGTGGGCTTTTCTCAGCCTGGCCTTAGTGATATCCAAGTCCAAACGTTTATTCACCAACATCTTGCGTTCATTCTAGTAACAAGCAATCTTGTTTACTTTACAAATAACCTATAAACTAAATATTATTTCGGGTGACAGCGTAAAATAACCTAATCACTGCTGTGATAATCACAATAAAGGTGCGAGTTTGTGTGCATGTGATACAGAGGCATGTGTTTACCTGTATGGCTTTGTATTCCCCCTCAGTGAAACTCCGCAGGGGAGTGAGAAAGTGAATGTTAGTGCTTTGGACAAACTTCCCCTCCGCCTCGCCGAGCTGCTTCTGAGCCTCTCCACACCTTATCAATGCAGTACCTGAGCAGAGAAAGATAAAAAGACAACACAGTGACTTTTCAATATATTCAATATATACTCATAACACAAAAAAGACAAGAATAAGCAAAGAAATGAACATGTGAAAATAGTTGAGATCCTTCTCGCAGATCAATAAAATGCACGTACTCATTAGCCACTTTATTAGGTATTCCTGCTCAACTGCTTGGTAACCAACCCTGTACTGGCAAACTGCATGTACCTAATAAAATGGCTGGTGAGTGTGTACTCACCATAAGGTGTGTTTGATCCAATCTCCAGCCCGGCCTGAGTCATCTGATCTCCCAGTAACTCAACGGCACGAGGCCGGGGTGGGACGCTCCACTCCAGATGCTGATACAGCCGGTCCTCTAACCGCACTCCTGTGTATCATAGGTCAAAGGTCATATCAAAATTCAGTGGCTACATTTTCTAAACAGTAGATTTGTTAAAGGATGCACCTGTGACAATACAATTAATTAAAAATGGTAATAAACAATACACACACAACACCTCTCAAAACATAGTTCATCCCTGTGCTAGATTTAAACTGGAATGCATTGGTTTCATACTTTCTTCCACAAGGAGAAGGTCCTAAAATATTGTTTCATATAATAAATATCATTGTGAAAATGATTTTATAAGAAGACTATAAACCCTTGGAAGATAAATTCAGCGAGACATGACCTGAAAATGTATCCTAGATGCATCGGGCAGCTGAATGTACCTTTTATTTGATAGATTGCAGACCACATCCACTCATAACTCCATTAGAAAACGTAATTGGATTCAAACAGGCTAAAGAATAAGCATCTCTATTCATCCGAACAGGCCAATTGCTACCAAAGTAAACAAGAGACATCAAGGAAGATGTATGCATGTACTGTGGGAGGGCAAAGAGAGCTGAAACGATTGGTCCCAGAGGTAAAGACTCTCAGCTAACTCAGGACTACAATGGTAAATTGATGGGATTTGATGACTCTGCTTTTATCTGTATGTTGGCAGCTGGAAATTGCTTGGTATCATCCCAGATGCATTTTCTTCATAAATATTTACAGTTCATCTAAATGCTTCTCATCATCATTGTAAATGTCTTTAAAAATACTCCATAGAATACCTTCCTTGGAAGAGGGAAACCATCTCATTACTCTTAACGAGATGATGTTTTACTTTAAAAGAGTAAATGCTCAGCTCAGCTCACCTTTTATATATTTGGATACAGTGAACAGGTTAGAGTTCAGGATCATAAAAACAGGGCTAATTGTGGTAAAAACAGGACCAACTGTTAGTGAAGTGGGTATGTATACATCTGTAACTGCTCAATGAATCAGGGCAGCTTCATTAAATCAATTCATGTTCTCCTACCGAGGCTTGGCTGCAGTAAAGCCTCAGTCTGGGAGATTATCTGGTCCGTCCACGTCTTGGTGGCGTCCGCCCGTGATAAAAGCTCCTCCAGTCCG
This sequence comes from Neolamprologus multifasciatus, assembly GCF_963576455.1. Classification (NCBI taxonomy): domain Eukaryota; kingdom Metazoa; phylum Chordata; class Actinopteri; order Cichliformes; family Cichlidae; genus Neolamprologus; species Neolamprologus multifasciatus. The sequence continues at coordinate 10,896,508 of NC_140457.1, read as the reverse complement.
GGGTCCAACTCAGTCCTCACGGCCTGTCCGAGACTCTCTCCAGTGTACTGGAGCGAATTTCAGGGTAACATTGATTAACAAACTGCTTAACTGCGTACTTTTCTTTTAGTAAGGGCAGTCGCTGATTTAGGGTTGAGATTAAAGCCCAGGAAAAACACATAATAGTTTCCTTTATTATTATTATTATTATTACCTGAACAGCGCGGTTGATGAACTGACCAGCATCCACGGCCAACCGAGTCAAATCCATGACAGCGTCCCCAAGGTCGCGTCGTCTCCGGTGGACCAACTGACAATCACCTCAGGACCGGGGTAACCACGCTATGAAAAGACAGCTAACCAACAACAAGAGGATGACCTCGCCATAGCCTCCCGGCTAACCGCCCCACTTTCTGCTGGCAAGATTACGGTCCGTTAACACCGAGCAGCCGAGCCCAAGAGGACGAAGCAAGTGCAGGCACCTGCGTATGTTGACCGTTTATCCTCCTCCGCATCCTGAGCGCGTCTTCTGTCGAGTCTTCTGTCTTCTGTCTTTAACATGTGTTTCAGAACCGTGGAAAATAACAGCATCGCATCGGCTATCCAAAACGGTCGGCTTTGACAACAGCAACAGATTACCAGTGATATTGAATATTAGCTAGCGTTTTTGCTTTTTTTCAAAGCTTCACTACAACGATAAATTTTAAATTTCGGATTATTTTGAATAGCGACAGGTTTAAATAATATTAAGCTTTTACATGAATTAAACTGGACATTTATAGGTGTCGAAAATTCAATAAAATTATTAGTATATTAAAAAAAGAAAAGATTTACCTGATAAGAGAGCGCCTTTATCCACACTTCCGGTTCATATCATTCAAAATAAAAGCATATTCTTATGTATTTATGTTGCTGTCCCACTATAAATATATAAATAAATAAATACTACCAAGCTCAGCCAGCTGAAACAACAGCCAAGCATTAACAAAAAGAAGAAAAGTAATAATTACAAATACAGTGATTTTCTGACTGCCTGAACTCATTACTAGATAAGAAAAATATTGCTAGCTTAAAAGGAAACTACTGCTATACTCACGCCTTCACCCAGCCTTTTAAGCAGACATTTCTAAGTGGTGATTTCTTTTTATGTAAAAAGTTGAACCAGTTGGCTGTAATCAGGAGTGAAGAAGCAGCGGGAGACGGGATTAAAACAATCAGCTGACAAGCCTGTCTAGCTCTGTGAGTTTAAGGAGGGTTAAGAGATTAGAAGACACACTACGGCACGTTTACCAACTAAATGGCTTTATTACAAGGGGATGTACAACAGTGCTGCGTTTGTCAATGTTTTTCTAGATAATTCGAAACAGAAAAAGGTTCCATTTAAAAGGGCTTGGATTGCATTATAATCTTCTGAATTGAGTGCCTTTTCTTTCTACAAGTAAGGACCCCATCCTAAATACACCTGACACAGTAGTTTATCATCCATGGCTTCTTGTATGAGGTAATGGACATGCCCCTCAATTGACAGAGGAAGACCCAGCACCTTATACCTGGAGGTTCTGCTCGATGTCAAACACATGGGTTTTAGCCTGACAGAGAAACGTAAAAAAAACAAACATTAGGTTTTATTGGACCTGAATGTGCTGTAGTTAACTCAGTTTTCCTCTGGGATTAATAAAGTCTCTCTAATTCAGATTCGCAAGTAAATACATTTTAAGAGGTAAAAATTCAAGAAACATGCCCACTTTTTTATTAACAATCTCTCCTGTCTCATTGGCACAATGTGAGGTGTTAGTACTGCAACAGCAATGCTGTGTTTCCTCTGGTGACAGTGAGACAAACGCTGACATTGGCCCTCTTAGTCTGGACCACCAGCGCCTTCTTTGAAGCATTTATGTACAGGCCAGGCTAATAAAAGCTCTTTCTGCCCATTCTTCTGTAGATGTGTTTCTCAAAGCTTTTTGAGCCCTAACCTTATTTGTTTATTTTGGTCTGACTGACCTCCATGTGATGTGTGCTTCAGGTGGAGTACCGTTGCCATACTGCTCGCTGGGCTCGCCGTTTTTTTTCACTCTGTAACCAAAGACTGCAGCAGTTGGTGCCGCGCCTCTTTGCCATAGTTGCTGAACAGCAAAGGAAGCAGCTGGTAGATGCAGCTCAGAGGTAAGGTAACAGACGATAATCACAAGCATCAGATAGCAGTATCACATCAAAATTCACATAATTTACATCCTTGTTTCCCCCAAAAAACTGCAAATAAAAACAGAAGGTGATGATTTCGAAAGTATTTACAAAAAACTACATTTCAGAAAAGTCCAGTGAGGGACAACAAAAACTAGAAAAGTTGTTTAATGCTCAAAAGCATTAAATAAATACATCTGATGGAACATCACAACACAAATAAGATTTAGTAGCATGATGAAAGATGCATCTCAAAAAGTCCCAGTGTTTAATGTTGTTTAAATGCAGATTTAAGTGATTAGCAGTCTTGCTTTTAGTTTTACTTAATACAGCTTTCATAGAAACAGGGTTGCACATTATCAAACGATACTTATCACTTACTGTACATGTCTGCAGTATTTATAGATCACGTTTCCATGATGATCCCTTATCTGTCCAGCCGGAGAATGGCCTCAGCAACCGCATCTGTGGACTTTTTGAAAATGCCATAGCAACAGAAACGTTGCCCTTTACTTTGGAGGATGTACATCCACCTTATAGTTGAGACCGGTCATACAAACTCACGTTGATGATGTTTTCTGACCTGGAGCACTAAACCTGTTAGGAAGAAAGTAGAGAACTGATCTTGCTTAAATAAGAAAAAATGATGCCTCTGAAAGCGTCAGTATCATTAAAAAAGAAGAAGGAGAATATTAATATGTGCATTTCAGGAATAACGACTAAAATGTCCGCAGTTTACAAATATTGAACATGGAGACAGAAGTGTAGAACAGCTTCTGTGGCTGTGGATACACAAATATCACAGTGATTACATTGTATATGTAAAGTGTGTAAGTTTGAATTTGTAGGTGTCTGAAGGAAAAGTGGATAAAGCCACAGTAATCTTCTACAAGGCCTTACAGAATATCCCCTGGTCCCCTGGTGAGGCACACACATACTGTGAAAGTGAAATTTCCCAAAACTCGATTTATAGTTTTGTGCTGAGTCCCTGCAGACTCATCAGGTGCGGTTATACGAGAGAAACTGAGCTAATTAATAACGAACAACAGCTCGTTTTATCAACCAACCGACTTTATACAGGGATGCTCAGATTTGTAAAAAAGAGGAAATGGCTTTGAAACCTTAACATTAGTGTTTTGAGGACTATGATTTTACTTTTAAGAAAACAGAAGTGGTCATGTTACATATACCAGTAACCGTTAAGGGTGCAACCATTGAATGTATATATGTATAAATCTCAACAGTGTTAGAGAGGATCCCTAGTGAGTAGCAGCTGAGGGGTTTGTAGACCTGTTGACAGAGAAAGAAGTGAGTGTGCAACTGCCTTTAGAAGAACTGGACATACTGCTAGAAGACTGAGCACACACCATCTTAAATCAAGTGTGTGTGTGTTCGTATTGGCAAACTTGATGGAAAGAAAAGGACAAGCACAAAGGCAAACTCAACACATGTACAGCTGCGGTACTGAACTGCTGCAGTAATTTGAGCAAAGGACTGCATTTTGTTTGGTTTTCTGTATACAGTGACAAAAATGTTTTAATTTCCACAGCAAACCACTAAGGTTTGAGGATCCCTAGTGAGTAGCACTTGGCGACTGTTGAGAGGAAGAAACCTGTGAAAGGACTAAGCTCAGGGACGGACAACTGAGAGAGATGAAGAGAAAACAGGAGCATATCAAGAATCAGTAGCTGATAGCCACTGCTCCTTATCTTTTTTTGGTTACAATTCAGTAAAAAGATAACCTGTATATAAAAGATGAACAGACTATGGATGAGACAGGGTTTAAACTTTTACTGAAACACACTTCTTTGATGGTACATTAGAATAAATAATCACACAGTAGGCAACACTATTTGTTAGATGATTTCATTAAATGTCTCCCTTAAGAAAAAGAGGTTTTTAATCTCATTGGAATCTTCCTGGTTAAATAAAATAAATAAAAAATAAAGATGGTGCCACTTGATCAATATTCTGCCTTGCTGAGCACATATTTACCAAATTAACCAATTACACTTATCACCCTGCTGTAGTTACCTCTTCTGCAAACTAAATCAGTATGTATGTATACTGGTACATACAATTCAGCTGTTCCCCGATCAGCTGAGGGGTTTGTAGACCTGTTGACAGAGAAAGAAGTGAGTGTGCAACTGCCTTTAGAAGAACTGGACATACTGCTAGAAGACTGAGCACACACCATCTTAAATCAAGTGTGTGTGTGTTCGTATTGGCAAACTTGATGGAAAGAAAAGGACAAGCACAAAGGCAAACTCAACACATGTACAGCTGCGGTACTGAACTGCTGCAGTAATTTGAGCAAAGGACTGCATTTTGTTTGGTTTTCTGTATACAGTGACAAAAATGTTTTAATTTCCACAGCAAACCACTAAAGCTGTGTTTTATTACTTGATGTTGTCAATAAATACAAATAAAGATTGATTTATGTGACATTACTTTTTTTATAGATAAAATTGGCAGTGATTATTCTGGAAGTTGTTACAGTCCTAACTTATTAAGAAAAACTGTGGAAGTGATGAAGGAAAAAGCTGCCACTCAGCATATTGGCACGTTACAAAAATGTGAAATTTGTGTCACCTCTTAAAGAATTTTTAACATAATTTTTTTAAAATATATATTATATTTAAAGTAAGGGTTATAGTCTATTGTGTTTGTTAAAACAGCCAAAACATCTGCTGCACTCCGGAGTAAATAAGGAAAAAACTTGCAGGATAAAAAAAAAAGACGACGTTTGCTGCGTTTCATACGGAGCCCCGCAGGGGACATGGGAGAAAAAAAAACATAAGACGGACTTTTGCGAGATCTCGCAAAACTTTTGGGAGATCCCGAGTTTGTTTTGCGAGATCTCGTCTTAATTTTTTTTCTCCCATGTCCCCTGCGGTGCTCCGTAGTTTCAGAGTAACTCGCGTACCGTATTAAGGAAAAAAAAAAAAGATCAACAAAGTTCAAAGTGCGGCTGGCTTGACCGCGGCTGCACTCGAGAGCTCACTGCACCATAGTTTCTCATTCTCAGAAAATGGACTTCATTGTCAGTTGTAGATTTATTTGCGCGATGATCTGCCGAGATTATGACCTCTTGGTTGTGGAACGTTTCGTGACGCCATGCGCACCCTTTTTGACGTGTCTGGAACTCGGGTGCTTTTGCGCATGCGTGGATATTCGTGCGTTCGAACAAGTGCCGTCACAGAAGAAGTCTTTGATCTGCTTTTGATCCGAGATAAAGTCCTTAAATAGGACCCAAGCTAAGTCAAAAAGTTACGGCTTCCAGAGTTCGCCTGGCAGTTTATACACGTGAAACTTTCCTCACTCTTTCAAATCAGAAAGTTTAGCATTTCAGGAAGATTTTAACAGAGGGAATCCTTGTGGAACAACAATGGATTATAATTTTTATATTCCTCTGGTCCTATCACCAGATGAGCTGTTCCCGATTATCAATAATGCCTTCAACAAGCTCTCTGACGAACAGTGGTTATTAATAGAAAATGGACTTTTGAATTCTGGTGTTCAAGCAGTTTTGGCGGATATGATTTCTGAAATCATACAGATCGCCACAGTCAAAATCTTGACACTTGCGCTTCCCGCCATTCAGCGTGGTGCATCTACGGATTTAGAAAAAAATCCATTTCTTGGTGACTCCATCTCAATCACTTTTGCTAAAGCGCTCAACATCCCTGAGCAGGACTGTTTGAGTGCTATACAGCTGACAAAGATGATTGAGAGGGCGATTTCAGATAAGGTAAAGTCGATTGCCACCGTGGTCAGGCAGAACCGCAATTTACCGCTAAACCCTGCTGTTTACATCAGCGGAACAATTTCGAATATTGGAAAACTCCATGTCATGGTTTATCTTGCTCTCTCATGCTTGGAATTATACGCAATAAAACGGCGAAGCTCACGCTTTATAACGGTAAGCGATTCAAGTCAATCTGAATCCAGCAGAGACAGCAGTGTGTCCGGCATCTCACGCGAACTGGCCATCAGGGAGGTTAGTGATATTCTGTTCAGATATAGTCGAGAATCATATTCTGCAGATGACGAATCATCAGATGACGAGGAAGATATAGAAACTGAGCCACCTGCTCAGACACTTTCAGAAAAGAAAGAAAGATCAGAAAGTGGGGAATGTGCAGAAGCTGAAAGGCAGGCAGAACGTTTGGAACCTGATGCCACAGTAGAAAAATTTGCAGCTGACATTGTCAATATTATATTTGACAATCTTCCTTCTTCTGACACTGATTCTTCTTCCCACAGTGAGAAATGTATCTCACCCAAATCTGGATTTATGGGAGCCATCTTCGATAAAGTGAGAGAGTTTTTCAACTCACATGCTCCTTGCGCACCAGAAAAATCCCGCAAACACCATTTTTTCAAGTTCGCACAAAAACATTATGAAAAGATGAAAGAAGGGCTGAAAAATACAGTGGAGGAGAGCAAAAAATATTTGATTAGTCTGTTAAACCTAAGCCACTCCCCTGAAACTGAGGGAATGGGTTCTCCTTCAAGAAGCTCATTTACTCTGGAAACCATGGTAAAATGTTCTACTCCAGCTAACTTTAATGTCATCAGATCTGAAATTATTGACATATACAACAAGTTCAAAAAACAGGAAGACCATTATATTATCCAAAAAACCCTTGAGAACATTAGAATAAGCGAGAACATCAAAAATTTCTCAAGAGATTTAACAGAGAAAATGTATGACCATTTAATGAGACAGACAGTAGCTGAATCAAGAGTTTTCCCTTCTCCCGAAGTCCTCTATGTAATCATAGAAGACGCAGTTGCAATATTTTTGCAAAAGATTCTGCTCTTGGTTGATGATGAAGCATTTGATGTAGTTATTCAGGGCGAAAAAGTGTCCGATGCTATTAAAGATATCCAAACCTTCCTTGCAACAGCACAGACACGGGCAAAAGATACAGAGTCAGACTCTTCTCAAAAAAGTGGCAGAGAATCTAGAACACCCTGTCATTCTAGACCAGCATCTCCAGAAAGACAGGCCAAGTCTCCAGAGAAATGCTCAACATCCTCTCGTTTAAGTTCAACACCTGTTCTCGAGAGGAGGGAGGAAGAACTGCCTGAAAAATCAGAGGCCAAATTCTCCAAAAAGGATGAGGAGGAACTGTCTGACAAGTCAGAGGACAGATTCTCCAAAGAACATGAGGACATACCCTCTGAGAAGTCTGAGGAGAAACCCTCCACAGATGAGAAACTGTCTGAAAAGTCAGAGGACAGAGTTTCTGAGGACAAACCCTCAGAAGACGTAGAGGAAAAGCTCTCAGAAGCGTCAATGTCATCTGCTCAAGTGGAGGAAGTATCCCAAAACCTTGTTTACTTTGTTTTAATTGGACTTCTTGAGAAGTCCAAAAGCAGGCGAAAAGGCCGTCTCACTCCTCCAGATGGCGTAACACTAGCTGAGATCATTGAGCGTCTCAAAAACTTGGTGCAACTACAAATCAGCAGCACGGAGTCTACAACACGTCTGGAAAATGACATGAGAGGATTAACCAAAAAACTGGTTAAAGGACTCATCAAGGAGTTTGGCTCCCCAGAAAAGATCATGGATGCTGCTTTGACATGTGATAGTTCATTTGACGAGGCTATTTTGAGGCTCTTGAAAATCCATTTGGGTGTCCCCACAAGTTATCGACAAAAGTCCAGAGTTGCCAGGTTCTTTTCAGCATTGAAGAAAGCTTTAATGAAACCCTTCAGATGCTGTTTTATGGGCAGCGATGACTAAAGACCTTGACTTTTCCACTGCCTTGCTTCTTGCAAAATCTCGAAGCAGAAATGATCCAAAAACGGTCAATCATTGTGTCAAATCAAATTCCTTTATAGTTTTCCTACAAAACTATTATATTTTCATTGTGTCTCCTTTTTGTTTTCCATCGAGTCCAGCCGGCCGCAGCAGATGGCTGCCCCTACATGAGCCTGGTTCTGCTGGAGGTTTCTGCTTTTTATGGCAGTTTTTCCTCCCCACTGTCGCCTTGTGCTTGCTCATAAGGGATCATTTGATTGCTGGAATTTTCAAAAATTGGTGTTTTGAACTTTAAGATAGAGGTCCTGCAGGCCCTCCACCTTAAATTTCAAAACACCTCCAGGAGACTTTGTAGTTAATTGTCATTACAATGAAATAAAAAAAAAAAATCCAAATTAAAAACATGTTGACTTTTGTTGTCTGTTCTTGATGTAAACCGCAAAAGAAAAAAAAAAGTGTTGCATGTGTGTACTCTGGTAATCAGTACTGGTATTTTAATGTATTAGAGTAGAATTTGATATAGGGTTAGAGTCTGTTAACAATCTCTCCTGTCTCATTGGCCTGAGCTTTTGATAGTCCTTTGGCTTGTTTGCTCCACTCCACCAGTGGGTCATGAAGGAAGGTCTTCAGCACCTCAGAACACACAAAGCAGATTTTTGAAAAATTCTGAATTGAAATAACTTCTTTCAAATGTGGTCAAGATGTTAAATGAAAATGACTAACATTTCTGATAAAGCAGTGACTTCCAGGAGCATAATTATAGCAGTGTTGTAGTGAAAGTCATACCATGACGTGGGGTCAGGAAAGGTCCGGAGGAACCATTCATAGAAGACAGGGGGGTGTCGAGCACATAGCACCTCCTTGTGGATTCGCAGTTTTTCCTCAAAGGGAGCTGTCTTGGGAAGAATAAGCTTCCTGAGCTCTTTACCTGATAGGTAGATACCTTAAAAACACAGAAAAGGTGAACAACTTAATTATTTCCCAACATTTACTTAAAAAAAAGGTTTTTGATTGTAGGTGTTATAAGAAGGGATACCTCTCTCTTTGTACAGCTTTGTGAGAATGTGCCGCAGCCCGGCAGTGTTGTTAACCCATTTGATTATGCCGCACTCCTCATTGAGGGGAATCACAGCATAAGTCCGGATGTGTAGCTCCCTCCGTCTGGACTCAGCATCTTTACGGAGGCACTACACAAACACACAGTACAAACAAGCACATGTAAATGCTGTTCTTCTCACATTTTCTCAAGTATTGTCATGTAATTTGCACACATATTGATTGATTTAGTACAGCTCTGCTACATAATGAGCTCCTATACTGCAAAAAAAAAAAAAAAAGTTCAGTTTTTATTCACATTATGAGAAGAGGCTAATATTTCATTTTAACTTTGAGGCCAGAACAACACATAAAATAAGATTGAACCTCTAAAAATTAGTAAGTTTGTTTATTCTGACCTAACGTGCAAGTCGCTCTATGGCCAGAACTCACTATATATCCATTTAGTTTGAATGAAATCTCCCAGATACCTTATTGATGAGACAGTTGAACTCCATAAGTCTGCAGTCCTTCCTCAGGTCATCTTTAGGTTTACACATCATGGTGTAACCCCGACCATCCGAACCCTTCAGGCTTATCTTCTTTGGCTTCTGCAAAGAGGCCAGGATCTCCACCTACACAAACAAGATTATTTTCTGTAACTGTCATCAACTCCTGCTGAATGTTAAACATACCGTGGCGGCCGGTCAGAATAGTTAACACCCTCTTTCTCTTACACTGTCTTCAAAACCATCCAGGTATGCCCAGTGTCCAGGGAAAGCATCATGCTGTGTGTTTTCCCCGCCTGTGGAGGGCAGCGTTGGGATGAGGACAGACTGCAGAGGGATCAGGATCTGACTGAAGGTCGGCTCCTCCACCAAACGTTTTAGCTGCTTGAAGTGAATGCTCATACTGAGGGTGGTGCTGTTACCATTCACCTGTAAGACACATATTAATTATTATTATAATATTATTAATCTGCTTGTTAAAACTTCTAATTTATTCAGTTTCAATTAAAAGAAAAACGATACAAAAATATAATGGATTTGACCCAAATCTCACTACAAACTGTATTTTTTAAAGAAAATTTGCAAAGAACCTGTTTTAGTCACACTGTAGTAATATAATAACTGTTATACACCAAAACTGAAAATACATGTATTCTTAGACAGCCATGATTTGGAGATTCATTGTGCTGTATGAAAAATTTCAAACCTAAACAGTTCAAGGTATAAATATAATAAAAACAGAAATTTAATCTCACACCAGAAGGCTCATCCTATCTTTTTCTAGGAAACACTGCAAAATGAAATCTTGAGACCTTTTATGCAACCTTTCTGCTTTCCTTCACTGGCTTCTAGTGAAATAAATAACATACAGAGCCCTACGTGGCCAGGCTCCTGTATATACAGCTCAGCTACCAAGAGCTTATAACCTTAGTTGGCCTCTCTAATCATCTTATCAATGTATCTTAACTGCTCCTTGCTCTTATTTTAAATCCAGAGCGGACCACACTGTTGGAGAGCCTAAATTTTGGAACAGTCTTCCTCGCCCTGTCAGGTCAGGCAAAAGAGTCATTTGTTTTAAAAAACTGCTTTTTCTTAAGCTTTCTCCCATTATTTTTGGCCAGTCGGGCATAAGACTGTATGCCCGACTGTGTGTCTGTATGCTGGAACATGTACATGTATGGTTTAATTCGAACTGTGAAGTACTTTGGAACTGTGTGTTAAAAAGCGCTATACAAATGAAGCTATTCTTCTTCTTCCTCTTCTGAAGATGGAAATGAGACTACACAGACCTGGCCAGCTGTTTTTGCAGCTCCTGAGCATGTTGGTTGCATTGAGCAAAGTAGCTAGCCTGAGCATCCACAAAGTCACTGAGGCTCCGCATATGGTTGGTCTGTAGAGGTAGATGGCAGGAAAACATATCCAACAAGGTAAAGAGCCACAAGCATTAAATATAAAAAGCAACAGTTCCTTTAAGAAACAGATAGTAAAAAAATAAATAAACACAAATTTGAACTCGTTAAGTGTACGTACATGTGTGTTGCTGAGTCCTTCCACAACAGCTCTTGTTATTTCTGACTGTCGATTGTAAAGACTCTGACAAATCCTCAGCTCCATCTCTGCCTACACATACAAACCCACAAACACACATCTGTATGGTTTTTCTCTTATTTTTCTAAAAATGGCTGAAATAATACAACATTTAAAATGAGCTCAAGTCTAAACAAACAGAAAACTACAGAAAGGAAATATTGTCTGTGCTAACAGCAGCTCCATATTCATATCAATTACTGCTGACAGCCTCACTGATATACTGTATGAAGACCATTTCAGATCCTGTGTTCTCTAAACCGATGAGGAACTCACCTGTGAGATTTCCTGAGCCCAGATCTGTTTGTATGAAAGAGACATAAGAAGACAAATGCCTTATTTGAAGATCGAACACCAATTTCATCTGCGTCTGTTAATATGCACGTTCCTACACAGAACTGCTGACCTTTAGCCATTTAACACGCAGGAAGCTGAACATGTAGGAGACATGAGACAAGTAGTCATCTTCCAGTGGGTTGGCATTCAGGTTCTGACAAAAAGACAGAAGATACAAGAACTGTAATGTCAAATGTCAACATGTTTAGCTTTTAGTCAGAGTATGACTAACTGAAAAGTATGTAATAATGTAAAGGTGTAACTCACTCTGGCCTCTTGCTCAGCCTCGTGGGCTTTTCTCAGCCTGGCCTTAGTGATATCCAAGTCCAAACGTTTATTCACCAACATCTTGCGTTCATTCTAGTAACAAGCAATCTTGTTTACTTTACAAATAACCTATAAACTAAATATTATTTCGGGTGACAGCGTAAAATAACCTAATCACTGCTGTGATAATCACAATAAAGGTGCGAGTTTGTGTGCATGTGATACAGAGGCATGTGTTTACCTGTATGGCTTTGTATTCCCCCTCAGTGAAACTCCGCAGGGGAGTGAGAAAGTGAATGTTAGTGCTTTGGACAAACTTCCTCTCCGCCTCGCCGAGCTGCTTCTGAGCCTCTCTACACCTTATCAATGCAGTACCTGAGCAGAGAAAGATAAAAATACAACACAGTGACTTTTCAATATATTCAATATATACTCATAACACAAAAAAGACAAGAATAAGCAAAGAAATGAACATGTGAAAATAGTTGAGATCCTTCTCGCAGATCAATAAAATGCACGTACTCATTAGCCACTTTATTAGGTATTCCTGCTCAACTGCTTGGTAACCAACCCTGTACTGGCAAACTGCATGTACCTAATAAAATGGCTGGTGAGTGTGTACTCACCATAAGGTGTGTTTGATCCAATCTCCAGCCCGGCCTGAGTCATCTGATCTCCCAGTAACTCAATGGCACGAGGCCGGGGTGGGACGCTCCACTCCAGATGCTGATACAGCCGGTCCTCTAACCGCACTCCTGTGTATCAGAGGTCAAAGGTCATATCAAAATTCAGTGGCTACATTTTCTAAACAGTAGATTTGTTAAAGGATGCACCTGTGACAATACAATTAATTAAAAATGGTAATAAACAATACACACACAACACCTCTCAAAACATAGTTCATCCCTGTGCTAGATTTAAACTGTAATGCATTGGTTTCATACTTTCTTCCACAAGGAGAAGGTCCTAAAATATTGTTTCATATAATAAATATCATTGTGAAAATGATTTTATAAGAAGACTATAAACCCTTGGAAGATAAATTCAGCGAGACATGACCTGAAAATGTATCCTAGATGCATCGGGCAGCTGAATGTACCTTTTATTTGATAGATTGCAGACCACATCCACTCATAACTCCATTAGAAAACGTAATTGGATTCAAACAGGCTAAAGAATAAGCATCTCTATTCATCCGAACAGGCCAATTGCTACCAAAGTAAACAAGAGACATCAAGGAAGATGTATGCATGTACTGTGGGAGGGCAAAGAGAGCTGAAACGATTGGTCCCAGAGGTAAAGACTCTCAGCTAACTCAGGACTACAATGGTAAATTGATGGGATTTGATGACTCTGCTTTTATCTGTATGTTGGCAGCTGGAAATTGCTTGGTATCATCCCAGATGCTTTTTCTTCATAAATATTTACAGTTCATCTAAATGCTTCTCATCGTCATTGTAAATGTCTTTAAAAATACTCCATAGAATACCTTCCTTGGAAGAGGGAAACCATCTCATTACTCTTAATGAGATGATGTTTTACTTTAAAAGAGTAAATGCTCAGCTCAGCTCACCTTTTATATATTTGGATACAGTGAACAGGTTAGAGTTCAGGATCATAAAAACAGGGCTAATTGTGGTAAAAACAGGACCAACTGTTAGTGAAGTGGGTATGTATACATCTGTAACTGCTCAATGAATCAGGGCAGCTTCATTAAATCAATTCATGTTCTCCTACCGAGGCTTGGCTGCAGTAAAGCCTCAGTCTGGGAGATTATCTGGTCCGTCCACGTCTTGGTGGCGTCCGCCCGTGATAAAAGCTCCTCCAGTCCGGGGTCCAACTCAGTCCTCTCGGCCTGTCCGAGACTCTCTCCAGTGTACTGGAGCGAATTTCAGGGTAACATTGATTAACAAACTGCTTAACTGCGTACTTTTCTTTTAGTAAGGGCAGTCGCTGATTTAGGGTTGAGATTAAAGCCCAGGAAAGACACATAATAGTTTCCTTTATTATTATTATTATTATTATTATTATTATTATTATTATTATTATTATTATTATTATTACCTGAACAGCGCGGTTGATGAACTGACCAGCATCCACGGCCAACCGAGTCAAATCCATGACAGCGTCCCCAAGGTCGCGTCGTCTCCGGTGGACCAACTGACAATCACCTCAGGACCAGGGTAACCACGCTATGAAAAGACAGCTAACCAACAACAAGAGGATGATCTCGCCATAGCCTCCCGGCTAACCGCCCCACTTTCTGCTGGCAAGATTACGGTCCGTTAACACCGAGCAGCCGAGCCCAAGAGGACGAAGCAAGTGCAGGCACCTGCGTGTGTTGACCGTTTATCCTCCTCCGCATCCTGAGCGCGTCTTCTGTCGAGTTGGGTGTCTTTAACATGTGTTTCAGAACCGTGGAAAATAACAGCATCGCATCGGCTATCCAAAACGGTCGGCTTTGACAACAGCAACAGATTACCAGTGATATTGAATATTAGCTAGCGTTTTTGCTTTTTTTCAAAGCTTCACTACGACGATAAATTTTAAATTTCGGATTATTTTGAATACCGACAGTTTTAAATAATATTAAGCTTTTACATAAATTAAACTGGACATTTATAGGTGTCGAAAATTCAGTAAAATTATTAGTATATTAAAAAAAAGAAAAGATTTACCTGATAAGAGAGCGCCTTTATCCACACTTCCGGTTCAGATCATTCAAAATAAAAGCATATTCTTATGTATTTATCTCGCTTTCCCACTATAAATATGTAAATAAATAAATACAACCAAGCTCATCCTGATCTAAAAATAGATTAAAGGTTTCTATCTCAAAGCCAGCTGAAACAACAGCCAAGCATTAACAAAAAGAAGAAAAGTAATAATTACAAATACAGTGATTTTCTGACTGCCTGAACTCATTACTAGATAAGAAAAATATTGCTAGCTTAAAAGGAAACTACTGCTATACTCACGCCTTCACCCAGCCTTTTAAGCAGACATTTCTAAGTGGTGATTTCTTTTTATGTAAAAAGTTGAACCAGTTGGCTGTAATCAGGAGTGAAGAAGCAGCAGGAGACGGGATTAAAACAATCATCTGACAAGCCTGTCTAGCTCTGTGAGTTTAAGGAGGGTTAAGAGATTAGAAGACACACTACGGCACGTTTACCAACTAAATGGCTTTATTACAAGGGGATGTACAACAGTGCTGCGTTTTTCAATGTTTTTCTAGATAACTCGAAACAGAAAAAGGCTCCATTTAAAAGGGCTTGGATTGCATTATAATCTTCTGAATTGAGTGCCTTTTCTTTCTACAAGTAAGGACCCCATCCTAAATACACATGACACAGTAGTTGTCCATCCATGGCTTCTTGTATGAGGTAATGGACGTGCCTGCAGGTTCTGCTCGATGTCAAACACATGGGTTTTAGCCTGACAGAGAAACGTAAAAAAAACAAACATTAGGTTTTATTGGACCTGAATGTGCTGTAGTTAACTCAGTTTTCCTCTGGGATTAATAAAGTCTCTCTAATTCAGATTCGCAAGTAAATACATTTTAAGAGGTAAAAATTCAAGAAACATGCCCACTTTTTTATTAACAATCTCTCCTGTCTCATTGGCACAATGTGAGGTGTTAGTACTGCAACAGCAATGCTGTGTTTCCTCTGGTGACAGTGAGACAAACGCTGACATCGGCCCTCTTAGTCTGGACCACCAGCGCCCTTCTTTGAAGCATTTATGTACAGGCCAGGCTAATAAAAGCTCTTTCCGCCCATTCTTCTGTAGATGTGTTTCTCAAAGCTTTTTGAGCCCTAACCTTATTTGTTTATTTTGGTCTGACTGACCTCCATGTGATGTGTGCTTCAGGTGGAGTACCGTTGCCATACTGCTCGCTGGGCTCGCCGTTTTTTTTCACTCTGTAACCAAAGACTGCAGCAGTTGGTGCCGCGCCTCTTTGCCATAGTTGCTGAACAGCAAAGGAAGCAGCTGGTAGATGCAGCTCAGAGGTAAGGTAACAGACGATAATCACAAGCATCAGATAGCAGTATCACATCAAAATTCACATAATTTACATCCTTGTTTCCCCCAAAAAACTGCAAATAAAAACAGAAGGTGATGATTTCGAAAGTATTTACAAAAAACTACATTTCAGAAAAGTCCAGTGAGGGACAACAAAAACTAGAAAAGTTGTTTAATGCTCAAAAGCATTAAATAAATACATCTGATGGAACATCACAACACAAATAAGATTTAGTAGCATGATGAAAGATGCATCTCAAAAAGTCCCAGTGTTTAATGTTGTTTAAATGCAGATTTAAGTGATTAGCAGTCTTGCTTTTAGTTTTACTTAATACAGCTTTCATAGAAACAGGGTTGCACATTATCAAACGATACTTATCACTTACTGTACATGTCTGCAGTATTTATAGATCACGTTTCCATGATGATCCCTTATCTGTCCAGCCGGAGAATGGCCTCAGCAACCGCATCTGTGGACTTTTTGAAAATGCCATAGCAACAGAAACGTTGCCCTTTACTTTGGAGGATGTACATCCACCTTATAGTTGAGACCGGTCATACAAACTCACGTTGATGATGTTTTCTGACCTGGAGCACTAAACCTGTTAGGAAGAAAGTAGAGAACTGATCTTGCTTAAATAAGAAAAAATGATGCCTCTGAAAGCGTCAGTATCATTAAAAAAGAAGAAGGAGAATATTAATATGTGCATTTCAGGAATAACGACTAAAATGTCCGCAGTTTACAAATATTGAACATGGAGACAGAAGTGTAGAACAGCTTCTGTGGCTGTGGATACACAAATATCACAGTGATTACATTGTATATGTAAAGTGTGTAAGTTTGAATTTGTAGGTGTCTGAAGGAAAAGTGGATAAAGCCACAGTAATCTTCTACAAGGCCTTACAGAATATCCCCTGGTCCCCTGGTGAGGCACACACATACTGTGAAAGTGAAATTTCCCAAAACTCGATTTATAGTTTTGTGCTGAGTCCCTGCAGACTCATCAGGTGCGGTTATACGAGAGAAACTGAGCTAATTAATAACGAACAACAGCTCGTTTTATCAACCAACCGACTTTATACAGGGATGCTCAGATTTGTAAAAAAGAGGAAATGGCTTTGAAACCTTAACATTAGTGTTTTGAGGACTATGATTTTACTTTTAAGAAAACAGAAGTGGTCATGTTACATATACCAGTAACCGTTAAGGGTGCAACCATTGAATGTATATATGTATAAATCTCAACAGTGTTAGAGAGGATCCCTAGTGAGTAGCACTTGGCGACTGTTGAGAGGAAGAAACCTGTGAAAGGACTAAGCTCAGGGACGGACAACTGAGAGGGATGAAGAGAAAACAGGAGCATATCAAGAATCAGTAGCTGATAGCCACTGCTCCTTATCTTTTTTTGGTTACAATTCAGTAAAAAGATAACCTGTATATAAAAGATGAACAGACTATGGATGAGACAGGGTTTAAACTTTTACTGAAACACACTTCTTTGATGGTACATTAGAATAAATAATCACACAGTAGGCAACACTATTTGTTAGATGATTTCATTAAATGTCTCCCTTAAGAAAAAGAGGTTTTTAATCTCATTGGAATCTTCCTGGTTAAATAAAATAAATAAAAAATAAAGATGGTGCCACTTGATCAATATTCTGCCTTGCTGAGCACATATTTACCAAATTAACCAATTACACTTATCACCCTGCTGTAGTTACCTCTTCTGCAAACTAAATCAGTATGTATGTATACTGGTACATACAATTCAGCTGTTCCCCGATCAGCTGAGGGGTTTGTAGACCTGTTGACAGAGAAAGAAGTGAGTGTGCAACTGCTTTTAGAAGAACTGGACATACTGCTAGAAGACTGAGCACACACCATCTTAAATCAAGTGTGTGTGTGTTCGTATTGGCAAACTTGATGGAAAGAAAAGGACAAGCACAAAGGCAAACTCAACACATGTACAGCTGCGGTACTGAACTGCTGCAGTAATTTGAGCAAAGGACTGCATTTTGTTTGGTTTTCTGTATACAGTGACAAAAATGTTTTAATTTCCACAGCAAACCACTAAAGCTGTGTTTTATTACTTGATGTTGTCAATAAATACAAATAAAGATTGATTTATGTGACATTACTTTTTTTATAGATAAAATTGGCAGTGATTATTCTGGAAGTTGTTACAGTCCTAACTTATTAAGAAAAACTGTGGAAGTGATGAAGGAAAAAGCTGCCACTCAGCATATTGGCACGTTACAAAAATGTGAAATTTGTGTCACCTCTTAAAGAATTTTTAACATAATTTTTTTAAAATATATATTATATTTAAAGTAAGGGTTATAGTCTATTGTGTTTGTTAAAACAGCAAAAACATCTGCTGCACTCCGGAGTAAATAAGGAAAAAACTTGCAGGATAAAAAAAAAAGACGTCTGCTATGTTTCATACGGAGCCCCGCAGGGGACATGGGAGAAAAAAAAACATAAGACGGACTTTTGCGAGACCTCGCAAAACTTTTGGGAGATCCCGAGTTTGTTTTGCGAGATCTCGTCTTAATTTTTTTTCTCCCATGTCCCCTGCGGTGCTCCGTAGTTTCAGAGTAACTCGCGTACCGTATTAAGGAAAAAAAAAAAGATCAACAAAATTCAAAGTGCGGCTGGCTTGACCGCGGCTGCACTCGAGAGCTCACTGCACCATAGTTTCTCATTCTCAGAAAATGGACTTCATTGTCAGTTGTAGATTTATTTGCGCGATGATCTGCCGAGATTATGACCTCTTGGTTGTGGAACGTTTCGTGACGCCATGCGCACCCTTTTTGACGTGTCTGGAACTCGGGTGCTTTTGCGCATGCGTGGATATTCGTGCGTTCGAACAAGTGCCGTCACAGAAGAAGTCTTTGATCTGCTTTTGATCCGAGATAAAGTCCTTAAATAGGACCCAAGCTAAGTCAAAAAGTTACGGCTTCCAGAGTTCGCCTGGCAGTTTATACACGTGAAACTTTCCTCACTCTTTCAAATCAGAAAGTTTAGCATTTCAGGAAGATTTTAACAGAGGGAATCCTTGTGGAACAACAATGGATTATAATTTTTATATTCCTCTGGTCCTATCACCAGATGAGCTGTTCCCGATTATCAATAATGCCTTCAACAAGCTCTCTGACGAACAGTGGTTATTAATAGAAAATGGACTTTTGAATTCTGGTGTTCAAGCAGTTTTGGCGGATATGATTTCTGAAATCATACAGATCGCCACAGTCAAAATCTTGACACTTGCGCTTCCCGCCATTCAGCGTGGTGCATCTACGGATTTAGAAAAAAATCCATTTCTTGGTGACTCCATCTCAATCACTTTTGCTAAAGCGCTCAACATCCCTGAGCAGGACTGTTTGAGTGCTATACAGCTGACAAAGATGATTGAGAGGGCGATTTCAGATAAGGTAAAGTCGATTGCCACCGTGGTCAGGCAGAACCGCAATTTACCGCTAAACCCTGCTGTTTACATCAGCGGAACAATTTCGAATATTGGAAAACTCCATGTCATGGTTTATCTTGCTCTCTCATGCTTGGAATTATACGCAATAAAACGGCGAAGCTCACGCTTTATAACGGTAAGCGATTCAAGTCAATCTGAATCCAGCAGAGACAGCAGTGTGTCCGGCATCTCACGCGAACTGGCCATCAGGGAGGTTAGTGATATTCTGTTCAGATATAGTCGAGAATCATATTCTGCAGGTGACGAATCATCAGATGACGAGGAAGATATAGAAACTGAGCCACCTGCTCAGACACTTTCAGAAAAGAAAGAAAGATCAGAAAGTGGGGAATGTGCAGAAGCTGAAAGGCAGGCAGAACGTTTGGAACCTGATGCCACAGTAGAAAAATTTGCAGCTGACATTGTCAATATTATATTTGACAATCTTCCTTCTTCTGACACTGATTCTTCTTCCCACAGTGAGAAATGTATCTCACCCAAATCTGGATTTATGGGAGCCATCTTCGATAAAGTGAGAGAGTTTTTCAACTCACATGCTCCTTGCGCACCAGAAAAATCCCGCAAACACCATTTTTTCAAGTTCGCACAAAAACATTATGAAAAGATGAAAGAAGGGCTGAAAAATACAGTGGAGGAGAGCAAAAAATATTTGATTAGTCTGTTAAACCTAAGCCACTCCCCTGAAACTGAGGGAATGGGTTCTCCTTCAAGAAGCTCATTTACTCTGGAAACCATGGTAAAATGTTCTACTCCAGCTAACTTTAATGTCATCAGATCTGAAATTATTGACATATACAACAAGTTCAAAAAACAGGAAGACCATTATATTATCCAAAAAACCCTTGAGAACATTAGAATAAGCGAGAACATCAAAAATTTCTCAAGGGATTTAACAGAGAAAATGTATGACCATTTAATGAGACAGACAGTAGCTGAATCAAGAGTTTTCCCTTCTCCCGAAGTCCTCTATGTAATCATAGAAGACGCAGTTGCAATATTTTTGCAAAAGATTCTGCTCTTGGTTGATGATGAAGCATTTGATGTAGTTATTCAGGGCGAAAAAGTGTCCGATGCTATTAAAGATATCCAAAACTTCCTTGCAACAGCACAGACACGGGCAAAAGATACAGAGTCAGACTCTTCTCAAAAAAGTGGCAGAGAATCTAGAACACCCTGTCATTCTAGACCAGCATCTCCAGAAAGACAGGCCAAGTCTCCAGAGAACTGCTCAACATCCTCTCGTTTAAGTTCAACACCTGTTCTCGAGAGGAGGGAGGAAGAACTGCCTGAAAAATCAGAGGCCAAATTCTCCAAAAAGGATGAGGAGGAACTGTCTGACAAGTCAGAGGACAGATTCTCCAAAGAACATGAGGACATACCCTCTGAGAAGTCTGAGGAGAAACCCTCCACAGATGAGAAACTGTCTGAAAAGTCAGAGGACAGAGTTTCTGAGGACAAACCCTCAGAAGACGTAGAGGAAAAGCTCTCAGAAGCGTCAGTGTCATCTGCTCAAGTGGAGGAAGTATCCCAAAACCTTGTTTACTTTGTTTTAATTGGACTTCTTGAGAAGTCCAAAAGCAGGCGAAAAGGCCGTCTCACTCCTCCAGATGGCGTAACACTAGCTGAGATCATTGAGCGTCTCAAAAACTTGGTGCAACTACAAATCAGCAGCACGGAGTCTACAACACGTCTGGAAAATGACATGAGAGGATTAACCAAAAAACTGGTTAAAGGACTCATCAAGGAGTTTGGCTCCCCAGAAAAGATCATGGATGCTGCTTTGACATGTGATAGTTCATTTGACGAGGCTATTTTGAGGCTCTTGAAAATCCATTTGGGTGTCCCCACAAGTTATCGACAAAAGTCCAGAGTTGCCAGGTTCTTTTCAGCATTGAAGAAAGCTTTAATGAAACCCTTCAGATGCTGTTTTATGGGCAGCGATGACTAAAGACCTTGACTTTTCCACTGCCTTGCTTCTTGCAAAATCTCGAAGCAGAAATGATCCAAAAACGGTCAATCATTGTGTCAAATCAAATTCCTTTATAGTTTTCCTACAAAACTATTATATTTTCATTGTGTCTCCTTTTTGTTTTCCATCGAGTCCAGCCGGCCGCAGCAGATGGCTGCCCCTACATGAGCCTGGTTCTGCTGGAGGTTTCTGCTTTTTATGGCAGTTTTTCCTCCCCACTGTCGCCTTGTGCTTGCTCATAAGGGATCATTTGATTGCTGGAATTTTCAAAAATTGGTGTTTTGAACTTTAAGATAGAGGTCCTGCAGGCCCTCCACCTTAAATTTCAAAACACCTCCAGGAGACTTTGTAGTTAATTGTCATTACAATGAAATAAAAAAAAAAATCCAAATTAAAAACATGTTGACTTTTGTTGTCTGTTCTTGATGTAAACCGCAAAAGAAAAAAAAAAGTGTTGCATGTGTGTACTCTGGTAATCAGTACTGGTATTTTAATGTATTAGAGTAGAATTTGATATAGGGTTAGAGTCTGTTGATAGTTTATCCTCCTCAGAATCCCGAGTGATTCTTCTGTCGAGCTGGATGTTTTTAATATGAGTTTCCAGAACCGTGGAAAATAACAGCATCGGCGAGCTAAACCGGTCGTCTCTGACAACAGCAACAGATTACAAGTGATAATAAATATTATCACAAATACACTTCCATTTCAGATTATTCAGAATAAAAGTATATTCTCATGCAATTATCTTGGAAAGTGTTTTCCCACTAAAAATATGCAAATACATAAATACAACCAAGCTCGTCCTGATCTATCCCAAAGCCAGCTGCAACAACAACCAAGCATTAACAAAAATGAAGAAAAGTAACAATACAAATACAGTGATTTTCTGACTACCTGAACTCATTACTAGACAAGAAAAATATTGCTAGCCAAAAACAAACTACTACCTACTTCTTACTCACACCTTCACCCAGTCTACTTTCAGCTTCTTAAGCAGATATTTTATTCTAAGTGGTGCTTTTATGTAAAAAGTTGGGCCAGTTGGCTGTAATCAGGAGTGAAGAAGCAGCAGGAGACAGGGGATTCAAACAATCAGCTGACAAGCCTGCCTAGCTCTGAGAGTTTGAAGGTTAAGAGATTAGAAGATACACACTACGGCACATTTAACCAACAAAATAGTTTATTACAAGGGAATGTACAACAGTGCTGCGTTTTCAGTGTTTTTTTAGTAACTCAAAATGGAAAAAGGCTCAGGAACAAACAGTCAAAAGTGCTTGGATTGCATTATAATCTTCTGAATTGAGGGCTTTTTCTTTCTACAAGTAAGGACCCCAGCCTAAATACATCTGACACAGTAGTTTGTCATCCGTGGCTTCTTGTATGAGGTAATGGACGTGCCCCTCAATTGACAGAGGAAGGCCCAGCACCTTATTCCTGCTCTTAATCACTCCCTGCAGGCGCTGCTCAATGTCACACACGTGGGTTTTAGCCTAGCAGATAAATGTACAGAACAAACATTATTAGGTTTTATTGAACCGGAATGTGCTGTATTTAGCCCAGTTTTCCTCTGGGATTAATAAAGTCTCTCTGGTTTAGATTTGCAAGTAAATATAATTTAAGAGGTAAAAATTCAAGAAACATGCCCACCTTTTCATTAACAATCTCTCCTGTCTCATTGGCCTGAGCTTTTGATAGTCCTTTGGCTTGTTTGCTCCACTCCACCAGTGGGTCATGAAGGAAGGTCTTCAGCACACTTGCAGGAAAAATTAAAAACAGAGACACATTTTTAATATTTATGAATGGTTGAATTTGACATTAATACTTTTTATGTGAATATACCTCATGAGTGGCTCTCTCTGGTCTCTCATTAGTCTTATCGTAACCTCACAGGCTTGCCTAAAGAGGCCCTCGATGCCCATGGGCCCCATAGCATGCACCATGTTTCGTGTCAGACGAAAGGGAACAACCTCTGGCACGTCAAATGTCTCCCCCTAGTGGAAAAAGAGAGAAAAGCACAGGCAAACTTAAAAGCAACAACATGCACTGGTGTTAAGGATACATATAATAAATAATAAATATATAAATATTCCTAAATAATATTTTTATTGAATCTAAGGCAAAAAAAAACCTTGTTAAAGAGGCAGTTGAAGTCTACATGAACAGATTCTCCAGTGAAGGAATCAAAGAGGATGTTTTCTCCGTGGCGATCTCCCAGACCCAGGATGTAGCCAACCATGGACATCACAGCAGTGGAGCGGCAGTATGCTGAACGACTGCTGTACCTGTAAACACACAAATACTTCAAAGATTTATTCTTGGATTTAAGTTAAACTTAAAGCAGATTTTTGAAAAATTCTGAATTGAAATAACTTCTTTCAAATGTGGTCAAGATGTTAAATGAAAATGACTAACATTTCTGATAAAGCAGTGACTTCCAGGAGCATAATTATAGCAGTGTTGTAGTGAAAGTCATACCATGACGTGGGGTCAGGAAAGGTCCGGAGGAACCATTCATAGAAGACAGGGGGGTGTCGAGCACATAGCACCTCCTTGTGGATTCGCAGTTTTTCCTCAAAGGGAGCTGTCTTGGGAAGAATAAGCTTCCTGAGCTCTTTACCTGATAGGTAGATACCTTAAAAACACAGAAAAGGTGAACGACTTAATTATTTCCCAACATTTACTTAAAAAAAAGGTTTTTGATTGTAGGTGTTATAAAAAGGGATACCTCTCTCTTTGTACAGCTTTGTGAGAATGTGCCGCAGCCCGGCAGTGTTGTTAACCCATTCGATGATGCCGCACTCCTCATTGAGGGGAATCACAGCATAAGTCCGGATGTGTAGCTCCCTCCGTCTGGACTCAGCATCTTTACGGAGGCACTACACAAACACACAGTACAAACAAGCACATATAAATGCTGTTCTTCTCACATTTTCTCAAGTATTGTCATGTAATTTGCACACATATTGATTGATTTAGTACAGCTCTGCTACATAATGAGCTCCTATACTGCAAAAAAAAAAAAAAAAAGTTCAGTTTTTATTCACATTATGAGAAGAGGCTAATATTTTATTTTAACTTTGAGGCCAGAACAATACATAAAATAAGACTGAACCTCTAAAAGTTAGTAAGTTTGTTTATTCTGACCTAACGTGCAAGTCGCTCTATGGCCAGAACTCACTATATATCCATTTAGTTTGAATGAAATCTCCCAGATACCTTATTGATGAGACAGTTGAACTCCATGAGTCTGCAGTCCTTCCTCAGGTCATCTTTAGGTTTACACATCATGGTGTAACCCCGACCATCCGAACCCTTCAGGCTTATCTTCTTTGGCTTCTGCAAAGAGGCCAGGATCTCCACCTACACAAACAAGATTATTTTCTGTAACTGTCATCAACTCCTGCTGAATGTTAAACATACCGTGGCGGCCGGTCAGAATAGTTAACACCCTCTTTCTCTTACACTGTCTTCAAAACCATCCAGGTATGCCCAGTGTCCAGGGAAAGCATCATGCTGTGTGTTTTCCCCGCCTGTGGAGGGCAGCGTTGGGATGAGGACAGACTGCAGAGGGATCAGGATCTGACTGAACGTTGGCTCCTCCACCAAACGTTTTAGCTGCTTGAAGTGAATGCTCATACTGAGGGTGGTGCTGTTACCATTCACCTGTAAGACACATATAGAAACATCTCTACTCCTGCCTAAAGATGATTTAAGGATTGAGAAGTCATAGACTATTGAAGTGTATTTGTGCATGGGCGTGTATACCGGTTTATTACAAAGCTCCAAAAGCTTGTCTGTCAGTCTGTTGGCATCTCCAATGAATTTTTCCAGGGACTGTTTAAGACTGACGGCTTTCTTAAGGATCTGATTACAGCGATTCATGCGCATGGGGTAGGATGACTGGAAAGAAAAGAAAAGCAGACATAAATAAATGCTGTATTTTGGACGCAGAAGCAGTTGATTACGAAAACTAACAGAGAAATTGTGGGAGCCAAGTTAAGATAGTTCATATGTTTTAGTATTTATATTTCGCTGTTGTTAAGCTTGTTTGTGTAATTAATAATTTAGGAAGTAAATGCATGTTTATGGTGGAACTAAAATTATTTTATTGCTGTGTTGGTTTGGTTACGTAGTACCAGGAATACATGTGCCTTAAAGACTCGTGTTTATAGTAAAATCCGGGCATCAAGGATGTATGCAAATTAGCGCATGCGGTGTGGGAGGGGGGAGAGAGAGAAAAAGAGTTAATATGGCATAAGCTATACGCGGCAGCAGGGTAGAACAGAGCCACACGGTTTTCCTACCGTAGTAGGTTATTTTGTTGAGGATAAGTTAAACCTGACCACTCCTGTAAGATGCAAACTGTGGAATACATTTTTTGTTACATCTTTTCACATTGGAGTCCCGTGGAGTTCTTTTTCCTCTTCAAACTGACGTACGCGAGTGAAGCATGGGAAATCTGGTCTCACGGCTTATACAGAAATTGTAATTTTGATTTGAACTGATCTGCTAAATAACATTTCAAATTAAAAAAAAACACAAACAGACTTGCAAATGTTAAACTTTATAGTCAGCCCTCATTTGTTTATACTTTGCTTCCAAAGACCTAGACCTTCTAGTAATTTCTTAAAGTGGTCTTGAGCAATAGTTCCGCAGGCTTTCTGGAGGGATTTTAAAGGGTTTGTTTGGACAGTGGCTACTACATCAGTGGATGACAAAAGAAGAGATGCATTTATTATCTGTTATGGAAGGCAGCCAACATTCGAGGAAAAGCTTTGAATGTCCTCCAAGAAGCCTGGAGAACTATTCCTGAATATTCCTAATCCTACCTAATGAAATGACAAAACAACTTGCCTAAGAGAGTTCAGGCTGTGTTGAAGAATAAAAATGGTCATATCAAATATTGACTTTTAAGCTCATTAGAATTACAAAGGCGATATTTCCATGTTTATAGAAATCACCATCAATCTTAAATGAGGGGTGGCTCATTTCTCTCACCTTGGACACCGCAGTCATTAGCCACATAGCTTGCTGGGGGTATGTGAGGAACACTTTGGCCACAATGGTCATGAGGACATTGAAGACCTCATCGCTGGAGTGACACACCCTGGAGATCAGCTGGGAAAATGCGGTCAGGAACTGGTACGGCGCCAGCTTAGCACAGTGCTCACTCACTACTGTGTTGATTTTACTCAGCTCCTGTCGCATCTGTCTGTCTGCTCGCCCAGCTGAGGTGAAGGAATAAGTACAATATCAAGTGTCTGTGAAGGTTCTCAGTCATCCAGGTCATCGTAGTCAAAGGAGCTTGCAAAGAAAAGCGTCTGGACTTCTTTAAGTTACTTGAAGACGTTTCACCTCTCATCCGAGAGGCTTCTTCAGTTCTAAGGTCAAATGGTGGAGAGTCCCAGATATAACCCTAGTGGGAGTGTCCCCCCACAGAGGGACAAAAGGACCCCCTGATGATCCTCTAATCGCCTGAGCCAAGGTGTGGAACTGGGTGTGGGTCCCAATCAGCCAGAGTTTTGGGCGATTTCATTGTGAAACCTGGCCCCACCTTATCATGCGAATTCCTGAGGTCAGATGGCCCAGGGTGTGAGTGGGCCTTAAGGCGTCTGGGAAGGGATCTCAAAACTGGATTATAGATGGCAGAGAGTTGGTGTCGTAAACCACCGCCTCTGTTCAAAGACGGTCGCTCACAGTGGACATAGATGGCTTCTTTCACTCCTCTTTCAAACCATCTGTCCTCTCTGTCCAAAATGTGAACATTGGCATCCTCGAAAGAGTGTCCTTTATCCTTGAGATGCAGATGGACAGCTGAATCTTGTCCTGTGGAGGTGGCTCTTCTGTGTTGTGCCATGCGCTTGTGAAGGGGTTATGAAGGGGTTGTGAAGGGTTATATCTGGGACTCTCCACCATTTGACCTTAGAACTGAAGAAGCCTCTCGGATGAGAGGTGAAACGTCTTCAAGTAACTTAAAGAAGTCCAGACGCTTTTCTTTGCAAGCTCCTTTGACTACAATATCAAGTGTTAATGAAAAGCCAATGAAATGCTGAAAATAAATAGCTAGAAAGCAGTTTGCAAATTAATTAGACTGAAGCTAGAAATATCTCCCTGCCCTGTGTGAATTGCCCACCTTTCTCACATTCACACACTTTAGCTCCAAAGTCCAGCCAAAGAGACAGCATGCGAGGCATGGCCTGGTAGATATACTGGTTTCCAAACTGCAGAGCACTAGGAGGGAGAAAGTTGATAAGTGTGTTGTTTGATAAAGAAATTAACAGCTGTGAAGTAGCTAATAAAAGCTCTGATTGTAGTCTACAGCAGGGGTGTGCAACTCCAGTCCTCGAGAGCTACTGTCCTGCAGCTTTTAGATGCATCTTTGTTCCGACACACCTGAATCAATGAATGGCTTGTTATCAGGCCTTTGCCAAACTTGATGGCATGCTGAAGAATTAATCCAACCATTTGATTCAGCTGTGTTGGAGTAGAGATGCATATTAAAGCTGCAGGATCGAGGACTGGAGTTGGAGACTCTGGGTCTACAGGGCTGCAAATCAGCAGAAAGAACAAGAACTTACTTCCCGAAGAATGTGACGATGTAACGGATCAGATTACCCTGTTTCTCCAGCTTGTTATCTGTCACCATTGGCATCACTTTGTCATAGTATTTGGCTAAGTAGAAGTTACCATCCTCCCACTCTGGTAGGAGGTTAGTCACATCCTAAAAACAAAACAAAACAAAAAACACATAAGGTAAAGACAAGTGATGCAGAAATCTGCTTTGGTGCCACATCACTGTGAGGGTGATCTCTGACATTTGCATCATTGCATTTTTCACTTTTTTGTCTTTTTATGAAACATTTTCAGAATCTAGTTTGAAAGTGTGTAGATATATCAACCCTGTATGTCTTCATGATGGCATTAGACTCGAAGTTGGCCGTCTCCTCCATGAAGCGCCCCACCAGCAGCATGGCTTTGCCTTTAGTCTGGAGACTGCGAGGATCTGTCAGGGGCTGATCTTCAGGGAAACACTGAGCCACACCCTTCTGCAGGACAATCAGGGCTTGGTGGACATCGCCCTGATGGCAGACAAATTAGGCTATATTAGTTTAATTTGATTATGCACATGTATGAAAATCTAATTTGCAGATAGGAAGACACTAAAGAAAATACGTTTTCTGGTCCTGTACAAATGTGAATAATTTGCATACAGTTTTGCATCATATATTGAATGCTGCTTTTATTTGTAGCCTGGTTATACCTTAGACCAAAGCCACTTTGCCTTCTCTGTGACCAGTTCAGCAAGATTTGTATTTTCTGCATTGAGAAGGGCGTTAAAGGCAGTCTGGTGGTGTCCTGCTTTCCTGGCAACCCGGGCACTTTGTAACCAGCACTCCCCAACCAGCTCCTGACATACAGGTCTGCAGCGCAAGAGTGAGATGATAAATGCAGATGTGAAAATATCCTGTTGTATTAAGAAGAAATTTTAAACCGATTTCTCTGTGTGTGTTTCAGAAAAACAGCATGTTAAAATCTGTGCAACTAAAAAGTGATGTTTCCTTACTGCGTTCCCAGACTGAGCAGGGCACGGCGGAGAGCCAGGACTGGCTCCTTGGCCCTGAAAGAGTTCTGCGTCATCTCCAGCCGATCTGACCAATGAGGAGGCAGTTGGCTGAGGTTGGACCCGGAGCCCTGTCTCTGTTTCAGCAGCTCAGTGAAGGTGTGCTCCAACTCACTAAGCATGTGGAGTCTAAACACACGTAAAAGCTTTTTTAGAAAGTTATTAAAACACAACACACTTGACTCCAAACTGAGCTGACATCCACAGACCTGACAATATACTCGTATCCTCTCTGGTAGGTTCCACACTCATAACTGGCAGCAGACAGAGGGACGACCTGTTCTTTCCTCACCAGCTTCAGCTTCTCATAGAAATTTTCAGCATCCTGCTTCTTAGCTGAGAGCAGCAACTGGCCGAGCCGCACACCCCATGTGCTGGACTGCTGGTCTGGAGACACAGAATAGAAAACTATGCTTTAAGCAGATCCATGCAGCATGGAGTCACCAGTGATTTCAGATGTTGGAAATACATGCTGTGTTTCTGCACTACCTGAACTCAAATAATCTTCCAGCAGGTCCCATTTTCCGAGCTTCCAGGCTGCCTCTACTCTGTAGGTGTTGAGTTCTGACTTCCACTGGTGCCTAAATGGACATACAATGCTACATTAGGCAAACCTATATTAACCTAAATTTTAAAAATTACATTTAATAAGAAATAGATGTACACTGATATGTATTTTTCTTACTTGTTGGCCAGTACTCCATTGACTTGTGTGATGACTGTGGACAGCTGTCCCAGGCCGAGCATGGAGGTCATCACTCCATGATAGTGAGCGATCTTTATACAAAGCGATAATTGAAATGATCAAGAAAGAAAAAACAGTAAGTTAATTATCTTTTATGTCAATATCATAAATAACATATTGTAAGAAAACATATAAAACTGGCATAGTATATGTACACTTATTGGTTTATTAAGCATGTCAGTTCTTTTAAATGCAAATAACTAATCAGTCAATCACATGGTAGCAGTCAATGCATTTAGACAGGTACATGTTTATGGACTGCATGTGTTTGGGTACCTGGTCTGACTCCAGCTGTATGGCTCTGTCATAGCACGCAGTGGCGTCACGGAGCAGGCCGATGCTCTCATGCTCAAGTATCTGTTCCTGGAGTGATGGCTCCTCCCTCCTCAGAGCATTGACACCTCTCACTCCATCCGGCTCGTGCATTGCAGCGTACAGCGTCTGTGGCAAGCAATCACGTACATCACAGAGTTTAAAGTTCACCACAGAGATTAATTGGATGAGTGGTTAAAAGACAAGTGCACTTGTACTATTGGACTTGTTGCTGTCAAGATAACTTTTATAATGCAGTCAAAAGTCCTGAGTCAATCTTTTATTTAATGGTTAATAACCAAATTGTTTTCTGACCTGCAGGAATGAGAGATGGTCTTGTATGTTCTCTTTATTTTCCAGGATGTAAGCTTCAAAGTGCATGAGGGCACGAGTGTATGCTTTGGATCGTAGAGAGGCCTTGGCCAGGACATCCTGCGGGATATCTTTCAGGAAGGCCACCACGCGCTGATAATCCCCACTCTCTGCAATATCATGTTATAATTCTTTACTTTATTAAAGCATAGGGTGAGTGAACAGTGAGGAGAACTGCATTTTATTTAGTTATTTTCTTATACAGTTCAATGCAAATAATGCATAAAAGCCTCAATATTATCATGTAAATAATAGCAATATAAATTGCTATAGAGTTGACTGAGTACATACATCTTTTTCAACAGTGACTGAAGCTATGCATCTTTTGATTAGTCCCTATATTATTGTAGGGTCTACCTTACAATATAAAGTGCCTTGAAGCGACTGTTGTTATGGATAAATAAAACTGAATTGAACTGAACTGAATTCTTACCATGTTTGGGTTTGGAGTAGAGGATGTGGCGACTCCACTGTGTAAGGTGTGACAGCATGCTGAATACAGTCTGAGTGCTCAGCTGTGACAGGCTGGAGGCCGTCTTCTGGGCAAGCCCCTCGGCTTGTCCATCTCCCTCTGTCAGCACAGCCAGCATTTCCTCTGTAACCTTTGACAGAAACAAGAATGGAACAACAAGGAATGAGAATTGGAACGAGATTAGAACTGAAGACATCAGAGGGACAGCTCAGGTTGAACGGTTTGAAGACAAAGTTAGACAAGCAAGGTTGAGGTGGTTTTAGACATATGCAGAGGAGGGATAGTGGATATACTGGACAAAGGATGCTGAATATGAAGCTGCCAGGCAGGAGGAAAGAAGTAAATTACATAGAGGATTCATGGATGCAGTGAATGAGGCCATGCAGAGGGGCTGGTGTGACAGAGGAGGATGGTAGGGATCAGGTGAGATGGAGGCTACTGATCTACTGTGGTGGTTCAGATGTGTCCTCACCTCTTGTTGCTCTGCAGGAGTGCAGCCCAGCAGCATGTAGAGCAGAATATGAGGCAGCAGGTAGATTGTGACCTTGTAGTCGTGTTTGATGATGAAACTACAGCATCTGAACACTTTGCTGGCCAACTCGTGTCTCACCTGGAGAGCAAAGAAACTTCCCTTAACTTCTGGCTTGGAAAACAAGATAAAGCTGGGGAAAAACTTCAAAAAGAGATGGGTTAACCTTGCTGATGAGGTATCCAGCCCAGGTGGCTGACCAGTCAGAGAATTTGCTGCCTCTGTTGGTGAGGTACACAGGTTTCTTCAGCTTAGACCAGTTCACCTCCTTCTGACTGCTCTTATATCTGCAGGTAAGAGGCAGAGTAGAAAATAATATATTTACAAAAAGAGAAGTTAAAAAATGGAAAGACTTAGTGAGTCCTAAAAGATTGTAGGCAAGAAGATAAAATGTTGGAGAAGGGAGGAGAGAAGAGGAAAAATAACTTTCGTCTGAGGGATTTTTAAGTCCTGAATTCTGAGACCATTACAAACGAGACTATGTGTGTACGAAGGTGTAAACTTAGACCTGCTGTTGAGGTGAGGCTCCAGTATTTCTTGAATTTGCTCAGGGAATCTTCTCCACAGACGTCGGCCCGCTGAGTCAGTTCGACCTTCACGACACTCAAATATGGAAAGCAGTTCCTACAGTGGATATAAAATCACCAATACAAACAAACATTTCAATATAACCCCCCAAAAATAAATAAATACAATAGAGGAACAAACACAAATAATTAAAGCTGTTGCGTACCTGAATTGCATAAGCAGCGGAGTCCTGGG
Organism: Neolamprologus multifasciatus; assembly: GCF_963576455.1. Taxonomy (NCBI): domain Eukaryota; kingdom Metazoa; phylum Chordata; class Actinopteri; order Cichliformes; family Cichlidae; genus Neolamprologus; species Neolamprologus multifasciatus. The sequence goes on along the minus strand of NC_140457.1, from coordinate 10,864,542 downwards.
CTCTCACATCATCAGCGTATGCCAGAAATGTTCTGGTCAGTTCAGTCAGCAAATCATAGGCAAAGTTAGGATCATCCACTCCGCTCTGCCACAGAGAAAAAACATGCAGTTCAGTTATCTTTGCTTCACACACAGTATCTCTCTCTCTCTCTCTCTCTCACTCACACACACACACACACACACACACACACATACACATATATATATATATATATATATATATATATATATATATATATATATAATTACATTTAAATCTATGTTAGTTATTTACCACAAAGGTGTTGCGGTTGCCGTGGGTGTGTGTTTGCGACAGATCCAAGCGTCCCGGATCCACGGCGCCCAGCTCCCCCAGACACTCCCCACAGAGGAGCCTGGCCTCTGGGGATGAATCCTGGCAGCCTTTCAGCAGCACTGATACCAGGTTGGAGATGACCGGCTCCACTGCTTCACTTGCACAAACTTGCCGCAGCAGCCACTCCTGCACTCCAGAAAACAGAGGAACATATTTATAGATGTGTTAAGTTAAAGTAAATTTGTGGGTAACGTGAGGATTTAACATGGGCTATGCTAGAAGTGTATTAAGAACTGAACTAAGAATTAGAATTAAGAACTGAAACACCAATTTAGGTGCTAAGATGTATTATAGTATGTTAATTTATGGACACATCCATTGTACATAATTCTTAATGCTAATGACCCAATTTTCAGGCTTACACCTTTTACAACGACAAATTGTTTGAAAAAGATAACGCAGACGGTGATTTTGGAATAATGCAGTCTAATGGTTTCATTATATATATTTTGCATTCTTTTCTGAGTTCTCTTTGCAAACATGGAGCTGTTACCTCACTGTAGCACTTCATTGAGTGTGTACCTGGTTGCTGTGCATCACGTCCCTGAGGCTGGTCAGCGCGTGGATCCTCACGTCCACGTTCTCATGCTGGACGGCTCTCATGGAGAGCTGCAGTGCGGCAGCCAAGTCACTGCTGCTGGCCGCCAGCTGGAAGAAAAGATAAAATACAACACAACAATGTGTTGTACATATGATCACTGTCAACCAACCTTTTGTTTCACATTCATTTTACTTTCTGTTGTGCCCTTCATACAGACCTTTTTATAATCCTGCATTACTGTGTGGATGTCTTTTAGCTCTGGATGGTCTGGTAAAAAGTAAATCTCATGGAGGTAGTCACTGACTTCTTCCCTGTAATTAAATGACAGAAGTGAGGCATCTAAAAGAGATATGATATTTAATTTTTTTTCATGAACAAGAACATTACATCATGGACCTAAACACAGACATGAAGAAAAAGAAAAGAAAAAGAAGAAGAAAGAAAGGGCGGGGTTCACCCAGGGCTATGTAAACTTGGCAAAATTTAATTTTTCCACTTCGAAACACACAGTGCATGAGCATACATCCACGCATTCTGTGCACATACACCCACACCTATGTACATATACACACACACACTCTTTCAAGTACCTACATACGCATACATACATACTCATCCACGTGTACCCTTTTACACATTGTTGTCTACACAAGTGTCCATTCAGCACAAAAAGGAAATAAGACCAGTTGTGCACAAGAAAAATCAGGTTGATTGAAAAGAGGATGAGATGGGAATGAATAAGATCCTTTTCCCACATTATTCACAATCCTTTTGCATACTCTAAAACCATTTTGACCAGTTTAACTAATGAGGGAAGTTAAAACCGTAACCGAAAGATGTGTTTTTGTGTTTGCACGCTGATCAAATGTGCACATTTGTGCTTATGTTTGCTACCTGTTATCCAGGATGAGGAAGCGGATGATGGCGGCAGTTTCTTTGGGCTGCAGTGGAATCAAGGGGAGCAAAGCAACAATAACGTGACTCAGTAGGGGGCCCAGGTGTGCAGGCTCCACACTCCTCACAAAACAATCCCACGTCCTACCCAGAGGAATAGCCAGGTGTATATATATATAAAAAAAAAAACGAATTAAAAACAGATGTCTGAGCAAATCCCAACGAATAATAAAGATAAATGCATCACAATATGTGACTTTATGTGCAAGTATACAAGTACTGACTGGCAGCAGAGGAGAGGGAAGTCATCTCTGTATCGCAGGCCGGTGCGTAATGTTGTCATCATCTTCACTCTGACAGAGCTGATGTGTTTGGAGCCCATCAGTCGCATCAGAGCCATCACACTTGTCAAAACCTGCACGAAGAACAGGCAGACATGTTCACTTTGAGCCAAGCAGATCTTTACTGGACAATTAACTAATCAGATTTAAAATTCTGGTATTTTAGAGGATCAATTACCAGTTTCTTGCGGTCTTTTTCTCCTGCACTGGAGCTAAGCAGCTGCATGTTGAAAAAGGCAAGAATCCCCAGCAGCTTTGGCTGTAAGTAGTCAGCCTAATGATAAAAACAAGACATTCATTAATGGATAATTAGCAGATGATTAGTTGCTTATTATCTCTTTCATTTTTTCTTTTTTTTTTTTTGCATAGAAAAATTACATTTTTGTTTTAAATTAATTAATATCTCACAGATTCTGAAGCCTAAATTGTTTCATAAAGTATTTTTGTCTAGTCAAATGTCAAAAAGACAAGAAACTAAAACACTGATATGAAATGCAGAGGATGGCAAGTACCATAAGTTCTGAGGTGGTGATGTCTCGGGGTCCCTGGTACGGATCATCACTGGATGCAAAGGAGGCCAGGATTGCCAAGCCATTGAATACCTGCAAAGAAATAAACACTTATGAGAACAGAAACTAGAGTCTGTGTTTTAGATCATTTGTGAGTTTTATTCAAGAGGAGGCCTTGTGCAGAATAATTTCCTCAAAGCCACATATTTAGAAATAGATTTAATGTTTAGAAAATCTGTTTCCACATATGTGTGTCAACCTGTTGGTAGTGCTCTCCAAGACGCAGCAGCAGCTCATTATGAAGACCCTGGAAGTCTTGGCGTAGCAGAGATCCCAGTTCAATTTCTGTCTCACTCTGAAAAAACATGAAGGAGAAGAAAAATAAACTTGTTTTTAAAATGACCTCTTCAGGTACATGACTCTAAATCATGTTTCAGCTGTAAAATGCAAGTAAATTTGTTCATACTTGTAGGTAGTGAAAGGCCCTCTCCAGCTCCTCCTTTGTGCAAGAACAGACCAGATGGCTGAAGATGTACTTAAAGTTGTTGATCAGGATCTCTCTCCTGTTTGCCTTCAACTCAATGGCCAAAGTTCGAATGAGAGCAGAGCCTGTGGAGCTTGCTTTTGCTGCCAGGTAAGGCAGCAACACCTGGAGGGTCCGCTGCATAAACAAACATGCAAGAAAGCACCAATGTACATCACATAAAGAGTGCTTACTATCTGTGTAATCTGTGTGTGGATGCGTGTGCATGACTGTACATACGGTGAGGAAGCGGTGGAGGTCTGGAAAGTCAAAAGCATGCGCGATCTGAGCAAGAATATCCAGAGCCAGCTCCCTCTGATTGGCTGACTCGGTTCCTTGATCTGGTGTGCTCCGCAGGGCTGACGCATGGCGCGAATGTAGTGACTCCACCAGGAACTAAAGGCAAAGAAGATATAGTAATGGACTGTAGATTTTCCACAAAAAACAGTATCTAAAACAGACCAAATGAAAACTAAACCAATGCAATTTTCAAACATTAAATCCACAGATATACTATGAATAACAGTATTATAGAGCAAGTCATCTAACTCATGATAAGCAGGTGAATAGGATGGGTTTTGGTCCAATTTAAACAAAAGACTAGATACCTGGCAGATAGGGTTCTTGTACTGACTGAAGAGTGTCTGCAGTTTCAAGCCTTTAGTGGTGGCCAGGGCTCGAATTTGAGTGTAAGCAGCTACAGACACCTGGGACGACTTGGACAGGAGACAGTGGAGCAGACGCAGCAGAGAGAACGACACCAAACTACCCTGAGAGGCTCTGACAGAAAAGGAAAGGGGAATGAAGAAATTTCCTTCATTAAGTAGTCTTTTTAATTGTATTAACAAAAGGAATCATCTGTTTTCTAACCTCTAAGTGGATATGAAAATAATGTCTGTGAAGGTTCTCAGTCATCCAGGTCATCGTAGTCAAAAGAGCTTGCAAAGAAAAGCGTCTGGACTTCTTTAAGTTACTTGAAGACGTTTCACCTCTCATCCGAGAGGCTTCTTCAGTTCTAAGGTCAAATGGTGGAGAGTCCCAGATATAACCCTGGTGCTGGTTTCCCACCAGGGTTATATCTGGGACTCTCCACCATTTGACCTTAGAACTGAAGAAGCCTCTCGGATGAGAGGTGAAACGTCTTCAAGTAACTTAAAGAAGTCCAGACGCTTTTCTTTGCAAGCTCCTTTGAATATGAAAATAATACAAACTAATAACAACTAGCAACACAACATTTTATTTCTGTATATAAGGTCAATAATTTTATCTCCCATCTTATAACATATTATTCATTAAAAAACAATTACTATAACTCATACAGCTTGTGGAATAAAAAAAAAAGCTGTCTATATACCTGCCGATTTCTCCAGTGGTGAGGATCAGAGTGTTACGCAGGTCATCGTCTCTGTTAAGTTTAGCAGTGCTGAATGCTTCTTTAAGACGTGCAACCAGGAGCTGTGATGGTGACACACACCACATCAAAAAACAACAAGTAAACATGCAACATTAAACTATACTGATTGATATATATTAATTTGCCCTGACAAAAATATAATTATGTTATAATAATAAATTAGAAAAACTGGAGTCTTAACACCAGAATTGCTCACCTCATTCAAAGAGCTCTGCTCAGAGTTTCTAGTGGTCTCTGCTAGCAGGAAACGCACTGATTGGCTGAAGCGTGTTCTAACCACAGGATCGGAATCCTCCATTAGACCAATCAGGGTACAGAGTACGGCTCGGGAATCGCTGTCTGCACCAGTGAGATTCACATGCTGGCACAGGTGGGGAAGAGCTTCTAGGAAAGCTGGCAGTGAAATGTATAAAATGTTTAAGAAAATAGCAGCTGTGAACTGACTTGAATGCATCAGCTGTTGTGAAAAACATATGGTAAAAAGGTACCTTGTTTCACGGTGCTTGGAGCTTGTGGTCTGAGCAATGGTAGGAAGGGTCTAACAACAGATGCCTTGAGGGATGGCACTGCTTTCCCAGCATGATCTGTTTCAAGACTACAAGAGAGGCAAAGGATTTTGGGAAGACAAGTGGAGTCTGTGTGGATGTCACTAAGGCTGGAGAGCTCTGATTGGAGGCAGCTCAGCTGACCAATGATCCTGGCAAGTTCCTTCTTCACCTGCTCCGAACTGTCCTCCAGCTTGGAACTACAATTATCAAACATATGCCATGAAATATAACAAAGTAACTAATGATATCAATTAAAAAAAGACAGAAAATATCAGTGGTCAAGTACTAAGTAATGTATGAGTTTCCATACAGCAAAGTAGTGCCAATGAGGTTGTAGTGCATGTTTCCCAGATGGTGGAGAAGAAGAGGGAAAGCCTTGACTGCTGCTACTCTCACCACCTCCTCCTGACTCTGCAGCGCTTTTGAAAACACACACGCGCACCACGTCTCGCATACACCGCCATGTAAAAAGGCCAGCAGCGACACGCAGTCGGCCTGGACCTCAGGTGCTGGAAAGAAAGACGTCTTTAAATGACTTTTAAAGCAGTCATTTAGGTTTTCATTAAAAGAAAAAGAAGCAGACAGGAACACTCACAGTAGCAGAAACCGAGTCTTTGAGCCAAGGCTAGCAGCCAGGATGGGAGGCCTGAAGTCTTATAGGCTGAGACAGACTTGTTCTCACACACCCAGGGAAGAGACAACAGAGCACACACATGTTGTTGGAGCCTGTCATCATTCTGGCTGCTCACTAAAAAAAAAGAGAAAAAGAAGAAGATTATGATTATAATAAAGGATGTGTAACTGGCTTGATTTCTATCTTCAAATTAAACACAAACAAATATGGAAAATACATCAACTTTTATTTTGACAACAAACTAAACCAAAAACATCTGGTATTTTTGTATTCGGATCCTTACTTGTCAGGTAAAGTATAGAGTCGAGGACCCTGACAGTGATCTGGACAGCAGACTGAAAGTAGCTCCGATTTGACACAGGCTGAGATCCTCCTTCTAACACTGACTGACAGCTCTTCAGGGCCCTGCTCAGCGTCTCAGTGGGAACCCAAAGGAGAGGTGTCAAGCTGCTATAAAAAAGAGATGTTGAAGTGAATAATATGCTATTAATCACTGTGAATGACATATGTCAAACTGGAGCCAGGAAAGTAAGCAATCTCTAATATTAAACACTATTAAAATAAAAAACTAGAGAGGAAGTTTTTCTGAGAGGCAGAAAAAGGGCTTGTGTAAGAGCATGGGCGTATGTTTGGGAATTACCTAACGGGTGAGGAGCAGAGGGCTGCCTGATGGAGAATGAGGGCCAGTCCCTGGAGAGCAGAAAGGCTCTGGGTGGTCTCAGGCTTAGCAGAACTGGAGTCCAAAAGCATCAGCAGCTCCTCCAGCCGACTGTTTAACGCAGACCAAACCTTACTGCGAACACGCATGTCCACTTTGCTTAAGATAGAGACACAGACATTACTTCAATACGACATATGAGACATTAAAAAAAAAAATTGTTTGAGATTTTCATGTTATTGCCAAGTAGTAAATGTTGATGCACTCACCTTGAGGATGTTTTAGGAGTTTTATCGACTGAACTGGTGGCAGATTTGCAAGACTTCTTGGCAGGTGTTGCTCCATCTTTACACTCCTGCAGCACTAAAGCTGTCTCAGCCTTCAGGGCAGCTCGGAGAAACCCTTCTGCACACTGCGAACAACAAGCATAGCACATATTGTAAAGAGGGAAACACTGTATGGATATCAAAAGGTTCATTTAAAAGGAAACACAAAGAACAGAGTTGTACTTCAGCTTGATTTGCTGTCCCCACGGTGCATGCTAGTGTCCCGCAGACTTCGGTGACCCGCTGCCTCCTAAGCAACGCGGCGCTCTCATAAACTGGTGCTACAGATAGCGAGAAGCTAAACAGCAGGCAAAGTGACTCGGTCACTTCTACACCTAACTTGACGCCAGCTCCAGCAAGAGTGCAAACACACTCGAACATCTGTGAGAGGTAGATGGGCTCAAAGTGTGAGTGAGAAACATAGGATTGCTGAAACACACAGCGGGTCAGGCTTAACAGCTCTCCTTCGTAAGCTTGCTTCTCATTTATGTTTGCTGTGGCAGAGTAGGAGTGTGTTTCCAGCAACTGGAAGTAGGCTGCAAAGAATTCGTGGCCCTGCATCTCAGGAAATCCTCTGAGCTCCACCAGTGTTCTCAGCATCACCATGGAGGCCTTCCTCAGCCTGGTGTTCCCGTTGGACAGGATGAAGCATGCAGCTTCCCAGGCTACACTCAGGTCACGACGGGAGATGACTCCCCTCAGAGACTCAGTTATGATGTTGATCGTTACGGCAGTCAGCGACTCCAAGGCAGCAGGTGAGGAGAGCACAAGGGCAGAGGGGGTGAGGTATGAGGAGGCACAGAGGGGGGATAAACTGAAGCACTTGAGGTTTACAGGCCACTGGTTCTTTGTGTGAATGTCCAAAACATGTCCCTGTCCTGCAAGTGTGCAAATATGTGCATACAGGTTATGGCTGAGTTCCTGGGACAGAAATATGAGTTCCTGAATGAGGCAATTAAAGATAAATGGTGCCCGGACTCTCAGAGTGTGAAATAAAGAGCACAACACAGCAGAGACCCGTCCATGGATGATATCACAGCCTGGAGCTGCTGCCACACGAAGGAAACGCACCGCCACCCACTTACTGAAGTCTAAAATCAAGACAAGGAATGAGAACATATTAAAGGACAAAACTAAAAAGGAAAACATGTTCAGCTTTATTTTCTCTAATTTCTGAAATCACTTATGGCAGCATTTTGAGAAGAATTTCCTACCAGTGCAGCTCTGTGTTGTTTCTGGGTATTCAGCAGGCTGACAGGCAGGGTTGGCAAACATCAGAGATGAAGATTTAACTATGTGCTGCACAAAGTCCAGCAGCATCACACAGGCTGGCTCTGAGGTGGACTTCTTACTTAGCCCTAAAGCAACTGGAAGAAAAGACAACTGCTTTGTTAAAAGAGCTGGTACATTTTCCTATTTCATATCATCAAAAACATTTTAATATTAGACAAAGATAACTCGAGTAAATTCAAAGTGTAGTTTTTAAATTTTGATTTCATTTAATAAGAGAAAGAAAAACTACCCAAACCTACCTTGCGCTCACTGAAACAGTAATTCCTCCCTTTTTAAATGATGAATTAATTGTGATTTACCACATTGGTTGAAAGCTCAGTTTAATTTCACAAGTAACACCCAGACCTTATTACTGCCATGATGGTTTCTTGAAGAAGAAGGTTAAAAGAACTCAAAAAGCAACACATCATGTCAAGATCTAAAGAACCTGCTGAGAAACAAAGTCATTGACATCTATCGGTCTTGAAAGGGTTACAAAACCATTTCTAAAGCTTTGAGACTCCAGTGATCCACAGCGAGAACCATGAGCCACAATTGGAGAACACTTTTAACAGTGGAAAACTTTCCCAGGAGTGGACAGCCTACCAAAATTGCTCAGAGAGTGTATCAACAACTCATCCAGTAAGCTACAAAAGAACCACAAATAATGATCAGTGATCCCACACCCACCAGGAAATCTTAAGTGCATAAAAAACCCCATAAAAATCAAAATGAAAGTTCTGCAGTGGCCTAGTTAAAGTACAGGCTTAAATCTAATTTAAATGCTTTGGCATGACCTTGAACAGACCGCTCATGCTTGAAAAACTTCCATTATGGCTGATGTTATGTGAAAGACTTGTTGCAACTTATCACCAACACTTGATTGCAGTTCTTCCTTTTAAGGTTGGCACAACCAGTTATTAGGTTTAGGGGGCAGTTACTTTTTCACACAGGTTTGGATAGTTTTTTTCCTATTTTTATCATCATCATCAATCTTTATTTATTTATTTATTTTTAACAGGATTTTTTCAGGAATTTATAATTTGCATGTTACATTTACTTAGGCCAACCTTGTCTGATGATCTGAAACATGCACCTTTGACAAATATACAAAAAAAAAGGCAAAAAGCAATCAGCAAAGTATATTAACAAGAGGGAATAGTAGTCATGGTAAGCAACAACTTCAGGGAATGTTTCAGCAGATAAGTCTGACAGTGTGCACCAAAAAGCTGTTTGTTTGTTTTTTTACTAATGTCCTTTCAGAGGCTTTTATTATGGTGACCACCCCTAGTATGTGTCGATATTCCCGGCTTACCAACATCCACATCTGTCAGTATCCTGTCGATGAACTGGCAGAGAATCTGTCGAGGTTTCTGTACCACCTGGTCGTACTCTGCAGCGCTCGCACTGCAAATATCAGCACGATGTTATTCACAGAGACATGACGAAGCAAAGGTTTTTATCGACTTCAATAAGTAAAGACGAGGACTCACTTTAGCCCAAATGAGTGGTACTTTTAACTACTTAGCTCTTAGCCAACTTTAGCCGTGTACTCACCTAGCTAGCTCCTGAAGAGCCGGTATCATCGCAGACATTTCCAGACCTTCCATTTTTAAACTTTTTGTGTCGCTGTTCGATAAAACTCTTTAATACATCAATATATGGCTCTGTCTAATCATTTTAACCAGTACACATCTCCATGTCTCCTTCTGCCTGTCAAGTCTTTCCAAAACTTTCGCTCCAAAATGACGTTTCTGTTTTGATACGGAAGCCAGCGAGGGTCTATAAGCTCAAACAAAACGCAAACTAGTAAATGCTCCCTCTGGTCGCTAAAGTAACGTTAAAGTATGTGTTTTACGGCGGGAAAAAACTTTTTAAAATTGTTAAAAAAATAAAAAAAAATGTTAATAGTAAAGGTACCACAGGCCCATAGTAAAGGTCTTAAAATGTAGGTAGGGTAAAAATATACACAACAGTGGTTTTTTTTAAAGGAGAAGTAAAAAAGGTGAAATAAAAAATCTAATTGAGACTGTGCAAAAGAGTAGTGCAATTGCAGTAGTAAATAATATGTAACAAGAGGGTATAATACAAAATAGTACAATGTAAATATTTGTGAAACTGTGTATGCCTACCTACAAATGTGTTACTTTACTATTCATGAGGCATTTGTATGTATTTTGTGATTAGAATTTAATGTATATCTTAATTAAGTTGCTAAATTCAAAATTACAGTAGAATTCCTTAAATCAGTTAAATGGCATTTATATAGTACAAAGTCACAACAAAAGACACATCAAAACACTTTATATTGTAAGGTAAAGAACCTACAACAGAACAAGAGAAACACAAGTGTTTCTGTCCCTTTATTCACCATGCAGCTTTTTTGAAACACTTAAGATGTATAAGATGCTTCCCCCTATCTAAAGGGGAGACTGAAACATATTTGAAAATGGATAATAAATAAATAAATACATATCAAGTAATGTCAGATTATTGTCACCTCCCATCTTTCAAGTATTTTTAACCTTAAAGTTTTTAGTTATGCTCATTTTAGAAGCTATGTAGAAAAGCCAGATTTTTGCTTTTAATGGCTTTTGATTCAATTATATTTCATGCACTTCTGAACTAATATACATGTTATAACCAATTTGCTTTTTACTTGTGTTTTGATACACAAAACATTCACAGGTACTTTGTACATTTGATAGATTCTCTTTATTAATTAAATAGCAATATTCAATGCACAACATTTACAGACATAAAATGTATTTGACAGAACAGATGTGTGTATAATTCTGCTTTTTCTTCCACTGGATCTCTGGCTCATATTGCAGAAGAAAAAAATAGAATGGGTTACGTATAATAAAGCAAAGAACAATCTTCCATAAAATCACGTATAAAAAAAATTAGCTTTATTGATGGAAAAAGATTTGCAGCTTTCTTTTCTTGCAAACGAATAATAGAGAATGCTAGACTGTTTTTGTTTTGTACGCACGGCGAGGTTAAAACTTAAAGAAAATGAATAAAAATAATTTTTTAAAAGTAAAATACAAATATATTTTTCCATCTTCATTCAGTGTTGTTTGTGCCTACTTCAGTTTTTGGCTTTCTTCATACCATGCCCCATGAGGCAGGCAAACACAGTCATCACCATCTTGGGGTTGACCTCCACCAAATCATCAGGCAGAGCGTAGACACGAGCGCCAATCTTACGAGCCAATGAAATTGCATACCTAGGAGCAGCACAAAAGGAGAGAGGAGTAAGAAAATTAGAAAAGAGCGAAAAATCCAAAGAGGTTGGGAGTTTAAAAAAGTTTTTTTTCTTACTTGGCATTGTTGATTTTATCATCTTTCTTCAGCACTCCATTTTCTCCTCTTGTCACCATGGGGAACTTGACCATCCCCGGAGCAATTACATCAATCAGGTCAATCACAGGCAGGCTGGTGCTGATCAGCTTGTCCTGCAGAAAACAGGCAAAAAGGGGTTTAAAGCACGCAGTCTTTTGATATCATACCATTTCACAAACAAAGATACACACCTTGAAGCTGGTGATTTGTGTGTCCTTTCTATTCTGGCTCAGCATCTTGTTGACCCAGTCCAGGATGATTTGATCTACCACCCTCTCTCCATCACCCAAATCAGACAAAACTTGAATTGTGTACCTGGGGGATTGTAAGAAGTACAGGTAACTGAAACTATACAAGGAGCAGCAGTCGCCAAAGCATGGACTGTCTGTTTTCACCAAACAATATACTACAGCAAGCAAAACACTCTGCAGCTTTGCGTGCACATACCTCCTCATCAGCTGCCAGACCAGCCCTAAGGTGTGTACACGACTCCCCTCGTTTAGATTTACTCCTCCAATTCCAACCAGGGAGAAGCGGGCGACATCCCTGCCCAGCTCCACAGCATAGTTACAGTTTTCCAGCTGGGATACAGGGAAAAAAACAAAACAACATTACATCTCTCATATTTCCCACTGCTGTGCTTTTCCTGTCATTGTCATTGTGACAGCTCTGCTTGTTAGCATCTAGTACCTTCTTCATATTGGCCCCCAGAGCAGGATAAGGAGGGCGGTTGACTTTCTTCCAGTTCACAAACACATTGACCTTATCATAAAGCTGCAGAATCACCAAGCCGTCACACAGGTCACTGGATAAAAACAATGACACAGATAATGGATTTCAATAGAAGAAGAAGAAGAAAAAGACCACCTCTGAGAACACTTAGAGCATGTCATCTCTATTTTTGTTGAAATATGGAGTTTTAGCAGTCTTAGGGGGAGCTCATGTTTTACTGTGCTTTAAAGCTAACAAATAGTAATAATTACACTAATAATTAAATAAGGGATTTATTATTTTCAATGCTGTCTGAATGAGGAAAGCATTAAAATTTAGGATATCTAAGCCCATATCTTACTCTTGTGGAGTCTTCAGTAGAATGTTAAATGAGAACACATCCTAATCAGTTCATTACCATTCTCACCCTCATTAAATGAATCATTTATCTTGAATTACAGCTCCATTCACCCTAAATAACTGATCTGGTCAACATGACTATGTATAACTGATGACATACTGGTAAAGATGGTGCACATGTGGAGAAACACCCAAAGAGTTCATCCAGTTGCGAAATGTTTTTTCTTCTTTGGTCTCCCCTAGAATGATATGAAGACATCATACATGTTATCATACAGTTGACTTCATCTATAATCTGGACGTCTGCCACAAACTCAAGCACCTATTATCATCTCTGGCTTATTATTGGTCTATGGCATGTATAACTAGCATAGCATTATGTTTGTTTTCTCCATGCTCATTTTATGGCTAATATGCCTCTATGTACTGTACATTTCAGCATTTTATGACTCTGTCGTGTAATTGTAAGGCCAAGATGTAGTGGTGGATGTATCTCACTCTCTATGTGCTCTAAATCGTCTCCGTTCATCAGAAGCTTCTGCAGACCGGGGTGCATGTTGAACAGGTTGGCCACAAAGGCCATGTTCAGTTTGCTGTTTCCAGATGTGACATCATGAGGAGTAACAAACTGCCTGCATTCCAGTCTGGCTGCCTGCTCTAGCATCAGCTCCGCCCTTTTCTCCAAATCCCACTCCTTCACAACAAACACACGCAGAGACATGTATGCATAGAAGAACGGTATAGTCTCTATGTAAATATCAGAATGTGAAGAAAACAGGTTAAAATGACAAACAGAAATGTTAATCTTTACATTTAGCTTTATTTATTCGTTTCTCACTGTTATGTGAAAAAATTGTGGCTCACATTGAGACCGCTCATGTCAATTTTTATCCTCATTTGGAATTCATCCTCCTCACAGGAAGTGATCTGATCCATCAGGTGGAAATAGGCCCGCGAGTCCTTCGGTGGGAGAGTACAAGATGAGGTTACACTGATGACTCTGTATTCACGTGTGTGTGTGTATTTATTCTGCACGGTACCTTGATGTCTTCGCTGAAGTTGCTGATTGTTTCCGTTCCTGCGTTGCGTAGATGATAGTTGACCCAGCGGAGCAGCAGCTCGTCAGGGGAGAGAGACATTAGGTGCTCCAGTGATTCTCCATCTGCTAGAAGGGCAATCAGACCTGAAAACACATAACAGCAGTTAATCAACTGTTAAAGCAAGAAAGAGGAAATTAATCAAAAACTGCATTTTTACCTAGAAGCAGCTAGATACTCTCAATTAAAAGTAATGCAGTTGTGGTTATGCTGGTCAAAGTAAAAAAGACGTGCAAAAGAATTCACTAATTTGTTACGAAAAAAGCACAAAAAAATTAAAAATTTATAACATATTTTTGTACCTAGAGGCTGTATGATTACAGATAATATAATATAACATATAAAAATAAAATAAAGCACCAAATGCTTACAGAATGCTGAATGAGAAAAGAAACATAATCATGAACACTCCCAAACTATTTTCAACAAAGGTTCAATAAACACTCCATTAAAAAAGTTTTCTGGCAATTATTTCATAGTTCGGGCTTTTAGGGGTTACATTTTTTACCAAGACTCTGTTATACAGTTTTAACCTAACAAGCTCCACTGTTTTGCCTAAACCTTTCAATTTCAAACCTCTCCCTGCATCACATATGGGTGAGCGCTGTAAATGTGAAGTTGTGTGTTTGCATGCAGGTGTGCGCTGACCTTCGTTCCTGCTGATTTCTATGTCAGCGAAGAGGCCAATCTTGATAACTTGCCAGAGCAATCCCAGAACCAGGTGGGGCTTTCCAGCCATCAAGTCATGGGCATCCATGCTCACCACCGTGCACCCGATAGCTGAGGCTGAATTCAGGGCCAAGACCAGATTCTCCTACAAACACACGTTGCATCAAGATTTTAATTCGAAGTCTGAAACACTCTCATGTCATACAGCAGTGTTTCTGTTGTTTTAAAAGCTCAGCGAAAATAAAGACTACAGATTGAATCCTGCAAATAATAAGAAACTAAGCAGAAATCAGCAGAAGCTGAAAAGGGAACTGCTGATGGACAAATATCATCCAGGAAGAAGTGTTCATGAGATATAACACAGCAGAAGAAAAAGAAGAGGACGATGCAGTAAAAAGTTAATATATTACAGGCTTTTTTGCAAAGTCCAACATTCCAGGAGAATCAGTATATTCAGAATAACACATTAACACATTTACTACCTATCGTCATCTCAGTTGACATCCATATGTTCAGTAGAGGACTTATCATGTGCCAGCTACAGTAAATCTAACCGAATACATTCAGGTCTTTTAAAGTAGTCGTGTGTTAAATGAGAATTTCCCTTTACTACCTTCTTCTTTCTTTTTACTTTTTAGGTGCAGCAAAGGTCATAAGTTGGCCTCTTATAAAAAAAACAACAACAGCAGACTCTTTTAGTCTGCACAGAATCTGGCAACCTGATTCCGCATGCTTTCAAGGTTTATTGCTTACTTTAGTTAACAAGCTGATGATATAGTTTTACAGATGCTCTCAGCTAAAATTTGGCAGAAATTGTGCAGCTATTTTTTTCTTTCCAAATAACATGGATTGGTGATATGAATATATGTATTTACCCACTCACTCAGAACTGCTACTTACTCTCATATGAAAGGTAGAGGGTTTCCTAGTGTTGATGACTCTTTCATCAATCGTGTCTGGCTGAGAATGGTTGATCATCTTGCTGAAAGAGAGTAGTAAAAGAGTGAATTGATTCTGAATCTAGTCTAAGATAAGTGTAACTTAGGGTCAGATTTGGGCACTGGGTAGTCACAAGTTTGATTCCTGACCCTATAGTGCTCTCAATTCTCCCTTTTTATATCCAGCATTTACTGTTTGTGTCTGCCATCTGATAGTTCACTTGCTATTTTTCGTCTGTGAAAGTGTAAAATAAAGACAAGTGTAAAATACTTGTGCAGACAAGTGTAAAATACAGAGAAACCCACTGAGAAAATGTGAGCAGGAAGGCGCTCTGAAACACTATAAAACAATAGTAAAACAAGATTACACCATTCTCTTTTAACCTTTGCTACAACATAAAAGTGCAAAATAAAAATGTTTATAGAGGCGCTTATTCTTGTTTGCCTGTGTGCATGAGCTTGTGTTAATACCATAAGAGGATGCCATCACGGACAGAGGTGAAGAGGCTTTCATCATCGGGGTCCATGGGCAGCAGATGTTGGCAGTCTGGATCTTTTGCCAAAGATTTGTTGATCCAATTTACAAAAGCCACCTTCTCCTCATCTAAACACACATATAAATTTCTGCGGTAAGTAATGTAGGAGCGTAAACAATTAGCTGCTCGGCTGATTGGTAGACGGTTTATGATGTTTATTATAATAAATTATGGTGTTGGATTGAACGGTTAAATCACAAAGATGGACTATTAACTCTCTACAGGCCTCAGGAAAGCCTTTTCCACTATTATCTGATATTTAATAGACAAAAAAAAAAAATTTATTAAACAGCTAGGAAAATCGAAGGGAAGCCTACAGTTGTTTTGTGCCACCTCAAATAAACATTATCATGCTGTTACATTAAATTATAATTCATTTAATAATCTACATTACAGCCAAAAATTTTTTTTTTTTCAAGGACTTCCTCTTTTGTTTATTTATTTTTTTGATATGCTGTATTTAACTAACTAACCAAGGGTTTGAGATACAGAATAGCTATAAATAAAAATAAAATAATCCGTATAGTGAAAATTAATTCCTAGTAAATTAGGTCCAGTTGCTAACATTTATAAACCCTTTTATCCAGTAATAACTGATATATTATGTTTTATATAATTTTTTTTAAATTAAGTATCAATTAAGGATATCTTATTAGTGGATTTAAAGACCTGCTCACACAGCCCTAATATTACTGATTTCATCAATAATATAATATAATATAATATAATATAATATAATATAATATAATATAATATAATATAATATAATATAATATAATATAATATAATATATCAGAAGAGCCGTTGGTATCATTTAAAATTTGAGGTATTTGCTTTCAGTAACATCTTTGCTTTACAAGCTGGAGCTAATCATGCACACAAAAATTGTTCACCGGTGCAATAAAATTCAGCACTAACACACACGCACGCACACACACGCACACACACACACACACACACACACACACACACACACACACACACACACACACACACACACACACACACACAGAGCTTGCTGTCCCTCACCAGCGTAGGAATGCTGGGTTCCCTCGCTAGAGATTCCTGATGTTCCTCCAAAAGAACGAATCCCATCCCTCCGTGACACAATTTTTTTAAATGTCTCGCTGATCTGTCTACTCTTCAGGTCTTGGTAGATCTGAAAGCAAAACATGATGCATTACTTCATGTCTAATCGGGTGTGTAAATTTGTGTATTTACTCCCAGGCTGTACCAAAACTTACAGAGACAAATTCCTCAAAGCTGATCTTTCCATCTTTGTTTGTATCTCCAGCAATGAAGGTCTCGACGATCTCTCGCACCTTGTAGCCTGGAAGGGAAAAGCTTGCCTCTTTGAACAGCTCCTGAAGCTCCCATTCACTCACATAGCCGCTGCTATCAATATCTGGACACAGAGACACAGAAAATACAAAAACGGCAAATCATTTCCTTCATTAAGAATAAAGATTCATATTACAAGTTTATTATTGTAAACTTTCTTTTCTATAGATTCTAAACTTTATTGTTTCATGTGGACAAACTTCATTGCACTGGGGCTGCATGTCAGTGGCCCCTGGGCTTCTGGTTTGTTACTAAAATGAGGCAAAAACTATTTGTGGCACTTTATGGGAGCTTGTTGTTTTCACTGATGATGTCGAAACTAAGGAGCTACTGGATGGATTTCTCTCGCGTTTTGTTCAGACATTCAAGGTGGACTGAAGCTGACTTTACTCCTACACAGCACTGCTATCTTGCATAGATAGAGCGCTTTAGGTTGAAGTTGTAAAATGTTGCTTTTTTTGTTTCTTTCTTTGGGTTTTGTTTGTTTGTGAAACATGAGTGTCGGAGATGAACTTTGACCTGGATGAACGGTGTTAAAAATAATTTTTAAATTGCTCCAAATTGCTGTTTGATGCCTTTGACCTGTTGTCCTTTGTGCTTGATATTTTTATGCCATGCAGAAATGGGAAGATAATATATGTTTTATTACACCACTCATTATTATCAAGATCTTTGCAACTCTGCAGCTGTGATTGTTACTGATAAAATTTGGCACCGTTTATTACACGTGAAACAACAAGTACAATACAAGCAGTAAAACTGGCTTACATAAGAGTCTTTTATTTTATGATGGTAGTAAAACTCTTACTTTGTTCAGAATTACCATTGGTACCTTTATAGGTTCATGTTAGAGTTTGCATGTGTGTGTGTGTTGTGTTTGTGTGTTTGTGTATGCATGTTCGTGGCTCTGTGCGAAACTGACCGATTTTGTTGAAGGCTTCTTTTAGATCTTCCAAGTCATCTCGGGAAATCTGTATAACGTGACTGTCCATAGTAGCTGCAGCTTTGTGCACCTGAAATACATCCCCACCACCCCAAAACACACACAACAAGGGCAGTTTTCAGCAACGGACACAAAGTCTGATCAACCTGACAACTTAACACGAGAGTTGTAACACTTTATTATTGCAAAGACATATAATTTCTATACATGTGAAAACTTTAAATCTAAATTTTAGACATTTGAACTAACATCTTTCTTTGTCCAAACTACAACCATATCAGCATCCAAAATACGTTAAAGATTCCTCATTAATCTCCGAGTCTTTGCTTAAGGGACTACAAAGGCAAAGTGAGACAAGTCAAGGACAATTACCTTCACATTACCTGTGTTTCCCCTCTCAGTCGTGTCTCGAGCATTAAGCCTCTCTAGTCTTCCAGAGCTCTGCAAGGTTTCAAACCGGAGCAGAGAGGAAGCTGGATCGTAGAGGCACTGGAGAGCTGATTATGTCTTTTAGGAGGAGTCAATGGGTGGAGGCACACGATGGACCTTTGGCCTGCCTGGACCCTGAGTCAAGCGTCTTCTGACAGTTAACATTTAACACCTCATCCTGTTATTCTCTGTCGTGGAAGCTTAAATGTTTGCCCCTTCTGGGCCATTGATTTGCAGTCAAAGCACACCTGTCTTACAATGCATCCCAGAGTAGTGGGAGCTGAAAAAAAGGTAAACACATGCATATACAAATAAATGTTTTCCAAATGCACAGCCTGCAGTTTGACAATAGAAATATTGCTTTTTTTTTTACCCTGACTGCTCTGTTAGAGCTGACTTTTGCTTAGTGATAGATAAGCATGCTTAAATTACCTGAATAAAATTGAATACCAGTCTCAATTCACAAGACTTTTAATGTAGCATGAAGCACGAAGAAAGGACACATGGGCAAACAGTTAGCTTGGCTTTATGCAGGCACAGTTGCCCAGCATTTCAGCTCATCCTAGTACAGAAATAATGTGGCGCACACCTTGCAAAACCATGACGTGTTGCTTTTATACTTTGGACTTTTCATCTTCAGTTTATTGATCAGATTAGAGTGATATCAAGTACTTTTAATAACTTGGAAGCTCTTTTTTATTTTCTCTTTCACACATTGCTGGCTGGCCTTTTTTTAGCAGCTATGCCTAAACTATGACTGCTACCATTGTGGCTCACATCACTAAAATTAAACAGTTAACTTTTTAATGCTTTGGTTAATAAGCAGCCATTAGTTGTAGGATAGTATATAATTTTTAGTTAATTACATTAAATTTAGTCACATTGAAACAGCTACACAAATATTTATTACCAAAGGCTGTTTTACAAAGCATGAAGCCACACAATGAACTGAATTGTAACTTTAGTTAGTATAACTGTGATACACTTATACTGACTCACATGTTTAAAAAGTAAAACATGTGAAACATGTGTGCATAATGTTGACTATATTTTGCATTTGCAGCTGTTTTTTAAGGAGGCAGGATCACATTTAGCATTTAAGTTAGACATGTTTAAAACATGAGGCTTGCACAGCTTGCTTCATTGCCACACAATGCCTTGTAACCTGAGGCACGGAGCCAACTGCATCACCTAGATTAAAATGGTCCACGTCACAACAACACTACTACTTCCTCCTCATTCCAACTTTATTCCACCTTTATTGTTATCTTTATCTTTGTAGATCTCTGCTTTCTTTTTTATATATTAATAAGTCGCTGCTGAACTTGTGAAATTTGACCTGCTATAGTCCAGTCAATGTTTTTTCATCCCGAGACACTGTGTAAAAATGACATATAAAAAAAGAATGAAATAATTTGCAAAATATATTACATTAAAACTGAGAAAATTGATTGTCTTGTCAAAGGACATTTCAAAAAAAGTTGGGACAGGTGTTTATTGTGCTACCAACACTGTAAGCGTTCTGAAAGCCAAATCTTCCCACTGTTACTTGCTTCATGATTTCAGCTGGGCTCATTTTTTCTGTTTTTCTGAGCTTACCCCATATTTCCACTGGTTTATCAGTTTGGACTATACATGCAGGCCAGTTTAGCACCCTGACTCTTACTGCGCTAAAAAATGATTGTCTGACCAAGATAACTGGATAACAGCAGATGTTGCTCCAAATATCATTCAGGATTAATTGTGTTTTTAACTTCAAGAAGCACTAATATTTAGTCAGAGGTCAAATGACCCAGCTCAGTGAAGGCTGCACTGATTCTGGATCACTTTTGATTTAGCCCCTTGCAGTGACGTGCATAACTTATACAGGGAAGCGTTTTAAGATTCTCAAACAGTGAGACTCGAACAGTCTTAACGATCATGTTCAACTAGGTGCTTTTTTAGCTTTACAAAAGTTTTCAGTCAGTTGCAAATTTTTAAAAACATGTTCCTCGCTTCACATTTCAAATGAGCCTAGTGTTGGAGACAATTGCACTTCTTTAACAGTAAAATTCACTTGAGACTACTACTTGAGAATGTTGTCGCATATTGTAACTATAATGTGAGAAAAGAACAAAAATAATGAGCTTACTCCCAGTCCCATGCAGGCTGAAGGGCTTAAGATCCCGAGCAAAGCTAGTCCAGAGTTGAAAATCAGCTTGCTGAGGGTCAGTTCTGTACTCCTTTCTTCCGTGTTCTCCTTTCCACACTACTTTTTTTCACCCTCTGTTTTTTTTATTAACCCTTTTCGTTCTGTCCTTGCAATCTTTTTTTTTTTAAAACTTTCCTTCTCTCCTTTTCTCTTTGTTTACCTCTGAGCTTGTTCTTCTCCCATTTCTCCCATCGTATCAGTCAAAAAGACTGATACGTGTCATAATCAGGCAGAACAAAGACAAGTTTGTACAAATCTTCCCTTCTTGACTAAGATGAACTAAATGCATTTTTATCTCTGATCACTAGGATACAGTATTTACTCCCTGCATCCACACAGACCAAGGAGTCCATCATTCTGTTTCCTTCCTTCCTTTGAGTCTTTTCTTCCTCTGACACTTGATCGGCCTGTTTTCACTCGGTGACTCTGATGTGCTCTCCGGTTACTCTCAGGTAAGCACTCCTCTGTCAGCTGCTGACGTATGAGCTGCTGTATTGGTTCAGTTGGTAGTGCAAAAGTGTACCAGCCATCAAAGACTTTCTCAAGGGCCTCCTGCATTATTCACTTTATCTAAAAGCACATACACAAAAAGGTGAACCAAGTAAAAGCCACACAGATATACAAAAGTACACCGAGAGACTCAAATAGCTTGGAGTTATATACAGGGTACATTTAAAATTCAAATTATTTGCATTATTTGAGAATGTAGCTTATAGGCTGCTTTTACTTTAGCAGGTGTTATTGTTTTGCTAATGATATTAAATTATTAAAGATCATCAAACTTTAATTTGTTACACAGAATGCAGGCATGACAACATCCAATAAATATCCAGATTTTTGCTCATCAGAATACTAAAAGATTCACATCTTACTTTTTGTAGACTTCGTCTAATCATTTGTCATCATTTTCTTTTAAATAACTGCCAATCTATCACATATTAATGCGTATATCAAACAAGTTCAGTCCCTTTGGCCAAACTTTGAAAATGTCCTTTCAGTAATTAGTGCATTGGCAGTCAACATTCTGCACTCTTACATGTTTTGGACTATTAGCTCATACTAGTTAATGTAACTGCTGTGAAAGTATCACTAAGGAGACAGCTTACTGACTTGTGTGACTATTATATGACATATTAGAGCAAATATTCTCCCCATAATTGTCTCTTGTACACAGAAAAAGTTTTTTAATTAAAGTGGGGCAAAACACATACTGATCAAAGCTTAAAATATTTATTTAAGTAGATATTGTCTAAATGGTCTGTTCACTGCTACTGGTGCTTTAACTGAAGCCCAGCATGAAAACAGAATCAAGTGAAACACACAGCGTATTTCATGCTTAGAACAATATTTTAAGCCTTCTATCAGTTTTATTCAAATGCATTTTGTACCTGACCAGGATAATGTCCTGGGGGTCACTGACCCACACTTGTTTTAAGGCTTTGGCTCGTGTTACAGCTCATGTGATTAGTTGTGGGTCAACAACCCTCAGGACCACCTCTAACGGGCCAACTGCACTAATGCCTGAGACTCTGCATCAGCTGAAGAAGCCTCTTAGAAGGTGAAAGGGAGGTGGACGGTCTTCATCAGCCAAAAATCTGTCCAGTTGTCTTTTTTTAAGCACTCAAGAATAAAGGAAATTTAGAAAAACACCCAAAAGCCAGTACAAAGAAGAGACAGTTACTTATGTTTATTAAATGTATTGCAGACATGTATTGCATCAAAACAGACAGAAACTTTACTTTGTTCATTTTACAGTAGTAGCGCCATTAAAGGTGTGCGTTTGAGCCTTTCATGCTTTGTTCCATTGTAATGAGGATGTGTTACCACGGTGAGGCAGTGCTGCTTCAGTCTTAATGATCTGACATCTGACACTCAACTACTTAGCAGCTGAAGTACAAAGGATCTCCCTGTTTTTGTTGGAAAGGTGGACAAATATAGCGAAGGTCATTTCTGACAATCTGAGGCTTATTAGGCCTCGAACAAAATCTGGATTGTAGTCAGTAATTAGTGTAGTGGTAATTTTAAGGCAAATTAAAGTTTAGCCTAAATTAGGTTGTGTTACTACCTTGTGTCCTTGAATTATATAAATCACCAGATCATTTTCCTGCAAAGGTAAGATTACTGCAGATATTCTTTCCTGTAAAAGCTGTGCGTTGGAAACTATTATCACCAAAATGTACTTAAGAGTCAATTTGTTCAATCAGGCGTGATTAGCCCTGACAACATTGGAGTTTATATATATATATATATATATATATATATATATATATATAAACTTAATGAATGTTACTCTATTAAGGTATGAAATGTAATGAAATATTGCTCATTTGAGGGTAGTCTTACGCATGTCATACTCAAGGGTAGAATTCCAGCAAAACAAATGTCTGTCTGCTTTACTGAAGTGGTGAACATATTTATATACTTATTTAAAAGCAACAAAAGAAATGTGTAGTGGTATATTCATTGCATATTATAATGCATATATAGGTGAATACTCTTATAACACACAAAATACATAATTTCACACAAAATTCGTAAAATTAATGCATGCTTAAATTCACAGTCATCTACGTTTTAGGCTGCAGAATAAAATACCTAAAACAAACAAACAAAAAACCCCTGTTACTTCCTGATTTCAGCAGAAGTTTTGTCTCTGAGAATTTCGGCAGAAATAACTCTGCCCTTCGACTAAAGCCAGTTCCCATTTATAACCTCAGCAGGGGAGTATAACGGTGTCATTATGTCAAAGTGAAAGTGATTCTCTTTCATGGACATCACCCGAAGGACTGCAGCGTCATCGTTTCCATGACAACGGACGCTAAATTTTCCTTTAGGATGACGTATGGGAATACTTATGATGTTTGGGACTTACACTTTCACCTTTCCATATTAATGTCAGACTGTAAACTTTATATAGTTTGCCCCATTTAATTTGATTTTTTAAAATAAATTCTCTAATTTCATTTTTATTTTAAACATATGAAAAAACGTAACTCAACATCAGGAAAATATCCATCCTTAATTACCTAACTGATTAAAAAAAAATGTAAAAAGATGGCTTTTGTCTGTGATGAAGACCATCACAAATAAAGTTTTACGGAAAGATTCAAACGTAGGGGGCCGAGTCAGCTGTCAGTGGTCACGTGACCCGGAAAATGTGGGGCTTAATTCCTGTGTTGGACTGCTCCCAGCTGCTGCGCTTCTGCCCTTCGCAGTGCAAGCCCTTCGTCTTCCCCATCACGACCCCCGACCCTTGGGTGGACACTCCTAAGCGCACCATGTCGGGTAAGAGACTGACTGACTCTCTCAGACGTTACACTGACATCGGAACCCGGTCGCACCGGACCGGACCGGAGATGAGCTGCACGAACTGCATGCCTCCTCCGAAATACCAACGCGTACTTGTCAAACTCCGGGGCTTTAGAGCGGCTGCAGCACCCGCTCCCACGCTCATGTGGTGCACAGAAGTTGCGATTTAGTGGTTTGAATGGTTGTGTAGTCATAGAGTTGCTTTGATGAGTTTCTGCAGAGGTTTGGACCAAAGTAAAGCTGGCGATGGTGAAAAGTAGCACATCCGGTCACAAGCTTCAAAATCAAAACTACTCCGTACTTGTTTGTACTTGTTTGTACAAACGTACAAACAACTACGGATCTAACAAACCGTTGTTTTTTGTTTGTTTTTTTAAATTCACCTTTATTTCAGGCAACATTAGTCCATATTAAAAAAAAAAACAACCCAAAAACTTAAAGCAGACGAAACTATCCCAAAATATGCAGACACTTGTTACAATGTTTAGAAAGCTGGAGGTGTACATTGTGTCACCACGTGTTATAACAGTCAAAGCTCTTACTGTTGAATTTATTGACTCATTCAAACGCCACATAAATTTGTACATATGCCTCATTAAGGCATGAAAAAGATTCTTAAAAAGATGAGACACCTGCAGTTTTTTCATTATTGCTGTACTGTAATTTTAAAGTAATTTTAAAACAATCGGTCTTCAAAGTTATGCTACTTTATATATACAAGAACAGCATAAATATAAGGATATTGAATACTCAGACGTGAGGTGCTTAGACCAAAATATAGCCTTAAATACAATTACTACTGTAGTTGCTCCCTATCAGCTAACATTTTTAGTCTTACATGGATGTTTAACTCTAATTAGTATGCCCATAGCTGATAAGTACATCTGGATTTCACAGGGTGGGCATGTGGGAATTCCCTGTGTTACCTAACCCACAGTCATGATTTCATCATACAAACTGTAGTGAGTTGGATGAGCCTTGGACCAAGACTGAAAGCCAGCTGTTGGCATATTTACAGTACACAAATGTGAGTGGTTTTGGCATTTTATTTTTCACCAAAAGTTTGTACATCCACTTGTAGAGAAGCATGAGGCTGTATCCATGCACTGATCAAGTGATTAGTCTGTAGCCAGAAAACTGAACAAGTTTTGATCTGCAAATCTGCTTTTTGCATTTTTAGATATATTTTTTTCTTTTTCAGTGAAAATCAGTGTACGCAGCAAAATGTAATACTGTAAACCTTTTCAGTCTGTTTTTGATTGTTTTATGGCTTGCCCTCCCCTCTACTCAAACAGGTAACAATTTTCTCTAGACTTAGACTCAGCGTCTTACGTGTGCTTTTATTTTTTTAGAAATACATTGTTAACTTCCTGTTTTTGTTCAATTAACTTCACTTTGTTTCTCAATGTGGACGTGCGCTGCTGTATGTAGGCTTGAAGTTGTCCCCTCCCCCTTCCTGTCAGTACACTAAAACATCTTTAGTGTCTCTCTGTGTGTTACTGTGAAAGTCTTAATGTGGCTAACGATTTAATATGGAACATATAGTTATATAATTACTATTATAATGTGTGTACAACACTGTAACACTAACAGTTACATATGTATGCAATTGTCTGCTTCCAGTACAGGTTACTCATGAAACAAGCAACTGCAACTCAAAGGTTTGGGATCACGTGTTCTTTAAAAGAAAGCCATACTTGTTTTCATCTAATATAATCATTGCACATTGATTGCAACAGTTCTGATTCGTTTATATCAAATAAAGACAAATGTGATTTTCGTAAACAAAGGAGGCTTTTGAGTAGACTTCACATTTTGAACTGGGTAATCATCATTCTTCACATCATACCTAGAGGTCACGAGGCTTCATGTAGCCACGTTTAACCCTGTGAGAATGCAACACATGCTTCCTGTACTGCCCTGTAGGTGAGAGAAGCCTTTCTTGTACGCTGAAACAGTCCGCTTAGAATTCCTTGAATAAGATCTTAGCAACTGTACAACACAGCCACGTGGGTCAGGTTTCTCAGAAGCCCCCCGACAGCTCATACGTTCAGCTTGATAAATGCTCTCAGCTGGCTCCAGGCCTGCTTTCCCTCAACATTGCTTGCCCCCTGTGGTTGCTAATTTATGCTCTGGGGACTCATCATACGCTGACCTTTGCATAACTGGTTTTAGGATGAATAAAATTCGATAAAATTAAATGTATTGATGCAGGAGATTACCGTAATTGCAGAAGGGGATCATGAGGCTTCAATTGATGTCTGCTTTAGAGGAAAAGTGAAAGCGGGGCCACGGGTTTAGTTGGTTTTACTCAAAATTAGTAATACTGCTTCTATTAGCGGTAATATTTTTATATACATTTATTTAAATGTGTTGGTGAAAAGGCCTTCACTAGAAAAGAAAAGAGAATCTTAAGAAAATAAAGCGAAATGAAATGCAGTCTGGAATGATAATTCACCTCTTACTTAATTTAATACAGAGCTGAATGAAAAGACCTGTGGGACCTGCTGTTGACACCTTTAGGTGTAAAATAAAATGCACTTTTTCCAGTCTTTTTGCAGAAAGATGGTATTTAAGACATTCATATTTAAAGCTGTCGGAATATATAAATGTTTTTAGCCTGTGACTGAAAGACACATGAAGTTATGGCAGTAATGTTATGATGCATTATTCTTCTGGCTCAGTGTGTGAATGTGTGTGTGTTTCCGCAAACAGACCAAGCTTTTGTGACACTGGCCACAAATGACAGCTATGCAAAGGGAGCGATG
Organism: Neolamprologus multifasciatus; assembly: GCF_963576455.1. Lineage (NCBI taxonomy): Eukaryota > Metazoa > Chordata > Actinopteri > Cichliformes > Cichlidae > Neolamprologus > Neolamprologus multifasciatus. The sequence continues at coordinate 10,837,887 of NC_140457.1, read as the reverse complement.
GTCCTCGGCCAGTCGTTACGAAGCCACAACACGACCAGGAAGCTGGTCGCTCTCGTGGGGCCACATGTTGCAGAACCTTGCAGGTAACGGCATCAGCTGTTTAGCCATTACCGGAGGATAAGAGGTGACATACATGCTGATGTAAATCATACCGTCTGCTTTATAGAGATGTGCTGCGCTCCATTTTTGATGAGGTGCATGTGGTGGACGTGATGGATTCAGGTGATTCAGCTCATCTGGCTTTGATGAAGCGTCCGGACCTGGGGGTGACGTTCACCAAACTGCACTGCTGGACGCTCACGCAGTACAGCAAGTGTGTGTTCATGGACGCTGACACACTGGTGAGAAAGAGATCTGTTAACAGCACAAAAACCACACAGCATTGGCTCTTTTTTTTGTAGCGATGTAAAGACACAGTGGACATCTAAAATACTTTCCTTCTCAAACCTCTCCCGTTTTCATAAATGATTCTTAATACATCTATATTTATGCATTCAGGTGCTGTCCAACATAGATGAACTCTTTGAGAGAGAGGAGTTATCTGCTGCTCCAGATCCTGGTTGGCCAGATTGTTTCAACTCTGGGGTATTTGTCTTCAGACCATCCAATGAGACCCACGAGAAGCTCATCACATTCTGTGGTGAAAATGGCAGCTTTGATGGCAAGTGAATCTGTGTAAATACATCCAAACATAATATCGTCTACAGTGAAAAGTAAGGGCCAGCTGTGGTCCTTCTTGTCTTATCGTGCTTAAACTCTAACAGCTAAACTGCAGATAAAACGTTTACAATTTCCATTATTTAACCTGCTCAGTAAAGGTGATGAGAGCTATTTCCTCATTGCTGTAGTTATATGCTCATCAAGCAAAAGGAAGGCATTCCTGAAGTAAATCTCTGGGAATCATGAATATCTGTTTAAATCACTGCTGCAATATATCGAGTAGCTGTTAACAACTTATATGGTTGAGATCACTGTTCCTGGCACCATGATGGAGAAAAATATTTATATTTTTCAGTAAAAAGTGGTTTCCAAATGTCTCCTTAGTGGCCTTGTAGGCAGCCTTTTGTGGGAATGGCTGGTGTTATTTAGTGTGAGCACTAAACACTCTCACCTCTTGAAAGTAATAGGAACTCAGACAATCTGTCCACAGAATGACTCGTTGCAGACAAGTTTGAGTATCTGAATAAACTGTGCTTTCTTTTAAAAGCCCTGGTTATATTTGGACAGTGTACGCATGAACCTGATGGAAAATGGCACCAGAATTGTTTTCAGCATAGTTTAAGTTCAAAGAGATTTTTGTTAACCTTTTTATTTTTATTTTACTATGTCGTTTCAGGAAGTCCCATATCAAAATCAATGATTTAGCTAAGGTAGCAACCAAAGCAATTCCCAAATCAATTAAAAACAAGAAGAAATCAAGTGGACGAAAGATCAAAGCTACTTCTATGATCAGAATTGATTCTGTGACTCAGTAAATAGCTAAATCATAGAAATCTAAAAAAGCTTTTGCCATATGTTGTTACTCATTGTATCTTCCCACAGCGTTGTCAGCACACCCTTTCAGCTTCTATTTTTACATGTCAGATAGGACACAGCCTGTGGGAATGTACAGAATGCAATGGTGGTGGGTATTCTTGTATCTACCATAGTGTGTGTGTCTGTGTGGATTACAGCAGTGAGAGAAGAGCGGTCAGATGAGGTGAAAATGCCAGAAACTGAATAACATCTTTATCCTTTATTAGAAAGGCACTAAATTTATATCACTAATATAAAGACTATTGTGTATTTTTGGCTACCTCTCATTGTGCTCCGTTATATCGTGAAGTGTATTTGATAATGCTTGTCTGCTTGTCTTTGTCTTCAGGTGGGGATCAGGGAGTTCTCAACAGTTACTTTAACACCTGGGCGACGGCAGATATTTCCAAACACCTCCCCTTTATCTACAACCTCAGCAGCATTGCCATCTACTCCTACCTACCAGCTTTCAAACAGTTAGTATGCAAGCACATGCGCACAGTTCCTCTTTGAAAACTGCAGAAACTAGTGGATGTGAACATGTGAGGAAATACTCAGTGCACTCATTATGTGGTTAAGGTGACATAAAACTTCCTCAAGGTCAGTTCAAATGTCTTGTGTTTGTGTGTGTGTCAGTGGTTGGGGGTTGAATTACAAGAAGCCACTGAAACAGATCGCAAGTTTTACCAAAACCTGGCTCAAATAAGAGGAACTACAGCAGCTATATATGCCGTTTCATTTCAATCGGAACCGCTTGTGTCCTTTTGGAGGAGATCGGTGGATGTAGTGTGTCGTCATGATTCATATCTTTGGATTTACAAATGTAATTGCTGTTTATTAGAGTTTTATAGGAATGTGGCAAGAAACCGTTGCGGGATGTGTGTCATGCAGCTTTTTAAGTACACACTTTAGAATCCATTGGTCATTCTTTGATCAGCAGTCACATTATCAATAAACATCTAGTTCTATTAGCAGCCATAGATGTCCTAACACGACATAACTCCATCATGCTGTTTTGAATCTTGGGGTAAACCCTCTCATTGCTTGATATTTCTCCTGTTCTCATCCAAGTAATTTTCTCCTCTTCTAGAGTTTCCACTATCAGTAGGTCTGATTACAATAATGTTTTTTCACTTTTTAGGTCCCTGTTGAGAGTTTACATGAACAGCTAACTGTCAGTGTGTTGCTTAATGACTTTTAAACCTGTGAAAATAATTAGGGACTTTTTTCTCTTGAATTTAAGAAAAGTGAATTAAGAGCACCCTTAAGTCACTTCTTCATTGCTTCATTTCAAAACCACTGTTGAAGCAATACACAGAAGCAAAGCTGTGTTCATGTCCAAATAGTTAGAAAGTAAGAAAGAGAAAGAAATGGAGGTTGACCCAAACTGGTTTGCAGTATGACTAAACTGGATCTTTCCCACTTTTAAAAAATCTTACTGGAGTTCACAAATTCTCTGGACAAAAGTACAGTGATAATTTTAATTCAGCCCTTCAAAATAAACATCTTCTTCTTGTCCTCCTTCTTTGTCAGCAAAGCCACAGTTTCTATGTTCACCACATCTTATCCCTAGCATCCTCTTCTCCCACACCAATTCTCTGCATGTCCTCCTTCACTATATCCATTAACTCCTTTTTAGATTTTCCTCTTTACCTCCTGCATTGCAGCTCCATATCCATCATCCTTTGTCCAGTATAGCCACTATCCCTCGTCTGCACATGCCTCTCTAATTTTGAGCTGTTCCTCTGATGTACTCATCTGTAATCTTGTGCATTCTGGTCATTTCCAGAATTGACAGGAAATAATCTCATGCTGTAAACTGTAGTTTGTGTGTTGCAAATTTGGTGCAACATTCTAATTTGGACATAGGTGTGAATGTGAGTGTCAACGGTTGTCTGTCTCTCTGTGCTAGACTACTGATCTCTCACAACACTCCATCCCAACTGGGATATAGTCTCCAGCACTCCCAAGAATAAGTGGAAGAGAATGGATGGATAGATGAAGTGTTTAGAGCCCTCTCGCTGCATGTTTCTCTCGCTCTCCTTTCCCCCACTCACGGTCTTCTGTTTGTTTGCAAAGGTACGGCCAAGGCGCGAAGGTGGTGCACTTCCTGGGCAAAGTGAAACCGTGGAACTACTCCTACGATCCTCAGAGCGGCGAGGTCAAAGGTCAGTCCTCACCTGACCCCTGCGTGCTGCACCCTGACTATCTGCTGATGTGGTGGCAGGTGTACACCAAATCTGTGCTGCCTTTACTGCAGAAGGCCTACGGAGACACTCCCTTCCTCAGCGGCTTTATAGAGCAGAGCAATGAGGTATGTTAACAGTTTGTGGGTCTCGGGTGTGGCTGGTGGGAATGTGATGAAACATTAATGACTATGAATGTATGTGATTTTTAGGTGTTGTAGCATGTTGCATAATCAGCATTTCCTGACTGTTTTGAAACTTCTAATTGCATAGCAACTCTTCTTTATATTGCACATATCTTTTAAGTGTGAAATTCCGTCATGTTGAGCAATTACCAAATCTTTAAATTGTTTCAATTTCTTGTAAAGCTGCATTTAAAATGCTAGGTTTAGTCATAATAGTGATAGTAAATAAGAGCTGATTGGTTCCACATTCCTCAGCACCAGACGATGTCTGTCGCTACTGATTTCGTCATTCCTCTCAGCAGTGCCACAACTGCATGAATAGCTTACTGTCATCAGTGAGTCGTGCTGGGATCTTCAACTGTTTAACACAGAATAGCAGGAAGTTGTCGTGCAGTCTGTAAGTCACAGCACTGTAGTGAAATAGCTCTGTCACAAAGGAATGCTGCCAAAAGCCTGTGGCTTTGCCCTGAAACTGTGCCATGTTGTCTCACACTTACATGTTTATACAGACAAGCAGGAGGAGAAAGGGAATTTTCCATTTGCTATGACTAACTTTTTAAGACTCTAGTGGTGTAGTTCTTTAGATCTGGACTTGGATCTGTTTTATTTAAAGAAGTCCAGACGCTTTTCTTTGCAAGCTTCTTTGACTACAATGACCTGGATGACTGAGAACCTTCAGACATCTGTTTTATTTGACATTTTTATAGAAGACTTTAAATGATGAGTAGAAATTCGACGCAATTTTTGATCCAGCTGCATTAATGACAGTATCAAGAAATCTCACTAAAAAAGTGATTAGAATGCATGTTTAAAGTTTGATATTTGAAGATTTTTCTCTTCATACTCATAATTGTATATCTATGAGTATGATAGTCTGAAAGGATTATGATGTGTAAAAAAACAAACAAACAAAAAAACTAAATTAAGGGGAATAAACTGATTGGAGACTGTTGTGAATCAGGAAACAACTTCTGGTATTAAAATATTTGATTAAGTTATAAATTCTACCTGATTCTTCCACCTGATACAGTTTATTAAGTGCACATCCAGCATCTAGAACTGTTTATTTTTATAGTGTTATGATAAATTATCTCAGAAAATAGTACTACTCTTATCTCCTGCAAAATGTCTCGTTTATATTTTTACTGTCCTTAAGAAATGCCTGCACGTACCAAACGTGTCTCAAGGCCAGAAAAGAGCAAATTCCTCTGTGCAGTAATTCCAGCGGAGCATGGCCGGGCTTGAGGAAAGCAGTCCTTATAAAGTATTGCTCTAGTTTCACTTGATGATTCATTCATTCACTCTCCATGTCACGCAGGGTAAGCTTCACGGGAATGTAAGAGAGGAGTCGGTGTCCTCTCCTCTTTCTGTGCCTCAGAAGATTTCATCGTCGGAGCGGAAGCAGCGTTGGGAAGCGGGCCAGATCGACTACATGGGTGACGACTCATTTGCCAACATCGAGGAAAAACTTAACTCTTTCCTAAAGTAGTGGGCGACCGAGGGAGCGTGACGGACACTGGTTGAAGCTCTGTGAGGTTGGGTGGGGGTGGAAGGTGGGAGTGTAAACCGCCACTCAGTGAATCACAGGGGCTTGATTGGCAGGTGACTGGATGAATGCTTCTGAGCAAATTTCGGTCTCCACCTCTGCATCCTGAGAGGGTTAAGTGTGACAAAAACAAAATTCCCATGCACTCCACCTTCCACTTTTTTTTCCTCTTAAAGGAAAAATTGGACATTTTAGGATAAATTACTTTCTTGCTGAGAGTTAGGGGAGAAGATTCACATGGTTTTATAGTAAGTGTGAAGCTATAGCAGCAGCTGACCAACTAACTCCCTTAGCACAGATCACACGTTATTAAGTGCTGTGTATATTCTGAGATGTAATTTAGTTGCATAGCTAACGGTACAAAAAATATGTAGAGAGAGATATTTTAAAGAATCCTAGAGATGTGTATTGTCTATCTGGAGTATTACAGTATAGTAGTATAATGGAGAATTTGTTATGTTGAAAAAAACAAAGCTAAATCCAGTATTTTCACTGATCCCTTACATTAGCAATGAAAGACAGAGGTTGTGGACCTCAGCTTCACCCCATGCAAACATTTTAAAAGTCTGGGTAGAGACTGAACATGTATTAATTTGTATAAACTATCTTTGGAGATGCTTTTTACAACTGAAATTAAAAAAAAATTAAATTAAATTTTAACTTTCTTTTCCATCCTATTTACCTGCCCAAGGTTATGTGACCCAATCGCCAAGTGATGTATCGAGGTCACAAATATTGAGTGGAAGCTGCTAGTCTGTGTCCAAAGTAAACAAAGACTAGCGATTGATTAGAAACTCTCTACAAAAGCAGAAGTGTAAAGAAACAACGGTTCTGTTTTATAACCCTGTAACGTATCAATTTTCTTGGCCAAGCACTTTGAGCCACATATATACATAAACGCTGATTTTTATTTTTTCTTTAGTGTTCACAGATTAATTTTATGATGAGAAAATGAACTGCAATCAATGGACCTCCAGGTGCTGGTTGGTCAGTTGTGTTCTGGCTGTTTCTCCAGCTCCAGTCTTCATGCTAAGCGAGGTTATCCAGCTGTGTGGAGCAAATCCTCTCACCAAACTCTTGACAAGAAAGAAAAAAACTGTAGCTACCCCCTAAAATGTCTGTTCCTTTTAAGTGCACCTGTTGAAAACGGACTCACAGTTCCGAGTCTTCCTGATCTTTGGAAAATCTGAGCAGCTCAGCAGAAATGCAGTCGCTTCAGGATTTTTCCGTCTATCCTACCGGCAATAAACCTCTGTCTAAACCACTTTAAAGCAGATATGCAGACAGTTATTAAAATCCCGCTTTACATGACAGTTCACCTCACTGGAGTGCACAGATGAGCGTTCCTGTCTGTGCCTCTGACACTCACCAGCTCCCTGTGACTTCAGCTTTGTGTTGTCTGGTATCGTATTAGAGCAAGACGTGTTGTGTTGTATTTGCATGGCACAGAGTTAAAACATGGATCAGTAATGAGGTGCTTCCACCCACATCTTCTGTTAACAGTCAGGTTTGTCTTGTGTTTTCATGGGATTGAACCATAGCACACTCGTCAGACATCTGTTACCGTCTATCCGTCTCCTGCATGTACGTCCCTGTCAAACTTGCATCAGTGCATCTGTGCCATTAACTGGCTTCCTTTCTGTAGTGTAACCAGCTGCCTTATTGCTGTTCACTGTTTACAAAACCTCACTTACTGTAACTGCTGCTAGTAGCACAACAGATTGAACGTTGACTCCGTCCCTTGCTGTTGCCAATACCCTCTTTGCTTCAATCCTGCCGAGTGCCCCTCAAAACTGTTACCCACAGCTGTTAAGTAAAACACTCCTAAAACAAGCTGGCAAGGTTAAGGGAGAAGCCCATATGTAGCTTTCTGGGTTGCAATTGTAGTGACGTGAGTTAGTGCACATCTGTCCTGTTTCCTAGCTGTTAGCTGTACATCCCTCTGAAAACTCAAATAAAAAAAAAAACAAAAAAAAAAAAACACTTTTAATCCACCTCGTGTTGTTTAATTTTTACTGTACTTGTTGGATGTAGTGCTGCAACTGTGCTATTTGATTTCTGTCAAACATCAAGGCTGTGGAGAATCAAGTGTAAACAGCCAAAATGTCTGGTTTTATATTGACTAAGAGATTTGGAAACTATTTAAAGCTACATTTTATTTTGGAAACTAATCCATTTTAGAGGTTGGTTAGATGGTTCAGACGTTTACTGAACATGCTGCCATCATTTGTTCTACTTTTCCTTTACGTGGTGTGACAACAGATTTTTTTCTTCATTTAAGTTTTCATTTAACATCTGGAAGCTGTTGTATTTACAGTTATATATAGCAGATACAGATGTACTACATCAGTCATGTGCATTTCTTTAATTTTAGAGTTATAAAAAAACTCAAAACACTCTCACAACTGTTCAGTTTTGTATGGGGAAAACTGAAAAGTTAAAACTGTTACAAGGTAGTTAGGTTTGTCCAACCTTCACCTCCTTTAATTATTAACCTTAATCTCTTTATCAGCCGCTTCCAGTAATCAGCACAGTATTGGCTTGTTAAAACATGTAAATCAAGAGTAGCAGTTGCTAAACATCACAGCTGAATAATATGAATGCTTGCCAAGTGGTACGTCCTGCATCTTTGTATCAAAATGGTGACTTAAAAACCGTTGAGCACATTTATCATCAACAGAAACTATGCCTGACCATGACGAACGAATACACAATAACTGATGGTTACGGTTCAAATGCAAATCGTTGTTTGTAACTCGTGTTAACGCTTCAGTTCAAGTCCAGTACCAGACGTCTACAGCTCCATCAGAGCTACGATGTCATCAATGCGAGATGTCTTCCTGTCAGTGTTGGTGGATCCGAATGCCTTCTCCATCAGGTCCTGTTTCTTCCTCTGGATCTTCACCATATTCTCCTCCACTGAATCCTTCACAATGAACTGCAGCAAAAAAACCACAAACATGGTCACATGATTAGTTCTCTAGTAATCTAGCATCTTTTTTTAAATTTAAAAATAAACAAAAAAAATATCACTCATCAGAAAAAAGCAAAATATGTCTTTCCAATACTATAAATAGTGAGAGCCAAATTACTGACCTTAGTGACTACAACTTTCCTTTTCTGGCCCAAACGGTGGCAGCGATCAATGCACTGCTCTTCAGTAGCTGGGTTCCATGCCTAAGACACAAACACAGAGAGAGAGAGTTCACGGTAACTGAATATGCAATATTTATTCCTGAAAACCTTCTATGACAAGATAGAGTTTGAGATTTCATTCTTAGCGATCGTCTTTGTCATCCTTGTGCACAAACATCTAACGGGATGTAATGAATGCTGAGTAGTGGTGCACTCTGATGCCATTTTGACTTGTCATGCAACCCCCATGACATTGCTAGCTACATCGGTGCAACCAATGCAGCTTGCTGGGCTAGGCTGGAGGCACAAATGTGCAAGTAGGTCAGCCTGTGAAACATTAATGACGCCACAGGGATTCCCCGCTGCAACAACTGAAAAAGATCAGATGTTCTGCAGAAAATCTACCATCACTTTATTTCAGTTAACTAATGATTTTTTTTAAGCAGCAGAACTGATCATTAATAAACTTCAGTGAGTCAAGCATCCATCCAGTGTGAATATAGATGATTGTGGCACAGTGTTGGCATCTGCACAAGCAATGACCAGTGAGCATTACCTCAACATTATCCTTAGGTGGTAAAGCAAGCCAGATCCTGATGCATACCAGTTCTATCAGTTTAGTTATGAGATAAGAGCCCAAGTCCTGACCTAGTCACACAGCCATGTATGGCATGTGTGTTGTTTTCTTTTTCCTTTCATTTTTTTTAATGATTAAAAAAAGATGAACAAACTTTAATTAATGTTCAGAGACCTGTTCCTCGCCTATTCCAGTCAGTCTACCTCTACTACATACACCAAAGAAAATCTCAATCTTTGATAACATGATTCCTAGATGTTGTCAATTTGTTACATAACTTAGTCTTTGGCCACCAACCTAAGTATGCTGTCTCATGCATATAACCATGTGGTTGAATGTTTGCTTCCACCAGGCTTTGTACTTACGGGGTCCATGAGAAAAACGTGAGAGGCAGCGGTCAAGTTAAGCCCCACTCCTCCGGCTTTGAGTGACAGGAGCATGATGGTAGGGCTGTCGGCCGTTGAGCTCTGAAACTCCTGGATGACTTGAGTCCTTTTCTTCTGGGTCATGGTGCCGTCCAAACGCACAAAACTGAAGCCATGCTCTCTGGTGAGGAGGAAACACTTCCACGATGACCAATCAAATAAAATATTTAATACACTCAATTACATTTACACCACAGTCTGTATGTTTTCAGTGCTTGTTTCTATCTTGCAGCAGATAAATCAATAGGCTTTAAAGCAATCATTAATAATAGTAAAAGTAAATAAAAAACAATGACTGAAATGATTAGCTGAATTTTACTGAAATAGAAAACACATTTAGAGCTTCCTTCATAAATTTTATTTATTGCACTGTATTTTTTCCCTGGTCATCAAAGCCACAGCTGCTCCTACTCCTTTTTGTTTTGGCTGCTCCCTTTAGGGGTCGCCACAGCAGATCATCCGCCTCATTTTCATCCTACCCCAGCATCCTCTTCTGTCACACCAACCAACCACCACCAACTTCCTTTTTTCTTCCTGCTTCCATATCCATCATCCTTTGTTTAATATATCCACTAACCCTCCACTAAGCTACATGTCCAAAGTATCTGAACTGTACTTCTCTAACTTTCTCCAAATTGCTCTCATATAACCATTTTTTGTTCATTATGGTCTCTGCCAATGAAAATCTTGGCATTTTTAGCTCAGCCTACTGCTTTTTGTTAGTACCAATGTCTCCAAACCATACATTAAAGCATGTCTCACTACTGTTTTCACTCTTACACTCTCTTATGTGCAGTGCGTTGATGTGGAGGGTTGATCCCAGGTATTTAAACTCATCCATCTTTACTACCTCTGCTCCTTGCATCTTCACCATTCCTCCAGCCTCCCTCTAATACGAGAATACGAACATGTATTCTGTTTTGCTTCCACTGACTTTCAATCCACCAGCTACCTGCTCTCACTTAAGATCACAATGTCCAAACATCATAGTCCACGGATACTCCCGCCTGATCTCATCTGTCAACCTGCTCATCACCAAACAAACAAGATTGGGCTCAGTGCTGATCCCTGATGTAAGCCCCTCTCCAACTTAATCCCATCTGTCACTCATACTGCATACGTCAGCATTGTCTTGCCATCCTCCATCAAAGCCACAGCAATCACCGCAAATCCTGAATCTATGATCTTAGTGTTGTTTACCTGAGTGGAGTCTCCAGGATGGTGAGGAAGCGTGTAAACTGAGAGACGACCAAACACTTTATGCTGCTGTCTTTAGATCGCAACCTGAGCAGATTTCCCATGAGTGCTTGCACCTGCAAAGACACAGATTTTCACACGGCACAGAACAAACCCATTTTCCACCCCTGCCAAATCAAAACCATGGAGCTACCTGCTTGCTTTAAGTTTTTGGCACCACCTCAGCTAAAGTTGTGAAAGAGAACTAATCTGCTCTATTATATACAAAATATCAGACCACTGATTGCTTAGAGATTAGCAGTCACTTGAGTCTCCATGTGTGCACCCTGGGCTTAATGACACAAGGTGTGATGAACAACCACCTGCTGAGAATCAGAAAAACCTTAACCTTGGTTATATTCCAGTGTTTGTGTTCATGTTCTGTTTGATATAAAAGTACCCAGTACCAAAAGCAAGCGAAGACTAGCTGAAGCTTTACCACGTGTTGAAAATTAAGCTTAAGGGATGGCTCCTGATTTAGGGTCTACTGAGTGCGTTTGTTATTTTCTCCTACTTAATTTGAGTGAAGTGAGTACCTTTGAGCTTGTCCTCCACCTCTCAGGCTTTGTAATATTCTCTTCTTCCATTTCCTCTTGTGGAAACTCCACCAGTTCACTGGTCTTGATTTCACCTCGACACAGAGGACAGTGCGCCACCTCCTGTGCCAACATATGGAGCATCAGCAAAGAGAGAAATATGAATTTAAATTAAACTGAATATGCATTTATTTTATGTAGAATGACAGCTAATTTACAAATGCCTGATGCACATATACCTGTCCTGAAGTGCTGATGACCTGTGCGATGCATGGCCGGCAGTATACGTGGGCGCAGTGTGTAATGACGGGCAGACGGACCGAGTCCAGACACACGGAGCACTCCTCATCAGAGCCGCTGGCCAGCACCAACCGCAGCTTTTCGATGAGACGCTCCCGCAGCTCTGCCGGCGTTGCTGCAGCACCTAAAGCCAGAAAGTGATGAGGAGGAAAATAAATAATCAAACAAAGTAATTGGAAAAAGGAGAAACATTTCTAATGTTTGTATTAATACAAGTACTTGTTTGACTGATTATCTCAGAACAGGTAGTGTTAAGAAAAAGCAGCAAAGTCAACTGTTTGCCTAAAGTGTCTTTATATTTTAACTCAACACGTTAGAGCTCAAGATAGCAGCAGAACAAAGTAAAAAAATCCTAATTATCAAGCAAAAAACAACAAAATCCCCACTAATGAGTTTCCTCATTGATAAGGTTGATCATCGAGTGTTTTCAAAAGTTTTGATCTCGTTAATCCACAAATTTCAGATTTTACCTAAATCTGAGGACATCTTTGCCAGCAGGTCAGGGTGGCAGCAATGCTGTCGGAGCCTCATGAGAATGGCAAGCACATCAGCATAATTCCTCAAGACTGTACCTTCAGCTACATATCTGCAAAAATGAACGTAAAATCGTATTTTATTATAACATTTGACATGAATGGATGAATCAGGAGTCACATGTCCCGTCAAATAATCTCACACAGGTACTTTCTGTCTTAGCAAAAACACTCGTCACTCTCAAGCATGCTTGCGCAAGTACACTGACACGCTCCACACGTACCTGCCAATGGTGTTTTTTCCTTCAGTGCGTGCCAACTCGTACTCCTCCCTCTCTGGTTGGCTGAGCTCTACCTGCTCCACGTAGACTTTCTTCTCAGGCAGTGACACCAGAGGCCGCCCGTTCACCTCACTGTTTTTGGTCCGTCTCAGGGTGATGCACTTCACTAGTGTCTGAAGGTGTCTGCACACAGTAGCAAGTATCACAGACTAATACTGTAAGGTGTCTGATTATTAATGGTACTTTATAACAAATTCTTAAAAAAAACCAAAAAACTTTATCATACCCTCACACAAAATGCGGGGCATGATCTGCGGTGCCACTGCAGGGGAGGCGGGCGCACCTGCATGGCAACCGCAATCACGCCTTCCGGCTTAAAGTCTGTGCTGACTGACTGTTGTTGGTATATGTCCAGCAGTGAGCTGCAGAGCTATAATAAAAGTATGCTGAAAAGCATGAACGAGTAGTCAGGTCTGTCGTGGATCTTTCACAGTAACGTGAAAGTGATTCTGGCAAAGTGATTTTGATTAAAAACTTGGATACGAGGCTCTCTGTACAAGAGATTAGACCCTGGAGCTTTAAGCTTTTGTTTGGACAAAGAAAAACTTTAAAAGTCAAGAAATGCAACAATGAGCAAGGAGTAGGGAACACAAACAATATTAAAATTAAAGTAAGGAGACACAAGCAAAGCAAATAGGCTTTAAACAGAAAGATTATTGCTACTCTTAAGTGAATGGCACCCTCTGCAGGATTGATGCGGTGCTGCGGTCTAGAAGTTAAAGGATCTCTGAGCACTCACTGCAGGCCGGCCCTGTCTCCCTGCGTAACGGGTCTCTGGATCACTCTGTTCCACCACTCTCTCGTATCAAAGGGCTTCAGACCCAGGAAGGCCACCAGCATCCACAGATCCCTCACACTGTTCTGGATGGGAGTACCTGAAGAGAAGGAGGAAGAGGAATGAGTGTGCCTGTTTACTACATATTCAACAAACATAATGGCGTACCGTGATGTCGTCGAGGATTTGTTTATTTAGGTATTTACAGTTGTGGTGTTAAGATCTATCAAACCAAAATCATTCTGTGATGTAACAGAAATTACCATAATTTCTGTTATTTTCATTTTGTAGATGAAGACGCTAATGAAACAGCACAGAATGGTCACAATTATGGTATTAGTTTAGAGCTGTCTACTGTGCCAGTCTACATAAATACACATTAAAATAAATGCATTGCAAATAAATGCAAGTAGACACTTTAAAAACTGGTTTAACAAAGTTTATATTTTTTATGAGTCTAAAACAGTTCATCTTCAAATGTTATACCTATAACAAATTTACAGAAAATATTAAATATTTTAAAACTTGTATCTCCTTGAATTTCATTTCAGACTTTTAAATGACCAGTAGAAACCCTGCCATACCATCGCTGTCATCTGTTGAAATCTGTGTGTGTGTATTTAGACATGGGATACCTGAAAGAATCCAGCGTCTCTGAGCTTTCAGGTCAAGTACAGCTTTACTCATCTGTGCATTTGGGTTTCTTATGATGTGTCCCTCATCTAGCACAACCCTCAGCCAGCTGATCCCATGGAGGGGACTCTTATTCTGAAAGGAAATCATTATAGTACATTAGGGATCTCCTAAGAGAAAAATCCAGTCCAGTTACTTATCAATTATTTTTAAAAAATGTACCCAATGGCTGGATTATCTTCAGTTTTAATTTGTGAGAATATTTCAGTCCACACTGCAACACATTTGTGTATATACTCACCCCAAAATCAGAAGAGAGGACATTGTACGTGGTGATCACTACATCCTGAGAGGACAGAAACTTTTTACTCCTGTTTCTCTCTGGACCGTAATACAAATACACATTCAGCTTCACATTAGGGTCCACATGCTGCTCAAACTGGTCCTGCATAAAAGAAGAGAGGAAAATGATGAAAAAAATATACATTGCTTAACTTTAATTGTAGCCAATTGTTATGGCATGCAAAAATACAGTTCTTTCAAAGTGTGCCTTCTTACCAGCCAGTTACTGAGCACAGAGAGGGGGCAGATGATGAGAGTTGTTCTTGCTTTTAAGTCATCTGTGCTTTCAGCAATGGAGGATTCAGCACCTGCACATGTAAAAAAAAAGAAGCCCAAATCAAACATTAAATGACTGTCCAAGTTCTATTTCTTTAAACAGAAATATAAACATAAAACACTCAATAAAAATGCACTGTTGGAACTCACTCTGAGTGAGACTGGACTTCTTGTCTGTTTTCTTCTTTTTTGAGCCTGTGCCAGATGTTGAGCCACTCAGAGCTGCAGCAAAGTCCAGATCCTCAAACAACACCGATCCCTCTGCACCAAGAGCATACAAGTCAATAATTTTACTCACAGGAAATGATTATTAAGAGTGTTTAGAAGCAAAACAAGAAATCAGTTCAGTGCAATCATGCATCTACTTTCTCATCAGTAAATGGACTGGTTCTTTTAAAGCATTTCTCTACTCTATCTGAGCACTCACAGTTATACAACATGCCTCATTTGCCCATTCATTCTACCCAAGTTCTTTCTATCGTACATTCACACTCATTGCACAGATTCACATACACTGTCTGTAAATCTGTGCATCTTGTAGTTCAGTATCTACCCCAAGGATAATTTGGCATGCAGACTAGAGCAGCCATAGATCAAACCACCAACTTTCCAATTAGCAGATGATGTTCTATACCTCCTGAGCCACATCACAAGTACACAGTTCTACGGGTTACAGTTATACCTTTGCTTGGTTTTCTCTTGGTTGCTTTCATCTTCTCTTTGCTCTTACCTGTTTAGTGGTCAGGTTAAGGTTAAGTCAGGTTAAAAATGCAAGTAAGTCACAAATGCACAAACAAAAGTTTTAAAATAAACACGTGGAGATGACAATTCTTACTTTTCTCTGACTTATCTGCTGCCTTCACTGCATGTGGTTCATCAACACAGATCACCTCCTCCTGGGTACTGATTCACACAGGGGAATTGGGTCATGAGCTAACACAGAATATAATAGTGCAGAAAATAGATTCCCAATTCCAAAAAGGTTGTGACACTGTGTAAAACGTATATAAAAACAGAATGCAATGACTTGCAAATCTCTGGAAAAGCAAGTGGTACTAAAAAGAAAGCTGGGGGAATATTTAGCAGCTAATTATGTTAATTAGCAAAACATCAGTAACATGACTGGGCATAAAAAGAGCATCTTAGGGAGGCAGAGGGTCACCAATCAGCCAAAAACTGTCTACAAATTGTGGAACAACTTCAAAATAGTGTTCCTCAATGCAAAATTGTGAAGACTTTAAATACCTTATTATCTGCAGTACATAATATCATCAAAAAATTCAGAGAATCTGGAGAAATCTCTGTGCACAGGCTAAAAATCGTTATTGAAGTCTGTGATCTTTGGGTCCTCAGCTGGCACTGCATTAAAACAGACATTATTTTGCCACTAAAATCAATGCATGGACTTGGGTAAGATTTAGTGCCTGTGGAATTGGAAGCGTGCACATTGGGAAAGGCATCATTAATTTGAAAGGTGTATGGATGTTTACAGTTTTGTAGAGGGGATGCTCCACAGTGGTAAACATGGCCCTGTCCCACTGTCCCAGTTTATTTTTGAGACATGCATTTTACGCTGAGTCCCAACATTTTGGAATTGAGGTTGTATAATTTGAGTGAAATGTACATCAATAATACACTCACAGGTTAGAACCACTTGATGTGCCACTCACTCCAGCTCCACCTGCACTGCTGCCTCCTGAAGCAAACACACCACATGTTTTATTTAATTTCGACAAAATCATAAAATGTGTTGAAAGTTTTCAGTACCTTCCAGTGTCAGGGCCATTTGTGACATCGTTTTCGATTTAATGGACGAAACCTTCTCAACCTGCACACATATAAACACACATTTTGTAATCGGTGAAAACATATTACTCATGAAGCATATTGCCTAAAAAGACTGCAACACATGCCTACTTACACATTTCTCCACAGGCAGCGGCTTTCCTTTGTGAAAATTGGTGAGAATCAGTGCAATTACAGTCAGAGTTTTACCCTAAAAGAAAGGAAACAGTGCAATATATGCTGACTGTGGATGCTGTTAGAATATGATCACGTGATGTGTGCAGTTAAATATGTGTATCTGTGTGTCACCTACCAGCCCCATGTCATCTGCCAGTATGCCTCCACGAACCCTCTCTGGTAGCTCTTTGGCAGAGAAACACGTGAGGGTGTTGTAGTATAGCTCGCCTCTCTTCTCCCAAAACGGCGGCAGGGCAGCTTTGTTTTCCCTCGCGCACATCCAGGACAGCGCCTGCTTCTGATGGAGCAGGAGGGGAGTAGCCACAGACTGGAAAGAGAGACGGTTGTATGTTAAACACTAAAGCTGCACTCCAATATAAAGAAAAGCGAAATGTAGTGACAGCTTGGAGAGAAATACAAAACTCTTTCCTTAACTCCAGTATAAAAAAAATAAAATGATCTCAATCATTGCGTTTAACTGTTGTTTATGAAGTTTAAAAACAAACATATTGCAGACAAAAGCAGGTAATAAATAAAAACAGATAAACAGATTAAGTACCTACCACAGCAGCTTCTTTCTCTCCATCCTTACTCTCCATCAACCCTTCGAAAAGGTTATCAAATGCATTTTTTAGCTGAAAGGAAAAAAATATAAGTAAAAAAACATTGTTTTCAACACAGATACATGTTGGTCCATCCCATGAGTTTGTTATTTATTTGCTTGTAAGGTGTCCTTGAGTGTTTTCGGACCTATAAATAAAATGTATAATTATTATTATTATTTTATTATAAGCTATAAAGCCTTACAGAGTACTACTAAAACATTTAATGTAATTTATTTACCTCGTCGGCAGTTAGTGCAGTGGTCACACCTTTTTTTGATGAAAATGCACGAGCATCTTGACTATTATACCACTGCTGATTGTCGCCTGAAATCCAACGCATGCAGGTAAATGAAGAACCACGATCATACACACACATTAAATTTGAGTAAATTAAGTCCAGCGATTGTGCAGGGCATACCTTTCAGTTTGCCTCCCTCTGTGTTTAGCTTATATCCTCGGCGTGACATATGTTCCAGTACAGAATTTTTACTCTCTTCTTTCCCCCAGAAGGACAACATCACCGGCATGGTGTAGGTGTTTTTCGTCCCTGAAAATACCACCCTGAAAAAGTAATGAGAAGTGTATTAGTACACGTAGGAAATTACAATTTGCCAACATTAATCCTCTAATAATGAACATGCGCCTCAGCTCAATGTCACTTTGACAATGTCATGTCTGGTTTTGCAGATTTGTGCAGGAAGATGCCCTTCCTGCACAACCCCAAAGGGATTTGTCTCTTCTCTTGGAAGCAAACCACAGATCCTACATTTGTTATCCAAAACAGTACACTATAAGGAATATATGTACAAAAAAAGGAGTAAATGGTTTGATTAATAATGTGATTTTAGTGGTCTGCAACACCTGAGTACTTTTGTTTAGGGGTTCAAGTAATGATAGTCCTATTTTCTGAAAGGGAGAATAGTCTCGGGCACATAGCAGCTCACCCTTCTACTTTAGCTATGTTGTTGTCCATGATGTAAGCCATTGCTGCTGCCAGCTCCTTCTTGATGTGTCCGACTTGATTTCCGTAAATGTTGGCAACCATCACTGCGTTGCGGTCATATGGATTCTGAGGCTGCCGCACTAAACCGACCATCTCCCCTTGGTTCACCTGTCCAGAGAGTAAAAACACCTTTTGCTTTTCAGGTTTCTCTACATGTTTCTGACCTGTGTGGTAGAACTGATCTGTGTTGTCTCCTCTGTCCACTAGAGGAATAAAAGAGACCCTGACTGATCCTCACCACCCCTGAGTAATATCTGAGGCCGACCACGGTTCCCTTGAGCTGACCAAACAGCACGCTGCCGTCTGCATCGGGCTCCTCAGACGCTGCAGCTCTGATGGCCTGTGAGAGAGTCTCTGCATTGGATTCATGGCGATCTGTGAAGAGGTCCACCTCACTGAACCTGCCCCAACCAAACTTCCACCTGCGGTTGAACTGCATGACTGCACCAGAGATGAAAGAACATGAGTTTAGATAACAGAGTACTCTGGACTGATGTGATAAGATAAGCTGCAGACTGTAACGACAGAAAATATGCATTCTAAATTCGAGGACACGCAGACGCAGAAATAGCACGTAAACAGTGGGATTAAACTATAATATAAATAACAATATAATAAAGTTAGCTTCTCAACCTATACCTACACACAGACGTATAAGCTATTAAGAGTTAGCATGTGTAGTGTGTCCATACAAATAAAAGACTGTTACAGAGTGTCGACATGAAACAAATCGTTCTTACTGTTTAACTTCCTCTCGGCGAAGACTGTAGTTTGTTGTTTTTGACGTATTGTGTTGACGTTTGAGCTACTTTCATCTGCTGCTTATTCAAAAAGTAAAAACGGCTTTAGTTGCTCTATAACTTCCGGTACTACTTTTCAAAATAAATTATTATTTCGTTTAAAAAGATCGCCCATTAAATAGACATTTTTATATGAGCGCATTCACGTTTAGTCATCAAATGAGTTGTAAAATAAAAAGAGATTAGACAGCGATTAGACAGCGATAACCTTATTCAAGACGCCTCTCATCCTGTATCAACATCCTGCTTTACCACCACCAAAACCATACACCCAAATAATACACATCACTTGACAGGTTGCGCCATGCTTTGGGGCCTACATATTTTCTTTCCCCTCTACTTCTACAGAGGAAATCAGAAACGAAACCAGCAAAATACAGTGGAGGATCTGTGTGTTGGTCCCCAGTGGTACTGGAGATCTTGTCAAAATTGATAGAATTATGCTACACTAAAAAGTGCAAACAGATTTTGAGCCACCAAATAATTATAATAATACCATCTAGAAAGCATGGGCTGGCCTCCCCAGAGCCTGGACCAGAACATTATTGAAGAAGTGTGGGATCATCTACCACTATCCAAAGAGGAGCCCTGAATGTCCTTCAAGAAACATGGAGAACGATACCTGATGGCATTTTTTAAAGAAATTAAAAGAACCCATTTCACTTTTTTCTTGCAATATAAAGAAATGGGGGATAGATCAAAACCTGAATCTTTGATCTAGACAGTACTTTACTTTACACATCTGTTTACTGTTAATGTGACAGCTCAATATCTCATCATAATTTTAGTCCAGTATATTTTATTAACCATAGAAAATACAACAAATGGCAGTATATTTTGGGTTCATTTTTTTCAAAAACCACAAAAAAAATTCTAATTATTGTTTTTGATCATTGTGCCAAGTTTTTAGAATTATGAATTAGTTAATCAATACTTTTAAAAAAGGAAGATAATACGTTTATATCATCAGAACAGCCCTTTTTGGTATTATTCTGAAAATTAAAGATTTGTTGTTTCCGGTGTTGTTGCCACGGATGTTGCGCAGAAGCTGCGTTTACGCGCCTTTGAGTTTTGCCCTAAAAGCACTACGGAAGCCGCGTGGTTCCGATTGCTCGGTTTGTTTCGCTTCCTCTCCGTCAGGTTCCTCCCCGGCCCGAGCACGGAGTCAAGTTGAAAACACTCGGGGAGAGAAAAGAAGGCAAACTGTAGTGTGATAAAAGACGGCTTCGTTTTTCGCACCCGCGAGGACTGTCGTGAAATCTCAGCGTCAAATCTGGGCTTTAAACGGACTGAAAACAAACAGACACGGGGCGGAGTTTCGGTAGTTTGGCCGGAGTGTGGTTGAGTTTTGCGGTTGAGAGCAACCGGTAAGTTAAGACTTCTTCATTCACTAGTCAGTGCAACACTTGTCTTAAACATTTTTGCTTCGGTTAGATCTTTTTCTGGCACAGGAAGCACCCAAACCGGATAGCATCTCCTTCCATAATTACTGAGAAGGCACTAGATCATACTGATCACTAGATGAGATTGAAAAAAAAACTATAATAAAGTACAGGAGGCAAAATACCCGTGTGGATTGGGTTTGTGGCGGGCTTCGCCACATTGTCATATTGTCAAAGCAATATAATAATTAACCCAAGTGATGTCAGTCTACAGGGACTGTGTTCACACAAACCGCTGGAATGTATTCTACAAATATGAGTCTATAAATAAGCAAAACCTGCTTTAGTAATGACGGTACCGAGAGTGAGGTGTTGAAGTTGCACTCTTGAATGTGGTTTACATCTGTAGGACCACATTTTTAACTTAAGTAAGATGGACTTTAAGTGAATACAGCCTGTACTTGCAGAGAAATCACACACTTAAGTCAAATTTAAACCTAATTAGTGCATTTTTGTGACATTTAAACGCATTTTTGTTGTTGTTTCTAATTAAAATTGATAAAGAACAATCACGAATTTAGTAGTTTTCTAACAAACTTGTAGACATTGCACTGTAAACCAGCACTTGATCGATTCTGACTGTATGAAAATGAATCAGATAATTATAAATAGTCAGTTCTAGACATTTTTTTAAAACAAGAGCTAAACATGACTTTTTCTAAAAGGTGTTTGCCAAAACAACTTTCATCCTGGAAAATCGGAGCAATGTGGGCGTCACGTGACTCTGGCTTGCCAAAAAGTGCTATACATCTGTAAATCTGTGCCTGTCATTTCTCCATCCACACTGTTACTTTTGTAGTCGAGCAGGAAGCTAAAACATTGCGACTTTGATTTGTGAGTTTAGTTCTGTACCTGATACAAAGCCTAAAGCCCTCAAATTGCTTGCAGGTTGATTATTTTGAGCCATTAAACTGTTGACACAGGGGGAGGTAGCTGTTTGGAAAAACAGGATAAGGTGTTCATTGTGGGTGTGCAGCTGGGCAGAGTGTATATGCTTCATTTACTGTCAGACTTACGGTCAGGGAAGGAACGTAAATGGGAAGAGGAAGAACGTAAATACAGTGTGTGTGTTTCTGTGTCTCTGTCTGTGTGGTGCACATAAATGTGTGATTTCTCATCTAACTGTATGTTTCTGCATATTCATGTCACTGAATGAAAGGAAGGTGGAAGAAAGCTGTGTGTGTGTGCATGGTTTCATCACTCCTTCCATCACTCATTATCACTCCTTCCAGGAAGTACTCCACAGAATTTCCTTTTATAGAAGCTGAATACAAAAGACTTGTTGTCCACTTCCTGTAAACATCTTGCCGGCCGCGTTCTCCGCTCTCTGGTTGGCTGGAGTGATCCTGTGACCCTTTGTGGCTCAGGGAGTTCCAGGATGAGGAAGTAGGCTTCCCTTGATCACAGCCAACCACAGAGAATAGAAAGTACCCTGATGTAGTGAGAGAGTGGGGAATGAGGAATAGAAATGGTATAGGCACAGGCATGTTGCTGGCTTGGCGGGACAGAAGATTTTAAAGGCCACATATTTCAGTAGAGCTGAAATAACTGCTCAATTAAAAACTTAGGTGATTGGGTGAAAGAAAACTTGACTAGTTTTAATAATTTTGTATTTTTTTAAAGCATAAAAGCAAAACAATTGGGTCTAACTTCTTAAATGTGAAAGTTTTCTCTTTGTTTCAGTTTCACATCATTGCAAGCTCAATACCATTAGATCCTGGGCTGTTGTCTAAAATTATTATTTCTACAGCACTCAATGCCGCCATGTAAAAAACACACAAGTGCACCGTGTGTTTCAGTAGTTTGCAGAATGCAAATGCTAATAGCAGCTACCTGAAGCTATGCTGAAAGGCTTAAAGCTAAATGCAAACACAGTTTATGCTAGGAGTGAGACTCACCACAATGTCACTGCATGTTGCCCACAATAGTGTTGGTATTGTAATACAGCTATTCTGTGATTGTAACTTCAATGTTCACTTTGAAAGTGTTGATAGAAATGTATAGAAAAGGTCACGGGTTGCACTTTATAGAGCTAGAGAAAGCATATGGTAAGGTGCCAAGAGAGGAACTGTATTACTATATCAGGAAGTGGCAGAGAAGTTTGCGAGGGTGGTGCAGGACATGTAGGAGAACAGCGAGACAGTGGTGAGGAGTGACAGATGGGTTTAAGGTCGAGGTGGGATCTGCACTGAGCCCTTTCTTGTTTGCGGTGGTGATGGACACGTTGACAGTTGCTAATTTTCCTGGGAGGGACCGGTATGGACAGGATTAGAAATGAGTACATCAGAGGTATAGCTCAGGTTTAATGGTGTGAAGATTAAGTTAAAGAGGGAAGGGTGAGAGGGTTTATACATGTGCACAGGTAGGCGATATACTGGATAAAGGAATGCTGAAAATGGAGCTGCTAGGCAGGAAGAAAAGATGTCAAATTATTAGTACACTGCTTTGTTTTCCGCTGATATCTTTCCCCCTAGAACTTCTTTTCACTTTTTCACTTTCTTTTTCATTTGAGAAGTTCCACCACGAATGAGCAGTAACTCTAGTACGTCAGGTTGTTGGGTTTATAGTGGCTGTCCTTCCTAACCATTGTGTTTTATTATTGTACCGCAAGAGGAAGCAGTATGATACTGACATATTGATATTTTACCCCCACCCTATTATGTTTTACCCCAAAGCTAAGTGAAACACGATCAAATGCTCCATTGAAGCGTCTATTGGCAGAAGGAGGGTGTGTTTTAGGGCAGGGAATGTGTGTGTGTGAGGTATGCACAAGGCTTGTGTGTTTGTGATGAACAGGGGAACACACCCAGCTCCTGCTGCAGCCCTGCAGGCTATGGAATTCCTACAGAGAGACAACGTGTCTCAGCCTGAACAGCTTGCTCCCAAAATTCATCCCAACACACACACTCTCACACACATTTTCTGTGGAATTGGATATCAACGCTGGATGGAGTCTAGTTTTTTCCCGCTTGGGCAAGAATACACTTGTCCACTTCAGGATAACTGAGGAATGAGGCAGCCTGCTAAGACCTGCCCTGTGAGGGTGAAAAGATAGAGAGAGGGGTATAAGGAAAAAGGCGAGAGCTAAGTAGATAAATGAGCACCAGAGAAAGAGGTGCACAGATCCACTAGGAGTACAGCAGTTTTTATTGTTTACCTGGTCTTCTCTGAGGGGCAGAGGAAGCACAAAACAGGTTAGTGCTCACAGCTTAAAGAGATTTCAGGGCTCCAAGAGCATAAAGGGGGTGCCTCATTTTGAGTGGGTGGACTTTTGTGGACTTTGTTGCTGATGTTACTCTTGCCACAATAGAAAGCTTGACTTAAAGTGTGAAAACCAACTAGAGTTAACACACAGCCATCCAGTGAGTCAGTCTGAAGAGGAGAAAGCCTCTCACCTACAGTATAATGATTCAGACATTATGCAGAAAGGGAAGTATTTAGCCTTGACAGTTAAATGTTAGCCTGTATTCATGTTGGGGCCTGAGGGCTTGGCTATTACATAGAACTAATTTGCTTGTGTGGATTTTTTTTGATACCCACAAAGGCTCCGATTAATGTATCATGGAAATGGATCAGTGTTGAAATCCAGTGATTTAGTTTCTGTGTTTTGATTTTATTTTACAACCGAGTCAAGTCTGCAGAGCTTCTACGGCAAGGGGGAGGGTTTCTGTGTAAAGAAGAGGTCATAGGTATACCTAGCTGAGCCACGTTTGTTATATTGTTTCAGTACGAGCTGTGTCATCTGCGGTCAGACGCAGGAAGTGAGGAAACCTCTGTTTGCTTCCTATTTCCTGTCTGTGATGTCATCAAGAATGCAAGCAGCAGCTCAGAGCCGATCGAACTTCTTGCTTTGCAAGAGCCTAAAAGGTGCTTTTGAGGTTCAGGGTTTCTGTGTTTGCGCGTGTCTGTCTGCAATCTCAGTTTTCACCATATTAGGATAAACCCAAGTATGTGTACCTATGGGGAAGTAAGAAGTGGTAGTATTTAAATTGGGACCAAAATAATTGACTATTTTGAGCATACGTACCTTAGAAGAAATATCTTAATATATAAGAAGATTTTATGTTGTTAATACAATTCAGAGATGACTAAGAAACTTTTTACTCTTGCAGCCAGCGTTTGAAATGACCTTTTGTGATTCTCCAAGTAAACATTTTTCTCGCCGGCCACTACTGTGCCTTGGATTGGCTAGTTTTTTGCCACTTCTTTATGGTTATGGTTAGATGGTTAGGAGTGCCTCCTCATGATATGCATGTGTCTGTGCATGTGTGGGTGAGTGAAAAGACTATTTAGGTACACGCATGAATGCACCAATGTGTCAGATGTACTTGGGGGGTGGACAGAAAATACAGCTGCAATTAGCACTTGCCACATGTTAAATACGGACACTGGTTGTTGCTTTATATAGTTTGGGACTTTATTCATGCAACAGATTAAGAGATGCTTAATGATTAATGATCATGCTGTACATGCCAATAAAGAAGCAAAACAAAGTTTCTTACATCAATTTCTAGTCCTTGTTTGTTTGTTATTGCACACTATTTCTAAAGAGATCTAATAAAGTATCTAATAACAGTGCATTTCAGATGTGGTGTAAGAAAAGTTTATTTTTTTTCTGAGGTTCCCTGAAAACTGAAACATGGATGTATAAACAAGTACTAGGGCTGTGCGATATGACCAAATTCTGTGCATCTCAGGCAACTCAACTTGTGTGAAGTGTTTTCAGCTGGGCGTCCTGTACCTGGAGTCGAGTGTTTTGACCAATGCATGAAACTGCTGCGAGGAAAAGCCTGTTCTAACATTTGAGTCTAAGGTTTATTTTGAGCACCTGATGGCTTTTTTGTTTATCATCTGTAAACTCTCTCCATAGTCTTTCACGTAATTCCTGCGTTACAGTTTTCTGGTTTGTGTCAGACTTTTCATAACCAAACCATGTCAATGCTACAGAGGTAGCCCCTCGTTTAGGAATAAGGGCCTCGATTTGTTTTCACTGTTCCTTCTGTTTGGAACTACTTGGTTCTGCCTCCTCTTCAATGGTTAAGCTGGTATTCTCTGTACCCCGATGAAAAAATATTGCCATAAACAGTGTATTTTGCAACACAACAAAACAAACGATAATGTATAATTTGAAATGACAGATGTTTCCATATCGTCATCCGATATATTTTGTCATATCGCACAGCCCTAACAAGTACCTCTGCTTACTCTCATTTTCTATAATACTAATATTCTTGAATTCTTCAACAACATAACTTTCTGAGTGCATGACTCACAGTTAAAAATAATGCTAATCTATATTATATACAACCTTGGTCATCTTCTGTCTGAAGCAACAAACGTTATTCTGATTGGCTGCTTCTTGCAAATAGAAGGTTTCTGTGCTGACAACTCGTGTGTCTGAGATGACCATATAAGGACATGTGCTCTCATTGACATCAGGCAGATCTAAGAGTACAGAAACTGTCTGAAACGGTGTGCTTAGAACAGTCTGAATCCTTAACTTTTGCCTCACTGGAGGTACTTGAACATTTGAGACTTTGGCAGTCGTTAATTTGACCATCCAACATGTAAAAGAAACATGTTTGTGTTTTATGATGGAAAATATATGGTATAGCCTCTTCTGAATGTGATCCAAACTGTCTTTTATCTGTGCATGGACTCCTCAAATTTCTCTCCATTACTGGATGAATGCAACCTGCAGCTGTTCAGTGGGCATGCCATATCTCAGGCGTGTTCAGTAGGAGGTATATCAGGACTAAATGCTAGCCAGGAAGTGTCTGGATGTGCTTGTCATCCAGAATGAATGGCAGAAGTATAGGTTAGAAGACCTCGTCCCAGTAGCTTTGTCCAGCAACGGTCTGATCGTGTTGTCGGCATGCTTGCATCCAACATGCCCGATGTTAATGTGAGTCAGTCACAGTGGCACTGAAGACAACATAAAGTGCTAAACTGACCCAGTTCTGAATTGCACAAGTGAGTTCATTTGTGTTTGGTAAAAAGTAAAAACCCAATTGACTGAAACAACAAACTAACAGAATATGTTTGGGTTCTCTATGAGATTATAATGACATACCAAAACAAAGGTTGAAAACACATTTCATGACATAAAATGTATTTATTTATTTTGACTAGTATATAACTAAATAAGGAAAGGAATAACAAACTTCTAAACTTCAGTCTGAACACTGTTTTTAGGGATCCATACTACCCTGATCAGGCCCTTTTTTTTTTTTTTTTTAGGGCTGGTCTTTTCCCCTGTAATACACTTGTCATACCATTTGGCGTCACACTCATTTGCACACTCTTATTCTCTTTCTGTCTGCTTTCCTTCCTCATTCATTTGTAACCAACTCAGCACGTCACTTTGCCATTCAGCGTTGCTTCCTGTTCACATTTGGCTGGTTCCCTTCGCTCCAACAGTCAGAGCCGATTCTCACATTGTAGCATGGATGGATTAGTTATGTCTGTGTGAGTTTTTTTTTCTAAATGTATCTAAATGTATTGTTTGGCTACTTCTTTTTCTGTGTGTGGCGTATGCTAAGCTTTATTCGAAGCAGCAACCATTTCTCTCTAACAGCTTGGCCTAACGTGCAATAAGTATTGCGACATGTGAAAAAACAGGAAGAAGAGGACCGCAGTTTTAGTGTACACTGCACTTTTTGAATGTTTGTGAAATTTGTGGATTTTTCTGGATGTCGGTTAAATTTGTGGACCCTGATTCTGCAGGTCGAGGTGAGTGTAGATGTGTGACAGTGGAGCGTGTGAGGATAAGCCCCCCGCCCCCCCTGTCAGGATGAGCAGCCAAGGAGGAGTCAAAGACGCCCAATCGACCAATCACAACTCTCGGCCACTTCCGTCTGCACCAGAGGAGAAGAAGCCTAGAAACAAGATCATCTCCATCTTTGGAGAGAAAGGTGAGACGTGGAGCACACGCACATAAGTAAACCCAGACATTTAATATACTGCACAGTACCACAATAAAAGACCACACGAGTGGCCATGGAAGAATGTCACTTTGACCTCTGACCTTTGTCTGCAGCAGGCAAGAAAAAGGACCGGGATAAGGACAGACCTGAAATCTCCTCCCCATCAGACTTTGAACACACCATCCATGTGGGTTTTGATGCTGTTACTGGAGAATTCACGGTAAGTACCTTAAACAATGACCAGTGTTCACTTGCAAAATGAGATTTTAATTCATGCACTGATCTCACTGATACCTTGGCTTAAGGTATCAGCAGAGTACATTTTTTTCATCCATCAGTCTGTCGTTGGCACTTAGCAGTCAGTCACAGGGCTAACAAAGCGAGACAGACAACCATGCACACTTATATTCATTATGGTCACTAATATACTAATGCCCAATTTAGAGTCACCAATTAACCTAACCTAAACATGTTTTTGGACTGTGGTAGGATGCCCGAGTACCTGAGAAGAACCCACAGAACCTAGATTTGAACTCAAAGGGCCACTCACAGTTGTTATGGACTGTGGCGTGTAGTTACATTTCATGGGAAATGCACACCAGGTTATGGTGCAGGTTACAGCATATGGTTTTAAAAGGATTTCCTTCGCTATAGCATAGCTTGATTAACGCAGAAGCATAAAATCCAGTGTAGTGTGAAATCCACTGTAGAATTTCTGAGGGAGTCACAGTATCTTAGACATGGTGTTTCATTTGTTGACCAGTTTCACCAGCACTGAAAAAAGCCCTTAATTAGACAGCTGAGATCTCTGCATGCTGTCATCTTTTTACATTCCTCAGTGCCACATCATATATTTATTTGGTCTAATTGTTTATCAGTTTATATCAGATTTTCCATCGAGAGGCATTTTGACGTGAGCAGGTTGAACAGGCAAATTTTAATAGTAAATAATTTCTAAACATAGTTGGTTTATTAATATGTGCTTATGTGGATTTAGAGTCAGTAGTATGAGCAGAAACTAAATTACCTGATTAATTTTGTTAAGGTAAACATTTTAGGCATTAATCATATTATAGCATATTAATTACAGGTTCAGTATCTAATAATTGGAGTGATTTCTGGTTTATACTATAATTGGCAAGCAGTTAAAAGTTACTGTCGCTGTGTAAAAGATGAAATTATCGCATTACATCTTTTACTTGCAGTCCATTGCAGGTTAGGTATGTCAGCAATCTAACTTCAGATTTGTCAGTTAGTTCAGTGTGGTATGCAAAAGTTATCACTGTTAATCTCTGTAAGATCTGGTTTATTTGGATTAGCTTTGTTTACCATGTAAATCTCCACTTAGGAAATACTTGCTGTAAATAAGATAACTTGTGAGATTGTCAGCTGCAGTGCTTGCTGGGTCAAGATGAGATCGCTGCAGCTGTCTGAGATTAAAAAGAAGAAGAAGAATTTGTAGCATGCATTTGTGACTGTAAGACCCCTGCACATGGAGCTTCACTCAGAAATGTTCTAGATGTTTTTTGGTGGTTGGTGCACTCATGTGTAACTAGAGCTGGAGCCGAGCTTCCAGAGAAGTTGATCCAGTGATTCCACTGTGACGAGCCATGGAAAGTCCCAGGAATTTCCTGTTGTGCTGCTGTAAGATTTGTTGGTCAGGCGTGCAATATTTCATGCCCTCCTCTGTGTGGAGTCAGCATAAGTATTACATTCTTTAACCCTTAAAAACTGGAAGTCAGAAGACGGGTGACTTATTTATTTATTTTGTTCTTGTTTTATTCAAAAAGAGATTATTGACATAAGCTAAAGGAAGTAAGAGTGAGAGAAAGGAACTACTGGCTAAAAAAGAATGGATGTCCAGCTGCTTGAAATACTCTTCACTGGCCGTTCAAGACTGTGGCCTGTGTTTTATCTGTGTTCCTGTTAATGAATTTCTTACATTTGAATAGATTGGTGTATGTGTTTTTTGTTTTTTAAATTTGTATCTGTGGGTCTTTTTGTGCAGGGCATGCCAGAGCAGTGGGCCCGTCTCCTTCAAACTTCCAACATCAGTAAATCAGAACAGAAACAAAATCCTCAGGCCGTCCTTGATGTTCTCAAGTTCTTCGACTCCACCAGTGGAAAACAGAAATACCTCAGTTTTTCTGGCGCGGGTTAGTTTTCTTTTTCTCAGCACATAAATAAAAGCATGGTTTGGTGCAGGCTCACTTTTCTGTTCTTAAACTTTGAATTATTTTGTGTCTTTCAGACAAAGGATCACAGTCGGTGAGTAGCCTCATTCACTTTTTCCTACTTTTATTCACTGCCTTTATTTGCATCAGCAAATTCAGACTAAAGTGCTATTTATGCGTTTATTGTTGCAGCCAGGCAAGCAGGGTACTGCGACCTCCTCATCAGGCAAGGATGACGACGACGATGAAGATGATTCGCCGCCACCAATCGTGGCACCACGGCCAGAACACACGAAATCAGTGAGTTTGATGTTTTGTTTTCACAACTAAAATTAGACGGCAAATTAAAATAAATATATTGTAAGAATTTAATAGTCAAAATTGCTAGCAGGTTCAGTCGAAGTTTAGTATTTATTCAGGACTCATGGGTTTTTTTTTTGTTTGTTTTATTTATTTATTTTTTTTGTGTGTTTCAGATGTACACGAAGACAGTTGAACCAATCCCAGCTCCAGATGGAAATGCCACCTCTAAGGCAGCTGACAAGCAGAACAATACTCCAAGAAAGATGACTGATGATGAAATCATGGAAAAACTAAGTATGCAAAGCACCCACACACTGAAAATCATGAATCACAGCCCAACAGTATTTTTGGCTCTGGTGAAGCACTGTTCACTTTATTTCTTTTTTCCTGATTCTCAGGAACGATTGTGAGCATTGGAGATCCTAAGAAGAAATACACTCGCTATGACAAGATCGGTCAGGGGTGAGTTTTAATTCTGGCCACTGTGTATACTGAAAAATGTGAGAACGTGTAGCAAGTTGCTGGTTCAAAATGACATGTTTAGTAGAATAAATTCTGTACAGTAATTGTAGAAATTTTCACTTCTAGAGCGTCTGGCACAGTTTACACAGCCATCGATGTTGCCACAGGGCAAGAGGTAAGTGTTGGAGCCACTACCAAAATTTTTACCTCACCTTTACCTCAGTTTTCAGAATGAAGTTGGATTGGGATTTATTTATTTAATTATTTATTTACAAGTTATTAATATATTATGAAACACATTCTGGTGGGTTTTTTTAGTTCATAAAGTTACTTGAGGTGAGAGAAACACAATCGCAGCACATACTCTCTTTAGTTTCAGTGGTTTTAATATGTTAGAAGCACTAAACTATGTTGCAATGTTGCTCTTTTGTTTCCGTCACCCTGTAGGTTTTTTTTCCCAAGAAGATATTAGGAGATCACAGTGGGGAAAAAAATGTTTTTTTTCACAGCACACACTTTGATATGCCTTATCACGAAAACCACACATGGTACTTCACTGACTGTATTAAACTTAGTTTGTTTAATTTCGATATGGAATTTCATGATTCTGGCATTCTGCTGAATTAGCTTATAGAGATTTCTGATGTAAAAAGTTACAAATAACATTTGCAACTTGTGAATCTTGTGATTAATCAATCAATCTCAGACTACAGCTGGAAACCAGAAAGCTTATCATACTTTTAATCTTGTCCTTGTCTACAGCGGTTTATGCTGCCGAGTCTTGGGCGTGCTGGCTGTCGCACTCATTGCTAGCTGAGAGATTTGATAAAAATGAGCCATCGCTAATGAAATTTGTTTAATCTGTGTTTTAATAGTACAAGTACACTACTGGGTCTGTACCAAGACTTCAAACCCCAGCATTTAGTCCTTATCAGAAGAATATACATTTTTCATATTGCACTTATGGCTGACAAAGCAGTTTATTTTTTCTTTTGTCTTTACAATTTTACATCTCCTAGATTTGACTGTCCAAATTCAGGAAAAAATTAGTTGCACCTTGTGATTGCTCAGATAAGTTTTGTGTGTGTTTTGAAGCAAATTTACAATATCTTGTCTTCTGCAGGTTGCCATCAAACAAATCAACTTGCAGAAGCAGCCAAAGAAGGAGCTAATTATCAATGAGATCCTGGTCATGAAGGAGCTGAAGAACCCCAACATTGTCAACTTCGTAGACAGGTAACATGCTGCACAGACATACAACACACCTCACAACACCAGCTGTGAGTGGACTGCTCTGTAAATACGACCGTCTGTGCGTGTTTATAGTTTCCTTGTTGGAGACGAGCTTTTCGTGGTAATGGAATACTTGGCCGGCGGGTCACTAACTGATGTTGTGACAGAGACCTGTATGGATGAAGCTCAGATCGCTGCTGTCTGCAGAGAGGTAGGATCTTTCTCAGACAGCCAAGCTAATGAAAACAGTTTGTCTATTGCAATTTTGGTGGATTATAATCTTCCTACCTACATGCTTTCAGGTCCTTCAGGCCCTGGAGTTTCTCCATGCAAACCAGGTCATCCACAGGGACATCAAGAGTGACAACGTTCTCCTTGGGATGGACGGATCAGTCAAACTCAGTGAGTGAGAACGCACGCAGATGTGTACACATCCACTGATTGATAATATACTTCAAACAGAACAACACACTGCTTTTTCTTCTAATCTCAATTTATTTTTCTCTCTCTTTGCAGCTGACTTCGGTTTCTGTGCTCAGATTACCCCAGAGCAGAGCAAGCGCAGCACCATGGTGGGTACACCCTACTGGATGGCTCCAGAGGTAGTAACCCGGAAAGCCTATGGACCCAAAGTGGATATTTGGTCTCTGGGGATTATGGCCATAGAGATGGTGGAGGGAGAGCCTCCATACCTAAATGAAAATCCTCTCAGGGTGAGTGTGTGTTGGGAGCAATTTTTTTATTTTTGTTAAAATTTTATCTTGAAAATCATAAAAAAGGAAATGTGAGTCTATTTTTTTCAGAATGAAATAATGCAGAAAAAGGAGAAAATGCTGACATTTAAGATGTTGGAAATAGAACATGTGTCACAGCTCTGTGGATGGAAATGTGCACGAAAATGTGCACATTCTGCTGGTCAGTACGTCAACCGTGTTGATCCAGGCTAAAATACCTCAGCAACTACCGAATGGAAAACCATTACATTATAACCTCGTGGCTGAGACGCTGAACCCTGATGACATTTGCGATCCTCTATTTTTGGATAGATGTTCACTTTTTCACTTCACTTAAACCTAAAGATATGACAGCATCTACTAGATGGACAGAAACATTTTTTTAAAACAATTCCTTAATGAAGAATTCTGACTTTTCCTATAGCACCACCTTGAGGTTGATGATTCTCTTTGTTTGCACAGTAATTTATGGGAAAATCTTTCCTAAAGTGAGATGATGAACATGGGGAACATTACACCTTCTTATCACTAAGCATGTGTCAGTGTAAGCATGTTATTGTTGCAGTTTTGGTCAAATATGAAAGGCTTACAGAGCTCATAGCAGGGCTGTAATGACTGGAATCTGGCTTCTATCCAATCCAGCTCTGTGCAGTTATGGCAGTTTTTACTGATTTTCCACAAAAGATTACACACAGTAAGCAAAGATAAGAAATAACTGGACTGATAGCATTATTGCTTTAAAAAAACCTCAATAATATTGTGAAATTTATCACAATAAAATCTGGTGTTTTGACTGTCCCAATCCAATTTATAAGAAATTACATTTGTGTTTAAAGACTAGTGCTTAAATAATATTTTGCCCTACTTTACTTACTTTGCCACTATCCTGGTTTTAGGCATTGTATTTAATCGCCACCAATGGGACACCTGAGCTACAGAACCCAGAGAAGCTGTCTCCTGTGTTCAGATCTTTCCTTAACCTTTGTCTGGAGATGGACGTGGAGAAACGAGGGTCAGGCAGACAGCTGCTGCAGGTAGAAAAGACCTAATCATCCGACCCAAATTCAAGATGTGTTTAAATGTTGAATCTAGATTTTTTTTTCTTATGCATCTCAGTGAATTTTGTACACTGTTATCTAAGTTCACCCCCTAACTTATAAAATTTCACATATCCACTTCTTTCCATTCAGCATCCATTCCTGAAGGTGGCGAAGCCTCTATCCAGCCTCACCCCGCTCATCCTGGCAGCAAAGGAAGCCATCAGGAGCAATCGCTAAATCCTGGCCTGCAAAGACTCCAAGCCAGCATCTCCTGCTGGTCCACATATGACGACTATCTGCAGTGTGTTAGTGTTAATGATTTTTTCCAAAAGGGCATAAAATGCTGCTCCACTCTTCCTGGTGTTTCCACACAGATATTTATCTTACCTTTGTGCCTTGTTCTAAAGCTGCATATAGCCTTAATATGTTATCCATTTGTTTTGTCTTTGTATGTATGTGATGTTGAAACTGGTTATCTGTGCATAACCAATGCATTATCATTGTTAATTTAGACACCGAGGGCCATATTCGTAAAGAATCTTGGTTTACGACTTCTACTAAAAAGCCCAGAACAGAACAGAGGTGAACCTTACGCTGAATTAATAAAATTGCTATCTTTACGTTGATCTTTTTATTTGTTAACACTGTGTCAGTAAAGTGACATATCCTAATTAAAATGGAAAAATAAATGCCAGGAGCTTCAAGTTTAAATTCTTTTCTTCTCTTTAGATCACAGTGTTATGACAGGAGCACAACATGGTCTTGTTTATCATTCTACCATGTGACCATGCAGCTGGTTTCTGTGGTTATTTCTGCTGTGGTTACACATGTGCGTTGTGACTAACTGGATCCAAAATTTTTAAATGTGACATTAAAAAATCATGGTGTGCTAAAACTGTGGCCGAGGATGGGACAATGCAGGCTTTATGGAGTGAAAAACAAGGCCAGTGTACTGTATCTGAATGAAAATCTTCCCATTCCAGTAAAGTCGGATCTTTGTTATATATTTTTGTTTGCAGTCTGCTTTTTTAATTATCTTAAATTGGAAGATGAATAATGTCCACACTTCATGTTTCGGCCCTCTGTTGGTAGTTTGGGGTATTGCAGGCACCAAAAAACCAAATTACGCATACAGCTTTGCCATGAAAACATCTCTGCAGGATCTCCTGCAGATTATGGATCTGAACACTGTTTACTGCCTGACCAATACTTTTTAGCTCATCAGTTCAGCCACAGTTTTTCTCAGAAAGCTTTGTCGTCATTTTTTCTTTGTTTCTCTTTGTCTTTTCTAATGGATGCCTTATTATTGGTAGTAGTGCAACAGAAATGCTGTATGCAGTTGTTTGACAGCGTTAAACTGGAGGATTTTTTTGATTTTTACATTTTGTATATTTGTGTAGTGTCTTGTATTGTGAACAGCTTTTAGTATGTACATTGTTTTATATTTGTAACTAACATAACAGAAGAGTATTTCAGGGGGATTTTTTCCGGATTTTTTTTCTTGTTTATCAACTCATCATTGGTTTCCTGAACTGTGCAATTATGAACTCAGAAATTGGTAACACTATATAATACGGCCCACGATTTAAAGGTGGCATTCACCTGTAATTAAAAGGAATTTTAGTGTTTTTTTATTTGAAATTACAATATAATTCTATTTACCTAAAAATACTTATAGTTGGATCCAGATAGCTTGGTAGGCTGGAATATGGGGGCAATCAGTCAGAATTTTACAAGAAACAAAGAAATTATTAAATAATTACATTTAGGCAGTGCAATTTGACAAACAGTGATTCCCCATCGTACTTTTTATGGTGGGGCCGTATTATAAAGTGGATTAATCTTGCCTTTTTGCATCCTTATTTAATATTCATTATGTTGATGTTGCATGATGGATGTTCTATTACCCTTTTATTTTACCAAAATACATGTGATGAGAACTGTTCTCCCTTACCAACTTGCAAGAAAAAATAAATACCATCAATAATTGCAGGCTTATGTAAGCTCGATGATGAAGTCTTTTTTTTCTCACAAAAACTGTTCAAACGTAATTTTAAGAAGTAGTGTATAGGAAAGGCATGTCTCCTTTCCTGTAAAATGACTGGATGTTAAACAAGGTTAAGCCACTTCAAAATTTAGCTCACACGCCCAAAACTAAAGTGTGCTTGCAGTGTCAGATGGGGAAATATTGTTTTTCTGCAACGATTACAAAAAAAGGTTACGCAGTACTTAGCGTGTAATTTGAGTCTCCTTCCCTTTGAAATTTAAGGAGCACTTCAAATTATGTATGCACTACTTCTTCATTCATTCATTACAAAATAGTTAAATTTACTTACAGTATAATGATTTCTTTGTTTCTGACCAATAATGTCGTCTTGAAAATCTCCTGTAAAAACCTGATTTGTTACCCGCTTATTCTAGTGTAGTTAACTTAGTATGTGTAGGTAAATATAATTGCTATATAAGTATTCATTTAGAAAATATAATTTCTTGTAGTATTAGAAATTATGGCCGTATTATAAAATATTACCTCAAAATCATATAATGTATTGATAACCCTGAGATACTCAGACCTGTGTTAGGCATCATTTAGAAATAAAATGGGGGGGAAAGTGTTTGTTTTAGCGTGATTGGAATAACGGCTGCGATTGGCTTCTACTGCCTCATTTTTCATAGTTCAAGTTTAGACAACGACTGGAAACAATGAAACGTTGCTTGTAACATATCCTTGATGCGGTAAAAAAGTGCGTAATTTCGGCAGAAATTATAATAAAGGTGAGCCTTAAAGATTTGTGTCTCGGTTAATATGAATCATTGATGTAACTAAAGTTGAAGTGACTTTACCATGTACGTTACCATTTTCTGTTTTGACTACGAAAAAACGACCAAAAAGGATGGTATGCAGAAAAATTAAGTAAGATAATAAAAAGAGTAATGAGGAAGTTCTGCAGAAGTTATATATTGGTGTTTATTAACGTTCACGTGTTGTGTAAAGAGTTCTATACACTATATTCCAAAACAGGAAGCTGACGTGGCTATCGATGCAATGATAAAACAAAGTGACATGAGGCCTCGTACAGCCAGGGGGATTAGCTCAAATGGTAGAGCGCTCGCTTAGCATGCGAGAGGTAGCGGGATCGATGCCCGCATCCTCCAATATTTGTTTTTTTTAAATTTTGTTATTGAATATTTCTTCTTTCATTTTCATTCATACATTAACTATAAGTAACCGATGACCTCTTAATAAACTCTGTGTCAAATGATCAGCGAATTACGCGGAGCAGTCGCACGTGTATAGCACTGTTACTGTTAATTCCACAGAAAACCAGAAGATGGCAGCATAGACTCATAAACGATTGATCTCTCCTCTGTCTATATTCATTTATAAGGAGCGAACACGTCAAATGGAGGACCAACTTGGCCAAAGTAGTTTAATTAATTTATATACAAAGAAATACAAATATGCTATATGTATTTTTATTATCTGTGTGATTTTGTTATTGTTGGTATTAATTGTCTGTTCTGTTAAGTGAAATGTGAGTAAAGTGCTGATTCTTATTCTGAAAGAAAAATGGAAATAAAGACCTGGATCTACAAATTTGCCCTAAATATGGTAAAAGAATAGAAATAGAAGGCAGAAAGAATTGAAACCATTAATAAATATGAGCATTTACACACATTACAGGATGGATACAAACAGGCCAGAAGCTTTATAGTACAGAATCCTCTCTCAACTGATAATTTTAGAGTTCCTTGGACACACATTGCATGCTATGGAACACTATTGTGGCGAGATTTTAAACTCTTTTAAAGTGTTTTGCAAAAAATTTTATACACTGGAAAGGATCATGCACATGCAGGTCAGTATATGCAGTGAAAGAAAATGCTGAAACTTCAAGGGTTTTCTTTAAACGGTGAGTTAATCCTCCAGGGAAAGAAGTGCTGACAGATGATGATAAAAATGTTTATTGTTGTTTTGTAACTACACAAATTACTGCACACTTTAACAAGCTTTTCATATTACAATAAATCAGAACAAATGTGACAGTCTTGCCTCGGGGCAGCAACATTCACAACACTAAAACTAATGGTAATCATTTCAGCAAATATAACCGTCATTGTGAAACAATTATATTTTACACCACCACACCACAGTAATGGATTAGATTATATGGTATGAGAATAAATTTTGCAAAAGGGGATCATATATAGTATTTATGCTTGTAATCAAAACTTTATAATATGTCAAATGTCATTGTATTACTGTGTGACAGGTGGAGGTAGGACCCAATAGCAAAAGGGGAACTACTAGGAATTGGTAACTAATAAATTAGGAGATAACAACTAGATTACAAGGGAAACACAGCACACAAGAAAAGACAGGAAAAGAAATAACACAACAACAAGCAGATGAAGACAGACGACTTAAATACACACAGGATAACGAGAGGATGGGAAACAGGAGGAAACACACTGGAACTAATACAGACTAACATGACAGGGGAAGCGGAACTGAGCACACTGAACACAAGGTGAGAGATTTTCAAAATAAAACAGGAAGTACGATAACCACAGAGAAACAGACATGGAAACAAGACTGACTGGGGAGACAGAAAGAGAAGACCGAACAAAAATGAAGACAAGGCCAAGACTAGAAACTACAAATAGTACACAAACCAGAAAAACAACTAAAAGCAAAACCAGGTGTATACACTAAATCTTAGAATATTAAATAAAGGAGAATCCAGAGAGTCCAAATACAAAAACACTGGATTACAGACTCAGTACCGTGTTTATTTGTTTATTTTAAACTCCCAGCATCTTCTTCACCAAGTATCCTGGCATGTTGTACAGGAAAAGAGCCATGATGGCAAGCAGCAGGAGAGCAGTGACAATCTTGATGGTCAGCCACCTGTACTGGTCACAAACCAGGCGCTTCACAGCTTTGAGAGGGATGAGGAACCAGAGGAGGGCAACATCTGGACGGCTGGTGGAGTACAGAGTTATAAACACTGCGTTAGACAAATAACACCAAATAACTGACAAACCAATTTTCTTTCCGAACATCTAGCGCTTGTACTACATTAAAAATATAAATGAGAAAAAAACCAACATATTTGAACCTCATACTCACTGATGACAAAACAACACTGCACTCTTTTTTGTTTTCTATTGAGCACTAAACAAACATTCATATAGAGATGACATAACCCTCTGATAAATGGATTGTCCAGATCTCAGTTTATTCACAAATTTAAAATATCATACACAGATGCAAAGCAAAAAACTGAATTCAAACACAATATACTCACTTTTAAACCAGTACAACATATGAAGGTGACTAATGTTCAGTTATTTTAAAAACAAGCACTGAAAATACAGAAAACACTATTTCAACAAACAAGAAAAACTGCAACAACAACAACAACAAAAAACCCCTCTAATATGATTTGTACACATTAATACACAATATTAGACACACTCAAGTAATAAGTATTATCAGTAGTGTTACTGTGATAGCGCCTGTTTAACAATGCGGTGGTTAGTTTATGATATTGTAAAGCTGAAACCATTCACAACAGAATACAAGTTATCACTGAACACGCAGTCTTTGAAAAGGTAAAAACCTCAGCTGTTTCTCTTAAGCTCCCAGCATCTTCTTCACCATGTATCCAGGCATGTTGTATATGAAAAGAGCAAAGATGGCCAGCAGGAGAAGAGCAGTGACAATCTTGATGGTAAGCCACCTGTACTGGTCACAAATCAGGTGTTTCGCAGCTTTGAAGGGGATGAGGAACCAGAGGAGGGCAACATCTGGACGGCTGGTGGAGTACAGAGATGTAAAAAGACGTTAAAGAAGCCAAAGCCATTTTGGCCCACAGGTAAGCAAAATAATCGATTACTTGCATGATGGAAATACCCACATGATATAACAAGCAAATGTTACTGGTTACCTGTTTAACACCATAACTGATTCCATAGGAATTAAGAGTTAAGTAGCAGCCAGGTGATGCTAGTCAAAATGCACTTGGCTAATTGATCATCAGCAAATGTGAGCACTTCTATAAAAGCATTATTTTGGTAGTTTGCTGGTCTGGAGCATTCAGGTGTTTGTTAACGAACTCTCTTTTACAGGAACCAGACTCAGGGAGGAGGGGCCATCTGCAATTCACACTCAAATGAATGAATCAGGAGTAACTTGAGCTTCAGTATCACAAGTATATATTGGCATACAGATTCAACCAGGGAATAAACCACCAACCATCCACTTAGTCAACATCTTGCTCTACCTCCTGAGCCACCAATAGAAACACTAGAAAATAATTCTTCTACCTTTTCAACATATTGTATTTAGCAGCCTTTTTCTTTCCACTTTTACCATAGTAAAATATACTTAAGCAACTGCTAAAGGTATTAGGTGTGGGTTTTATTTCAGAAATGAGCTTCTGCTTTTCTGAAGTGACTGCTGACCTCTCTGTTTTATTTTTTCAGGTGCATTATATGTTTAGTACTTATCCATGGAACCACTCATCCATTTTCCTTTGCTTGTCCAGTTTAAGGTTGCGAGCGTTGCTGAAACCAATCTCATCTCTGCTCTGGCTGCCAATCCATCACAAGGCTTAGTTCTTATATCTCAGAAGAAATAAACTAGGTTTCATCTGTTGAGGTGGTGCTCTTGATTATCGTTCTTCCAGTGACTATACTTCTTTTTTCTTTTCCATTATAAAGCATTTTTATTAAAACTCTACTTTAGGAATAAAACTCTATATTGAAAGAAATCTCTGTCCGTGTGTGTGTTTGTGTGTGTTTTTCTTTGTCCACAAACACATCATCAGGAGCCGAGCAACCAAATTTGTTACATAAGTACTAGGGGTGCAACGATACTCGTATCGATATTGAACCATTCGATACAGTGCTTTCGGTTCGGTACGCATATGTATCGAACAATACAACATTTTTAATTTATTTTATCAACTTTCCTTCTGACGGTGCTGTCTGTGTTGAGCGCTCAGTGGATCTGCGCTTGACAGTGCAGCCTAGGCAGAGTAGTCGAACACAGATTCACTGAGCGCAGGGCAAGCTAGCGAGACAGAAGTTAAGCTCTCCTTGCAACATGGCAAATTGAACCTCCCCCACCCTCATTCACATCTGGCGTTTGGAACTATTTTGGTTTTCATGTGATGTATGACCCTGAAGGTAAGCGTGTCATGGACTAAAGTAAAACAGTATGTTGGATGTGCCACGCAATGCTCAATTACATGGGTGGGAACTAGTGTGTTAGCGCAGTTAGCTCGTTAACGTGTTGGCTGTCCAGCCCCACACACGGGGCAATCCGCGGTAGATCGTTAACGGAGATTTGCCGTGTTGTGGCGTTAACCTCATTTCAGATTAACGCTGACAGCACTAGTGGGAACACAACGAATATGACTGCACATTTACGCCGACATCATCCTAGTGCAAAGACAAGTGGAAGCAGAGAAAAACAACAAGCAGGCATGCTACAAACTTTACCGGAGTCAGCGGTTAGCGCATGATTCTCCTTATGGGGACCTGATATGTTTAATATGCTGCTGAGAATATAGCCCAGAAGAAGCTTATGTTATAGCTTTTATTTTGGAAAGAGCCATTCCTCTGTAATAAACTCTCTTTTCCAAAGATGAGTGATTCCTCAATCAGATACAGGGCTCGCAAAATCGCTAGCCCGACGTCCCGGGGCTAGCGATTTTTCCAGTCGGGCTGCCCTGCCCTGCCCGTCGGGCTATCGTAGGAAGGAAAAATATATGTCAATGCTTTTGCATTCTTTCGGAAATGTAGCTGGGTAATTATGTCATTGGCGTCGGTGAGCCACTGTGAATATGTGACATATTGAAATCGCGTTTGAATTTGGGCTTGTTTTTTGCTTTCACTTTGCAATCGCGCGAACTGTGTATAGAGAGCGACAGCACTGATTGGTGAGTGATGATAATTTGCGCACCAATTCCTCTGACATCATCTTATCAATCGTTAGCTTACTATGCAAACATGACAAGTGAAATCTCCCGCAGCAAGCTTAAACATGTGAGAGGTTGATCGCGCAGAGAATCGCTGAGCGTTGTGTGAGTGCGTGTGTAAAAGCAGCAGGATATATATTTTAGTTCTGCTGAGCCAAATAAGACAGGTCAGGGTGAAGAAGTGACAGCCAAAGAAAAGCTTACCACAAAACGGAAACGTTATGACAAATCAGACTATAAGGCAAAAAGAAAGTGCAGCTTTATGGTTTCATGGACAAAAGAATTTCTGTGGCTGCAATATGACGAGCTAAATAACCAGGGCTGCACATAAGTGGTCCGCAGGTGCGTATTCGCTGTCCAAATAAAAAACGCGCACAAGATAAGAAGTTGCAACGCGTGTTTGCATACATAAGATTTTCTGGAGGAGGACAGACATTTGTTTAGAACTCTTAAAGATGTCGAAGAAGCTCCTTTAAGCAGTTACTTTGGTGTTCCTCCACCTCCAAAGAAATGTCAGAAGGAGTCCAAACCACAAAAGGCTTCAAACAAATGATGAACGCACAGAGATGTGGTGCAGAATGTGCTGTGAAAATTTAATAAATGACAAATTAATAAAAAGACATAAACATTTTTTTTGTATCGAAAAAATATCGAACCGTGACACCAAAGTATTGAACCGAACCGAACCGTGAATTTTGTGTATCGTTGCACCCCTAATAAGTACATGCCCCTGCAGATTTGTATCTACACCAGATATTACTGTATGACGCATCACATTGCCTGTTAACCTAGCAATGAGCTAAAATTACGTGCATTAAGCCTGCAACTCCAATGTATCCTTTTATTTTCATGACAATAACATCTCATTCAAATCCATAAAAATTGCATTTTACATGCTTAGCAACCACCTGGCAACCTAGGCTAAAATGACCAATTTTGGGCATATGAATAAAGTCTAATATCCCGATTTTTATTTTCTTTTTTTTTTTACTTTTTTCACTATTATTAAGGATATTGATTTATGAACAGCATGAACAGGCCAAACAGTACTGTAGCATGGGTGTGTGAAAGTTAATTTGGCAGATTTCTTAAAGAACATGGTTTTCTGAATCCTTTTCTTAGTGCATGTTGTTTTCTTGGTATAACTTTGTACATTTGAATGTATTGCTTCAAGTGCTGGCTCAATAGAAAAAGTGCACAGGAAGTTTGGAGGAGAGAGTGAGTCAGAAGTTCTAAGATTAGTCTGCTGGAACCATGTGCAGAACATCTTAAGCTCCCAGCATTTTCTTCACCATGCTGTAGAGAAAAAGAGTGAGCACAGCCAGCAGCAGGAGAGCAGTGACAATCCTGATGACCAGCCACTTGTACTGGGTGCAGACCAATTGTTTAATGGTCTTATTAGTGAGTGAGGAACCACAGAAGGCTGGTGTCAGGATGGCTAGAAGGACAGAAATGTGCACGTTCAGTATTATTTTAAGGACTTTGGAGCATTTTACTATTTTTCTACTACAAACTAAATTAATGCTTTGAAAGTTAGTGGACTCCCTGAAACAACAATAAAGCAGAAAGCAGGATGGGGAAAAATAATTCTAGTTAGAAATAAGGATAAGAAACAGCAACTTACCATGTAAAGAAAGAAGATCCTAGGTCTAAGTCCAGCGTTTGACTGAAGCAAATTCCTTCAACTGTCTTTCCTCAGTTCATGAAATTTCTTAATGCTTTTTATGCAAGTTTAATATTGTTTTTTTATGTTTTTTTTTTAATGACTGTGTAACAGGTGTTTTTTTTTTGTTGTTTTTTTACAATAATTGATTTAAGAATTAAATTTACCACTATATCTATTATGTTCTCTGTTTTTCTTTTTTTCCGCTTACCTGTTGAATGATGTTTGTTCGGACTGTCAACCTTTAAACCTGCATGTATCTGTGCATGTAGAGGTATGTGTACACGGACACAACATTTAGTATGTGACTGCTTCTGTTTATAGGAGAGATTTATGTAGAAGCCAAAAGAATATACTGGACCATGCCGCTGAAAAAATTAGATCAAAAGAATGGATGATAGGAAAACATCCTTCATACTTGGGTTTCTCCAGTGGTTCTGGTTCATTTCGTCCTTCACCAACTGGACTTTTCTCTGCCTCCTCTCCTGTCAGAAGGTGCAGCTCTGCTTCCACTTTTCCCTGTAAAGACAAAAAACAGTATGAGTGATATGGATTCACGCTATTACCTAAAGCAAAGATGTCAAACTCATTTTTTAACGTGGGTGAGACCAGTGAACTCTGCATACAAAGGTTTAACTACACATTTAATCCTGGAGATATGTTATGAAACAGTGTGCTTTACTGCTTGCGTTAGCATTACAAAAATGAGTCATTCCCTATTGAGAACCATAATTTCAGGTGGTGCTTTGGTGTGACTGACCGTAAGCTCAAACTCATCATCTTCATTCCTGGCTACAAAGGGCCACCAGCCTTTGATCCTCTTCTGTTTGAAGATGGAGACCATGGGCATCTCTCCTTCATTTGTCACCATTTCAATGGTGCACTGCTTGGGAGTCTTGGCGCCACGTGGGAAACGGTTCAAGTCCAGCTCAATTGCACCTATGAAGACATTTTTTCTACAGTAAATGTCGAATAAGTACGAAGGTTAAGCCATCTTAATGTCATTACGCCTAAATTTACAATGTTGCCTGCTGTGTTAGTGGTGTTTCACAAACAAGCTCTTATGAGTAGCGATGTTTTTTAGCTTAATGATTTTTGACAATACCCAGGAAATCATCTGCTGAGAAATGGTCGGCATCCCACACTTGCAGGTTAAGACGAGCAGGGATCTTGTACTCAGTCTCATCCCACGCAAACATGGACTCTTTTTTTGAGATGACGATCTTCTCCTCTGCCATGAGGTAATCAAACGGGTAGATGAAGCGCCAGTTGAAATTCCCCTCCCCAGTGATGGAGTGATAATGGACATCAGTGTCCTGTTTGTCCTCCTGCTGCCCTTTTAACCAACTGTAAGAAAAGAGTTTGTAAATGTTTCCGTATCGGGAATATGATTCGACTGATTTCTGCTCATAAACAAATAAACAAAAAACAAAAGATACATTATTACCCTCGCACAAATATATCACTAGATTTCTCGCCAGTGAAGATGTCATCATCCTCCAGAACGACTTCATCCGTGTTCCAAATTATGACCCTCAGTTCAAACCTGTATAAATGCATAAACACTAATCAATGATCAATAGTGATTGGTAAAAACCTCAAATTAAACTGCATAATTTATTCAAATACATTAAGATGGTTTTGAACTTTATGCGTGTGTTAAAGCTGACAAGATGACTGTTGAAATCATACTTCTTTGGTTTCCTTGGTGAAATGTCAAGTGCAGGACCAGGTGCTGTCATATCTTTAGGGAACATATCCACCCACATCTCAATTCTTCCCTAAACAAAGTACAGGATGAGAAAAAAATTCTTTGTTTTTCAATATGGAAATAATCCTTAGAAGCTAATTCCAACATACAAGCCTTTTTGATTGAAATTTATAAGTATTAATACGTTTACACACTTGCTCAATTCCTGGTTTATCAGGGTGGAGCAGTGGTCTGGTCTCCACGTGTTCTGGGATGAGCTTGCAGCCAGCTCGTGGAATTTCTTCCCAGTGGTTCAGCACAGTAAGGGCAAGGTGTTCATCTGTCTGCTTCTTCAGACCTGACAAACATCATCACAAAAGTTTGTGTATT
Source organism: Neolamprologus multifasciatus (assembly GCF_963576455.1). Classification (NCBI taxonomy): domain Eukaryota; kingdom Metazoa; phylum Chordata; class Actinopteri; order Cichliformes; family Cichlidae; genus Neolamprologus; species Neolamprologus multifasciatus. Next base: position 10,792,988 of record NC_140457.1, on the reverse strand, counting down.
TTTTAAAGTGAATACTATCAAATTAAATTAAGCTTTACCTTTAAACTGTTTAAGCATTTATCAGACTTGATGCATGCTCAATCATCAAGGTAAGTTAATGCCAAAAAGTTGATGAACAGAATCAACTTTTTTGGCATTTATCAGACCAGTTTGTCAGTAATAGCAGCATGAAAACAAGCACACAACAAGTATTGGAGAGAGTATGTCCCACTACAGCAATATTGCTTTTCTTTAGTAAGTTACTGAGAAAATGAAGTGGGAGAATCATTTAATACCATTTTCATCCTCTATCTCTGTTGGTGCCATGAAGACACGATTCTCCACCTTCACTCTTCCTGCAGGACCATAGTGAGGCCCGTCCAGTTTGCCATCCTTACACAGCTTAGCCAAGATGTGGGTGGGTTTCATCGGGTCACGCCACACATTGTAACCATGTCTACAAAAAAGGGTTAAAAAAAACAACATTTTTAAAACTAGAATCAAATGAAAGTAAATGGTGACATTTTAAAACTGTAAAACACCTTCACACACACACACACACACACACACACACACACAGATATGTTGGGTTTAATATTAAAAGAAGACTTTAACACAAATCAAATTCATCTAGACCAAGGACGTCAAACTCATTTTACATCACGGGCCACAGCCCACTTTTATGTTAATTAATTGTTTAACTGTGACTTAACTACTTTGGTAAAGTACAACTGGCCATGTGGATGTCTTTATCAGCAGAAAAGGCTGTAAAACGTATGAAAGTAAAAGTACGAAATGTATGCCTCCTTCACATTTTACAAACCCATCCAGTGGCCCAGATTAGGAGCCTTTGCCAGGCCAATTCTGAGCCCCCGAGCCTTGGCTTGTGACACCCCTGATCCAGATTGATTTGATGTAAGTTGCCCAGTTTTAGAGATGAATTTAATTGCCTTGTTACCCAGTTGGGCTTCTCGAGAAATCATGATGTCTTTACTCCAAACTTTATCATAAGCAGTTTTAAGTACAACAGGAACCAGGTTTTTCTTGATATCTATGGAGACAGACTAGCAACAGGTTAACTATCTTAGCTAGCTAATGTTAGCTAGCTGAACGCTTTCATTTGATTGAATTTGTAGTAAAGTTTGTGGTGAAGAGCAGTGCATCTATTGAAAATGAACAAATTAAAGTACTGGGTTTTTTTGTTTTTGCTTTCATGTTGGCTAATGCTACTTGAGTCAAACAGATTGTGTGATCCTTACATTGCGTAGGCGCATGTGATACCACACGTGGCTCTGTGTTTGCTGTAGAAACGGTTCTCGAGGTCAATTTTGGTTTCTCCAATGAGATCATCAGTTCCCACCAAGTCCCAGTCATAAATTGACACAGTTAATGTGGAATCCATTGGGAATGTGGCATCCACATCAAAAGATCTAATAAGAGACAGATTTTCTTTTAATTAAAATTCAATATATTCACAAAAAAATAAAAACTTGTAAGATCGTATAGATAAGGCCACGATGCTGTAAAATTACTTACTTGCCAAACAGTGGGTTCAGCTGTTTTGAGATGTAGTTCTCTTTGTCTTTTATCTCTGTTTTTCCAAGTCTTATTGCAATGTAGGGGTCGGCTTTACCGTTTATGTCTGCTGGATGCAGATCAGTTGCCTACGGAAAAAATTGGATAAATTTGAGTATGATAATAATAAGTAAGTCTAGCATTCTCGGCTATGACCGGTAACCAGCCAGTCAGCCTTAAACATTTCCAAATGTGGGTGGGTATTTGAAAGAAACTCTCAAAGGCAAAGTGGCTAAAGCTAACAGAGCTCAGAACCATCCACAAGCTAGCACCCTTGGTATGAACCTGACTATGAGCACTCAAAGGAGCTAAATATTAAATATTCACAGCAGAGCACATAGCTTACCCTGATGACATAGATCCGAACAAGGACGTTAATGGGATCATTGCTAGGAATGTTATTAAACATTCCCATGTTGGAATCAAAGTTCATGTCTCTTGGCATATCATCCGACACTTTGTACATGCACAGCGAACCCTGAATTGACACAGCGAAACAAATGAAAGGGCATTCAGAGGAAAATATGAAAGAATTATTTAAAGAGCTTTGACTTTCATTATCAATGAAAAAGAAGAGACAATTTCTTACTTTGAATTTTCCAACAATCCTATCTTCATCTGTCACATTCTGATCATCATCATCACCGGCTTTTCCCCTGTACAGGTTAAAACTGTGCAGCCAGTCCTCAAAGTTACCAAAGTCGCTTTCCAGTTCCTTAGGATACACCTGAACACAGATAAGTGTATATATAAACACATAAATTAGGTTTGGAATGACTTGTTTTCTAAGACCGTGTCTGTATGTCGCAGTCACAACTGTATACCTTCAGCTCATCCAGCTTTGGCTTTTTCTTCTCATAAGGGTCGACTGCCGGTTTCTTCTTATCTTTCTTTCCTTTTCCCTTCTTTGTGCCTTTCACAGGAGAGTCATCAGGTTTGATATCTGAGTACAGGTTAGTGGTGAGGACACAGGGACAGGGAGAAGGAGCAGAGCGCTCGAGACATGAATTCCACATGAAAGTTGCCATTACGGTACAAAGCAAGCATGCCATTGAACTCCTGAAGTATAGAGTTCAGTGAGAATGCTTGGTATTGTGACGGGATCCTCCAGGTAAGCTGTAGGTATTAGCTGATTCTTTATTGTGTGCTATGCTCCATCATCTTTGTGTTTTTAGTCACTGTCTTGTTATTGACAACTTTCATGGCTAGCATATGACAAATATGCATGTATGGGAGAAGAAAACAAGCAATTGTCCTACGAATGGAAATTTGGATTCATGTCAGCATCTACATGGAGGCATTCTTGGGCTATGAAGGCTATGAGGTTCACTACTGCACTGTAGAACAAAACAACAGAGTTAGTGAGCTAATAAAGGATGAATTTTAAACTTAGGCACACGTGTCAAACTATGAACATCACAAATTTTTATTAAAGCACATAAAAACAATATTCAGCAAACACAAAAACATATGGAGATGCAATTAGTGGATTTTAAAACTGATGACAAAAAAGAAGAAATTTAAGGTTTCTTTTTTTTTTTACCTCCACCATCTGCAATGTCCATGTCATCTTTGTCCTCTGAGTCTGAGAGAGCTGCCTCTTGAGCCTTGAGTGACTGAAAGAGGAAAGCTCTATTTCTTAACTGTCTAGACCAAACATAACCTCCTACTTATCAGCTATAGTATCAAGGTTAAGATCCATTAAGTCTAAATAAAGTCTTGAAGAAAAATTCAATCTACAGCACTGTGCAAAAGTCTTTAGCTGCCCTTTATTTTGAAAGGAAATTTGAAAATAGTTGCAATGATTTACTGAAACATGAAAACAAATACAGAAATGTTGTATATAAAGAAAGAACTGTTTGTAAAGATTGAATGAGCTTGAAAGTTAATATTTGGTACGATCACCTTTATTCTTCAACACAGCCAAAGCTCTCTTAGGCAAGATTTCTTGTTATTTCTTTAAATAATTTTCAGGAATAGTTCTCCTGGATTTATGAAGGACATTCAAAGCTCTTCTTTGGATGTTGACTGCCTTTTGTTCCATTCTTTGCAAAGATTATCCCACAATGCATCAGTAATGTTGAGGTCCAGGAAGGCCAGTCCATGACTGATAGTGTCTCAGTGTTGTACCTCTCTCCCGATCTCCTTGAGCCATACTGACAATGATTTGAACCAAAAGCTTCAAATTAGAATTCATAACCCTATTAGACATATTATTACTGATTTTCAGCTCAGGTCTTGTGTTATTTGGCACACCACAGCCTTTTCTCCCTGTTTCTCTTCCTTACGAATGGCTTCTTGACAGCCATCCTTCCACTGAGAGCATTTCTGGTGAGGCTTGAATGAGCAGTAGATAGATAGACCTAAGGAGATGCATCTCCCAGATTCTGCCTTTTTTCCTACTTCTTAATGACATGACGATAGTTTTTAGGCCTGCTGCTTTTGATTTTGTCCTCCACTTTTACCAGTTTCTTTAATTTTTTAAAGGACACATTGCACATAATGGCGATATATGCAAAGTTTTTGGCTAATAACTCTTTGGGAAACACCTTTTTCGTTCAAAACACTTTATGTTTATATAGGTCATTGATACTAAATTAAAAAAAAAAAAAAGCAGTTTCTCAGAAAATGGTCACGTAGAAGAACTGGACTCTAAATAAGTGAAAAAGCAGCTAATATCCAAAGAAAAACTCAGAAAGTCCCACAGAAATCCTGGAGCACTATTGCTCAAGAACACTTTAAAAAAATTTAAGAGACAGTCAGTAAGGAAAACATAAATAAATGAGACACAACTCAAAACTTTCGTGTAGTACTGCATCATCATACTTTGCAACATTGTTAATCAGTCAAAAGAAGGCTTGTTACCTCTGTCAAAGTTTCAATGGAAGCGAAATATTTGGACCACCAGTCCAGCATGCTCTCATCAAGTTCCTCTTCCTCCATCTCATCACCCTTCTTCCTCTTCTTTTTCTTCCCTTTGCCATCCTTGTCATCATCCTTTGTATAAAAGCAACACAGATCTTTTGATTAAGGCTTTGAGACATCTTGATTCACCGTGAAATAAAATAATGCAGTTTGATATATAAATCAAGCAAGCACAGATCTTTACTTACCTCAACTTTGACCACAGCATCAGAGCCCTACAAAGGAACACCAGATTGTGTTTACTTTGTATTTTTTATCTCTATAATTTTCAAATGTTCAAAAGTTACACTTACACAGTCAAGTTTGACAACAGTTTCCACTTTCTTAAAAGAAGGCTCAGAATCCATGCTGACAACAATAATTTCTTCTGAAAGAAAAAAAAAAATCATCATCACAAACTGTCAGACAATACTGTGTGGCGCAAACGTATATTCTACTTTTCTGTTATTTGATACCTGTAGTGGACCAGTTGTTGGCTTGCTTGTCAGCTCCCCTGTAGATGAACTTCCGCAGAGTGGTGACAGCATGAGAGCCAACCAAAGTGTAGCGGCCAAAAGCTCTACAGTCCACTACTCGGATGTTCAGCGGCGGGTGAAGCAACTCATTTTCAGGCAAGTCCTGACACACAAAATCCAGAGTGAGTTCTTGCAGAGCAGGTATGGTGGCTGACATGAGTCAACCCAAGCTTCAGTTCTATGTTTGAACGTAAATGCATTGACGGAAAAATATATCAATAGTACCACTTCAAACCACTTGACAAGAGTGCTGAAGTTGGGGTTTTTCCTGTAGTTGGAGATGAGGGCAGACTGAACTCCCTTTCCAGCACATTCAATGTCCACACGAGGCCGGTCCACCTGGGCGAGATTCACCCTCTTCAGGTCCCTCAAGCCCCAGAACAAAACCTAAAGAAAAGAAAGATTAGCTGACATTACAGATGTTTTACTTTCTTTCAGTGAATGTCCGTCAGTTAACAGATGACGTCAAAGCTATTCTGAAGTCTTTACTTCAATCCTGTACTTGCTGAGCACTGGTCTGATCCCCAGTGGTACTGGGAGGATTGGGCCACGGTCTATATCTGTAGGACCATCTATGGGAGGTAGGTCAGCTTTTCCATTGGGGCCAATCTAAAGGACGATATAAAGAATTATGAAGCAAATGAAGTGATTGAAGCATAAGCTCATGGGATGATGGTGTATGTACTTTGGAAAGCTAACCTGCAGCAGTTCAAAGGCTGCCAGCATTTCTCCAGCAGTGCAGTTTCCACGGTAGATCTGATAGTACTCCAGTTGGGGAGGAAAACGTGGGGGACCGTAGTGCTCATCGGCCATTTTGACCACAGGCTTAGCAAAGGTTCTGCCCATGAAGTCAGCTTTACCCTGAAAGCAAAGGACCAGACGCAGTGAAAAATCTGATTATTTTAAAAAATGCTCTTCTTGGCTCACCGTATTAGTGTTTATATTACAATGAGTGCATTTAAAAAAGCAATTAGAGAGTTGATTGTGAAGTAAGTAGTCCTATTAGCAGGAAGAAACATGGCTCAAGGTGCACATGTTTCACACTAGATAAAAAGGACTGAAGATAAAAGACAAAGTAAACAATGAAAGATCCCTAAAATAACCAGTGAACTGCAAAACAGATATGCATTTATGCACATTCAGAAAATGAGTGAATATCTAATCATTGTTTCTAAAAAAAAAAAAAAAAAAGAGAACAAAAGCAACTTAATCTTTCTTGCAGTTAGTGGTTATAAAAATCCTGTTGGTCACATACAAAAGCACAAGTTTTACTTAAAGGAATGCAACAGGGATAAGTTAATCACGAGGGTCCATCAGGTCCTTATGGACATATCTTATTCCTCTTGCATGCCTTTCAAAGGAATCTACTCTGCACACATGACAGTGCTGCTACAGTACATCAAGCCAATCCACACTCTACTTATCCAAAGGGTCATCCAAAACAATGGTGTTTTTGTCAGGAGATAATATAAAATAGTCAGTCAGCAAACAAATTCCTTCAGATATAATTCATGTCAGGTTGCTATGGAGACAAAGACAAACTCAATGAAATCAACCCAACCATTAATGCGAAAAAAATATATAATTATAAAAATAAAAATATTGCGGGTACACCACATGCTACTTTTAGTCTCTCGTGATTCGGTTAGTCAGACATTTCAACATGAAGTCAGACATTTCAACATGAAGGATCATGGTAAGACTGCTGTCGAGGTTTTGCCCACATTATTATAAACAGAGAGGCCTCTGTATATCAAAATAACTCTTACCACTGTGTCTTGATCATAGAGCTCAATGACAATAATAGGAGGGTCATCTCTCAGTTCACTGGCCTCCCCAAACAACTCCACATTCTCAAAAACCAGCAGCTGGTCCCACGTGGGGCAGAGGGTCTCAGCCAGCACCTGCGAGAAGACAAAACGTTTAAAGTGATCGAGAACAGGTTCTCAAGTAAATAAAATTCTGTGCTAACAGGTGATCTCATTAAAACAACTTTTGAGCTTGCCCACCTCAGTGACTTGGCTTTGCGATGAGAAGAAAACTCTTGCAAATGGATCGGACAGACCTGTGCTGTCAGCGGCGAACAGGCTGCGAGCCTGGTACATGTGAACCCTCAGCTGGAAGATTTGTTTCACTACAGAGAAGTAAATTCTCATAAGTGACTCAAGAAGTATATAACAGTATATGTACTTCTTGATTAAGTTAGATTTAGAGATATTATACTTTTTTTTGTTTGTTTGCCATGCACTCCATATAAAAGACAGGTTGCAGCTTCCAGGTGTAAAAAGTGAAGCCAAGTAGCAAATCCCTCTAATGACCAGCAGGAGGTGCCGTTATGGTTTGGAAATTATGTGTGATTGTTCGTTACTATTAAGGTTCAGAAAGACAATAAAGGCCACCTTAACGAAATGAAAACTTTGTGATTGAGGAGTTTTTATTGAATGGGTGATTAATGTCAGTCACAGGCACCCCTCGCTCATAAAGACCAGTTTTATACCAAGATACAAATCTGTCTAAGGCTTCATGACAGGACCTCACTAACCAGTGGGTGACAGCATAGTGACTATGCCAGTCTTTTAAACAGAGTCTATGTTGTGAGCATAGCATGTCCACCGAGCCAATCAGAAGAAAGCTGGCTTAAGGCGAGGAAGGCCATAAAAAGACTAAATATAACTATATGGTAAAGGACATTTTAGGACTGATTCTCACAAAGCTAATCTAGTAAAGTTGAAAAATAAATTTACACAGCTCTGAATGGGTATAATTTGTCCCTTTAGCCACAGTGTGAATGGTAGATATCTGTTATGAGAAAAGCTGGTGTAAGAAGTGGGTGAGCTGCAAAATGGCCTTACTCATGTAGGTGAGGCTGATGGGTGGTGAGGCTGGCAAGCCGGGTCCTCTGGACAACTTATTTTCCTCAAATCCATTAGGTAAGCCACTCAGGTAGTCTTTGCGCTGCCTGCTCAGACCCAGCCACAGATAAATCTCTATCTTGGATTGCACTGTCCACCCAGCTGGTCCAAAGCCCTTTTTACCAGGGATCTTTACAAGAGGAAAATACAAAACACTTTAGCTGCTGAAGAACACAGAATACAGATAAGGAAAAGTTTCATTATAGACTGGGAGTTTGTATCAGAATAGATTAGCTACTCGCCCTGAGAAAGATTGTTTTGACTTTCCCACAGTCTTTTCCCTTCTCCTCGTATATGCTGGAATAAAGGATGTCCTTGGAGGGGACACGTGCATAAGCAATACGCTTTCCATTGCTTATCATCCATATGAAAACATCTGGAACGCTGTGTTGAGGCTGCAATAAGAATGAGTCCTCATTTAAACATGTTACTGAATAACCACTATAGAACATACAAATGCACCAAAAAAGATTATTTGTAAATAAAGACATAGACATAGATCTCACTTCCTCAGCCAGAAAGCGCAGCTTCGACAGGAAGTTCTGAGCCAGCTTCAGCTTATCTCTCACTGTGCTTTTTTTCACCTGTGACCTCATGGTCTTAGCTTGCTGACCAATGGCCTCCTAAAATGAGGAAGAGGTTCAGCAGTTAGCACAGTACAAGTATAATCAATAGGTGGGAACAATAAAGATTACTGTTTTGAGTTTACGTACCACTTCCGACAAGCACAGCTTCAGTCTCTCCTTGTCAAGTTTGGTTCTGCCCGACTGACTCTGGTCCTTGTTTGCCAATGAAAGAAACTGACTGAAAGAGTTAAGGTTTGGTGAGTGCAAATGTTTACAATCATTAAAAACACTTAATGTGCAGCTTAGGTTTATAACCATGGACCTGCATCCTTGGCTGAGTTCCTCAAGAACACCTCTAAGCCTGCGCTCAGGATAGGCCTTCTCTGTTTTAATGATCTCTTGCACATCATTCAGTCCATCCTCCTATGAAAGCAACATAATGATAATGATTTAAATTATGTTGGCGTTGACTTAGACAAACTTAGCTTTAAGTTAATGCATGACTTGCCAGTTTATCAGCAATGTTGTCAATGATGTTGGCATTATACAGCCTCCTTCTCTGGTCTTGCCACCAGCTCTTGATGTAAATGCACGGCTTCCTCTCAAAATATGGCAGATGGAAATAGTTTCTGTGGATTAAAATTAGAGCGTATCTAATATGTTGTTTTTTAAAATACCTAAATCAATACTTGTAAACTGTTTTTACAATCTTTTAAATCAAAGCAAGAACTAAAAACTTTTGTATTGTATATGATATTATTGCTCTGACCGGTCTGTGATGACAGGTTTCATGGGTGGGGTTGTTGCCACTGACTGCAGGTCTCCATCGTCGTCCATCTCCTCTTCACTGGAATTGTTAATCAGTTCAGTTTCCTCTTCATCTCCATCGCCCTTCTTCCCCTTTGTTTTTGGTTTGACAACTCCATCATTCTCATTTCCATAATAACCTGGCAACAACCATGATGTTAACAGTTAAACCATAAAAGATGCGGTACTTACTACATATCCAGCAATTATAGTGTATATATATATGATTCTATATTTTTTTAAAACTACAGCAACACAGCTATTATTCTAATATAGTAATGGATAAAACAGTGTAAAGATATTTAATAAAGGTCAAAAAGTCTGCTAAACACTAAAACTGACAACGAGGTGATGGAAAGTACCTATGGTGACCTCAAAGTGTATGGGCTTATCACCAATCTTTCTATCAACCATTGTGGCCTCCAGGAAGGAACTGAAGAGGAAAAATTCCTCAACCTTTCCAGTGGCAGTCTGTGAAAACAAAAAATGGAAAAGTATAATCATCTGTATATGAATAAAGACTTATATAAAGGTGGCATCAATGTAAAACAAAAAAAAGGTTAAAGCACTGTAATTCATTACATATTGACAACAATCAATTTATCCCATATTATGAGGCATACCACTGTGTTTAGCCACATTGATGCAAACAGCTATTAATAATACACCAGGTACTATTAATAATTCACAGTAATTGCAGGCACATAACCCATCAGTAGGAGAAACAGTTGGCTCCATCTGCATGGCTGCCCATCCAGTCAGGCATTCACCTCTGAGATGTTGGGTATTCCCTCCATCTGCACGTCTGTGGAGCTGGTAATTTCAGGGGAGGAGGTGTCCAGGAGCTCCATGCCAAGGCTGATGAGCAGACGGGCTCTGAAGGACACGCCCTCTCCAAGTCCATCATTTAACTCCTGGTATTCGTCCATCAGGGTGTAGGTACGAGTGGAGCCATACATGTTCACCCAAGCAGGCCCAAGAGTCGGAAGGAAGCCTGAAAAACAAAGAGAAAAGGGGATTTTAATCTAATAATTTGCGAGAGCAAAACTAACTGACATGTCAAAAGAAAATCTTCTGCAGTTAATTTGTGGAGAAGATATTTCTTCAAACATTTAAAGTTGCATCACCTTTGTCCCCATCGTTAGAAAGCTTGCGCAGGTCTAAGAAGTGCGTTCCTATCGCAACATCATTCACTTTATCCGAATCTCGGAGCTGGATCTTTATACGTTTGCAGAGTGGTGGAAACATCTCAGTGAAAACAATTTGCTCGTTCCAGATAGGCTCATAGCAGCTCTTCTGAACTGATGTTTTCCCCTGTAGCAATCACACATTGTGAACTTATGTTATGTCAGTGAGAATTAGATTTTGAGTTGGATGAGAAAAAAAAATGCTACATAGGGCAACGAACGCATGGCAGCTTTGTTAGCACTCACCTTCTGCCCAGCAAACTGTACTTGGACATAAGGATCAACCAGGTCCTTATTTTCTCCTATGAAGGCCTTTTTCACATTCGCCATGATGCTGGTGTTCATTCTGGGAAGCCCCTCAGCTCTGTAGATCTTCAAGTAATAACGAGCCCACTGCCTCTCTGCAGGCACCCCCTCAGGTAATAAGAGATTCCTGAAATAGAGAGTTAGTATATTTTCTTCACTAGTTTCAAATGTTAAAAAAAATTGATCTGTGTTTTATTTACCCCTCTATGTCATCTTCTTCAGATTCATTTGCCTTGTGTGGAGTTTTTATAGTGTCCCCTTTAGCCACAACTGCAATATCACATTTAACATAGCCCTTACAGCCAGCTGTGATGTCATCAGGGTCAGACAAGAGAGCCCATTTGTGGTAAAACTGATGATCTACAAGTCAAGGAAGACATATTTATTAATGCTTTTGTATCATTAATGTAGTGATATTTTTAAAAAGCTGATCTCAATTAATTTTTTACCAGATTGGGAGTAGATTGTGCCTACATCCATTTTAAAACTTCCAACCAAGGTCCCACTACGCAGAAGATTTTTGGAGTGCACTACCTATAGTTTGGTTTAGGAAAGTAAACAACACAGCATTTAGTGCGCTTGTGAAAAGGAACTGCTATCAGTGACTTTTATGTTTAACTATAAGGAACGGGTCGACTCACAGACACTTTCAGGATTTTGTCAAACATAACATCTGGAGGGACGTGGAAGTCGAACACAAAATACTGGAGATACAAAAGTGTTTTAATGACAATGATGCACATTTGCCTTTTTAATAAACTTTAATAAATTATTATACATGATGTAATGACAGACTCACTTCGTTGTAATATGGGCAGTTGGTTGATTCCTTCATTGAGGTGTACTTTTTATCTTCTCCGATCTCCACGCAAACCATTGGATCCATGTTCAAGCCCACCAGCTGTCTGGCTTCAATCACTGTCACACTGACCTGGAATTAAATTATCAAATGTTTGTCTGCTATTGTATAAGAAGCACTACATTAAATATAAAAACATAAATACACTCAAAAACAACTTTCCCTTGCCTGATAGTCTACTGGTCTTCCAGAGCTGGGCTCCATCTTGATGTCTGGCTTTGACCTGCATCGCAATGTGAACGTGGTTAATGTAGAGTGAGACGGACACAAATAAATGATCTTCATTGTCATTATACAATGTATAATTAAAATAAAAATAATAAATAATTAAAATTAATACAAATAGGTAAGTAACTAAAGATAAAAAATAAACTTAGCAGCACCAACACAGCGGCATTGTACACAACTTAGCTAGCGTAAAGTGTTTATAGTCAAGTGTGTAGTGAGGTGGAAACTTCAGTAGTGGAAGCAAATGCTAGGATAAACTGTTCCTCAGTCCACTCGTTCTCATTTTTATTGTTCTGAATGGTTTTGCAGGATGGCAGCAGTTTGAACGGAGATCCAGGGTGTGTACTGTCCTTGCTGTTCATGCACTACAGAACTCTTGCCTCTTATTAGACACGTTGGTGGTGACAGCTGTGACTGAGGCCAGTGAGATGGTGTCAGGGTCCACGCCTCCTCCCATGAACATGCCCTGGCGATCCAGGTCCTCTGTCTCCAAAATTGCTGGCTCATCTGTAGATCAAATAAAAGACACAGAGTGAGGAAAACGTTTTATTTTAATAGCAGCGTTAATTCCAAAAATGTCATTACAAGAGAAGACCCCAAAATACCTTCAGCCTCTCCCAGCAGAGACAAAAGAGAATACAGCAGGTAGCCTGACTGCTGTGAGAGTGGCAGTCCAATATTTACTTCAGGAAATAAAGCTAAAATACTATCCTTCCCAGATTGATACCAATGCCTTACACCATTAATAGTACCGACATTATACTAGCTGTTTTCACCAAGAGGACACAGAGAGATGAAACCATAGAACATAATTTGAAACCCATCCTCCTGACCTTTTGATATGATACATCTACCAATTAGAAGCAACAGTGCAGGATTAGTTATCTAATATCCAAATAGCTATTAGGCTATTGAAATGTTAACAAGATTGTCGTATAAAAACTGATATTTTGTATTTTATATTCAGGATACTAATACATTTTGAAAAAAGTGGTTGCTGGATTTTGAGTTAGTGGGTCTGTGCTATTTTGACCTAATCATCCATGATGGCCAATACCTCCATTTCTGTCCTCCTTTTGTCCACGGTTCTTACTGCGCTTCATGGTTCACGACAATCATCGAGTGCTCTGTGAAAAAATAAAACAATAAAAATTTCATAACAATTTTGTACTTTTCTTTTTATCAATACGAGTGAACTAATGGTCTGTGCGTTTTTTGTTTTTTGTATATTTTCTGTGCGTGTTCTGTTGCCAGAAGCAGCAACCAAACCCATTCTTCAGTAACACACCTGCAAAACCACAGCAGAATAAACCATGGCACTTTATTATTGGCCTGTGCTGCAGACAGAGGCTAAATTATTAGGGCTGTTTAAATTAAATGCTAAAACAAACAGCAAACAAAAAAGCAAGTGTAAGGACAGAACACAGCACAGAAGGTATGTAAGAAGAAGGGTGTCACCATACTACCACACCCCGGATTACCCTTTAAAAGGGCCTTTTCAATTATTTAGATTGGCTGACCTTAATACATGAATTGGAGGGGATACATTTCACATGCATTGTGAAAAATAATACACTTAAAATAATTAATTTTGGAAGTGGCACACTGTGGGGCAGGTGCCAGGATAAAAGAAAACGTAAGGACAAAAACATGATTAACAACTTGGACACTGGAAAATTAAATTTTTCCCTCATTTATCTGAGATTTAAAAAAATATAAGGAAAATTGGATTTCTGTGGTGTCAATTAACTAGCATGTGTCACCTTTTTTAGCTGTTTTGAATTTTGCTTTTTTACATTTTCAGTTTTCACTAATATCCAAAAACAAAGCAATATATTGTAACACTTTCTGTTGAATGTATAAAACAAGCATCAATGCTTCAAACTGCTCAAACCAATACCAACTTAAGCACTCTTATGAGATGCACACTTAGAAAGTTTAGAATAACTAAAAGAATGAATATTTTTGCAGCTCTGAAACATAAATTCTTTTTAACTCAACCGAATCTAATCTACCAAGCCACGAAAGGGCGCCTCATCAAAGAAACAGTCTTTCAAGTATATTGCAAAAACACTGAGGAAAAAACACTGAGGCCAAATTGCCAAAGTTATTTGCACAGTACAGCTGATCTTTCACTTAACTTGGTGTTGCTAAGGACTTCAAATAATCTGATCATACATACCATACAGAAGGAATGATTCCCCTGTGTCCTTCCTCTAAGCAGGCTGTTATTTTTTCCTCTTTTTTTCCCTCTGGAAATGGAAGAAACACTACGTAAACATTTTAGACATTTGCGCAGCACAAAGAATAAGGCTACAAAGTAAAGTTGCGCAGAAAAGAATTTGGTTTGTCTAAGTCTAAAGTTGGGCAGGAGTGATGTGATACACCAATGAATAGTGCATGAGTGTTGAACCCGAGACTGGTAACTATAACTAGGGACCGCTGAGAGACGTCACTGTCTGCCAATCCACACAGGCTCTGACTGCTACAAAGGATATATGTATTAAGCTTCTTTATATATATATATATATATATATATATATATATATATATATATATATATATATATATATATATAATATCTAAAACATTTCAAATGAATGAGATAGTTCATGATCATTCTATTGTAGTTAATCTTCCTAACATAGCCTGCAAAGCTTCAATACCACTACTGGAAAGTATGTTTTAATTTAGAAAGTATGTTGCACTAAATAATAATCAAGTTTGCTACAATGTGAATAAAGAGACAATTCTAAGATTTTCATAGTGTTACCATAAGTTAGGGTTGTATAAAAAATCTACTGGAAGTGCTTTAAACTGTGTGAACTTTGGGTAATCGGTATATTGCTGTGTAACAAGTGATAGGATTTCATGGAAGTAACCAAAATGTCAGCCCATCCTAGCCGAAAGAATGCTGCCTTTTAATCATTAATAAGGTGCTGCGCCCAATTTGGTCCTGGGGCACACATGCATTTTCTTTTATCATCATCGTGCAATTTCTAAATGATGTCAAACCATATTTGCAATGCCTTGCATTTCAAATCCATTTAAGTTTGAGCGATTTCAAAGATGACCTGAATTTTGAGTCACCGTTGTTATTTCAATAGGGCTATTTACTTCAAAGATTAAGGAACCAGCATGGTTTTTAACAGGGGGAGTAGAAGTATTTGCCAAAAGCCTTGATTGTGTTGCATTATTTTGCCGAGCTGAGATATGCTTTAGCAACTTCTATTCAATGCAACTTCTCTTGCATGCTGAAGTACAACTCATCATCTCATCAATTACACATACAGCCAGTCTGTAAGCTATACGTCAAAGTCTAAAGTTCCTAGTATCCGATGAAACAAGTCCCTAAATTATTTAGATGGCCCAGTCAGTGTTGCATGTGGCAACCTCATTAAGAGGCAGTATCGCTGTTCACAATAAAAGAAATAGATTTGCTTGCAGGAAATAACACAAACACAGTATCTTTGTTATCATATAGGGAAAAATGCCTATGGATAACACTCTTAATTAAATGATGCAAAGACTATTTTAAGTGATGCATGTATGAAACTATTTTGGGGAAATGCATTTCAAACAAAACACTGTTTTTAACTTTGTGCAGTAGCTTCCTTGTTTTTACCTAGATCCGTAACAGATATATTCTTTTCCCACCTGCGCAGTGGGAAGTGTCAGCTCAGTGACACCAGCCTGTGGTGTCATTGGTGTCTGTTGAGGGATTCTGCTGTTAATTACATGATTCAATACCAGCTAAGAGGGGTTGAGGAGATGTCCCAGTTCCTCCAGGAGAGCTAACCGTGTCACCAATAGTGCAAAGTTACTGGTTGTCCCTGCTGTCTCATATACTAACCTCATTCTCTGATGGATGTTGTCATCAAATTCAACTTTAAGCACAGAAGATGACTCTAGGGACCAAACCAGTCTGCCATTGCTGGTGTTTCTGTTTTGACAAAGAACAAAAATTAACATGAATTAATAATTTCCCATAGTTTTTGTTTTGTTCTAGTCTCTCTGTGCTCTTCTTTTTTCTCTTCTCTTTCCTCTTACCTTCTAGCTTGTTAGAGCAGAGGGCTAATCCAGGTGCTGCTGGGTGTCTCTTCCTGTTATAAGGGAGTTCTTCCTTCCCACTGTCACAATTGCTTTCTCATAGGGGATCATCTGATTGTTGGGTATTTCTCGCTAATTTTGTAGGGTTTTGACCTTGCAATATTAAGCGCCTTGAGGCAACTGTTGTGAATTATAACTATAATTATGAACTATATGAATAAAATTGAATTGAAGTGGACTTCTACTACAACATAAGAGTTTCAAAACACAATAACTGTGCAATAAAAGAAAGCATTTTCTATATTATGGATGAATATTTAGCTAACACTTATGAATATGCATGAGAAAGTGACACCTTTGACAATGTCGTCTAGGATGAGTCACAGATGAGTCACAGAATGAATTGATACCAATCATGCAACCTTATCCCATGTAGGTCCAGTGTCCAAAGACCTCTTTTGGCTGTTGGTTGTAGATTGGTTATCAACATCTTATTCATGCTCCACTGACTCTGTGGGGACACCAGCTGACTGTGGTGTACTATATCGTTGGGGCACATTTCAGACTGTTTGGATGACGACTCTGGCAAGCTTGACCAGTGAAACACAGCCACAGGGCATTGTTGGTGGTGGTGTTGAGTTGGCATTGTGCTAACTAGTGAGCACGTAGGGCCTGGGTGTATTTGACCGTATATGACCTCAGAAACTAAAGAAATACTCAGAATCTGAGTGATTATTTTTAATGTCTGTGGATAGAAATATGTACCATATATAATAAAACACCCTATTATCATATAATGGGCAAACAAAAATCATGTGAGAGCATTTGTGTTGTCAAATTATGTGAGCACATCACGGACAGTGCTTGGAGAGTCTATACATTTTTGCATCTTACCATGTTTCTCTCTTTAATCCCAAAGAAAGGAATGGAAACACCACCTGGTGGCCGAAGAACTGTCACTGCAGTTGGCTGTACTGTGTTTGGCTCACTACACAGCTGAAAAAAAAGAGGACCATACCTGGAAGGGAACTAAAGACAAGGAACAAATATCCTTTCACTACTCTTAACAGTCAGCTGATACCCAAAATACTGCTCACAGTGCAGAGGAGAATTTAGAAGGACTGTTAAACATACCTGACCTTTTTTTAAAAAGCCTTTGGAGTGAGAGTCAAAAGGCAAGGTTTTCTGATCCAAATCAAGATATGTTATACAAGATAACATATAATTTGGACTCATTTGTGTCTCTATAGTGAGCACAAAAGAAAGTTTATATGTTTAAGCTGCCAGAGGGGGACACATTCACCATAAAGTATGTAGGGCTTGAAAAGAAAAATATATTATGAGAAGCTGTAAAGTTGTTTTCATTGCAGCTGTTAGTACCAGTCTTTCCTTTGAGCTAAAAGAGTGGAGTTGCATGTAATTATGCACATAACACAACATTGCCAGCCTTGTTTGTGTTATTAGTAATTATTTCCTACAAATTTTCTATGGATTAGTTTACCCAAGTGAAAAACAGTTTTATTGTCTAGCCCTTGTGCGCTCGTCGAAATTTACACCCTCCTATGTCCCTCGTTACCCAAAATGGTCCCCATCCAAAAGGTGATATAGCAATATCATTTATGAATTTTTTTTTCATTTTTTTTTTCATCAGATCTTTTAAACAACTTCAGACCTAACCACAGACATAAAGGTTTTCATAATTTTTTTAATATTTTTTAGGTTTTTATGGCTTTATTGTCATAGAAAACCCTGTTTTTTTGGGGGGAAAAAACCATAATATGCAATATTTTCAAAAAATTAGTTGCAAATGGAAATATTTGGCATGAGGTTATTACAGCCTTGAATGGGTAAATAATTCATAACAACATTGATTTGGATGCATTATTATTTTTGGAGCAATAAGAGTTTTTACAATTTACACCCTCCTATGTCCCTCGTTACCCAAAATGGTCCCCATCCAAAAGGTGATATAGCAATATCATTTATGAATTTTTTTTTCATTTTTTTTTACATCAGATCTTTTAAACAACTTCAGACCTAACCACAGATATAAAGGTTTTCATAATTTTTTAAATATTTTTTAGGTTTTTATGGCTTTATTGTCATAGAAAACCCTGTTTTTTGGGGTTGAAAAAACCATAATATGCAATATTTTCAAAAAATTAGTTGCAAATGGAAATATTTGGCATGAGGTTATTACAGCCTTGAATAGGTAAATAATTCATAACAACATTGATTTGGATGCATTATTATTTTTGGAGCAATAAGAGTTTTTACAATTTACACCCTCCTATGTCCCTCGTTACCCAAAATGGTCCCCATCCAAAAGGTGATATAGCAATATCATTTATGAATTTTTTTTTCATTTTTTTTTACATCAGATCTTTTAAACAACTTCAGACCTAACCACAGATATAAAGGTTTTCATAATTTTTTAAATATTTTTTAGGTTTTTATGGCTTTATTGTCATAGAAAACCCTGTTTTTTGGGGTTGAAAAAACCATAATATGCAATATTTTCAAAAAATTAGTTGCAAATGGAAATATTTGGCATGAGGTTATTACAGCCTTGAATAGGTAAATAATTCATAACAACATTGATTTGGATGCATTATTATTTTTGGAGCAATAAGAGTTTTTACAATTTACACCCTCCTATGTCCCTCGTTACCCAAAATGGTCCCCATCCAAAAGGTGATATAGCAATATCATTTATGAATTTTTTTTTCATTTTTTTTTACATCAGATCTTTTAAACAACTTCAGACCTAACCACAGATATAAAGGTTTTCATAATTTTTTAAATATTTTTTAGGTTTTTATGGCTTTATTGTCATAGAAAACCCTGTTTTTTGGGGTTGAAAAAACCATAATATGCAATATTTTCAAAAAATTAGTTGCAAATGGAAATATTTGGCATGAGGTTATTACAGCCTTGAATAGGTAAATAATTCATAACAACATTGATTTGGATGCATTATTATTTTTGGAGCAATAAGAGTTTTTACAATTTACACCCTCCTATGTCCCTCGGGACCCAAAATGGTCCCCATCCAAAAGGTGATATAGCAATATCATTTATGAATTTTTTTTTCATTTTTTTTTACATCAGATCTTTTAAACAACTTCAGACCTAACCACAGATATAAAGTTTTTCATAATTTTTTTAATATTTTTTAGGTTTTTATGGCTTTATTGTCATAGAAAACCCTGTTTTTTGGGGTTGAAAAAACCATAATATGCAATATTTTCAAAAAATTAGTTGCAAATGGAAATATTTGGCATGAGGTTATTACAGCCTTGAATAGGTAAATAATTCATAACAACATTGATTTGGATGCATTATTATTTTTGGAGCAATAAGAGTTTTTACAATTTACACCCTCCTATGTCCCTCGGGACCCAAAATGGTCCCCATCCAAAAGGTGATATAGCAATATCATTTATGAATTTTCTTTTCTTTTTTTTCACATCAGATCTTTTAAACAACTTCAGACCTAACCACAGATATAAAGTTTTTCATAATTTTTTAAATATTTTTTAGGTTTTTATGGCTTTATTGTCATAGAAAACCCTGTTTTTTGGGGTTGAAAAAACCATAATATGCAATATTTTCAAAAAATTAGTTGCAAATGGAAATATTTGGCATGAGGTTATTACAGCCTTGAATAGGTAAATAATTCATAACAACATTGATTTGGATGCATTATTATTTTTGGAGCAATAAGAGTTTTTGCAATTTACATCCATTGGTATCCCTCGGGACCCAAACGGGTCCCCAACCAAGAGGTGATATAGCAATATCATATATGAATTTTCTTTTCATTTTTTTTCACATCAGATCTTTTAAACAACTTCAGACCTAACCACAGACATAAAGTTTTTCATAATTTTTGAAATAATTTTTAGGTTTCTATGGCTTTATTGTCATAAAAAACCCTGTTGTTTTTTTGGGAGGAAAAAAACCATAATATGCAATATTTTCAAAAAATTTGTTGCAAATGGAAATATTTGGCATGAGGTTATTACAGCCTTGAATGGGTAAATAATTCATAACAACATTGATTTGGATGCATTATTATTTTTGGAACAATAACACTTTATTGCAAAAAAAAACTGAACTGACCTGAAAAAACTCAACAACAAACTAAACAAAGATGTAATTTACATTATCATACATAGCATGAACCACAAGATGGTTAGATTTTGCAGACAGGACATATCTTATATATATATCTTTGCAGCACTTATGATAATAATGTGCTGTTTGCACGATGAGCACTGCTTCCGCTTTTTGGAACGCTGCTCTTTCTCAGCAAAAGCCTCCCCTAAATTGACTGTGCGCTTTGTGTTGTGCTTACGCCCGTCTGTGGATTTCGTGGCGTCTGTGCAGAAATCACTAGTAAGACAAGGCTGCAAACTATTCTCACAGACTTCAAAGATGCACCTAAATTTAAAAAAAAAAAAAGATCATCCTCTATCTTATTGTACAGACCATGATCTTTTTCTGTCTCTCCCTCCTGTTCTGTTCCTGTGCCACTGGGAAACTGAACTGACCTGAACAAACTCAACAACAAACTGAACAAAGATTTAATTTACATTTTATAGCACGAACCTCTAGATGGGTGGATTTTGCAGACAGGACATCCTACCATTTGCAGCAGTTACGATAATAACCTGCTGTTTGCACGTTGAGCACAGCTTCCAAGCCTCCCCTAAATTGACCGTGCGCTTCGTGTTGTGCATGCGCGCCTCAGTCCATTTCGTGTCGTCTGTGCAAACTATTCTCACAGACTTCAAATGTGCACTTATCCAATAACTAACTAATCCCTATGTCTCTCCCCTCCCTCTCCTCTCCCCCCTCCCCCCGGCTCTGTTGTGTCACTGACACAAAGACTGCCCTTCCCCTGTCTGCCCTTTCCCAGCCAGGTGGCTGTTTTCACACCCCTCCCCCCTCTGCTTAACAAAGACGTGCCTGCTCTTGCACCCCATCCCCCCCCTTGCTGCTGAGCAAGCAAGGCTCATTCAGAGTGAAGAGATTTCAAACATTTAGAGAGACTTTAGAGAGGAAGAGAAGAAAGTTGCAGGCTCTTGTACACTTCAAGGAGGCGGCTCTATGGGCTGTTTTGTTTGCGACCGACACACACACACACACACACACACACACACACACACACACACACACAGTATATATATATATATTCTCAATCACATTCACGCCACTCTCTTATATCAGTTCCACTACATCAAGACTATTTTATGGTGGTCAGCTGTTTTATTGCCATGTAATTTGCATAATAACATAACCATGACCTGCATTCAAAACCACTGAAAATGTCTATGGGAGTGCTGTACCTAATATTGTGCTCATTTGATCCAAAACCTATTTTTCCTTTATTTTGAAGGCTGAGGCTTAGATCCATTAGGTATTCACGAGAAAATAATTATCACATGTCAGAATTACAGTATATCGAAAATATGTGATTATAATGGGAGTCAATGGGGCCCAAAATGGAAATTAGAACGTAGGAGTTAAGCCTTATGTTTATCTCCTTTACTATACACCACACCATAGAGGGGATCATTGAATTTTAAAAATAATGCTAAAATGCACATCCTGGCCAAGTTTCATGCAACTAGTCTTTAAAATGCCTGATATATTGAAAATCAAAAATCCAAAGTTACCCAGGCGGGTACATTTTTTCACCTAGAACGCAGGAGGGCTAGTTATTATTATTATCAATATTATTATTATTATTATTATTATTATTAGTAGTAGTAGTAGTAGTAGTAGTAGTAGTAGTAGTATTAACAGTTCAACTCAAACTGCACCAACACAGTTCTCTGGTTTACTCAGAGACAGCGTAGACTTTATTTTAGCTAAATCTAATGCTAACAGTTGTATGTAAGATGCCTATAAAATGTTTTCTTTTCTCTCAAAACTAACTATTTATCAGTAGATATTTGCTAATAAAAAGCTAAACTTTTTATACTTTTTAGAAAAAGTTCAGCTGATAGTTTAGCTTCATGAAGAAAGTAAGCTAATAGGCATGCTAGCTTAGTGTTTTTGTAGCTAACCAACGATGGAGAATTATCTCTTTCTTAACTTGGCAGATGATTTTCATCTTTAATGGGGTTTTATGTTTTGATGGCAACTAGGAAGAAATGAGCAGGTTAAACAGGTTAAACAACCTGTTCTCAGCTAATATTGATTCTTGAACACAAGGCTGTAATGCAAAAATAATGCATTCATTTTATTGTACTCATTTATTGTTTAATACTTTACAAAAAGTTACATATCAGCATATAAACTTTGCAAAATAATCAAAGATTAAATGCATAAAAATGTATAAGCAATTTTTATGACACTAAGCTTTCATACATTTGTGATTAGCTTTGTCATAAATAACTGTTTTACAAAGAATATTAGAAAATAACACTCTGGTATCAAACTTTGCATTTAAATCATGTTGTAGCCTTAAATTAAATATCCATGTGAGATATACACACTTTCTGTTTTCAGTCGATTTCTAAGTAGATTGGAAATGTATTGAATGGCGCTGTTATCTTTTAAACTTTTGTAAGAAAAATTGAGGTGACAGGTTAAGGTTAAAAATAAGTGTAGCACAGGGACTGCTGGTCAGCTAAGTTATAATGCACTGTTTACAGTGCAAGTACAAGTGTTAAAGCACAAAAATTAACAACAACAAACCATTAAGTAAAAATGTCACATGTAAAAATGTCACGTGTCAAATCTGGGTGGATATGGCTGAATCTGTTTCTTTAAAGAAAGCCCTCCATCTAGTGGTCAGACTATTTCATTCGCCAAGGATGAATCATAGGGAAAAAGAGGCCATTTTTGCCTCATCTGTTATGAACACTAACTGCATCACAGCGAGTTAATGTCCAGGCAATATATGTCATTGGATATTGCAGCCGTGATGCAATGGTAATTATGCATGATGGCAAGCTCTGAGGTTTGCTTCAATTTTTTACGGCCTCCAGGAAATACTGCATCCCTTTGCCTGCTTCCATCCAGCAAAGAGGCAGTGAGGTGGGGGAATTAAAGTGACACAGCTATATTATGTGAAAGTAAAGCAGAGCAGCTCACAAGGGTGAAATCTTTAAAGGGGGAGTAGCCTTTTTATAGATGAGACTCACAGAGGCTCAGAATCTCTTCAGACTTTCGTAATCCTGAACGAGACTGGAGGAAATTTTCAATGTGAACAACCCTGCCTTAATATTTTCCAATCCATTGGACACGGGCATAACTAAAGGCTTTGTATTCTTGCTTCTCTCCCTGTTTATTTGTGAGGCACAGATGGACAAGCAGCTGATGCAGGAGGCAGTTCCACGCACACCACACTTAACCGAGGACCCAGAGGCATCTTGAAATAGAAATTCAAAAGAGGAGGAGGAGGAGAGAAAGGAAGGGGGGTTTTAAGGGAGAGCATTGGTATGCCAGGTTCAGTACATAGCATGGCTGTGCAGAAGAAACAGTGTGTCATCCCTCCATCGCAGGGACCTCTTTCTACACGTACCATCGAAAGCCAAAGGAAGAGAAACAGATATGAAAAAACAGAAGGTTAGTAGCCTTTTTCTGTGCTGTCTATGATTATCTTATCAAACCTGCCTTTTCATTGAATCAGAGATTGTAGATTAGAACCACAGGATCATTGCACCATATCAATTATTAGTTGATCATATAGATTATGCATCTCTCTTAAGAAATCTTTGCACATGACTACTGTGAACTAAATAACAAGGCATCTGTTTGTACATATTACAAAATAAACTAACAACACCAGTATACGGTACAGCCCTAAAGAAACACCTTGTTTAAACTAATTACTCTTCAGTCTTGTGTGTGCCACTCTATCTTAACCTTTTACAGTGTTTGATTCAGCTGCCCTCATGAGGACTGATCAGGTGCTAGCCTTTTATATGTAGGCAATTTATAAAGGCTCTTTCATGTGGAGCTGACCCTGGGGCCAAACAGTCCTGAACCACCACTGTTTGGGACAGCTTCTTAAAAGCTGATTTGATTTGAGTTTGTGTCCAAGGGCCACTTCAAACAATTTAGCTTTATAAACTTGTGTCTGTTTACAGACGGAGACTATTCCAAGTATCTGTGTAATGAGTATCAGTTTTATTACAAAAAATAAAGCCTTGATGAAGGAATATTCTACAGAATAAGATTTTTTTTTCCTCTCTGACAGAAAATGGCTCTTATCACAAACCGATTACAGCGACAGCAAAGAAAGCAACCTGTTCTGTCAACATCTGCAACACAGTTACTCCTCGGGCTGCTGCAGGTTTTTGAGAGCACACTCACCCTGCTGTAACATTTTTAGGATGTCAGGCCATGTTTTTTTACTTCTGTAAGTAAAATTGCTATTATATCGTATCCTTGCATCCTGGCAGGTAATGGACAAAATATTGACGAGAGGCTGAAAGCCGCACGAGAAAGAAGAGAAGAGCACCAGAAGCTACTTGGTATGTGGGCCCCTACATGATGGTAATATTCACATGTCCTTGCAAGTACACTGACCTCAATTTCTAATAATATTTATATAAACAAAAATCCATGTTGTACTGCTTTGTTCATTCTTAGCCTCTCGGGAACTGAGCAGGTTAGAGCGGGAGCAGCGGGCTAAGCTTTACTATGAACAACAACTGCAGGAGCGCAAGAAGAAACTCCTGGAGCAGAGGGTCAAAGAGGAGAGGAGGCGTGCTGCTGTGGAAGAGAAGCGGAAGCAGAGGCTCAAAGAGGAGAGAGTGAGTTTTGATGGTGGATATCGAGTATTTTATTTCCAGCAATGCTGATGAGTTCACTGTTCAGGCTAAATTCAGTAAAATTAACTCAAAGGTGTTTCTGAATTAAGGAACGATATGAATCTGCAGTGCGTAGGACACTCGAGAAGAGCCAAAAGGCCCAGCAGAGCCTCAGTCAAAATGCAAGAGGAAGGAAACTCACTAAAAATGGTAAGCTAGGCGAATGTGCTTTCATTTCTCTCTCGTTTCTTTTTTTCTAACATAATCTTACTAAACTAATAACAACCTGCTTGCAGTATCTGTTGTCTCTGTAGGATATCTTAACACAACAATTCTTGGCAGACCCTATCTTCTGTTTTTGCTGCATTTAAAACTTTACACTGATTAATACACTAGTTCCACATCGCTTGCCACTGACCACATGGGAGAAGAACCTGGTCAGTCGTCTCCTTACCCCCACATGCTCTTATCTGGCCAGGAGCAAGAGTGCTGGTTGTCAGTCAGGAGAACAAGGTACTCTCCCAAATAACAGAAGAATGTACTTATTTTAATTTAACATTAAGGATCTTCTGTTGCTACAACAACTAATATCTCAGGGCCCTCTGGTCTCTAACGCTGCTGCTTTTCTCTCTGCTGATACACTGCTTCATATTTCCACCCTTTTCACTGTTCCCACCATTTGTGCATTGCTCTCCAATTTGCCATAATTATGGCGCAAAACACTGGCTCAGTTGTCCATGTTTGTCGCCGTGCAGTTTCATTCCACTCCATGAATACCCCCACCACCACCACTCACAAACCCCGGCATCACTCTGGTTCAGTCCACAACAGGCCATCTGCTTCCTCTGGTTCTCGCAACAGCCAGCACAGAAGCATCAGTGTGGCACAGGTATAGCTAGAAATCTTTACGATCAGCCAGCTGTCTCTTTTTTCAGTCGCAGTTTTGAATTGGAAATAACATTTTCTTTTGATCTAGATAAAAGCAGCAAAGCAGCAAAATATTGTTAAGAGGACCTCAAGTACTCGCTCTAACGTTCAATCAAATACCAGCGTCTGTGTAAAATCAACTCTGATGCCGAGCAGAACATCCTCTCCATCATCAGAACGGTAGGTAAAGTGCCACAACTGTGCATCAGAGACAGAGCGGCAGTAATGTGAACAAAATGCTCCCTTTTAATTTTTCTTAAAGGACCTCACAAAGATCAGTCATCAAACAGCCAACCCTGCTCCAGCCTGAGCTCCCATCACTCCCTGAGGAAGATGCTGCTGCTTGCAACTCTGCCCTCTCTCCTGCTAACTCCAGGCCTGTCAGGACATCAGTTGAATCTCAGCAAGAGAAACTGAGGGGTAAAAATCCACAGGAGACTCCAAGTTCAAACTTGCCTGACAAAGACAAAGTGACAGCAAAGAGAACAGCAGGAGATGGAGGTAAGCTAGAAAAATGTATCTAGCACAAAGTGTGTCAATGTGTTTCTGGGATATTTATAGTGAAGTGTAAATTATTTCTCTTTAGGTCTCTCCAAAATGCCTCCTTGTCCAGCTCCACAGACTTCTGAAGCCATGTCCCGCCCCTCAGCTGGAACTACTGACCCAGAGGAAGCCTCACGTCTCCTGGCTGAAAAGAGGCGAGAGGCCCGACTACAGCGGGAGAAAGAGGAGCAGGAGCGCTTACAGAGGGAGGAGGCTGAAAGGTAAAAAAGCACATCCAAGTATATGGTAACAATATTCATTAGGAAGCTTTTAAGAACATTAGAAATAACATCCAGGCGGAGCCGTGAAGAACTTGAGCGCAGGAGGGCAGAGGAGCGGGCACGACAGCAGGCTGAGGCTCAGCGTCTCATAGAGGAGAAGAGGAGAAGGGAGCAAGAAGAGCAGAGACGAGCTGAGGAAGAGAGAGCTCAGGCTATGAGGGAAGCTGCCCTCTTGCAGAAACAGGTGGGAAACAGAAAAGTTTTTTTGTTATCATGCGTTATATTCGTAGATAAATTTGGTTTTTTATTCACGTTCTTACTTAGTGTTTTTTACCCGTCTGTGCAGAGAGAGGAGGAACTAGCCAAAGAGCAAGCACAAGCAGAGCAGTTGAAAAAAGAGCGGGAAATGCTCGCACAGAAAGAGGAGGCAGAGCGCCAAGCAAGGAAAAAGGTGACAACTAGGATTTTAAAGTACGACCGTCATTTCTGTATACAGCTCGGGCCACACATTAACTGAATTAATCAAAAAAATAATAATTAATACACCTCACTTAGAAAAAGAAGTTACAATGATAAAAATGGACACTGTGCAACTGAAAATATTTGAAAGACTTAGTTGAAACTGAGATTTTATTGTTTCCATTCATTGTTTGAACTTGATTCCTGCAACATGTTGAAAATGGCGCTGTTGTATAATGCTAACACCCCCCCCCCACCCCCCAAAAAACAAAATACCAAAATCTGACAACTTATCAAGTTAAGAAGAAAAATTAATGAGTATAAAAAGAGCAAGAAACTTTGCACTGGGGTTCATCACTCTGTGTATGGACAGGATATTTCAGCCATTTAAGAAGAACCTTTTTAATTCTAAATAATTTGGAGATTTCATCCACTGTGATCACTAATATCTTTCAGAGTTTTACAGAGCCCGAAGACATTTCTGTACACAAGGGACGAGGCTGAAAATCGGTACCTTTGTTCCTTGGAACATCAGGAGACTCTGCAATAAAAGTTGCCTCATTTTAGCTTTTAGCCATTGCCACGGTTGTCAAAAAATATATATTACAGACAGTATTTTTAAAAGTGGATGTTTTGCTATTTTACCTTTAATTTGTAAGCAAATTTATTTTGTAAACAGGGTGTGCCGAAAAATCTGTTTTATGAAAGACACTGAATGTATTCTCTGAGTGAAAGTATTTTAGTGAATGTTGTTTTCTTTTGCAGCGACTTGAGGAGATCATGCGGAGAACCAGAAGGACTGATTCTCCAGATACGGTGAGGTTAAGTGTTTCGTTTTTTAAAAAGTATACTGCCTCAGGTCTCTCATGACGCACATTCTGCATCAGCTATTAAACAATCTGTTTAACTTTTAAAAGCCACACAACTTGTCCTTGACTAAAATGATTGTCTTTTATCACAGAAATCTGTTCCAGTGAGGATTATGTCAAATGATGCCCAACCAAAGGAAAACACGCAGCCTGTGCACAATGGAACGATAGAAGATACAGCCAAGGTGCCAGTGGGAAATAAAACCACACAGCTGGGCCTGAACAGTCAGGAGGATATGCTACCTGTTGTGGCCTTCAAAGAACGCAGGTCTCTTAGAACTCTCACTGGCCTGGAGGAAATCCAGACCCACCAACGTGCAGGTGAGAATCAACCAGCATAGTATTTAAAAACACTTGTCCTCAGGGTGGGAAAGCGAAACCAACCATCAGCCTAATAATCAGCGAGTGCGTTTGTAGAATCACCCACCTTAAGTTACCAGTTACTCATTTATATGTTATAATTTGCCATGTTAATTCCCAATTGGCTGCACTACCCGCACAGGCAGGCTCACTCACTCGTGATTGATGATCCACAGTGATTTGTGCAGGCAGGCCCGTAGCAACCAACTCATAAAAACTCAGTTATAAATGGGGGAAAGTTATGCAAGCTTTGAAAAAAACGTATTCAGGTTGATGGTGAAGCTTTCTATGCTCATAATGCTGCTTTCAAAATGTTATATTTGCCGTTTTTGATTTAATATCTATCATTCGTCATCTTCTTTTGCTTTTTTTAGAGGTCATCTGAATGCCTGCAGGATGACTTTCAAAGCCTTTGGTGGAGACCGGTGAAACACAAGGATTACTGCTGCATAGCTATTTTGCTCCCCTTCGGCACTTTGAAAGAGCATGTAAAATTATAGCCTTGCCTCCCAATGAGGATGTCAGCATTTGGTCACTTTTCTGTGTGTAACCAGTGGCACAAGCATAAAGCAAATCGCATATGAGCTTTTTCAGTACAGCAGTTTTCCGATCTAATAACTATCCAAAAAGCAGTAGATGTAGACTGTGCTGGCAAACGTAGTGTATCAGTTAAGGAGAGTGTTGCATCTGTTGAAATATTAGGAATAGGAACTCTAAACAGTCACAATATGCCGTATGCTTTTTGCTTATTCCTGATATTTCTTGCCACCCTTGCACTTTTTCTTCCTCGGTTTTGTCACTGTGGAGTTAGAATAGCAAAAGTGGCAGTTTGCTCTGAGAATACAAGAGTTTAACGTCTTAGCAAAAGATGACTTCCTGCATTCCCACTGTACCTTAACTTTGGATTTTGTAAAGTATAGCAATCATGTAATTCAAAGCTGCTAAGGAATATAGTTTCCAAAGACTGTGCTTCATTTTTCTTGTGTGTGTGTGTGTATTTGTGCCAATTTAGAGGATACAATGCACAGTGTATTTTCTTTTTTGCACTGAGTGCTTTGTTTGATATTGCATAATCACTTTACAAGCAATGTCTGATGCATAGCGTTTAAGAGTTTATTAATATAAAAGCATAAAACAAAACCAGATGTATCTGAGCCGCAATATTTGATCTTATAGTTCAAGTACTGCTTATGACTATCACGTTAGCCTATTATATGCCATATTTGATTAAAGTTAATACTATGCCACGTCTTCGCCTTGTTTTTCCAGTTGAAAACATAAATAAACTGTAAAAATAAAAACTACCAAGCATTTTAAAACCCCAGGCTAAA
Source organism: Neolamprologus multifasciatus (assembly GCF_963576455.1). Classification (NCBI taxonomy): domain Eukaryota; kingdom Metazoa; phylum Chordata; class Actinopteri; order Cichliformes; family Cichlidae; genus Neolamprologus; species Neolamprologus multifasciatus. The sequence goes on along the minus strand of NC_140457.1, from coordinate 10,763,595 downwards.
AAACACATTATATAAAAATGTAGCTTTTACATGCAATGTGGTTATGTTCATGCAAAGTCTGTGCGCTTCTCTTTGTAACTTCACTGAGAAAGTCCAGGGTTGACAGGAGATGTAGAAAGGGGCTGAATCATTTGAAGCAGCTGTCTAGTTTCCTCTGTCTGTGCATGCACCTTCAATAGCTGAACCTTTAGCTCACTGTTAGTCAACAGAGATGAAAAGTCTCCATCTGCAGAGGAAGACAGGAAGAAACTCTGAACTCTTACAATGACAGACTGTTTAAATTTTATGCAGTAATATCAGTATTTTCAGTTCTTAAACAAATGTGCAATTAATGCAAACCTTTCTTGAGGTTAAATATGGTAACTACGCCAAGCTGCTGGAATTTAACATCTTTCTTTTTGAGGAATCCCAAAAGGTACTTGGATATGGAAGTGTAATGTGGCTTCAACAAACGGATCATCTCCTCTGTAATGAAAACAGAAACATTTAATATATCCAGCGTAAAAACACAAAAGGAAGGCATTCTTTTCTCTTGCCACATTGCATTACCAGTCATTTCTAATTCGCTTATGATAGCTGCAGAGTTGTACGCCAGCTGGGAATTTCTGATTTGCTCTGACAGCTTCACTAAGCCTGAAACTTGTTCTGATGTTATGGTTGCTGACAATTTTGTCCGGAGTACATCTGAAACAGTGAGTAATGGTAATAGATTATTAAAAAAGTTTTCCACTGCAAACATTCAAAATAAATAAGTCATTATTTCAAGGCAAGATCTCTCACCACAGGCCATCAGGTGATGCAAGCATGATGTCACATGAAGCAATGTCTCATCTGACAGGGTGTTAGATACAAGCGCACAGAGGAGTCCTGGTAAGCACAGACTTTCCATCACAGCCTAGATTACAATGGTTGGATTTAGGAGAACTTTATCAGTCTTGGACAAATCAATAAAGCAGAAGTAGGAAAAAAGAAAAAGAATTGTAGTCTGCAAGTACCTGCTCACCGACGTGGGAAGTGCACAGATCGGTGATTATCTTGCAGCTGTATGTGACTATAACAGAGTTTGATCTGGGATGATGAAGCACCTGACCAATTTCCTCCAACAGTCCTTCACTTACCAGGATGTCCTGGAATCAAATTACAAAACTACTGTCAATATTAGAATTTAAATAAAAACTGTGCAATTACTTTAGGTTAAAATTTCAATAAATATTGGCACAATGCAAAAATAAAACCATACTCAACCACTAAGCAGTTCTATAACAAAACCAGGACTGCTCCCAGCTTTATTGTTAATTATTTATTTAGGCTAACATACGGTGTTTGACGGGTGTGCCGACAGTGTAGACAGTAGCGTTAGGGCCGATTCAATCCACACTGAAGTAGAGGTTTTTAACAGCGCCTTCAGAGGCATCACGCAGTCAAGCTCCATCAGCTGGTCCTGAATGAGAACTACACATAAAAGTAATAAACACCATCTGCCAGAGGTATGATACCTTTTTTGAATTTACTTTTTATAATTACCATTCTTTGAAAGAGTCTGCAGGCACCGGCACGCTTGGGCTGAATTCTGAAAAGGAAGTTGGGTTTTTTTTTCCCCCTCTTTAAAAATATATTTTCTTTAAACTAAGTTAAAATAACTCATGTTCAGAGTTACCTTTTTCACAGGTGACGACATAAGAGTCAAAAGAGACCTTGATAAATAGTGACCCCCAATTCTGAGCAATCTTGGGTGATGCTCGTGGATAACAGCAATGTTGCAAAGAGCAGTGCAGCTATAAAACTGAACCTCTGAATCTGAGGACTGTAGGAGAAGAAGCAAAACAGGAATCGCTCCTGCTTGGCATAACAGCCTTGTTGACCAATCTGAAGAGAGTAAAAACATAAAATAAAAGGAAATGTAACACTGGAAGAAATGGAGAAGTTTCTGGAAAATACAGTTGTGCTTAAAAATTTACATACACCCATCATCGGCATGGATGTCACGGGAATTTTGGCCTTTTAATTCTTTAAACTGTTCTTTTCCAGGGTGGAAAGATTGTTTTGTTTTGTTTTTAATCAAAAAAAAACCAAAAAAAAAAAAAACCACACACACAAATTGGGTGCAGTTCTCTAATCGACACCAAGAAAAAGGTGTATAGATAAAGGCTCAAATATATAATTACACCCCCAATAATGGGTAAATATCCTCCCTTACTAAGTTACACATCGACCAGATGGTTTTAGTAGCCATCAACAAGCTTCTAGGCCTAAGGCCACGGCAAATTAACTCCTTGTTAGTGATCATGATTGACTACAACTCAGTTTCTTTTTGCCTGCATAAGGAGCATTTGTTTGAGAGCATATGTTGGACTGACCAGTACTCAGAACAATGGAAACTCCTGGGAACTCAGTGAAGAATAAGCAATGAGAACTGTTACACAAGTTAGGAAGGTCTTTTGGAGTCACTTCTAAACAACTGCAGGTTTAAAGAGCATTACTTCAAACAACTGTACATAAGTACAAGTTATTAGGATTTGTCACCACTTTACCCATCTCTGAAAAAAAAAAAAAAAAAAAAAAAGACCTAAACTATCACCCTCAGATGAGAAGAAATTGGTTAGGATGTTTATTCAGTAACCCAGGAACCACCAAGACTCAAGCCTGCCTGAAAACCGCAGGAACGTCAGCATCACTGTTCATGTGAAGCAAGTTTTACATCAGTTGGGCTGAGGGGGTGCTGACCAAGGAAGAGAATACCACAATGGCAAGAGGTGTGCTTAGAGCAATAAAGGTGAGGCTATCAACTCAACTGTCAAGCATGGTGGTGGTATCATCATACTCTAGTAAATGGCCTGTATTTGTATAGCGCTTTACTTAGTCCCTAAGGACCCCAAAGAGCTTTACACTACATTGAGTTATCCACCCATTCACACACTGGTGATGGCAAGCTACATTGTAGCCACAGCTGCCCTGGGGCGCACTGACAGAAGCGAGGCTGCCGGACACTGGCGCCACTGGGCCCTCTGACCACCACCAGCAGGCAACCTTCCGATTACAAGACGAGCTGCCAACTCTTGAGCCATGATCGCTCCATTGGGGGTGCTTTGCTTCCAGTGGTACTGGTATATTGCACAAAGTGGGTGAAATAATAAAGAAGGGAGGACTACCTTCAAATTCACCTAAAATTAACAACTAGATGATTAAAACTTTGAGTCAGTTGGGTCTTCCAAAGGTACAATGATCTCAAAGACACACATCAAAACGTTTTTTTGGAAAGGATGAAGCAGGCTAAGATTAAGGTTCTGGAGTGGGTTTCCCAAACCTCAACCTATTTAAAAACAAAAACAAACAAACCCCACAAGAAATCAAACAAATAAATAAAAACTCAACTACCTCTCTTGGCAGAATTGGTAAAATATCCATCCAGAATTATTGCAGAAGCTTGTTGATGGTTACTAAAAACATCTGGTTGAGGTGCAACTTACTAAAGGGCATTTAACAAAACATTAGTACCCCCACTAATGTAAGGATGTGTGTATATCTGAGCCTGCATCTATACTTTTGACCCTGGGTTGATTAGACAAAATCCCAAATAAATTCAAAACTGTGCACAGACTTCTTGTTTTGTTTTTTTAACTCAATAAACATGTATATTGCACAATCATTCCACCCTAGAAAAAGAACAGTTCAAAGTAATCCCTAAATTACCATGGCATTGATGCCAATGATGAGTGTATCTAAACTTCTAAACACAACTGTAAGTGCACAATTAAATTCAAATGAAATGGTCCCACCTGACTGCGTGAGGTGTAATAGAGCCCAAGTTGCATTCCGTTGGACCTTTGGATCAAAAGATTTTGCTAAAGCCAAGAGTGGTATGATTCCATCAACCATCAAAGAATCTCGATTTGACTCTGGAAAGAAAGATGAAATAGCAACCATGCATGCAGGGACAATTTTGGAGTGCCAATGGCCATAAAAAAAATTAGCAGAATTTCAGCAAGACAGAGGAGAGGTCATTTCAAGAAGCATATGGAACAAAATAACTACTTTTCTCATAAGGCTTCAGTTCTCTTGCCATCCTCAAAGTCCTGCCATTTATTTTGCAATACATAATAAGCTTTTAAAATTAAGCGTTTGTACTTTCTAAACTGTGTCAAAAAAATACTTTAACAAACCTGTACAAACCTGAGGAGGCCAACATGGCAACACAGGCACAGGAGTGACACTGAGCAGTGGGATCACCTGACCGGAACAACTCAATTATGGGCACCAGCATCCCCATTTCTATCACCAATTCTTTACACACTGAAATCAAATTTTATGAATGGCAAATGATAAATAAGCCATTTGATCCAAAAGAACACAAATTTTTAGAATAATACTATCAAAATCACTAAAATTCTGGATTAATTAAAAAAATTATAATAATGTAAATCTCTTACTATTATTATCTCTTACCATTATTCTTTAGCAACAGATTTACAAGAGCAAGAGAGACAGTCTTTTGAACATCGAGATCAGATGATAAAAGTAGAGCCACGATGGGCTCCATGAAGACATCTGGTAATGGACAGTTCACTGTAACACACAAACAAGGGAAAAATAACACATTTTGAAACTTAAGTCATATTTCTTGCTGTCAGAATGAACAATGTTTGAGTTGAGACCAATTTATAGTAGTTGTATGTCAGTCAGTCTTACTGGGAGAAGCTAAATGTTACAAATTTGAATTATATACTTGTAGCTGATTATAAATTCAAAAGATATATCCCTCGTGAGTTGTGCTATAATCTCAAGCATCTAAACACAGCAATCTGTCAACTGCCACCTATACACAAAACACCTGGTCACCCATTTACATACTACAGAACACTGTCTATGCTGTGCTGAAAGAAGAAGCCTCAGACTAATATGCACTATAGGGTTCTTGGTTGGCAGATTATAATAAAGCATACTGTAAATTTCACAGTAAAATCCTCTTATTCTTCCTTCTTTGTAACACATGGGTCCATAAGTGGGCATTTTATCTGCCAGCCTTGGGGAAAAAAATACAGTTGGAAATTTGCATGCTGGTCACACCCGTTAGAGAAAATATCTCTGCAGTAACTGATAGAGGCTTATGAAGAAACCTGAAGTGCAAACAACAGCTGATCATCTGCAAGTTACTGCTATCAGGAATACTGTCAGATGAAACAAAAACGTGAAATCTTTATACTCACGATGATGACTGAGGTGTAGATAATACATGGCTGAAGTCATTTGTAGATCAGTGTTTTCTGAGGTTGCAAGTTTGTTCAGTGTTTGCAGACTTTCCTGGCTGAGAAGTTGAGTTTCGTTGTCTGGGAGGGGGAAAGAGATTAATTAAACTGATCATATAAACTTGTGTACACCTTTGAAGAGTAATAGCACATGCAGTATGAAAGTTTAAAGAAGTTGCTGTCTAAACGTTTACTTTGATGCTTTTCAATTTTCCAAATAACACAGAGGCCGTCTGCCTCGGTTTTTGTTCTTCTACTGCGATTTCCATTAAAAAAATGTGCATGGCTGCAATTTTCCTACCACAGTTGAGGCGTAAGGAAGGCAAATCAAAAGCCGTCCTTCTCTCGGATGAAATCCTAAAGCAATTGCACCGTCCAATATCCCTGAAAGCTTCCTTTATCTTGAGCTCCAGCTCTCTCCAAGCGCTCCTCAAGTGATCCGCAAATTCCTTCAACAACTGCGAGCAGGTGTCACAAAAACCTGAAGCCATGACTGCATCTTGCACAAGGTCCCGACACCTGTCTATTTTACACAACCTGCACGTAGACACGCCTACTGCTGTGTCACGTGACTGCAAGGTAAATTTAGACTATCGAAAGTATCTCGCTCTTCTAGCTTTGAAGTTTTTGCATCTCGACACAACTTTAAAAGTAAAACTTATTGTGACACGTAATAAATATTAATATCTAAATATTTTAGGCGTTTCGTGGCTGTGCAAGTTTGTGGAATTCTGCAGCCTTCCTATTAGTTTGGTCGTATTTTCGTTTGCGTTTCTTTTGTTCTAGGCTACAAATTTATTGTATTCTGTCGTTGTGTGCAAGCCTTTGTGACTGTGATGTAGAAGTGTATGATATTCTATGTGAACTGCGTAAAGTGTATATCAGCTTACAAAAAAGTGCAACACGGGTAAAAACATTACATTCCTTGAATAAATTAATAGGATACTTTTTTCTGGCCATTGTATTAATGCAATAACTTATTTTTCTATATTTAACATTATGGACAGATAAAAATCAGGCTTTTAGAGGTAGACATAAAATAAGAAGAAAATGAAGTTAAATATAACAGAAAAAACATGTAAATGTATTTCTGTTATGAAATTCTGTCTTCAGCTTTGATTGGTTGTTGTTTTTGTATGTACGTCAGATTACGTTTGACCGGCTCCGCCTCTCTTTTTCAGCTTTGTTGACTTGGAAACCGTCGAAGCGTTGTTGTTAAAGATGGAGGACAGGACAATCACTGCAGAGTAGATACATGCGCTGACCCTCGGCCAACTCTTCTGCTTCTTATACATACTTTTACGGACTGCTTCTGTGGAGCGAGGTTTGTTTTAATACTCAGACTGTTCGTTGAAGCTCCTAAATATTATCTTACCAAATGTAGTAACCCTGTAAAGTCAGTGAGCTATCAGAAGCATTTAGCAAGCTAGCTGCTAAAGTGGCTAAGGTTAGTGGTTCACACAAACTGTACTTTTTCCTATACTCTGACTTCAGCAAATAAAAACACCATGGGAGACTTAATACGGGTTTGTTTTACTAGAGTGCTAAACTATATAATTAAACGCTTGGCTAGCAAAACCTAGCTAACCCAGTAGAGGTTTTGTTGTGCAACTTTAACGTCGTTGTCATGTATTGTTTTTTAGAATGAGAGTCTTAAGTCCTGGATTATTCTCATTTTGCGCTCGGAAAGAGAAACATCACGCTGTCTGAGAATGCCAGCAGGTAAGTTTCCTGCTGTTCCGTCCTCACTCCAATGGTGGAAGGTTCTTTAAAGTATCAATGCCGTTTTGTTTCGGCTGCTCCCATTTGGGGTCGCCACAGTACATCATCTGCCTGCATCTCTCCTTATCCCTCTGCATTTCCTCCTTCACTACATTCCCGGATCTTTTCTGTAGTCTTTCTCTTTTCCTCCTGTTTGGTAGCTTTATGTTTAACATATTTCCAATCGATCCGCTATCCCCTCCTCTGGACATGCCCAAACCCCCCCTTAACATTGTTAACATTTTCAACTCCATCACCAGCTCCAGCCCAGATTCCTGTCTTTTTCTTGGTGCCACCATCTCCAAACCATACATCATATTAAGTCTCACTAAAATGTTGCAAAATGTTGTTGGTGTCCTTCTTTCCTCTCATATTTATCTCCACCCACTCCACCATGCCTGCACTCTCTACTTCACCTCACTTGTCCCCATGTCTGTTGCATTGCTACGCTTACTTCTCTTACTTGGTGTGATGCAGTAGTGTAAAAATGCAGTTACAAGTTTTGCAAAAAGATTTGATCAATCTACAGAGGTGTTATCAACAACGTGTAGTTAATCTTATTTATATTATAAAGTCTAATCTGCATTGTCATGTAATCTATTTAAAATGTTCCCCTTTATAGGTGAGAGTGAAGACCGGGCAAAAACCCGGGAAAGATTTAATGAAGTCTTCAAGAAGTACACAGAATCTGAGAAGAAAAAGTTAAAAAAGAAAAGCACTGAAACTCCGGAGACTATTGTGGTATGTCATTCTTGTGTTCTATTGATAATTTTACATCAGATGCTCTATATGTTGGCAAAAACATATAGAACTTGCAGGACATGTCTTAAAATTATTTCTGAATAGTTCAGAATCCTTGTGGATTCTGCATTTTATGTGAACAAGGCTGTCATGATGCCCTCCTTCCAAAACAGACAGCATGTCGGACATATTTTAATTGCGGAAGTTTTAATAAATAACAAAATAAAAAGACTGTAAGTACTGACACCTCTTTCCCTTTTCCTCTTTAGCTTCAGAATCTAAAAAAAAATCTCAACCTTGAGAAGGACGCAGAAGACAATGAGACCATCCTCCAGAACACATATGACCCAGAAGAGGGCAGCCCTCGCTACACAAAGAATAAAAGAAGGGAGAGAGAAATTTCAGAGAAGGTTAATTTTAACAACAATAGAAACCAAGAGGGGATTAAAACATCAAAATCTAAAAGAAAAAGTAAGAGGGACCTTCCCTCTCCTCCTATGCCCGAGGACATCGGAAGTCACATCCAAGAGGATGCAAATGCATCAAAGTCTGAAATTCCATTGGATCCAAATGATTCTGTAGGTGGAAAGGCCCCAAAGCAGAAAAATAAAAAGGGAAAAAGCAAAGGTGATACAGAGGCTAAAGAAGCAAGCCAGGAGGAGGACACAGAAGATAACCTATTGCATGAATACCAGCAAAAGATAGTAAAGGAGGAGCAGAGGACTTCAAGGAGGACAAGGGTCAAAGGAGAAGATGAGAGTGCTGTCTCACAAAGTGTTACGCTTAGTAATGATGTGGGGAAGAAGAAAAAGAAAAAGATGAAATCTGTAGTCACAGATTCAGATGCAGGGTGTGTATAACTATTAGTGTACTATGGAGTTATATTTAGTGATAAAGCAACAGTGTTTGATTTCTTTCTACTTCTTTTTTTGCCTCCAGGGATCAAGATGAAGATACAGACCTGGATGCTGATGTGGAAAATGAAACAGAATCCAAGGGAAAGAAGAAAAAGAGGAAGAAAAAACATGGTGATTGCACGATAATTCTCAGGATTCACCAAGTTCCAGTTAAAGGTGAAGAAAGGTGTTGATGGTGATGCATTTCATATTTTGTTTTCTCCCCTTGTAGTTGTCAAAGACCAGAGTGAAGCGGAGTCAGAAGCACCTCAGAAACCAGTTTTTGATGACAACCTTGTTCTTGGAGTGTACATTCACAGAACAGACCGCCTCAAGACTGACTTGACGATTTCACACCCCATGGTGAAGATCCACGTTGTTGATGAAGCCACAGGGCAATATGTGAAAAAAGAAGACTGGTGAGACATTTCTACTATTAAGTTTAGTGGTGTGTTTCAATTTCTGGGCACATTTTTTATTTAGAAATTTTTACCTTAAAATAATTGGACCATAGTTACTTGTTTTTCAGTTAAATTTAGGCACGATCTATAGATATTTGTATTTATAAGCCACTTAACTGTGCCAAAACCTTTGAATTATAACACATTTTGCCTTCAGTTCAAATTTGTTTTTCTTTTTTGTAGTCATCGCCCCGTATCCTCATTTTATGAGCAGGAAAACGTTGACCACGTTCTCCCCATCATGACCCAGCCTTATGACTTCAAGAAGAACAAATCAGTCGTCCCTGAGTGGCAGGAGCAGATCATCTTCAATGAACGTTTTGGCTACTTTGTTCAACAACATGACGAAGGCCCCAAAGTCATACTGTTCTTTGAAGTAAGAGTTATTTCAATAACAGTTAATAAACCATATTTTAACATGTGTGACAGTAATTTCCTTTATTGAAATGTTTTGCAAAGATCCTTGATTTTGTGACTATGGAAGAAGCAAGAGCCAACATTGATGTTGATAAGCATGATCGAGGTTTCCGAAAGATTGCCTGGGCATTTCTGAAGGTAATGTGTTTAATCTGGTCATTTAGAAAGAAAAGATCAGTCTGATTGTATTTTAATCTCCCCTGTTAATATGTATGCCCCTCCATTTTTCAGCTTGTTGGCACAAATGGTGTGCTGAATATTGACAGTAAACTTCGTCTCCAGCTCTTTTGCCCTCCACATCGGGCAAAGAGCCAACCTAAAACAGTTGAGGTGGTTGAATGGTGGAGAAAGTACCCAAGAACCAAATATGCATCTACCCTCTATGTTACAGTAAAAGGCATTAAACTCCCTGAGCATGTAAGTTAGCTGCTACTGCTGCTAGAAGGTTAATAAATCTTCATATGTACATGGATGGATTCAGGAGTATGTTGTAGCTGAGCTGGTTATGTTCTTCAGGTGGACCCTAGTATTCGGTCTATGATGGCACTGCAGGAGGAGAGAGGCAGCACCTCCTATAGTGAACTGCAGAATGAGATCACCAAGAGAAGTCTGACACAACCTCTAGACAGCAAACCTCCAACCTTGAGATGGAGCAGGCTGCCTGGTCAGGTTTGTAGAAGGGTTTAAACTGCTCCTATCAATATTACATACAAATATACATGTTCATATTTTTAGCCTGAACATGGGTAAGTAGCAAAGAGTGGCAGTCAAACAACTAAAGAGAGTTTTACTGTTGCAGATCTGTCGAATTCCTAACAAGCCAATGCTGGCATTTCGTGGTGGTCAGATGGGCTGTTTCACAGTACTCTTTTCTCACACTGGAACCATACTGGCTGCTGCTTGTGCGGACAAAGATGCGTTCCCTGTTGTAGGTAGGTCACATCTCATTGGTGTAAAAGTCCCCCTTCTAATGCTGTTTGTATGCCATGAACACCTCTTTGATGACATCTGGATTCTCCCATGTCTGTGCATCTATGTATTTTAAAAATCAGGTAAAAAAAATAAAATAAAATAAAATGCTGTTTTTATTTCAGTGTATGAGATTCCCTCTGGCAAGGTTTTGGCTGCCTTCAATGGTCACCTCAAAATAGTGTATGATCTCTGCTGGTCCAGAGATGACCGCAGCCTTTTGTCTGCCTCCTCTGATGGAACTGTCAGGTAACTTTGTCTTTGTACAATGTAAGATTAAATAAAAGTGATTAGAAGTGAATGAGGTGTCACTGTTTCTTGTAGTGACTCAGTTTTTGTATAATCTATTATATTTTAGCTCTAAATAAAGTAAGTTAACTAAGTTGTAGTGTGTGTAATACATTGCTTTTTTGAGAAATGGCCTCAACAATACTGGTGATGTTCTGATTTTAAAACTAGCAAACGCATTTTTCTTTATATAAAATAGTTTTTGTATTTTTACATTGTTTCCCTCAGGGAGTGGAATGTAGAGAGGCTTCAAGTAACAGCCCAGAAGGTGCTCCCTCATCCATCGTTTGTGTACAGTGCTCGGTACCATCCTACAGCCCAGAACCTGGTGGTAACTGGGGGCTACGACTGCCTGATACGAGTGTGGAGAGTTGATGTCGGTGATGTGAATGGCCAGCTGCTGCAGGAGTTTGAGGGTCACGGCAGTTTCATTAACACAGTTTGCTTTGACTCCGAAGGTACTGTAAGCCCTGTTATGGAAACATCCCTGGTGTGTGTGTGTGTGTGTGTGTGTGTGTGTGTGTGTGTGTGTGTGTGTGTGTGTGTGTGTTGTCAGCTACTGTGAGTTAGGAAAACTTGGAACAAGATAAGAGTAAATGTAGTATCTTAAAGAATGATGTCTTTCGTATATGTTTTAATGAATCTTGTTATTAATAGCTGTAAATAAAATGATGGTTAAAGTGAACTTTATGTATAGTTCTGTTTTTATAAATCCACTGGCTCCAATTTTTCCCCAAACATTCCTGCCAGTATAACCTTTATGCCAGACTGACTGATTTGCTTTGACTTGCCTTGGACTATTTTTTTCTATTATTAGAGAGAGTAACTGAGATTTAAATTTGTCTTAGACTGTTTACGGTCACTGTCATTTACTTCAAGGCCCAGTCAGAGAGAAGGAAAGCTGCTTTCTTTAAAGCAAAGAAACGCTCAAAGCCAGCCAACTAATTCTGGTTTTGTGTCTATGAGGCACATGTGTGCCTTTCTGTGAAGGGGTGTTGTGTTTGGTTTTGCTACTCTTTTATAATGAATGTGAGGCTTGTTCTCTTGTATATCTTATGCCATATCTGATATTGTTTTCATTGTAAATAGGTCGAAGAATGTTTTCTGGAGACAACATGGGCCTCATCATTGTGTGGAAAACCTCAGTAAATGACAGCAGGCAGCGGCAGCAGCCATGTCGCCACTGGTGTATAGAGAGGGTACAAGAATTGATACTATTCACTGCACTTTATTTAGCTAATGTTAGTTTATTGTCATTTTAAGATCCTATGTTTTCTTTTGGCAGAAAATTGATGAGAGTGATCTCAGTGGTGTCCCCATCAACTTGCTGCAGCTCCATCCGAATGGGCGGTGCCTGCTCATACATGCCAAAGACAGTGTGCTGAGGATGATGGATTTGAGAATGTAAGACGAAATTATAATAAAGCAAAGACAAATATTAAAGTATTGTATTATACTTTGCATATAAATGAGGAGTGATTATTATATTATTGTATGTGTGTTTGAATATGTGTTTGGGCTTTCCCTCTTTAAGTCTGGCTGTAAAGAAATACACTGGAGCCATTAACTACAGAGAGAGGATTTACAGTACTTTTACACCATGTGGGAACTTCATCTTTTCTGGCAGTGAGGATGGGATGGCGTATGTCTGGAATACTGATACAGGTGAGCATGAAATTTTTTATTTTTTCCCGTAACAAAGAAACTAGTCGGTTCTTAATGTTTTTGACAGTATTCTGCATAGTTGCTCCAGCCGTTTCTTTTCCCAGGTGATCAAGTTGCAGTATATTCAGAGCTTTGTTACCCCACGGCTCTCCACGGCGTGTCATTTCACCCCTACGAGAACATGGTAGCTTTCTGTGCCTTCGGACAGAGCCAGCCTGTCCACGTGTACCTGTATGACCGCAAAGGTTTGTGTTTTGTTTGACAAAAGAAGAAGTTAGTCAGTAGTATTGTACAGACTTGCACGACTTCATTTCTGCCTTATTTTTCTCTTATTTCTTCTAGTTTCCCAGATGGAGGTGCACACTATGAAAGCAGCAAGCAGATCAGCTTCTGAAGATATCAAAACTGTTATAAACACACCTGACCCTCTAGCTTTGCAGGACACATCTATTTCTGCAGCCATGGATCAGTTTGCCCAAGCAACAAGACTTGCACTGAAAATGCAGTGTGTGAAGGAACAACTGGACTCAGTTCTGGTAAATGCTCATGTTAATTTTTAAATGTAGAGTGAAATAAGTGTGCAGTTAAATTAACTGAAATTCTTAGAAAAGTATTTTACATATTTTTTTCAGGAACCACGTCAAAGATCTTCTGCTACTGGATTCATTTATGAGCAAGGTACTCTAAGCAATTTAGATGAGAAGGACTTTATATAATTAGCTATATTATATTTGGTATTTTAACCTATTTTTCTGGTTTGCAGATAAATTAAGCAGTACTCACACAGGCCGGAGCTTCACATCAGATGTCGGCACAGTGAGTTTTTATCAGTACTATATCAAAATAGCTTGTGGGGATAGGTTAATTGGATAATCCAAATTGCCACTAGGTGTGAATGTGCGAGTGAATGTGAGTGCGAATGGTTGTCTGTCCCTGTGTGTTGGCCCTGCGACAGACTGGCGACCTGTCCAGGGTGTACCCCGCCTCTCGCCCTATGACAGCTGGGATAGGCTCCAGCGCCCCCCGCGACCCTGAAAAGGATAAGCGGAAGCGAATGGATGGATGGATGGATATATCAAAATACACCTTTGTATACTGAAGCATTGCTGAGGTCACAGATGGTGAACAAGCTTTATGAGCCTTTTCTGTCAATATAGATTTTGTTTTCTGTAATCTGCCTCCAATCGCTTTATTGTTCAGTTGCCCTCAATGTGTTGAGAAGGGAAACAGCATAGAACCAGGTTTATATACTTTAATTGTAAACTCAGCCATTTTTTCCCTTTGTGTAATATGCTAATTTATGTTTTCATATTTCAAAGAAATGTTTAGATTTCTATTTAACCTTGTTTTTAAATCGGTGTTCCTGACAGTGAGAATTGTATTAGAGGGTTTACATGAAATACACAAATGTGAATTTTACTTTTATTATGATATAAAACAGAAAATTGCATTAATTTATTGCACCTTAATGCTGTTATATATTTATTTATTCGTTTTATTTACAGACAGGATTAAATGCCTCACTCCCACCTCCATCTCTCCTGTCACCACACTCCAGACTGAAGCTCACTGGTGCTCTGGCAGAGCAGCTTATCCCACAGGCTTCTCTGAGCACTCAGCCCCGTAAGTGGCTTTTTTCAGTTAATCACACAGTTATTTGTCTTTAACCAGTGAATGGCTTCAATGGAGCTGTGTAACTGAATTCAAATGATTATGAAGATTATAACTGTGCTACGTACAACTTGGGCCAAGTCTTTTCAGCACTGGGCAGCATGTATGTTATGAACAGAAACACAGATGGACTGCTGGCAATTGTTACCCATCTCTTGAAGTGACTGCTGCAAATTGCAGTTACTGTAGTAATGTATAATACATAAAATATTACTGCAGTTTCAATTCTTGATGTTTTTTCTTATACTTTTAGGTGGGTTCAGTCCTGTCGGTCATCTTCTAAAAGGTGCTTCGTCTTTTAGACTACAGACGGTAAGATTTTGTAATGTTTCCAATTAATCTTAATGCTGCTGAGATAGGCAAGGACTGCAGTGGTGTCTGCCTGCTTGTTGCTATAAGAATGAAGTTATTTCCTTTTTTCCTTGTCAGACTCTTCTTGACCACGTCTCTTCAGGGATCCACGTAGAAACAGATTCTGCCCCTGTTCAGCAAGTAGTAAGTATCCAGTGTAATTTTAAGCTCAGCCGCAGCCTTATTTCACACTTATTCAACTGTCCTACCTTTCTGTTCCATTCCTAGGTTGTTTCTCTTTATGATTACAAAGCAAATCGCTCTGATGAATTGACCATTCGCCGTGGCGATGTCATCCAAGTACTGTACAAAGACAACGAGAACTGGTGGTTTGGACGCCTTGAAAATGGGCAGCAGGGATATTTTCTTGCTTCTTACGTAGCAGATCAGAGTAGGTGGATTATCTTTTCTTGTGGTAGATATGCTTTTAAAAAATTGTTTATAAAAATGATAAAAACATGTTATTGTTGTAGGAGATTACAATGAAGAGGTGACTCACATGCCTTTGTCCAAAGAGCCTGATGAGAGGTCAACACCTACTAGGGTAAGAGAACAAAAAAATCAGAGTGGCGTCTGACTGGGATGTGGTCATTAATGTATTTTGGCTAAAAGGTGAAGTGGGGGTGGAGTTTACATCTCATTAATTAATTTTTTTATACCCACTGTAGGCCTTTTGTCAAAAAAATTGTCAGCTTGATTTCATGTCAGCAACAAAAAAGGAGAGAAGAATGAAAAATATCAATATATTGCTCTGTGGTTGCTGGTTCTCCTTTTACATACTATAGCTACAACAACATTTTGAACAGCAGTGGTCTTTGTCATCCCACCTTTTGTGCATGAGAGAGATTTGGAACAAAATATCAGTTTCTGTATTTTTCAGTCTTCTGATGCAAATCTAGCTGTAGCTACAACTTCCATGTTCTGCTGTAAGCAGCTATTTTGGCAAAACTATGACAAACCATGAGTCATTTTAAAGCCTACAGTGGGCAAGTGTCACTTTAATTGCTTTTCATTTCATAAATTCACAAATGTGCTCTGGTTTTATATATGCGTGATTTTCCTGTTCCCATGGGCCATCACTTTTTTCTTTATACTCGTATCTCCAAGGTGTCTGCAGCCATTAGTTCTTCTGGAGAACTTAGGTTTCTTTCCGAGCCGACGCTTTCCGACACGGAACCTGAGATGGCAGTTACTAGGTAAGTGGCTCTCTTTGCTTCACTCCTAACTTCTCCTAACTACACAGGCTGATGAAGCTGTATTGTGGTGGAGATATATTAAGTGCTGATTGTGAAATACGTTTCCCCCATAGAAGTAGAAGAAAAAAGAAGGTGAAAAAGCCACGAGTCCCTGCAGCTTCCTCTCAAGCCACGTTTTCAGATGCAGACGCATCAGCGTCGACCAGTAGCACCAGGAACATAGGCAGATCAGCAGGGCGACCTCTGCCAAAGAGGCCAACAGACAATACAAACAGTGCCTTTGAGCCTGATCCATAAACTCATGGAAACAAACAGCAACTGTATGTCTGCTTTATTCTGATTTTTATTTCAGCTGTGATCTATTTTTCACTTTTTTTTGTTTGTAAATATTTTAGTTTTGAAAAGTCACAGTTTGTATTGCACCTAATACAGATTAAATTTGTTAAATATGTTTATAAAAATATTGTAATTGTATAATGCTGATAAACATATTTTTTGTACATTGAATATTTTGAATAACTTATCCATGTAAGAAAACAGATAATACTGTGTAAACGTATGTAATATTGTAATTCCACTTAATTACCTTGGAAGAGATTTAGAAGTTTTATATATATACATATATATATTTCTTCACAACATAAAAAAAAATCCTTTATAGTTTTATTTCCATCTTTATAATAAGCAGTCTTTGCAGTCCCTTACATTGTCACATTTGAATGCTAATGTACAAAAAGTTAGTGAAAAAAACTCAATATCAGTGTTAAATAAATCTATAATGCAGGCAGAAAAGAAGGTAAAACATTCAACATTTCTAACTGCAGTGAAATCTGCAATAAATTCCCTGTTTGAAGAATTAGCACAGTATGAAAGGTTCATTTTGACCTGTATAACTTGCACTGCTTTACTTTTAAGCCATTGGCCATAAAAACTCATTCTTACTAACCAAACTGTGGGTGGCTGGTGTTGTTGTGTGTGAGTCATCATGGCAGTGTTGGAGAAACTATTACAAGGCAGTTTAAAGTACTTTGGCAGGTGTTTGTGTTTGTGGATACCTGCATGGGAGTCTAACTTATTGTTTAAATTTTAATGTGCATGTTGCTCCCCAAATGAATGATCAAATATATCTGGGAACCCGTTGGGAATGCAGCTGGACCCACTCCATGAATGTATCTAGCTTTTTTCTTAAAATACCTCTCAGGGAATTCCCACTATAGCACATGCCCTAGGACCAGATAAAAATAACTAAAAGACACAACATTAAAACAATATCAGCTTGATAACAAATAATGACTGATAAGATGTTTAAAAAGTTGTGTAACTTGGAGCTGGAACACAGGATCATAGGAGAGGCGTTCTTTCATCTGATTGTTGGTTGTTTTCTTGGACCCTGAAATTTAAAAGTTAAAAAAAGAGGTAAAATTTTTGCTGTTGTGGCAGACTTTCAAAAAAGAAATCTATTTAGAAGAAATCACAGACCTTGAGGTTATACATGTATAACCTCTGAGTAGCACAAATGAGTGTCTCACTATGGGAACGCCTCCTGTAGGACCTCATCAGAAGCTAAAATGCCACCTGCCTATGTCAGGAGGGGCCATGGCCTCCATATATAATAGGCTGAAATAGTGTCACATGTCATTCAAAACAAGCCCACCTTTTCATTTTTTATAGACAGGAGAATGGTCTGGTGAGACACTCATGCTACTCGGAGAACCAGGGTTATATACATAACCTTAAGTTCTTTTTCAAAGCATTTGTTTGGTGAACAAAGAACCTGTACTGAGGACTGAATACGCTAGGTTAGGCGCCGTCACATCTAGCTTGTAAAACCTAACAAATGTGTGAGATGAGGCCGAGCATGGAGTTGCACACACCTCCTGGATAAAACTCCCTTAGAGAAAGCCTATAAGGTAGTCAGGCCCTTAGTGGAATGTGCATGGAGGCCAGCTGGTAAAAGTCAGGCAATACTATTGGGGAACATGTACTGATAACCTTTGGGATGAAGATGAGGTCAAGATGGGCTGGAAAGCAGCTAAAAAAATCTCAGCCAGTCAATGTTTCTCTTCCCAGCACACGGCTGTCAGGAGGGCCACTGGTGGAAAAGTATAGCGGAGGGTTGAAGCCTCTAGTCTGCGTTCAGTGGGTTGCCCCTGGACAGAAAATCTGCTGCAAGGACAGTGGACAGTTTAGCTTAAACCCAACAGCACAGTTATCGACAGCCTTCTGTAAGAAGTGAGAAGAGTTTTTGAATGACATCTGACACTATGTCAGTCTATTATATAGGGAGGCCCTAGCCCCTCCTGACATGGCTTAAAAAGCCTGTAAGAGCTAACATAATGGCATTTCAGCTTCTGATGAGGTCACATAGAAGGCGTCCCCCATAGTGAGAAACGAAATGAATACTATGAAAGAGAACTTATTATGTTCATTTAAAGTTTATGCCTACCTTTGTCGTTTTGTCCGTTGACAGAGAGAATACATGAAGATGAGAAATGCCTGAGGACAGAGTGATCATTGACATTGTATTGACATAAAATATCTAAACGCTGCAGCCACTGATACTTACACCCAAAAATGCCAACGCTCCTTGAACTACAGCAGCCCATTCAAAGCCGAGCTGTTGAACAATAATTCCTCCCACAATGGGGCCATAAAACGTCCTTAAAAACGAGCACAAAATTAGAGCAAAAATCACGGCACTAAAAAGCTAAATGCCAGGAAAGAGATAAATTAGGGACTCACCCAGTGCACCACACTGCTTCATATAACCCAGACACCATTCCAAGTGTACTTAGCCCCTCTTCAAATCCTATTTCACTATGAGGAAAAACTAAATTGTAGAATATTTGTTTCATCCAGCCATATTTATGAAAAAAAACAAACACAAAAAACAAACTGTAGTTCATTAATGTTGAGCATTATGTGAAGCAACTCACTGTGCACATGAAATGAGCTCAGGGAATATGGGGATTACACTTATTGCCAGAGAAAGCCCAATTAGACCAAGCATGACGACCAGCAACCACAGCTGACTAAATGTAAAAAAAAAAAAAAAAAAAAAGGATACAGAAGTTTGGCTTTTTAAGGCAAAGGGATTAATTCAGTATATGACTTGTCGAGGCAACATGTCCCACTCCCCTTGCAGCGGTGTAGATTTTAAATACCAGGGCTTAACCATCCAAAGTAACCAACCTATGTGTCAATGATAGGGAGACAGACATAATAGTGAAGTTGCCAAGAGCAGAGGCAGTGAAGGTGAATGAATTTAAATAACTGGATTCAACCATCCAAAGCAATGCACAATGAAGAAGAGAGTACAGACAGGAGGGAGTGGTGGAAAT
Source organism: Neolamprologus multifasciatus (assembly GCF_963576455.1). Classification (NCBI taxonomy): domain Eukaryota; kingdom Metazoa; phylum Chordata; class Actinopteri; order Cichliformes; family Cichlidae; genus Neolamprologus; species Neolamprologus multifasciatus. Next base: position 10,744,595 of record NC_140457.1, on the reverse strand, counting down.
GAGTTTTAGGGGTGATTTGTGACAGAAGGAGAGCGGTGAGAAGCACTGACCAATACTCAGAACTATGGCAAGTCCAAGGAACTCAGTGACAATCTAACAAGGAGACTTGAAGATTTACACAAGGTGGAAAGGTCTCTTATCAAAATATGTCACCACTTTGCCAAGGTCTGGAAGAAGACCCAAACTGTCACCTTTAGTTGAGAGGAAATTGGTTAGGATGCTCATGAACAGCCCAGGAACCAAGGCTCAAACATGCCATTAACTAGAAACTCCTGAAACACCAGCATCTGCGGTTAAATCACCTAGAAAGAAGCTCGTGCTCCAAAATCAACACCTTCAAAATATTGGTCAAATATGCAACTTGAAATATGCCTAAAGCTTGTTGATGGCTACCAAAAGTGTCTGGTCGAGGTGCCAGTTATTCTGGGACATTTAACCAATATTAAACTTAAACCTGGAAATTGAGACCATAAAGTAATTAGCACAATATTTAGAGTTATATAATAACATTTAAAGTAGAGTTAATTCCTCACAATGGGCTTTCTTTTTTGCTACCACAGGAGTCGCTCCCTGCTAGCCGTGAAAAATATTAAGGGTTTAAGACACTTATTCACAGTGTGACTGTTACCTGGCAGGTGCAATTATTTCCTGGAATTAGACATTGTAAAAATGACGTTAGTAAAGTCTACTCCAATCTCTCCTCTGATATGACTCTTGGCTCAGAGGGGGATAGAGATCTTTCTTAAAATGTCCATCATTTTTAAATACAGAAGTGTTAGTTTTACCTGAATCCCACACTAACCTCTGGATGTGAAGAAAAGGGGCGGGACCAAGCAGACAGAAGCCAATTGTAGCAGCGATGGCGCCTGTCACCAAGAAAGGGATCCTAGTGGCCTGGTGCACAAGATCAAATTTTTAAAAAAAAAAGATAATTATACACATTTAGTCATTTTGATTTCTTGAATACATACGGGATATTTATCTGTGAAATACCCCATCAGTGGTGATGCCAGAATATACACTAAAGGCAAACCAAGCATTATTAGTCCCACGTAGCCATTTGAGAGACCGAACTAAGGATGATGGATAGGGAAAAAAAGTTGTTCAAGGAATGCACAAAAACTCTAGGAAACGTAAGCTGACTTTATCATAAAGGATATCATTACCCTGTTAATAGCAAACAGTGACAAAGTGGCATCCAAAAAGCCCACACCTGCACTGAGAGTGAATACCACGTAGCAAACCAGGATTGTTTTCACGTGGGTGAGTAGTCGAAAGAATGAATCCTTCGATGGGACTGCCTCTGAGAGGAGGGAAGCACAAAATTACAGCTCAGTTATAATGTGAGAAAAATGAAAAAACCCCAAATGGCAATTTTTAAATAATAAACCCAAACAATACACCTAAATCTCAAGTGTTACATACCAATGGACGGCAGGACGTAAATGTTGAAAGGAACCATAATCAACAGCAAGCATCCAAGACTTAAAAAAGGGACAGTGTATCCAAAAGTCTGGTAGAGCCACCCTCCCAGTGGTGGTCCCAGGATAAGGCCGAGTCCTGCAAAAATCTCCAAAATACCCTAAAACAGTAGTGACCCAGATTACTATACTGTGGGAATTTCTTACATCATAGCCAAGAGCCAGTTGTTTTCTGGAGATACATAAAAACTTAAACCTATAATGCTGTTTCTGTTTTCTCGTGATTCTAATGTCTAAACAGCATGCCAGTCTGACAAGTTTGTCCACCCTCACCAAAACAGTTGCCACATTGTTTGGGAATATTTGTGCTGTGATGGCGAAAGCAGACATTGTAGCAGCGCCAAAGCCGACAGCATCAAGCGACCTCACAATAAAGCACAGACTGATGAATATAGGTCCTGCAGGAGCCCGATCAAGAAATCTGCAAAGAAGACAAGAGCCAGCCAAGATTAAAGGAAATGCAGACAAAATAAATAAGCTCAGAGGAACTGTGTGTCATCTGAAACAAAGGTGATTGTGCCATGATCTCTAGGCCTTCGACCCAGAGGGGTTCTTTCTCGTTTTGTATTTTAGGTTATGTTTGGATTAGGGTTCTGTATTCATGGAATCTAGCTTTTTATTCACATTGTGATTTCTTTTGTTTTTATGTGTCCTGTTTATGTCCTGACGCTTCATATAAGTTCCTTTTTTTTATACCTTCAGTTCTCTAAGTTCATTTAGCTGATCTCCTTTTGATTCTGTTCCTCCAGTCTTGTCTTTCTTGTCTTATTCTTTCATTAAAACCAACAATGCGTCAGCCTTAAAAAAACCCCCAAAACTTTACAACTTCCCTAGTGTGCTTGTTGTTTACAGTCTGTGCTCCAACTGAAGTTATAAATGTATTATAACGGTGTACTTTCATTTTACTGAATTCCTAGACTCCCTTTTAAGCAGCTTAGTATTCTTTTGGCAGATTTGCCTACACAAGTTTGGAACTATTTTCTGCTGTGGATTTACACAAACTGGTTGGAGTTATGATTATTTACAGCAGAACAATATGTATATGGGAATAACTATAAATATACAACCGTGTGCTAAACATTGTGGCTACTGGGTCTGTTTTAATTTTGTTTATTCAACACAAAACATTATTTTTTACATGAATAAATTCATTGTTAGTTTGGTATTTTCAGGAAATTTGTGGGAGTGTGGCGGGGGTGTTGTTTGTTTTTCGGCTGCTGAAGAGGGATAGGGCAGCAGGTTCAGGAGGCAGTGCCAGGGGAGGATGGCTGACAGCTGGTAACCACTGTTTAATCATGCCTCCCCTATTTAAGCAGAACGCTGTGTGGAGAGTCGGAGAGCAGAAGCAGCAGCAGCAACTCGCTGGAGTCATGCTGAAAAGGGAACTCCGAAAGCACACTGAAAAGGTGTGTGTAAAACAAATAAAGTGACAGAACGTCAGCATGATCCTTGGAGTTGTTGGGTCCTTTTGTCACAATGAGATTCTGGATTTTTTCCAATTTTATCATTATCATAGGTAACACGAAACACAGGTCACTTACCCAAATATAATAGTGCAGCACGATGATACAAAAAGTCCTGCAATAAGCATGAACTTAGCACCAATCTGGACAATCTGATACACAAAGAATGGGTCAGTTGCACTGTTACAGACTCTCTGGTTACACCTGTGCTCCAAATTGCCATGCATATGGCATGAAGTTAAAGTGTATACTTACATATTTTCCCAATATCAATGAACTAATTAAATTGGAGACAGCATAACACCCAAATATGAGACCAACTACAGTCTGACTGGCTCCTTTCTTCACTGCCTAAATATTAAAACAGGACAACAGATAACGTTAGGGGATCTATATAACAACAACAAAAACAGCAAGGATAATATAATGTCTATTTAACTAGGCAGCTTGTTGTGCCACTTTTTTCCAACATTTGCATTTTTAGCTCATGACAGACCTTAAGTTGAACGGCTGATTACAAAAGAGCCAGTCTTCACTGGCCTTCAGGGAGGATGTCTATTGGTAGCGCATGACTACTCATTCATTCCCTTCAGAAGACATTACTGAGTTCTTAAGGTAAACAATAGTCTAACCTGTGAACTGTACAACTACATGGGAGCACAAATATATTTTAGTAGAAGGAAATGCTTGTTCCCAGTTTCCTCTGGCTAGAAAAGATTTGTTTGCTGATATATGATTTGCACGTATGAGAGAACGTGTTTTATTTCTTCAGTCAAAAGCTGCATTCATAAGCTCATTTTTTAAAAGTTTTTATTATCTTGAACCTTTAACCTCTTGTGCTGTAACATGTGATTTGTACCCTATGATGCTGGCTTCCTTGAGCTTACCTCAGTGGGGAAAAATGGGCCCAATATTGAGTAGCAAATCATAGACCCAAAGTTCACAGATGCCACTGATATTAAGGTGAGAATCTCTTTTCTTGTGAACCTGTGAGGTGGATCTGTTGATTCACCTGTGGTGTTGTTATATGTGTTGTTATCTGAAGAGAAAACGGGAAGAGAAACACGAATAATGCGATTAGGCCACGCTGAGTTGAAAGAACATAAAGTTTGCGGTTAAACTTTTGGCAGAGATAAGGAAAAAAGTCAAGAGGTCAGCTATGTTGAGCTGAGTATCTGCCAACACTTCTCAGTTTATTTTACACAGTAATTTAATTTCCACAGGGTACAAAGGTCACAAACCTCTCGTCGGAGGATCAGCATGTTGATCCATTTTCAATATTCAGGGGTCTGTATCCAGTGGCTGAGAAATACAGACGGTGATAGAACAACTGAAAGAGCAGAGGGTAAATCCTGACAAGTAAATACTTCTGACAGCCTCCTCCGCTAGGTGAAAACACTCATGAGCATGGACCACCGGCAACACTTCCAGACTAACCCTCTTCTTCTTCTAAGTAATAACCAAGTTATTCCCATCCCATTACTGCCCTCCGCAGTCTGGCAGATTAAAGTAAACCAGATATATGTAGAAACATGTAGTCTTTCTATGTTGACTTTAGCATGAGCAAATAATTCAATAATCTGTTAAATTATTCCCATTTTGAATTAGTTACTTAAGTGTTGTTATATTTATTTTACAGACAGGATTAAATGCCTCACTCCCGCCACCTCCATCTCTCCTGTCACCACACTCCAGACTGAAGCTCACTGGTGCTCAGAGCAGCTTATCCCACTTCTCTGAGCACTCAGTCCCGTAAGTGGCTTTTTTCAGTTAATCACACAGTTATTTGTATTTAACCAGTGAATGGCTTCATTGGAGCTGTGTAACTGAATGCAAAAAGTTATGAAGATTTTAACTGCGCCACGTACAACATGGGCCAAGTCCTTTCAGCACTGGGCAGCATGTATGTTATGAACAGAAACACAGATGGACTCCTGGCAATTGTAATAAAATATTAATGCAGTTTCAATTCTTGATGTTTTTTCTTATACTTTTAGGTCGGTTCAGTCCTGTCGGTTATATTCTAAAAGGTGCTTCGTTTTTTAGGCTACAGACGGTAAGATTTGGTAATGTTTCCAATTAATTTTAATGTTGCTAAGATACGCAAGGATTACAGTGGTGTCTGCCCTCTAAAATTGCTGCTACAAGAATTAAATAATGTCCTTTTTTCCTTGTCAGACTCTTCAGGGATCCATGTAGAAACAGATTCTGCTCCTGTTCAGCAAGTAGTAAGTATCCAGTGTAATTTAAAGCTCAGGCGCAGCCTTATTTCACACTTATTCAACTGTCCTACCTCTCTGTTCCATTCCTAGGTTGTTTCTCTTTACGTCTCTGATGAATTGACCATTCGCCGTGGTGCTGCTGTGATATTTTTATTATTATTGTGATATATTTTTAGTACTGAAAAGTTAAAAAGCTGAATTGTGAAAAACAAAATTACAAAATTATTGTAATTATGTAAAGTTGATAAGCATATTTTTTGTAATTTTTTTTTTTTAAATAACTTATCCATGTAAGAAAACTTATGTCATATTGTAATTCTACTTGATTACCCTGTAAGAGAGCTAGAATTTATATATATATTTATTTATCTACAACAAAAACAAAAACAATTAATTTATAGTTTTATTTCCATTTTTATTAATAATCAGTCTTTGCAGTCCCTTAAATTGTCAGTGAGTGAAAAAATCTCAATATCAGTGTTAAATAAATCTATAATGCAGGTAGAAAAGAAGGCAAAACATTCAACATTTCTAACTGCAGTGAAATCTGCAATAAATTCCCTGTTTGAAGAATTAGTACAGTATGAAAGGTTCATTATGAGCTGTATAATTTATCTTTCCAAAGATATCGTTATATCACATGGTTTTCTTCACATTTCTATGAATGAGGTAATCAGATGTTGATATTGGTCAATTAAACAAGAAATTCAAGTTGTGATGTAGAAATCCTATGAATATCTCTACAGAAGGCACAATTGTGGTCGGCAATAGTTGTGATTATTAAGTAAATTGCACTGTTTTAGTATAGTAAATAAATTCATACTTACACACCCATATGAAACACTTACATTCAGATGCACCACCTTAAATCAGTACACTTGCACTGCTTTACAATTAAACCACTGTTTATAAAACTCACTCTCACTAACCAAGTGGCTGGTGTCATTGTGTGTAAGTCATCGTGGCAATGTTGAAGAAACTACTATCAGGCAGTTTTAAATACTTTGGCAGGAGTCTGTGTCTGTGGATTCTACCTGCACAGGACTCTAACTTAGATCACAATCAAGCTGGGTTCGTGTAGTGAACTTCTGGTTTCATTTTTAATATCCGTGTTGCTCCCCAAATTATCTTTGGACCCACTCCATGACTCTCTAGCTTTTTGTAAAAACATAATACAATTAATCTGAGATTTTACATTACACAGTGTTACTGCATTGATAAGAAGCAGGCTATAGAGTTATAAATACCTGCAAAAGTACTTAAAATGCCTGTTTGGTAGTTCCTACTACAACGCATGCCCTAGAACCACAAATAAATAACCAAAGGACTCACAACATTAATACAATATCAGCCTGATAACAAAAAATGGCTGATAAGATGTTTAAAAAGTTGTGTAACTTGGAGCTGGAACACAGGATCATAGGAGAGGGGTTCTTTCATCTGCTTGTTGGCTGTTTTCTTGGACCCTTAAATTTAAACGTTAAAAAAAAGAGTTACCATGTTTTTGTTGCTGCAGACAGCACAAAGGTTAAAAAAAAGTTTTCTATGTGGTTGAAATGACAAATATTATTATGTTGACTTAAAGTTTAGGCCTACCTTTGTTGTCTTGTCCGTTGACAGACAGAGTACATGAAGATGAGAAATGCCTGAGGACAGAGGGATCATTAACATTGTATTGACATAAAATATCTAAACGCTGCAGTCACTGATACTTACACCCAAAAATGCCAACGCTCCTTGAACTGTAGCAGCCCATTCAAAGCTGAGATGTTGAACAATAATTCCTCCCACAATGGGGCCATAAAACATCCTTAAAAACAAGCACAAAATTAGAACCAACATCAAGGCGCTAAAAAGTAAAATGCCGGGAAACAAATATATTAGGGACTCACCCAGTGCACCACACTGCACCAAATAACCCAGACACCATTCCAAGTGTACTTAGCCCCTCTTCAAATCCTATTTCACTATGAGGAAAAACAAAATTTGCAGAACATTTGTTTCATCCAGCCATATTTATGAAAAAAAACCCACAACAAAACCCAAAAACAATATATATTTCTCTTGAATGTTGAGCATTATGTGAAGCAACTCACTATGCACATGTGATGATCTCAGGGAACGTGGGGATTGCACTCATACCCAGAGAAAACCCAATTAGGCCAAGCATGACGACCAGCAACCACAGGTGACTAAACCAAAACAGAAATACAGAAAAAGATACAGAAGTTAGACTTTTTAAGGCAAAGGGATGAAATTGTGTATAAGTTGTCAATATGTCACACTGAATACCTCCCTAGTAGTGGTATAAAGTTTAAATATCTGGGCTTAATCATCGAACGGAACACAGTGCACAAGAGAGGTGAAGAAAAGAATGCAGTCAGGAGGGAGTGGGTGGAGATGAGTTTCAGGGGTGATTTGTGACAGGAATAGTGAAAGGATTAGTGGATAAACTGGACAAAGGATGTTAGAAATAAAGCTGCCAGGCAGGAGGAAAAGAAGAAAACCACTGAAGAGGTTCATGGGTGTACTGCAGGAGGACTGGTGTGACAGAGGAAGATGTTAGGGATAGGCTGAAAAGGAAGCAGACGATTTGCTGTGGTGAACCCTAAAAGAAGCAGCCAAAAAGAAGAAGAAGAAAAAAAAAGAAATGGTGTAAGATACTATGAAATCTTATGATCATATGACTGCAAAGTAAAGATTTACATTGGGATTTGACGTTTAACCACAAGGGCATGAATGTCATGGCAATTTAGGGCTTTTAACTATCTTTTTCCAGGGCAGAATGATGGTACAGTATAGATATTTATATCTATAGATATATATAGTATAGATATATATTTATGACTATGAAAAAATATAAATTGGGTGCACACGTTTGTATTTATTTAGGTTTTTTCCTCATTTACACAGGGCCAATTATGTACATATGCTATTTTAATAAGTGTACCTCCAAATTCATTCAGTAACTCAAATCAACAGCTGTATCGTTGAAACTTGGACGCAATTGTGTGTTCCAGCAGGACAATGATGCTAAACTGGTTTTGGAATAGATAAAGAAGGCTAACATTAAGCTTTTTTAAAGCCCTAAGCTCAACCCTATTGAACATTTGTTGACTACAATTGAAAACCAGATCCATACCAGGAAACCAACCAGTTCAACTCTATAAACTGGTTAAGAATGCAACTAAAATGATCCCAGAAGCATGTTGATGGCATCCAAAAGTGTCTGGTTGAGGATATTTAACCACATATTATTGCTGGCCATTACAAAGAGTGCAGGTTTAAAACACCTTCAAATGGTAAGATCACATTTTTATTCAGAGTGGGACTGTTTCCTGGCAGGTGCGACTGTTTACATTACTGTAAAAATGAGATTGGGAAAATCTACTCCAATTTCTCCTCTGTTATGACTCTTGGCTCAGAGGGGGATAGACATCTTTCTTAAAATGTCCATCATTTTTAAATACAGAAGTGTTAGTTTTACCTGAATCCCACACTAACCTCTGGATGTGAAGAAAAGGGGCGGGACCAAGAAGACAGAAGCCAATTGTAGCAGCGATTCCGCCTGTCACCAAGACCGCCATCCTAGTGGCCTGGTGCACAAGATCAAATTTAATTTCAAAATCAACATATTCATTTATATTTTATCATTTTGATTGCTTGGATACATACAGGATATTTATCTGTGAAATACCCCATCAGCGGTGATGCCAGACAATATGGTAAAGATAAACCAAGCATTATTAGTCCCACGTAGCCATTTGAGAGACCGAACTAAGGATGATGGATAGGGAAAAAAGTTGTTCATGCAATCCACATAAAATTCTACCAAACGTAAGCTAATTTGATTATAAAGGATATCGTTACCCTGTTAATAGCAAACAGTGACAAAGTGGCATCCAAAAAGCCCAGACCTGCACTGAGAGTGAATACCACGTAGCAAACCAGGATTGTTTTCACGTGGGTGAGTAGTCGAAAGAATGAATCCTTCGATGGGACTGCCTCTGAGAGGAGGGAAGCACAAAATTACAGCTCAGTTATTATGTGAGAAAAATGAAAAAACACAAAATGGCATTTTTCAAATGGACAAATAATACACACAAATCTTATGTTGTACATACCAATGGATGGCAGGACGTAAATGTTGAAAGGAACCATAATCAACAGCAAGCATCCAAGACTTAAAAAAGGGACTTCGTAACCAAAAGACTGGTAGAGCCACCCTCCCAGTGGTGGTCCCAGGATAAGGCCAAGTCCTGTGAAAATCTCCAAACTACCCTAAAACAGTAGTGACCCAGGTTACTATACTGTGGGAATTTCTTACATCATAGCCAAGAGCCAGTTGTTTTCTGGGGATACATAACAACTTAAACCTATAACGGTCGTTCTGTTTTCTCGTGATTCTAATGTCTAAACAGCATGCCAGTCTGACAAGTTTGTCCACCCTCACCAAAACAGTTGCCACATTGTTTGGGAATATTTTTGCAGTCATGGCGAAAGCAGATGTCATAGCAGCTCCAAAGCCGACAGCGTCAAGCGACCTCACAATAAAGCACAGACTGATGAATATAGGTCCTGCAGGAGCCCGATCAAGAAATCTGCAAAGGAAACAAATGCCAGCAAGTGTCAAACAGAATAGAAAGATTAAAGGAAATGCAGACGAAATAAATAAGCTCAGAGGAACTGTGTGTGATCTGAAACAAAGGTGATTGTGCCATGGTCTCTGGGTCTTAAACTCGTAGTTTTTAGTTTTTCACTTTACAGTTTTTCTCATTTTGTATTTTGGGTTATATTTGGATTAGAGTTCTGTATTCTTGCTATTTTTACTGTATTCTAGCTTTCTAGTCACATTGTTATTTCTTTGTTTTTACATGTCCTATTTATTTCCTGACGTTCCTTATATCATTATTATATGCCCTCGGTTCTTAGCTTCAGTTCCTTAGGTTCATTTAGTTAATTCACTTTTGATTCCGTTCCTCCAATCTTATTTCTGTATTTGTTTTTATTTTCTCCCGATTCAGTTGTATCTCTTTCCTTGTTTTATTTTGGTAATTATTGTTGGTAATTGGTGATTAAATCTCTCTTTCCACCTGTTACTTCTCCCCTTGCTATCTTATGTCATTATCTTTCCCCTTGAACTTTGTTATATTGTCACAGTTTGTCCTAGTTTGTTATGCCTTGCTTCCTGAGTCTTAGATTTGGGTCCACAATCTGCCTGCTTGCGAGCTGTTACATGACAGACTGAACACACTAACAAGAATGGTAAACTTTGAAACTTTTTATTACTCATCATTAAACACAACAATACACCACCTTTAAAAAAACAAAACAAAAGTTACAACTTCCCTCGTCTGCTTGCGGCTCACAGTCTATATGTTCTTACTGAAGTTATAAATAGATTATAACTGTGTACTTTAATTATCAGTGAATTCCTGGACTCCTTCTTAAGCAGCGTGGCACAGTAGTTTTTAGCAAATTTGCCTACACAAGTTTGGATCTATTTTCTCCTGTGGATTAATAAAAACTTGTTACAGTGATGAATATTTACAGCAGCCCAACATGTATATGGGGATAACACTAAATACACAACTCTGTACTAAACATTGTGGCTAATGTGTTTTCATTCTGTTCATTCGGCACAAAAAATATTGTTTGTTACATTAATAAACATCTGTGAGAAATAATAACGAGAAAATGTTTTTTTCCAGCTTCATCTTTATCATAGTTATTATTTTTATCATAATATTATCATAATACGAAACATAGATCACTTACCCAAATATAATAGTGCAGCACGATGATACAAAAAGTCCTGCAATAAGCATGAACTTTGCACCAATCTGGACAATCTGATACACAAAGAATGGGTCAGCTGCACTGTTACAGACTCTCTGGTTACACCTGTGCTCCAAATTGCCATGTATATGGCATGAAATCAAACACTATACTTACATATTTTCCCAGTACCAATGAACCAATTAGATTGGAGACAGCATAACACCCAAATATGAGACCAACTACAGTCTGACTGGCTCCTTTCTTCACTGCCTAAATATTAAAACAGGACAACAGATAAAATTAGGGGATTTACATAACAGCAACAAAAACAACAAGGATAATGAAAAGTGAATCTCAAAAATAACGTATAAACTATAGATATATGAATAACCCTGAACCATAAAAGACTTGACATGAAAGCGAGCGTTTATTGAACCTCCTGACAAATTAAATACGTAACATATTTGAGTTTTAATTTTTATTACATTTGCTACATCTGGTATTTTTATTTATTTAATGCATTTAATTCATTGCTTAAAACTGTATTGTGTAATTTATTTTAGATTTTTTTGAGGAGGAAAAGAAAAGAAATAACACTTATGATGTATCAAATGTCCCCCCGCACATGTATCAAATATGATAAAGTAGGCATTACGATGTTAAGGTGACAAATGTCTTTTTAACTAGGCAGCTTTTTGTGCCATTCTTTTCCAACATTTGCATTTCTAGCTCCTGACAGACCTTGAACGGCTGATTACAAAAGAGCCAGTCTTCACTGGCCTTCAGGGAGGATGTCTGTTGGTAGCGCATGACTACTCATTCATTGCCTTCAGAAGACATTACTGAATTCTTAAGGTAAACAATAGTATAATCTGTGAACTGTACAACTACATGGGAGCACAAATACATTTTAGTAGAAGGAAATGCTTGTTCCTAGTTTCCTACTGCAAGAAAAGATTTGTTTGCAGATATATGACTTGCATGTATGAGAGAACGTGTTTTATTTCTTCAGTCAAAAGCTGCATTCATAAGCTAAGTTTTAAAACTTTTAATATCTTGAACCTTTAACCTCTTGTGCTGTAACATGTGATTTGTACCCCATGATGCTGGCTTCCTTGAGCTTACCTCAGTGGGAAAAAATGGGCCCAATATTGAGTAGCAAATCATAGAGCCAAAGTTGACAGACGCCATTGATATTAAGGTGAGAATCTCTTTCCTTGTGAACCTCTGAGGAGGATCTGTTGATTCAGCTGTGATGTTGTTATCTGTGTTGTTATCTGACATTTCTGAAAACGGGAGGAGAAACATGAAAAATGCGATTAGGCCATGCTGAGTTGAAAGAACATAAAGTTCGTGGTTAAAAATATCGCAGTGGTGAGGGAATAAAGTCAAGAGAAGTCAGCTATACTGAGCTGAGTGACTGCCAACAATGCTAGAGTTTATTTTATTGATTTATGTTTTTACACAGCGTACAAAGGTCACAAACCTGTCGTCGGAAGATCAGGATGCTGGTCCATTTTTAACATCCAGTGGCTGAGAAATGCAGACGATGACAGAACAAGTGAAAAAGCAGAGGGTAAATCCTGACAGCACCAGCCGCCTCTGACAGCCTCCTCCGCTACAAGTGACTACAGTCATGTGCATGGTCTACCCGCAGCACTTCCAGACTTCTTCTTCTTCTTAGTAATAACTTAGTCCCATCCCATTACTGCCCTCTGCAGTTTGACATATTAAACTGCTATTTTATTGGAAACTCGAATTGTAATAGTCGTCGCACAATTAAAGTACTAGTAATACTAAGTACCAATCGAGGGCTCTGGTAAAAACTCAATGAATGGCTTTTTTATGATGGCCAAATAAGGTTTTAACAGAAAATGAAAAAAATCTATAAATGTAGTTATGTAAATGTAAATAAATACAAACAAACCTTTATGTTAAGCATTACTTAGGTTTATGCTAAAATCTTTGACTACAGTTTATCTCTGATGCTAATACTGATGAATCTGACAGCAAATTGCTTGTACCTTTTAACATTTTTAAAGACCCCTTTAAAACATTAATATGCATACTTTTTTAATGTAAACTGTAGCTTAATGCTATTGCCTAGAACAATGACTATAACCACAACTATAATGTATTTTAAAGGTAAGTTGTGTTTTTTTGTTTAGGCTAGATCCCTATTTATTTAATTTGATGGAGCTTATCAAAGCACAACATGGAGGTTACTCCTTGGCCTCTCAGCAAGAAGATCCTGGGTTTGAAGCCACAAGCCGGGAACCCTTCTGTGTGGAGTTTCCATATGCTCTATGTCTTTCTCCCTCAGTCCAAAGACATGCGTTTTAGATTAATTAGTGATTCTCTGCGAAATGTAATGTAAATGTAAAAGTAAATAAACAAATTAAAATGTTTTATATCTACAATTGCATTAATATTTCTCTCACATTTAATGGAAAGCGAAGAGGGGGTCTTTTGCAATCACTTCCATTGCATTAGTTAGTAAAAGATCTAATATGAAAAAGAAAAAGAAATAAAATAAAAACAACAAAAAACATTTTGGAACCATAGATTTTTATTCAATTTTGGCCAGCTTATAGGTCCCCAGAAAACCTACAGTCAAATTTTTCTTTTCATCACAAAATAAGAGAAAAACAATCAGGCAGCAAACCATTCGGTTATTAGGCAGTATTGCTGATAATAACTGACACGCACTGTTGCTAAAATCTCTGAAGCTGCACTGAATAAAAAAAAGCTGAAATGAAAACATCTGCACCAAATGTTCTGTAACTTTTTGCAAAATACTTTCCAGTTAAAATAAACTTCTAAAAACAAGTGACAGATTTCCAGATAAGATCACATTTTTTTCTTTATACAATAGCACCAAATCTACATGAATCTGACTCCCACTAACGGGTCATCTCTAGCAACTTATGAGTATGTTGTAGTTAATAGCTCTGCATGTTTATGCTCTCATTCTTTTTTCTGTAACATCAACAAAAATAAAAAAAACCAAAACAACTCAAGGTGCAATGTTAAAGCAAAGGTGAAATACAAAATTATTCAAATTAGCAACATACACACATATTTTTCTAAGCACATAATAATGTTAAGTCACTAAATACACAGCGCAAGCAGCATTACATTTTCTTTTGCAGGTACAACATTAAGTTCTGTGTAGGTAGCATTATTGCACACAAGCTCTATCTAAAGCAGCACTGGTTTCCAAAATAGGCAAACTACTGTACTTCACATTCAAATGCAGAATTCAAGTAACATCTTAAACACCCAGTGGAAACAAAACAGAGCCAACCAAGTGAATTCGATTGAAAAGATCTTAATCGTTACTGTGTAGATTTATTCTGGGTGACATGAGATCTACATGACATCATTTTCTGCTAATTTTCTAGCAGGCATCCTTTCAGCCAAACGCCTTTGGCTAGATATGGCACCCATAGACTTACTATACACGATTACTGACAACTGTATCCACAATAGTTGATTCTGAAATCAACAAGGAAATAGAGAATAATGTTTCTTCAATCGAAATGTGTTTAAATTTACAAGTGGAAAAATGAACACACCGTCAGGTGTTGAATGGGTTGAATATACAGAGGCCAAAATAATACGATTAACTATGTTCATTGCAGCACTTCATGGAAGTAGCATGAAGAGAAAATATATAAACTATGGTAAACTGTACTCAACTTTTCATGTTGCAGCTACCAAATTTATATATCCCTCTATTGCATGTTCAGCAAATTGAACATAATGTTGAAGACATTCAAAAGAAAAAAATTCCAAATGAGATTATAAATAAATGTAATTAAATACCTATAAGTGTGTTATAATAAAACTGTATAATATATCTACTTATTTCTTAATACGGATTTAAAATAGTGCAGCCTTTATATAACATACGGTATGGCTTAGTGAACGTGTATATAAATTTTGAATGCCACTTCAGACTTATATATTTGCTGTGCTTATTTCTTTATAAACACGACAAGGTTATTAATTTGCAGTTCAATAGCGAGATAATGTGTTTGATACTACAGATGCCACTAAACCTCCAGACTGCTTTTAAAAGTCACTGCAACATAAGTTAGTTAGGTTTGTTTTCTTTAATCTAATATATACCATATCATAATAATTATAATACTTTGACTACATGACTACATTTAATATATGAACTAGAAATTATGGATTCACTTAAATCTCTTTCATCAACACCAACCTGGAGTGACTTTGCCCTAAACACACTGATTGTAAATTGCCTCCATGTGCAAGACTAGCTTGTACATATATTAATCTCTTCTAAGTAAAACAGGACATTTTCTTCATCGTAGCCCCACACGTTGGAAGGTAAGACCACTCAGCTCTGTTGAGTTAGTGCACAGCAACACCAAATGACCTTTTCACTTCAGCCTCTGAGTCACATTTGCCAAGGCAACAGCAAATGCTTGCACGGCTGAGAAAGGATACTGGAAATCCAAGATATAAGCATTTCCATCTATCCGCCCAAACTGCATCACCTAAAAAATTGTAGAAGAAGAAGATATTTCAGAAAGAAAGCAGTAACCAAAACATAAGCATTGTGAAGCTGCTTTTTTAAAGCTAAAGCCCAAAGATATACAAGATGATGTCACACGTGTTTGGTGTTTTTGCTTCAAGGGCTGAAGCAAAAATAGAAAAATAGAAACCCCTGTGAGATGAAGAGACAAATCATTTTTAAATTCACTAATGTTGCTTATCATTACCTGTCTACCATCCAGTTCGATCTGAAAATTCTTTGCTGACTCCTGGGTGACTCGACCTCCAAAGTCAAGCTGGTACACCTGGGTGGCCTCATTCCACAGTGGCTGTTTATTGGCCATAACGTAGACAAACCCTTGGCTGCCTAAACTACGGTCCTCCCTTTCATTTGCCTTGCGACACTTTATCTCCTCCAGCTCACTTGCCATACGCATGCTGCGCTTGTTCTTCCAGCTCTTCTTACTACTCTGGTTCTGGTTCATTAGCTCGTCACCGCTAATGAAGAGCTCTGGCTCACTCTCTGAGCTATCCTGAAACTCATTTGTGGTCCTGTTCATTTTCTTTGTTTTATTAAGTTGTTCTCTCTGCCCCTTTGGCTTCTTTTTCTCTCTGCTACCAAGCCTCGGGCTCGCAATGAGAGTGTTGAAATCAGACAGCGCACGCCCTTCCTTTCTGGATTTGCCCTCAGACACAGTGGGCATGTTGGCCTCCTCTGCCCGGCTGTCAAGCCTTTTGCGGCTCTTCTTGTTGAAGCGCTCTGACTCTTGCGGGACAGGGCTTTCATTCAAGGATGATGGCTCTGGAAAGTTATTGGCAGATTCTGCGAGATCTTCTGTGGCACTTTTGGATGGTGGCAACTCGGTAGGTGGGGGAGGAGGGGGAAGAGGAGGTGGGGGAGGTGGTGCAGTAGGAGGAGGCGGGGACAGTATTGGCTTCTCCAAAATCTGGTGAGTTTTGGTTGGGAGTGGAGGCGCGGGAGGATCTTGCATGGGCGGTGGGCAGGGGTAAGGGTTCCAAGGGTGGAGGCTGACCGGGTGCAGTTGGAGTCCGGCACATGAGCTTGCTCCTGGGTACAGAGGAGGGAGAGGACAGCAGGCCAAGTTGGCCAGATTTGGGGGGTAGCCCGGTGGCAAGACCAAATTGGGGTCCTGCTGAGCAAAAGGGACAGGAGCGACCACTTCATTTGGAGAACACTGTTGCGGAGGGTTTTGCAAAGTCTGAAGTGGGGGTCCACTGTGACCCACCCCTGGAGGAAAAGGTGACAGGGATATCTGGTAACCTGATGGAAAAGTAAGAGTGCTTGTGCTCGGACTGGTTGGAGGTTTAGTTGTGAGGACAAAAGGAAGCCGAGTCACATCAAGGTGCTGAGCTTGACTGATAATAAGGGGAGGCGGTTTATGAGGTGGGGGAGCTAACATTGTTTGATCCGGGGTGAGCCAGAAATCTTCTGTGGCGGAGGTGTCCCACTGGTAAGGCGGAGGGCGTTTTACTGTCAAACTGACATCACCAAGAGTCAGCTGACGTACTGATTTTTCAAGGTGACACTGCTGATTTAAAGTCTCGTCCTCAGTAAAAGCAGAGTTAACATACACTGTTCTGTCCCGACTGTTGTCAACGCCACCCAGTAGACTGTAAGATGACTGAGATGCCATTGGAGAGGCATTTTTGGAGTGCACTATAATGGTACTGTGATGCGCACCTTTCCCTGGTGGGAAGTCCTGCCTCACCACCGTTCCACCTGCAATACCACTACTGGTAGTTCCACCTCCACTGACACTAACACTGGTGCTGCTGCTGTTACTACTGCACTGTGTGCATGTGTATAAGGCAGTGGGCACCCTCTGCTGGTAGGAAAGGGCTAATGCACTGTTCATTTTAGCTTTAGTAGGTAGTGTCCTTGAGCTGTCCATCATCTGTGGCACTTTGAGGCCCACATCCCTTCGTTCACGACGTAGAGTGGCATGAATGAGGCTGCTATCAATTCTCTGGGGAGGAGGAAGTGTAGCTGTTACCTGATTGGCTGGATCAGGGTAAGGAGGGGGGTCACCACTTGGTATTGTGTATCGAGGGACAGAAAGACGACTTAATGTTGCTGAGCTGTATGGAAGCTGAATTTTTTTATTCTCTGAGGAAGTGACTTTGAGGGTAGCTGAGCCCCCAATGCTGTGCACAGCGTATGCATTCTGGTTGCGAATGAGGCGCCTTCGTGGCCGACACACCTCCTCCACATTGCCGCTGCTGTCAAAGGTCGTGATCCTTTCATACCCAAGAGGTGTTGGGTACTGTAAGGTGACAGGATGAAGCAAAAATTCATCCTTTTTCAGGCAGGGGTCCGGTGCCAGGATACTTGGGCTGTCACAGTTTGTAATGAGAGTTTGAGGAGGAGCAGCAGCTGAAGCTGCTGCAGACACTACAGTCCCCGGGTACGGAGGAGGAGGATTTATTTTCCTCATCTGAATCTCTAAAGACCCATCTGTATCGTTAAAGGAGGGAGGTAATGTACGTGGCAGACTTGGCTTCAGAGTGTGTCCATGGTCTCCCCTGTCGAGCCCTGGCTCAGTGGTGGGAGGTGGCATCTGGGGAAGAAGATGAATCTGTTGCAAGGAAATGGTTGGATAGCCAGATGGAGGAGGGGGCAACGACATTTGGATCTTCAGTTGCTGCTGCATTTGTTGATGCTGCCTCTGCATCTGTTGATGCTGCTGCTGGATCTGCTGATGCTGCTGCTGGAGCTGCTGCTGCTGCTGCCTCATCTCTTGGATCTGCTGTCGGATTTGCTGCTGCTGCTGCTGCATCTGCTGCTGCTGCTGCTGCATTTGCTCGTGCTGCATCTGCATCTGCTGCTGCTGCTGTTGGATCTGCTGTTGCTGAAGCTGTTGGTTCGTCACTTGCTGTTGCGTTTGTTGCATTTGTTGATGTTGCTGAACTTGGTGTTGCTGATGTTGCTGTTGTTGAT
This sequence comes from Neolamprologus multifasciatus, assembly GCF_963576455.1. Taxonomy (NCBI): domain Eukaryota; kingdom Metazoa; phylum Chordata; class Actinopteri; order Cichliformes; family Cichlidae; genus Neolamprologus; species Neolamprologus multifasciatus. The sequence goes on along the minus strand of NC_140457.1, from coordinate 10,726,162 downwards.
GTAGCGTCTGCTGGTGGTGCAGCTGCTGTAGTTGCTGCTGCTGCTGCTGCTGCAGCTGCTGCTGTGACTGGGACTGGTGATGGTGTTGCTGTTGCTGCTGTTGCCCCTGCTGGTGGTGCAGCTGCTGTAGCTGCTGGTGTTGCTGCTGCTGCAGCTGCTGGTGTTGCTGCAGCTGCTGCTGTGATTGGGACGGGTGATGGTGTTGCTGTTGCTGCAGTTGCCCTTGCTGCTGTTGATGATGGTGCATTTTCTGCTGCTGCTGTGTCTGTATTTGTTGTGACTGTTTAGATGGCTGCTGGCGAGGCTGCTGTGAATGAGAACGCTGTGAATGAGGCTGTGGTGGGAGATGGTGAGGTGGAGGTGGGGGAGGTAAAGTGCCAGGGAGAAGAGGACCCATCTCCAACCCATTGAAGATCATCTGACCAGGGCTGGTGTATCTAGTTGGCACGGGATATGGTGACGCAACAGCATCCTGACCATGATCAGTGACAGGGACAGAGGCTGCTGCTGCTGCAGCTGCTGCTGCAGCAGTGGCAGTCGGGTTGGTCAGAACATCAAGCTGAATATTCTGATTGGCCAAAAGAGACTGAACCAGACCAATACTCTGAGTTGGGGACATGGCTTGAGCTGGGCTGTGGATGGGAGCAATGGGAATGTTGACTGTACATGGAGGATTGTCTCCAGCCACTCCAGACGGCCCCATCACTATATAAGAAGACAGAGAAGAAGAGTATAAGCGACTTGGGATGATAATAAACTGATGGGCATGCGAACTAATTTATTTGCATCTTTTTGGATTTCTTTTTTACCTGGTAAGTCATCCTCATCCTCGCTGAACACATTGGGGTTGAACACAGGCAGGCTCATAAAGTCATGGGAAATCTTTCGCACTTCTGGAAGGTAGATTGTCATCTGTCTCGGTTGCAAATGAAGCAAACTGGTCTTATAGATGACTGAAAAAGAAGAAAATAGAGTTGACTCGAGAAGGAAAAAGAAAGTAACTTTTGAGTAAAGTCATGTATATGTGCTGCTTTTGTTTTTTACCTGCGCCAAGATTCGTGGGGAGGAAAGAAGCAAGTCCCACAATTTTGAATTTTGTCCCCCAAATATTAGATGTCACTTGTGCAAGGTAATTGTGCTGTGAGGCAGAAAATTGAAGATAAGGGGGGAAAAGTGAATAATAAGTGTGAAAGCTTTGCTGCTAAGCACATGTGAACCTACTTCCAGCACACTATTGACTGTTATAGTCCATGATAAATAATTAAACTGATGACAGTGCCCCTTCGCTAGTTTTCCCTCTTGATTTTCCCCTGCCCTGCTGCCTGATCAAGGAGCAAATGCACACCTACATGTAAGAGATAATCAAGTAAAGAGTGTAATCTGGGTTTAAAAAACTTAAATAGAAGCTAAAGCAGTTAATTATCTGCAGCTTCACAGAGTTAACTACAGCAGAGTCCTTAAAGGCTGCACACATCTGCTCACTTGGCACATCAGCAGAAACTTAAATTTGTGTACCTTACTTTAAATGTTGCTGAAGTAGAGACAAGATTAATGTGGACCTAACAATAAATCACAGTCTGTATTTTTCTTTACCTCTGACAGGTGAGTATATATTCTACAGTCAAATCATTTGTTACACAGAGGCCATCATCCGTTTGAGTGCTGAACTTCATCATAGCAGTTGGCTGCCTAAACTAAATGCTTTTCTTCTACCCATGGATGGATGTATTGATAGTTCAGGGGGCTGGAGGCTATCCAAGCTGCCACAGGGCGAGAGGGTACACCCTGGACAGGTCACCAATCTGTTTCAGGGCTAACACAGAGAGACACACAACCATTTGTGCTCACATTCACCAGAATCACCAATTAATCTAACCCCGCTAAATGCATGTCTTTGGACTTCAGAAGGAAGCCAGAGTACCTGGAAAGAGCCCAGAGCATGCAAACACAGAAAGGCCATGGCCAGATGATGGATTTGTGCTGTAAGGCATCAGGGATAACTGGCCTATGCTGCCCTAGATAAACAAATATTTTCTTTTTTTTTAAAGCTTAAATTCAAAGTCAGTATTTCCACTATGGCAGTAACTGTGAGTTTGCCAATCAATAAAGGATCTAAAAAAATATGGTAGTCCAGTAACAAAGAAAACATATTGTAGCATAAGTTGCTGTGAATTACACAGTGATAATAATGCAGGTACTACAGTATTACTAGCTAATGAGCATGAGCTGTAATACTTGGCAGTACATTGTATTTGGCAGGTCATTACCTCCGTAATTCCATCCATAGAAAACTCACGCCGCGTCAGGCTGGGTGACCGAATGGGAGGCTTCTTTGTTGGTAGGCGTGGTGATCGCTGGCCTTCTTGATTGGCACGTGAAAGTTTGGGAGATTTTCTTGATTCCATGTTCAACCTTTGAAACAAAGACACATTTTTACACCTCATAAAATCATTTGGAATGACGAAAAAACAATGCTGGAGAAAATGTGCAAAAAAATAAAAAAACATTTATATAACTTCAGACGTGTTTTGGTGACCTGTTTCCGCGAGATAACTTTGGTGACTTCTTCCCGACCCACTCATCGCTCAGCTCAATGTCACTGGAGTCAGAGCAGTTACAGCTGTCGGTGTATGAGATCATGGGATTGACGCAAACTTCCTCTGAAAGAAGCACAGCAAAGAAAAATAAGAAATGAAGTTGAGTTTGAACAAAATATCTACGATACACCCACTAACATGCCATTAGTGGGCAAGCTCTGCATGAATAACATTAAATGCAACACGAGTGCAGCCAGGTCACGACATACTCTATTCCTGTATCAGGCCCCAGACCATGTTGCATCAGAAAACAACACTCATCACCACACTATGTACTTGTTCTTCCTCAAGGTGAATGACGAGTGCACAGCACAAATATGCACAAAAACAAGGTGCATACAGGATGGCCCTGGGCAGGTCTATTTTCTGTTCCACCCCTAATGCATTTTGTGGTTACTTTGGTTCATGACCATTCCAAACTGTGCAGAGTTTTCACTGCAGCTAAAGACAAAATGAATAGCGACTTTTAAAAGATTTAGGTAAAGTGCTTTCTTTCAGGTCTAAACCCACCTGCCTTGCCATCAGTTTTTGGATCCATAATAACAAACTCGGGCCGAAGTTTACTGATGCGCCTTCCTTTGAGAATAGGCACCAGTCCTCCTAAATATTCTAGGTACAGCGTGTAGCAGGGTCCGCCTGCTTCAGGACTGTCCTCAGCTCGCTTCATGGTGCAGTGGAGCCTCTCGTTCCCTGCTGTGGGATAGCTGACAAAGTCGCGGATGTTGTTGGGGTCAGGAATTGGCGGCTAGAACAAAGAAAGGAAGGAGCTGTAAGACTGCTGGACACTCAAATGAAAACATGCCCCTGTCAGCAATTTTCCTTTACTCGCTGTGCAATAAAGTTGGTAAGAAACCTATCTCTGACAGTCACTGCACACTAATGAAACAGGGATCATTGCACCGCAATGGTGTATATGAAAAGCAGTGGTGAAAAGCATCACTAACACCTGACCGTCTGCTGTACCAAAAAAGACCTGATGCAGGATTGCACATTAAACTTTAATACCTTGATGGTGGGGATAAAAGCAGTGGTGACATAAGAGCAGAGAAGTGAGGGCATGTTTAGTTTCCCGACATCTTTCTCCTCTCGCAGGGCGCTGGCAATGCCTTGCTGGCATAAAAGTTGGAGGCTGGCCACCCTGTGCTCCACACGGACCACATAGAGAGCTGGTCCACATGCGAGGAACAGACGGGAATCTCTGTGACCCCAACAAATGGTGGTGATGGGCCTCTGAAAAAGAACCACTGAGAATAAGAAACTTCCTGCACACGTCAATAGCAGAGCAGGTTCGCTAGTTTCTGTTTTATGCTACTTCCTATTGTTGACTTAGAGCTGGAACAAAGGTTAACACCCTTTAGGTTAGATTACAAAACAAACAATCTACACCCTTGTATCTGGCAAAGTGTCAATCCTAATCTTTGTTGTAGTTTGCTTTCAAGAATGTCTGAGAATGTTTAACAATTGAAAGACAATTTCTACTAATTGGTCCTCACTTGTGTGGATTTCATGAAATATGACACAAGGTTTATGTTCATTATTATAATTTTTTTAAGCAAGACATCTATCCCTTAATTTATGAAGGACTAACCTGCGCCGGTGTTTCCAAAGTGTAGATGTGTTCACCTTGGACATTATAAAACTTAACAAGGGCATTCCTCATGATGGATGTACAAGCTGAGTCAGAAGCCAGCCCATGTCTCTCCATGCCAGCCACAGCCAGGAGGTCTCCCTGGGAGCACCACTGGGCCTCGACGTCTTTGGTCGAGAAAAAGGGTATTTACTTCACATGATTAACAGTATTTATCACTAAAGTTGCAAATTAACATACTTATGTTCAGAGTTCATACCTTTAAGCCCTGAGCGAATTATACTAGGAGAGAGGTCATCATAGTTATTCATCAAACTGATATCTCCTGATAAGAAGGTGACAGTCAACAGAGGCTTAACTCGCCGCACTTGGAGGAAGAAAGAAAAGTACACATGTGAGTCTTCCTCAGGCAACACTTTTAACTAAGTTACATGAGCCGAAGGGCAAACCGGTTTAGTACCTAAAGGCAGAATATTGTCATCGGAGTCTGTGTCACTCTCCGTGCTGTCCTCGACTAGGAAATCGGGGCAATTCCAAGACATGCTCACAATCCCATCAGACTCGTGTAACAGAACATGTGCAAGCATCCTTCCGTGACAGTCCATCACAATTACCTGACCATCTGCTGTTCCAAACAACACCTGAGGGGACAATGCACATTAAACTTTAATAGTTGATTAGATAAACAAACAAACCCATTTCACTCACTCACTTCAAGATTATGACATTATTCCACAACACCTTTACATTTTTGAATTATACGTAATTGTAATTATCTTTTATGTAGTACAAATTCAGCAGAACATAGGTACCTGCTGATCGTCAGGGGTCCAGATGCCACAGGTGATCTGGCTCTCCAGATTAATCTCAGAGGACCAGTGTCTTTGACCGCTGACCGAGCCAACTAACACAAACCCATCTCTGTATGCAATGAGGGCTTGAGTGCCATCATGGGACCAAGTGAAGTCACTCACCTAATTTAAAGATTTCTATCATTAGTGTAATTACACAAGAGGTCAGCGCCAAGAAGATACAGCCTTGCTTTTGCATCAGTTGGAGTACAAGCGTGTTAAATACCGTAAAGATGGAAAACAAAGCAATTTTAGCTCATATTTGCAAAAAAAAAAAAAAAGTCTACCTGGGCTCCTCTGTCATTCACTAACTCCACAGACCATCTTCCTTCATACTGAATCCACACAAATATGCCTCCTTCCATATCGCAAGTGGCCAGCTTCTGGAAGGGTTCATTCCAGCGCACCAAGACAACCTGCAGATACCCCAAACACCATCAGCTTTTTTTCACTAGCAGAGGAACATTCATCAATATAAAATCTAAAGTAGTTTAAAGAAAAATCAACTTACAGAGAGGAAAAAAATAATGTAAATGTGTTTAAATATTAATGGCACACAATAATGAAAATGCACTCTGTTCATATAGCATTTTAATTTATTTAAATGTAATAAAAATTAGCATTTCAGCGAGATGAATCATTTTACAAAGTATGCTAATGCATAGTCTCTCTAAATATAGTGTGCATTTAACCCAATTTAGTTCTGTAATATGCAGGATTGTTTTGTTTTAATTTATTTATTCAAACAGTAATTTCTTGATTTTATTCTGCTGTTGCAAAAGTTCCTTTACGAGTGGGCTGGATCAGTAAGAAGATCATTATTTTAGTTGTGTAAAATGAAAGAGCAGAGGTCAAATTCTTATTTATACATTCAACTCATTGCAAAAAAAGAGAAAATCCCACCTCACTGTTGTGTCCTCGCAGGTTAAAATTGATTCTCTGAGGTGTACTTCTATCCCTCCTGCAGTGACTGGATGTAAACGTCACCCCAACGACTCCTCTCCCATTCCCTGTGGCGAGCCAACCCTCCTCATAGTACCGTCTCCGGCACACTGGCTTGTCCTTCTCACTCTTGGGGACCCGGCCTTTCCACGAGAGGCAGAGGATGTTGGAGTCGCTGCAGAGGATGGGACCATGTTCCACGGCGGCCAACATCCCTACTGATTGACCAGGCTGGCAAGCGAAACAAAGAAAGAGAGTTTCAAATAACACCATGCTTTCAATTGTAATAAAGCTAGATAATGAACGTTTTCAGTTTATGTCAGTGTGTGACTCTGCATTTACTTAAAACTGCCTTTTCAGTGAAGCTCAGGGCATTCTGGTATGAACACTGTCATGGTCAACAGGAAGCTCGGCTGTGGTTAATAATGTAAAATATGAAATAGTTTAGATTAAAAGCTTATTGACCTTTGAAACACAAGATGACAGAACAATCTCAATACAAGATCCAAGCTTTCCTGATGCTTCCAGTCATATCATACAATCTTAATGGGCAGTTGCTGTTTGCCCAGTACAAATTTCCTTCTTTTCTGAGCACTTCTGGACCTTGGCAGTTCATTCAAAGGCCTTTTTTAGGGTGGAGTTTAATCAAAGCAGCTACAAAGATTGAACTTTCAACATCAGCTTTAAGGGTGATTTTGGAAAGAAGTATTTAATGTAAAGAGAGAAAAAACGGATTTTCAATATATACAAAGATAAACAAGGGGCTAGTGCAAGGGTGGGCAATCTCAGTCCACGAGGGCCGGTGTCCCTGCAGGTTTTAGATCTCACCTTGGGTCAACACACCTGAATCACATGATTAGTTCATTACCAGGCCTCTGGGGAACTTCAGGACATGTTGAGGAGCTAATTTAGCCATTTAAATCAGCTGTGTTGGTTCGAGGACACATCTAAAACCTGCAGGGACACCGGCCCTTGTGGACTGAGATTGCCCACCCCTGGGCTAGTGATATAATCACAAATATGGTGAGACTTTTCTGTATAAAAATAAAAACACAGCTTTGTGTATGTTCCTTTTAAACAGAGATCATCAAGATGAGTCACCTATGTTAAGTTATGAGCAGAGAGTTGGTTCAGCTTTAAAATGTTGCCTCCCAGAGGCGTAAATTTGCATGTTAAGAGAAAACCCCTGAAAAAACACCCAATTAACGAATTCATGGATATCAGTGGGCATCATCTTCCTGAGCTTATTTGCAGGTACCAGACTGGCGAGTGAAACCAGGCACTTACATGACTTACAGGTTCTTTGATAAATTCTATCCTAATGATTTTCATTTGTGTGAACAGACTTTACGCAAGTACACAAGTGAATCACCAAATGTGCTCTGACACCAGTAAAATCACGATGTCTGCTGCTCATAGTGTTCTAGCTGTTTTTCTATTATTCACTGTCCATGGAGTGGCTCCAGGATTTGTCTCTAGATTACATCATCACGACAGTCTGTGTTTTATTTCTTCATATTCACAAACTGAAAATGAGAGGAGGACTAGACGAAACATGTGAATTGCAATTTAGGGCACAAATATGCAAACCACAGTGTATTTTTAAATCCTGTCTCCACAACGTAGGTTAGACACATTTCATTTTCGGCGCATTCATTTTGCAACCTTCCTACTCATTTGGATTTACATGAAAATGTCTGAAAGAGCTCACATAGATATCGTAAAGTAGAAAACCAAGATTTTCCACATTAGCCCTGGAGAACCTTTAAAATGCTATTTTAACTCTTTTAGGTCCCCGTAGTAGCTTTTAAACAATGCTATTCTATGATACTAGTTTCACTGAACACAATATTTTACAAGTACGACAGAAACAGACAAATCTAGTCTGGTTTGCTTTTAGTTTTTGGGTGTCTCTTCTGCAATTTAAAATCAAGATCTGTTTATGAACAGTTTAGATCCTACATGGTATCGTCTAGCACACTACATAATAGGTAATAGCATTCTATAATATGGCTAATTAAAGTGAAAAATGACATTCAAGTTAGTCTGGCAGCACATAAAAAATACCTCATAGTTCCTGGACATGTTGAGTCAAAATTCCTCCATTGAAGGTGTCCATATTTCCATTCAGATGGTGCACTGGTGGGTAGTGGCTGCTCTGCTCTTGATACTTACAATAAAATCTACGGGGAAGTAAAATGCATCATACAGCCAAATGGTGTCCAGCTCTACATTCACCCAAATCAAGCAGCTCTACACTCCAGAGTTTGCCATTAAATGACTTGAGGCTTCTGTGCCAGTAGCCCATCCCATGTCTTCCTGATGTGGCTCCAGAGAGTTGTGCAATCCTGTTGCAGTGAAGATGAAAAAAAGAGGAAAAGAGGAATTTTGTTATTCAACAAGTAAGGTAATCAGAGAGAGAGAGAGAGAGAGAGAGAGGTGGTTTTTGCTTTAAATAGCACCCTTGTCATTCAGTGCATCAACCTTGAAATTCACAGTGTTTCTCAGTCTCTATGCAACAGCAACACTGCATTGGAGACCAAGGCACTCGCAGTCTCCATGGGTACTGATACTGTCTGTTCCTTTCCACCAAAGCAGCAGCAGCAGCAGCCAGGCAAGGATAAGAACTAAAATGCCCAATATTTTACACGAAGGAGACCCAAAACATATCATAGTGTAGCTAACAATAATATAATTGCATCTTGTGACTCAAACTCAGGTTTGAGACTTTAGCACCCGATTACAGTCGAAATAAATTACCCATCCTTTCCTTTATAAAGATCTCCCACTACATGACACATTACATCAAATGATTTTCCCATTCAAAGGCGTCTCACCGCATGCAGTAGTCTGAATGATTGAGCGCTTACGAGACAAAAACAAACTGCGGTGGTAAATGAATGCATTCATTTATAAAAGCGACTGTGGGAAGAAAAATGTATCGTATATGTTGTACGTACCTGACACCGCTGTAATCACGTACTAATCCAGATGTAGTCGGCGCACAGTGCGGTAGTGTTGCCAGGCACTTTTCCGCTGGCGCACTTTGGGGTTGTGGCTTTAACGCGGGTTGCCATGAGGCAGGTAGCACGTAAAATAGACCAATGTTATCAAGTTAGTACAAAATAAAAGCGTCAACACCCATGATAATCGTCTTAACAAGCGCTGGAGGTGACTATGTTCATTTAGGTATCTGATGATATGGAGGCTCGTCCACGGGCTGTTTGCATATAATAAACATTAGATTCAACACTGCACTTCAAAAGCGTGTATCCTTCATGATGGCAACCCCAGAAGGCGCACCCGATCTTTGCGACGTAAGTTGAGGTGACATTCTTGACACAACACCTTGATGTTATGCGTGCGCTGGTAACCCACTGTCCCACCTTTCTGCCTCATAATCAGCATCACAAGAAAGAGACACGAATTTCATTAAATTCGCATGCGTGTGAATTCTATAACAACAGATTCAGACATTTAAAAATAATTATTTTTGTTCTTTATTGGCTCTCATGGACACACAAACAGGGGCAGAATCTGCTCTCAGACTCTTTAAAAAAAACAAACAAGAAAACAAACACAATTGGTAGTTTACAGGTTATGAGAGGTCATGTTACAATTAACCAGTTTAAAGAAAATCCCCCACTGACTGTTTTTGATAATTAACTAATCAGTGAACCACTTCCAAGCTAAAGCGAAAACAGCTCCCCCAATCTTCCTCGGTGTGCAAATGTGCCTCTTGTGTCCGTTTATAGGTCATCACAAATGGATTTGTAACATTTAGAGAAGACAAAATAAGATGGCCATTATTATTTCGTCATTTGCTGATATTTTCTGAATTGTGAATTATAGGGAAAATAATGTGCAAATGTATCAATTATGGAAACTGCAACCCTTATTCGTGTCTTTAAACAAAAGCTGAGCTAACACTTCATGTCTCTAACCCCTTCACACTGCTTCAAAGTGAATCGTGCACAGACAGCTGTCCCTTTAAAGACAATGCAAAGCCAGAAAGTCTATTGTTATCCACCGAACTGCTTCAGTTCTTGTTGTATTTATGTGGACTTTTTCAGGTGCAAGTCTCTTCAAAGGCATGGATAACAGTGTCATATGCAGGAGGGGGCGTTTGCGAGGGTAGAAAACCCTTAAGCCCATTGTTGCCCAGCCAGAAGGAATGCCTCTTGTTTGAAACAAGCGATGCTGAATCAGATGAGTTTGAAGGCGCTGCATCCTCACACACCTGGGTGTCATCTCCCATATCTAGGGCAGGCCTGCTCTTCTTGGGTAGTGGGCGAAACGTGGATGTCTCTGCACCTGGCTTACTCCCCAGGGGGCCAACTGGCTCGAGAGAGGGCTGTCTGTAGACGCTCAAAAAAGTGCTTCGGTACAGGCCCAGCTGGCTGCTCGTGGCATCGTTTGTTTGTGAAGCGCCAGATTTCTTTTTGGAGTGCCTGGTGATCCTGGCTGTAGCCCGGCGCCTGGATGCCCAGGTCAGCAGAACGTAGATCAAAGCACCCAGCAGCAGGCCCACAAGCACAGATAAACAGAAGGCTAGAATCATATCGCCTGGAAACAGAGAAATCGTGCAAAGTCTCAGAAAAGGGACTGCAGAGGGATAAAAAAAAAATGGCTGGAAATATTTAGTTTAGAGGGAGATAGGATGGATTGTGTTGTTCTCATAATGGGTACATTTTATATCCAAATGGTAGTTTCAGGAGAGGAACAGCTAAGATCTTAGAGTTGTTTGGAAATGTTCCTCTGGTGTATTGATTTATTGTTTCTGGGAAACGCTATACTGGGCTACGATGTTACATAAAACCTTACATCATACCTGGTGTGTGGGTTTTTTAGTCTGTGTAGTGTCAGTGTGATGAAGTGCAAACAGACCATTTAATTTATGTCAAATGTATAAAAAAAATTACTCAACATTTCCATCGCCATTCTTGTCCAGAAACAATGGAAACTTTTAAAATCACGTACTAAAATTGGACAGCCGCATAGAAAGCAATTCATATGTTATATAAGACATCAATACAGCTATGACAAACAAAGCCTATCACAGATAAAAAAAAAAAAGTTATACTATAGAAGAAAATATAAGAAACTCAAAGGGGCTATTTTAAGTGCTGTATACTTGCTGTTCTGACTCTGCCTACAGTAAAGAATTGCATCCAAGATACTTGAATAGTACTGAAGTAGCAGCAGGACTCTATTTTGGCCCCAGACCATTCAGTACTTGTTTGACTGATCCAGAAATAATGTGCATTTTAGTATTTTCTAGTGATCTAATTTTGGATTGCAGGCTTTTTACTGTGAGACTCTATGTGTTGAATCAAGTGAAGAACTATCACATCTATATTTTAAAATACAAAACGTTGTACTTTTACACAGTGTAGGCTACAGCTTTGGGAAAGAAATGCAGATACACTCACCCAGATTGAATGATTTGTCTATTTCCAAAGAGGGATCCGTTTTATTTTGTGCCATTATTCCACTATGAGCCCAGCTCTAGATTCCACACAGACGGAGAAACACTGAGCTTTTTCCAAGACAGACTTTTTGCTTTCCCCCCCCATACAGTGTTTGCTGTGGCGGAAACTTTGCTGTCATGCTTCCTTCCCTCTCTGTCTTTAAAATTAGCAAATGCATTGCTTATCTGTGTGGGACATAACACAGGGAAACAAGCTCATTTCCTTTTACATCATTTCCTTACGATCAATACTTTTTAACGAGCCATTATTGACACTTTATTTTACATTTAAAAAGCAGGCCATGTTTAAGAGATCTATTACTTATGTAACAATTTTATTCAGATCATTCAGTATCATATAGAAAGTTTTTCATGGATTTTCAGGCAAGACAGAATAAATAGTCTTTCCTCATATGCCTGAGAAAGTTTTCAAGTGTCTTGACAAGGTTCTGGATAATGAAAACCTAACCCTCTGCTTAAGAGTCTGCAGGGTATCAAGCTTTGAGTCTCCGTGGGGATTTCCTTCAATTGTTGCTGTGTTCCCACTTCATTCCTGCCCTAAGAGCTGTCAGGCCAACAGCACAGCCTGAACCACAGCTCTCTGGAGCTCAGCACTTCTTTGTATTTTTGTGTTCCTCTGTTTTGTTTTGTTTTATAAGGTGTCGTTTCAAGCTTTCATTTAGTTAAAACGTGTTGTTTCTAGGTAAATGAGCTGATGCTCGTTTGTAAGACTGTGATGTCACAGAAAAGTCCAGTAGGTGGCGCCAGAGTACTTTCAATGAGTTTTATTTCGAACACTTGGTTTGCACATAGGTTTTGAAACATATTAAGGTATGATAGTGTACAGACTTGCTTTCCTTTAGGGGACAAACAACTTTGGCAAGCAATGGTTCGTGCAAGTCTCTAGAGAATAAAGATAAATTTAAATTTAGCACACTTTGCCATCAAAAGTAATTTATATTTACAGGGCTATATACCCGGGAGTCATCTGTGTTCTGCGGAAAAACAAACCCATTGTTCCTATTAATTAACAAACAAATGGATAATAGAACTAATAGATTAGAATAGAATAGGAATGACAGGAGCTTGACCACACATTCCCGAACCCTCTTCCTGCAGCGTGTGGTGCAGCTTGTTGCCAGCAGTTTGCCGCTCAGCTTCTTGCGGTCGCGAACTTATCGGCGGCTGCAGCGCTTCACGCCACCACATTTCATTTTCAGAGTTACCAATGGCAACGAGGCAACACACGCGCAGCACACAGGCACTTCCCCTGTGAAGTTACTGTGCTCTTCAGTGCTCAATGCGGTAAGATGAAATGTCAAGACGCTGCTGCAGATTTCTTGATTGTTTTTGTTTCATTCATTTAACCTCCTGTTTAATTACCTGTATTTTGTGCGCTCGAGCGTTTTCGTGCTCGGTCTTGTGTGTGTTGCTTCTGTAATGTTAGTAACTTCCTCTCTTGTCGAACTCGCACATGCACATACATCTACAGCTCTACAGCTCTGCTACTTTGATAGACACTAGTTAAGAGTAAAGTAACTTGCCTGTAGGATTAGTAACGCATGGGAGCTTTGGATCCAAAGCTTGGTGTCCAGCTAAATTCAACATTTACTTGAGCTAATCTTAATTTACATTTCCTCAGTCGACAGTTTAACTTCCTTTTTTTGTTTAAATAAAACCTTTGCTTTAGATAACTGAAAGCATCAGCCAAGGAGAAACCGTTTTTAGCCGTTATATCTAAATCTGCATCTATGACTTCCTGCCAATTTCTAAGTGCAGTCAAATTCAGTCAAATGTCTTCATAGTCTGTAGCTTACCTATCATGTAAGCAAATATTTGACTGTTAGACAGTGTCATCATTTTTCCCCCAATTTGTAACACCTGTAGTCTTATAGGATCCTATATATGCATTTTCTTGAGAGTCAGAAAAGCACAAGTGTCACTAATACCATAAACCATGGCTCTGTTGTCCTTATACGTGTGCCTTCCTGGCTGTGATGCAATAATATGTTTAGTTATCTGTGAAAACATAGAAAACTAAATGCAGTCAAGTATTATTTTGAATGAATTTGCCTGTCTCAAAGGATACTTGAATGATATTAAGGAGTAAATAGCACTTAGAGACGAGTTACTGTTGATCACAATCATTTACTGACTGATCTGTTGCAAATATCTATCTTATTAAGACCACTAAGAACTTAAAAGTAACTAACTAACAGGCTCTTGTGAAAGAAATCTTTGGAGACATTTCATCTTTTAGGTTTTAAGTAGAACAATACAGCAAAATAATTCTGTTCAGTCTCAAGTGATATACCTTTCTGTCGCAGACGGTGAATGGAAGAAGTGCCTCTATTGGACAGTAGACCTGCTTGTCTCTTCGTGAAACCTGAGATTCAATTGGGCCTTCTCCTGCAGTGAAATTAGAAAGAAGCAGAGAGGAGGAGGGAGGAGCAGAGGGGATGTCCCACACGGGACAGTTGTGAAGGATCTTTTGCTCTCAGCATCAGTGACACCACCTTGTCATTACAGCTGCAAGGAGACAACATGGCTTCTCTGAGGCAGTCAGGTCGATCGTCTGTGGACATAGCTAATGTGATGCAGAGACTGCAGGGTAAGTGGCACTCTTTTGCTCAGCTGGTTTACGGACACAACATCCTCTGCTCCTGCACTGCTGCACTGTAATATTGTGCTGATTCAAAGTCTGGCTGCACGCCCATCTGAAGTTTGCCAACATTTGCAATCCAGAATGCTCACACATGCAGGCTTACATTTATACATGCTCGCACACTTACAAAGTAGCATGTGAGCATGTGTGCTTACAGTTAGTAAACCTACTCTTAAAATAAATTTCTTGGCACTCTGTAAACTGTGTTGCAGGTTGATTTAAATAGTTTTAAAATGCCCAAAGTTTGCACTATAACATATGTGTTTCAGCACAAAGTTACACTACACTGCAGCTGACTTGTTCTCAAGCATTTGTAGGTTTTAAAGGCATAACAGAATCACACATTTGGCTAATTTGATATAGTGTGCACATGGTCCCTTTTGTCAAAGGCTTTTTTTCCAGGTAGCACATAATCACATTTAGAACATCAAGAAAAAATAATGTCGATTCCTGCAAATCTTGTGACCACACTACAAGAAGACATAGTGCATTGTTTGGTGACCCAAACTGGGTAATTAAGAAGTTATTTGGAGGAACACAATTTGATTTATTTTGTGAATACGGTGAAATAAAGCACATGATTCATTTTCTTTTATCAGTTTGTCTTCACATCTTCACGTTATATTTCATGTGAGTATTAGTAGGTCAAACTCTTAGTAAAGAGGCGCACATTTTGACATCATGTCATGTCAAGTAGCATCAAGTCTTGTCACCAGTGCAGAGAACGCTGTGCTTCTTAAGTGCTAGAATGCTGCTTAGTCAGAAAAGTTCTTTCAGTGAACTGTCTGATTTTTGCTCTTTAGTTGTAGGTTATTTTGGTTGTTGTTTATTTTTTGAGACAAGATAATGATTGCAAGAAACATTTAATCTCCCTCGAGTCTTGATAGGAGATACTGAATCGTAACAACAGTGCCTTCACAAGTGCACAGACAATGCACTGAACAAGACTAAAACCTGACACCCTTTCTGTCCTTGGTAAGAGAATAGGTCGATAACGCAAGTCTCTTTTTGTTGGCGTCCCCCTTTTGTTACAAGGGCATTAGGCCACAACCATCATTTCACAAGTCTGGTCAAGTCTGGCACAGGTTTAGTTGTATTTCAGATATACAGTATACTAGGAAATTTCACACCTTATGGCGTGTTGCCATAGATACTGTTATGAAAGGTTTGTCTGTGGTTGTGCCAGTGCTGCCCAGTTCCTGCTGCAGAGAAACCTCATTTCCTGTGCATTGCACAGCTATTTCAGTTTGCTTAATGGTAAAATATGTTAACTAAAAGAAGGTTATAAATGTGTGACAAAGAACACTTTTGTGTGGTTGTTTTTTGATATCTTCATATTGGCTGAGCTGTACCCTGATGAGGGACTACCAGCTCACCCAGAGTTAATTGAAGCATGCTTGGATTGTTTCTTGACATTGCAGTATTGCTGGGTGATAAATATATGCCAAATCTCTTAGGTCTTACAAAGAAAATGATAAAAAATCCTGTTAAAGTTCACATGATCAGTGCACAGATGGCACGATCTGCACTGCAAAGTGCCAGCCGTTGTTGTGTTTCATGCCAGGAAGTGTATATTAGTCACATCTGGAAGACATTAGCGTGCCGGTGATTTTAGATGGCAAGCGGCAAGGTGCTCTTGGCTTTTCCATTGGAAATCATATGCAGCTTCCTGTCAATTAAAGTATCCTACAGAGACTATTATTGCACATTCACTTTGAATGGAGCAACAGATGCATTATTGACAGCAAAGCCATTATGTGAAAAGGTAGATTTAGAACGTGTTGCTTCTATCATGGTTTCCCGCTGTTTGTCGCTTTGATTTAAAAACTTTATGATGGTTCACCTTGCAACCTTAAATGCCCTCGGAGAATAATTGATGTCTGTTAGTTGCCAGGTGGAGCATTCATGACAGGCGTGTTCCTTTCATAATACGCTCACTGACTTCTTGTGGGTTTCACTCTAGTTGAGACCGTGTGTCAAACAGGATATGTGGAAACACAGCTGGTAGATTGCGTGCAGTGAATTGCGTGCGTAGGTTTCGGCCTTTCTGTGTAGTTTGCATGTACTGTGGGATTTCACAGGGTATTCTAGCTTCATCACAGTCTGAAGACATGCAGAAGAAGATGAAAATGGGTGGATGGATAAATGATCATTTAAAAAGCGAAGAGCAAACACCGTTCAATCGTGTTATGGATATTGATGTTGCAAAGTTTGTTTACCAAGGAGCATTTTGCAACTTTACTTTACATTACTTTACATGTGTTGCCAACAAACACATGTATGCCACAAACACAAATATCAAGAGTGGAAACAAAAACATGTAACAATAAAACAAGATCATTTTAAAACTGTGTTGTTATGTCGTCTTACTAAGGACTTGTAAATAACCACACATAAAAAAAATGTTAGGAAAATCTGGTGATATTTAAGAGAAAAATTAGTCCACATATCAGATCTTTAAATCTAGTATTATTTTTTAGTGTTCTGTAAGGAAAGTAAGGAAGCCTCATTGTCTGAATTAGGAATTGCAACACTTACTATCTCAGTTAAAGGATTCAGTCCCTCTGTAACACTGAGTTCCTGGATGCAGAAGAATATCTGGATCTATATCAATTTATGATATTTAATTGAGTAGATCAAGCCAATGTCTTCAAGCTTTTTTTAAAATTTTGATTTGGTATGTATTTGTAAAGACATGATGGGAAATATCCAGGTTTCCTTGATCTAGTTCTTGATCTGGTTTGACAAAGTTGCACGAAGGTAAAATTGCTCATGTAAACGCACTGACAACTTTTTAAATTATTTCAAACAAACAGACCCCAAACCCATTTAGAGGAGGTGAAAAAAGAAAGCCAGCAACATAATTTCAGGCACGATCTGCATCACCATAATTATGTTGGTCCAGTATCGTCTTTGCAACTGACCAATCATGTTGTCTCAGCATTCTGTTAGCATTAGCCAATACGTTAGCTAATACTATTAAAACTGTCGCCAGCAAACCAACATGAGTAACTAATTTTGACTAACAGTAATGTTAATTTGATATAATTAGATATAATATTTGTTACATTCCGATAATCAATAAACAAAATACTTGAAATGCCTGTTATTTGTTCCAGAAGAGAGTTTTACATTTAAAAAAAGGAAAATATTTCTTTTTTACTCCAAATTTCAAAGCTATGACATCACAACAGGGTGACTGGTCAGTTGCGATGTTGATCCTGGAACAACATTATGATGATTATGCAGGAACACCACCGACACATGGATGGCTGATAGACTGGTCTTGGCTTCAAATTCTTTTTCAGTCAGATCAGCAGCCCAAAATGTAGAGATATCCAGATTAAAAGATATAACTAGATATAAAGAAGCAAATGCTCCCATGTAAAGGACTGCAACCAGTGAGTAACATTAGAGCAATAAATGTTTAGTGTCTGTCTCGTTCATTGAGCTCTGAAAATCATACTTTTTGCTAAAACATATTCACAGCCTAAATGTTGCCAGTGGTCACACTTTGATGTAAGAGTGCACCCGTTGTGTGCACCACAGCGGATTGTCGTTACATCATCAACAGAGTGACGGCAAGTAAGTGAAAAAGAAAGAAAGAGAAGCATGCATGTCATCAGCTGTAAGAGATGCTTTTACTCTGCTGCGTCACTGACAGCTGGTACAAACAGAGAGCCATCAAACTAATTTTACCTCATGAACAAGGAGCCTAATTACTCTCCGCATCAGACTGTTTTAGATTCCTAACATTATAGAAGCTAGTTATTTCTCTGCAACAGCTTGTATTATGCTTATAATCTAATAAAATTAGATTACACTGTTGCCATATTACTATGAAGATAAGTAAGCCATTCTAAGTAACACATTCTCACTCATGCATTTCATATGGGGCTGGCTGGCTTGAGTCCAACTCCACATCATTTCTTGGCCTACTTGATTGTTGTTGGCCTGTTGGAGCTCAATTAGGGCTGCTGCCGACTAAATGGAACAAAAGTGAGCTTTTACAGTGCTCCCAGGTGACCTCCGTTAGCCAGTGAAGCTGAGTACCGACTCTACAGTATTTCCAGTGGTATCATCTCTCCTAAGATCACCTTAAGTACCTCATTACTCACATGAATTGCAGGTGTTTTAGTGGTTTGATGTGTTGTGTGCTATTTCCAGTTGAGTGTATGCACTTTATTTGCCACTTATCTATTAGTATTATGTCATTGATAATTAAGTATGACACAAACATAACGACTCATGATTGTGTGCTGTTTTAAATAGTCCTAGGCAGAGCTTTTAAATCCAGATAGTAAGGTGTGAGCTACCCGCTACCTGCATCTTTTTACAGGAAATGAGCCTTTTAAACAATTCAATTCAATTCAATTCAATTCAATTCAATTCAATTCAATTTTATTTATATAGCGCCAAATCACAACAAAAGTCGCCTCAAGGCGCTTCAAAGGTACAGAGAAAAACCCAACAATCATATGACCCCCTATGAGCAAGCACTTTGGCGACAGTGGGAAGGAAAAACTCCCTTTTAACAGGAAGAAACCTCCGGCAGAACCAGGCTCAGATAGGGGCAGCCATCTGCTGCGACCGGTTGGGGTGAGAGTTCAGGACTCTGGACAGCTCCTTAATACCATGCTGAGCATTGCACCGAACAGCTGGAACATCAGGAAAAGTTCAATAAGTCTTAAGTTTATTGTTTTGTTCATTTTGATGTTCCCATTGTTTTTTGGGGTGGGATATCGAACATCAGTACTTTTGTTTCCTTGTATAGAATAACAAGAACTTGCTAATGAATGCCAGATTTTTTATTGTTTTAACTCACTGAAGATAATTTATCCGAATTTCTCCCAGGCTCCGCATCTGGTTATATGTTTTCGCAAACCTTCCTGCCCCACATGCCGGTTTGTTCACCTTCTCCGGTTGGTACTAGGGGTCTGCCCTTCCTGCGAGCTGCTGCCAGTCTCACTGATGACTTTCCCAAACCCCAGTCTCAGGCCCAAGTCTTTTTCCACTCCATATGGCATTTTCTTTCCACAAATAATCATAATAATATTGGTCACACATGATTGGCTTCTTAACACGATACAGTTATTGTTTGACTTGTACCTAAGCAGGAGTTTATCGAAAACAGTGCCTTTCATTTAAACAACACTTAAAATTTGAGCGGCTTTAGACTGAAGAAAAAAGCAGAAAAAACAGCTTTATATGTTAAGTTGTTCAACCACACCCATATTGGCACTAGTATCCAATTTTTTTTTTTACATGATTCCTGCCCTAGTTGCCTCTGATAGGAACAAAAACAGATCACTTCCTTTGCAGTTGAGATCTTTTCCTGGGTTGGACCTGTCTGATATGGAGAGTTTGGTATTTAGCTGAGCTGAGTAATAGTTTTAGTACCTCTAAAAGCTTATTGTTCTCAGTATGGGCAGCTTTACGCGTCATTTTAAGAGTACCGATAACCTTTTGATGTTTAGATAAAAAACAGAAAAACATTTTCACCCAAATAGCTTTTCTGGGCCAGTTTCACCAGCAGTCTATAGAGCGATAATAATAGAACGGCAACCTCAGGCCTATTTTTAACATATCAGAGAGGCTTTTAGCATGCTGGTGGTCTTGAAAGAATAAAGGGATTTTTCTGCAGGAGCTGAGAAGGTATCATGTACCATACTTAGTAATTGTTGTATGTTATATACAGGAGAGTTGAGTGGTAGTCAGACTGGTCAGAGCTGAGGGGGTTCTTCGAGGTCTTAATAGAACAATACGGGCACGCCTGAGAGCTTTAACATGCTTCTTTTTGTACAAAGGGGATCCCGGCGTGGGTGTGTCTGCTTTGACGTCACAATAGCATTGACACTGAGAGAGCAGGTGGTAGACATCACTCACTAGACTGCATTAATTATTAAGATTAGTTGTAGCATGGAGAGCTTTGTGAAGAAGTCTAATTTTGTTCTTTAATAAATAAACCTAAATGTAATTTATTTATTTGTGCTGTGAAAAAAGTAACTTGTTTAAATTTTAGTTTTTGTTTGTCTTGGCTTTTTAATGCTTTTAAATGTGTCAGTCTCATAGAGGATTAGGCAAATCTAAGAGGCAAATACAGCCAAACGCACGCACACAAACACACACACACAAACCAAGCTTAAATCGGGATAATGCATCCAGGGCTGTGACATCACCGCCTCCCGTATGCTGATTGGTGGAGCCATGCTTCAAGCTGAGCTCCCTCCAGCCTCAGATGGCACGATGATACAGCGAGGCAGTAGAGCGGGGGCTGTGCACATCCACACAGGCATGGCTCCTCTGGATGGGAAAAACACAGGAAGAAGGAAGGATGGGATTGTAAATCACCCTTTCTGTTAGGGTTTTCTGCTTTGCCGTTTGTGTGCGCGTGTGTATGTGTGTGCGCTTGTGTGAGTGTGTGTGTGTGTCAGGTTGAGGGTGTCAGGGAGGAGGGGACGTATTCATCACAGCCTCCAGCAGCTCTTTTGCTTTCACTGGGAAACCAGACAGCCAGATCTGTTTTGCTTCCTGCTGGAAAAAGGGTGCAAGGACATCTGGGTGTTTTTGTATCAGTTTTTCCACTCTGGGTTTTATTTTCTCGCGCACACATATATGCACACTGGAACTCATGAAATGCACAGGGCGAGAGCCGGAGAGTGGGGTGTAGAATGGCTCACTATAAGGATGTATCTGTCAGGAAGACTTCTTTAAATCTGGTGACTGGATTTTTTCAGTATCTTCGTGGTAAGTAGGGCATCATCTCTTGTCTGTGTGGTCGTATGTGGCTAATATGGGGCATAACATATCCTAATGCTTTGTAGGTGAATCCCTGCTTTGAGAACTAGTTAGCCTGCTGCCCAAACACAGCTCAGTGTTGCATCCTTGCATGTTCACATCTGTATGTACTTGCTATGCTTCAGTGGGCATCCCTAGTGCATCAGTGATGAAGCATTTGCCTGTGGGTTAACTTGATATCTTTGCTCCCTCTATAGTGTTCGCAATGCCTCCTTAAACACGTGACCACTGTCTATATCTCCAAGGGTGGATATTTGAAAATGGCCACTCTGTGTGGCATGCAGCATTAGCCAACTGGTATGTTTGACAGAGTGTTAGAAATCACTTCTCACCGTGTCAACAGCCAAAGCAAAGAAATGTGTTATTTTTATTACACATCCTGAATAATGCATGAGGGATTTTGAATGAATATATTAATAGGCCACAAGAGAGGCTGAGGGTGACCTAAACAATCACACATGTTAACGCTGGACATGCAGGGTTTGTGGGGTGAGAAACTGCCTCTCTACTCATCCTCTAATCTCCTGGTGTGACCTCCTTTGGAGCGCACTTCCCAGGAGGATCCTTTATACTAGACCTGGTAATCAACCGCACACATCTAAATAGTCCACAAATTATGCATGCGGACATACACGGTGCAGGAGTGCTCCAATGCTATCAGACATTATATAGTGTAAGTTATGACAAAATATTATTCTGACCGTGGAAGTCCAAAAATGTTTAAAGTTTAAGTTTAAGTTTATTATTTTATGTGTTTTATGATTTTTTTTAGTAGTTTACTATGTGTGTTCGTTTCATCTGGTGGTTTGTTCACTATAAATATCACCAGTTCTTCTGGTGAGCCTAACGTTGGAGCATAATGTATCGGAGCATGCGATTTAGCGATCATGTGTTGACATGGACTATGTTCCTTTAATTTCCAGATGAGCAAGAGGCAGTGCAGAAGAGAACCTTCACAAAATGGATCAATTCTCATTTAGCCAAGGTAAGTGTGAGTTTCCATCCATGCAGTCCACTGCTTTCTTTACTTAACTAACCTAAATCACTTATAAACTATCGGAAATGTAATTTACAGGCCGATCAAACTCACTTAAAGCAACCTGTCAAACTTGTCATATTTATGTAGCTCCTATTTTCAAGCTGCTGACCTGTCAGATCTGTAAAAGGAAATGATTTTTGCCACGTGACAACACCAGCCTTTATAACACTGCACAAGACAAATGAATTTATCCAGTTAGCTGTAAATAATGACATCGTTTACCAAGATGCTTAAGCACTCAAAACAAAATCCTGTTTAATGAGACTGGGCTGTTGTTTTACAATTGGTCTAATGAAGGGGAAGGGACAAACTGTACATACATACAAACCTGTGATTCTTCAGGTTAGATCAGACAAAAATCAGTTCAGTTTTAAAGAATCACACTTGGAATATTTATAGTCAAAGTGACATGGATTTAAGGATTAACTAAAAACTGGCGTTTGAGCTATGTGTTTGTAGTTTTTTTAGCGTTTGTGTGTCTTCTGTTTAGGAGTGCGTAAGTATGTGTGTTGGTGTTCGGCTATTCATGTACTCTGTGTGTGCGTCGGCGTGTGTGTGTGTTTGCGGAGAGGATTGGCAGGGACAGTGATGCAGTGTGCAGATGGAGAGCAAGAGGGTGAGGACTGTTCCCTGCAGGCCGTTGTCTGCTTATAAGGTTCATGCATGTAAATTACAAAGGCCTAAGTGCACAACAATAACACATGCCCACATGCTGTATTGCATCACAGTGGGACTGGAATGCGTCAGGAGCTAAATTAGATTGTGTCCGTTGATGTACTGCATACCAGAAACTACTCAAAATATAAATAACTAGCTGGGAATCTTTATGTAACTGCAGATGACACAGCAAAATGTGTAGCATGGGGCAACGCTGCTTGTTTTCAGTCTGGGATCTGGCAAAGGATTTGGTTTAGAGGGGGCCTTTTGTTGAGCCTGATCTGCCCACGATAGTTCAAAGCTTGGCTTCTAAAACTTTAGAAGAATCTGAGTAATGTGGTGGGCCAGAGTTGGGACGCTCTGTTGGTCTATTCATCATTATTCATGCACTGCGCTCAAGCTCACACACTGCGCATACCAATAGGGCTAATGTAGCATAAGCCACATCATGAAAGCCATTTCACACAGTCAGGTTTGCTCCTGAGCAATCGCCTGATTTACCAGAAGAATTAACAGTGGCGACTTTTTTTATCAATTTTTTATTTATTTTTTTGCTGTCATGAAAAAATTCTACATAAAGATTTGGTGCACTCATAAATATTTAAGAATCGCTTTGAATTAAATTAGCTTTTTATAGATGAGCGTTGAACAAAGTTTATCAAAGTTTGAACTTCCTCGAGTTGTCACACTTCCGTTCAGCCTTTGTGCCCATTTCCTCTGATATTGTGTTACTAAGCAACTTTCCAGTGATTCCCACTGTTTTTCCACTGCTAAGTGTTTGCTGATAGCGCAGTAATTTTTAAGTTTCCAGGGTACGTGCGATTTTCCAAACTACAAAGGCTGCTTTATGCTGAAGGGCTGCTTTTTTTTTATCTAACAGAAATAGAATAGATCATGACATATAGATAAAACTCTTTAAACTTACATTCCTAAAATTGGGTCTCATACTTCAATGTGGATATTAAGCTGCAGTGTTGAAGGAACAATGTGCATTTTAATTAGGTTGTATAAAGAGGTGAAAAATCACAGGAAAAACCCAAATGGTGATCCCACGCAGTGTTTTACTGTCTGGGCATTTACTGAGATTTTTCATTTTGTATGATACAGAACTGAGCACAACAAGAGATTATCTAATGCTGTTTTGTGACAAAAAGACAAAACAGTACATGCAACCAGTAACAAGACAGTAGCTTGCTTCTTCATGCTGCTTTGCCCCAAATAGGCAGCCAACAGCATCCTGTCATGGAATATGTTGAGTTGTGAAATGGCCTGTATACAGTGCCAAATAAAGAATTCCCATGGTGAGCTTTGCTTTTAATTACAGCTTCACTGTGCTGAATAAATAAACATGTGTTCTTGTTATTTATTCTGTGCTGAACGTGTAAAACAGTACGTCGTCATAACGCTGTCATTCATGTTGGAGAATCTGCAGTTCTGTAAAAGTGTGGATATGATATCAGGAGACAGTAACCGGTTAGGGTTAAATGAGTACCATTGCCTCAGGACTGGGCACCAAGCCACTGCTGAGGAAAAGGCACCATCTTTTCAGCTGCAGGGAGGCTGTGTAGTTGTTGCTAACAAGCTTGTTTCTCACAAACAGCCTTTGGTTTCTCCTCTTTGCTGTAATGTGCTGGTATCCTTCGATATGCTAGACTTCATAGTGTAATGGTTTAGCTTCTAATTACTGCAGATTTTCATGACATTTTTGCTTCTGCACATTAAAACCGTCTTGTCTCCTCCAGCATAAACCACCACTGGAGGTAAATGACCTGTTTGAGGACATCAAAGATGGGGTGAAGCTCTTGGCACTGCTTGAGGTCCTGTCTGGCCAAAGACTTGTAAGTATTTTTGTTTTCAGGATCTAGGCATAAATTATATGAATTTACATTAATGTGAAAAAGAAAGATTGCACAGAACTTTCAATTTACAGTCCTGTGAAAAACTAATTACGCTCCATGATGCAGTGCCTTATAACACCTTTAGAAGCAATAACTTTGATTGCCTTCTCTATGATTTTATCATCTCTCACTTTATTGTGAGAACATTTTGGCCGATTCTTTTTAATCCTGCTTCTGTTCAGTGAGGGTTGTTGTTGTACCTTCTGTCTGAAGGTACCAACAAAGCATTTTAGTCACCTTGAGGTCAGGACCAGTGCAACACCTTGATGCTTTTATTTTTAAGCCATTCAAGTTGTAGATTTGCAGATATGCTTGAGATCATTGACCCATTTTCGGTAAAGCTTTAGCTGTTGGACAGATGGTTTCACATTTGACTCTAAAATACAGAGGAATTCATGGCCACTGTACTTCAAAATTAAATACTGTGTTTGTTTTTGTGTGATTGTGGGCAGAACTCTTCACTTTGGTCTCGTTTGTCTAAAGAACATTATTCTAAAAGTCTTTTAGGTTGTTCAGATCCAACTTTTCAAACCTAACCTGTGCTGCCATGTTCTCGTCTGACAACCATTCTGAACAAGCCTTATTTGTTTAGTCTTTCTTGAATTGGGCCTGTAGATTCTGAGTTGTAGCTCTTGGATGTTCTGGAATTTCTCCGAGAATTGCATGGTATGACCTTGGGCTGAATTTGCAGGGAAGTCCACTTCTGGGAAGTCCTGCATGTTTTCCACTTGCAAAAACAGTTTCTCATTGTGTAATGATGGACTTCAAATTGCTTCAAAATAGCCTTATAACCCTTCTCAGACTGATGGGCAGCAACAGTTGCTTCTCTAATGTAATTATTGATGTTTTCTTCCTTGACATTGTATTAACACACATCTGAATGCTCCAGACCTGCAACCTGCCAAAATATGTGCTTTTACTGCACTGGTCACACTTGCTGATAATCAGTTAATTGACTGCTACTTACCTCGTAATTAATATGGAAGCACTAAGCGTGTACTTAGGTTTTTACAGGACCATACAGTATGTGGGGTTTTAATGTTAATGTTCTATTCTGTTAAATGAAGATGCTAGCAAAACTTGCGTAATGATTTATTTTGTCCTGTGTTTAAGGCAACAAGCAAATCTAGTAGTATATACTATTCTGTAAACTTAGACAACTAAGTTTCATTGAAAAGGTTGTAAACATTTAGTCGTGGATTACTGTACAAGGACTTAATTTTGATCTGAGCCTCCCCGCTGTGAGGAGCTGTTAGTACTACAGTGCCGCTATTTCACTCTCTCCTGACACACAAATACAGAAACACACACACACACGCGCTGACCCAGATTCTGTTTTGCAAGTTCTGATTAGACCTGTCTTGATACAGACTTCCGTGTCATCTGTAAAGCTGTTGGTTGGCAAATGAGTCATTCACTCTGTGAAATGATTGAGTATCATTTCACAGAGTTTCACAGAATTATTGAGTATGCACACCCCTGTGTGTTACAGTGAGTCAGGGGTAGCTGCAAACAAAAACAAAAAAACACAGCTTTTTTGGGATTAATAAAGTTATCTGAATCTGAATTTTACAAATTAGATGGCAGATGGTTGGATGAAGATATCCTTAACTTTAATGAGCTAGCTAAATTTTCACTTTCTGTCCTTTCTGTCTTAAGCCTCGTGAGCAAGGCCGCCAGCTGAAGAGGATCCACTGGGTTTCCAACATCGGCACTGCACTCAAATTCCTCGAAGGCAGGAAGGTAAGCATGCAGTCATAATGACAATTTGACCTTTCACAGTAAATTTTGTCAAGTATTTTACTTCCACAACTGAATATAATACTTGAAATATGTGACATGTCTTCAAGAAGTCAAGGTATGGCTAATAACCCCCGAGAAAAAGCTTTTGATTGGCTATTTGGTTAGTATGCATGAGGTAGCTGTCGGTAGAAAATGCACTACATTTAGAGAAGCAGGAAACGGGACTTCTTGATTACATAAGCCATCTCTAAATCTCTTGGCTCTGTTGAAGCCTGTGTCCCACTTTCATTGGAGTTCCCTCAGGACTGAGACTTCTATTGTTGTGATCTCTCTCCCATCACGTGTGGCTTCAGTCTGTGTATCGAGGATCACCGGTCAGTCGCCAGTAAACGCCCTGTGTGATCATATGCTGTATGCATCCTTTTCTTTTGATGCACGATGTAGACTATGCAATGCTTGGGTACAGTCATTTGTTTTCTATAAATGTAGCCATTAAGCTTTTCTACTGATGTGTGTTTAAAGCATTTTGACTACACCACTGATTACTGGTATGTTTGGCTCCCTAAATTCCAAAAGCAGAGATGTGAACATGACAAATTGTAGCAGTTCTTCAATGCAGGGTTTGAAACGCTGTGTTGCATCTGCTTTTGCTTTAACCTTTAGTTGAATACTTTTCTTTTGTTCATCTGGTTGACTCTTCATTGTGGCTGCTTGTGCCTTCTGCCAGTGACAATACTTAACTGCATCAAAGACGTGGCTTTGATGACTTTGAACAAACAAAAGCTTGCAAATTTCTTTGGACTGTGTAACTGAAAGGGTTCCTCTGGGTTGAACGTCTCACTTCTAGACTGCCTGAATATGACTTAACTCTCATAATAACCTTTCGCTTGGCTTTTGTTTCAGATCAAACTTGTTAACATTCATGCAACTGACATCGCAGATGGCCGACCATCAATTGTCCTTGGGTTGATATGGACTATTATCCTCTACTTCCAGGTAATACTTCATCTCTCTTTAAATCCCAAAAGTTTTATTACATTGTCTCTCTCCAAGGTGAGTTGCTCTCCTGCAAGTAACACCCTCTGATCATTTTTTATGGTCAACATTTAATCTATTGCTAATCTTTATGCTGTCTAGTCAAGCAGCTTAAAAGTGATATTAAAAATTACAGATGCAGGGAAATCTCAAGACATGCTGCCATGTTCTCCTTGTTTTCTCTTCTTTTCTCTCAACTAGATTGAAGAGCTAACTAGTAACCTGCCAGCCCTTCAGGCTCTATCCAACAGCAACTCTTCCGTGGACAGTATTACCAGCTCTGGAGCAGGAAGCCCTCCAATGAAGAGAAAGGTGGTCAACAAATTTAAGGGCAATGCCAAGAAGGCACTGCTCCAATGGGTGCAGTGTACAGCAGCCAAGTATGTCACTTTAAAAATCATCATCATGATATATATCATATCGGAAAGGTTCGTGTATGCAAAGTCTGCAAAATGAACATTTTCACATTTTTCTTTTTTAAGGAATTTTGGAATTGAGGTGAAGGACTTTGGTCCCAGTTGGCGTGATGGCGTTGCATTCCAGTCAGTGGTGCACGCCATCAGACCTGACCTGGTGGACATGGAGGTGGTACGGCGAAGAAGCAACAGGGAGAATTTGGAGGAGGCCTTTTCACTCGCAGAAAACGAGTTGGGCATTCCCCGTCTGCTGGATCCAGAAGGTGTCCTTGACCTGTTCAACAGCTCGCATTAATTATTCCAGAGTTGCAGGCTATTCTTGCAAAGTGGTATTGAGTATGCATGCTTAACTGTTGAGTGTTTTGGATGTTTGCTAGTGTTTTAGCACAGGAAATTGTGCTGCTAAGTTGTGTGGTGGAAAATACCACCTTACAGAGGATTAATATTCTGTGCTATCTGTAGCTCTGAGTTTCAGTCTGTGTAGAAGCAGTCTGCAGCAGCTCTGCAGTCCTGTCTTCTCTAACAGAGTCGTGATGCTTTATTGCAGCTACACGTTGAAATGCCTTTGCTTTTACAGGAGCTTGACCCCGTTTTCTAAAAACATCAGGTCAAGGATGGAAATGAAAAAAACAAGTATAATTAGCTGGCAGGCCTTGGGAGAGTTATCCTAAGGACACAAAGTATTTATGTGCCATACTGGCTTAATACCAAAAGTAATGACTGTGTCAGATATCCTCCTCATCTCTACAGGCATCATAGCATGTTTTACCTTTAATACAGACAGGATTATTAAACGTCTCAATATATTTGCATCCATTTTTAATATGATTCTTTTTGTATTCTTTCAACAAGTGCAGTGGACAATGTTTATGTTAATCTGCAGATGTGGACGTAGACAAGCCAGATGAGAAATCCATCATGACATACGTGGCGCAGTTTCTGAAGCACTATCCGAACCCCCATCATTCTGAGACCGACGGTCAGCAAGATGAGGTAGCTAACCCTAAATTTATCATTTATATTTCAAGTGTATGTAGGCAGTGATAGTTTGGGGTAAAATGGGGATTAGAATGAATGTGTAACTACATAAGTTACTACATTTAAATTTGTACTTAGTGCCTACAGTTTTTCCAAAAACTGCCGACATACAGAGAACAGTCCATACTTAATGAAAGTTGCTTCATCTGCTGCTGAGCAAAAGTTTTGAGTAGCTGTGTCTGCTTATATGTTGCTTATATGTGATTCTTGTCATTTTATCACATAAAGCTTAAGTGAGATAAAGCAATCATTGCATGATCACAGCATAAATATAATCATCAATATAGTTTTCCATCAACATGGGCTCATTTAATTTCGTTCTTTAATTTATTTTTTGTGCACATTAAGCTGCTTCTTGGCTCAATTCCAACTTTTGCACTGTCAGTGCCAGTGCTCCAGGTGAGCGTTCAGGTCACAGCGCTGCATGCTTCCTGTTTTGGAGTGAATGTCCATCTCAATCTTGTTTCATTTTCTATCCACTTTATTTCTTTTTCCCCTTGCTGTTCTAATGCTTTTATCACATATTTGCATCTCTCCGCTTTCCTGGATAGTTTGGTCCCCAAGATATAGAGCAAATGCTTGAGGTATGTTCAACTTAAAAGACTAAATCAGAGTTTCTAACAAGATACTGTCTGTACACCCTTTTCTTCTACCTTAACTTTTAAAACTATTTAGTCCTTAAATGTAGAGGTTGTGTTTGTGTGTGGGTCTCTTTGCAAGTTGAGTCTTGAGTCTAATCTTTAACTGTGTGTGTTCGGCATGTCATTTTTACTTGAGATTCCCATTGGCCTGCTTATAATGAAAGAGATTAGGTCTGTTCCCAATCTCAGCTGTATGTCTGCTGATTGTGACAGAGAGAGGAGCGGAAGATGCTGAGAGAACTAAAGGTGTTTTTAGATCAGCTGGAGAGAGATGTGCTCCGGGCCCAAGGAACAGAGGGAAGCCTTGCTGACAAGTACCAGGTTAGTGAGGTGTGGCAAATGGACTGTAGCATTCTTCTTTGGAAAACTCATTTAGCAATGTGTGTCTCCTTTTTTTTAGGCATTTAAGAACTTCCGTGTCCAGTATGAAATGAAGAAAAAGCAGACAGATCCACTCTTACAGCCAGTCCAAAAGGATGGCAAGCTCTCTGTGGATCAAGCTCTGGTCAAGCAGGCCTGGGACCGTGTGTCTACCAGGGTAATTGTACTGCATGAATAATTCATTATGGGCCACATAGACAGCAGGAAAATTTGTGATAATTAACCACACATGAATTAAATAAAACCTGATGATTAGCAATAATCGTTCTTTTTTAGTTGTTGTTCTTTTCTTGGCTAAAAAGATTGGATTGATGCACTGGAGGCTCTGAGAAACACCAGTCAGGGTTCATCTATTTACTCGTTGCCAATGAAAGTTCAGTGGGGTGCAAGCGGTTTGTTCAGAGGGGGAGGAGATGGGAACAGAGGCGATTTTGTTCATGGGGCGGGCTACTCCTCGAGACCTCCACAGCTTGTCTAGACTTGCATAACACTCTTTTGTGGCCTGATTGCTTGTGACCATGTGGAAATGTTATGCCCAGCATAGCCTCCTGTACGGTGGGATCTTGCTTTGGTAGAGTGGTTTTGTTTAATGAGTGTCAATTGCAGCTGCTGGACTGGCACATCCATCTGGACAAGTCCCTGCCTGGGCCTCTGGGAGTGATTGGCGCCTGGCTGCACAGAGCCGAGATGGCTCTGAGAGAGGACATTCCCATCCAACATGCTCATGAGGAGACAGCCAATGTTCTTCACAGAAAACTAGAGCAGCATAAGGTAGCATAGCTTACCTTTTAGTCTTTACGTGTTGTGGGGTTAACTTTGTTTTGGATGGTATGAAGAAACAGGCGCTTGTTTAATTTTGCAGGAGGTATTGAAAAGCTTGGAGTCCCACAGGCAAACCTTTCAGCAGATCCACAGGGACAGATCGGTGAATGGGGTGCCTGTCCCACCTGAGCAGCTCCAGGATATGGCAGAACGGTAAGATCTTTGTCAGGATAAGTGCATTTTTCTTTGCCGTTTCTTTTTTTGCACTTTTTAAAATAATAACAGACCATTTGTTTAATTTGCAGGTTCAACTTTGTGTCTACATCATCACACGCTCACTTGATTAAGCTGGAATTCTGGGAAATGAAGTATCGACTGATGGCATTTCTTATGTTGGCTGAATCAAAACTCAAGTCGTGGATCATTAAATATGGCAGACGGGATTCAGTTGAACTCCTCTTGCAAAGCTACCTTGTAAGTAGAAATCATAGGAATTGTAGTCTGGGTTTTTAAAAGACATCAAACCAACGAGCGTTTCTCTTTCTGTTGCAGACATTCGTTGAAGGCCACAGATTTTTTGAGCAGTATGAGACAATCTTCACAGGTCTCAAGCAAGCTGCAGAGGTTTATGTTAAATCTGACAGTTCAAGTAAGTCTCTTTGCTTTTTTATTTATAAGCTGCTTTTTTATTTGTGCATACTATATGCGAGTGTTTTAATTTGGGCTTCTAGTAAACAGACTTACTGTTGATTTCACGTTACAGGGTCTAAGACCTGTAACAGAGGTAAGTCCAAAAACAGTCCAAACTTTGCCTGATCCTGAGCCATTTCTGTCTGCAAATAGGGGACTGCACTTCTCGTTTCTCTCTCTTTAAAATCCCCAAACTATGAAATCATGCATAATGCATGCAGTAACAATAGTTTGAATGCTTTTTTAGCATGATTTTTCTGACCTAACACACCAGCATCAACCATGAGGCCAAATCATCAGCGGACATAATCAAATGCCTTGTATACAGGTGGCAACCATGTAGATTTTGGTTTAACTGAACTACTGTTTCTATTCTCTGTTTTAAGTTGATGAAGCAGAGGGGGTGAGTAAATTCCTCAGTGATACCACAGCTCAGTGGAAGAACCTGGCTTTGGAGGTGCGCAGCGTACGGAGCATGCTGGAGGAGGTGATCGCTAACTGGGAGAAGTACAGCAGCACAGTGGCAGCTCTGCAGGCTTGGCTAGAGGATGCAGAGCAGATGCTCAGCCAGTCAGAGAATGCCAAACGTGTAAGTGCATTCAGATAATAGGAAAAACAATATTTTCTGTACAATTTATGTTGATTTTTTAAAAACATGAATAGAAAGAAAAGCATATTTTTCTCTTTGGCCAAGGAGTGTACAGTTAAAGTTGTGTTACCTTTTTTATTTTTCTTTGTTACAGGACTTTTTCAGAAACCTCTCCCACTGGATCCAGCAGCACATGGACATGAACGATGCCGGGAACTTTCTCATTGAGACGTGCGACGATACGGTCTCACGGGATCTAAAGCAGCAACTTCTGCTGCTGAACGGGAGATGGAGGGAACTGTTTGTTAAAGTCAAACATGTAAATGCAACACACTTTGGAACAACACATGCACCACCAAAAAATATCGAATTGTACTTTTTATCCAAACAGCTGCAAGTTTTAACGATTTGGACAAAAATATTGTGGTATCTTTTATTTTGCTTGCAGTATGCAAGAGCGGATGAGGTTGATAAATTGAGGCAAGACTACCAAGACGGGATTAATACACTGAAGATGTTCATGGATGCAACCAATGAGAAGATGACAGCTCCTATCCAAGTATCTTTTCTAAATTGCAGAGCCTTTGTCCAAGATGTTGAGGTAAATCTGCTTTCTCAACTTAGACAAATCCTTATGTATTCTCTATTATATGATATATCATAATTTTTTTCAACTTCCTCTAGGAAATCAAGCACAAATTGCCAGCTATGGAAGCAGCTTGTAAGGCAGCAAGCCGCACAGCTCAGCTGTTAACCAAAGACACTCCACAAGAGGAAGTTTCACAGATGATGGCTGTTATGGCTTCAATCAAAGAGCAGCTGAGTAACGTGTGTACAAGTCTATATAGATTACATGGCCTTACTTTAATGTGTGATTAAAATAGAAATCCTGCTGCTTAACACCACTGCATCTTACTCACTTTATTAGCTTTTGTATTCCTGAGCAAAGGAGGTCTTTAAATGAAATCCAAGCTGTGAGATTTAACCTCTTAGATTTTCTAGCCCATGGTTTATTAAAATTAAATCAAGAACTGCCACTTCCTACAACATCAAATGTACCATTTTTATTAATAAAATAAAAGCTAAACCACTTTTTTACTCTAATAGAACATTTTGTTTTTACATACTGACATTTTTTTTTAAAAAAATCATAATTTTAAAAGTGGATAACCTGTATTGAACATAAGGATAATGAAGTTTCTTATGATGAAATATTATTACCATTTCTCTCCTCCAATCAGATAAGGGAGAGATGTTTGCCTCTGCTTCGGGAGTCTCAATCGCTTTTACCTCCACTGGAGGAAATGGAGAAGAATATCACAGGCTTCTACCAAGCTCTGGAGAAGGCTAGTCATATCACCAGCACCACCGACTCAGAGGGACCAGTAGACTTTAAACAGAAATGCCAGGTGAGTAACTGTGAAATACACTGAGGCATTTTAGTAGTTCGGATTTCGAGCAGATTTATGTATGTTTTAGCCTAAAGGTAGGTAGCCTAACACCCTACCTGTCATTTAATACTGCAGGAACTGGCGACCTTCACACATAGCTGTAAGAAGTGTCTGACAGTCATAGAGAAAGACCACCAGACCATCCAGAAAATAATGAACAGTAGTAAAACCCTTGAGCATATGGATATGGGTCTACTGCAGAAACGGGTAGCAGACCTGCAGACCTCATCACAGGTAAACATCAAGACCTGCTGTCTTCTCCACCGTAATCAGTGACTGAATTATTTTAGCACTAAAAATTACTTATTTTGTGCCTAGAACTTGATTAAAGAGTCCACAGAGTGGAGAAAACATGTGGAGGCCAACAGCAGTCTAATGAAGAGATTTGATGAGTCACGGATAGAGCTGGAGAAGGTTCTTAAAATGGCACAGAACTTTCTGACAGAAAGAGGCAACCCAGAAGAGCTGCTGAAGAAACACACTGTGAGTGTACTTTGATTCAGATGTTTTAGATCTTTCATATCAGTTTATGACAGTATACACGATATGTATACTTGAATCCTAGTGCAGTAACATGTACAACAATGAAACAAAGTAGTCTGTGCAAAGTGTTAAACATGATGAGCAGTTATGGGTTTTTTCAGGAGTTCTTTGGACAGCTCGACCAGCGGGTCTTGAACACTTTCCTGAAAGCTTGTGATGAGCTGACAGACATTTTGCCGGAGCAGGAGCAGCAGTCACTGCAGGAAACAGTTAGAAAGCTGCATAAACACTGGAAGGTTGGTGTCAAGGATGTTTAATCCATTAATTTAAAATGTTTCTCAATCTCAATATGACTTTTATAAGATAGTAAGAAATTCTTAAAATGTACTGGAATTACTGAAACTCTCTCTCTGCAGCTTTTCAAAAAGTTGATGCAAACAAACTGTGCTGCTCAGAGTCTGACAGCTTTGCTGTTGTCTTTCTCCTTTTTCAGGATATACAGACAGATGCTCCCTTTCATCTCCTGCATCTGAAGGTGGAGGTGGAAAGAAGCAAGCTGATGTTGTCGCTGCAAGAGTGCCAGGCGGAGCTGACCAGGGAAAACCGCCACCTGGCTAGCATGGGGAGCGAAAGGCTCATTAAGGAGCACAGGGTAAGCACAGTGTAGATGGCTGGCTGGCCTGGTTACATGTATTGATTAACTCAGTGTGAATCAATTCACTGCCTCGCACAGTAAGTGTGTCAAGAGCTGAAGCTCTTTCCTGTCACCCAGCTTAGCAGCATTTTGTTTTGCCTTGGATTCACATGCATTTTCTGCTTTATATAAATGGCCTTCAGGCCTTCTTTAGGGAAAAGGGTCCACAGTCTATATGTGAGAAAAGGCTGCAGCTGATGGAGGAACTTTGTCAAAAACTCCCCGAGGGTGACCTGGAGACCTTGGAGACGGCAAGAAAGGACTTTGCAGAGGTTCGGGAGGAAATTGAGAACACTCACCAGAAGCTAATGCAGCACCAAGATAAATGGAAGGAGTACAACAAAAGGTGCAATGATGTTATAAAATTAGTCATTATGATTTATTTCTTTCAGTGTAAACACTTTCTGTAAATGTCACATACGCACATACTTGCAAGAAGAGGTCTGAGCTGTGTTTAGAATTTAACCTTGTGTTTTGTGGCGCTGCAGCAATAAAACTGTGTGTTTGTCGTTGCCGGGCAGTGCCACACATTCCTGGCATGCCCGATGTAATCATGTTAACATTTTTTCATTCACTTGAGAAAAAGAACAGCAGTTGTAGCAGTTACGAGTGTTTTCAGTTTTTGGTACAAAGATCACAGATTCCAAATTATGTCCATCCATTCTCCTCCACTTATCTTTATCAGGGTCACGGGGGGCTGGAGTCTTTCCCAGCTTCCGTAGTGCATCTGATATTTAATTATATATATATTTTTTTGTTATTATATTTTCTGTATAAATTTAAAGTGATGTTCAGGGTTTTCATGAGATTTGTTTTTGGTGTCAAACAGATACGCTGAACTTTCCTGTTGGCTTATATCTAAAGAAAGCCAACTAAGGATGCTGAGAAACCGAGCTAATGACCCCAATAAATATGGCACGGTGAAGGCTACCATAACGGTGAGTTAGTCCTCTTCCTAAAGTCCTGTTTACTTCCTTTCCCATTTTCTTCTGTGGTGTGTCACATCTGATATCTAATAGGCTTCTCAGTGTCGTGTCTGAGGATGTTACTGTATAAACAGTCCGAGTCAGGTGACTCTTGTCCACACGGGTCGTATCACACTCTGTTGTTGTGTACAGGAGCTGAGGAATGATGCAGAGCTACAGGAGGGGAATCTTGGCTGGCTGAAAAGCCGTATGGCTGTACTGATTGAAATCTGTGCTGACAGCGATGCCCAGAGGCAAGGAAGTGCACTGAGCAAGCTCTCCACTGATTTTAAGGGTCTTCTCGCTTCTCTGTTAGAGGTAAGTGATGTTCTCACATGTTTTTTTCTTAAGGTGCCAAAAACAATTAAAATACCATACAGTAAAAATAAACTGTGAATACAGATATAGTATGAAGAGTGTGAAACTCATTTTAGTTAACTTGCCACATGCAACCCAGTTTGAGTTGGACCTACTAGTCTTTAACAAACCAATAATTTATTCAAAAATTAGGCACAAATACTTCATATGTAGATCTAAATCACAGTCATATTTGACTTTTTAACAGAAAACAGTTAAAATTGGGATTATAAATGATTTCCCTCCAATTTTAAGATATAGATTTTCATGCTGTGCAGTCATCCTCTTGACAGGATGGCTCTGGCCTGTGGAGCATATAAGTGAGACCACTGAATTTTATCAAAATATCGCTTATCAGCTACAGTTTAAGATATGAGTTATTAAATATTGTTACAGCTGACATCATGAAACTGACATTTTCCAGCCAACAGAAGCAGACAATAGCAATATCCAAGCGTAAGTATTGTTTGTGACAGCGTTGCGTTTTCTCTGATGTCTTTAATCAGGCCGAGAAGATGGTGCTGGCTGTTGGGGATTGTGTACAATTCAGAGAAGAGGTACAAACTACACTGGAAGACCTGCTTCAGGGGCAGAAAGAGGCTCAGGCTGAGGTTACTAAAATACTGGACTGCTCAACTGCTAGAGAAGCCCAACAGATGCTGCTTGTTCATCAGGTATCCTTAGACCAAACAAATAATTCCACATTACCGTGCTTTGGATTTTGTTTTTGTTTGATTTTCTTATTGAATTTGATTCTGATAACCAAACAATTTTAATGTTTTCCAATAGCAACTATTAAAACGCCTGAAACTAAAGAGGAAGGATGTTCAGCACCTTTTCACCAGAGGCCAGCAACTCCAGGCTGAGGAAGGATTGGGGGAGACTCTGCAGCAGGACCTGCAGAGTTTAGAGAACACACTTAGCAAAATGGAACAGAATATGGATTCACAGGAGCAAAGCCTTGAGGTGAGCAGTGTTTAAGACTGATCTGAAAGCAATGAAAGCTATTGATACACTGCCTAAAGTGATGAAACAGTGTTTTTGACGCATGCTTCTTAACCCACTAAAGTCATAAAGTTCTTTTTGTGACACTGTGCTCTGAATAATTCTGGTGAAATGAGCATAGGGTGTGAAAAGTTATTCCCAGGATCCGAGCTTAATCCTGGTGTAGTGATCAATTTAGCAATTGTATTATTCAATTCAATTTAATTCAATTTAATTCGATTCAATTTGTATAACCTAGTATAAGTATAAGTACAGGTTCAAAGGGTTTTTACACCCATAAAACCATATTAAGAAATATTTGGGGGAGGAGGAGGACGAAGTAAAAAAATGGATTTTATATGCAAGTAAGAGTATTTTAAAATTAACTCTGTAAGAAACTGGAAGCCAATGTAGCTCTGCTAAAACTGGAATGATTTGTTTTTGTTCAGTCTACTGAGAAGAGTCATGGCAGGAAACTTCGTACTTTGGCGATAATCCTAAGGTGGAAGAATGGTGGAACCAATAATGGTTCAAACCAGAATCTAAAATAAAGCCCAAGACTTTTAATTTGTGCCTGTACTATGTCAGGTGATGTCCCCAACTCATGAAAAGGCAGCTCATGTTTGGTTTTAGGGCCAATTTAAAAAAGAAAATTCCAGTTTGTTTCTATTAAGTTTTAAGGCGTTTATAGTCATCAATTTGTTAATGTCAAGTGCTAATGAGATGAGTAGATCATTATCACATGACTCTGTAGAAACATATATCTGTGTATCATCTGCGTAACTATGGTAATGAATGTTATGATATTACGTAAGGTTGCCAAGTGGAAGCACGCATTATCGCTCCACCGCTTTGCTCTCATATTATTTTGTTAAAGTGTGAGTCAAAGTCAAAGTAAACTTTATTGCGTAAGAAGTTTTTTCTCATAATAGTCAAATTTTTCATTTTCTCTCTGCTCTAACTTACTCTCTACTCTTGTGTAGTCCTCAGTATTGCTCAGTTCAGCATCTGTTGTTGTGAAGTTTGAGGCCTTTTTTATTATTAAGCTTACTTTTATTCACAGTGCTTCCCCTTTATGTGTTTTAATATTGTTTTGCATGTTTACTCTCTCCAGGACTCTGACACAGTTACATTATACTATATATTATATAAGCTAATGTGTGTTGCTGCGTATAAATAAATGAATGAAGTAAGTAAAGGAAAATGTTATGTATAGAGGATTGAAAGGTCTGACTGATATTTTCTAATGGAGTACTGTTCTTTGAGAATCATTACAGCTCTAAGGATGCCTCGCTGCAGTGAGTCAGATATGTTATTCTTAATGGTGCTGCTATAGGCTGTTGGTTAGTGTTGAAATGGAAATTTAAGTTCAGCCTTCTTTATGCTAGCGGTTATACTGATAATCAGTAATGTAAACACAGATGAATTTAATGTTTGTGCAGTTGCTGCCTTGTATGGTGTGGTTTTTGTCAAGTGTTAGCAGTGCTGACTCATCACCCTTGCTAATAGGTGCAGACACTATGGTGTCATTTGCATACATAATAGTCATACCGAGCAGGTTTGGTATAGTGTTGTGTCATTGTGTTCTGTTAGTGTGATCTTTATGTGTTTTTTTCTGCCACTGGGGGGGTGATTATTATCTTGCTATAACATTTAAATATGAAGGCTTGATAACAGCACTAAACACAATGAATGGATCTAAAAATAATGCTGATCTGACCTTAATGAGTTTGACGATTGTCATTCCCAGGTCACACTGGCAGCCTGGCAGGAGTTTGACAGCCAACAGGAAGCAGTTCATGAGTTTGTTAACAAAGCACGCTCAACAATGGAGAGAGACCTGAACTTCAGCAGTCCAGAAAGTCTGGCAGTTGAACTTGATCAGGCCAGAGTAAGTCTTCTTTTTTAAGTTAAAAAAACAAACAAATAAATAAAAACAAAAAAACAAAAAATATCTTTTGGTTGACTCTTAACATTTAAACTGAAAGGTATGGGTTAGATCAATACTGTAGAAAACTATACTAAATGTTGCCGTTTTGTGAGCAGGTGCTGCTGAAGCAATGTGAAGCAAAGGCCTTACATATGAACACGTTGCTGAAGAGATCAGCAGAAATCCAGCTGGGCCCCAAAAACAAGACTCTGCTTTTACAGCAAGCCCGTTCTCTCAGCGAACAGGTGGATAAAGTAGAGTCTGGGCTGAAAAAAGAGTAAGAAAATAGATTCATCAATTAAAGCTTTTATTTTGTTCAGAAACACACATACACATACACACACTGGTGCATTTGAGAATGTGCTGACTGACATGTGCAGTAGTAAATTTAGCTGTCTTACACCTAACATGAATATCAGGCATTGCTTGCAGCTAAAACATATATAATTTATCATTTTTACTCCCCCAGTGTCAAAAATCTGGAAGAAATGAAAGACCAGTGGGATCAGTTTGGAGCTGGATTTGAAGCCTTTTCCTTATGGATATCTGAAAAGGAAAAACAGCTGGATGCAATGAAGTCTTCTACTTTGCCTCTGGAGGAACAGATCGACACAGTCAAGGTACAGTAGTGTGTATTATAACGCTCCAACCCTTTAAAACCATAAAACCAAGTAATATTAGCCAGCAAACAATAACCACAAAGCCAAGACATTAAAGTTAAAATCGATAAGGTGTCTGAAGAAGCCACTGGAAGCAACAGTGCAATATTGCTTTGCCCATCGAGACTGTCTCTCTCTCGTTGACACCCACAGCAACCCCCTGTCTTTAACACAGATGAGAAAAAGAGCTACTCATGAAGTCTGTGGTTTGTATCTGACTTCCTCAAGCTGTCACAGTTTTGACAAATTTGCCTTGAGGGTGAAACTTATATTTCCTGAAAAACTGGAAGATGGCATTTAAGGCACAAAACCCCAGAGAAAATATTGGCTGCTGGGATATATTGGGCAACACTTGAACAGTTTAGCAATGGCAGAGGTTAAGTATCCTAACAACTTTAACAAGGGGCCAAATTGGGATGGCAAGATGGGGTCGGAAATCTTTATAAACTGTATGCTGGCTATCATATATGTGCATCAAATACACAATAGATAGAAGATTACTACATTTGAGGATACACACATCAGATCTGAATGATGAGACAATAGAAATAGATTGTGGTCTGATGACTCACATTCGTGCATGTATCGCCATTAATTAGTCACTTATTACCTTTAATAAAAGGCACACATCGTCTATTTATTATTAATTTGGGATTATAAAAACGAATGCCTTATTCTGTCTGACTATGTTTAACAGCTACTAGCCCAACAAAGAGCTTCCTTCCTAATCATCCTTACTGAAAAAAAAACAGTAACTACTGGTGATTTAATTGTGGGCAGAACCTCTTTTTAGATTGAGGAACACTGATTGAGTCATAAAGATCTTATTTGGACTTTATTACAGTTTAATTGTCTTGCTTTTTCAGGCTGTTGCGGCAGGACTTCAGGCTCGAGCGGAGGTTCTTTCTCAGCTGGAGACAGACTCCCAGGCCCTGGCTCAGTTTGTGTCTTCGGGGGAGGCGGCTCGCATCAAGGCTCGTTTGACCCAAATCGGCAGGTACTGGGAGGAGCTGAAGGAGAGCGTTCAGCAGCTTGATGGACAGCTGGAGGAAAGCTCTTCTCACCAGCAGAAGTTCAAAATGAGCCTAGAGGAGGTATATATTCACTGACTGATACTGTTGCACTTTGGTATATAGAAAAGATTAGAGAGATAGTAATTAATGGAGTTAATCGGGTCTTAATTTTCTGTCAGGTACAAGCATCTCTTAGTGAGCTGTATATAAACCTGGAGCATCCTATCAAATCCTGCACCTCCTCATCAGAGACCTACAAAGCCCTTCAAAACCACATGGTATTATTTCTTTCTACAATTGCTCATTTTGCGAGTTACCTTTAAATGCCAGTAATGGTACTAGAGTGCAGGTTGAGGCTTTGTTGGTCACTGCCATGTGTTATTATTCTCCAGGATGCCTGTCAGTGTCTGGAACGGCTGAAAGGAACCTTGCTGTCGCTGTCGGCTGGCGCCCGTCGACTGAGTGACAAAGATCAAGCAGAGCGGACTGTGACAGAGCTAAACACCACCTATGACCAGCATGTACAGGAAGCAAAGGACAAACAGAGCACTTTGGAAAACCTGCTCTCCCTTTGGCAAAAGTATGGATTACTGTATGTAGCATAGTAATTTTAAAAGCTTTAGGATAAAATTAAGAAATGCTGATAGTTACATTTGATATGGACAATAGACAAAACAGAGCCGTGTCTCCCTTTGAAGCAAAGTGCACCCAACTCTGTAAATAAATCTTACAATTCCAATGTTTCTGATGTCCTTCAGGTATGAGAAGCAGCATTCAAACTTTGTTTCCTGCTTGGAGAGAAGTGAATCTGCGTCCAAACCAGAAAGTCCGTTCCTGTCAGCAGATAAAGCCAAGCTCCGCGGCGAGATACAGGATTTGCAGGTACAATTTATACAGACACAGTTTAACTATGAAACAGAATTCAATTAATAATATATTATTGTAACAACATGGATGAATATTTTTTCCTTGCAGGCCTTGCACTCTGAGGTTCAATCCCTTGAGAGGGCTCATGCTGAACTGGCATCTCTGGGGACATCATTGTATCCCACTGCAGAGGGAGAGAGAGTTAGTCAGCTGAAAGATGAGCTTGAAAGCCTGCAGAGAAGATTGCATGTCCAAAATGAAGTTCTCCCTCAAAGGTACAATGAAATAGTCTGACTGCAAAATAATTTTTAAAGCTTGTCTTTCTCTAACTAAATTGTGGAGTTACCATGGAGCCTTTTTCTACTCCAGAATCTCAGAGCTTCAGAGCCACCTTTCACTGGTAGAGCAGTTTGACCAGGCCTTGCTTAAATTCTGCCAATGGAGTGAGAACATGCTCTCAAATCTGCACTCATCTCCTCAAATCAATATCGGCAAACTGCAACCTGCTGCAACACAAGTAAAGGTAAGAACTGAAATGTTTTTCTTACATTTGCATGCCTAATACACCCGTGGCAAAGACATGCTGAAAAGACAGGTTTACCTAAACATTGTTAAGCCACCCTTTAAGACACAAAAATACATCACTTTATCTCTTAACTCTGGTTAATCAAAAGAAAAGGACTCAAGCTGTTCTTGCTGTGAGCCAACACTGCTTACCATTTTACCACCATGCCAACTTTTCTATTCACTGAATATCTATTGATGCTGCTATCTGTCTTTATTGAAGTATAAGATGCATACCTTTTCTGTGTAGCACAGGGTGACATTGTATGTCTATTTGATCTTAAAGTAACAACCACACATACATATTAAAAAAAAAAAGGAAATCAAATCAGTCAAATGTTTAAAAAATATACAAGGTGTAATCTTGAACACTATTAAGATTTTTCTTTTGAACCAAATTTAACCAGATTTTTTTTTTTTTTTACCTTAATTTACTATTTAGATGTACCTCAGACATATTATGGAAAAAGTTGGATTCAAGTCTCTAAAATACCCAAATTTTGCAAAATTTAGATGTAAACCCCGAACCCCGAAACAGATGGCCACCCCTCCTTGAGCCTGGTTCTTCTGGAGGTTTCTTCCTGTTAAAAAGGGAGTTTTGGCTTCCCACTGTCGCCAAACAGTTTCCTCTCTTTTCTCTGTATTATTGTAGGGTCTTTACCATACAATATAAAGCGCATTGAGGCAACTGTTGTTGTAATTTGGTGCTATTTAAATTAAA
The DNA here is from genome assembly GCF_963576455.1 of Neolamprologus multifasciatus. Taxonomy (NCBI): domain Eukaryota; kingdom Metazoa; phylum Chordata; class Actinopteri; order Cichliformes; family Cichlidae; genus Neolamprologus; species Neolamprologus multifasciatus. Next base: position 10,683,674 of record NC_140457.1, on the reverse strand, counting down.
TATGAATTGAACTGAATGTAACATTCAATAGCCTTTTTTAAAGGCTATGACTGACAAAACCAACATGCTTTTCTCCAAGATAAAAGGAAATAGGCAGAGGAATTGAGCTTTCAGAGCAACAGCTGATTCTCTAAAACTTGCATCTTACAGGAGATGCAGGCGGCCCTGCAGAAGCAGTCCAGTGTGAGAGAGAGTTTGGAGCAGCAAACCGAGAAGCTCTGTCACTTCTGTGAGCCTGGTGATGCACAGCTCCTACGTAGCAGAGCAGACAGCTGTCTGCAGCCCTATATGGAGGCCCACAATATAGCCGAGCTCCAGTTGGAGTGCCTGGAGAGACTCGAGGCTTTTTTGCAGACCCACAGTGTGGTGACCGGAGTTTTGCGGGGTCTGAGACAGACTGTTGAAAGTGCTGGGAGCTGGGACCGTGGAAGAGTGGAGGAGCTGCAGCAAGAGCTGACCACTATTGTCCCAGACATTAGTCAGCTTGAGACTCTAGCTATCAGTCTGGACAGCAGTCTATGCAAAAGTCATCTTCACATTGGTGCTGATGAGGGTTCTCCTAAGTCATGTCGCATGCTCGCGGATTCTCTTAGTGTTGAGCTGGATGCAGTGAGGAACTTGCTTGGTACTAAGCAGAGTGAAGCAGAAGCCCTGGGGGTTCTGTGGACTTCATTTAGACAGCGGAAAGAGCAGCTTCTGAAAGCCGTGGAAGATATTGAAGAAAAAGCAGACCGCCAGAGCCTTAAAGAGCCCAGCCTGCATGGCTTACAGCAACGGTAAAGTATTACAGCAATATCTGATGTAATTCAAATGTGAAGTTAGTGGTGAAATTGACAACGGAACATAGCCAATAACTATACATATTATCCCCCTGTGTGTCAGACTTCGGTTCTTTAATCAGCTAGAGGATGAGCTCCAGTCACACCAGCATGAGGAGCAGTGGCTGAGGGACAAAGGCAACCAGCTGGCTCAGAGGGATGCAGAGTTGGCTGGAGAGGTACTGAGGGAAATCAGCTTGCTAGAGACTACATGGGAAGACACCAAGAGGCTCATTGCAGAGAGGTACAATGGGGATTCCTTCATTCTAACATGTTTTTAAGTGTGTTTGAGTGTCTTTAAACACATTTTTCTTCAATTTACTGTATTTTCCAGTTAATTTACAGTTAAAATGAAACAAACTCATTTCTGTTTGACAGACAGGAGCAGTGCAGTGTCCTTACTGAGCTTATGAGAGAATACCAAATCCTGAAAGCCTCCCTCAGCAGCACTATTGAGAGTGCTGAACCTTTGCTTGAGATAAGCTCTGTTCTGAAGGACCACGAGGAAACTAGGAGGTCACTAACCAAGGTTGGAACAAAATATATATATATATAAATCGCTTTTAGGAATTATGCCTCTATTCTTTTTCTTATATTGAGTTTCAAGACTACATTGTGTTACTTAAGTACTTTGCTGTCTTTACTTCATTTGTAGCATGAAGCAGTGAAAGGTGGATCTGGCTGCCAAGCAGCATGAACTAGATCAGTTTTCCAGCAAAGGAAAACAGCTGGTGACTGAACTAAAGAAGGTCCCCGAGTGTGACTCTCAAATGATGAAAAAGGATATGGAGACACTTGTTGACCAGTGGTTGGATGTAAGCCTGACTTTAAGAGTTCATTTCTGAAGCATCAATGTTATGCCTTGTTGTTAACAATAAAGTTCTCTGCTTGTTTTTTTTTAAATCGGAGAAAAAGACTGGACTTCTATCTGTGTTGTGTCTATGTGTTAACAGAGAGCTTTGCAAGCTATACTCTGTGTAAAATGTACAACAGCATAAATTTAATCTACTGTGGATTAAGGTTTACTGTCCACCTAGTTTAATCAACAATGGTAAAGTGTATTCCATTTCCCAGGTGTCTGAGAGGGTAGATGACAACATTGATCGACTAAACCAGTGTTTGGGACTGTGGGATGATGTGCGTAAAATCAATGATGATATTGAGAGCTGGACTGGCACAAGTGTGATTGAGCTAAATGAAAGCCTGAACAACCTAAACAACAGCCAGAAGATATCAGCAAGGCTTACAGAGTTGAAGGTACAGTAAGATATATGATGTCTTGGAAAACTGGCAAGGATTTGTTTTACCTGGGTTTGGTTGTTGTAGGTGAGCTTGTGCGTGACATGCTTTTCTCATTCGACAACGCCACAGGTGGAACTTGGCGAGAAGGAGCAGAGACTTGAAGCCCTGCAAAGTAAAGTGGCAGAGTTGAAGAAGTGCAGTCAAAACCAAGAGACTCCAGCTAAACTACAGGTACTAAACACAACTCTGGTTTATGGTGGGACTGAACAAACAAATATTAGCTCAAGCGCTGCCGATGAACTGGTCTTTCTTCAGTAAATACCACAGGCCCCTACTGTGATTGTATTAGGTGTTGGAGAATGACCTGCGCAAAAAGATCTGCACTGTCCAGAAGCTACATGAGCAGGCTATGGGAAATCTAATGGACTTCAGTTCCCAACGGAAACAGCTTGAAGACTACATCTCACAGATGTCTGCATGGCTAAAAAGTATGGAAGATTCTCTAGTTTCTTCTCCAACTGGATCAGATCCTGAGGACATATGCAGAGTGAAGGTACAGTCTAAATAATAAGCAATTTAAAATTATAGCCCTTACAAAAAAAATTGATGGTGAATGCAATGTGTTTCTATAAATTTGAGAAGTTACAGTGATAATCAAAACTACATTTTTAACATGTTTTTTAGGATCTCCAGAAGGAGCTGCAAAATCAGCAAGGGAGTATTGACTCCACCAGAGAAAGCCTCAACACGTTGTGCAGAAAATATCCATCTGAGGAGCTGGCTGGTTTGGGTTCAGCTCTCACTGATCTTATCAAGACTTATGAGTCTGCAAACCAGCTTTCTGCAAGGACACTAGCCTCACTGCAGAACGGTCTTCAGCAGCAGTTCAATGGTAATAAGGCTGGCTGTATAAAAATGTACAGCTATACTGTGTTTTAATGGGAATCCATGCTCGGTGTAAACTTTAATCCTGAGGAAGAAATTTATTAATTGTTTAGATTTGATTCTGTCTAAGTCTACACCTGATGTTAATTCTCTTTACCCCCCAATTCCTCAGACCTAGTTCAGGAGTTTCATCGCTGGCTTTCAGAGCAGAGGGAGATAGTGAAAGAATGCTCTGACCGATCAGGAGACACTCAAATTGTGGAACGCAAACTGCAGAAACTGAAGGTACAGTGACTACTACCACTACAGTAAATAATCTTTAATCTTTGAATATATAGTAATAGCGAAGACTTTAAAGGTTTTGAATAGGTAAAAATCATAAGTAGGTATCACTGATTCAAGATGTGATCAAATACAAAATTGCCACTTGTATTCATAAGTTTTGGCATTGACTAACAGCCAAAGAAGTGTTTTTAGAGGATGTTACAATGATGTTTTACTTGATTATTTAAATGATGTAGCATCCACAGGAAGGGGTTGTATGTGCAGTATCTGTGGTTAAAAGCATAATGTCTTTCCTCTGGCTCTGGATGCTGCTTGTGTGATGGCATGATTCACATGTGAAGGAGTTCGAAACTAAAAGTGATGTGGATTATCTATCAGGGCGCCATGGATCGTGTGGAGGAGGGTGAGGTACGTCTGACTCAGGTCTGTGAGGAAGGAGAGAAGCTCCTACTTCATCTTCCCAAAGCCAGCGCTGGGCAGGTCCAGCAGCATCTTTCATCCATCCAGCAGGACTGGGACAGCTTTGTGGAGCAGTGCAGACAGAACCAACAGATCCTGGAAGACAGTGCATCTCTTATGAAAGGGTGAGCACCTCTGCTGAACTGCATCTGTAAAGCCCTTTGTAAGCCCACCATTTATAAGCGAGGCATTTTGATTTCCTTGTAGATTTGAGGGTCGCCTTAAGAAGCTCAGATGGTGGTTGGAACACATGGAAAAGAAAATGACCACCGATCTGCTTGAAGCCCAGCAACGTGGTCCTGAAAAGGCTGTCCTGGAACAAGTGGAGGAATACCAGCAGGAAGTGCTCAAAGAAAGGTGCTAACTATACACATTTATTTGCCAAGGAAAGACTGTTTAGTGCATTATCATTGTTTCTGAATGTGCCCAAAAGATTCAAAGCAATTAAACATCCTACCTTTCTACATGCAGGGATTCATTTGAGCGTCTCTGTCAAGAGGGGCAGGCACTTAATGAAGGTGGGCGAGGTGATGGAAGTGAGACGAGAGTTTCTGCTCAGCTTCAATCACAACACCAGGCCTTGCTGAGGCGTGTGAGAGAGAGGCTGCGCAGTTGCCAGCTCACTTTGCAAGAGCAACAGGCCTTTGAAGAGACACTACAGGCTACCTGGACCTGGCTCAATGGTGTCCAGGAGCGCCTGGCTTCACTCAACAGCACAGTTGGCAATAAAGAGACTCTGGAAAAAAGACTAGGCCTTGTACAGGTCAGTAAATAATGTGTACCAGAAATGCAGTTATTTGGTTCACAGTGTTGTCTGGACACATTTTGAAGTGCATAAGCGATCTCATAGATCTTCCTTACTGTTTTCTCATATGTTCAGGATATCCTGCTAATGAAGGGTGAAGGTGAGGTGAAGCTCAACATGACAGTAGGAAAAGGTGAACAGGTTCTAAAGCACAACAGAATGGAAGGGCAAGAAACTATTTGTCTGCAGCTCCAGAGCCTGAAGGATGCCTGGGCTAATATGTTAATGACATCTATGAGTTGTCACAGGTAGGAAAGATGTCCTCTACACGGCATCTGATAAAAGTTACATTATCTACATTACGTGATGAAATTTTGTCATTTTTCTATAGTCGTCTGGAGTGGACAGTGGCTCAGTGGACCAGCTATCAGGAAAATAAAAGCCAGCTGCAGCAGTGGATGGAGTCAGTGGAGCAAGAGGTGGGGATGACTCTGCCTCAACAGCCAGGCCTCAAAGAGAAGTCGGCTTTACTTGAGCGCCTCAGAGCCATCCAGGCTGACGTGGACACTCATGCAGCAGTCCTGTCACGCCTAACAGACAAGGCGGTGGAGTTGCATGAAAAAACTGGTGATCAGATTTTTGGACCAGAGTCAAGGGCAGAGCTCAATGCACACTTTGCTGATATCTCGGCTGTTGTCAAGGTGATTTAACTTCAGGCATAGGCTAAATGGTGCTTACAAATAATTACTGAATTATCGATCATCAATAAAAGAGGACAGCTAAACAGAGGCTGCATCCAGGAAGCTGACTCATTCATAACTGACAGTGTTTTCATTGTCTTTTTTTCCCCAAAGGGTAAAGTACAGTCCATGCAAAACATCGTGTCTGAGCATGAGCAATATCTTGATGCTGTGAGAGATTTCAATGACTGGCTAATTTCAGCAAAAGAGGAACTCCAGCGCTGGTCTGACCTGTCAGGAGACTCAGTTTGCATTAAAAGAAAGCTCTCCAAAGTGCAGGTGAGGAAGCTTAATAATCATAATTGCTTATATTTAAGGCAAAAAGTATTTGAGGTTATTTAGTTTTTCCACTGTGATGCACATCTCATATTCCAGCCTGAAAACTTCCCCAAGTAAGCACTAGGGAGACAACCATAAGGAATCAAGATGTTCTTCCTCCATGCTTCTTAGCGTCAAATAAGGGCTGGACATGAATCCCAGTTTTTTGTGCCAGAGGTAGCAATAATTTTATGATTTTGGCCAGTCAAGAGCTCAGTATAATTAAGTTAGCTAGTCAGCTGTATCATTTAAAACCTAAGAAATTGTTATTTTATATTTATTTATAAAAGCCTTTAAAATATGGAGTGGGATTTTCAAACTGATAAAAAGGTCCTACAGGCAGAAAAAAATATTTAAAATTAGAATCAGATGGAAGGAATTAATACACTGTTTAGTTTGTCAGACCATGAGTGTGACTGAGCAAACAACTGGTTCACTGAGCGCATGGATTTATCCTGAAAACAAATATTAAAAGCAGGTTACATTAACTACTGAGTTTACAGGTTTCTCAGTTGACAGATACCTTCTCGCTATATCGAGCGGGGGCACAGTTTGCTGGCATTGCATTTAATTCTTTGCCTTTACTTTGGATCTTTCCAGGAGTTGCTTGACTCTAAGCAGCGAGGCAGAGAGAGGCTGAACCGGGTTCAAAGATGTGGCGCAGTGGCAAGAGACTACACCGGATCGGGGGGATATGAGACTATAGAGCGCGAGGAAGCAGCCCTGTTGTCATCATGGGAACAGTGGGAGCGGGCAGCACTACAGACACGCGCAAGTCTAGAGACCACACTCTCACAGATAGCAAGCTCTGACCAAGAGTTCAACAGCCTGTCAGCACAGCTGGAGCAGGACCTGCAGGACTTCAACCGACAGCTGCAGGACTGGCGACTAAGGCTGACCCAAGCAGAGAGAAAAAATGACGGAGAGGAAGCTGTTAAGGGCTGGCAGATAGCAAAGGCAAGTCTCGGCTTTAGTTTGGTTCCAATGATAAGTTAATATTAATTGATGGTCCATAACTTCATATTTGTTTTCCATTTAGGACACTTTGGAGGAACTTGTCAAAGCTGAGCCCATGTCTGATAGTCTGAAGACTAAACTAAACGATCTGTGCCGATTCTCCAGAGAAATGGGAACACAGTCGGAGAGAGTGTCTGCTCTCATCAAGGAATACAATAGGTAAGTAAAAGTAATGATGTTTTTTTCCAATGTAGACCATTATTTTATACACTATACTGTGTGATACATTTTTTCATGTATTTAAAAACAATTGATCAAGAAAGTTATAACAGAAAATAACAAAATACAATCAACAATTTCAGATTTGACTGGAAATAATGACATTAACAGAAAGAAATTCTTAAATTTGTCATGATTTGTTTCTAGTCTGAGTCTCCAAGCCTCCAGGGAGTGCCAGGGCAAGGAGAAGCTGCTGGAACAAGGTTTCCGCTCCGCCTTCAGAGAGTTCCAACAGTGGTTGGTTAATGCTAAGATCAACACGGCGAAGTGCTTTGATGCACCTCAAAATCTCAGTGAGGCCTCGTCTAGTTTGCAGAAAATTCAGGTATAGAACTAACTAAAGACCTAGCATCTATATCAAATATTTCAGCCTAATAATTGATCTTCTCGTCTCCTTTTTTCCTTAACAGGAGTTTCTAAGTGATAGGGAGCAAGGTCAGTCAAAGCTGAATGCTGTGGTTGTGAACAGTGAGCTTGTCTCTAGTGTCACAGCTAAAGATAAAGTTGATGCAGTTCGGGCTAAAATGAACACTGCCAGAGAGGACTGGAAGAACATGATGTCCAGTCTGCACAACAGAGAGACATGTCTGCAAGTGAGCATTCAAACACCCCTTGTCATTAACTGGGGGCATCTTATTCTCTAAAACCATCAGTGTAGAAATCAGATTTATGCCAAGTGATGCATCAGTCTACCTGTGTGTTTCAGAATCTTGTGTCACAGATGAAGGACTTTGAGGCGAGTGCAGAACCTGTTCAGGACTTCTTAAACGCCACAGAGCTGGCTGTACAGGAGAGCAGCACAAGACTTCATGATCTCACAGCCAAGAAGTTGGAGCTTCACAAGCTACAGGTACTAATGTTCAAAATCAACCAGACTTGGAACACCCATAAAGGCCAATTATGCCACTCAGTTTAAGTGTGAACCTAACTTCCATTGACAGAAGCTCTCCATTCCAGCTAAGTTACAGAGTTAAAGCATTGCTGCTCTTCACTTTAGATGCACTGCCAAGAGCTTATGCTAACTGCAAATACTTTCTGCTCCTTTGCTACTCATATGTCTTTTTAACAGTGTCCTTAATATGAGTTAATACATTTAACCTATGAAAAGACCTTTTATAATATTTTTCATTATTTAAACTTGTCCACTGACTATTTTCTGAGGGCTCGACTGCATGTCATGACCAAGAGCTTTATTGAGACTAGCGCTGGCACGATATCTCTTTCGCTTTCCTTTTTGTCATGTTCCCATCTCTAACTCCTTGTTGTTTGTCTGAATTTAACTGTCTTATATATCTTTGCGCCAGCTTGCATGTGTCTTTGATAACCTGCTTGTGCTTTTCCAGTCTGTGCTTGAGGAGTTAGCCTCTCAAGAGGTTCAGCTGAGCAGGCTGAAAGAGAAGGCCAAGCTGTTGTGGGACGAACATGCTGCCGGCAAGGGTTTTGTGCACCGTGTGTCACAGCTCTCTGCTCAGTACCTAGCTTTAACCAACCTGACAAAGGTAAAGTAATGCTTACCAAACTGCTTGTGCATTTCTGGGGTAGGTGTGGAGAGAAGACAGAGGAACTAGACTGGACAGAGCTCTGACTTAATAATGTTTTACAGATGATAACTGTGATGGTACTAACTTACCTAACTAAACACTGATTCCTTTGTTTTGTTATTGCAGCTCTTTTAAATGAGGTTATACAAACTAATTTAAATGTATCTTTGCAAGATATCTAAATCTGCATGTGCACTTTGAAGTTTGAAAGTGTGAAGGGGCTGTGGATTCCATCTGTCTGGTAACTTGCTGGTTGTGTCTGCCTTATGGTTCTGCAGGAGAAGGCATCACGAATTGATCGGATAGTCACCGAGCACCAGCTTTTCTCCCAAGGTTTAAAAGAGCTGCAGAACTGGGTGGTTGACACCAGCCATATGTTGCAGACTTACTGTGCTCCCACAGCTGACAAAAATGTTCTTGACAGCAGGATGATCAAGCTGGAGGTATACCAAGTCACTATTGTTTTTCAAAAGTAAAACATACCATGTTTAATACCAGCATAGGATTTTAATAAATGCACATGGGTGGATTTTGCACCAGGCTTTGCTAACTGCACGTCAGGAGAAGGAAATTCAGCTGAAGATGCTGATCACAAGAGGAGAATCAGTTCAGAGGAACACCTCAGCTGAGGGAGTGCCTGCAGTTCAAAAACAAATACAGGAGCTAAAAGATTCTTGGGATGCTCTGCTCTCTGCTTCTATTCAATGCAAAAGGTTTGTGCATTACCAAAAGTAACAGCAAGTACTGTTTGGTTGCTTTATATTGTATTCTTTAGTAAATGTATTTCCATGGAGAGTGTAAATGATTTACTTTGAGGCTGCATCTGTATTTTCAGTTTTTTCATGTCGTATTATCGCTGTTGCATCAAACACTGTCTCACGGTATATTAATCTTTAAAACTGATAGTCAATTGGAAGGCTCCCTGTCTCAGTGGACCAGTTACCAGGAAGATGTACGCCAGTTTGTTGCTTGGATTGAGCATGTTGAGGAGAGTCTCGATCCTGCTGATAAACAGTGCCCAGAGATGAGAGATAAAACTGCAAATCTGAGCAAAGCTAAGGCACTGAAATCTTCTACTATTACAGCTACTACATACTGTGTGCTAAATATACAATTTATTGTGTTAACCTTATGCTCTAATAGTCTTACAAGCACATTTTTTCAGTGGATTGTTAATTTTGGGGTTTCAGTTACTGTATGAGGAAGTGCTCACCCATAACACCCTACTGGACACCATAACAGCAAAGAGTGCCAGCATCACTGAGAACTATGTCGCTCAGCTGGAACTCCAAGATCTGCAGGAGCGCTATAACACTGTCAAAGACAATGCAATGGTAATAACTCAACACATTTGACCAGTGCTAGAATCGTATGCAGAATTTCAGTTTCAGTGTTACAGCTTGATACAAAAAATTTACCTAAAGATGTAGGCAAAATAATGCTTTTTTAATAAAAAAAAAACTACAAGTGAGACTCATCTGTGGGTTAATTTAAGAAAAATAATAGCTCACACTGAATTTTTATCGCTCTCCACTTCTTCAGAGGGCTGTTGGCAAAGCAGAGGAGCTGGTGAAAGCCCACCAAGAGTATCAACGGGGCCTTCATGCATTTGAAGAGTGGCTAGAACAGGAACAAGAGAAGCTTGGCTGCTACACCCAGCTGGAGGGTGATGTTGATATGCTGGAAGAGACTCTCCAAAAGCTACAGGTCCAGCAATTATTACTGTGGAAATTATCACTCAATAAGGATTAAATGGTTAGAAAACACTAGCATGGAGTATATTATGTGAAAGCAAGCATTTATATAATTACAGGAACTACAGCTTTACTGCACAGAGGGCCAGGCTTTACTAAACACTCTACTGGTGAGTCGAGAGCTGGTCATTCCCTGGGGCTTGCCTCAGCTAGAAGACAGAGCTCTAGAGACGCTTCAGCAGGAGTGGCGGCTTTACCAGGCCCGGCTATCAGACACCCGAGCCCAGCTCAACAGTGCTCTAGCCAAACTTCGGCAGATGGAGCAGAAGTTCCAGCGTCTTGACAGCTGGCTAAAGGGCATGGAGACCAAAGCACAACTGCGTAGTAATCGGCGATCTGACCGTGCCACTAAAGATGCTCAGCTTCAGCTCATAAAGGTTAGTGTAGTATACACAAAAGGTACACTTGTGACAATCTTTTCTGAGTCGTACAGATCTGCAGTGTTATTTGTAAATAATTAGTTGCTCATATTATTGTGTCACTCATTGTCTCCTCTATCAGGTCATTTAGGTTTTCAAGTTTTCATGGCTGAATGTTGAAGAAATTAATTTGCTCTGCAGTCAAGTAATGAATATAATACAATCGAATTATCCAAGTCTGGTCCTGACATTAATAGCATGCTTCTTTAATTAGAGCTGGCAGGAGGAAGTGCTGGTTTATCAAGAAGAAATGGAGGGCCTGAGTCTTTTGGCTCAGCAGGTTCTTGATGAGACACATATTAGCAGCAGGATCAGTACCAGAGCCACCCAGATCACAGCCCGCTACCACGCCCTGCTTCTGCATTTACTGGTAACGTGATTTTAAACACAACGTCACTGGAACTGCAAATATTACTATGCCTTTATTGACATTGTGAATTTATATTTAGACTGATAGTCATACGATTTGATTAGTTTAAGTTACCCTAAGCTTTTGCCTCCTCTTTAACTTTTTCTTTGTTATGTTTACTTCTTTTTTTACTTTGCAGGAGACTATCAAACAGCTCCAGGAAGAGGTGTCTTGCATCGAAGAGGCACAGTGTGTTTTCACGACCTTCTCAGACTGGCTCAGCACAGCTCAGAATAACTTCAGCACTGTGGCTATAAGTGTTGATATAGTGGACCGCTTTGCCATGGAGAGAAAGATGAAGAAACTAGAGGTATAGTTTATTAAATAGCATCTCTTCTGCTTATACTATCTATAAAGACGTTCACAGGATTAGACCTAATACAGAAATGTATTTGTTTTTCCTAAAGCCTGTTTGGGCTGGAAGTATTATGTCACAATAGAGACATCGATCAATCATGCTAGCCCATGTCATTTCAGGCTCTTCAGGCTGACATGGAGCAGGGTCACATTTACTTAAAGGCAATGAGGGAGAAGACAGAGCGAGCAATGGCATTCTTGGAAGAGCCTGAAGCTGAGCAGCTCAAAGAGGAGGTGGGCACACGACTCTTCCAGCTTGAGGAACTTATGGCAGCTCTTCGCACAGAGCATAGCTCCCTTGAGAAGTGCATCTCCCTCTCCAAAGACTTTATGGATAAGTACAAGGCCCAGGCCCAGTGGGTGATGGAGACCAAGAACCTTTTAGCATCAAATGTAGAGCCTAAAGCTGAACTTTACCAGAAGAAGGCTCAGCTGGCAAAGTACAAGGTAACTTCATACCGCTAAATCCTTTTTAGCTTTGCACCAGTGAAAGAATGAACTTGAAAGAGAAAGAGACAACTGCTTGATTTACATGCAATATGTTTCCTCCTTGTTATGCACGCAGACCATCCAGCAGACAGTCCAGTCTCATGAGTCAGCAGTGAAATCTGTCACTGAGAAAGGAGAGGCACTGCTTGATACAGTAAACGATCCAACTATCAGCGAAAACATGAAAAGGTTGCAGGCTGATTATCAGGATCTGTGCTTAGCTGCTAAGGTATTTTTAACTGTTTCCTACTTAGATATAACTAATATAACTTGGAATGAAGGGTGTGAAATAGGTCCAATATTCTATATTTTAATCATTGCTTGTGCTGTTTTTATTATAATATATGAGCAAACATTAAAAAAGTCAAACTTTGGTCCAAAGCCTTTACTTTTTCAGGCGTAATTTAAAAAAATACACAGAAATGCTTTTTGTTGTGTTTCAGGCACAGGTCCAGAACCTTGTGGAGTGGGTGAAAGAACATGAGGATTACAACAGTGAGCTGCAGGAAGCTGAGAAGTGGCTTCTGCAGATGTCCAGTAGGCTGGTGACCTCAGACTCCATGCAGACCAGCAGTATGGAGATGGCCACTCAACAGCTTGCCAGACACAAAGTAATCGACTTCATATTTCTTGTTCAAAGTTTCAAAGCATTGATGTTACAGTTTAAAGTAGTAGTCCAAAGTTAGCTCTGCTTTTCCTTAATTCAACAGCTTTGCTCTTGTGTCATCATTTTTAGGCTATAATGGAGGAAATAGCCAGTTTTGAGGAGCGTCTTGCCAGCTTGAAGCAGAAGGGAGAAGGTCTTGTTGCCAGTTGTACAGACCAAGTTCAAACCAAGATCAGTCAGCAGGTCCAGGCTCACATACAGGGAACCAGTGATAGCTACTCTGCAATTTGCAGTACTGCCCAACGTGTGAGTAATTGAAGACGAAGACAATACTCTTTTGTTTCTCAAGTGTTTTGTTTAAAAAAAAAAAAAGGAAAGCAAATCAAAACTGAAGGATAAAGTATGTAATGCAAAACATATTACACAGGTGTACCAGAGTCTGGATCGGGAACTGCAGAAACATGTTAATCACCAGGACACATTGCAGCAGTGTCAAACGTGGCTCTCTACTGTACAAGAGGAGCTTCAGCTCAATGATCAGGGACCATCTGGTCTGCAGGAAGCACTGAAGCAGGTATTTAGCACTGCACAGTTTTTCAGTCTTTCAGTTATTTTTCTATAACTCATTTTGATTATTACTTTTGCAAACACAGGTGAAGCACTACAGAGCACTTCAGGAGCAGGCCAGCACTTACCTAGACCTGGTTTGCTCTGTGTGTGACCTGTCCGATGACGCCGTAAGAGTGACAGCTGCGGAGGTCCAGCAAGTCAAACTCACGGTTGGTATCTTTTTTACCTCCTGTTGCAACATAAAAGTGGATATAAAGTGTGGATATATAATCATAATATAGGTAATAGTCACTCTATTTTGCAATAAGCTCGACCAATTTTTTTGGTATGTTGACAGAACTGCAGACCAAGTGCAAAATATTGTGGCATACTAAAGCAAGTTGGCTGTTAATTAAGCAATTACTCAGTATATGCTTTAATAAGGCATGCAGTGTGCTAGTGCAGACAGATATACACTTTAAAATGAATCATCTTGCAAGTATTGTACTGACCGTAGAAAGATTTACCATGTGTTTGTGCAGATAGAGGAACGGATGTCCAGTGCTCAAGAGCTTTCAGAGGGCTGGAGAGAGATCAAGGAACAGAAGCAAGACCTAACCAGCCTGTTCCAGGACATGGAGCAGCAGCTTCTCAGCCTCTCCAGAAGGCCAGCAGAGCTGGAGACCAAGATAGCACAAAACATGCTGTCACAAGCCGAGGTAGGATACACTATCATAATCATCAGTCCTTCATTAATGCACAGATAGGTTTACTCTTTTTCAATAATAACTATCAAGTATCCCTTGCTTCTGTACTTATATTTCTAAATTAAGTTTTACTGTATGTTTTCACTTGCTTTTTAACCATACAGCACAGTGAATCTTGATCTGTTCCCTTGTGATTGCAACATTTTTGGCCTGGGTTTTGATGGGATTAAAGTGAGATCTGCTTGGTATTTGGAAGTATTTCCGGTGACCATCCCCTATACTCACTCAGGAATGCAGCCAGCAACTTCAGTCCAAACAGAGTATCCTGACCAAGATGACTGAGACCGTGAGCAGATTAACAGGCGCCCAAGAGTCTCCAGAGCATGCAGAGCTTGACCGTCTGAGCCATTCCTGGCTCGAGCTCTGTCACCAGGCCAACAAGCTCCAGAGCCAGAGAGAGGAAGATCTGCAGAGGTCTAAAGAATACCATGAGTGTATCGCTGCAGTGGAGGTGCTGTTTGAACAGGTGTCCAAAGAGTGGGACAATTTGGCCAGGTGTGCTTTTATATGAACTATACTTCAATTCAGGAATAACATAGCTTTTGAAAATTAAATTTACATTTAACTTGGGAGGTAAATATTGTCTTCTGGGCAGAAACTGTCAAGAATAATTATTCATCAAAAATAGTTTTTTTTTTCCCTAGAGTTGAATTTCAGCTCCGTAATCAAGAAAATTTCATCTTTATGTGTCCACAAATTTAAGGAAATGTTTTTTTGTGTGTGTGTTCACAGAACGGATGCTGAAAGTTCATCTCAGCATTTGGAGGCCTTGAGGAAGCTTGCAATAACTCTTGAAGAGCAAAAAGGCACTCTTGAGGACCTCAAGGATCAGAAACAGAAAGTCATCCAGCATTTGAACTTGGATGACAAAGAGCTGGTTAAAGAGCAGATCAGCCACTTTGAGCAGCGGTGGTCTCAGATGCAAAACCTAATTGAAAGAAAAATCCAAGACTCAGTCGTGACCCTAGAGGATATGCATCAAGTGGAGGCCCGTCTGAAAGAGGCTCGAGATTGGGCTGAAGAGCAGCAGCCTGCCCTGTCTGAGGCCATGAAAATGAGTCCTCCTCCTGAGCTAGCTCAGAGCTTTCTCTTTGATCACCTGAGCATCTGCAGTGAGTTGGAGGCGAAGCAGCTCCTCCTGGCTCAGGCCATGGCCGACGCTGACAGGGTGTTAGCGCGGCTGGGCCTCAGTGAACGACAGCATCTGCAGCAGCTGATTTCCAACACACAATCTGAGGTAGAATCTTTGAGTGTGAAGGTGACGCAGCGCAGAAAACATCTCAGCAAAGCTTTTACTGAGAGGACACATTTCCTGATGGCTGTAAGTCAGTCCATCTCCTGGGTCCAACAGAATGAGAAGAAGGCTCAGGCAGAAGAGTACATTGCTTTGTTACCTGATGACCTAGCCAAGCAGGTCAGAACCTGTCGCAACATCCAGAGCAGTCTGAAGGCCTATCAGAGCGAGCTGACATCCCTCTGGTCTCAGGGGAGAGACCTGATGAGGGATGCGAGTGAGGAAGAAAGGAATGAGATTCTCACAAAGCTGCAGGAGCTGCAAAGTATCTTTGACAAAACCCTTCATAGATGTGGCCAGAAACTTCAAGAACTTGAAAAAGTGCTTATCTCTAGGAAGTATTTCAAGGCTGATTTAGAGAAAATATGCCAGTGGTTGAAGCAAGCTGATATAGTCACCTTTCCTGAAATAAACTTGATGGTTGGAGATGCTGAACTGGAAGCACAGTTGCTGAAGTATCAACAAATAGTTGAGCAGGCAATTGAGTATGAGAACCTCCTCCTAATTGTACAAAGAGCTGGCCAGGAAATATTGCCGACTCTGAATGAAGTTGACCACTGCTATTTAGATGAAAAACTTAACACCCTTCCTCAGCAGTATAACAGCATATTAGCACTAGCCAAAGAGAAACAGGAGAAAATCCAGCAGGCCATTATTACAAGGAACGAGTACAAGTCTTTCATAGATATCACTCACAAAGCACTGAAAGAACTTGAGGAACAGTATAATAATCTGGGGACTCAGCCGGTAGGCTTGCAAACAGAAGAAGTTGTCAGCCTGCAGAGTGATTACAAAGCAATTCAGAAAGATCTGAGCAGCCTGGGTCTAGCAGTGAGTGAACTGAACCAGAAGAAAGAGGGATTCCGTAGCACTGGCCAGCCGTGGCGCCCGGAGGAAATGACCCAGCTCGTGAGCCTGTACAATGGACTGAAGAGGTTGGTGGAACAGAAAGTGGAGCATCTGGACGAAACCTTGGAGTCGTTTGAGGACCACAAGGCGATGGCTATGCAGGTTGACTCTGAGTTAAAGGCCACAAAAGAGCAGCTGGTTAAAGTGAATGCAGAAACGCAGTCCGCTGAGGAGAGGTTAAAGAACTACCATGCTCTGGCAGGGAGTCTCCAGAGCGCCAACTCTCATTTGTCAAGACTCATGGAGCAGATGGACACTCTTGCTCCTCGTGTGGACCAAGCAGCCCATGATGCCTCGAAAGAGCAAGTGGTGCTCTGGCAAGAGGAGCTGCAATCCTTACAATCTGCAGTAGGGGAGCTGATCGAAGAATGTGAGAACAGGTTTATCCAAAGCAAAGACTTTGAGACGGAGATGAAAAGGACCCTGGACTGGCTGCAGCTAGTCAGGGATGATCTTGACTGTGCTGTGATTGTGGATGTCAGGGTGGAGAAGGTCCAGGAGGAGATCAGGAAGCAGCAAATCATGCAAGAAGAAGTGCAGTCCAGGCTGAGAATTGTGGCTGCTCTCAGTAGCAGGGAAAAGCAGGAGTTTATCAGTGCCAATGAGCTTGTCCCAGCCCACGTAGATACAAGTCTTGAAGAAATGGCAAAGCTACAGGCAGATGTTCAGAAGGCACTGACTGCCAAACAGGTGGGAACATCTTTAGTGAATGTAAATGTTTCATTTTTGAAGTTGTTAGCTGTTCAGTGAATTAGATCGATGTTTCCTTTTCATATTTTTCTCATTTGATTTTTTTTTTGATTAAGATTACTCTGGAGGAAGCCTTGGTGTTGTGTCAGAAATACCACTTCAGGATGCAAGCAGCGTGCGAGTGGCTCGAAGATGCCGTATCTTTCCTGCAGCAAGCTAGCTTGGGTGTGGATGTGGAGAACTATGAAGAGTGTCTGAGGCAGCAGGCAGATATCATGGCCACAGAGCAGGAGTTTCTCAGCCACCTAGAGGAACTGCAAACCCTCCTTCCTCAGCTGGAGAAACTGGTCAACCCTACTGCTAAAGAGCAGCTACGGGTGAGTGTGGAGTCGGCAAAGCAGAGAGGCATGGAGGTTCGAGATCAGCTCCAGTGTCACCAGGAAGTCCTTCACAGGTAATAAGAAAAGAGTCCGATCATGCAATCTGCCCTTTATCTGCAGTTTATTGTTGGTGTTTTATAGTGGTACTTTATACTTGAATATATTCTGTTTTTCTCAGCTGTGTGGCCCAGTGGAAGTCATACCAGGAAGCAAGGCAGACTGTCATTGAGCTTATGAATGAGGCTGAAAAGAAACTGACTGAATTTTCTACTGCAAAGGCAGCCACAAACCAAGAGGCTGAAGACAAGCTAGGCAGTCACAGAGTATGATAGCCTATAATATTATTTTATTCAATAGGTGGTGCTTCTGTGAATGCTTCATGCTACTGACATTCTTTCAATTTTTTCAGTGCCTTGTATCTCTGGTGAATGGCTTCCAAGAGAAGCTGAGTGGTTTAGAGGAACAGGCAGCTCAGCTGGAGCTGGTGGGGAGTGACGCCAGCAAGGCCACCATCAGTCGCTCCATGACCACTGTGTGGCAGCGGTGGACGCGATTACGCAGTGTAGCACGGGGACAGGAGAGAGTACTTGAGGACACCGCACAGGAATGGAGGACTTTCAGAGAGAAGGTACACTGGCCAGTGGGGAGAAATAATATTTTGCTAAGTATGGAAAAATAAAGATTTGCAGTAGAAACCATCTATAAATATGTTTCTTTATATAGATGGTGAAGGTTAAAGCGGTCTGCGATGAGCTCCAAAGTCGTTTCCCTGACAGTGCTGTGGAGAAGGCTTCCAAAGCCACTCTGCAGTCTCTGTTAGACCAGCATGACTTGTTGAGCCAAGACTTGGAGCGGGAACTGTCCTCCCTGATGCTGCTGCGCCAGTACGCACTCAGTCTGCTGCATGATGTGGAAGTGCCTTCACCAACAAATGGACAAGATGAGCTGCCCAGCCTGAAGGAGATCAGAGCTGTACAAGACCGAATGGAAAGGTAGGAGGATGAGAAACTTTAAACAAGTCCATCTGTAGCGATCAGAGATGAAAAAGTGCTCTTCGAAATGAAGTTCGATCTATGTTGCTGTTCAGAATATAAAATGAATTAATTATCTATTTGTCTTCAGCCTCTTGACACAGTCCAGGACCAAAAGAGCTCAGGCAGCTCAGGAGCTGAGGGACAGAGAGGAAGTCGAGAAGGAACTTAGTGTTGTAAAAGCCTGGATACAGGAGACCAGGGAACTTCTTCTCAATCCCACTCCAGACATTGATTCTCTGTTGCAGGAGCTTGAGGTATATCTGCCATCTAAAATCTGTCATCTAAACAGAGAAATGTCCAATTTGTGAATTAAATATGTCTGAAAAGAACACTGTTGCTCACACTATACCTCGACTAAGTCTCCAAAATATTCTGTTCTTTAATGGCCAATATCAGTGAAAGTGTTTGATGCCAAAAAAGGCTAAATAGGTCTTCTCTTTATTGCGCATAGGTTGTGCATGGAGATGTGATCACTTATCGTCAGAATGTGGATAAATTAGCAGAGCAACAACAGAGCAAGTACCTGGACCTCTACACTATACTCCCATCAGAAATCTCCATGCAACTAGCAGAGGTCTCACTTGCTCTGGGTGCTATTGAGGATCAGGTACTCTACAACACACACAGCCCTGAATATAAACTAGACATCAATGGGCATCGGTCATATTTGTAGCATTTGTCACTTCTTTTCTCATCTATTTTCCAGGTTCTTTCCAAGGAGAGAGAAAATCAGAAAACCAGAGAAATAAAGGAGGACTTCAGCTCCAGAATCCATGACATGTCAGAGAAACTCAAAGCCATCTCCACTAAATTTAAGGAAAAATCTCCTGATGTTGACCATGCCAAAGAAGAGGTCAAGGTAGAATGCTTACTTTGTGTTTGATCGTATTTTATGTGTTGTTGATAAAGGAAACTCTAAAATTACACTTTTTTTCATTGAGAACAACGATTGATATAAACTTTTATGCACCGATTTTTTTTCTCAGAGTCTTTTTGAAGACTTGGATACCTGCGGTCGCACTCTTGCAGAGCTCGATGCAGCTGTACAAGAGTTTGGCCGCAGAAACCCCCTGCTGGCCAAACAGCTAAGTGATGCCATCAGCAAGCTGTCAGAAATGCATCATCACACATCAAGACTGGCAGACTGTAGAAACAACTGGCTCAAAAAGGTTTGTTTGTAAACCTTTATATAACAATAAGTTATATAAGTCCAACATAGTAATAAAGGTAAAGAGAGTTTACATTTTCTTATTGTGGCTTTTCAGGCTGTCTGTTATTTAGATGAGTATAATGAGATGCTGGACTTCATTGTGAGGTGGTCAGAAAAAGCCAAAAGCCTGGTGAGGGCAAACATCATCTGGAACTCCTCTGTTCATCTGCAGGAACAGATACGGATGTACCAGGTGAGTTGGCGTGTTTTTTAAAGTGTTATTAGTCTCTCTAAAAAAGCAAAATCTAAATGGGTGGACATGGCTTGAGCTGGATTGATGCATATACACGTAAACATGCTCAGATTTAGTCATAAATGGGTTCTGTTTTTTTGTCTATGGCAAAGTTAGCTGTTGTACGGACCACTAACCTTTCTCTTTCTGTACTCAGGCTGTCCTGCGCGAGTCTCGAGAGCTGCACGGAGACCTTGAATCCATGGCGGAGAAAGTAGAGCTTCTATCTGAGGTGCTGCAGGTTGAGTCTATGAGCCAGCAGGTTTGTGAGCTCAGTCGACACACCGAGGAACTTCAGCAAAGCATCAAGACACGACTGCAGAGTCTGCAGGATGCAGACAAGGTACAGAAAAATAAAAGATTTTGTTTTTGTTTCACTTGTTAAGATTTTTGATAATCTCTATTTTAGTTTAAAATCATGTTTTACTAGTAGAATTTACCCAAAGGAGCATTAATACTCGTACTCACACAAAATTATCTTATGGACATCTGTCTTCAGAGTATGGAAGCCCTGGAGTATGAAGTGAAGGCCCTCCATGTTGCTCTGGAGCAGGTCCAAGCTACACTGACTTCACCAGAGTTGGCACGCCAGAGCCTCAAAGAACAGCTGGCTCAGAGACAGGTAACCAAAAAATATCAATGCCTTTTATTTATTTATTCTTAATAAAGAGCCTCAAATGTTCACTTTTCATCTTGTGTATTTTAAACATTTTCATGCGATATTAACTTTACATTTTTACAGCGTCTGCTGGCGGATATGGAGAGCTTCAAGCAGCAGGTTCAGGCCGTGCAGCTGTGTCAGAGTGCACTGCAGGTCCCAGAGGAGGTGATGCCTAACCTTGCTATCTGTCGCACAGCTCTGCGCCTGCAGCAAGAAGCCAGTCACTTGCAGCATGTAGCCATTCAGCAGTGCAACATCTTACAGGTACAGGGGGACACTACTGCTGCAGCACAATAACGTCAACACTGTATTCACAGAAAATATGCAACAATGCTGGGTACTGATAGAAAGTTACTTGACACCTTTAAGGTGTGTTTTGAGTCCTTTCAAAGTTGTAACCAAAGTTTTTTCAATTTTTAATACGCGCTGGATTTGAAAAGTTTACTCTTTTTACATTCTGAGATTTAACAAATTATGTAATATTAAAACTTATTTCACTTCACTTTTTTTCAGGAGGCAGTGGTGCAGTACGAGCAGTATGAACAGGAAGTCAGAGATCTACAGGGGCTGATAGAGGAAGCGCACCGGGTCATTCAGGACAGACCAATCCCCACCAACAACATCCAGGAACTGCAAGCCCAGATCCTACACCATGAAGTACAGTACTTTAACTCTTTCACTTTGCCTGTCTTTCTTCTTAAGAAAAACAGGAGCCTGTCACAATCTGAAAGCAGGGACTCAAGCGCAGAACAGGTTGACGTCTCAGAGCACCGTTTATTTACACACCAGTGCGATAATATATACAGTGACGGGGAAAAATCCAGGGTTTAGGGGAAGGTTCTCTCTCTCACACTCGCTCACGTCCTCACATCCAACTCACACACGTTCGTACAGCTGGGAGGTCACAGGTCCGGGAAGGTAAACTGGAACAAGAAAGGGAAAAATCACTCACAAGTCACGAAGGTAGGGCGTAAAGGTACAAGACCACGGGAGCTGGGAAGAGAGACTAACGTTAGTAGCACAATCATCCAGCGATGAGAAGATCTGTGGCCCAGCCTCAAATAGTAGTCGGGAAATCAGCTGATTGCCAACAGGTGTGTGAGCCAAGGGCGGGAGCCAGCAGTGAGCTCCGCCCAGGCAGAGAGGTAGGGGAGAGAGAAAGCAAAACACAAGTGTAGCCTTGTGAGGCCGGCTGGGCAGGCACGGGGACCATGACAGAGCCTACTGTGTGAACATGTGCTGTATTCACTGCTGTATTTGTTATTTTGATTTAAAAAAATCCTGATATCTGCTTGTCTTTCATACTGAGCTTTATATGTAACCCATAACTGCTATATAACTGCTGTATGTATTTTGTATTTTTGACTAGGAACTTGCCCAAAAGATCAAAGGTTACCAGGAGCAAATCGCCTCGCTCAACTCAAAATGCAAAATGCTGGCAGTGAAGGCCAAGCACGCCACCATGCTCCTGACAGTGACTGATGTAGAGGGTCTGCCTGAGGATCTCCAGGAGATGGATGGGGAGAAATCAAAGAAATCTGCAGCTCAAGCTGTCGTGGTAAGAGAACATCATGCACATAATGTGCTGATGGCTATAAAGTTTGTGCTGGATAATAAACAAATATGTTGACCTATTCTACTGTTTAAAGCTTTAGCATGGCCTGGATATTTTTCTTTAATTTGCTCCAGGTCTATTGTGGAGCTTTTACGTTTATCTACGCCTTGCCTATGCATAATCTTTTCCAATTTACCTTGCATGTCTGCTCTTCTGTTTTCCTGCATGGTGTGCCAGATGACAGCTGGACGCTGTCACACCCTGCTGTCACCTGTAACTGAGGAGTCTGGTGAGGAGGGCACTAACAGCGAGATCTCTTCTCCTCCTGTGTGCCGTTCTCCTTCTCCCATAACTCACACTGAAGCAACTGTAACCAAGGTTTCAGCCTTCTCTCTGCTTTTTGTTCGAAGTTGTTGAGTAAAAAGATTCTCTTGTGTAGTGTAGATGACATTAAATTTCATCTTCGTGTAAGTATTTCTGTCTGGTTACTATCCATTTAATAACGTAACTTCTGATGACACCCTTTAAATTTCCCTTTAGATGGGACGAGGGACACTCACAAGAGCTCCCATTCAAGAACTGTATGACCCAACCTTTGAGTCTGTGGCCAACTTAGATGACCTGCAGCGCTCCTGGGAGAGTTTAAAGAATGTGGTATGTGAAAGTCTTCATCTTCATGCTTTTTTAATAAAAAATGTCGATTATGAGCACGTGGATTTGAACATTTTTTAATAAAACACTGTTTTCAGCAACTAGAAACAATGTTATGAATGTGGTATTTGATTATTCCTTGTTAATGGTTATCATTATTAGTGTATCAATGGTATTTCAGACCTTTTTTATACTCTGTTTTGTCTTACAGATCAGTGAGAAGCAGAGATCTTTGTATGAAGCTCTCGAGAAGCAGCAGCATTACCAGGGTTCACTCCAATCAATCTCTTCTAAGATGGAGGCGTTAGAAGCCAAACTCAGTGAGCCTCTGGAGGGAGATAAAAGTCCGGATAGCCACATAAAGGCACATAAGGTTTGTCACATACAGAAAGGTCTTGCATATTGTGAAGATTAGAGAGCTGAGTTGAGGAAAGTCAGACTTGTCGAAGATGTATTTATCACCTTGTTTTGAATCTTTAATATTATTTTTATAGGATTATGGTATTTTGTGTAAACAATGCATCACTATCTCAGTTCTTGCTTGTAAACTGAGTAGGCTAACTTTTGGTTGTTTTGTAAAGGGTCTGCTAGAAGAGATTCAGAGTGTGCAGCAAGAAATAGACCGGCTGCAGACAAGCTTCACGGAAGATTTGGCCACTGATGCTGTGGACTCAGACATGGCTGACCAGCTGGCTATGCAGTCCTCCCTTTCCGTGTTAGCTGAGAGGATGGCCACCATCCACATGAAAGCCTCGGGGAAACAACAATTATTAGAGGTATTTTTTGCGAAAATCATATCAAATAGTAGAAATAGTTGTTTTATTAATTCATTAAACTTTATTTCTCAAACTTAGAAAGTTGTTATAATAACTCAAATTGGATGTGGCATCCTTCAGGAGCGTGTCAGTGATCGCCTGGAGGGTCAGCTTCAGGAACAGGCCGTACAGCTCTATCACACCCAGGCAGATGAACTGGACCAGTGGTTGGGCAAAATGCGCAGTGCTGTAATGTCCCTCCTTGAACCTAAACTTGCAGAGGAGACAGATATGGAGAATCAACTGGCTGAATGTCAAGTAAGAGTTCCCCCTGCTGTTCACTCGCAGTAATGCAGCCTCAAACACTGCTGTACTTGAGAATATTAATGGATTTGTGAATATAAATGTGGGGTTAATTAATAATGCATGTCACAGGAAATTTTCAGAAATGAAAGGTGGATGTCTGGGATTACTTTTTAGATGCTCAGGGATTTGTTTCTGAGCACAAATCAGATTTGTCAGTGGATTATTTACCTACGTCTCATCTTTCAGTATTTTGTCCTTATTACACATGGATCATTTCAGGGGGTCAGGGGCCTTTCAGTGAGTAAACAAGCGTATTAGAGGAGTAATAGGGACCTTCACATGGCTGGACCTAAGTGACTGTAGCACTAGTCTTAAGCAGATTATGCAGATCTCTCTGTGTGACAGGGGCATGTTAGAAGCCTAGGGCTGTGTAGTCAGAGCTCGCTACCTGGATTGGTGCTCGGGACAAAGCTGCTAGAATATCCAAGTAGGGGAATCCTAGAGTACAGGGAGTGTAGGATAGCAGGGTGGGAAGCGATTCTCTGCTGTAGAATAACATGCAGACTCTAACGATTGCAAAGGAATGTCAGTAATATCAAAAAACAAATGTTTCTTTAAACATCTGGACAATCTTTACTGATGGGCACTGACAGCTGGTCTGGAATTAGAATGGTGTTCTACACAGACAAACTGGTTTGTAAGTTGAGGGGGAGCATGTATGCTGAAGAGCACAGAGCCTGAAGGATTAGCGGTAATATGTTGCACAGGAGGCAAGGCCGAAGAGGTGGGCCAAGGATGAGAGCCGTCCCTGTCCTTTGGACAGGGAAAGCTGCTGGTGAAGGGGGTTCATCCATACCCAGAGAGTCTGTCGTGTAGATGGAGGAGCTCCTGTAGGCGGTGAAACACGATGTTTGATCTGGCGGCTCTCCTCCTACTGCTGCAGAACATGCTGCTGGAGATTGAAGAGAAGGTGCTGGCCCTCTCAGAGCTGTCAGTTCACAGTGAGAACTTGCTGCGGGGAGGCCGCGCAGACACTAGAGAGGAAGCTGAACATTTGGCGAGGAAGTTACGCACATTGAAGGGTGGTTTGTTGGAGCTGCAGAGGATGCTACAGGACAAACAGAGTAACATCCAGGTGAGGTTGCTGCATGGGCTAAATGTTGTCATCCGCTGATGTGTGTGCATGTAGTGCAGAATATTTGACTCTGTGTTTGGTCCTCACTGTGACTACCATATTTGCAAAGTTTGCACTGGTGTATTTATCAGCAATGGGTCTACAACAAATGCACATTTTTGCAAATTTTGAATTATTGTATTTGATAATACTACTTTTTCTGAAGCATTTGTCTTATATCTAACTTTCTGATCCGACAGGGTTCTCTGCAGGAGCAGGAAGACAGTGAATCAGACTCCAGCCTCTCTCAGAGTCCCAGTGTACAAGATTGGCTGGCCCAGGCCCGAACCACACGAACCCAACAGCACCAAGACAGTCTTCAGAGACAGAAGGTGATTTTCTCTTTTTTAACCTTCATTAAGTTCAGTATAGACTTAAATACACATTCTTACATAGTTTGTCATTGGATTTCTTTGACTATTACCCAGGAATGCACAATAAATGTTCTTATCTTAATGTTGATGACAAACTTTAATTTGTCTTTTGGGTCAGTCCTCATCTATGAGTTGAATGTAAAAAGGAGTGAGTGTGCAATAAATGACATGTCCCCACAGGAGCCAAAAATCTGTGTTTCTCACCAAAACATGTGTATCCCTAAGGGTCTAACAAGCATTTGTATAAATAACTTCATAAATGTTTCTTTGTGATGCCACATACAGTCTAACACTGTTGTTTTGTTGCTTGTTTTCTACTGTAGGAACTGGAAGAGCAGCTCGCAGAGCAGAAAAAGCTTCTTCAGTCAGTTGCCAGCAGAGGAGAGGAGATCCTCATCCAGCAGGCTTCACCCAGCAGTGCCAGGTCTCTTAATAACAGTTATATTATACATGAATAATAATTAACTGAATAATAAAATATGAAGTATATGTATGAGGTTCATTCTTATGGCAGAATATAAATGTAAGTAATGTAACAGAGCACTAATTTATTCTCTGTCATCCTGCAGTATGACAGAACCATTTTCACCAGCAGCCTTGGCTGAAAGGGAAACGCAGGCTGGGCGGGAGCAGATGAGGCAGAGATGGGAGAGTCTGAGACTGGAGCTCAAAACTAAACTCCAGCTCCTGCAGAAAACCCTGGAGCAGGACCACAAGCAGCCAGTACGTATCCCTGTGTTTTTAATTACTGTTAGCATACACTCAATAGAAAAAACAAATCAGAGTGTTTAATATGTATTTTTTGTCCTTTAGGTTTTTTCGAGAGCTTCCCGTGTGTCCACATCTGGGCCGGTGTTTAAAGGAGACACCCAGGCTGACAGGTCCTCTCTGAAGACTCTGTACGATAGCTTCAGGCAAACAGTAGAAGACGTCACCCCGCAGGTTTAGCATATCTGTTATTATATTGTACTGCAATGTTGGAAATGCAACTTTTTATTTCGAGCATGTGGTCTCAATGAAAACGTACATTCTTCCCATGTACATGTGTATGTAGCCTGGTGGTGGTGAGACACAGGTGGCGCAGATGGAACAACAGCTCTACACAGCTGTGTCATCCACCTCCTCCTGGCTGGATAATGTGGAGAACAACGTCTTCTCTGGCTCAGTGCTGCTGGCTGAAAATGCAGAGACCCAGCTACAAAAGCAGGAGGTACAATTGGCCTTATTTGTGGAGCTTTAGTAAATATTGCAGGAAATCTCAAATGAATAAATCACATGATCAGAAGGATTAAATGGTAACGTCTACACCAGCATAAAGTTCTGGGTGGGAAGCATGGTGCAGGTGCATAAAAATAAAGCTATGTCATTTTAACTGCAGTATTACACCGTCAATCAAAATGCTTTCCCATATTACAGATTTCACCTTGTAATTATTTAGTATAAATCAAGCTGATGATTCTGACCTCTTCTGCAGACCTTGGAGAACGATGTGAGGCATATGACGGAGGAGGTGAAGCTCAGCCAAACTCTGCTCGCTTCATCTTCAGCGTTAAGGCACGAAGAACGAGTACTTTTGGAAGACAACCTTAACTGCCTCAAAGAGAGATTAGGAGCTCTGGGTTGTGCTCTGGGACAACGCTGTGACCAAATGAGAAGCAGAGCACATGAACTCACATCCTATCAGGTTTGCCTCATATTGTGCTTTATGTTTTTCAAGCCCTTTAATGTTTAGACAGAGACAGCCGCTGGGGAAATGCTTCTTTTTATTAAGTTAAGCCACTGTTGCAGAAGACAAAGACAAGCCTATAGGAAACAACCTTTATATCTTTATATTATGAAACCAGACATGCATGCATTTTGTCTTAATTTCCTATAAATTACCTCGTGTCTTACACAGACTGAATTGCAGCTTCTTCAAACTGCTTTAATTGAGACCAAATGCCAGATACTGCAAGCCCTAGCTGGAGCAATGGATAGACCAGCGTCAAAACAACTGGAGGTAATGCAAGAGTTGACTAATATTCCTCCTGAAGCTTTAACCATCTTCCTTTAAAGCTTGCAGAAAACAAGAACATTACTGTGAATGTCTTTAATACATCTAATCGGTTTCTCTTAGGTCATTGCCAGTGCAGAGGAGAGCTTGAAAGACTTTGAACAAAGAATCACAGAACTTAAAACCAGAGGATCAGCACTGCACGTGGATCAGATCTCAACAAACAAACTGCTCAAACTACAGGTAACATACATGATTGATGGCTCACGGAGAAATCATCAATTTGGTTTTACTTCTGAATGTACAGTGAAGAAATTACCGTCAGATTCAAAAGATGCACAACCGGATTTTTTGTGTTTTTCCAGGATTCTTATGAGGAGCTGGTGATGACAGTGGGTTCCCGGCGCAGTGGGCTGAACCAGAACATGGCACTGAAGGAGCAGTATGAACGTGCTCTGCAGGACCTGAAAGACCTGGTGGACACAGCTAAAGACAAGATGGCTGCCGATCAGAGAATTATTGCCAGCTCTGTGGAGGAAGTCCAGAATCACCTGGACAAACATAAAGTATAGTCACCTGCTAAATCCTTTAGGCTTAAAGAATCAACAAGGTTACATGTTGAACCCAATTTGTTGTGATGCAGGAGACAAATAGAGCTGATCGTCTTTGTTTCTGGCCTCTTTTAGGAGTTCTTCCAGGGTCTAGAGTCCCATATGATTCTAACGGAAACATACTTCAGGAAGATCAGTGGCCTGATGCTTCCCAAAGAAAACCAAGCCTTGGAAGAGACACTAGCTGAGGCTCAGAGAGTCCTCAAAGAGGCACACAGTAAAGGAGTTGAACTGGAGTGTATCCTAGAGGTAGGTGAAGGAGTATATATGAGATATTTGTGTAAAAGGAAGGTTAACATAGTCACAAAAATTCTGATAACAGATAATTTTGTGACCAGTTCCAAGTGTGGTTGGTTTAACTGTATCTTATTACATGTACAGTGGGGCAAAAAAGTATTTAGTCAGCCACCGATTGTGCAAGTTCCCCCACTTAAAATGATGACAGAGGTCAGTAATTTGCACCAGAGGTACACTTCAACTGTGAGAGACAGAATGTGAAAAAAAAATCCATGAATTCACATGGTAGGATTTGTAAAGAATTTATTCGTAAATCAGGGTGGAAAATAAGTATTTGGTCAATAACAAAAATACAACTCAATACTTTGTAACATAACCTTTGTTGGCAATAACAGAGGTCAAACGTTTACTATAGGTCTTTACCAGGTTTGCACACACAGTAGCTGGTATTTTGGCCCATTCCTCCATGCAGATCTTCTCAAGAGCAGCGATGTTTTGGGGCTGTCGCCGAGCAACACGGACTTTCAACTCCCGCCACAGATTTTCTATGGGGTTGAGGTCTGGAGACTGGCTAGGCCACTCCAGGACTTTCAAATGCTTCTTACGGAGCCACTCCTTTGTTGCCCGGGCGGTGTGTTTTGGATCATTGTCATGTTGGAAGACCCAGCCTCGTTTCATCTTCAAAGTTCTCACTGATGGAAGGAGGTTTTGGCTCAAAATCTCACGATACTTGGCCCCATTCATTCTGTCCTTAACACGGATCAGTCGTCCTGTCCCCTTGGCAGAAAAACAGCCCCATAGCATGATGTTTCCACCCCCATGCTTCACAGTAGGTATGGTGTTCTTGGGATGCAACTCAGTATTCTTCTTCCTCCAAACAGGACGAGTTGAGTTTATACCAAAAAGTTCTACTTTGGTTTCATCTGACCACATGACATTCTCCCAATCCTCTGCTGTATCATCCATGTGCTCTCTGGCAAACTTCAGACGGGCCTGGACATGCACTGGCTTCAGCAGCGGAACACGTCTGGCACTGCGGGATTTGATTCCCTGCCGTTGTAGTGTGTTACTGATGGTGACCTTTGTTACTTTGGTCCCAGCTCTCTGCAGGTCATTCACCAGGTCCCCCCGTGTGGTTCTGGGATCTTTGCTCACCGTTCTCATGATCATTTTGACCCCACGGGATGAGATCTTGCGTGGAGCCCCAGATCGAGGGAGATTTTCAGTGGTCTTGTATGTCTTCCATTTTCTGATGATTGCTCCCACAGTTGATTTTTTCACACCAAGCTGCTTGCCTATTGTAGATTCACTCTTCCCAGTCTGGTGCAGGTCTACAATTCTTTTCCTGGTGTCCTTCGAAAGCTCTTTGGTCTTGGCCATGGCGGAGTTTGGAGTCTGACTGGTTGAGGCTATGGACAGGTGTCTTTTATACAGATGATGAGGTCAAACAGGTGCCATTCATACAGGTAACGAGTGGGGGACAGAAAAGCTTCTTACAGAAGACGTTACAGGTCTGTGAGAGCCAGGGATTTTCCTTGTTTGAGGTGACCAAATACTTATTTTCCACCCTGATTTACGAATAAATTCTTTACAAATCCTACCATGTGAATTCATGGATTTTTTTTTCACATTCTGTCTCTCACAGTTGAAGTGTACCTCTGGTGCAAATTACTGACCTCTGTCATCATTTTAAGTGGGGGAACTTGCACAATCGGTGGCTGACTAAATACTTTTTTGCCCCACTGTAGATATAATAGATATGACATGTTTAATGAAAGACATTTACTTAGTTTTTAAATGTTATATATTAGAACATCACTAGCTATATAAACACATTTTTAAAAGCCTTTTAATTACTTTGAAAAAAATGACATATTAAAGTTGGTATCTATGAGATAATGCTGGAGTTGTACTGTAGGAGGACCGATGTGTTTGCAAGCATTTAGTACAAAATCTCTCAACAAAATATCTAATTAATGGTAAAATTAAAAAAATATTATTATAGTTACATAGTAACAAGTGTGCTGATTAAAAGAGCAAAGATGTACTTGTCAGACGAACTGAATTTTAAATATTTATTTATAATCATGTTTATTTTCAGACTTGGTGCCGTTTGGTGCAGGACTACCAGAGTCTGAACCAGCATCTGGAGGCTGTTGAAGAAAGTATTCCTTCTGTTGGTCTGGTTGAAGAAACTGAAGAAAGGCTTATGGACAGAATATCATTATACCAGGTACAATGTCACATGACCTCAGGTGTAAATTTACTACATCGGGCTAATTGTTTAGCTGTAACAAAGGAAGAAGCCACTTAAATTCTCTTACATGCTGATTAAGAAAGGTTCAAGTCAAAATGGGCTTCCTGTCTTTGCTGCAAAGTAGAAAAATATATTTATCTAGCTGGAAACACATTTTCTTCTTCTTCTTTGCAAAGGGTCTGAAGGGGAGACTAGCGGAGCACCAGCACAAGCTCTACCAGGTGTTGGATGAAGGTAAACATCTGTTACTGTCAGTGTGCTGCCCCTCGCTGGAGAATCAGCTCGCACTCTTGGGGGAACACTGGCTCAACAACACTGCCAAGGTCAACAAGGAGTTACAACGCCTCGAGGCTATTCTGAAACACTGGACCAGGTCAGAAAGACTTCAAAAATAAGGACTGTTTCTTAGGCTTTGGATATAAATATCCGGTAAATGAGTACATGGTCTAATTTCAATTGTTTTTTCTTTAGGTATCAAAGGGAGTGTGGAGAGATGAGCGAATGGCTGCAGTCTGCTCTGGAGCGCCTGGAGTTTTGGAACACGCAGGCGGTGTTAGTGCCACAGGAGCTGGAAACCGTCAGAGATCATCTCTCTGCTTTCCTTGTGAGGCCAAAGACAATCAATTTGGTTGATTGGTTTTGTTTTGTTTTTGCTGGCCAACCAGCTGCCTCACTTAATGGCAGTTGTAGGCATGAACACAACACCTCACACCACTGTAACATATACTACAAATTTACTTGTATTTGTTTAATATTGTTATTATCTTCTGCAGTAGCAGAAGATAATAACTATGTGGACCAGACTGTTTTGCTGCAGTCTGGTCCACATAGTTTTGATTGGATGATTTTCCACTTCTCTCTTTTTTAGGAATTTTCAAAAGAAGTTGAGGGAAAGTCTAGCCTTAAGAGCTCAGTGGTTAATGAGGGCAACCAGCTGCTGCGGCTGAAGAAAGTGGACACGGTGGTATTGCGCTCTGACCTGGCACGGATTGACACTCAGTGGGCTGAGCTACTCACACGCATCCCAGTGGTCCAGGAGAAGCTGCATCAGGTATCACATGCAGCCAGACTAAAAAGGCTTACCTGCTTCAGGACAAATAGGATTACCTCTTTCTGCTTCTCCAGTTTGCATGCAAAAGTTTTCATTGCAGTTTGTTTTTAAACTACCAACATATCGGTTTCTCTTTTTTTCTCTCTCTTTTTTTTTCTAGATCCAAATGGAAAAACTGGCCTCCCGTCATGCCATTTGTGAGCTGTTTAACTGGATATCGCTGATGGAGAGTGTCATTGACGAGGATGAAGAAAACCTCAAGAGTGCTGTGGGATCAAGTGTGATTCAAGACTATTTGCAAAAATATAAGGTAGTGGAGAATTTTTCATTGATTCATGACAGTTTCTGTTTACATGTATGGTCTAAACTCTTATTAAATCAAAAATAGAACTTTTTTTTTAGTGGAATGAATGGTTTTGGGTTTTTTTGTGGTTTGCCATTGCAAGTAAGGTTTTTTCTAGATAAAATTCTTCTTCTTCTTGTGCTGAGAGCTAAAATTTTGATTTTTAAACATGGAGTTTTCCTAACCTGATCATAATGGTGATGCAACTACTGGTTCTAACTGTAGATCTTTTATTATAAAATCTCCTGTTGTTTCCTCACTTTAGGGATTCAGAGTAGATTTAAGCTGTAAGCAGCTGACTGTGGACTTTGTCAACCAGTCAGTGCTGCAGCTCAGTGGTCAGGATGTGGAGAGCAAGCGCAGTGATAAAACAGATTTTGCTGAGCGTCTGGGAGCGATGAACAGGCGCTGGCAGATCCTACAAGGCCGCATCAATGAGAGGGTGAGGACGTAATCATTGATAATGTTACAATAAAACCAACAGCATATTCACCCAATGTCCTTTATCAATGCAACATCCAAAGTTAACTTTCTTTTTTTTTGCATGAAATTCTTAAAGATCCAGTTCCTTGAGAGCCTCTTGGAGATGTGGTTAGATTATGAGAGCAGCATTCAGGCCATGAAGTCTTGGATGGCAACTCAAGAAGAAAGGCTGAAGAGGAAACACCGGATAGAGGATCTGACATCTGTGCAGAATGCTCTAAAAGACTGCCAGGTACTGTAGATCTGATTAAGATATTCTTGCACTTCATCTTGTCTTTGTATTTGCTAAATAAAAACATTTTTTTAAAGGAAATGGAGGAGCTGGTAAAAGAAAAAGAGAAAGAGCTGGAGCGAGTCGAAGAGCAAGGCTGTGCCCTTGTTCAAAATAAGACTGATGAGGCCTGTGCTATTGTCATGGAGACCCTCCAAGGTGTCAATCACACCTGGGCTAACCTGGACCACTTGGTAATCTCCTTGTTCTTTTTTGTTTTGACTTTGGCCTGATTTTGCAATTTACTGGATGTAGATGCATGTTTTTGATTTCACCTTCTACAGATTGGGCAGCTAAAGATCAGCTTGAAGTCAGTGCTGGACCAGTGGACTCTATACAAACACGCTTCAGAGGAGATCAATGGCTACCTGATGGAGGGAAGGTACTCTGTGTCTCGTTTCCGCCTCCTCACAGGCTCACTGGAGGCTGTTCATCTGCAAGTGCAAAGTCTGCAGGTATATTAAGATAAAGGGGCATTCAGTGTATTTTACATGTTTACTGACTAAAGCCTTTAACTGTATTGATATGAGTTTCTGAAATCCTGTGTTTCCCTATGTTTCTTAATGTGATCATTTAACTGCTGGTGAATTAACAACTGTATCTGTCACTGTGAAGGATTTGCAAGGGGAACTGGAAAAACAGGAGAGCAGTCTCAGAAAATTTGGTGCTGTTACCCACCAACTGCTGAGGGAGTGTCACCCTTCAGTGTCAGATTCTCTCAACAATGCCCTGAAAGATGTCAACGCAAGGTGAACCTAATTAGCATGGTGCTATGCTTATTACTATCATTACTACTGGTGTTTCTTTAATGAATTTAAGACATTTATTAGCGTATTACCATGTCATTGCACTTAGATGGACTGGCTTACTGGAGGAGATTGGAGAGCGTCTCAGAAGCAGCAAGGCACTGCTTCAGCTGTGGCAGCGCTACAACGAGCTTTATGAGCAGAGCTGCAACAGCATCCAGCTGCAGGAGGAAAAAGCAGATCAGCTCCTCAAGACCACCTGCAACAAGGACATTGCTGACGATGAGGTGTCTGACTGGATTCAAGAATGCAGCGTGAGTCACGCTACAGCTTTGCAACTTGCAACAACAGAAAAACTCCTCAGTATTTCACTTCTAAAGCCTCATTGTGAAAGCCACATCGATATGAAGGAAAAGTTTAATGATATTAAACATTCCCTCACGTGTTTGGTGCAGCTGGATGTTGTGATTAAGTTTTGATAATGAAGACATATTGCCCTGAATGTTATGGGTGTTTTATTTCAGGAGTTGCTCAGGTCCCAAGCTCCGGTCCAGGCCTCACTTCAAGTTCTCCAAGAACTGGGAGAGCAGCTGAAACAGCAGGTGGATACATCAGCAGCGTCTGCTATCCAGTCCGATCACCTTTCTCTCACCCAGCGGCTAGCTGCGGTGGAACAGGCTCTTACTAGACAGCTCACCGCTCTACAGGTAAAAAAAAGATTTATGAAACATACTTTTTCTGTATAGGCAATCAGTTACCAAGCCAGTATTTTGGCCTTCTTCTATACTAGACTGGAGTTCAAGACTATGAAACCTTTAACCATCAACTGGAATCACTGGGGTCCTGGGTAGTTGAAGCTGAAGAGGCTCTGAAGGCACAAGATCCTAATGGCTCTACTGACCTAACGGTCATCCAGGACCGCATGGAGGACCTCAAGGTTTGTTTTACTGTTTTCTTTTTTGAGTTTGGTGAACAAAATTACAGAATATCACGTACTGGTTCGACAGCTGAAATGTTTCTGTAATTTCTGGGCTTTACAGAGGCTCATGTTGAAATTCAGCAGTATGGCACCTGAGTTAGAGCGTCTTAATGAGCTTGGTTACCGGCTCCCTCTTAACGATTCTGAGATTAAGCGCGTGCAGAACCTCAACAGAAGCTGGTC
Organism: Neolamprologus multifasciatus; assembly: GCF_963576455.1. NCBI lineage: Eukaryota > Metazoa > Chordata > Actinopteri > Cichliformes > Cichlidae > Neolamprologus > Neolamprologus multifasciatus. The sequence goes on along the minus strand of NC_140457.1, from coordinate 10,649,675 downwards.
CACCGCCTCAGCACAGACCACAGAGAGATTCAGGTAAGACAAGAAAATTACAAGCCAGTCTGAAAAGGTTTAAAGCCATCCTAATTCAAGATACTCTGTTAAATAACAAGGTTAGATAAATACAATAATGAATGAATGAAGGACTGGCACAAATATCATAAAAAACTGTACAAATGTTCGGTAAAGGCCACTCTCCCTATGTAACTGAGATATAAGATCACCTTTTGTTTGTTTCCTTGCAGCAAGCTTCAGTCATGCCTGCTGCAGCAGCAGACCTTCCTTGAAAAGTGTGAAACATGGATGGAGTTCTTGGTCCAAACAGAAGAGAATCTGGCTGTAGAAATTTCAGGGAACTACCAGAGTTTGATGGAACAGCAGAAAGCCCATGAGGTTAGGGCCCATTTAAAGAAAATGATCCTCAAGCAGTATATTTTAATTTTGTTAACACATAAAACAAATTTAATATTTTTTATCTTACAGTTATTCCAAGCTGAGATGTTCAGTCGGCAGCAGATCCTCCACTCCATCATCAGTGATGGACAGCGAATGTTAGAGCAGGGTCAGGTAGATGACAGGTAAACCTATTCGACTACTCTGTAGATCTTTGTTTACCACCATACTCCACTGCAAGCCTTTCTTTGTCTCCTGTCTTTCTGAAATCACCTACAGAGATGAGTTCAATCTGAAGTTGGCTCTGCTGAGTAACCAGTGGCAGGGCGTAGTGCGACGTGCTCAGCAAAGGCGCGGGATCATTGATGGTCTCATCCGCCAGTGGCAGCGGTATAGAGAAATGGTGGACAAGCTGCGCAAATGGCTCTTGGAAGTGTCCCATCGTACAGAGACACTTCAGGCAGGGAATACAGTTCCTCTGCAACAAGCGCGTACTATGCTGGACGCGGTCCAGGTACATAGTGACAAACCTGACTGTAATACACATTAATACAGCAGTGACAGCAAAGGCTAGCTAACATTAAGAAGCTGTTGCAATGTCATGTTCTTCATGTAATAAACCAATATATTATCTGATAACCTTAAACATGCAACTGCAGTTGTGGGTTGGGCGTTATCTGTGTAAATTAACAGGCTTGTAGCTTGATAAGAATCCTTTCTTCCTTTTTCAGATGAAGGAAAAGGTGCTGCAGCGTCAGCAGGGCAGCTATATCTTGACGGTGGAGGCTGGCAGGCAATTGCTTTTATCAGCTGATAGCCGAGCAGAGGTGACCCTGCAGGCAGAGCTCACTGATGTCCAGGAGCGATGGAAACAAACCAGCATACGGCTGGAACAACAGAAGAAAGAGCTTTCCACTCTGTTAAAGGTAAAAATGACAATATGCTAGCATGTTCTGAATTCCAGGCCACTTCAGAATACCTTGATGGCTCCTATAATTCTTGCATTTGTATGGACAATCTCCATTGTATGTATAAAGTTTTACATTGATTTCCTTATAATACACCAATCTCTTCTAGTTGTAGTTTCAGTGAGGACAGCTTTTCTAGAGCAACTCGTAATTTTGCCTGCATTTGTAATCTGTTGAACGCAGGACTGGGAGAGGAGTGAAAAGGGGATTTGTGGATCACTGGAAAAGCTTCGAGCCTTCAAAAAGCAGCTTTCTCAACCTATTCCCGATCACAATGAGGATCTGCAAGCTGAACAGATCCGCTGCAAGGTAACAACTTGAACATTTTCAAAATTGACTTTTCCTTGTGCATCTAGGTGTAAGACATATATGTAGAGTTATTTAAGTGTATGTTGAGCTGATTTTTTACATTGTTCAGGTGCTTGTTTAGTGTTTTTATAGTGGTACTGTTGTTTTTCCAGGATTTGGAAAATACATTTGACGGCTGGACAGGCGATCTGGCCCATCTGACCTTACTGAGAGAGTCACTTTCTTGTTACATCAGTGCTGAGGACCTTTCTGTCCTACAAGAGCGTATTGAGCTGCTGCATAGACAGTGGGATGAAATCTGCCACCAGGTACATCTCTTGGCACAGTACTATTTTGGATTCTCTGAATATACTTTGTACTATAAGTCTGATTCTCAAAAATTTGTTTATAGCTACATTCTGCATATTACACAATATTTACTGTGTAACAGTTACAAGTCCCAGGAGACAATGTTACTAATGTCAATCTTCACTATACGATACAAAGCATATATTTGTATATGTAGATGTTGCTCAACATCATATATAAATCTATGTCTATATGTTAGAAAAAAATTGGTATTCATAGTATTAGCATTTTTTTAAACGGTTGGAGCAGTAGTTCGATTTTGCTGAATGTGCCATTGTGCAACAATTTTGAGAAAGGAATACACTGAGAGGAACAGTTAGCGTGACAAGTTAATGTAATCAGTCAGTTAAGAAAAGCTGAAACCTCAAGGTGATTTCGTTTTTTCACAGTGGCATCCTGTGTGCAGCGGATAAACTGCACACACAGGAAATACAGCACTCGCTCACTGCGTGATGCAAATGAAAGCGTCTGAGCGGCTTCCTTTAGAGCCTTCTTGATCTTTATTAGCTTTTGTTTTAAATTGCCATGCATTCATTGGCACTTTTTATGTGCTTTGCACAGAGGTGCAGTTAACTTGTCGTGTATTGCTGTTCTTCCACAGCTGTCACTGCGGAGGCAGCAGGTAAGCGAGAAGCTAAATGAGTGGACTGTCTTCAACGAGAAGTATAAGGAGCTCTGCGAGTGGCTCACTAACATGGAGAGCAAGGTGTCCCAGAATGGAGACGTCAGCATTGAGGAAATGATCGAGAAGCTTCGCAAGGTTTGCGCACACCTCAGATATTTACAAAGTTTGACAGTGTTATTTAATTGTTGTATTTCAGTTACGTTGTGTTTTTCCTACTCTGCTTCTTTTACAAGTGCAGTTTTTTCAAATTTCCTGTTTGCATTGCGTTGTATGCCAGGACTACCAGGAGGAGATCACAGTAGCAGAGGAGAACAAGCTACATTTGCACCAGCTGGGAGAGCGCCTGGCCAGGGCCAGTCACCAGAGCAAAGCCACTGAAATCGAACAAAAACTCAACAAAGTCAGTGACCGCTGGCAGCATCTCCTCAATCTCATTGGAGCGCGGTGAGCAGACGTGCAGTCACAGCTGTGCAGCTGTGTTTTTATCCCATGCTGGGTTGTTTGTAACTTATCTGTTAAATTATTTTAACAGAGTAAAGAAGCTGAGAGAAACTCTAGTGGCTGTGCAGCAGCTAGATAAAAACATGAGCAGCCTGCGCTCTTGGCTCGCACACATCGAAACAGAGCTGTCCAAACCTATCGCCTATGACTCCTGTGATGCCCAAGAGATTCAGAGGAAGCTCGATCTGCAGCAGGTGACATAATATACTGAACAGGACCTAAAATACATATGTGCAGCTTGCCAGGAATCATTCAGTCTGTGTCAAATGCAAGCTCTTTAATAGCAGACAGGCAACAGGGCTTTGTAATCATTTAGCTGAAATTTCTAAAAACTTTCACATTTTTGTAATCATGTAATGAAAATGTAACTATTAGTATCAATTCTATGCAAACAGGTTTTGTGATATAATACACTAGTAAAAGTTATTGTTGTACAGTTTGTAACCACTTTCAAAAAGTCATTCTCTAACCTTCTGTCAAGCTTCTTCCTTCTCCTTCTGTTTCTCATCTTATTACTTGCTGTGTCACTCTTTTCTTGCCCGTTAGGAGCTTCAGCGTGACATAGAGAAGCACAGTACAGGAGTGGCGTCTGTGCTGAATCTATGTGAGGTGCTTCTGCATGACTGTGACGCCTGCGCCACCGATGCAGAGTGCGACTCCATCCAGCAGGCAACGCGGAGCCTTGATCGCCGCTGGAGGAGCATCTGTGCCTTGTCTATGGAGAGGAGATTAAAGTAAGACGTTACACACTAGACGAAAGCATCAAATGCATACGTTATTATGGATAACAGGTAACTGTTATAACTGTTTCCTGAAATTATTCCCTCTGTTAGGATTGAGGAGACATGGCGTTTATGGCAAAAGTTCCTGGATGACTTTGCACGTTTTGAGGAGTGGCTGGCCACTTCAGAAAATACAGCTGCTCTACCCAACTCCTCTGGTGTGCTGTATACTGTAGCCAAGGAGGAGCTAAAGAAATTTGAGGTATTGCAGAATTATTTTGTGTAAACTGTACAAGTGATCAAACTACCTACTGTTTTCACCTAGTAGGACAGCATTAAATAAGAAAATTCTATCTCTCAAATGCAAACATGTAAACTAAACACGAAGCTAAAAGACTTCTTGAGAAAATGTATGAATGTGTTTTTGTAGGCCTTCCAGAGACAGGTTCACGAGAGTCTGACTCAGTTGGAGTTAATCAATAAGCAATACCGCCGCCTGGCCAGAGAAAACCGCACTGACTCTTCCTGCCGGCTGAAGGAGATGGCACATGATGCCAACCAGCGATGGGACAACCTGCAGAAGAGGGTGGCATCCATCCTCCGCAGGCTTAAGGTACAGTTGTTCTACTAGTACTTATATATTATTTCCATTTCATTTTTGTACATTTTAATTTAAATTTCTGTCATGCATTTCTGGATTCATTTCTTTTCATCTAACTTTTCTGTGACTGCTTATTATTCACTAATAAAGCCCGAACAAAGTTTTGTTTCATTTGCATGATGTGAAAGCATAGACTCTAACACCAGTGTCCCTCTTTACATGTGCAGCACTTTATTAGTCAGAGAGAGGAGTTTGAGACAGCCAGAGATGGCATTTTGGTTTGGCTGACAGAGATGGACCTTCAGCTGACCAACATCGAGCACTTCTCTGAATGTGACATTCAGGCCAAGATCAAACAACTCAGGGTAAGCCTGTCATGATATTTCAGACCAAGAAAATCCACTGTGCATTTTTCAAACACTGCTTTCTACTGACTCTTACATATGTTAATTTTATCTTCATTTCTAGAGTCAGTTTGCACTTGTGAAGAGCAGCTAAACGGATATTTCATGATTAATATGAGATACACATCACACACAACTCTGTGTTTAGCTTTAACAGCATGTCTCTCTCCGGCTTCACAGTCATTCCAGCAGGAGATTTCTCTAACAACAGCCAAGATTGAGCACATCTTCCACCAGGGGGAGGCGCTGATAGAGAAGAGTGAGCCTCTGGATGCTGCTGTCATCGAGGAAGAGCTGGAGGAGCTGCAGCGCTACTGTCAGGAGGTGTTTGGTCGAGTGGAGCGCTACTACAAGAAACTCATTCGCCTTCCTGTAAGACCTCAAAATTGAGAGAATCTGACAGATCTGTGGCTTGGGTCCAAATGTAATCTTTCCCATACTAAAGTCCTTTATCTTTAGCTTGCAGATGATGACACTGAAGTGTCATTGTCCGATCGTGAGCTGGAGCTAGATGAGCATTGTGATTTGTCCAGTCTGCCGTGGAGTGAACGTTTGGGGGATGGCTTCCTGTCGCCTCTGCCGTCCTCCGGTCGTTCAGCTTCCTTGGCTGCCCAGCTCCGGACTGAGCGCTCGGGGAGAGACACCCCAGCAAGCGTGGACTCCATTCCCCTGGAATGGGACCACGACTACGACCTGAGCCGTGGGCTTGAGAGTGCAAGCAGGGCTCTCAGAGAGCAGCAGAGTGAAGAGGGAGACTTCCTTCAGCGCCCTGCCTCAGGCTTGTCAGGTAGGTTCCCATACCAGTGCAAAACTATGCTTGAAATTTAAGAGATTTTTCAGAATAATAACTTTTCTTTATCACTGTTAGCTGTTAAAAAAAAAGTTAGAATCTTAAACGATTGTGCCTCTGTATCTTTTGAGAAGTCCAAAAAATGACATCAAAAGTTCCCCTAGGGGACAGAAAAGGAATAATCACAGAAAAACACATACAAGAAAGTTAGTGAAGGGTTTATCTGTGACTGATTACATTATGGCAAGTATTTTCTTGGTGCCGTTGAATACCAGGATAATCAGTTCACTGAGTCAGTCTGAAGCCCACTGCTAAATGTGTGTACTGTATAATGTTTCTTCCAGATGTAGTGATCCCAGAGAGCCCTGAGGCCTTTGTTAAACTAACAGAACAAACACTGAGGTCTTCCACTGGTAGGCAACAGCAGACCCCAGCATGCCACATGTGTTTGGGGCCAGAAATAACAGACACACTCTGAGTGATGAAACACTAGTAGTCTGTTCACCAGCTTGGAATTTGATTTGTGTTCATTTCTTCTCTTAAACACACTTTGGGCACAAATGGCAACACTTTCTAACCCTGGGGAATAGGGTCAATTCCATTTTTATTCCTTCTATTCACTTGTTCTGCTTTGGGCTCTAATTCAGCAGAACAGAAATGGAATTCAGCCTAACCCTTCTTTCTAACTAGCTTTACTCATTTTTTTAACTTGACTTGTTCTTTGTAGCTAACCTGTTTGGATTTGTTGATTTGCATGTTTTTTTTTCTTTCTTTGAAAGAAATGTATTGATTCTTATAGAAGGGACTGCAGATTTGTTTAGACGTCTCACGCAAAGGCAAATCACATAAAAAACACGGGGTTTAAACGTATTATTTCAAATCAGGGATGCAGCTCCCGATGCAAAGGGCCACAAAGGGAGTGCTGTGATTTGTGACAAAAAGCCAGAACAAACAATCTGCATTCCTGTCTACTTCTCATTTTTCGCTCTCCACATTTTATTTTTCTTAAATCAGGGGGGCTTACCTTCTTTTCTGATGTTAAACATGTTTCATAAATATATTATGGAAATATAATCAGCTAATATTGTGTTAACAGGGGAGGTTGCTGCTGCAGACTCTCATATTCACCCTCTGGATGTCAGCCGTTTCCACCTGCAACAAACGGACAGCAGCCGCAGCCGCACTTCTGCAAGCGCAGAAACGGACTCCTCATACATGGGATATGTATGTGTTACTCATATTACGCTTAGAGCTCAGAACAATCTATTCTTTAAAGCTTTTCTGCTCTGGACTGTACATTTAATTGCAATTAATTCTGCTTTGTTTATTTGAATGCTGCTGTTGTTTATTTTTGCTCATATTTTTTTAATAATCTATTTTCTCCTCGCAGAACTCACTTGGTTCTTCAGTTTAACAATATTTTTTCCAATTTTGAAATAGTCAGTACAATCCTATTACACTGCCTGCAATAACCAGTCTTTTAACTGCTCTGTAGCTGCGACTGATGGGCGAGTGTCGTGGAAGTATTGACACAGTGAGGAGGATGGGCTCTGAGCTGAAGGAGGAAGAGGATACGGTGTCTGGACTGGCAGATCCCAGCAGCTCAGAGTCCCAGACTTCAGGTAATACCTATAACTACCCCCCATCTTAAATAAGCATTTATGTTAATTTATGCTTGTTAAAGAAAAAAATGTGAATTATCCATTGGGCTACAGTGCTGGTAAATTCAGTTAACATAATCTTTTTGGTCTCACGTCCGTCAATCTAGGAGTGATTGAGCGCTGGGAGCTCCTGCAGGCTCAGGACCTCAGCAAGGAGATGAGAACAAAGCAGAACGAGCAGCAGTGGCAGCAGCTGAACTCTGACCTGAACAAAATCTTGACTTGGCTGGGAGAGACAGAGGAAGAGCTGGAGCAGCAGCGTAGACTGGAGCTCGGCACGGACATCCAGACGATTGAGCTGCGTATCAAAAAGCTCAAGGTACAGGTTTTTTTAGTAGTAAAGTCCCTATTTTTAACTTTTTTATTACTCTGCTTGTTATTTTCTTACTTGAATGCTTATAAATATATACCTCACAGTCTTTATTCCTGCTGTTTCCTTGTTTTGTCATCAAATTGGGAATTTTTTGCATTACTTGTACGTCACCATGGACATGCGTGTTTGTCTACAGGAGCTGCAGAAGGCGTATGACAAGCGCAAAGCTATAGTGCTTTCCATCAACTTGTGCAGTGCGGAGTTTCTGCATTCGGAGACAGACGAGTCCCGAGAGCTGCAAGGCAAACTGAAAGACATGAACAACCACTGGGATAAACTCGGCAGCGCGCTGGAGGAATGGAGGTCTTCGTTACAGGAAGCTCTGATGCAGTGTCAAGTGAGTGCTGATCAAGTCGGACTGTTTGAACAGATCGACTTGCTCATGAGTATGAATATCCTTCTATGATATGCTAGTTGGGTCTTCACCTTCCCAAATTTCATCTGATCAATAGGAATTTCATGAGATGAGTCACGGTCTGCTGCTCTGGTTGGAAAACATCGATCGCAGGAGGAATGAGGTGGTTCCCATTGATCCCATCCAGGACACTGATACTCTCCATGAGCATCACAAAACACTCACGGTACCAAACTGTCACACTCTTAAACTTAAGTGCGTCTTTCCGTGTTACTTCCATAAATCCACTCTGTAAAAGGTTTCTTTTTTGAATGTATGGCTTAAATTTTCTCTCCAGCAAATCCGCCAGGAGCTGCTAGACTCACAGCTTAAAGTTGCTTCACTACAAGACATGTCCCTCCAGTTGCTGGTCAACTCGCAGGGCAGTGATTGCTTGGAGGCTAAGGAGAAGGTTCACGTCATAGGAAACCGCCTAAAACTCCTGCTAAAGGAAGTAACCCGAGACCTCAGAGAGCTGGCCAAGATTCTGGACATCACAAGCAGTCAACAGGTAGAGTCTCAGTCACTTGTGTACCTATCATGTGTTACCTGAACACCTCTTTACTTTTATATTCACCTGCATTTAAAAGGTCAAAAAGCATTTGACAGAAACATTTTCAATTTCTTCCATCATCAGATTGTTTTAAAACAGAATTTTCAAGTTTAAAGCGGTTTTTGTAAAAATAAAATAAAATAAAATGAATACATTTGGCTATAATCTCAAAAAAAAAGCTCAAAAAAGAAAGAACTGTGAAACGCAGACAGGCCGAAAATTCACAGGTTCATCTCCAGTGATACTTCATTAGTCACAAATGTGTTATTCACACCATTAATGTACAATATTAGCAAAGGTGGGGAGTAAACTTGTGATGGTGCAATTTGCCAGAATCCTGTAAGTGTGTAATCATTTTACATTTTTAGTTATAGCTCTCACGTGGAGCATATTTTTGCACTGAATAAAAAATACCCTATTTACAAATAAACGATTGTTTCAGCACAGGATACACTTAATTTTACTTGAGTGTATTATATTGTTTGGCTGTGTCCTTCAGTTAGATTAGAAGTACTAATCACCTGCCAACCACTCTGTGTAGTCTGTGGCCACATTTAAAAGGGGTCACTATTTGCTTAACTCTCACCTGCTTTGTCTCTCTTTGTATCTGTGATTGTTTCCAACATCAGGATCTTTCCTCTTGGTCGTCTGCTGATGAGCTGGACACGTCTGGCTCCCTCAGTCCTGTATCAGGAAGGAGTACTCCCAGTCACAGACGATCGGTAATGTTTATCCCTACCTGTACATGCTGCTATATGAGAACCAGGTGTTTGGAAACCCCTAAGACACATAGAGTAAATGCCCCAAATGCCCCAGTGAAGGCCAGATTCACCCCTGTCATTCCAAGATCTCTCCTCATGCTCTTCAAATCTTTCTCCACCTCCACAACCAGCGTTACGCTCCCTCCCTCTGGATTTTGAACTTTTTTCCAGCCTTTTACTCTTCTTGCATGTTGTCAATCTCCAGACAGTCTGCTGAGATTTCCTCCTTTCTAACTTTTCTACTTCTTCCTTCCTTTTCTTGGCAGGCTTTTTAGCTCTGCCCAGTTTGTTTCTTTTTCTCTTCCAGTATTTCTGAAACCCTTTTCTTTTTCTCAGACTTCCCTTAAATTTCTTCTCACTGTAGATACGTTTCGATCCTCGTAGTATTATAGCTAGGATGACTGGCTATTGTGCAACTGTTTCATTTCAAGTGTAGCATAAAACATGTTGTTGGTTTAATGAGCAAGCATGGCATCAACAACAGCAATGAGAAAGCATTATTTTCTCATTATTCAACTGTACATCAGTCCAAATAAGCATGTCCCTGCTTATACTATGTGTATGTTACTAAATGTCCTTGTTCCAAGATTCATGCATCACATTGCATAATTGTAGCAGTCCCTTTATTGCACTCCCAAGCTGAAGCAATTCAAAGAAGTTGTGCAATGTGAAGAGCCAGATTCCTTATTATAACAGGTTACAAAATCAGTCACTTTCACGTATGATTTTGTTGCTGCTCTTCTTTCATTTTGGGTTTTCTTTTCATCAATAGCTTTGTCTTGATTTGCCTGGACTTAAACATACTTTCTTTCTTTTACCTCCCCCCCCTGTTCATTGCAAACAGCAACGGGGCAAATGTAGTCTGTCACAGCCTGGACCCTCTGTGAGCAGTCCACACCACAGGTACCTTTCTGTTGGTTTCTAGCACACCCAGAAGATAATGGAACTCAGCAGCCCATGATGCACTTGGAGATCAGTTGATTTCAGCTTTGAAATGAAACACTTAAGGAACAAATATTCAGAATTTCAGCTTTTAATGCTCGTGCCAGAGTAGCAGCTCATGATAATGAATTCCATCATCTTCTGTAAGTCTAGATGCTCTGTGTAGGCTAGGCGATCAGGTGAGTGGTAGCCCACGCATCCGAGACAGGAGTTTCACAAGGAAAGGTGCAAGGCCTCCTCTCTGCCAATGTCCTTGGCTGCTTAATATTGCTAACCAGAGGGCGTTTCTTATGAATAACACAAATATTTCTCTATATCTAACTTCCTCGCTGATGCTGAGCGCACACACACACACCCTTTTGCTCTCAAATTGCCGAGCCAGTAAATGTCTGCAATGAACAATGCAAAGACCGCTCTCTTCCTCTCTTGCGCTGATTCTCTCTCTTGTGTGTTACATTTCTTCTCCCTCTGCTGCTGCTATCTCACTGAGTATCCACCATCTCCCCCCCTCAGTCTGTCATCTGTGAGTCTTGCCTCTCAGGTCTCCATTTGGGAAATGGTAAAGGGGCACTTTCGGTAAAAACACAGGGCAGCTCGAGTCACTTTGTTCATGCATTCTGGGATTGAGGGAAAAATACATTTAGAGAGCAAAGCAGCCTTGATTTTTCTTAATTTAAATACATTCTGAATACTTTATTTTTTACAATACATACATATGTAAACCCCTATATTACTGCTTTCAACTGACCATGTCTTCTAACTTTTTGAGGCTATAAGAAGACAGTTTTACTGAGGGTGATGGTGACAGAAAAATGACACATTACTACTCATAGTATGACATTTTGTGAATTTGCTTATTTCCTTATGTTTCTTTTTTGGACGTGGAAGCAGTTGGAAACAGCCAGCGTGTCTGGCTCTTTCCTCCTCCTCCCAGTGTCCATGATAAACTAGGCTCTCTCCCAGCTTCATCTTAACATCTTAATTCACAAAGGGATTTCAGTCATCTCATCTAACTCTAAATCTACAAAGTAAACTGGATTTCCCAAACTGTTGATTTAAGAAAACACAGCTAACTACCAGGGTCAAAGATGCTGTTTCTAATTGCCGTGCTCTTCCCGCCTCTGTTTGCTTTGCATTTTTTAACAGGACACAAACTTTCAAAGACTCCATCGTTATATGAATAAAAAGAGTATTCTCAAATTCAGCTGTTACTTGCAGCATGCCGTTTGCCTTTTACTCTAACGCCTTTTGCAAAGAAATGCAAGCTCTCGTATTAAATGTCTTTGTCTGGCACAGGATTGCAGAATGTATGCCGTGAAAACTGTTTTGTGACCGTATTCGTACTTGTGTTTATCCACCCCAGTCTCAGTCAGCATGTAGATCACAATGTTAAACATTGTCTAACATTGCTTTACCCTGTGTTGGCAATGTCTTTCAAACACAGCATGGTGCTTACATCCACTGTCGCTGGACTGAGATCTTATTTGGATTGAAACTATGCAGACAACATTAAAACAGTTAAGAGTGGGGAGAGAAGGATATTAAATTAGGATAATTTTTCAAGGGAAGTTTTTTTTATTGGATTAGACTAATTTAATTTGTTTGTAATTTTTACTATTTCTGTAGCAAAGAGAAGCAGTTTTGTACGTGTAAGATTGGTTTATTATATTGCTGTGGAAGTACAACCGTGTTTCCAACAAAGACGGGAGTATGTGCAAAATGTAAATAAAATAAAAATGCAATGATCATTTAAACTCAATTATATTTAATATAAAGAAATCAAATGATGAAATGCATGTAATTTGATTTTTAAAATTCAGTTCTATGTTTTTATATATGTTCAGTCAATTTTGAAAGCAGCCTCGTGTTTCAAATTGGTGGTGCAGGGCATGTTTATAATTGTGATCAAGAGTTTTTAGTGGGTATCCAAACTCTCTCTACTACAGAGACTGTGGTTTTGCTCAAATAAACTAGGCTAGCTGATATCTAGATGGCAGCATGTGTTGCTTCAAAACCTGCATTTATCTTTTTTCATTTATCCTGTATCTTTCTTCACAGATGGTCAAGTTATAAAAGCTACATCTACTGTTATTATCATATAATACATGTTGGCTCATGTTCTCTTTATGCCAAAGGACCAACTATCCATCCTTTCCATGAAGAAATTCAGACTTTGATTGGTTAGACTATAGTATAAGTTACAATTTAAAGAACTCTGTTCCAGCATGTTACATGTTTTGTATGTAAGCTTGTTTCTGTCACTGAAAAAACTCATTTTAAAGTCAAAATTTCGGGTTAGTGTCTGAAGATTTCGACTGATTAACTCAAGCTTGAAATTAAGAAAAGTAACTGGAAATTTAGACATAGTTCTGCCAATTCTTTTAATTAATTAAAAAAAAAAAACTTTAATTGATAATTAATTTAGGTTGGGTTTAAATGATTTAAAATCCATTGCATTCTGCTTTTATATACATTCAGGCCACAGTCTTTTTGGAAACACATTTGCAGTAGTGCAGATGAGAAGGAGATTTTAAAAGTCTATAATCCATAGTTGTGTTTGACTAATTCTGTTTTTGCTGGGCTGTGAATGCTTGTGTGTGTGTGAGCAGGCCTCACAGCGACGCTGGATCCGCTTCCTTCCCTTCTGACTCGGAGACACGATCATCTCGTAGGTCCTCGTTTCTGTGGCGCGTCTTCTGGGTCGCACTGCCTCTCCAGCTCTTCCTGCTCCTGTTAGTGGTTTTTGCCTTTCTGCTGCCAATGTCTGAGGAGGACTACTGTGCTCAGTCCAACAACTTTGCTCATTCCTTCTACCCGATGCTGAGCTACACCAACGGACCGCCTCCAGTGTAGATGGACGTAAAAACCACTTATGTTTAGTATTCTTGAGCCAGAATGACCTTAGTGGGATTCACGTTGATATCCTTGAAACGGTTAATCACATTGGGAGCAAAAACAAATCCTGCTCGTCCATTTTTACTGCAGAATAACAGCTGCCATCTACAGTTAATATCTTTGTGTGTAGCACATAGGATCAAGCATCTCACTATGTTACTCTGTGTAATGCTGTGTCAGTTAATTTGCATTTTTGGTGTAACGGATCTGGAGGTTTCTGCCCACAGTGGACATCTGCTGGATAAACGACGTGTCGACTCAGTGGTGTAAACATGACGTAACTTCTCTCAAGCCGATAGCACCAAAGTTAAACGCTGAAATATAGCCTGTGAATTTGCTTGTAACTAAAAGTTTGTAAACAGCAAAAACATTTAATATATCTTACATTGCAATTATTTTTTTACCTGTATTTTGGCATGCAGTTTTAATCTTTGCTTTTACTTACTTACATCCATCGTTGTGTCTGTGGTAATCGGTCCATTTTTAACTTGAACCACATGGATTCATGCAAGAGTCATTTAAGCCAAGTCAAGTGAATTTAATATCCAAGTCAGACGCAACGCAGGAGTTTAACCTTTAACAGTCATCCATGGTCTTTATACATTCTGCTGTTTTATTTTTTCAAGATATGAAATATGTCTTTAAGATTGAGAAATATGACCAATAGAATTATTGCATATTTTGTAAGACTGTGAGTTCAGTATCAAATGTATAACAGTCGAGAGTTATTTAACATATGTATATAATGCAAAATGAAATAATATGAGAAATGTATGTATATGCGACTCTCAAAAACAATGAATGCCAAACCTTCATTCTAAAAGTTGTCATTTTATTTGTGAGTTAGCATTTTTAATATTTCACCCTTTGTGCATCATACTTATATTGATCTTCCCATGAAAACACAAATATAAAAGAAAACTTTTAAATTGTTATTTTGTGTTTCAAAAGTAATTAATATCTCCACTATTTCTCAACATTTCAACTTATTTTTGGTATGAATGGAGTGAATAGATTTTAAGTTTCGTGAGATCTGCAGGTGGTAACATCCAGGTTGGAGCCATCGGATAGTTCTTGGACTTGTTGCAGGTGAGGTCTCTGGTGAGTAGAGCAGTGCTGGGGTATGTTAACATGATGATGAAGGTGGTGACGGTGACAATGGCCATGAAGAAGGGTTTCAAGTAATTTGATGATTTCATAATTTGGAAGAGCCAACGCTGTGGCATCCAGGCCCAACGTTTGAGAAACCAGCATGCGGAAATCCACCAACTGAAAAAAGAAACTTACCTGGTTCAAAAGTTTTCAGAAATCTTGTGACCTTTCTTTTATTTATATTAACAAACAACATTAAATGAGCTCTATGACCGCTAACAAACATCTGCTGTGCAAGGTCATGAGATGTGGATGAAAGCATGGTAAACAAGTTTTCCTATTTGTCGTTTGACTCTTACCTCTCTCTGCCTCTCAGACAGCTGAGCCAGGCTCTGTCTGAGGGTAAGGAGTTCCTGTAAGTCGTCTCTTGTCTTCTTCTCTTGGCTTTGCAGGTCTGAGCTAACTGCGCTCAGCTTTTTCTCCACCTTTGCCTTCTCATCCACCACCAGATCCAGCTTCTTTTTCTGCTCCTGCATGGTCTGAGTCTGTTGCGCGACTTTCAGCTTGGCATTTTAGGCACAGCAGAGACTCGAGTGAGCGTCGGGTTTTAGTGAAACAAGAGTGACTTTATTTAATTATGTCAAATTATTAATCTAAGATACTCTGATACTTTGAAAGCATGCATTGATTGCATATGCATATGATTCAATGACCCACCAACCTATGCCCCAAAATTAACACAAATACACAAAACATTATGAAGTGAAAATCCCTCTGGAGTGAATATGGGCCCAAACCCTTCTCCCCTCTACCTTGAGCTCGCTGGTATGGGAGAGCTGGGCCTTGAGCTCAGTGTTGGAAAGCTTGGTTGCTTTCAGTTCACTTTGAAGACGCTCCAGTTTTTTCTGCAGCCTCGCAGCCTGTAGTTGTGCATCATTTTGTTCCGCAGCCAATGCTGATTGGGTCCTCTTCTCCTCCTCCAGCTCTGAAACCTTTTTCCTCAGTAGTTGGATGTGGAGTCCTTTGCTCTCTATTTGTTCCTTCTGTGATTTCAACTACAGGGAATGGGAATATTTTAAATCAACTGTATACATTTTCTTAAGCTGCATTTGTGCATTTAGAGGTAAATTATCTGCTTGTTCAGCACCACTCTCCACTTGTATAAACATGTGAATGATAAAAACAAACAAAAAAACTACCTTCCGTTGTAAGCTGTAAGTCAGACTTTTACTCTCAACTAAAGCAGTTCCCTCTTGTCTAACAAGTTGTTCGGCACGTGACAGAATGAATTTTAGCTTCATTTCGAAGTCAAGATCAATGTCAAAGTCCTCAACCTTCATCGTCTTGGACAGCTGTTCCAAGAATTCCTCATACTGTTAAAAAAAGAGACAAATCATAGGAATGTGTCGCTATACCAACCTGTATCTGTAACTTATATGCTTAGTCACATGACTTTTCTCACATCCTGTTTGCTGTGTTGCAATCGGTCACGATGCATGTCTGCTGTCAGCAATTCGGCCTCCAGACATTGCAGTCTTCCCCTCAGGTCTTGGACTTGCTGCTCTGCAAGCTGAGCCCTCTGTTGTGCACTGTGATGAAGCTCTGTCTGCTCACTCAGCTTTTCAGAAACACAACGCAGCCTCATTTCCACCTCTGGCAAGCTCTGAAAGACCAGCATAGTGAAAATGTGTGGTAACATAAACTATTGTGTGCATACTCCTTTTTATCTTACAGCTGGACTAAGTCCTTGACAGATGGAACAGGAAGAGTTAACATAAAGATAAGAAGATATAAGAAGTAACTGCATCAATTGCTGTGCTTTGGAACTTATTTTTCTACTTTACAGAGTTATCAGGTTGATGTAGTTATTAGTCTGCAAATTAAAATAAAAAAAATATTTAGCTGTATTGCAAGTATTGAGATTAAAGTGCTACCTGCATGCTTATTGGTAAAAAAAAAAAATCAACCGGTATGTTTCATTTTATACAAGTAACTGATCATTCATGATATATAGCGATTAACAAAAAGTAATCCTAATAACTAAAATACAATGTGATTTATAATTGTCAGCAAATGTGTTGTTTGGCTGGAGCCACATTTGTACCTTGGAGAACAAATTTAGCTTTAAAGCAGCTTTTAAGCATTTTTTGTTGGAAATCCCAACGTTCCTCACCTTATTGCAGAGGTTATCCAGTGTCTGTAGAACATCTCTCTCCGTGGGCAGGATGACGTCCTCACACTTCTTCTCCAGGAGGCCGACCAACTTTTCCAAGAATGCCTGCAGCTTGCCCTCAGCTTCTTGGGTCCTTCTTTCAAGCTCCTCCACCTGGTTCTCCAGACAGCGTGACTCTCGCCTGGCTGCCTCTATCACTCTCTTACTGGCCTCAAGTCTTTCAGTTAGGGTCTGCTTCTCCATCTCGACACTTCTTCTCCCAACAGCCAGACCATCAAGCTCCTAAATGACATACAAACACCACAACAATAGGGCAATTTTAGCAGTTACTCCTAAAGTAATAAAATCTTTAAATTAACAATTTCATACAGAAATCAGTACTTTTTACACAACGCTACTAAATCCTTTAGTTCGTGGGTTAAGCCGTTGAGACATCTGAAATCTTGTACTGTAAAGTAACTACTCTTTTAAGTTGTGTATATACCACTTTGAGTGAATCAAGTGCTGCTACACTGCTTGCAGCCTTCCTCCTCTCTTGGTCCAGCTCTGCCACCAGCCTCAGTACCGTCTCTCTGCTGCCTTTGCACTCCACCTCACTGGACTTCACGCTCTCTTCTAAAACAGCAATCCTCATCTTCAGCCTCTCCTTCTCATTGCACTGTTAATTACAGAGGTTGAAGAAAGGTACTAAATAGTTATTACATGCTTTTTTTTTAAATCTATTTTTAAAAGTTGACAACATAGGAATCAATTTAGTTTTTTCCTCCACTATGACTGAATTCAGTAGACATTTAAAATATTTTAAGGCCTACCTCGTTAGAGTTTTCCATAACTCCAAATAAGAGAGGTGAGAAGTGAACTTTAAGTAGATGTTGCCTCTGTTTTAAGAAGTCTCCTGGCAACAGCAAAACACAGGCTCAGTCAGAAGGGGACGCTGTAGCTGAGCCTGTCAGGCATCGTCAGGCATCATCTCGTTTATCAAATTGGTGGAATTTTATTTTATTTTATTTTATTTTATTTTATTTTATTTTATTTTATTTTAGTTTAGTTTAGAAAAATTAATTTCTTAATTAATACAGTAACATAAAAAAATCCAAAGTCACGCTGAATGGGCAACAATGTGAAGGTCATTACATTAGCGTCACATTAGCCCTGAGCTTAGACTGTCAGGTAGCCCTTCTGCTCAATCCCAGTATGAGCTTCACTTACCGGACATTTTCCACTCATAAACTGATCGAGTTCGTCTAAATATAAACGACTGAGTATTTGTAAGGTACTTCCTGCTGTGTTTTGAAGTTTTAGTAAGTAATACAGTTCAGCTTAAAATGGAAACGCTCTACCTTCAAGTCAGAGCTGAGAGCATAATGTAACTCCTTGTATTGCGTCACTTCGAGCAGGAAACAAGCGACGAGGAACAAACACGCCGCCTTTGAATGTATGCAAGACTGTAAACACTGAAGGTAGCTGGAATTTGTGAATTAATTTAACACCGTATTTTGTTTTTTCTAACCTGGTAAGCGAATAAATAAAATAAAGTGAGTTGGAGGGCGGGGTGGGGTGGGCTGCTTTTAACCATGTAAAGCACTTTGTGCTACATTTTTTGCATGAAAAGTGCTTTATAAATAAAGATTGCTTGATTGATTGATTGAATTGTCTGCGGCTGACATGTAAACAGAAGTTAGCTCCATGCATGGAGCCGCAGTACTGCTGAATGTATTATTCTAATTAGTTTGCAGGATATACGAGTGTCTTGCTTGCTGATGCACTTTTGATTCCTGTTGTTGTCTATACTTTAGATTTAACGTGTAACAATATAACTATACGTCCATTAGCTAAGTTGATCTGGTTGTTTAACATTTTTCTGTGCTTCCAGTCACCTAAAGGCACTTTCCTTTGGCTGCAGGTTATTTGTAGGTGAGTGTGAATGGAAGATGCTTCTCCGGACGTTATGGTCCAGACTGGGAGCCCAGCTGCATGCAGGGAGCAGATCAGGCTGCGTTTTAATTTCGGCCAGGACTCACTGTGCTCCGTGGAGCTTTTCTAGGACCTGCCATTTAAACTCTATTCATCAGCAGCACGAGCAGAAAAGACATGTTTCTTTGCCTGCTTTGAGTGGATGTAAAAGTTTTAGCAGTGGGTTTTTGACTGACCCTGGGAGACTTTCAAACTGTGCAAGAGGACAAACAAGTTTGTATTCAACCAACCTCGTAAAGTCAGTGTTGAAACCAGCCACAGTGCCTGGGAAAAGGGCACCCAAGGGACCACGGACGAAGCAGCCGTCCAGAGCCAACCAGCCTTCCCTCAGTGAAGACAAGGTGATTTACCCTTTAGTGTAGTGAAATGTTTTATTTAGCTGTGCCTGGTATTGTTTTATGTGTTGATTCAATTGTTTGTCTCCATAGGATATGATGCAGTGCATTGCTTTTGCAACAGCAGATCAGTATCATTTGCCAACACTTTCTCACGACTTGATAAACCACGGCTTCCATGAGATAGATTTGCCCAGAGGTATGAGTGAAAAGGTCATACAGCTGTGCATTAGATTATTAGTGATGGCTTTCTTGATCGTCGTGTTTTATTTTCAGATGCCTCGAATGTTCTGGTGATAAGCACAGACATGGCTGCAAAACCAGATGACAATGCACAAATCTTCTTCTTCAGGTAATGCTGATGCGCTTTGGTTTAGACTTTGTCTCCAATGGTATTATTTTGTTGTAGAAAGGTCAGTTCTGTTCAAACATTGTCAAAAATATGGCTTAATTTGAGGATTATTGATATTTGGTTTGGTCAGTACTCGGTGATACGGGCGTACCTTGGTTTGCCTGTATGCCTATATCAGTGATCTATTTCTCAGCATCAGATGCACACACAAATCTAAACATGCAATTGCTGAGATTGTCGATTGGATTCGGGTCTGGATTACACAAGGCTAATCAGTGGTGGTGGTGCCTTTTAAAATTGTTGATGCTCTTGCCACGTGAGGCCAGGACCCACTGCATTGTGTCTAAGCAGTCAGGGAGGGCTGTGAAGGTCTATGTAATCCTCCAAGGATATGCCTCCTCAGACAATCACTGACCTCCTGCTAAACCATTCATGCTGGATGTTGCATGCAGCATAAAGTTCGCCACAGCATCTCCAGACTCTTACCTGCCACATATGCTCAGTGTGAATTTGCTCTCATCTGTAAAGAGAACGAAGCGCCACTGATGGACCTTTTGGTTTTGTTGATCTCTAGTGAATGCTATTCGATCTGCATGTTGCTGGTATGTGAACACAGGTCCCACTGATGGATGTCAGCCCCTCATGTCGCCCTCATGGAGTCTGTTTCTGACAGTTTGATCTAAAACATGCACGTGAGGTTTTGTAGGCCACCTCCTGTTCTTCCTCTCACAAAGGAGCAGATACTGGTCCTGCTGCTGTGGTATCTCCACCACACTCTTGAGATTGTGCTGAGAGACGCAAACTTTGTTGCTATGGCACGTGTGGATTTGCCATCTTGGGGGAGTTGGACTATTTGTGCAACCTGGCTGAGATGGCGATAGTGTCTCATGTTACTAGTGGTAGCAAGGACAAGGAGATAGCAACGGTCTGTGGCAACCATTCCCTTTTTGCGGGGTTGTCTTGTTGTTGTCTCCCCCTGCACCTGTTGTCCCTTTGATTTGCACCAGAGCAGGTGAAACTGAGTCTTAATAGTTTATGCTTTCTAACTTACAGGTTGCTATCCCTGAAGTTTAGCTGACTTTTTTGTTATACGCTGACAATCAAGCTTTCCTTTAACATTTTTCAGCAGTGTAGTTACTAATACTTCTTTAGTACAGCTGCTTTTTTCTTTGGCCCCATAATGCCTGATCTCAGTCTAAAGTTTCTAAGTTTAAAAGTTGTTTTGTTCAGCTAGAGTTCTTGTTTGACTGCTTGCCTCATGATTACCTTGAACCGATAGTTTGTTTGTAACATGAGAGGAAGGGCTAAACACTGACTTGTCCCACTTTCTAAATTTTTAGAGAAGGCTCAGTAGTTTTCTGGAATGTCGAG
This sequence comes from Neolamprologus multifasciatus, assembly GCF_963576455.1. Taxonomy (NCBI): domain Eukaryota; kingdom Metazoa; phylum Chordata; class Actinopteri; order Cichliformes; family Cichlidae; genus Neolamprologus; species Neolamprologus multifasciatus. The sequence goes on along the minus strand of NC_140457.1, from coordinate 10,629,141 downwards.
GAGAAAACGGTAAGCAAACATCACCATTAATGCAGTTAATCTAATTTCCAGTTCACTTTTCTACTATACTATTGTTAAACTCTGTAATTTCCCCTCACTCTTTACAGATTAAAAACATTTTGAGAATCCTGGAACACCATGAGATCCAGCCTTATGAAGTAGCGTTAGTCCACTGGGAAAATGAGGAGATTAACTACACTGTGGGAGAGTACGATGAGCCTCATGCTTTGTTTTGTTAGTACTTTCAGAATCTGTAACGTTTCTAAACGGGCACTTTTTTCCACCTCAGGGGAAATACAAAGCTTGAGCGTGGCAACTTTATTCTGAGTGACGATATGGATCAAGAGGAAGCTGTTTTGGAGAAATTTGCATTTTCAAATGCACTTTGTTTGTCTGGTGAGAAGCTGTATTTCAAGTCTGAATCATAAAAAATGTATTTGTTTCCTGTGAACACTGCTAACTTTTTCTCTTTGCTTTCTTTTCCAGTGAAGTTGGCAATATGGGAGGTAGCATTAGACAACTTTGTAGAGTCCATTCAATCAATTCCAGAGGTACAGTGGACAATTAACAGCAAGAATGAATAATTGATTATTTATAATGGTTGTTTGTGTGTTAGGAGATGCACGTGAGAGGTATTTTTCTAAAATGCTAATGCCGGCATGCTAATTTTTTTTCCTTTCCCACCCAGACACTCAAGTCTGGGAAAAGAGTCAAGTTGTCCTCTGCAGAGGTTATGCAGAAGATAGGAGAGCTTTTCACATTAAGGTAAATTCAGGAAAGTACAGCCTTTCTATTTTTGTATTCACTGTTTATGAGCAAGTAATACATCTTGAGTTTTGTGTAATTATACATGTTATTTCTAAATGCATAAACTGCTGTTTGTTTGCTTTTCTAGTATTACCGTACTTTAGTATTTTTATTTACACTCTGCTTTGACAGACACTGTATAAACCTGAGGTCTGACCTCCTCCTCACGCCTGATTTCTACTGGGACAGAGAAAACCTAGAAAAACTCTACGATAAGACGTGCCAGTTCCTCAGCATCAACCGCAGAGTCAATGTAAAGGATAAACCATCGCTGCTGGGTCTTTGTCTTAACACGCAATCATTTTTTTTGCCCATGTAGCTTCATAATCTATCTCATTTTAGGTTGTGAATGAGAAGCTGGAACATTGCACGCAGCTGACAGACTTGATGAGGAGCCACCTGAGTGAGAAGCACAGCTTGAGGTTGGAGTGGATGATAGTCATCCTGATTACGATTGAGGTAAAAGAGGTCAAGCAAGAAGCCTCAAAGAATGCAGCATTTTTAAAACAAACCTTTATTCATGCTTTTTAAAAAAAACAGCGAGATGTTTAATAATGAGTACATCTCATTTGTTTCTCTTGTAGGTTATGTTTGAACTCGCAAAAATGATCTTCTAAATTGCTGCTCTGAAGCTACAACAACTCTAAAAAGGGCACAAGCAGCTATGAAAGAAGAATGCTGCACTGTGCGAAGGCACTGAGTTGTGAAGGGGACCTAGATCACGCTGAATGTGTTTACTCTTCATGTGTTACATCAGCAACTTTTTGAAAACCATGAATTATTTTTAAATCAAGAATTTCACAAATTGTTACTGAGGATCTTGGCTGCGGGCGGGAGCAGTATTTTACACACATTTGTTCTTTATTACTGTGAAAAAAACAAAGAAAAATCAAAGTAGGCAAAAAAAGATTTTTAATCTTTTGTGATGATCTGACCTTTATGTTTTGGGACTTATTTTGTCTTTATGTTCTTAATTTTCTTTTTACGTCATGAGAAAGCATCTATGTTTTCTTGTCAGTGTCAAAGATGCATTTTAAAAAGGTCTTATTTGCATGGGATGGCAGGGACTCCCACATCTTGACACTGATCTTGCAGCTGATTTAAAAAAGAAAGGGGGGAAAAAAGATGTAGAAATGCATCCAGATTTACTGAGTCCCAAACACCAACTGTAACTCTGTTATAAAAGATGGGAATAAAGTATTTGTGTTCAATATTTCCGTGTTTGGATGTTAAACATCATTAACAGATTTCTTTTCTTTTGCAGTAAACAAATAATTACCGTAGTACTTTTAATTTATATGTATTAATTTATTCAAATAAAATAGTTTTTATTAATTAAACACTGGTAAATATATCAGAAAACATATAAATACACATAAATCAATATTAGTGACATCAGACAAGCAAGGATTGTCCATAACAGACAGTAATGGAAATGAGATTTCAAAATAAAAGCATACAGCTAACATAAATACCTTTTCACAAGCTTATTTTTCTCACTCTGTTGCAGTTTGATTACTGAGCCTCAGGCATCAAGCTTAGTGAGGAGGCTTGTTTCTGGCACTTAGATTTATTTTTTCCGGTCTCTAAGTCTAAATTTAGGGTTAGTATCTCAAATTTTGAGACAATCAAAATCTCCACTTTTTATATTTTTCAGTGGTAGAAACAGCCTGTTAAAGAACAGGAGAACAGAAAAGTTTGAGTAAACATGGTTGCTTAAGGCACTGCTGATTCAAATTTGATTAACTGCGTATTTGATTAAGTTCAGCTTTAGATTAAACACTGTCACACCTTGCTTCATGCCATGCTCTCACCATGCTCTAATTTTCGAACTGCTCACAGTAAAAATTCTAATCACTAAAATATTCATTATGTACAAGATCACGTATAATAATAATAATATATATGTATATATATGTGTATATATATATATATATATATATATATATATATGTATATCTCCTCAGTATGTTCAGGTCTGACTTTTTAAATCATGTGGCAACATGTATATAAGTGAAATACTGATTGCAAATAAATGTTTTGTGGAAATATCTACATTTTGCTAATTTTTATAAAAAGGTGTTTCTATGTGCTGTAACTGGTAACATACATCATGATTTAATGTGGTCTGTGAATAACACCTGAACATTTTTTAAGCTTTTTACCATAAAAGGTGAAAAGATTCAACAAATATATTATGATATTCTTATTGACTTACTGACATATACATTCTATTTAAAAACTTAGGCATAATAATGTATGAATTATAAATGGAGAGACCTGACATAATTAGCAATGAAGTTGCATTACATGACAAACAGGTAGTTAAATTTACTGAGGCCCCTGCGTGGTATAAGTAGCTCATTGTCACACTTCTAAAATCATTCAAAAATCACAATTCAAGCCCCCTGAGAAGATTAACCTTTTTTTTTTCAATGCACACTTTCCAAAACACTCTCTTAAGTCATATACTGTATAATAATAAAATAATCTTAGCAATTAAGGCTAGTTTTGCTAATAAATATCAGAATATTTTGGTGCATCATAATGTGAAATAAAAGGCTTTGATGGCTTTATGAAGCTTTCTTCCTTTTACTTTTTGATTGTTCCACCTACAAAAAGAAATACAAAAAAGGGCATACGTTTAATTGAAATTGATTGTGAAAATATACAGAATAAGAGGTGGCTTACCACTCAGTAACACTTGAGCTAGGTTAGGTTAATCCCATTCTGCCTGAGTGACACGTGTTGTGATTACTGGGTACTCCAGGGCAACAGCAAAATCTTCACCTTCACTCTCAATTTCACCTATTCCTCCTGTTTCGTGCAATCTCTGATGATATTCCTCATCCTCACTCTTGGTATCAGGTGCCATTTCAAACTCAGATTCAGGATCTTCTTTTCCCTCATGTGCACTTCCCGCTTGAGGCTCCGTGGGTTCTTCCACTTTGATGTGGGATGCCCCCTTTTCCTCTTGGGTGTAAATGTCTTCCTCAGCATCCAGCCACACGTCATCATTTTCCTCCTCTATTTGTTTAATGGGCTCCTCTGCTGTTTTTTCTTTGCTACGAGCCTTGAAGACTGCAGGATGACTGATCAACAGGCCTCGTTTCTCTTTTTGCATCACAGGTTCTGTCGTTTGTGTGGCCTGAATGTCTGGTATTATCGATTGCTTTGACTGAATTTGTTCCACTGGTTCTATTGTTTCTATTGTCTGGATGCTAACAGCCTGTAGTACTGGCTGTTTTGATATCATGGCTCTTTCAGTTAAATCTAATTTTTCTGCTGGCTCTGTGATTTGCTTCAGCGGTTTGGTGGTGTCTGCTGCCTGGATTTCAGAGATTATTGGTTCCTCTGATTCAGTTTGTTCTGCTGGTTGTGTTGTTTCCATTTCTTGGACAGCAACGTCCTGAAGTTTAGGCTGATGGGAGACCACAGCTTCTGATTCAGTAATTTCTGTTGTCTGAACAGCGACTTCCATTAGCTCCATTTGTTTCTCGCTCTCAGCTCTTTGCATTGCATTTATCAGGTTTGTAGGTTCCACTGCTTCTACTGCCTGAACAGCAACTTCGGACACATTAAGCTGTTTCACAGGTTCTGCAGGAGGAGGTGGGGATGCTGGTGCCTTTAGCTGTCCAAACTGTATGTTAAGTTTGAATTCTAAGGACAGGCTTGAAGGAGACTCTACATTACCTATTGACGAGATCATACCCGTGTTCTGGGGGGCTACTAATAATGTGTTATTTGGTGTAACAATCTGGCTTTGTGTACTTTGTAGGTTTTGTGCTTCTGTGGTGGTATCGCCATCTTTCTTCTTAGCTAATTCTTCAGATGTTGCATCCTCCGCTGTCACACATACCTCTGATTTTTGCAGCTCAGCTTGAGTTTCTTCCAGATCCTCTGTGTGATCATGGGTAGAGATATCTAAACCTAAATCAGAAATTCGCAATTGATCCTCAGACTCTTTCTGCTCAGCTGGGATCCCATGTCCTTCATCCTCTTCTTCTATGAGCTCCCCAGAACTGTCCTTCATCATTTTTTCATCCTCTGGTTCACTTGGTGTACTTTGAACTGTCTCGCTAACATCTGGTTGTTTTATAACTTCTTGTTCCAACTTATCTGGCACAGATTCAGGAGTGGGCTCTGGTAAATTCCCCTTTACATATTGAATAACTTCTTGAACAGTTAGATTGTTTTCCTCGTTATTCACTTCCTCTTCGATTGCAGTAGAGGCAGATAGGTTTTCTACTTTTTCAAGAGTTTCATGACAAACATCAATAACTTCTTTGGCTTCTGTAACCCCTACCTCAATCATTGTGTGGACGATATTCTCTGCTGAATTGATATCAACATCCACCACTTGCACTTGGAATCTGTGATTGTCGTCAAACTCTAGTGATGGAACATGCATCATAACAACCACACTCCCTCCTTCTGCTGTGTTAATGACATTGTTCTTCTCTAATGGTGTTGTGGTCTCAAAAGTGTCCTTTATCTCCATCTCACTTGCTTTTCTTTCTATCAAGTGTTCTCGAATCTCAGTTGTTTCCTCAATTGAAACATCAGGTATTACTGCTGAAACATCTTTTAGATTACATGTTATTACTTGCATCACTACAGCGTGCTCAGTGGCAGCAGTGATTACCTCAGTGCCTTGAAGTTCACCAGCTTTTTCTCCCTCAACACTTACTTGGGCTGTACTAACATCCTCGTCATATTTGGGTTCTTCTGAAGCTTCAGCACTGTCAACACAAGTCTCATAATGGACCTGATCATTACTTACTTGTTCTTCTTCTTGTTCTGCAGAAGGCACATAAGCAGCTGGTACTGTTTCTTCCAAAGCTTCACCTTTTCTATCTTCGTGTTCAGCTTGATCATTTTGTGGAATGCTTTCGGTTTTCTGATCTTTGTTTATTTCTAAATCCTGGTCTGGTTGTTTTTTCTCAGTTTCATCTGTAATGCAGTCAGTGTCTGGTTTCGGAACATCTTCTAGCAATGCTTCAGTTTCAAGCTCCTGAGTGCTAAACACCTCAACACTTGATGCAACTGCATTTGCAGACTTGGATGCTTCACGGTCAGTTGCAGGAACATTGTCTTCTGCATCAGGCAGTGATGCTTCTGGTTCCATTAGGTCAACTGCTTTCTGCTTGGGTTCACCTGTAACTGTTTCCATTGTCCCCATATCCTTGGATATCACCTCATCTTCAGTTCCTTGAGGTTGACCTTCCTCTGAATCTAATGTGACGGCTTGTACCACTTGTAACACTGCTGGTTCTTGAACATCCTTGGTTATGGAATCATCCACTGCTTCACCTTTATCTTCAGTGATTGGTAACATTTTAGCCTCTTGGGGCTGATCTTTTTCTGCAGGTGGAACATCCTCTGATATTACTTCTTTCTCCCATGACTGACCACTCCCCTCTTCTAAATCTAATGTGGCTGCTTGTACAGCTTCTACTTTTTCTGGAACTTCAGGCTGCGATTCTTTGTTTTGAATCTCATCGGTCACTTCAGTGTGATGTTGTGTTGTCTGTTTGTTTTCATCTGTTACTGGTTGAGAAGACTGAATGTCCTCTGAAGGTTGTATTTCTGTTTGAACACTATCTTCTTTTGACTGCAATGATGTGGCTTGAAGAAGTTCTGGTACCTCTGGAACTTTGGAAACTTCAGGCTGTGGTTCTTTTTTTTTAATCTCATCAGTCACTTCAATGAGATTCTCTGCTAACTCTTTACATTCACCTGTTATTAGCTCAGCAGACTGAATATCCTCTGCAGGTTGTATTTCTGTTCGAACACTGTCCTCTTTTGATTCCAATGTTGTGGCTTGAACACCTTCTGACACCTCTGTAACTTCGGAAACCTCAGGCTGTGGCTCTTTAGTTTCTGGCTCATTAGAAACTTCACCTTCAGTGAGATGCTCTGATGTCTGTTTGGATTCATCTATTACTGGTTCAGCCGCCTGAATGTCCTGCGAGGGTTGTATTTCTTCTTGAATGTTGTCCTCTTTTGATTCTAATGTTATGGCTTCAACATCTTCTGGCACCTCTGTAACTTCAGAAACTTCAGACTGTGGCTCTTTAGTTTCTGGCTCATCGTTCACTTCAATGAGATGTTCCCCTGTATGTTTGGATTCATCTGTTACTGGTTCAGCAGACTGAATGTCCTGTGAGCACTGTATTTCTTCTTGAATACTATCCCCTTCTGATTGTAATGCTGTGGCTTGAATACCTTCTGGCACTTCTGTAACTTCAAAAATTTCAGACTGTGTCTCTTTAGTTTCTGGCTCAATGGAAACTTCATCTTCAGTGAGATGCTCTCCTATTGGTTTGGATTCATCTATACTTTCTGCTGGTGGAACATCTTCTGAGGCCAGTGCTTCTTCTGCAGGTGATTGAACTTTATCCTCTTCTGCAGTTGCTGTGGCTTTTTGCTCAACTTCCACTGCATCTTTCACTTCGTCATCCTCTGTTTTGGGAGCTTCAGCCTGTGTTTGTCTATCTTCTGGCTCAACAGTCACTTCAGCAAGATGCTCTGTCTGCTTGGAATCGTCTGTAACTATTTCTGTTGGTGGTATGTCATCTAAGTGTGGTGCTTCGTCTTCAAGTGACTGAACAGTATCCTCTTCTGAAGCTTTTACATCTTTTTCTACATTTGCCAGTGCTTCCAACTCATCCACCACCACAGAAGGTTCAGCTTCAATTTGACTTTGCTCAGTAATATTTTGATTGATCTGATCCCCCATGGAGCACGAACTTTGAACTTCCTGCTCGATGCTTCCAACTTTAGTTTCATCAGCCACAAAAAGAGCTGACTCTGCTTCTTGAGTCTCAGTTTTTGAGGTATCTTCTTCTACTTGATCTGCCACAACTAGAGAACCTTTATCTGGAGCAACTTCATCACTTTCAGGTAATGTCTCCTGAGGTAACTCTTCCTTTTCTTCAGAAATGCATTCTGGCACATGTTGGCTGTCATCAGTAACTTCTAATTCTTTAATGCTTTCTTGCACCTGTGTAACACTGACCTCATGAACTTCATCTTCAGTGACTTCTGCATTGTCAATCTCCTCAGATACAATCTCTGTTGAAACAGCTTTGTTAACATCAGGTATGCTCTCTGCTTGGGCTGTTGCCTCAAGTTCATTAATTGCATCAATTGGTTCAGCATTTAGCTCTGCGTTTACCACTGTTTCATCTGATCCTTTGCGTATTTCCAGGATTTCCGGCTGTTCTTTTTCAAATGTTTCAAGTAATTGAGGCGTGACAGAACTAACTATTCTTTCTGAACTTGGCTCCTCTAAAGTCACTGGGACTACATGCGTACTTACAGAGATGGTTTCAGCAACTTGTTCTAGCAACAACTCTGTGTTGTTGACACTGTATTCAGCTGGGACAGGTGTTGCGTTACCAGATGTTTTTGAAGAGTCTGATAACTGGGAAACTGCAGAGATCATCTCAGTTTCATCATCTGTCACAGTAACATCAACAGGCTCTGGAGCTGTTATGGCTTCAGATGTGATCTCTACCAGGTCCTCTGCTATAGTGTCATCTCTTGCTGCTTCCTCAATGCCTGAAGCCGGAGTGGCCATGGTCTCTGTAAGTACTCCCTCCTCTGGAATATCACTGAGTTGTTGGTGTTTACTGATTGATTCTGTAAGGTCATCTGGTTCTTCAACTGGAGCAGGTGTAGCCAGTGTTTTAGGAACCTCATTTTCTAAAGCTTCCTCATTGTCTTGGGATGTTTGTGTTTCGAGTGGAAGACTATCACAAGGTGGAGTGGAGTCCTGCTGGACTTCATTGTCTGTTACTTCTGGTATGTAACTTTCTACATCTGCCTTGGTTTCTCCCATTTCATCTGCAAACTCTGATAGTGGAATCACAGCTGGAGTCTCAGAGTCTTCATCACCTGAAGCTTCCTTGTCAGCTTCATCTAAAGATACTTGTTCTAGCGTTTCAGCAGGCTTTCTCTTTTTTCTTCCAGGTAGGAGATTCTTAATAGAAAACGTGGACTCAGCTTGAGTAACTTCATTGTCAGAAGGAATGATATCTTTGCTTTCATCCAGATCCTTGGCTTTTGTTTTGGGGGTGACAAGTTTTTTAAATGATTTCCATGTTGACTCCCCATCACTCTCTGGAGGACTTCCTTCTTTAATTTCTTGGGCCTCATTAGATCTTTCTAGTGGTGATTCTGCACCTTGTTTAAGTCCACTGTCTTGCTTGTTTTTTGATGGTGTTTCTTCTTCTGAGTCTGATGATTTTCGGCTTTTTCTCCTTCCAGATCCACACAAAACAGCTTCCCATGACACAGATGAGTCTTTCCTTTTTTTTCCTTCTTCTGTGCTGTGATCTGATATTTCCCCCCCTTCACTTGGTTTAGCCTCATCTACTGAACCTGAGATTTGTGCCTGTTCATTGCTCAATGAAGGCGTCTTGTTACGTTTTTTTGGAGTCAGAAGTTTTTTGAAGGCTATCCATGCACTGTCCTCTTCTTCTGCTGCCGGTGCAGAGGGTTGTGCAGGACTTTCGTCTTTCTGATTTTCAGCTGACTCTGTTGAAGACAGCAGCTGATCAGAGACTTGTTCTTGTGAGTCAGTGATCTTTGTGTCACTTGATTTCTTTGCTTTCTGTTTTTTGGAAAGACTCCTGAAACTAGAGCCTGACATTAGCTTCTTCAGTGGACTCGCCTGAACTTTTTCTTTTTCTTGAGAGTTTAGTATTTCACCCTCACCATCTGATCTCTTCGTGGAAGGTGGTTTAACATCATCCTGAGTGGTTGCTGCAGGCACGATCTTAGCTTCTCCAAGTCCTTTCTCAGTTGTAGCTGCCTCAGTATCAAGAGTAATCTCCTCCTTATCCTGCTCTTCCACTGCTTGCTCTGCTATTTCAGCAATCTCGTTTTCACTCATATCCACCAGTTCTTTCTCGGTCACCTCATCTTCTGCAAGTTTCTTTTTCTTCCGTAGACTAGAAAAGATTCCTGTGGTAAAAAACCTTTTTAATGGAGAGTCAACCACCTTTTCTTCAGTAATCATTGGTGATGCTGGATGCAGTTCCTGTGTGGTATCCTGGTGTCCATCTTCATTTACAGCAGGTGAAGTTGTTCTTGCATCATCATTATCACGCTCAGCTTCCTCTTTGGTTTCTGTTTTCTTTATGTCTGCATTTTCTGGAATATTCTCTGATGTACCATCTGTCAGACTGGGACATACTGTTGAATCATATTCATTTGCTTCCTGTGCTGTGTTTAGATCCACACTCTGTTCCTCATTTTCACTTTTGACCTCTTGTGCATTATCTTTGCCCTCCTCTGGTATGTTTGGTACTTCCTCAGGCACATCTGTTTCAGCCTCTTCACCAGAGCCTTTTTTAACTGTCAATTTCAAACCAATGTTGCTGAAAAAATTTCTAAAACTTTCATTGATGTCGTTTTGCTTCTCTTCCATTTCGATAATTTCTACTTTTTCAACTTCATTTGCATCAGCTTCATCTGGTGATGTCTTTGCATTGATGCCAACACTTTCCACTGGAGTTTTTTCTTCTTTAGGGGACTTTTCTGTCTTTGCAACATCTTTGTCTGAGGAAAGGATAGTTAAATCAACAATTAAATTAATCATTAAAATACTTTTGATTGCAAGAAGTTGCAACAAAATTGGCCTAGTGTGCTAACAGATTCTTTCACCTAGAACCCAACAACTTGCGCTTCTATTGAAACCATGCTGGCAGAAATACACAAATTATGAATACCCACCCTCTGCAGAAATCTCGTCTTTGCAGAGACCATTGAGTGCTGCTATAGAGCCGTCTGCTTTTCCATTTATCTCAGAGATCTGCCCATTGGTTTTGAGAGGCTGAAAAAAAGCACAAAACTGAATGTACAATAAATCTCTGCTCATGTGTGCGTGGCACGAAAAAAATTTAACAAGTCTAGTTTGAACCTCTGAAGAATTTTCATCTGTAATTAACAGGGATGCCAAAGACCTATAGAAACAGTATAGACCAGTTACTATTGGCTAGGTTTTGTGGCAGCCTTAGAGTCAACGCTCCTAATTTTTCCAATCCTAAATCCATGAGTCAGATTAGTTGGGAATGTCTGAGCAGGGTTTAGGGAATAAGAAACTTAACTGCACCCAATAGTGTGCAGAACAAAAACCTAAATAAACAACTGTAAATACATCAGACAGTGATATTATTTCCAAGTTAAGCTTTTTTTTTTTTCAACTTTTTAAACCAATTTATTAGATGTACAGAGTTTTGCTTATCTTTTTACTTATGTTATTATGTTGCCTTAAGTGCTTTATCTAATTTAAACTGAATTTAAACTGACTATCCGAGCTCTCCAAGAGCCCGAAAATAATAACAACAGAAGGCAAAACAACCTAGTTTTAGATAGTTAAAGGCCATAATCATCATCATCTCCCATTATCACAATTTAAATACAACTTATTGGTATTAGTGTTTTTTCTTTCTTTTTAATACCCCACTTCAGAATCAGAATCAGAATACTTTATTAATCTCGAAGGAAATTAGGTTTATTCCATGCTTAAGCACATGATTTCTTCCAGCAGTGTCATGTCTCCACCTTAATAACAATCAGCATGGTCGAATATATCATCAAATCAACACAACATCGCCAAGAAAAAGCATCAATTTCTCTACTGATTCTTACAGGACAGTGCTAATTGACATCCTCATCGGCATGAGCTGTTATAATGTTGTACACTAATAATCAATGTTTTTTCTGCTTAGTCCAGCAGGAGGGAAATTCCATCTCTCCCATGGGCTTTATTTGGTTCACTCCAAGAATGAAAGGTCATCATTCCTCCATGCTGTTTCCTCTTTTATCTACAGTAAATGAAAACCTCTGCACCATCAATGAAATAGTGAAAAACGACTATTCAGAAGAGTAATACTATGTAAGTTATCAGGTAGCCTCAAGAACCAAAAGCCAGCAGTCAAGGGCCATTAAATTTGCTCACAATTTCAACATGAGGCACTGCACACAATACATTTAACAACTTAAAAACAACAACAACTTTTACAGTAAATGGTTTAAGTTTTGTGTTGTAAGACTCAGGCTATGATTTACTATTATTATTCTTTTTCACATTTTGCAAATCTTGCTGTATAAGGAAAATGGGGCCAAAAAGAGTTTCAGTCAATGTGGGACATATATACATATGAAATGCATCACATATAAGACTTTTTTTCCCTTTCATTTCATCTTTGTCTTTATGTCTAAGGAGAAATGACACTAGGCTGTTGTGCACCCAGCACAATATATAAATCAATCAATAATGCTTCCTGTTACAGAAAAGCTTAAAAATAATCACATTGCTCGCCAGTGTCCCAGTATTGCTGGATGCACTCATCCGCTTTGAAGGGACAAGGACTTTTCCTTTTATTCTGACGTTAATTGATGTGTTGGCATGCAGCGTGTGCACCGTCCCGACAACAACAACAAAATCCAGCCTCAGCATTTTTTAATCTTTCAAAGCGCCTACTGTTTGTTCTCTGTCACTATAATGAATCAAATGAAAACCACTGATTGGTAAAGAGGACAGGCTAAATCGTTGTTGCAAAGTTAACACAGCCATAAAGGAAGAATTTGGGTCTCTTGGGATATGTTACCTTGTCTTCAGTATCCTGCACAATTTGAACATCATTCACTTTTGCGCTCTCCTCCTCCTCCTCTGCATCCTTCTTGCCCGCACGTTGCGCAGACTGAGTGTCTCCCATTATCTGAACTGCAGCGCGTCGCTATCCGGAATGAGCCACACAAGTGAAACGGATATCCCACAAGAAAAACAGGCCGGTAGCTCAGCTGAGCCACGGAAGGCGGTCAGCTCTCAAATGGTGTAGTCTGGATGCTGGAAAAACTCTTTCCTCTTAGATTAACACCTCCCTGCAGAATCACATGAAGCCATATGAGCCAGCTGACCCGGCCCGGCTCGGCCCGCCTCTCTCTGCATTGAAAAAAAAAAAGAACTGCAGAGAAAACAGCCTGCTCTCAGATTACTGAAGAGAATGTCCCAGCAACAAGCATAAACCTGCACTGGTGAGGATGCACTAGCCCGCGGATGCACTGAACAACGAGTGGCTATGTTAAAGATTTAAATGATATTTTCATCGGAAACAGATGCTGCAAATTCATGCCGCATTAAATAAGAAAGTCTGTTGCTGTTTAACACTTTGGTTATCCGGAAAGTGGATTTTATAACTAGTTTTATTATATAAAAAAACAACAAACAAAAAACAAACAAAACAAAACCTAAGAATTTTGAAACCAGGAATGTTCTTTAAAAAAACAAACAAAAAAACCCCAAGTGTTTAAATCTTTATAGAAATGGTTAACAGTTAAAAATAGTTAAAATTAACTACTGGCTGGCTATTATATATATAATAGTTATAGTATTCCTCCAATTACTTAATTGCCTAAATTAGTAAAATTACCTGTACAATGAAAAGAATACATGTTGAACAAGTTTGCGATCATTTTATGTATCAAAAACGTAGGGCACATTCAGTCTGACAAATAAGCAGACAGGTTTCATTATAACAAATGTCATGTTATAATGAAATGCCATGAGAGTCAAAAGTGGTTTATGAAGTTGCGGCTGGACATTGTGGGTCAGTGTCTGGGGAAAATGTCACAACCTCTTGAACTGCCTGTTGATAAAGTTGCCATTACATCAGCTGCCCTGCAAATACTTCTAGGGTGACAAGGTGATTCAAAGCACTTTGAATCACCTTGTTGTTGAATTGTGAGTTTGGGATTGGGAGATACTTTTTGGACAGCATGTTAAATCCTACATCCTTATCATTAGAACAATCCTCTTTATGTATAACATTTTTTTAAATTAATTTATAATAAGTGGGAAGTGTTCTGGGGGAAACAAATGTATGTCTTAATAACTTATTTAATAACATTAAAATGGGCAGCTGTCCTACTAAAACATCTTTTAGAGAATGGGAAGAAGTGGACATTTAAATAGCAAATTGCCAGCCTTATATAAACACAGTATATATAAAATGCTGCATGCTAATGCTAAAAAAAACCCCCAAACATATTAACATGATTGTTAGCATGACCAGATATTAAAACTTCAACTAATTATTACTGTTATTAAGTCAGAATCTTAAAAACAGTCAAATTGAGTAGAGTTCCCCACTTTAAAGACTGCATGGACAAATCGTTCAACAATTATACGACATTTCTCCAAAAAACAAACAAAAAAAGGCATAACAAAGCAAATCTACTTTAAAACTGCTTTCATATTGAGGTTAATTACTGTTCACTCCACAGGGCCTACGTTACACTCACCAGCCACTTTATTAGGAACACATGTCAATTGCTTGTAAAATGAAATATTTATCAGCCAATCAATGTAGGCCTGATCAAGATGACCTACTGAAGCATCAAAATGGGGGAAGAAAGGTATTTTAAGCAAATCTGAATGTGGCGTGCTTCTTGGTACTAACTGGCTAGTCTGAATATTTCAGAAACTGCTGATCTGCTCAGATTTTCCTGTACAACTATCTTGAGGGTTTAAAGAGAATGGACTAAAAATAGAAAATATCCAGTGAATGTCAGTTCTCTGAGTGAAAATGCCTTGTTGATGCTATAGGTCAGAGAAGTACTGATAGGGAGACAAATAACCACTCATTACAACTATAGTATGCATAAGAGCATCTCTGAATGCACATGTCATTCTGAGGGTTTCTTTTTTGGTATTTAGTGTTGATCAACTAATCTGTTACCAGTCCAACACAAACAATATTTCATAACAGCATAGAGTGTATAGAAATGATCAAATATTTTAAAGCTGGCAAAAAAGTTTTCTTGAAAATGAAAATCAGCTGACTGGTCAAATGTACCTCTCGAGCAAAACAGACTTAATTTGATTTGGTGTTTAAACTGAGGCGTGTGGGCAGAATATCATGAGCAGGGCAGACAAACACACAACAGTCTGCCTAAAATACAAGATTCGTTTTAGAAAAGGCTGCTTCAAAAGCTTGACCCCTTGCAGTCTGACTTCTGACTGTGAAAAAAATAAAAGATAAACTAATAATGTGTTTATCTGTTAAGCTGCATTTCTTTCATTAAAGCGTTTCGCAGAAACTTATTTTATGAGCACTAGCACTGCAGTGTTTGGGCTTACATGATAATGCCAGTTTAGGCAAGATAATGTGGTAGATGATTTTTTTGTTTGTTTAGTTTAGTTTTTGTTTTTGTTCAGTATTGCACATATGCTTTATGATGGTCATGGCATTTTTTGTACTTAGATGCCAAAGTAATAAGTAAGGCCAAACTCAGGATTTTAGGCAACTATAAATAAAACACATCCTAATCACTGCTCACTTTCTTAGGAACACCTGTAAATATCTAAGCAGCCAATCAAGCTGATAGAAAGGCAGCTTAAAGCAAATAACCAGTCGTAACACCCAAGGTATCCAGAAGAGCATCTCGGAATCACAACAAACCCTGAAGCAGATGGTCTACAGCAGCAGAAGACCACACCAGGTGCCACTCTTGTCACCCTAGAACAGGATAGATTCATCCTATTTTGTGTCAACATTTCAGACTATAATGATGTGGGGTTCATTTTCTGGGCACACTTTGAGCCCCTTAGTACCAAACGAGGACTGTTTAAACACCACAGTCTACCTAAATATTGTTGCAGATTATGTCCATCCCTTTATGACCACAGTGTACCCTTCTTCAGAGAGCTGATTCCTGCTGGATAACACACCATGTCACAACACTCAGATCACCAAAAGCTGCTTTTTTGAATGTGACACTTCAGTGCACTTAAGTGGCCTCCACAGTCACCAGATCGCAATCCAATAGAGCAGCTTTGGGATGTTGTAAGATTGCATCAAGGATGTAAGACTGTGTGATGCTATCATCTTGTTGATTTTGTGCCACAAAGACTTAAGGCCTTTCTGAAGGCAAAAGCAAGTCTAACCTAATGTTAGCAAGCTGTGTCTAATAAAGTGTCTGGTCAACATATATAGGAAGGTCTTCAGAAAAGCTGTAGTAGCCTTTGTTATACACTGTTATACACTTCACTCATTCAGGATTTCAATTTATTTTCTCACCAACCTGTAGTGTATGTGTTTGCTGAGCAGCTCTTGTTGGAGATGCAGCATTGCTCACTTAAAACAAAACATGTTTGTAAGTGCAATATAGCATATAGCATAGGTATAATTGTTCCTGCCAGAAACTGCACACATAAAACAAGATGAAAATCGTTAGCTAATGCAAAAATAGATTTCAAGACACAGAGCATGCTAAAGGGGAATGAGGCCTTAGAGGAACCAGCTGAGTCACTTACACCTATAACAAGTGCATTAAATAATATATTCCAGCTCTAAACGGTTTGCTTATTTTGACTGAGGTAATGTTTTATTGTTTTGGGACTTTAAACAGATTAGTCTCAGCCAATGCTGGAGATAGGAAGAAAAAACCCCTCCCTTGTTTACCCCACATTTTAACTTTTATAAAAAGATTAAACTTGTTAATGCTCTTCTGAAAAAGAATTAGGACCAGACTGATTGGTCTGATTGGCCTACTGGACACTGAATCTCTTTGCTATTATTTGTTGTGGACTGACCTTTGTTACTGCCTGTGCTGGACAGATTACCTGGTTTAACACTGCTGTTGGCAAACAGTCCCGGCTGCATAGTTGTCTATCAGTTTCAAGATAATTTCAGCAAAACAATCCATCTTCAGTATTTACAGTTTATAATTGGTTCTCTAATGTTTTTACATTTTATTTAGAACTTTCCTTTCATAATTTCTTATTATGACGTGGTATCATAAATCATTGTTTTTGTCTCTAGCTGATTATTTTAGGAAAATCCCATCATTTGTGTCTATGTTTTTTTTTTGACCAGATATAATTTTATTGTTATTAAATTTGTATCAATTTGGAAAGAAAACATCTTCATTCACAACAATGAAGTGAGATTTTTCCTCTTGCAAAGCTTTTTGATTATTAAACATATGCTCTAAATCTTCCTTTAAACTTCTAAACCTAAAAGGCATTAAATATGTGCACTAATTTTGCTTCATATTGTAATAGAAGCAGTGACGTCCTCTCTTCACCTCAGTGAAAAAGCAGTATGATATGTCACCAAGGTGGATAAAATGAGACCTTGGGAAAGCTTAGAGCAGAGAAACTTCTGCAAACCCATGACAGGCATTCATGTTGATTTGATCAGACGCTTTGAGACACTGGTGCTCTTATGTGAACCTTAGTACAAAGTTAATAAGTTCACTTAATTAGAGTCACAACTTTGGCTAAGTGAAAACAGCTGATGTTTTCTCCACTGATTACAGCAACCTAGCTGTTGAGGCCTAATGCTACATAATGTAATAAAAGTGCAGGGGGTCTCTGTGAGTCAGCTTGTATGTGTGTACATGTCCTCTTCATCTACCTGTGCATTTTGTGCTATCATAAAGGACTATGTATAAAATTCAGACCTAACAGATGACTAAATTTTTTATGTCTGAACGAAATTTATTGCACTGTATAAAAAAAGTTTTAACACAGCTAATTTTTTTTTTAATCTTTGCACTGCACAGTTGCACAGTATATGTTACAGAACTGCAAAAAATGTGATTAACTGTAAATCAGTATACTATAAACATGACTGCAGCTTGCTTTTGGGGAAAACACACACAGATAGCAACTGTAATATATTGCATTAAGCATGTTGTTCTACAGAGGTAATCATCTTATCACAGTTAGTAAATATTTGATTAATTTGACACCAATTTTGTACTTTAAATAGGAATTTCAGATATATTTTAAGACGGTTATAGTTACTGGATCTTATCAGGAAAACCTAGAATTTAGAAGGCACTTTTTTATGCTCTGACCCAATACATTGCGATCCCGTTATGTAACAAAACGTTCTGTAGGTAAAACTCACTTTTCCATTTAAAAAAAGGGAAATTTGCAGAGGAACGTGGCAAAGTGTTACAGTGTTATGGTTTGTTCAACTGTCCAAGTGCACAAAGTAGACCTTTGTCATTGAGTTTAGCAGATTTGCAGCTTTTCATTAAGAATAAGAAGTCTTGGCTAGTTCACAATGAACAGTTTCCCAGTGTTTCTTTAACTGAGCCTGGTTGGTCTGGACCTTTGAGAAACAGTGCAGAGAGTGTCAAAGTTAGAGTCTGATGTTAAGAGTTAGTTTGCTGATCACATGCCCAGATCACAACTTGTGACCAGGGAAATGTACATGTGAATCTCATGCAACATGGTTTATTGATTAGTAGCTGCTTAAATTAGAACCAGCTGACTGAAAAAACAGATTACATGAATTTAACTGGAACTTTCAATTTGTATTTTCTTTTTTCTTTTTTTTCCTTTTTTCCCCCTTCTTTTTGTTTTTTAGCTGCATCTGGTGCTGGAAATAAGTTAAACACTGCAATCTATAAAAAGCCCGAACATCTTTGGGAAAATATCTAAAAATAAAAACTGTCCACAAAAATAAAGATCCATAAGTCTAATACGCATGCTTTTTAATCGTATGTGATGTTTCCTAATATCACCATCTGTCTCAAAAGGTAATAACAGAAATTTGTTAAAACAATAATGTAAGCTGCATATGTTTACATATGACTTGGAGAAGTATAAAGCTTAGTCTTTAGTTAATTGCTCGTCTTGTGCTGGTTGTGTGTATGTGTTTGTTTGTTTTTGTGTTTTTTGGAAACTTAATGAGCTTTGCTGGAGCAGATTAAAGTACTGTTGTATCTGTGGCCCTGAGACCTGATTGTTTTATCACTGACATCTGCTGGATATAATAAATACTTCAACATATTGCATAGACTTTGAGGCATGTTGCACAGACAATGTGGCAAAAGTGAATCTCTGGCAGAAGTTCACCTCTAATTGACATGTTTTTCCTTTGGTGTACATCATTCTTTCTACATACTTGAACCAAAAGAAACGTGCAGCTCAGCCATCACTGTTTATACCACAGTGTCACCAATACTAGCCTGTCCTCAGGCGCAGGGGGAAGAGTTCAATAGAAATAAAAGTAGTTCCTACATGAAACTGCCCTCAAGGTTTCTAGAAAGAGATATTGCAGCTGGGTTTTCAGATCTTTTTTTTTGTTTTTTGTTTTTTTATAGCTTTGAGCACCACCAAGTTAAGTGCCATTAGTATCACATTCAGTATTAGACATCTCTCAAGGTTAGAGATCCAAAACAGAAAAATGTGTAAGAAGAAATGTGTTTCATGGGTGAAGTCGCCTTTTAAGTACAAACACAAGATATAAAAAAAGAACTTATTGTTATGCAGAAAAAACAAATTAAAAAAAGTCAATACTTTATTTATTCCTTTTCCAGAGGGTTCCCAAGGAATTCCCAAGCTAGACAAGATTCTCTTCCCAGGTGGGCTTGCCTGGAGCACCTGCAAAGGAAGGCCTCCAGGAGGCATCCAAACCACCTCAAAGTGGCTCATTTTAAGATGCAAGATCAGCGGCTCTACCTCGAGATCCCTCCGGATGTCTGAGCAGCCAGTGGGTCTCAGGATTTATTCCAGGGGTTCTGTGATGGTTAAAGGGGGAGTAAAGCGGGCCAGAAAAATGTCACAAAAAAGCATAGGTGACAGATTAAAGGAAAAAAAATCATAAGTTGTCTTACTTAGGTGGTGTGCCACCAGAACAGCTTCTTTGCACTGGCTCTCCAAGTCTCCGTAACACTGGTGAAGAGACTGTTATTCTTACGATAAATAATACAATTTCAGAAAACTTTTCATAATAATAATACATTTTATTTAAAAGCACCTTTCAAGACACCCAAGGACACTTAACAATAGAATAAAACACATAATAGAGCAATTACAATGAAGAACAATAAAAGCAAAAACCACAAGATAAAATAAACAAACAATAAATTCACAGTGAATATGCAGATTTGAACAGATGGGTTTTGAGTTGATTTAAACTGGGGGAGAGAACCAGTGTTTCTAATATCTGGGGGGTGAGAGTTCCACAGCCTGGGAGCAGAGCAGCTGAAAGCTCTGCTTCCCGTGATGGTGTGGCAGAAAGAAGGCACAGCAAGCTAGATAGAAGAAGAAGATTGAAGTGAGTGAGCAGAAGAGGTGGTGCTTAACAGATCATCCCTTCCCTCTAACTGACAAACTGAGCATAACCATGTCAGCAAAACCACCAGTAGAACCACTAAATCCCAAGCATTCTGGGGCTTTTTCATTAAAGTTGTGTATAATCTTTGTTTTACTTGTTTTTTTATGTGTTATTTTTTTAAAAACTTTCTTAGCTCTTCATGAAATATCGGATCATTTTACACTTGTTGACTGTGAATTTTTTGTCAAGTAAAAAACATTTGATCTGGTATATTGAAAATAGCTCTCTGCACCACCCAGATAGATGCTGCATGCCTCTCTAACTCTGTTTCCTGAGCCATCCCTCTGATGCACTCCTTTCTAATCCTGTCCATCCCGGTCTGTCATCAGCTCTGCCGCCTCCACCTCCAGCTCCACCTTCTGTCTTTTTGTTGGTGCCACCGTCACAAACCATACATCACAGCAGGTCTCACTAGCATCTTGTAAAACTTCCCTTTCACTCTTGTATAGAGATAAATGAAATAACGTGGTCAATATTTCCGTTGCTCAAAGTTGTAGGTGACAGTTAAACTAGAAAAACAAAGTTCAGGTTCTAATTTGAGATGTTCTGACTGAACGATTTATTTTTGTTGCCATCTAGGGGTCGATCCTTTGGTCTTTTGCTTTGTTGTTGATTTGAACAGACAATTGACCAACAAATGCAAGTGTTTGAATTTGCTTCTTGTCATGGACCACAAAAAACGAACCAAGTTTCTTAGTCTTTAAGGATTTTCTAGGATTTTGTGTGAAGGTTTAATTCTGGAATCCTGTTTTGGCATCTTTATCATTCTAATGATGTTGAGCTTTAGCTCAACATCATTGAGCTAAAGCATACATCATCATACATATATATATATATATATATATATATATATATATATATATATATATATATATATATATATATATATATATATATATATATATATATATATATATATATATATTTGAGTTCTGTGTGGTTTTTGGAAGTTCTTCTTTTGGGGTTTTTAGTTCCCACAGTGTTTCCCTTGTCTATGTTTCCCCTCCCTATTCTTCCACCTTCTCTGTTATCATGTTTAGTGTCTAGTATCATCTGTCTTCTGCTTAAATTTAACAGTTTGCTTTTTAATTTTCCTTCCCCCTTTGTGAAATAAGGATGTTTTGATTGTGTTTCACTTGTGTCTTTTTCCTCTTCTGTCTGTTATTCCCCATTTAGTCCACAGTCTATATATAGTCCAGTCTTCCTCTTTCTCCTTGTCTTTCTTTAATTTTCCTTCCTGTGCTGTGTCAGGATAATCTTTTTACCCTTTGTTTAGCTTTCTTTTATTCCTTTTTTTTTTAAGTCAATACCCAGTTTCTCTTTATGTACTACATTTGTGTCCTCTCTCCATTAGCCCATGACACCAGGTCTTAAGAAGGCGAGTGAGAAATGTGCTAAAAACAGAAACGGTGAAAGAGAACACTACTGCTGGTTGTGGTTTAGTGGGGAATTTTTAACTTCACATGGTTTCATTTATGCTTTTGTCTTAAGAGTAAGGTGTCAGTTATGCTTATGCAGCTATAGGGCACACGTTGGCCTTCAAAACAAAAAACCCCCGTGAGAAACAATCCCAGTGACTCAGAAACTCAGTAGGCCGATGGAAATTACTACTCCGCCTATGCACCGAATGATCTATCTAGCTTGAGTTTCTTTTTCTGGCTGCATGACTGAAAATCACTTGATGGTTGGTGGCTTCACACTTAGATTGTGTTTCATGAAACAGGAAAGGATGTAGAAGTATTAACTAAAGAAGGCGGTCTTTCTTGTCTTCTTCTTTTTCTTTTTTTTTTAGACTTGAGTTTTTATCATATAAGAACATTTTGGTCCCACCCCTCTGGAAGATAAGCTATCTCAAATACTTCCTCTTTATTTTTTTTAACATGTTGTGTGTCCAAAGTCAGTGACCTCTATCCCTGATGTTATCTTATATGTGCTTTGTCAAGGCCTCAGCACAGCCATTTACCCCCTTCATTACCATTTCTGTTGATAGAAAACAACACCAGAGAACACTATTTTTTTTTTTTTTTAAAAAGCAGTGCGGTAAAGGTAATGATAACAGAGGTGAAATGTAAGCACGAGTGTTTCATCTTTATGTTAAATTGTTAACAAGTATGGCTTTGTCCTACTGTACGTCACCTCACGTCTCCACGTGACACGAGAGGAATGCAGAAAGTTTTGTTTTTAAAAACCTTTCCTCATAAGCAGGTCTAGCAGAGATGATGGTTAACAGTTTTAAAAAAATCACTTGCTCTTAAAGCAGCCATCACTCTACTAACTGGACTGAACTCCCATTTTCATGATTGCCTTTAACTACAGAGGACAAGGAAGTATCTGAAACTCATCTACGGCTAACTAAGAACAATACAAGTAAGATATAATAATTCTAAAATCATAGCTTCATAGGTTTTATATTCTTTAGGTTTGCTCAGGGGGCCTTTTTAATGCAAACGTTGTCAGCACAGCATCATGCTACAAGACATTAAACTGTTAGTGAGTTTATACTGCATCTGATAGAAAGGATATATTGATGAATATGATGTGTGATTTACTAATGATTTAAAGAAAAGGGCCAGTACTGGCAAAATCATACACCTATGTCCATGTACTTTACACTGTTAATGTTTACAGAAAGTATTCACATCCCAATAAGGCTTTTTCAGTGCTCAGAATAATAGATTATGTGTTTCAATAATGTAAAATTTGTATTATCTATTGTAAAAATCATTTAAATCCAACCAGACTTCCTTGTGACTGAGTTCATGTCTGCTTTGTATGACGGTGATCAGTAACATGATTTGCTTGTCTTCTGTTGTTTTTGTTGAGTTAAGCTTAAAATAATTTTTAATATTATTATTTTTTGTTTTTGGGGGGTGGGGCTTTTCAGGAAAGTAGGAAATGGGAGTGTTAAAGTTCCTCAAGTCCAAATCAAACCTCATGTTTACCTGATCTGCTTGGGAGCTAAACTGTCACCAAAGCTTAAAACACTTTAATTCAAAGTTTTACAACAAAGAAAAAATCCAACAGCTTCTCTGTTTGAGAACTTGTTTGGCAAGTCTTTGACAGACTACACGTCCTAGTGGATCAGGAGAATTCATCTAAGATTACTCGATACTGGAGACGTAGAAAATGTGCCACGGTGCTATGCACTGATTACAAAACCTTTGTGTTTTATTTTGTAAGATGAGCTTAACAGAATAAAAGCTTTACAGTTATTAGCTGGGAAACAGCTTTCTCTTGGTGTTTTTCTGTTTTTTTAATTGCATTTTTCTTCTTAGCTTGTAAAACAGGAAGCATTTATATCTTCAGCAGGGATCTTACAGCCAATTCGGGATAAAAAGGTCAGGCGGTGGCGGTCGGTTCAGCAGTAAGATGTTTAGTTGTGATCAATTAAACCAAGTTTGAGGAGTAAATATTTCCTTTAATTTCAATTTGAAATGTTTTTATTCATTCACTTTGGAAAAATATAAAATAAAAACTAAAAGCAGCTGCAAAGCTTACTGTTTATTTATTTTAATTTACACAACGCACTGCACGTACTCACGAACCCACAGATGATAATAATCTCCTCAGCTTCATAACGCTGAGGGTTTTTTTTCACTTTAAGACACTCCCTTCATCATCATTTTGAACTGCTGCAGGCTGCTTTTTTCTGGAAAAAGCAGCCTGCTCACACACACAGACACACACCTAGTTGTTCAACATAGTTTAATTTCAACTTTAGCAGCCAAAGAGCCAAATACCTCCCTTAGAAGCTGAAGACTGGCCTCAAACATGACTACAAATGAAGAATAAGGTTGCTCATTGCCTCTAAAAGTTGCTAAACACTAAATATATTGGGTGTGATGCTTTTTTTTCAAGTCACGGATAAACCTTTTCTCCCAGATGAGTAAATCTACCTTTTTTCTGTTTCCTTACAGCCATGAGAGACAGACTGGGACACCTGCATCAGGTACAGACTGACACTGAGGGTTTCAGTACAGTGCAGCTAGATAACCTATCAGATCATGAAGCAACAGCTGGAGATAATGAGCTGGATGATGTCCTGAAGGAGGCCCAGCTGATACGTCTGGAAATCCAGCAGATCCAAAATGACATCAGCGATCTGAAGGACGTGAACTATCAGGCTTTGAATAAGACTTCAGACTCCATCGTGATAAAACGGGACTCCAACGCAATCGGGGCAGATATTAAACGCAGAGGTGAAGCTGTGTTGCAGAGGCTGCATATGCTAAATAACCTCAGAGGTGAACTGGAGGTCCAGTGCG
Organism: Neolamprologus multifasciatus; assembly: GCF_963576455.1. Lineage (NCBI taxonomy): Eukaryota > Metazoa > Chordata > Actinopteri > Cichliformes > Cichlidae > Neolamprologus > Neolamprologus multifasciatus. The sequence continues at coordinate 10,604,915 of NC_140457.1, read as the reverse complement.
GCAGTTTGGACCCCACAGTGCGCATTGCTCGAACACAGTACCACTGCCTGAGCAACGCTCTGCGGGAGGTGATGTTCAGCTACAATGACACAGAGATGAACCACAGGGAAGCCTGTAAAAAGCAGATCCAGAGACAGATGGAGATAGTGGGTAAGGAGGTTAGCATGGAGGAGCTGGAGGAGATGATGGAGGGTGAAGGATTGACTGTGTTCAGCACCCAGATACAAGGGAAATCTACCCGGTCTGCCCTAATGCAGATAGAGAGCCGGCACCATGAGCTGCAGGAGCTGGAGAAGAGAATCGCTGGGATCCAGGAACTGTTCCTAGATGTGGCTGTCCTCGTGGAGGAGCAGGGCACAGGAGTGGAAAACATCCAGAAAAATGTTCAAAATGTTGGTGTGATCATTCTGGAAAGCAGGGTCTATTTGGATAATGCCATTAAATCTGATAAAAACAACCCCTTCAAGAAGCTGTTTTGCACCTGCTTTCCATGTTATCACAATTAGGTCTTATGAAGCTTTTATTGATTCTAAAATATGGTGAAACTTTTAATGAATCGCACTGGCTTCCAGGATACACCCACAGATGGGAGCACAGTAGATGGCGCCACTAATAGAAAGGTTTGAACACTGCTGGTGATGAAGCTAAGTAGCGCTGGTCATCATAAAACAAGACCCACCAATTGGCTGACTCTCCGTTTCTCTGGGAAGAGCCCCACTTCCTGCAAGCCTGAATTGTATAGGTGCTTAAAAATAGATCTATAGTAAAATATTTATTTAAGGCATTTATCTGTAAAAGCAAAGTGCAATTGCTAATGTAAAGACTCATAGAACTGTTAATATTTAACCTTAAATACTTAAGTTCGGTGATTTTAGATTGTTATTTTAGGTATATTTAGACTTTATGTGATTTTATGTGAAGTTGTAATGTGGCCTTTATTGATGGAAGTATAAAAGTTTAGCCATTAACAGGCTGGTATGACTGTAACCATTAATGATTTCTGTTCAAATGTTGATAAACCCTTTGCTCCTGTAACTGTATGATACCAGCCAAAGGAGACTGTCAGCAGTCTGGATATCAGCCTGTACTAAGTCTGTGTGACTTGTGCTCCTTAGTAAAATAAATAATTTAAATAATTAAAAAAAAAAAAAACCTTGTGTAACTATCGCTTCTTCATTTCAGCTTGTTCTTTATCATCTGTTATTTTACATTGCGAGAACTTCAGCTTTTTAAATACTCTGATACATTTTCACTTTTTCAACACAGGACTGTTGCAGCTGACTAAATGGAGCAAATGGCCATAGCACTTTTTCTGTTCCTACATATAAGGCAATTATGAAGGCTTTTCCTTGCCCAACTACCAAAGAAAATTGCTTATTACAGGTTACAAGACTCCCAGTGTTGTAACGCCCCCCTCCCCCCCCCTTCCCCTTTCTCTCAGAAATGTAAATTTTAATACTCGTTGTATATTTTTAGCATTGTATTTTTAGACCTGATCATTAAAACCACATGTAAAAATATTGGGGTTGCACTTTCCACTTGTGTCAAACACTTGTTCCTGAACACTAACTGTGTTTTATGTCGAGGCTTTCCCCCCGTTTTCAAGGTTAATGTCGAACTTCTATTCGCGTTTTTATGTTAGTATAATAAGATGAATTTCTTTTTTCGTGCTTCTTGTATTCTTTTCTATCTTCACAGCGAAGAATTTAAATTAAAATGAAAATGACTGAGATTCGTGGTCGACTCATGAACTCATGAAAGGTTTTTACAACACAAAACCTTTATTGCGCAAATCCCAAATGCGCACGCTTTGACATAAAAAAAACACCATATATAATGACTGTGACTGACCTACACCTCCTTCCTGGAATCAAACCCGAGAAGCAGTGAAATGTGTAAAGGGGAAAAGGCGTTATCTTCCGCATTAATACCCGCTGCAGGGTATATGAGCAGTGTAATGTCAGCGTGTCACTTGTAATGTATAGGACGTGATGCAAGACCTCCTTCAAAAATACCAAGTTGACCCTGGTACATGTTGAAATTTGCATTTATAACCGAGACAAAAAGAGGAAATGAGTCTTTCCGTACTCGCCCCTTCTGCTTTTGGGACTTTGATTCTCTAGTATCGGTGGAGGACTCAAAAAGGTAGGCTGTGTGCACCTTCTGTTGTACTCTCTATATAGATATAGGCTCAGTAATCGATACATTGGTGTATTGTATCATCAGGTCGATTTCTGTATCAAAAGATTGCTTTCGAGCTTTTCTGTTTCCTCCCGATCTCACCTTATCACGGGAGAGGATGCTTGCGCTTCTCTGATGTGGTTTTTTCACTTTAGTGAGGATTTTTAACATTATCTACATCACAGTACACCTCCGGAATGGATTCGTTTAGCAGGAAATAACCGCTTCCTGAAGGACAGGAACTTTTAAAATAACTTCTATCTCATGATGATGAGAGTACAGCTGAGGAAGTAACTCACCAGTTTGCTTTTGAGGACTTTTCACTGACCTACAGCCACCTTGGATAGTACATCAAAAGCTGTTATCGTTATCTAAAAGTGAGACTTAAGATTTGTGCCTTAATGTTAATAATAACATATCAAAAGAAGAACTCAGTGTGATACCAGCCCCTCCTTCTCTCTGTTAACAGGAGGTTTCAGTGCAATATTGAAAGGAAATGACCAAAGAACAGTAGACTATTACTCATGCTGGTCACATTTATGTGACCCATCTTATTTGCTATCCAATATCAAGTTTCATTCCGCAAGGGACCGGAGGTTTTCACATTAAAAAAAACTGTAACTTAACTTGTGTAGCTTTGTGTGATTCACATTTCAGAATAATCTCAAACATTTAAGTTAAAGTGTCAAATAAGTCATTTTAAGTCCTCTCTCTTTATGGCCACCGACCTTTACTCCAATTTTCTTCTGATTAGCTGAAAACAGAGGGCTTGAATACAGATGGGTGGGGCTTCTGTGCTCAAGGCCAGAGAGCTGTGTGCCTGAGATGACCATGTTAAGGATATATGTAAAAAGTGACATCATATAGAGCTGAAAGTAGAAACAACAGTCCAAAGCCTGGTTGTCTTCTTGCATGTGCTGACCTCACTATTTGAAACTTCTGTTATGTTTAATATGAACAGTATACATGTGACAGGAAATAAGATGAAGCGGAGCAAAGCCAGCAAAATAAAATTGTGCCCTTAGAATTTTTGATATTAGTTTTTTATCTAGTTCTTCACCACAGAGTAAAGAGTGTGTTTCCCACAATTCCATTAGAGAGGTGAATAAATGTCTGTGACTCTTGCAGGTAAGATGAAGGACCGACTGACTGAGCTGCAGGCCTTCACGCCTGCAGAGCAGGAGTACAAGCCCACGGAGAACGAGAGACTCACCGTTGAGGATGAGGAGCCTCTGGAGCAACACGCCATTGTGTTTGCGGGTGAGGACATGATGGATGGCATCTACAAGGATGCCCAAGCGATGAGGAAGGAGATCCAGTTGCTCAGAATGGATGTGAAACGTCTGGGGAAGCAGAACACCAGGTTCCTCACATCAGTCAGGAGGATCAGCAGCATCAAGCGGGACTCCAACGCACTGGGACGAGACATCAAGGCCAGAGGGGAGTCCATTTATAAAAAGCTGGAAAAAATGGGGAAGCTGAGCAAGGAGCTGGAGGAAGACCACGGGGTTACATCAGCTTTGGCTCGCATGGTGCGCTCGCAGTATGTGTCTTTGACCAGCGCCTTCCACAGTGCCATGTCTGAATACAATGAGGCTGAAATGGCGCAAAGGGAGAATTGCAAAACCCGCATCCAGAGGCAAGCAGAGATCATGGGCAAGGAGGTAACCAGGGAGCAGATAGACGAGATGACTGAGACGGGCAAGTGGAACGTCTTCTCAGATAATCTCCTGCTGGAAGGGAGGACTGCCAGATCTGCTCTCAACGAGATTGAGAACAGGCACAAGGAGCTGCTGGAGCTGGAGGGCCGCATTAGGGACATTCATGACCTTTTTTTCCAGATGGCGATGCTGGTGGAGCAGCAGGGCTGCATGCTGGACAACATAGAAGCAAATGTAGGGGCAACAGAGGACTATGTAGCCAAAGCTTCAGCGCAGATCAAGCAGGCTGTGAAATACAAGAAAAGCAATCCATGCAAGAAGCTGTTTTGTTGTTGTTTCCCGTGCTGTAAATGAGGCGCCACCAGTTCCCGCCCCCTACCAGAACATTTGATTCAAATCCGCTTTCTCTGCAAATGTTTCTAAATGCTCACATGAAAGCTTTTTGCTGCTCTAGATGTGTCCAGATATCACATTCTGGTATCATTTTATTTATTGAGTTGATACCAACTAGTCAGAGTGATTCAAACCACATGCACATATGCAAATATATACAGTGCGATGATGGTAGTTACATTTCCTGATTGCTACTGAGAACAGCTTATGCATACATGACTGCTGTAAAAACATCGAAATTATTATTTCATGCGACTTGCAGCTTTGTTTAGCTTTTAGCTTTGCACAGGCTGCAATATTTAAGCCCATAAAGTATGATTTTATTTATAAATAAATGCCTTGGGGTGGCTATATTTGGACAACTTGAATGTACATCTACAGCTAAGCTTAGAACCGGTACTTGCTATAGACGTGTTTCTTATTGCAACCATTGCTTCACAAGTGTGTAGAAACACTGATCACAGCTCAACCAGCAATTGTGGTTAGCTGGGGAGGCAAGTTAGATTTGTGAGGATTGTGCAACTATATGTTAGCCACCCCCATGTATATCATCACCAGCTACAAGCCAAGGCTGTGCTTTTCCTCCACGTGTTGCTTCACATAAAAAAACACACTCACACAAATATCTGTGTGTCAGCTCCATTTTAGAAAGTCAATGATTTTGTTTATCACTGCCAGACAACCAATGTCACCAAAGCCAGTGAAATCTCTTTAACAGGGCAGTTTGCCTGACTTAATGCGGTGTTTGCACAGGTAATGTTACAGGGGAAACAGAACAGAATGGCAAACTAAACAGGTCAGAGGACTTTCTGTTTGCACAGGAGGCCTATCTCACTGTCCTTTGTGATGGTAGTAAAATTTAAAAACCCTTATTTCCCTGTGCCTCTGGGCCAGCCCATCCCTCACTGGGGGAATCCCAGTCATCAGCTGGTAAACTGAGGGTGTTGTGACTCAGACTGCTGTGTACCTGTGGGAGTTTTCAGACATAACTGCCTCTGCTCTGTGTTGAAATGAGTTTCAGGGCTGCAATGATTGCACTTCCTCAGCAGTGCTGTGCGGTTTCTACTGGGGGCATTTACCGACAAGAGCGCGTTTATTTGAACTGTGGCGTCACGCCTCTGGTAGCTGTGCGTGCTTTATCTGATGTGTGCCATGCGCTGCTTGTGCACGTGCACTAACCAGGATGGCCGAGTGGTTAAGGCGTTGGACTTAAGATCCAATGGACAATAGTCCTCGTGGGTTCGAACCCCACTCCTGGTAAAAACGGAAGTTTTAACCGATGTTTGGAGGAAATGCGTGCGGTCTTATGCACTTCAGGGCGACTTTACTCTTCATGGTCAGCCTTTGTGCGCTTAAGCTCCTACAGTAATAATTGTCACCTTCCTTTGAGATTCCTGTTGCGAAGCCATTGTTTGCCATTGCTTTGTCTGTTTTTTTCTTACCACGCATGCACTCTGGTTCAGCTAAGAAACTAAGAGAGACTTTGGATAATTACAAGGGGCACGCCTCACTGCCTCACTATAGATTTGAGAGTTAACAGGTATTTGATTACAGTGTGGTCCAAATGCAAACAAAACGGCAGTACAGTAGCAGATATTGATATTTAAATATTCAAAAGCCCCTAAAAAAGCAGTTGTTGATGTTTTCTAACAGATTTACAAATGCTGTAACAAAAGGAGACGTAATTGCAAAGTAACATGCCCGTGGAGAAGCTTTCATCATTGCCATTCTTCAGTGACGCTTTTATTCAAATATTTGAAACTAAGTCAATGATGAGGACTTTTATACTTTATTTTCTCTTCATTCTTATCTTGAATTAAAACCCACCAACCGGGGACCAACAGCTAAATCACATCCTGGCTCATCATCGCATGTTACGTACCAAGAGGCCTATTTATATTTCCTGTGTGGACGGTTTCGCATCCCTGATGGAAGGTCTGTTTATGTGGTGCCATCTAGCGGTGAGAGAAATATTATTTCACAAATGCTGTATTATTGTTTTCCCAGTTTCACAGACACTGTATTAAATCTCTCAAGACTTTGCTGGCACTAAAAGAAGACAATGTGTCCTATTTATATTCTTCTGCCTTTGCAATGGATCAAAACGGATGAATAAAACACAAAGATATTAGAGTACAGTTTGAAATGGCTTTTGATCCAATCATATGTAGACTAAGTGGGTCTGAAGAGTTTTTATGGAGAACAATATCTGTTAGTGTACACCTGATCTAAATATAGACTCTGATAGATATTGAAAAAGATTAAAAGTCGAAACATTTAAGAACTCAAGAGTCTCTTTATTAAAATGGACCAAAAGTCAAACAAATGAAGTTGGCATACTGTGGTGAAAAAAACAAAAAAAACACCAGCAGTGATAATTTAACCCAAAATACTGATCAAAATGCTGATACACTCCAGGTGCAAAGACTGCAAAACAAAAAGCGATCTGGAGACCTCTTACATGCATGAACATCCACAGAATAAAAGCCTGATTTGCATGCTCAGTTCCTCATTCAACTCACTCGGACAACTTGAACGCCAAAGAGTTAGTGCATCTCATCAGGTTTTGCTGATTTCATTCTTTCTGTCTCTCTTTCTATAATATAAGAAAGGACATAAAATGTACTAATATTAATGCGTGGTGCCTGAGAAACAAACTGTATAAATTAGCCTGTAAATGGACTGATTACATGCAAAACAGGAAGGAGTAGCATTCTTGCTGCTTCAACAAAGACAACCTGTCAGATTTAGGATTTAAATTTTACAGTACATGCCGTCATGTGCAAATCAGTAATTCAAATCCAGACCTAACAGAGGCAGACTTGCATTTCTTAAAACAAAAATAATAATAATAAATGTACCAGTACAAAAAACGAAGAAAAAAGAAATCACACAAACTGAAAAAGACAGTTTAGTTTTGACACAGCTTGGGCTTTCCTACATCCAAAAGAAAAAGAAACACACACCATACCCATATTTCATCACTAACTAATGACATGTCTGTCATTTTAAACCAGTTTCAAAAAGTTTTTGAAGATTTCTTTCTATATATGGGAACTACAAGTTTTGCTACATCAAATTTCTTAATTCAGACTAAAAAAAATACAATGAGGCTGAAAAAACCAAACAAAACCTTACTGATAAACATGAAAACCATGTTATTTCAGCACTGCAACTCACACTACTATAATACTGAAACAGTTCCCCAAGGATCCTGTAATAATAAAGCAGCTGACCAGCTGTCGTGGCATTTTCAGCAATTTTCTCGAATACACTACGGTGAGACGACGCTTCATGATACGACCCTGAGACACCAACAATATGTGAAAATAGCGGACATGTAGTGCCAAAAAGAAAGAACAACAACTTGAAAACCATGATAAATAGTGAATATGAACATAGTTAATGGTGCTTATTAAAGGAGGGAAGTCTGTGCCCGTTATTTTTCCTAGAACCTGGCCTGCAGGATTTGTTGAGGTCTGACACTGAGGGGAAGGAAACCACACTTCCTGCTAACCAGTCACTGATGATTCACCAGGTACATTCATTATTTGACTTCGCTACATTTAGATTTTTGAAGAAAAGAACCTCTAAATAATTGCTGGTTACTTGTCAAAATAGCTGGTAAAAAAAACCCACAAGCCAACCGTGGCTTAAAAAACAAACAGAAAAAAAAAAAAAAATAGTACTGACACTCAACTGGTAAATAGTGTTGCTTCATGTCTCTGTACCCTGACTAACAAAGCCGCCTCTTAGTCAGAAGTGTGAAAAAAAGTTGAGGGTGGACCACTGTTGTGACTGCTAAAACCTGCCCAAAAAAAAAAAAAAAAAAAAAAAAAGGTGTGAGCATGCTCATGCTGGTGCAGTTTAATCATCCTGTAAAGTGGAGCACAGAAGTTTGGTCAATGTGAAAATGTAGAATTAACGCTCTGAAATCTGAGTTCTAAGCAGTACACACATGGTCACTGTAGGTATCTAGGGAAGATGTCAAAGCATTCTAGGTAGCAGTAACTGTTCTTGCGTGAAGCAGTGGAGAAATCTCACTGAGATGTTCTGAACGACCTCATGGCGAGAAAAATCAAGTGTATCTCAAGTTAAGGCTCTACTCTTACCACTGAAGCATGGTAATGACTTTTTGATATAAAAATTGTTTAAAAATTCTACACCAAAAATATTCGATATTTACACAGTGTCAGAGTAGGTAAAGATACAACTTCAGTACACCAGGATTAATATCAGAGAGGAAGATACAACGCTAGAACTTCAATTTGCTTTTTTATAGTCCTGATGTGTGACTGCAGCAGGTCAGCCTCAGCTGAAGTATATGTCAGCTCACTACTGGCTTTGTCTTATTTGAGGGATTGAAGATTGTTTCCACTGTGTAGCAGAGAACCACAGGTAAAGTTCAACCAGGAGTTGTCTTTCTGAGGCCCGAAGAGTCGTAATGTCTGTAAACACTGGAGGAAAAATGTGCATTTGAGTTCTGTAGGACCCAGAGGAGTCTGAAGGATGACCTCACTGTTTATGCTACTGGTTTGAGAACTGAACGTAAACACCTCCCTTCCTTTGTGAGCTCTCTGGTGAAACACATGCATGGCAGAGGGATCGCCTCCTCCCGACGAGAAATTGTGTTGAATTTGCATTTCTTGAGGTGATCAGCCATGCTGGCGATGTTTGCAAATTTCCACTCGTTCACTGTACCAAAGGCTGTGCTGAATCGCCACACCTGAATAGAAATAGGAAAATTTGTTTATTTTCATGTGCTGAGCACAAGACAGACAAGTGAAATTTGCTCTCAGCTGTCTTTAAAGAGTGTGCAAGTGGACAAACCTTGTTTGTAATCTGCCATGAGGGAGACCCATCAGCACTCCGTTTCTTCTCCCACAGCAGAACAACCATGCCACGCATCTGCAGCAGGCTGGCACACACATCTCTCATGATGCGGGACACTCTGGAGAGCTGGCACAAGCTAAAGCTGTCCAGAAAACTTGCTATGTACTGCAAAACTTCAAATGGAAGACTGCTGAACTGGTCACACTGAGAGCTAAACTGGCAGTTCTTTCTCAGGCGCGTGTCCCCAGTTTTCAACGGCAAACCAGGCTGCACCCCGAAAGAACCCAGGTGCCTGTCGTGGATGATCCGGAAGCCCTGAACAGATGGACAAAATCGTCTTTGGGAGTAGGTGCAGCCGTAGTAAGCCAAGGGGCAGCGCTGCTCCATCCAGCCATTGAGTCCAGCATGAATATCTCCATGAACATTTTTGAAATGAGATGAGAATTCATCTCGTCGGAACAGCTGCCCACACACAAATGTGAACATGGAGCGCTGTTTGGTTTGGTATCGGGCCACACATTCAAGCACTAGGTCCAGTCTGAGAGTGTGGAAGGGACTGGGGTTGGAAAGCTGTGGACTGGCGTGATCGCAGGCTGAAGCTGAAGCAATATCCCCCACCATGGTGTTGGTTGCAAGAATGGCAGAAGGGAAGGAGAATGTTTGCGTACCAAAATCAATGTGGTAGCCATCAACAAACCTGCTGTCTGAGATTCCTCTGCCTCCTGGAGAATCGCCAAGGCAAAAAAGCAAAGCTGCAGTGATAAGGTCAATGCCATGGAGGCCCATGGGGTCATCTGCTACCTCCAGGTCAGATGTGTCAACTGCCTTGTCCTCCATCTTCGCTCGAAACAAATAAGGATCTGACAGCAGGGCCCGACGTCCATTAAATGTAAACATACTTATTCCTCTAAGCACTTCTACATTCTGTAGCTTACGCTCCAGGCACCTGTACCTGAGTTCAGTGGGTAAGTGTTGCAAGAAGTTATTTCTCACATGATCGGACAGTAGGAATGGCATTGGAGGTGCAAGTGGTTCTTGTTGAGGCACAGGAGGTTCCAGTGCTACAACAGGCATGTAATTCTGAGGCATCTCTGGCCAGACAAGGTTGGAATCATTTATCGGTTCATCAATGTCGTCTTCCTTCTCATCAAAAAGCAACTCAACAAAATCATTTTCTTCAACCCAGTTGATACCATCTTCTTCTCCATCGTCTATAGCAGCGCTCTCCACTCCGCCCACCGCTCCCAGCTCGCACTCTGAATCAGAGTCACTTTCTTGCATATCTACATTCTTCCCGCCTTCAGCAACATAAATACCATGGCTATCACCATTTTCTCCATTATGGAGTGCTCCATTCTTATCAGTCTTTTCGCCATTTAAGTTTCCAACAATTACATTAATGTCCTTGGAATTAGTGAGGATGTCCAAGGCAGCAGCTAAATTTCTCCTCGTCTCCACTGAAGCCCTGTACAGCTCATTAAAGGGCTCTTCCTCCATTTCCACTGTTGCATTACCTAACACTGTCTCTGGTAAACTTGATGCTGTGGCCATTTTATCACTTTCATCTAATTCTTTATCTCCATTCTTCGACACAGTGGTCGTGACCTTAAGGGACTCTAACAGCATCCTTTGATCCTGCAGAGCCAAAGCCATGTCTAACTGCTCCACCTCATCGAAGTCTTTGCTCAAGTTTTCATAGGACTTGCGATCAGCATAGCTGACGGGCCAGCGGTTCCACTCCATAGTACAACATACTATACTTGCAGGACACGTCTCAAGGTGTTGTGCCATCCTGACCCTTGCGATAGTGAAAGGGCAGCCAAACCCACTGTTGAGGCAAGGGAGGCGTTCATAGGGACACAGCAGACGATGTTCCCCTAGTTTGCACGAGTGAAAAACTGCCCCACAGACAAGAGGACAGCCAATGAGGTCACAGGAAACACCTGTCTCTGGTCTCACCATGCATCTTCTATTGATGCATTTAAGGCAGTGGGGGTGTAGAGTCTCCATTTTTTTCCCTAATGGTAGCTGGAGAAGGTGTCCAACCCTGAAACACAATGATAAACAGATTTGTTTTGTTGAGAAATCTCACACGTCATGGTAACACCCCTGTTTTTAGGTTTAGCTGGAACAAAACATGTTTAGGGTTACATTATACCATCTATGCAACCATTTAATAGCACATATGTGCCTTCAAAAAGCCCTGTCACCGATTCCCTCCACATGCACTGTAAACCTTTACGCTATTCAGTAACATTTCACAACACCCATCTTAGGTTTCATGGTCACACCAGTTTTTCCAGGACTTTCAAGGCAAACCTGAACCCTGACCTTTAGGCCCTGTAACTTGCCCTTAGTTTTTCAAGGAATTCTGGTAACAAGTAAAACAAGAACAGCGAACAATTCAACCTGCCAACCGGGTGCAACACAGCCACTAAAATACTTCTGAATTATAACGCCAGGCTTATTTGGTCATGCTACTTGCGTAGGGGATTTGTGGGATAATGAACGCAAGCTAAGAGGACAACAATCATATTAAAGACCCACAACAATGCTGCAAGCCCTAACAATGCAGTGCAACAAAGAAGAGCTATTATTCAAGTCTTTAATGCCTTGGCCGGCGACCGCTGTCTAAATTACGCAAGCACAACTGGCTAAAAACACAAACAAAAACACAGCAACAACTCCTAACACATCAAACCATCAACAGATTACATGTTAACAACATCCAATAGCAGCTTGGCAAGCATGCATTTACGTGTCAAGGTATAAAGTTAAAGAATGACAAGCTAAGTCACAAAACTTTAAAAATCTTAATAAGTAAACAAAAGAACATCATCAACAACATGACTAGCCGGTTAGCATTAGCGGCTACACTTTGTTAGCCTAATTAGTTAGCTAGCTCACAGCTTCTACAAACAACTTACCCGAGTCGCTGGGCTCTCCGAGTGTGCTTTATTTATATTGTCTAACTTTTAACAACTCCGTCGATGCCTGCAGTACGGAAACTGTGACTACACAAACACCCCGCGGTATTAAATGTTTTTAAATCGTCTTATGAATTGAACAGGCTGCAGCTGCTTCCTCGCTGCTCGGGGTCAGTCGGAGTTATGTTGATCCTGATACTGCGGCGCAGTACTACGTCATCACGTAAACCGGTCGGTGTCCCGGTCATATTTAGGTTTATGGAGGCAGACCTGAGAGCACTGAAATAAACAGAGTGGGAAAACCCCCGAGGGCAGTTTTACATCCATAATCACTATTAGGGTGCCTATGATGCAGTCTGGGAAATTTAATGGGAATAGACTCCTGATATAATATTAATTAGCTACCTTTAATTAATATTTTCCTTCCAAGGAGACAGTTTCCTGTCATTTTTTAAGTGGTCTCCAGCAACAGTTCTTCTGGCTTTCTAAAGGTCTTTCAAAGTATTTCTTTGGACATTTGTTGCCCTTTCACTAATTTTCAGAGGAATGTTTTTTATTTTTGTTAAGCTACTTAACACTGACCTATGAATCATACCAGCATGACAAGGCACTTAACTCAAGGAGTGAACCATTGTTCTGACACACTTCGCTACTAGAAGCCTGTGGCAAAAACACATAATTTGTTCCAATTTCTTTTTTTGAATCTACAGAAAGTCAAAGACAACATGATATAATGGGTATAAAATACTACTGTTGAACCAACAAGGTGATTCCCAAAGAGCCATTAACTGAAAACTTAGCTCATATCATAGCTCATATCTATCTAGACAGCATGGTGTGCGGTGTGTCCTTAAAAAAACTTTAGGAAACTGGACAAATGGAGGACAACAGAAGAAGTGTCAGGTATAAAATCTGTCTGCAGCTGGCACAGAATCGGCACAGAATCGGAAAGTTATGGCTTTAAGAAAGAGGGAAAAGCTCATTAAAGACCTGACACAGGACCTGAGAGATGCATCTAACTCTACTATTCACCAAAGCATCATTAGACATGGTCCTAGTGGAAGGGTGGCTGTGAAGAAACCCTTCTTATGGAGGTAAACTGGAATAAAAGGCTGAGGTATGCAAACTTTCACAACAAATGGACTGAAAATCAGTGGCAACAAGTCTGATAGTGTGGTGAATCAAAATCAGTATGTGTGGGAGGAGGGCAGGAGAGGTACACTGCATACAGCATACTTATATGCTGCATTTCTATGTATGTTTTTGCATGATTCATAATTAGTTTAATCTATTTCCCATTTTCACAGCAAAAACATAAAGAAATGAGTGGCGGCTCTAGACTTTTGCATGGTAATGTATGTAGGCATACAAGTAAAAATCAGAGGATGCTTAAAAAACTCAGAAAGACTAATTACATTTTTATACATAAAGATAAAAAGACTGGGGTAAAATTATAACTTATCCTATCATAAATAAGTCTGATTACTGTTCCTGTCATATCCAGGAAGCATTAACAGCAAATTCACATCCATTTTCATTAAACATGAAACATGATTAAACATGATTAATTTAAGAACATTGTTTTATTTACAGCTGCTATTTGGGTCACGTGTTAAAACTAAAACCATGTGACCCAAAACTGACCAGCATATTTGTGTGTCATATAACATTAAAAAGTAAAACATTAAACGTTCGGGCAAGTTTTTTGTTTTGTTGCCCTGGATCATATTCAGTTGAAAAGGCACTATAGTTTCTTTTTGAGTAAAAGCCACACATGCAAGAAAAAATTTACTTCAGTGAAAATACAAATGGTATACAGTAGTTGAATTAAGTAGCACAAAATAAAAATAATGAAATAAAGCACAAGTATCTTAATATCAGGAATGTGTTTAAGAGAAATGTTTATTACCCACAGCTTTTTACAAATCAAACAATTTTTTTTTCTAACGAGCATAATACACAAAACATATAACGTTATTATAAAAACACGTGTACGTATGTTTTCCTGTGTCCATTTACTAATTCTATAAAGTCCATACAATTCATGAGGCCACTTCTGAGATGTGATGAATGTTGGACAGGGTAAGCTGTGCTTCCCGTGCAGGGTAGAAATGTCTGGAGCGAAGCCACAACCTCCCAAAGACTCCTGTTACCAGCAGCAAGACAAGCAGCAGTCCTCCGAGGACAAAGGTCTCCACAGCTGGGACTCCTCCTGCATCTACATACAGGTGGGTCTGCATGCTTATGAACTGCTTACAGTGTCTGGAATCTTTAAACTATGAAGTTAAACTATATTAGCTGCAAAGACTGAATTAAAAAACATACCTAGACTGGGATTTTCACTGTGGTTGAATAGTCGTCTTATGGGTCCGTAAGAAACTGTATGAGACAGTGGTATTTCTCTCCGTGTTCTCAGTAATCCATCTTCACTGGAACAGTTCTGTTTAGCAAATACACGAGTGAAATGTGAAATTTAAAAACCAACATTGCTATAACCCTCAGTCATAAGCACTGTATGTTTAAAATGATGGCAGCTCATATGGCTGAAAACCACTCCTAGGCTGATGGATCTATACTGGTGACATATAGCAGGCTACTTGTCTGAACTGGCTTCTGACTATCAGTTTGAGGAATGGGTGCAGCATGAGGTCACTCACAGGCTGACACAGACCGGGACCACTGTGGCAGATCTGGACGTTGCAGTGAAGGAAGACGTTGGTGTAAGAGCTGCCGACAAACTTAAACATTTGTATCCTGAACGTGGCCTCTGGGCCCTGACCGTTCTTCAGCACGCTCAGAGTCTGGTCGTTGGTTAACACTGGGCAGCTAGAGGGAAGGAGACAAGTCTAAGAGGCCTGCTGATAGCAATGAAACACGATGCTGTACTTTAAATATAACAAAAGGAGAAACAGCTAATAAAAAAAAAAAAATGCAAACATAACTTGAGGTGATACAACACAGAAGTGTTTGAGTGCTTTCATCTCTTTAGCTCTGAGAAATCTTGGTGCATTTCATAACTCTGCTGTTGCCAACAGTACCAAATACTGCCTGGTTGTCAAGGGCATGCACAGCTGTTGAAGTGAAATGCATGTGGCCTCTCAGCCAGGAGTCACATGACCAGCCTGTGAGATTTGTTGTCTGGACAGCTCCCTATGCAACAAACTCTCTTATTTCAGATTTCAACAGTGCACCCGTAGGAGGAGGTGGAACTGTTTGCTAATGTGGTGAAACAACACAGCCACGGAGAACGCCATAAACAAGCTTCGACACCTTCAAAGTATGTGGTGTAAACATGGCAATCATGCATTTTCATCTGCATTCAGTTTAAACAGTCCAGAGGCAGACCTGTCTGCGATGAAGGTGTACTGAATATTGCTGTATGGATCACTGGTCGGCGTAGCCCAACATCTCTCCATACGCAGCTGCAGATGAGAAGGTATCTGTGACACAGACAGAGTTCGGCAACGGTCAATTAATTCCTTAAACAGGACAAACAGTTTTCCATAATGCACAACAAAATGATGACTCATAGTAAGTAAACAACAGGTGTACCAAGAGATTATAACAGCACGAAAGAGGACTCAAATGACTGTCTAGTCATGGGTGGAGTGTTAGATTTCCAGCACTGGTTGGAAAACTACCCACAAAACATATTGCTTAACCTTGTGTAAGAGCACACCCAAACTAACTCAAAAATAGCTGTGAATATTAGCAACACTTTGAATGCTTAACAGTCAGAGCCAAGTATTTTAAATCCCTGTTAGATATTAACAGATATACTTATCCTGCCAATCAAATGCCAATATAACATATTGCTTTTGTGCATCGTTCCAATTTGCAAATATATAATACAACTTGTTAAGGTGAGAACTACATCTTTACTATTTGGAGGTGAAAAATATAATAAAGTGACATTTCACTGCGATTTACCATGAAAACTTTTACAAAGATGTTATCCTCCAGAGTCAGCGATGGCACAGTGGTCCACCTGTCCTCAAAGGCTTCGTCTTTGTACAGCAGCATTGACACTGAGAAATTCCCATCCTCGGTGTTCAGAGTGATGGGTCTACAGAGGCAATGGGTTTATTAAAATAGGCCAAATGTCGAGAACAAATCATTCTCCAGTTGGAGAAAAGTCAGAAAAGAAAAAACATTTACCTGATGTCTACTCTGATCATGTTTTCTCCGTTGGGCTGTTGGACCATGTAGTTGATGGGGTAGCGGCACGCAAATGTTATGTTGATGTAGTTTCTTGTGATAATATCTGAGTAGTTGTTGTGTATGGTGTTTATGAACACCATGTGTGTGTCATCTGAGGCCTATGGAGAGAACATAGCATGTGTGATGGTCAGTGAGGGGAAATGTAGTTTGTTTACTTTACCGTTACTTTTTAGATTTTTATAGAAATAGAAATCAATAATGCTGTTTTAGGAAAGAAAAATTGCAGAAACCTGGAATAGAAATTAAGTGATGGGCTGGTTAAATAGTGGAGATCTTAAGAGAATGTCTTTTGTGAAAGTTTAGAAGTTTAGTTAAGTTTGATGCCTTTGTCTAACTAATGTCTAGATCGCGACATCATAAAACACATATACACACACTCGAGTCTAACATAATGCAGGTTGGGCGGCCTTTAGTCTGCATGTTAAAGTATCCTTGGGAAAGATACTGAACCCTGAGTTGCCACCATGTTCATCAGGGTGCAAGTGTGTGTGAATGTTAGAAAGCACTTAGGCATAGATAAAAGCACTGTGTGGATGTTTGTGTAACTGAGTGAAAGAGACTTGTATTAGAAAGTGCCTTAAGTGTTCAATTGAGTAGAAAGATGCTATATAAGTACCAGTCCAACTTAACATTTAACAATACATAAACGCTACTGTGGTACATATGAATACTGGCAAAGTGGATATGCTAGCATCACCACATTAATTTTTTAATTCAATTCAGTTTCATTCATATGGTGCCAAATCACATACCAGTTAGATCAAGGTGCTTTATACTGTAATGTAAACAACCTATAATAATACAGAGATTAAGTTAAAGTTAGGTTGAGTAGTCACTGGGATTAAATACTCTTATTCAGCTGTCACCATCCTTTTAAAATAAACCATAAAATGGGAAAAGGTGAAAAGCTGGTGTGTGAAGTTTCTGCAGGTCCCTGTTGAGATGCAGGGTGGTGACCACGGTTACAAAGCAGGACAAACTGTCTTTACCTCTAACAGTTGAACATTTTTTACTACTTCTTGGTAAACACTCAATCGCTCCCCCGGGGCAGCCTCAAGGAGAGGACCACTGACAGATCTCGCAGCAAACTACATAACCCCCCACTGCTATGTGCACTTATCACGAAGGCTCTGACTCTTGTACATCCAGAACCATCACTGAAATGTCAGCGAGGAAACTGTAAACGTGGTTTCTCTGACGGCCTGGTGTAAAAGGTGCTACGGTCAAGGTGAAAGCATGACTGACAGCTGTGACATTCTTCTCCTTTAGCAACAGCCCTTTTTCCTTCAGAGCATACTTACTTTCCTCAGCTTCTGTGCAAAAACCTTGTAAATCGCAGAAATTGAGTACTGAGAGAACTGCTGAAAGCCGTGTTAACCTTTTAGGTGGTTTACAAGAAAATTTTTAAAGCATTCCAAGGATTTAAAGGACACTTATGTGTTAAGCAGTGGCTGACTTTCAGTGTATAGCAGCTGGATTAAAATAACCGTGAGCCTCATTGCCCACCTAAATGCTGATAAATAAGAAATACAAGGCCATTCAGAGTCCCATTGATGCTTTAAATGAGGCCCTGTCCTGTTATAGGCAAAAAGAACAGCTCTGTCCCTCTTTCTTGAATAAATGCCACTCCTCCCCTTCTTTTCTCTTCATTCCCGTCTCTCTGGGTTCAGAGTGTGTGCCTTTCTCTGTCCATCTATTATACTTGCTATCAGCTAATTTCCATACAAAATCTGAACACAGAGCCTCATAGTCCACATTCACATCACAGTAGAAAGAAGGTGCATGGATCACGGATCTGAAGATATTCCTGCAGCACCTGTAGACACTTTAATTCATTATGAAGAGGATTCTCTTAACATTAATGAAGGTAGTAAAGAGTAGCTTGTCTTCTTATCAGATTTACCTGAATTTAATATCTGAGTTCACTCTTAAAAGATCACCTGAAGGAGCAATCCTCTATTTTTTTTTAAGGCAAATCAAAGATGGATCATACCATTATAGTGCCGCAATCTGACAGATTTGTCTTAATGCTGAAAACATAGTCCTCTCCGACTACATCACCACGACACTCCGGATCATTTAAATGCAAATCCCAAGCCTTAAAAGAGAAGACACAAAGCAAATAGAGACAAATATGTAATAATTACTCAAAATGACACAGTGCTTTGGCATTATTAATGACTGGTCAGTGATGACTTACGTATACAGGAGGAACTTTGTTGAGGAAAAAAGCGCTTGGAATAACAAGCTCCATACGGTCGTTGGTGCAAATGACAGTTTCATTAAGTTCTAACAGTAAAAAAACAAACAGTTATTTTATCAGTCACATTTTACACTCAGCACCTATAAACAGGTATATTACTATTTAACCAGTCAGCACATGTAGCGGACCAACAGTCTAGCCACCAATAAGTAAATCAACCAAACCAACAATATCAAAATATTAGCTTTAGAATGATTATTTTCCTCTTTTGTTGAAAGTTATACTATGACTCAGTACTTTTGAGCATTATGTATGTATATACAGGTCATTTTCTATATATTTTTCTTAAAAATTAGCCTCAATCATTTTCAGAGTGTCAAGACCTTAATGTGGTTGAAACCCATCACTGCATTTATTGTCAAGGCATACAGCTTTTGCCAAGGGAGGCACCAGTTATACTCCAGCTTTCACTGGACTTGGACTAAATCCTCCTCTCTTGTGTTAGAACCTTTTTACAATTATTGCAGCCAGTAAAACAAAACAAAACATGCTAATCAATAATCAGTTTGTTTTTTGTTCATCCCCAGATTTGTGGGCTGTGAAACGTGTGCTCACCCTCCTCCTCAGGCTCCAGATAGACTGCCGAGGTGACCATCCTCATGGTGAGCAGTAGCCAGACAAAAACCAAACTGGCAGATGCCATCTTCCCTCTGCTTTCTGGTAGCTCAGCCACTCCACTACCTTTTGGCTCCTTCTCTGACACTCTGTGAATCTTCTGGGAGCTATTCACCACAGTCTGACACCAGAAAATGTAGTACC
Source organism: Neolamprologus multifasciatus (assembly GCF_963576455.1). Classification (NCBI taxonomy): domain Eukaryota; kingdom Metazoa; phylum Chordata; class Actinopteri; order Cichliformes; family Cichlidae; genus Neolamprologus; species Neolamprologus multifasciatus. The sequence continues at coordinate 10,585,677 of NC_140457.1, read as the reverse complement.
CGTCTCTTACTCCAGCCCCTTGAAAACTAATGAACTGCGGCCCTCCCTCAAGCCCTAAAAACACCAGCTTGAATGATGCCCCCAACAACAATGAGATTCCACGCATGAATAGGGGGAACCGGGGGAGTCCAAGGTAACATGCATGTCACCCCCTACTGTGGCGACGTTCTCTTAGTAAACATCTTATGACTGTTTCTTACTACACAGACTAACAAGAAGTCTGGTAACCATGTAAAAAGGAACACCAGCACGAGGCTGTCCCTCTTTGTTGTCTGGACATTTTAAAATCTTTACAAGTCCGGGAATCGCAGTCAGTCAGGTGAAAAGAAACACATTACAAGTCAAGGGCAATTCGCTAACAATGCCAAGTACCAGTGAGTGCATGTGTGTGGCAGAAGAGACCATAAAATACAAGAGAGGAATGATTATTTTAATCAGTTTAAGACAAGTAACATTTAATTAAGCCACATGATTCTTAAGCTTGACCAGACAATTTAGAGGAATAGAAAAGAATGAGACTGTTGCTGTAAAGCACAAAACATCTTCACACAATTTTTACAAGTTTGATTTACAAGATTAGTTTCCAACAAACTGCACATTGTGCTTCTTTTTGTCTTGCAAATAAGATGGGCGCCATTGTTAGACCAAACTGTGTGGCTTTGTTTCAACAGTGAAATAACTTAAGGTCGATTGCCCGGCCGAAGAAATCCCGCGACAGTCTTTCACTTCAGTTGTAAAAGAGTAAAAGTGAGTTTATGTCAGAGGTGAGCACAAATCAATGCCGTCCTTCCTGCTTCATTTTTTTAAACCACACAGTAAAAGGACGGCACAAAGAAATCTGGCAATAACAGGCGGACGACCCGTCACTCACAGACTTTTATTTCCTGAATGTTGTGAGAATGCCTCAAAGTGGTTCAGTCCATCTGGAGATACAGTGAAGTTGCACATAAATGAACACACCTGACTAAATGCGATAAACAAACACAGCTGAACAAGTTGGACCAGTAAGATACAACTATGACAAGTGATGCAAACGCATCAGCTCTAAATTGAGTTAAAATTCAACAAGTAAGAAATTTGTAGTCATCATCCATCAGAGATTTCTTAAAATAGTTTTTGGAAATTCATTTAGTAACATCAGGATGCTTATATAAAAAAAGTGGAATGTGCAAAATTTGTCACCGCTGTGTAAATCGTGAACTCCCTTTTTCTCCTGTTTGCTTTACTTGGTATCCCTCTGTGAGGAGCCCAGTGCTGAGATTCACTCCAGAGGTTCAGTGTCTTCAGTGAACAGATCAGCCAAGTCAGCGACTGTCAGTACCGCAGCCTCCGAGTGCTTCATGGCTGTGCTGGTGTGACTGGAATCAAAAAGACTTTTATTGGTACTTTGACAACAGCGTATCCCCTGACCTCTTAAACTTGTATTTAAATACAAAAATAGCATCATTAAGAACTGACACGCACCTTTTTTCTGCTGTCTTCAGCATTGCTTGCATTCGCTCTTCAATTGTAGATTTGATGAGGAATCTGTGAACAAATGTTGGCCTGGTGGAGAGAGGAAACAAAAATGAGCATTTGTTTAGTTTTTTGTTCAGTAGAGGGTGGATAATTTAATATAAATATTATTCTGATAAAAGGATTAACAAATTCTCCACATTGTCATTCCTTTGTCAGACTTTAACTGCTCCTAAATGAAAAAAAAAAGTAATCTTAGTTGGATTTAATTTACATGCATTTGTGCATTCTGATGCAGATCTATAACTAGAAGCAGTGAATAATGATGTGTGTACAGCACTGACAGAGGTGTGCATGCTATATAAGTGCACTTTGGTCAAGAACTGCATATCCCTGAGCACAGTGGTGAGTGAAAACAAAAAACTAATGAAATCAATTTCAGTGTATCCTGCTGAACTCTAAGTGCTTTATTTTCTGACATACTATAAGCTGCATAGTTGTGGATTTATAGTTTTATTAAATAACTGGAAGTTGCACTCGTATTAAACATGAATCTAAGAAAAAAATAAATAAACTGCAGCTTTGAAGTCAATTCTCACAAGATGAGAAAAATGCAGAAGCTTCGTGTAGATGCAGCAACACATCTACACGAAGCTCTAAAGGACCTACAGAGTTATGCTGAAACTTCAGAGGTTTACTGACACACTTTACTGCCTGCTCCTTACTTGGTTTGGCCAATCCGGTGCACTCTGCCTATTGCCTGGAGCTCATGAGCAGGGTTGAGGATTGGTTCAACCAGCAGCACGTGTGTTGCTTCGATGATATTCAGCCCATTGGAGCCCGTGTGGAGAGGTAGAAGTAGAATGTTGATCTTCTCTTCGTACTTGAAGGAACTTAGATTCTCCTGGAAAACCACAATGAACAGTGCAATAATGAACAAATTACAGTCATATCTGTATCAAGAGATGCTTCGGTAATTGATTTATTTTAAGAAAAAAATGAGGATCCCCTGAAAATTTATACTGCAATTTAAATACTGTGTATTTTCAAATTCAAACAATTATTTAACGTGCCGATTTTATCCAGTTTCTCCTTTGTATTACACAAAAAACATAGACAATAAATTTATTCATTATAGTCTTTATATTGTATTTTACTACAGAAAAACCTTAATTGTTATTAAGTCTCTGCATATGAGAGGCAGGAATTCATCTCCAATTGATCAACCTGTTGGTTTGTTGGCAGTATAGCTCACACACAAAAAAAAACATGCGGCCCGGGGTAAAGGAAGAAATATTGAGTTTAGGGTTGATGTACTCTCAAGGGAGTGATCTCAGGTAAAAACAAAAAAACAAAAACAACCTCAAATGAAGAACAAGGTGTAGCAGCAAGCCGAACAGCTGTTTTAGCTGCTGCTGCTGGAGAATACACACCAAGGAATCCTAGTAGGTAGGTATTTAGACAGTCCTTAGACAGGGGGGTTTACTGCAAATGTTTAACTCTATCATACAGTCAGTGGTATTTCAACAAAAAACAAAACAATACAAAAGTTAAAAAGCAGGGGTGTGTATTAAAAAAACATTATGTATCAAATTCAAACCTGAAATTTGTGAATTCCGTTGATTTGAGAAAACTCCATGTTATTGTCAAACAAGGCCTTGGCGATGATGTCCAGGACACTCTGCCACTGTGCACAAGAGAAAAGGCAACAAAACAGGTCAGATCCAAACTCGATATCGCCAAAGTAAGTCTTGAAGAGTGCGGATAGTTTACTGTTACCGTGGAGAAAACGAGACATTTGGCCCCGGGGTTGGTCACTTGAATCTTCTTCAGAGTTCTCACAACTGCCTCCACTTTGGTAGAGTGACTTCCCTGATAACACAGGAAGAGGAACGTTGTCATGGCTGTGTTATACATTTATTTTTTTCTTTACAGGTATCCGGCCATTTCTGCCTGCATTACATGAAAATGGGGTCGCTGGCTGACCTTGACTGGTATGTCTTGGTCCTGACTGGATGATTGGGTTGTGAACACGTAAGAGATTTCTGTGTGGGATGTAGTCTGCCTACAAATGGCACACTTGATGGCACGCCGCCTTGAGCCCACGCTGTACTGTTCCACAATGATAGCAATACACTCGTTACAGAAGCAGTGTCCACACGTCAGCACGGCCCACTGGAAAAGAGAGAAGAGCGAGATATTATTCTAAAGCATGAATAGCAGAGTATGGATAACTGTTTACATTAATTACAAACACTCGCTAACCACTTCATTAGGTACACCAGTTGAGCTGCTTATTAATACAAATATCTAATTAGGCAATCATGTGACAGCAACCCATTCCATTTAGGCAAGTAGACACGGTCAAGATGACCTGCTGAGGTTCAAGCTGAGCATCAGAATGGAGAAGAAACCAGATTGTAAGTGGTTTGTTCGAAAATGCTAGACGGGCTGGTATGAATATTTCCCAAACGGATGATCTACTGAGATGTTCCCACCAACCAAGATGTATAAGAAGTAGTGACTCTCACCTCCTGTCCCAGGGGCCGAGCACAAATGGGACACGGCTCTGGGTTCAGACCTCCAGTAGACTTGTCCTGCGACTGGATCAAGAAATGTATGTTGTTCAGAGTAAGCTCACATAATACATTTAGCTGAGGTAACATTAGGAATTGTGTAATTACTATCACCTATAAAATTACCTTTTCCAGATTTGTGAGATACAAAAACTGTCCGAGCTTCTTTTGGAGCTGAGATTTCGCCACAGCTTGGTCGTTCAGAAGTTTGACTCTGTTCTGCTCCACCTGGGAGCAAAACAATCGAGAGGAGGGGTCAGCTAATAAAAAATATCAGGACACTTTAAATTGCAAATATAAAGATCTATATTATATGTAAAAACCCACTGATCCAACAATAACTTATGAGAAAACTCGGGGACAGTGAAGAACCCCCCCTTAAATCTCTGCAGACAGTTAGTCTATGAAGCAAAGTAACTCTGCAAAGAGCCAATCCTTTAACAGTCCTAATAACAAGTCAGTCATGTTGTCACAACTTGTATAAATTATCTTTTACCAGACTGACATAAGCGTGCAGCTACGCTAAAAGAGTGTCACTGTCTTTAACTCGCCTCGTGGGGCTCTATGATGTGCGGCAGTTTGGGCTTTGGTTCATCAGGCAGACGCACACGTAGCCTCTCGGTGGCCATACCCAGCTCATCGATGGCTGACACATGATTACGCAGCACCATCCAGTACTCGTGCAGCACCTGAGGACAAACACCAACACCAAAACAAAGACTTAAAGAAAGAATTTTTGTTAAAGTGACTCCTCATAATACATATAATAATACCAAATGCCTATTGGAGCCCTACTGGAAAAATGCAGCTTTTTAAAAAATAAAAGATGCTCTTGTTGTCGTTTGTCCTTGTAATGTTGTAAGTGTGCCTACAAACCTTGTACTCCTTCTTCCAATTCTCAAACAGTTCCATAAAAGTGTTTCCTTCCTCCACCAGGTCTGGGTCCATGCGTTTAAGTTTGGCAAAAGACAAGATGGCCTTCAAAGTGCGTTCTGTCTCACTGGCTGCCCACAGACCTCGGCTAGTGGTAGGGAGACGGTCGTCGACCAGCCCCTCTTCATCCTCGATCATTTCTTCAAAGATGGCTGTTTGACCTTTGACGCTTTGGAGGAATTTTACTGATTAATCACCGCTTGGTTATGTAATCTGATTAATGATGGATCTAAAAATACTGCTCTACTTACGTGTGAGAAAACAGCTTGGACTCGTAATCTATGAAAAGTTCATCCGCTTTGCAAAAAACACAGCTAGAAAATGACAAGACAGATATTAGGTAAAATAAGTTTCAGAGTATTTACAAAGAAGTGTTACGTAACACAAGGAAAAGCTGTCATATAACCTCCACATAACTTTATAAACTGAACATTTTAAGGTTTCTAACAGTGCTTTTACGAAGCTGCAAAATGCTGACGACATACTTGTTGAGTGGCAGTCGCATTGGCCTGAGATGACAAACTGTGGCCTCCTCTATAACTTCTTTTGAGGCCGGACCCTCAAGACTTTTCACTGCATCTTGCACGGTCTTTTGAGATTTCATCAGGTCCTGCATTTGCGTGGTGAGCAGAAACTGCAGACCATAGGCATCACGGAACCTGCAGGACACCAGACACTTGAAGCATCCTGGTTTTTTGATAAGTTCAAGGTAACTGCTTGCAATCACCATGCAACTACTCGGAACTACTTGATAAAAAAGTGCTTACTTGTCTGCCATGGAGAGCTTGTGGGCTTGTTGTTTGTAGCTGGACGTCAGCTCATTCTTGATGCGGGACACCAGGTCGTCATCAGTGGAGCAGCGAACTGCCCTCTGAATAACATCCAGCCACCAGGGAGAGTTCAGCTTGACCTTGAGAAAGATAGATAATCATAGTGATATTCAACTACTTGAACTGTTTGTGTAAGTAACGAGTAGAATGCCAATTATGGTGCCATTAGCTACATTTACTATTTTCTTTTTATTAAAATAATTTGATCAGTAAGCTCCAATTTCCTGCTATGCAGTTTTCTTTTTGCTGTGCTAATTTGTTGGAGTTCATTAACAGATCAAAATAAATGTCATTTTAAATACATTTCAAGTAAGTTCATTTTAGCAGCTGCAGAGGATGTATATAAAAAAGCAATCAATGCAGAAATTTTATGATCTTAAGATATTGGTTTTGCACTCCTAAACATCACTTATGTCTCTCTTTATATATGTAATCTTTTCATAAAATATGTAATTTCCCAGAGTGTAAAGAAGTTCTCACTTTTCGCTTCAGCTCTTTTATGTTCTGCAGCACCGGCTGCAAAGCCTGCCGAGCATCCGCGACCTCAGAGTCGTATTTGGTCATGTAGTGCTGTCGCAGCTGCTCGGCCTACAGACAGGGAGAATGAAATTTACTGCAGTAGTAATTCTTAAAACACAGATTTGATTTAAAAAGAAGAAAAATAGATACATTCTGACAGTATAATATATATTTGTGAATCACCTCTTCATCTAGTCTGTCATCTCTGAGGGTAGGAGGAATCCCACGATGCTTTGCGCTTAGCAGCTCCATCAAGTTATGGGTAGCATGAAGCCTCTGTTTTACCACAATGGCAAGAGTAATAGAAAATTAATTATGTCAATACATTCTAAGAGCCAGAAACAAAGATTTTAGCTTCTGGTTTTTAAGTCATGTGTTCCCTCAGTCTTTGTAGAGATGAAATGTATGAGACCACATACCTGTAACGAATCAGTCTTCAGTCTGCCTTTGTGCTCTTCTGATGAACGGAGCACTTCTCTATACATCTCTGCTGCCTCTACAAACTCACCTGCAGGTGGCAAAGGAAATAGTCATCCTTAGTGCCACTTAAAATGTACTCTACATGTCTAGCAAACAAAGTTGGCTACACAAATCACCTCAATGCAGTAACAATAAACATATCGCTTTACTGAGACCAGCCTTAACAAAACATCCCGGTGCAAAAAGTGTCGGGAGACACAAAGATGGGATCATGGCCTCTGTTTTGTTTAAACTAATTCCCATGGGAAACTAAGAGCAAAGGGAGCAGATGTATAGAAGTGGGGATCTATACCTCTGATGATGTGGATTCCAGCCAAACCATTGAGTGCGCACACCAATTGTCTGTGAGCTTCTTCACACTCCACTCGACATTTCTTCTGCAGGGACTTCAGGAGCTCCTCCATTGTCATGGTGCTACAGAGAGGCAGGCAAACCTGCTTAACAAATCCTCCAGTGCAGATTACACAGAATGGGTCAGCTTTAAATAAACACCCCCAGCAACAAAAAGGTTGCTGGGGGGGCTTCAATCATCCTAATGTTGTAATCTAGTCCAGCTGGACTGTTAATTAACTGCTGCAGCTGCCTTTAATAAGACCTCATCTCATGCATAAGCATCTTGAGAACATAATACCTTTTCTGCAGAGGTAGGAACTCCCCCCTGACAGCCTGTGGATGGCAGCAGGCTTGGCGCAGCCTGAGCAGCGGGCACAGGATGGTATTGACGGTACGGCGGTCGAGGCTGCCGAGTTTCAGGCTCCAGTCTGAGATCTTCCTGAGGTTAACCAAAGCGTCTTGGGAGCAGACCTCATGCTGACGGTGGTAGAAGTGACCCTCGACGGGCGAGAAGTGCAACCAGTGCACTTCCTCTGTCTGAGGCGGGATCTGAATCTGGAGAAAGATTAACAGGACCATCTAAGATGAGTACAAACATTTAAAAGAGAAAGCTTTAAGGGATGTGTTTCATATGAAAAAAAATGGGTCAAACAAAATAGTTCTTATAAAATAAGATAAATAAGATAAAATAAAATACTTTTAAAATCCTACCTGATCAATGACGTCTTTTTTAGCCGATCGCCATAATATCTGAGCGATCACATGGTACAGAGGTTCTGTATTTCCACGTCGGTAGGGACGATAAAGAAGCTGGTGCCACCAGTGTTTCACCCAGTATGGGTCAACTCCCAGGAAAAGCACAAGGCCATACAGATCTGCAGCAAAAAAAAAAGAAGTTTTAATTTTTTTTTTTTTTTTACTGCTGAAGAGACCAAAGACTGAAATCACAACCTTGACAGATTAATTACATCTGTGCATAGATTTAAAAACACTTTGCTTTATTATATTTTGGCATTTTCTCTGGCAGTGGCAGGTGAAGGCAGTGAAAACCTACACTTATTTTTATCTTTATATTTTTATGTGCTACATAAAAAATTCCATTTGCATTCATACTCATAGTATTTCTTTTTTCTTCTGTGGTAACAGCTTCTTCACATTACCTTCTAAGCCTCTCTGGACTGGAGTGCCGCTGACACACCAGCGGTTAACAGACGCAAGACGTAGAGCCATCTCCGCAGCCTGATGGGATCAACGTCAGGCGGTCACATAAACCACGTTTAAATAACAAAACAAAGTGAGATGCAACAAGAATTGAATGATCTCACCTTCGCAGTGGGGCATTCAACCATCTGAGCCTCATCCAGACAGATTCGCCACCACTCCACAGCTACCAGAGGACTGGGTATAGCCATGTAACGCTTCTGGTTGCGGAAGCGGCGGCCGTCTTTGCTGTTACTGTGGGGAATGTCAACGTAGTTGAGCTCAGAGCGCAGCACGTCGTAGGTGGTAATGACCACGTCCTGCTCGGCGAGCATGTGAGGCTGAATGAATCCATGTTTCTTCACACCCTGATAAACCTACGAGGAATGTGAAAGGCAAAATAATTAGGTAGGCCAAGGATATGAAAAGAAACACAGATGAGAGAGAGAGGAGTGCGTGCTTTAACAAATTATAAAAGATGTGTAGTGCTTGCACAATGTTGTGTTGTTCCTGCTCCTGCATCATCATTGCAACTGACGACTCGCACTGTTGTGATGGTACAGTAGTGTAACATGCAATGATTTAAGTGAGTGCATCATTTTCAGAGTACCTGAAAGTTGGAAGGTAGAGGGTGTATTTTAAACCAAACCCTGGTCTTTCTTAATCTTAACAAAACAGTTTTGTTACTTACATCTAACCAATCAGTTTTGTGCCTAAACTGAGCTAAACAACAACTGCAAATAATCAAAACCACCTGTTGGTTTTACTCAGGAAACACATTTAAGATTTCTTTTATTTTTATTTTAGACTTTGAGCATATTATATATGAGATACTACCAAGAGACTGACGTATGAATCTACTCTCTCACCAGCACTCGTAAGGAGGAGGACCTGATATGCTTGTTGATCTCCTCGACCCACTGGTGGCAGATGGAGCTCGGGGAAATTATGAGGGTGGCTCCTGTGGACACGGGTTTCATGGCTACCAGGCAGTGAGGGCAGTAGAAAGGTGTAGTTTCAAGGCTCTCTTCTTTATAGTTCACACAGTCTGCGTGCTGCCACAGCTGACAGTTCATACACTGGACGCGGGCCTTGTAGTCAATGATGCCGAGTTCACCACAGATGCACTCGAATCTGTAGTCAGGGGTGTTAAACGGGACGACAGACGCTCTGGTGGGGGTTTCCGTCTCCTTGTCATCATCGAGCTGTGAAGCTTCTCCTCTTTCTTCGGGGAGATCAGCTATTCTGCACATGTCTCGTGTATCTGAGTCACTTTTATCCCGAGAAACCTGTAACGGTGCCGTGGAAGAATCCAGCATGTCACCTGGCTGATCTGCTTTCTCATTCAGACTTTCATCCCACTCTGTCTTTGTTTCTTCTTCCTCTGAGACAGGGCTGTCAGATGTAGGGGTGCTCGGACCCCTCTGATCGTCTGAGAGAGAGTTTTGTAGAGCTGCCTCTGCCTTTTCTTTTGCTCGTCTCTGAAACATTTTCCTGGGCGTGCTCTCCGTGCTTCTCGAAGTCTTAAGAAAGACAAATGCAGACCAAACTCAGGCAACACAATAAAGTCATAATTGTAGCATGAAACATTCATATTACAAGTTCTTTATTCTTACAGACTTTGATGATCCTGCAAATGTTTTCTTTGTTTCTTTGTACTTCTTTCCCAGCTTGAACGACCCCGCCAAGCCCCGACCTTTGACCCGGTCAACCAAGCCGTCGTCTATGAGCTTTGTCAGGGTCTTCCTGATGTGGTTGCGGTTCTTGAGGAGGTCATAGCCATAAGTGGCTCGGATGTAGGTGAAGATGGCATTGACTGAGGCTCCCTTGCCAGATCTCATCTCCTTTATAGCAGTGAGTAGCATGACACGCACAGCTGGAGAAATATAAGTATCATTCAAAAAGGTGTGAAACTTCAGTGACTTATGCGGATTGTCTAAAAAGACTTGAGTGACATACTTGGGTAGGATATTTTAATTTTAGGCTGAGCTTCAGACTTGCAGCTGATAACTTTCTTTCTTTCTAGCGGAGGAGGAGGAACAAAGTAATTCACAGATTTTCCCTGCAAAGCCACGAGATTAAAAAAAAGAAATAAATCATAAGCCATTGTATGATACATAAGATTTGATTACAAAGTTTAGGGAAGAAAAAAAATGTGGCATTCATCACAGCAGAGGTCTACTAACCACAGGGAGTGTGAGGGCCTCTTGTTCGAGGTCCTGCCGGGTATGAAACAAGATTAGAGCCAGAACTTCCACCGTCTTTCCAAGCCCCATCTCATCAGCCAGAATCCCACCAGGCCACTCAACGCCAGCCAGTGGAAATTCTCGAATTAAGCTAAAAATAAAAAAAGAAACTAAATTCTAGTAGCTGTAGAACTATATCATACCTGAGAGTCACCTTAATGTGATAACAGCAAGTTAAAAGGTCAACTCATTCAAATTACACACGTTTTTTCCCACTGATGGTGTCCCTTCAGGCTGTTTTACTGTTGTGGTTTTAAGATAACAATTCTCCCATCAAGTTTTATGCTAATGCGGCTTAACAAACAAAATAATAACACACACAACTTTTGTTGTTTCAACTTAAATAGTAGTCCCCATAAAAACTGCTGACAGTGAAGCCTGTGGATTATATTGAGTTTAAGTGTAAACTGTTTGCAGAAAGATAAGATTCCCATCATCTTTATAATATTGAAAAGGCAGAAAATGTTTCCAAATGATCGGAACCTTTAACATGAGAATAACTTTGTTCTTACCAGCCGATAAAAGGGTTGTAAAAGAGCTTTTTGCCGCACAAAGCGATCAACTCCCGCCAGAGGAAATGCAATGATTGTTCTGCAAAGAAACAGTAAATACTGAATATGATGCTTTTTGAGACAAACCACTGGTATAAAAAATTCTTAAATTCAAAGGGATCTAAGTTAAAATTCCAGTTAAAGGTGCATGAGCTGTAGGGGAATGAACAGAGGCACCTTTACTTGAGTTGATCCTGTATTTCTCTCTTCTCAGCATCCAGTTGACTGCTTGACTCTGATAGGGCCTGAGTACAGGAATAAGAGCCTTATGTTGAACGTCATAGGTCACCTTCTGGCTTTCCTCCTGGTGCATATGCCTGACATAATCGTAGAGCTCCTCAACATTTTGCCTCTCCAGGTCGGTATCACATTCTTCCTCCTCATTATCTACGACCTCTTTATAAAGAATAAGCAACAAAAACATGTCAAGGTGAATTGGAAACCCCGTGCTGCTATAGTATGGTGTGAAGAACTTGGAGTCTGCTTACCGGGAATAATGAAATCGTAGAAATACTCCATTAACTTCTGCATCAGTTGGTTTGCTTTTTTGAGCCGAGCATTTCCCTCACTGAGGAATTCTGGCTTCCCGAGCCCAGTTTCCAGCAAGCAAATCCCCACCTGCCAGACAGAGCCAGGGAAAAGCTTAAATATGAAATAATGTTTAACAAAACTTGAACTGTTTGATGATTTGACTTAAGGAGCACAATTTTACTCCATCCAAAGACAGTTGATTTAAAAAGATATATGGTATTAAAAACCAGGTAACTTCATGACCATTTATTAACAAAATCAAGCCTAAACATGGATCTTTGTGTCCCAGTAGAAATACCTACATATACCTTGACTGAGTCGTCTGTTGCCTGGTGACAGAGCTGCACCACCCTCCTCTTCTGTAGCCAGTCGAGGTCCTCCAATGGGATCCTACGGAGGCTGCATTCTGCCGTACAAGTGTCTTCATCAGGACTGCACTGCACCCCTGAGCTCTCATCACAGCTGCTGTAACTGATGCAGAGTTGCTCACCCATCCTGTGAAACGTGAAAGCTCTCTGATCGCAGTCAGATGGGAGCCAGGCTGGCCTGACACTGAACTCCCCAATGAGTGCTTTCCAGATGTGGCTGAGCTTCAAAAGTGGAAACACAGTGAGCGCCAGGGAGGTAGAAGCAGCGGTGATGTCGGACGACGTGTTGGGAAGTTCTTCTGTAAACGGGACAGGGGTGCAGGCAGCCTCTGTGGTGCCCTCTGGAGGGGAGAGGAGGGTGCTACTAGGAGCTGGGTCCGCTGAAAGAATGGAACAAGTCGGTATCTCTTCATCTTCCTGGACTTCCTCATTCTTGCGGTCCTCCAACATGTTCCAGTTCAACCTCTTCTTAGCGTCTTCATCCACCCTCACAGGAGGGGCCCTCTTTCTTCGGCTACTCATGGTGAAGCTCTGCAAAGAGGGCAAATATTATGAAATGCTCACAGAAAAAATAAACACCACGTCATTTATTCATTCATAACTACATCAGTAGCATATGCCAAATACTTATATTTATATTTGGTAGGCAGAGAGAAATACCTTTCCTGAGTTTCCCTGAACAATGTTGATTATTGCCTAATAATAAACAATAACTTAATCATAAAAACTTTCCGTCATACAGACCATGGCTCCACAGTAAAGTGGTTTACTCATTCACCTAATGAGTGAAAGATCTATGGTTCAGTCTCCAGGGGAAACACAAATCCCTTTGGGGCATCCGGTTCAAAAAATCTGTCAAATTAAATATGCAGAGCTACAGAGTATGGAAACACCTGGTGAATAAGGGAGCAGCTGGAATATGCTTTTCTTTTACACAAACAAAATTAAGTAAAATCCAATTTTCCACTAACCAAACATTTTGTTTATTTATGTTGCCTTTTAGCCTATATCCCTCCTTAAATCATTACATTTTTACATGCACTTATGCAGGACTTAATATACTCTACTAGTACTCTTGCATAATTCACATTTCAACTAAATCCATATTTATTTATCACTGTGCCCTGGTACAACCTTTTTTAGCTGCCTTTATCAGATGACTTTTTCGGAAACTGTCCAGCTCCTGGGTGTGCACAGCATTAATCAACTGCTGGTAGATCCACAGCAAAAATAATGTTTCTACAAAGACTTTTATACTAATACTATAGTATGTTTGTACATGCATGAATGCTTCTGTTCTCACAGCTAGAGCTTTGTGTCTAAGATGATCCTTTTAGAAGTAATATGTTGACATCATACAGAGTCCATCCAGCCATCCTCTTCCACTTATCCTTGTCAGGGTCGCGAGGGGCTGGAGCCTCTCCCAGCTACCATAGGGCAAGAGGCATCATACAGAGTCAAAAGTAGGAAAACCCCCCACTAGAAACTGGAGTTTTAAAAAGTTTAACCTCTTGCATCCTTGGGATTACTTATACATAAGCTTTCTTCATTTTTTTTTTAAACTTTTTTGTTTAAGACGAGCACCCATAATTGCAACAGTTAATTATAATAAGACCACTTCAACGACAGATTGTGGATATCCCTTGTGAGCAGTTATTATGAGGGTGGCAGCACCTGTGATGTTCAAGGCTGATCTCTTATTCACGCTATTTTGTTTGGGGAGAACTTGGGTCCTGTGCAACTTCAGCATACCCAAAATACTCTGACATTAAGACACAGGAGAATCTGATGGATTAGAATTAAGTAACAAAGCTACCTTTAGCTGCTTCCCTATTCATGACAGCATAATGCCACTTTTGGCAGCTTTTATGCTGATTGCCCTTCCTGACACACCCAAATGTATTTGTGTCTCTGACTGAGCCAGGAATCAATATTGATCATAAGTAAGTATTTCATTAAATTGACGTTTAGTCCTCTGATGTAGGGTGGCATGATGGTGTGGTGGTTAGTGACAGCACTTTCTGGATGATGCAAACTGCTTTTCATTGCCCTGTACTTGTGACATTTGCAATGACAATAAAATTGAATTCTATTCTAATTCTATTCTATTCCATGACAGCTGGGATAATCTCCAGAACTTGATAAGTTTAAGAAAATGGACAAATTGAATTCAAGGGCTGTTCCAATAATGGTGAGGCCGTTCTCCAGAGAACAATAGGTGGTGATACCATGAATGTTGATTTCTAATCCGGAAAATGGCTTTAACGTGTCCACTTATTTAGGTTGGCACCATAAGCTACTATGTTGATCCCAGTAAGAAGAGATCTGCCTTTGTAGTACAGAAAACTGAGGATTGACCCTGAAGTTTCCTGGTTAACATAAAACCCTGCTTCAAACCCTGCTCTCTTATGGCCTCTTATGGGATACAATAGACTTCTTATTTACCAGCAGGTCAACAACGGTCAACAAGGCTCATACTGGAAGATAGCATATCAATGGAAGCAGCATGTGAGGTACTTACTGTGCTATTAAACTATCAAAGCGAATGAGACATATCCCACAAGACAAACTGTCAGAGTTTAAGTTTGCATCCACAGCTGGAGCCTGTCACTTCACCTACATTGTATCTGTGTTTACCTCTTATGGCTCAGGCTACATGCACTGCTAGCTGGCTAACTTATACATCTTCTACACGACGGCTTACAAACAGCAGTTTTAAAATTAGCTCCTTCCCTGCGGGGAGAGTTTATCCTCTGAGAATTCAGTCAGCAGCGAAACCATCAGCACACAACAGTCTGTGGAATAAACAGTGTTACACAATGAGAGCACTTTCGCACAGCGCGCCACATTTCATCCCCTGACTGCAAACAAGCAAATTAAAAATGTCAATGAAAAAAAAGCACATTTACTTGTCGGGTCTGCCTCAAACTGCTCCTGTTATTACAGCACGACGAGAAATCGATTCATGTTGAAGCAGCTCCAAACAATCCGGCTGAACCGCAGTACAGTTCATCTACGGACATCAATGTTGAAGTCCGCCATTTTTAAATGCAGGAAATGACGTCAAAGCAGGGGAAACTGTCAGATTAAGTTTATCTAACACAAATTTGTATGACTCAAAACTTACAACAGATTAAATGATTAAATGATGTTTTTTTTGTCCTTTTTTTTGCATTTCTTTACATTTTTTCATATATACATATACATATACATACATACATATATATTGCCAATATCAGAGAAAAACAGACAAAAACAGAGTTTGTCTAATGAGTTTAAAAGTCAATATTTGTATATGACCACCTTTATTTGTCAACTCAGCCTGAACTCTTTCTTCTTTTCAGCTTTCTTGTCATCTCTTCAAGTAGTCTTCGGGAATAGTTTAATAGTTTTTGAGGTTTCTTCAAGCACACTAAAAGATTTTCTTTGTTTGCTGCTTTCGTTCTACTCTCTGTCAACACTACTTCAATAATGTTGATGTTCAGGGTCTTGAGGAGGCCAGTCCATGACTGATAGGCTCCATTGCACTTTTTTTTTTTCAGCTATGGTTGTATTGCACTGGCAGTGTGTTTAAAAATAATTATCATGCTGAAAAATTAAGAAGCCAATAAGATGCTTTCCAGAAGGCATTGCGTGTTTCATCAAAATCTGGCTGTATGTGCGAGTTTTTCTTTATGTGCTTATAATTCCAGCAAATTTGAAAAGCTCTCCAACACCACTGGCTGAAATGTGGTCCCAAACCAAATTTTGCAAAAGGCTGTAAACACTCACTGTTGTACCGCTCTCCTGACCTCTTCCAAACATACTGGTGACGGTTTGAACCAAATTTCAAATCTTGACTCATCACCCAATTAGACTTGTTTCCACTGATTTTCAGGCCAGTTCTGACGTAATTTACCATTTTCTGCCCGTTTCCCTTCTTTAAGAATGGCTTCCTGAAAACTTAAAGTAAGACTATTTAAAGGATGCATAAAAATCATTTTGCCTAAACTACGGCTTGTACTTTACTTTTTCTTTCTGGCTCAAAATGACTTAATATGAATGATAAGAAACATGTTTGATTATAGGTCAACAAGCATTTCGGGAACAGGTTAAATACCGGTAATCCTTTTTTGGCAGATGATCATTTAAAGCACTGGCATCTGATGAAAAGACAGGGAAGTGGTATGAGGGCTGAAGCTCTGCCAGCGAGAACAGCAGGTCCACAACTCCACCTGAGAGAGAGGGAGAGAGAGAGCAGCAGGCGAGAGAAAGGAAAAGAAAGAAGTAGGAAAAAAGACTACCTGGACCAGAACACAAATTATACCTTTTTCTAACGAGCTGCTGGTAACAAACTGCTTAGAGATAGAATTAAATGTGATTATTTGCTAAGTTTTCTCTTACATGTAGACACAACAGTGTTTCATCCTTTGAGTTGGGTGGTTTTTTGTTATGCTTGAATGATTAATATGTTATTTTTATGTGGCTTAGCATTACAAAAAACAGAGATTCCTCTGACAATTCTCAGGTAAAAACACTGAATTGTAAATGAGCCGAAAAGCAGTCAATGGCCAAAACTACAAGAAAATTGGAAGCAAAATATTAAAAAAAGAAGAAAAAAAAAAGAGTCACTCAGCATTTTTGCACAAAGCTGTAGGTTTATAGACAGTTCGTGCAATGCCAAATTCGTTGTTTTACTGGTTGCTTATTTTGTGGCCTAATCGTTAGGATTACAAAGGGTACCTCTTAAGGTTGAGTAAACTTTTATTCAGTGAGGTTGCAGCAGTGGCATCACCCCTTCACCACAAGGTGGCAGCAGAGCCCGCTCTCTTTTGACAACTGCAGCAGTGAATAACAAGTACATCACATCTGTCCATGTCAGACACAACGCAGGAGGGAAAAATTAAATTAAAGTTTGACGAGTCTCTTTGAAGTTTACATAAAGTAAGCGACTGCCTATAAACAGTCTCTTACGTTGCGCTGATTTGGTCCAGGGAGTTTTAATGGAAGCTTGTCAAATCGTCATCTATCCCCGGCTTATTTATTTATTTTAAAATATGCTTCTCAGGAGCCTCACTCTCACCCCGATCTCTTCCAAAATGTTATCAATCGACGCATCACTGACCCTCGTGATGTGCATGAACTCTGGTTTTAAATCAGGGACACTGCAGTGAGTTTGACCCGATTTAAAAATGCAGTGAGCAAGAGGAGAAGAAGGGAGCATCTTATCACCAGTGCAGAGAGAGAGAGGGAGAAAGGGAGGGAGGAAGAGTCCCAACGTGTTTCGGAGGCAAAAGAGTCCAGACCGGCGGCTTCAGAGGAGACACGGACCCACTATGTCCCGGTTATGTCCTTACCTGGTTCAGGTAGGTGAAATCCTGTCTGTAAGACTGTTAAACATGCATGTGCATGCAGCTGGTGATGTTGCATGTTATGACCTGTGAATGACACCGTTTTATAGCTGCAGCTAAGGACCTGGAGACAGCTGCTAAACGATAATAAAGAGTATTTAGGCAGAGTCATTATGTGTGCTGTTTGAGATGGCTCATTTCTGGCTCAAGCCATAGTGATTTTTTTTTGATGATTTTTTTTTGTCAAAATAGTCCAATACTTATTTTTCCAAAGGCTTCTTTTACTCGCTTAACTTCGCTCACCTGTAGAAAACAACCACATGTATCAAATATTATTTATTTATTTTTAATAATTACCATGTCCACATTGATCTTCGCTCAATTCAGTTACCCAAAAATTTTTTTTAAATCAGAATACTTTTTTCATTACCGTTGCATAGCTTTATTCATGATGGGTATTAATATATATTAATTCATTTTTAATACTTGAAGTCTTTGCATGAAGTTGATTCCCTGAATTGACTGAATTCACTGGCCCTCTACTCACATGACTTAAAGAATGTGAGTAGAAAAGAAAATAATATATTTTGTACAAGATCCAGACATGACTCTTTCATCAGCAGTTCCATGTTCCATGTTTTCAGTTGGTTCAAACACAACATGGTGTGAACTGATATTTTCTTGTAATTTAGATCATACAGTTGTTAAACATATTAAAACCCCTTTTTTAACTAGCTTGTTGTCCGTGGCATGAGTAATGACTGACTTAAACATAAAACTGCCCTTACTTGTTACTGTAAAAAGCAGTAATGGAGTGCACACACAATAACATGCAGGTTGTGATAGTTTTAAATGTTCATTCACTTCTATTTTTGCATCTAAACCCACTAAATGTCAGAAAATCCAACCAACTATTCAGAAGAAAACGTAGAACGAATGGGCTTTAAATTTTAATAAGTTCAAAATATAGCACTCATTATTTCATTTTTTGATCATCATGATGGATTTTAAAGCTGTTGAGAGCATTAATCAAGCATTTTGTCCTGAAACTGACACTAACTTGACACTTTTAATATGAAGTAAGAGAGCAGTAAGTGTGAAAAGGATATTTCATCACCCAAATGATCCCACAGGGGTCTTTATCAATGATTGAATACACATAAAAATAGCTGAATTACAGGATTGTAACTTCTTAAACAGGCCAGTTAAGGATGATTTAGACATAAGGTTAAATAGGGCAGCATAATTATGCAGCCTTTATCTTCTCAGTTCTTCTGATGGGAATATGCAATGTTGTACATATATTTATTGTCGATTGCAGGGTATTGAATGATAAAGTTACATCATTTAAACATTGGACCAAATTTCATTTAAAAAAATGTTTACTATAAAAATGTATTTATGCATACTACAAATGTGGTCATGCAATTTTTAGATTATACATGTTTATTAACCCCGTAAAATACATTTGGAGAAAAGTCAAGTTAGATTTCAAACACTTTTAATTAATAGAGATAAGACTAGTAATGGGGACAATACAGACAATATTGTTATAGCGTAATATCCTGAGCTTTGCTCTTATTTTTGGCACAATGTCTCCACTTTGAAATGGCATCAGAGATGAGGAATGAACCCGAGGTAGAAGCTCAACAAGCAGTCAAAGGTATAAATGTAGAATCAGTTGAGATCCTCAACTAGGACACTGGCAGCTGTCCGTGGTGCTAGAATTTGAGCATTCTCAGTTTTCAAATAGCTCTGTGTCTTTAGATATGTACTTATTCCCTCCCAAAAAGTATTTGCCTGGTTGGATCTCCTGTATATTTTTACATTTTTAGCTATGGTGTGATTGGATGAAAGATGATTGATCTGCAAGTATTTTTTTCTCCTACAGATTTCTGAAATACATGTGTTGAATTATTTAGATTTGTCAATGTAATAAATGTATTATAAAGCAAGAATTAATGCTCCATGTCTCATTTGCAGGGTGGAAGCACTGAAGAAGAAGCAGATGAGTTTAATTTGCTCGTAGAGGATTGATGGCCCTGTATTATGGCCAAGTGGACATGATTCTACATTCAGCACCTCTGGCACGATGTCGAATATGATTTACCTGACTGTCGTAAGCATTTTATATTTACCTTTTTTACTGTTTGAGGCATTCGGTTTGTCCAGAGGAAAGTATGAGAGGTCGGTGGTGCCAAGTTCTGCCTCTCGCCTGGTGGCGAGGATGGACGGGGATATTATAATTGGAGCCCTTTTCTCTGTTCACCACCAACCATCAGCTGAGAAGGTGGCGGAGAGGAAATGTGGAGAGGTCCGCGAGCAGTACGGCATCCAAAGGGTGGAGGCCATGTTCCACACTTTGGATCGGATTAACTCGGACCCAAATCTGTTACCCAACATTACCCTTGGATGTGAGATCAGAGACTCCTGCTGGCATTCCTCGGTAGCTCTGGAGCAGAGCATCGAATTCATACGAGACTCTCTCATCTCCATCCGGGACGAGAGCGACGGCTCCAGGTGGTGCATCGAAGGGGCGCCTTCCAGTCAGCCACCACCGACCAAGAAGCCCATCGTTGGAGTCATTGGGCCGGGCTCCAGTTCTGTTGCCATTCAGGTGCAAAACCTTCTGCAGCTATTCAACATCCCGCAGATCGCTTATTCTGCAACTAGTATTGACCTCAGTGACAAGACACTGTTCAAGTACTTCCTCAGGGTTGTACCCTCAGATACTCTTCAAGCCAGAGCCCTGGTGGACATTGTCAAACGATACAACTGGACCTATGTGTCAGCCGTTCACACAGAGGGTAAGACACTTTTCTTTATCAGCTGGGGGCTCACAACACAGCACTCCAAACTCAAACAGTACAGTAGTCTAATAAGAACCTAGCTTATTAGACTCCTACATTACCTATAATGCCACTCATTAGCTTTTTAAAAAAGCCCCTTCATGGCTTTCTGTGTTTGAAAACACACACTGTTGAAACCCTACATCTCCAGTGTGTGATACAGACCTTCTAATACACAGTTTCGAGTGCAGTTTCATGAAATCTAGATTCACCTAGACCTACAGAAGTTCTAGATTAAATCATTTGACATCATTTTGGAGGGTTCTCAAGCTTGAAAACTTGAGAACCCTCCAAGTTCTCAAGTTTTGGAGGGTACCCTAGTCACCTGTACCAGCTGACTAGGGTACAATTCACCCTAGTCAGCTGAATTGTACTCAGCTGACTAGCTGAGTACAATTCAATTTGACAGGTAAACTGACCTTCATTTGCAAAAATGCTGTTCTATATTAATAGTGTCTGTTGTTTCTGTTGACCTAACGTATTTTATAAGAAACTCATTTCATTAGGCACACCTATTCAACTACTCCTTAACACAAATGTCAATTCAGAGATGATCATGATAACATGCTAGAACTCAAAATAACTATCAGGATGGGTAAGAAAGCTGATTTAAAGGTGAAATAACCACTCATTACAAACAAGGTGTGCAGAAGAGCATCCCTAAACCTTAAAGCAGATGGGCTGCAGCGGAAGGTCACACTAGGTGCTATTTGTGTTGCCTTTGAACAGGGATGGCTGTAGTTCCCCTAGACTTTCCAAAATTTGATTATAGAAGATTGGAAAAATGTTGCTTGTTCTGATAAGTATTGACATGTGCTACTACGTTCAGATGGTAGGCTTAGAATTTGGCTAAACACCACAAAATCATGGATCCATCCTGCCTTATATTAACAGTCCAGGCTGGTGGTATGCTATGGTATGGAGACGTTGCCCCCCTTAGCACCCACTGTGCATCATTTAAACACCATGACATGGTCCTCCAGCAGGGCAATGCCACAAAGCTCAGATCATCAGTGGTTTCTTGAACATCACAGTGATTTTACTGTACTCAGATGGCCTCCATAGTCACCAGATCTCAAACCAGTAGTGTGTCTTTGGGATGCGGTGGAACAGCTCACATCGCAGATGTGTGGTCCACAAATCTGCAGCTATTTCATGACACTGTCACGAAAACTAAAAGCAGTTCTGAAAGGAAAAAGGGGGTTCAGTGGAATACTACCAAGGTGTAACTAATGAAGTGGCTGTGCTCAGTTTAAGTATGGCTTATGTACTGCTGTTCCAACAGCAGGTGGCTGCAGACATGATTAAAGCCTGTTTTGTGTGACTAATCCATATTCGTTCAAGTGGTGGGCAATTTCAGAGGAGAAGTGAGGTCTCTTTATGGTAATTATACCATTTGTTTTCATGCCTTAAAGATCATTTGAGGCATAAACTATCATTTTTGTACAACACTTGCTCAAAACACAACAGTCATCCCAAACTCATTTTTTCCAGGCATGTTTTTATAATCAGATTCTAATTACGTTTCCTCCCACAGTTTTTATACCCGAAACACGGTTACAGCAGCTGTTGCAAATCAGTTTTAACTGATGGAATATGAAAACAAGTTTAAAACCATCTGGTAAATCCAAACAAAAACCTGGCAAGCCTTCCTTGTTTACAGAAATGAATACCTGGTTATTATTCTGTAATGAATTAAATATGAGCAGTAGGTGTTAGATGTTACAGAGGAGGCTAGATTATAGCCTGTTTATTGGATTTATGAGTGATGCTGCAGCTGAATGACTGCGAACATCTGGACGGACAACCTAAAAATGACAAGACTTATGTGAGTGCTCGTCCTCTGATGCTACTCTTGAGGTCACGGTTGGCCCATTTGCTCTAGTTGCACTGCTCTTGATTCCACAGCAAGAGGTCTGGGGACACAGTGAACTATTTAAATGTTAAAAGAAGAGTTTTTCGATAATTTTCCCTCTGGATTATTTCCTTTAAAGAACATCTTATAGAATAAAACATGACAGAATGAACTTATGAATGAGAACCCTTTACATTTTCTTGTGAATGAGCCAAACTGACAGCTCCTTTTATCTTTCTCAGGTAACTATGGGGAGAGTGGGATGGAAGTATTCAAAGAGCTTGCCTCGCAGGAAGGCCTTTGCATCGCCCATTCTGACAAGATTTACAGCAATGCTGGGGAGAAGCACTTCGACAGGCTGCTGAGAAAGTTGCGCGAGCGTCTGCCTAAAGCCAGAGTTGTTGTCTGCTTCTGTGAAGGCATGACAGTCCGAGGGCTTCTCATGGCTATGAGACGGCTCGGAGTAGCCGGAGAGTTCCTCCTAATTGGCAGGTTTGTTGGAGAATGTTTTCCCACAGGGCTTTTAGGTTTGTCAGTCACGGTGCTCTTTGGAATAAAAGAACAACAACGACGAGAAGAAAATCTTTCTTGCTGATGCTTTTCAAAAGTAGCTGTATTTTTATACATCCACAAAAATCAGTCAGTATATCAGTTTAAATAAATAAGAAGCATATTTGTATGGTAAATGGTAAATGGCCTGTATTTATATAGCGCTTTACTAGTCCCTAAGGACCCCAAAGCGCTTTACATAGCCAGTCATCCACCCATTCACGCACACATTCACACACTGGTGATGGCAAGCTACATTGTAGCCACAGCCACCCTGGGGCGCACTGACAGAGGCGAGGCTGCCGGACACTGGCGCCACCGGGCCCTCTGACCACCACCAGTAGGCAACAGGTGAAGTGTCTTGCCCAAGGACACAATGACCGAGACTGTTCAAGCCGGGGCTCGAACCGGCAACCTTCCGATTACAAGGCGAACTCCCAACTCTTGAGCCACGATCGCCCCCTATGTCAGATAGAGTAATGGCCTTTGTGTTAATAATGCTGATTCCAATCCCAAAAACTCATATTCATATTTAATCCAGAATTGAGTGTAGAAAATATTAACTGTTTAAAATGATAAAAATGTGGCATTTAAAGAAAAAAAATTATGTCACTTTGAATTTGATGGCTGCAACATATCTCAGACAAGATGCACTCAGAGAAAGCAAACCTCCCCCAAGGCAGCTCATGCTCTGGGCAGTATTTACATTTAAGGGACTACTACTATATTTTGTATATATTTATATATATTGTTTGTTTGTTTTTAAATATACTTTAAGACATTTGTGCTGCAGTTTACTTATTCAGAAACATTGTGCATGTATTCAAATTGTTAAGTATTTAATTGGTTATAACCTGCTACTGTAATATACAAAATAGCGTGATATATCGACTCCCTATACATCACTATTGATATGTTGCCAACATAAACAGTAAGCAGTAAGAAACAGTTATAAATAGCTCTATATAACTATTATAGTAACGCCTTGACCTTCAGATATATCTACTGACTGTAAAGAGGAGGTCAAAGGTCAAATTTGACATATTATTTGAAATCTTTATATATGTGACACTTTTGCGAATCATAGTTTCAAAAGTTATAAGGCTTTTGTCAAATTATTAATTGCTCATGCACACACACAAATATATTGTGTTATTTAATTTAGTTTCGTAATCACATAATTTCCTCAAGGATTAATAAAGCATTCTGATTCTGATGCTCCCACATACCATCAGAGACACAGGCCCCAAACTGAGCACTGATCATAATCCAGATGGTCTCATTCCTCTTTAGTCCAGAAGAAGAACACAGCAATTTCTCCAGATTCTCTGAATCATTTGATGATATTATTCAATTCAATTCAATTCAATTCAATTTTATTTATATAGCGCCAAATCACAACAAATGTCGCCTCAAGGCGCTTCATAGATACAGAGAAAAGCCCAACAATCATATGACCCCCTATGAGCAAGCACTTTGGCGACAGTGGGAAGGAAAAACTCCCTTTTAACAGGAAGAAACCTCCGGCAGAACCAGGCTCAGGGAGGGGCGGCCATCTGCTGCGACCGGTTGGGGTGAGAGAAGGAAGACAGGATAAAGACATGCTGTGGAAGAGAGACAGAGATTAATAACAGATACGATTCAATACAGAGAGGTCTGTTAATACATAGTGAGTGAGAAAGGTGACTGGAAAGGAAAAACTCAATGTACTGTAAATGTGGAAATATTCAAAGTCTTCATAATTCTATGTTGAGGAACATTACTCTTAAACTGTTCTCCAATTTGTAGACCTAGTTTTGTTGCACACAGGTGGTTCTCTGCTAATCTTTGATATTAGGAAATGCCACCTCTCTGAGATGCTCTTTTTTTATTACCTTATTTTTATTACTGATCTGATGCCAATTAACCCAATTAGTTGCCTTCAGCTGCTTTTTTAATTACCTCTTACTTTTTCAGTGTTTTGTTGCCCCAATCCCAACATTTGACAATGCCTCAGTTTAAATGTTTAATGATCCATGTTTGACGTGAGCAAAATATGGATTTATGAGCTCTGTAGATCATTGCATTCTGTTAATTACATTTTGCACAGCATCCCAACATTTCTAGAAATGGGTTTTTAATTTATCCTCCCAACAGGCATATTGAAACTAGCTGTGTTTTATCTCAAAACTTGACATTTTTCAATAACCTGAGGTGCTTGTATAACACACCCAAAGAAAGATTCTCGGTCTGACCAACCGTCTCAGTCGTGGGCAAAAAGATGACAGTCAATAAAATTCTAAAAGATAATTTATTGACAAAAGTATCAAGAGATTAAAAGATAAAACAGTCCAGTGTCCCATTCATGAATCAAATAAAAAACACACAGTCCCAAGGCCAGAGCCAGCTATGCCACACGGCCAGTTACACTCCACATGTTGCCTTTAACAGGGGTAGAAGTTGTCCTTGGAGACCCACCACCCTGCAAGCATATAGCCAGTGGTCACTCCAGCCTCTGCAACTCTGCTGCCTTTAGGCTGTGGCATATAATAGGCCCTGGCCTGCACAGAGAGACAAAATGACACCTTCAGTATAAAATTCATAGCGCAAAACCCATCCATCCCAAACATATCAGATTATCACATTACATACCTGCACAGAGAGACAAAATGACACAGCAGTGTTTGTAGTGTGGGCTATAAGTAGACCAGTGTATCAGTGCAATCAAGTACACCTGCCTCTAATTAGTCCAACCCCATTCCAGCCATTGGCTCACCAAAAATGTGACACACACACAAAAAACCACTCCCAACCCAGTGCAACTTCACACATTAATATGGAGCTGAATTAACACAGGCACACTAGTCTACCATGTTACACCCCTCCCTGCTGAAATGGTCATTGTCCCAATGACCATGTAATCTATAAATATTAGTCTCCAAATCTCTGTGGAGGCAGTCCTTTGGTTGTTCTTGTTGACCGTCTGGGTTCTTGATGAACCGGTCCTGTCTCGATGCCTTCTGGGCCAGCCTCGAGAGGGATTTCTGTAGGAAGCCAAAACCCAACCCAGGGTGGAGCAGCTGGAGATCTACCAGTGTGTGGCAATGCATTTCCAGTTTTTAAATCTTCCTGCCTAGCCGTCTCCACCTCACTCCTAGAGTTCTGCATATCTTGTTGCATAGGTAACAAACAAGGTCTCATTAAGTTACGATGCATCACTTTCTCAACATTTCCCCCTTCTTGTCTAATCACATACACCGGCAAATCAGGATCTGCTTGTTTTATGACGACATAAGGTCGCTGCTCCCACCTATCTGCCAACTTACCTCGGCCCCTTGCTCTCAAGTCCTGTAGCAATACTCTCTCTCCAGGCAGCAATAGAAGAGCATCTGCTTTCAGGTCATGATATTTCTTTTGCCGGGACATTTCAGAGTCTCTATGGTCTTGAGCTTTCCGGAAGGCATACTGCAGCCGTCTCTGATGGCATTTCACCCAGTTGCTTACAGAAGAGCAGCCCACATTTTCAGTAAGGCCCATCAGCCGATCCTGGGGAAGAAATCCATGCCTTCCAAACATCAAATAATGTGGTGAATATCCTGTAGAACTGTGCACTGTATGGTTATATACCTGGATCATCTCAGGCAGGTGATCTCGCCAGTTTCTCCTCTCTTCACCTAATGTGCCCAGCAACCCCAAAAGGGTCCGATTAAGCCGTTCACAGGCCCCATTTCCAGCTGGGTGATAGGGTGTTGTATGATCCTTCTTTATGCCATACAATTCACACAGCTCCTGCACTAGTTGCAATTCAAAGTTAGGACCTTGATCTGACAGCAGTCGTCTCGGTGCACCGAAGGGCTGAATTACCTTGCTCCAAAGTGCTTTAGCTGTTGTCACTGCAGTCTGGTCTTTTGTAACTGCAGCCCAAGCAAATTTACTGAAGTGATCCACCATGACCAAAACATTATGATACAGATCTTCTGGACCACCTATAGACAAAAAGTCTACAGACAACAGTTCCATGGGTGCAGATGTCTTAATGGGAATCAAAGGAGCATGTTTCGCAGCAGCCGCTTTACGCAGGACACAGGCCTTACATTGGGAACACCAATTTATAACATCAGCATTTAGTTTGGGCCAGAAATATCTTCTTTTAATGAGGGATATTGTTTTTTCTGGACCCCAGTGTCCTGCATATTCATGATACAGTTGCCATATAGAATCCTTCTCACCCTCAGGAACCAAAAGTTGAACTACTGGATCGACCTCCTTGGTATCACGTAATGTCCGACACAGCACTCCATCTTTTAGTGACAGTCGTTCCCAGTGCCGCAGAAGACAGAACAGGTTTAGACTCCTGTTGCCTCTCACGCTTATTTGGCTGATGGCCCCTCCGTAGATACCAGGCCACCCTTCTTAGCGTTGGGTCCTCCCCTTGCAAGGCAGACCACTGAGATGGCGTGCGTTCAGGAAACAGAGGCACACCACAGGTTACATTTTGTAAACTCTCCTGGTTAGAGTTGCTTACGCCAACACACATTGCTCTGACCACATTTACTTCAACCTGTTTAAAGGATGGAACCTCTACTTCTTCCCTTTGTCCCTCTGTAGCCTCAGATACTACGGGTGATGGATATCTGGATAGTGCATCTGCACTCTGATTAATACGCCCTGGCCTATATTTGATCTCAAATTGAAAACTAGCCAGGCATGCTGCCCATCTCTGCTCTAAGCTACCAAGTTTAGCTGAACTCAAATGTACCAAAGGATTATTATCTGTGTAAACTGTAAAGGGTACACAATACAGATATTCAGCAAATTTCTTAGTTACAGCCCAGGTCAAGGCCAGAAATTCAAGCTTGAAGGAGCTATAGTTCTTATCATTCCTCTCAGAAGGGCTCAAACTCCTACTAGCAAAAGCAATTACTCTCTCTTTTCCATCCTGAACTTGTGCAAGTACGGCTCCTAAGCCCTGGTTGCTGGCATCTGTGTACAAGATGAAGGGTAGATTAAAATCAGCAAGAGCCAACACTGGTGCAGATGTTAGAGCCATTTTTAAAGCACTAAAGGCTGTGTCACATGTAGAGTTCCATTTAGTGGACAAGGGAACATCCTTCCTCTTAGAATTTTGTGATGCTCCAACTAATATTTGATTTAATGGTTGGGCAATTCTTGCAAAATCTTTCACAAATCTCCGATAATAGCCTGCCAGACCCAGAAATGATTGTAATTGTTTCACAGTAGTTGGAATAGGCCATTCTTGAATACATTTAATCTTGTCAGGGTCTGGAGCGATCCCTTTTGCTGAAACACGATGGCCCAAATACTGAACCTCTGGTTTTAGAAGACAGCACTTCTTGGGTTTTAATTTGAGGCCATGCTTGGACAGTTTACCAAGGACTTCATCCAAATGAACCAGGTGGGTGTCAAAATCTGGAGAATAGATTATTACATCATCCAAGTAGACAAGTACAGACTGTAAGTTTTCTTCACCCAGGCATACATGCATCAACCTTTGGAAGGTGGCTGGTGCATTTGACAAGCCAAAGGGCATTCTGGTGAATTCAAACAAACCCATGGGTGTAGTGAAGGCAGTTTTTTCTCTATCTGGTGGAGACACCCCAACCTGCCAATATCCACTGGCAAGATCAAGTGTGGAAAAATACTTTGCGTTACCCAAACTGGCAAGTGACTCTTCTATTCTTGGAAGAGGGTAAGCATCTTTATGGGTCACAGCATTAAGTTTACGATAATCGACACAAAATCTAAGTGTCCCATCCTTCTTACGGACTAACACAATCGGAGAAGCCCATGGACTGCAACTAGGCACAATGATGTTAGCATCCAACATACCTTGAATCAAACTCTTCACCTCCTGATATAACTTTGGTGGAATTTGTCTATAGCGCTCACGGACTGGTGCAGCATTGCCCGTAGAAATTGAATGCTGCATGGTGCTTGTCAATCCATAATCTTCCTCATGCACAGCAAACACTGCTCGGTGCTTATGCAATAAAGCCTGCAGTTTCTCCAATTCCTCTGTGGACAAATGAAGACCAGTTAAATCAGGAAACATGCATTTCTCCTTGGGCAGGGCTTGCGTTTGGTCCATACTCACTCTAACTGTGTTTACACCAACACGAGTCATGTTCACACTATTCTCTTGTATGATATCTGCTGGGTCAATAATAAAAGTCTTAGCCAACTTCTGATGTCTGTAAAGGTACATTGGTGAGTCATTAAGGTTTTGGACCCTAATCAAAAGCCTCCCATCGTGGACTGTAGATAATGTTCTAGCAATTAAGACTTCACCCACCTCGACAGGTTCCACCAGGCATTGATAATCCCTGCCGTCCACTCCAGTCTTCGTACGGCCCCAAACCAACATCTCACTCTGAGGAGGAATCTGTATAGGATGGCGATTTATGGTACGTACATACCCAATGGACCCATCTGAAGCCGCAAACCGTGCCTGACTGGCACAAATCTGAAAAGCAGTAGTCCAAGCTCTCTGTTCGGCCCCACTAGAAGAGAGGTAGGCTGATGGCTTCTCCTGATCCATTTTTTCGTAACATTGTGAAATAACATTCATACCCAGGACGCCTTCACTGTCGGTTAAACATTAATCCTTAATCACCAAAAAACCACATTCAGGGAGTTCCACCTGTCCAATCTTCACATGTAGCAATACATAACCCAGGTATGGAATATCTAGTCCATTTGCAGCCTCGAGCGCCAGCCAGCTGCTTGCATCCTTCAATTTCATACCATTACTGCCAAAGTGTTTAGAGAGGTAGCTGTTCTTTATCAGTGACACATTTGATCCAGTATCCAGAATACACTGTATTGGGACATCATCAAGACACAAGCTGACTTTAGGAACTTTTCCAATCAGTTTTTTCACATCAGTTTGAGGCCCATTGGCATCAACACAACCCACTGTCTGGGCCGCCACAGTGGTGTCGTCTAGTTTAACGATCCAGATCTAGGCTTGCTTTTGCAGAACCGCGCTATGTGGCCTGGCTGGGAGCAAGTGTTACAGATGGGGCTACCTTGTTCATCATACCTGTTTGAGTAAACTCTGGGTCTGCTCCCTTCTTTCTTTCTTGATCTGTACTGGTCAGTCTGTTTCCAGTCCAAAGTCTTTTGTGTAGCTTGATGAAGTTCTGATCGGATTTCTTTGATCAAAGTCTGTGATAAATCATTGAATTGTGTGGTCATTTGCTTGTTCATGTCCTCCCACAACTCTGATTTAATCTGTTCCATATCCTTAGCATTACAGGTCTTGTATCTTTCCCCTTTGGCAGCAAAACACTGGACTGGATCAACCATTTCACCATAAACGTGTTCCCTCAGGATTAGTTCTGCTTTAATTTCTGCAAATGTCAACTGATCATTCATTAGAATTTTTGTTCTGAATTCACCTCTAAGGGCAGTGTCTCTCAAGCCTTCAACCAGATGATCTCTGAGAAGAATATCTTCATCATTCATACCTCTAGGGTCCTTCCTCTTTAACCTGAGAAAATGTTCTTGTAATCTCAGTGCAAATGAACTGATGTCTTCATGTGTTTCTTGGCGAGCGTTGAAGAACTGAGAGCGCAGGACCGAAGCAGTTGTTTTATCCCCATACAACTTAACTCATTAAAAATTAGCTCAGGTGAACTACGCTTCTCTGGTGGTAGAATTAAAATCTCTCTTTTAGCCTTGCCCTCTAAGCAACAGAGTGTCAATTCTGCTCTAAAATCTACAGGAACTCCTTGCAAAGCAAATGTTGTCTGCAAATTACTTTTCCATTCACCTAGACTAATATCTGAATCCTTCCCTCTAAATTTAGTTGTGACCATATTAAACATAGGGATCATACCAAAGGGCCTAAACCCTGCACTAGAAACTGGTGCTTCTCTATTTGGGCCAGACTGTGATTCACTCTGATCAGTCATCTTGCTTTTGCCCACTACAGATTATGGTGGCCAGATCCTGTCGACAACGCCAGTTGTAACACACCCAAAGAAAGATTCTCGGTCTGACCAACCGTCTCAGTCGTGGGCAAAAAGATGACAGTCAATAAAATTCTAAAAGATAATTTATTGACAAAAGTATCAAGAGATTAAAAGATAAAACAGTCCAGTGTCCCATTCATGAATCAAATAAAAAACACACAGTCCCAAGGCCAGAGCCAGCTATGCCACACGGCCAGTTACACTCCACATGTTGCCTTTAACAGGGGTAGAAGTTGTCCTTGGAGACCCACCACCCTGCAAGCATATAGCCAGTGGTCACTCCAGCCTCTGCAACTCTGCTGCCTTTAGGCTGTGGCATATAATAGGCCCTGGCCTGCACAGAGAGACAAAATGACACCTTCAGTATAAAATTCATAGCGCAAAACCCATCCATCCCAAACATATCAGATTATCACATTACATACCTGCACAGAGAGACAAAATGACACAGCAGTGTTTGTAGTGTGGGCTATAAGTAGACCAGTGTATCAGTGCAATCAAGTACACCTGCCTCTAATTAGTCCAACCCCATTCCAGCCATTGGCTCACCAAAAATGTGACACACACACAAAAAACCACTCCCAACCCAGTGCAACTTCACACATTAATATGGAGCTGAATTAACACAGGCACACTAGTCTACCATGTTACACTTGTGCCACATTATTGAGCAAATATTATCAAACCAAGGTATATCTGCACACATGGACCTTTACAAAAGATGCCAGTATGTTTTAGCCATCAGTTTGTGGACTTGCTTTTGAAGCAGATGTGACCCATGACCATATTTGGAGGACAGGTCTAGGGAGCTATCAGCTACCATCAGTGCTGCCTAGTTACCTTGGTTATCAAGGAGTGCCCATAACTCACTATAAAATGTATATGAATGAAATATGGTACAACAAATGGCACCCATCTTTCACTCATAGTGGTTATGTCATAAATTATGCACAACTCCAAACCCTAATGCAATTTAAACGGGCAATTTCCATCTAAAAATAACACCTGTGCAGTGTGTACAAATGGGGACATTTGTACTGCTGTAAATGCCATCTTGCTCCAGCTCTGGGGGTTTTTTTGGCACTTGGGATCATTTAGTAGCTCTTCTGCAGCATTCACACGCTGTCAGTCAAGATAAGGATTAGCAGTTTCCAAATATTTAACAACTATTCTTCCACAACACATTTAAAGATTAAATTTAGTGTTAATGTTTTACCTTTACTAGAAGATCCTTTCAGGAGCCCTTCGTCTTCTACTAAATGCTAAACATAGAAAAATGACACTCTGCTGACTGAAATATGAATGCTGAATTCCATGTTGTGACACTCAGTTGTACTCAGAATGGATTATATACAAAAAGTTTATATGAAGCAAAATATTCTTCCTTTCCTAACGGTAGCAGAGTTCCCCTGAAAGCAAGAAGATGCTTTGAGTCTGGCTCGGTAATGAATAATGCATTCACACTCCCTGTCAGATCACAGGAGGGATGGGCTAATATGGGACAGCACCTCCAGCATAAACTGGGGAAAGTGGAGTAGTGAATATCAAAGCTTATATGAGCACATATACCAGGCATTCCCTTTTTGTGGAGCCTCAGTTCACCCTAAGTCCAGTTAGCAGTTGTTGTAGAACCAACGCTAAAAGCCAGCTACGGCTGATTTGCCAAGAGTGGTTTATTAATGTTTAGATTCAAAGGAGTCAACCCGATTTACTTGCGACCCAAATGATGGAATAGGTGCATAAAGTTAAAGAAAATAGGACACATTAAAGCCTAAACTCGCTCTCACCCCTTCTACTTAAATTTGCACTGCTGTGAAAGTCTACACTGAAGATAAGGAGGGCGTGAGTTTGGTAGAGCAGTGTGTGTGTCTGTGCGTGCACGCGTGTGTGTTTTCTGGGTCAAGGAGACTACTGAAAAAGGAAAATGTTTTTTAGAGCAATGCAGTAAGTGAACACACGCAGGCCTGTGCAGTGGGCAAATCGAAATGCCTGAGGTGCTGGTCATCAGCCATCCATCTTCTGCTGTGTGGAGGATGAAAGAGATGGCTGTTCTCACACTGCAAAAACCCACACATCACAAACAACAAACAACTCATTTGATCAACTCTCCAGTGGAGCCTCCATTGTGTTGGAATTCATAGAAAATATCAGTTTTATGATTTAGATTGCAATGTTTGACTAGTGATCAAATAAATAATTTCCTTAAAAAAACAGTTTGGCTCTACATTCATAGTTTTTCTAATAACGCCACTGTGCCCCAAATTAAATGATTCACAGACGTGTGAGCTCAGACTTGTGTTAGAAGTCTGTACAGTATGTGCGTGTGTTGACGTCAGAGCTGTAGGTTTTTGGCACCCAGAGTGTTGGACTCGGGGTAGTGTGATGCTGAGAAGCAGATGGCCAGGTACTGTTGACACTGTCACGCCGGACAACCATTGTCAATTTATTTTTGAAGCACCAGCCAAGCCAAAGATGCTGCTGGCTTTTGCTTCTTAAACAAAATGTGGGTTGTAGAAGTCGGAAAAGTGCTATTTTTGTCCTGTGGATGGGTTTGTGTAATATATACAATATTTTTAAATATTCTGTTTTGAAGGGTATTTAATTGTTTTGGACCAGATTTAAATGTCTGTTTAAATGTTAAAGCCCTCTTCTTATTGTTTCATCTTTTAAGGCTGTGTGTACAGGCACACAACACACACAATAGTTGTGCTCACTAGTTTCACTTTTATTAACAGTTGCACAACAAGAAAACAGTCTCAGTCCAGATCTCAGTCTCTCCTGCTCATCTCTTCCTTCACTATAAAAGAAACAGAGCCCGTCATCAGTCAAACGCCATTACCTGTCGCCTCACCTGCCTCCCAGCACCGCCCCTTTGAGCTCACTGCTCCACTCCTGAGCTGAGCCAGGGACCACACCTCCACATGGTGTTACTCTCCAAAGCTGATGAGCAGAAAATGCGATCCCAGCAACCGTTACCGTTAATATCAGTATGCTACACTCACCAGCCTCCTCTCCAACTGCTCATTAATGCAAATATCTAATTAGCCAATCACACAGCAGTAGCCCAATGGATTTAGCCATGTTGACATGGTCAAGACGACCTGCTGAAGTTCAAATTAAACATCAGAATAGGGGAAACGGGATTTAGTGATTGGTTTGTGGTGCCAGATGAAGTCTTCAGAAGAGCATCTCTGAATGCAGAATATGTATCTACTTGAAGGTGATGGATTACAGCAGCAGAAAACCACACTAGCTGGGCTAAGAGCAGGAAACTGAGGCTACGATTCTCATCAACAACAGAAAATTGAGACAACTTTGCCAGCATAGATCCATCTTGCCTTGTAGCTCAGGGTGGTGGCATGGTGTAACAGTGTTGCAGATATTTATCTTTTTATTTTGTTTTTATAACTTGCAAGAATATTGGAATTTTGCAAATTTGAGTTAGTACCAAACATATGTAAAGGCAGGTAATACTACTACTACTACTACTAATAATAATAATAATAATGATAAGACACCAAAATACATTTCTTAATAAGGTGTTGGACAAAACTAGAACAGCTTTGGAACACTTTAGCAGTGAATCTCAAAATCTGTAAGCCTGCTGGAGTTCTGTCTTTCCTCATTTACTGTTTTCATGATAGTCCAAAATCTCCCACAGGTGCTCAGCTGGATTTAAATGTGTTGATAACACATTATTATTATCAAACTATCCAGTGACCCAAGCTTTGACCCAATAGCTAAATGAATGAGAACCATAAATATGTTATTTGTTCCATATTTCCAGTTATATTTGTTGTATTGTGAGAAAGAGCTC
Organism: Neolamprologus multifasciatus; assembly: GCF_963576455.1. NCBI lineage: Eukaryota > Metazoa > Chordata > Actinopteri > Cichliformes > Cichlidae > Neolamprologus > Neolamprologus multifasciatus. Next base: position 10,551,279 of record NC_140457.1, on the reverse strand, counting down.
CTGTATCTGTCCTTGTGCAGCAGAGCTGAATCAGTCTGTTAGAGAAGGTGCTTCTCTGCCTGTCCAGTAATGAATCCAGAGGCTGGAAATGATTCTCCATGATGAGTAACTGTTTGTTAGTGACTTTCTCCCCAGCACAGCTTCAAAAGTGTCCAGTTTGCAGCCAATCCCAGACCCAGGTCCGATGCTGCTCCCCTTCGCCTTCGTCACAGATCTCCAGCATTTCGCTGCACGTGTCTCAGCTTCCTCAGGAAATAGAGCCTGTTCATCACCTCTTTGTTTACAGCCTGTATTGGTCTTCCTATTGAGCCCGCTGTAGATGTGGACACCCAGTTACTTGCTCTTCTCCACCACATCAAAATCCTGTCACAAGTTAGACACGGGTCATCGTTTTTTGATCACCACCTCTCTGATCTTATTCACATGTAGAAGCAGATGATTCCTCCAAGACTAGTTTACAAATCATCCTCTCAGTAGAAAAAGAATTGGGTTAAATGCACTTGAGAAATCAGAGAAGGTGATCTTGACCTTGCAGCTGTTTCTCTGTGTATGGGAGTAAGCTGTCTGCAGCATGTAGATGAATATATCACCCACTCCCCGGCTTGGTCTGTATTCAACCGCAGAGTGTCAAAAGATGTATTCACCTGTGGTCTTTTAGGTGGACCATCTCCAGTGCCATCATCACATGAGGTTGCTTTCATCATCAGGATAAACATGTTTCATCATAGGATAGAGGTAATCTGTTAAAATAGCTGGATTGATTTACAAGCAAGTGGACCTAAACCATGACAGTAAAATGCTCTGTGCAGCTAATGTGCCACCAGATTCCCTTTCTTTGTGGCTAGAAGGACTGAAGGGTTGAAGTTTTTCTTCAGGTCGTCACTGATCTGTAATGTTTTGTTTTCCATTCAGTGTGTCGCTGCATTTTAAGACGCTGTTTTATGTCAAATCATCACTGGAATATTCAGTTTAAAGTCTCTCATATTCCCTTTTCTCAGCTTTCATTTCACCCGCTGAGACGTACAATGCCACAAGAATATATCAAGGACTTGATCCTACACTGCATAATGCTGCTAGAAAACACATTTGCAACTGAAATGAATGAGAAATGGGGTTTTGATTTAATCTAATTTAAATCTGGAGCATCCAAAAGTCTCTTTTGTCTGCATGACCTTTTGCAACAGGATCAGATGCTGAACTGACTTTCAAAGTGTTGAGTATAAAGCTATAAATATGAGTTATGACCAGCTTTGACACTTAGGGCTCTAGAGTCTGCGTGTTGGGTGGGAGTTTGTTTCTCTCCAGGGCAGATTGCAGAGCCGCAGTACTAATCTGCGAATTCTCGCCAGACTTGTGATTGTGTCTGTGGACTGAGGCTTTTTTTTTCCTTCTTCTTCTTTCAGCAAGTACAGCGAGCACTCCACGCCCCTCAGCGGGGAGGCTGAAAGGGAAACAAAGTCAGGAAAACAAAAGGGAGATGTTGTTTTTCTTCAGGATTTAGTGTGCGCTGACTTTTGGAGCTCGGCAGCATAAAACAGTTTGTTATTTTTGTCTTGCCAGATGCTGACTAATATTGTGTGACTTGTTATTAAATTATAAAAATGCAGTAGCTGGAGATAGCCTTTAGGGTTAGGTTTGAATGCTTGGCAGGTTTTAGGTTGTGTATTGATATTTTGTTGGTTGCAAAAGGTATTCCTTTGATAACAGAGCTTTGGAAACTACATCAATTTAACTGTCTCTGATTAAATCCTTCTCTTTCTCTTCTCTTTCCCACAAAAGAGATATAATTCATTACTTATTTATAATATTATGGGTTTTGAAAGGTCAGGAGGAAAGATTTTGCAATGCTTTAAGCTCTGACATAATGTTTAGACATACAATGCAGCAAGTGGGTGTCTAGTTTAAGTAGAAATGATTACAGTGTCCTCCTTCTCTCTGCAGTGATGGATGGGCAGACCGAGTCGAGGTGGTGGAGGGGTACGAACAGGAGGCTGTGGGAGGCATCACCGTGAAGCTGCACTCTGAAGAGGTCTCCTCATTCGACGACTACTTCCTGAGGCTCAAGCTCAGCACCAACACCCGCAACCCATGGTTTCCAGAGTTCTGGCAGTACCGGTTTCAGTGCCGCCTTCCCGGACACCCGCAAGAGAACTTGAATTATGCACGAAACTGCTCAGGTAGCTAAACAACTCGTCAAGCAATTATGATGTTTTCCTGCTGTTTCTTTGCTTTGTTTAGTTTTTTTTTATTTCTGGTTTCCATTTTTATGCCAGCGTGCACATCTGCTTGTCTTTTTCAACTGTTCTGATGCGTTCAATGCCCAAAGGATGATGCCAAAAGGGCCCCACAAACTGGAACACGCTATTTAAATATGAATTAGACTGCCAGAGGGTAAAATTCTCTCTAAGTCAATCCAGTAACACATATTTTTTTTATATTGTTCATTTCTGTGACACTTGGCTTTACAGAGGATGATGATCTAGGTAAACTAAATCCTTTCACATATAACAGAGCTAATGCATTATCTGTTAATTTCTCGAAACAATGCTCAACAAGCATGTTTCCAAGACATAACTGTTTTATACACCACTCATATGTTTTTCTTTTTAAAATAAAAGCCTCTATATATTTACGTTTTCAATCTTAAGCTTTACGTTTTATGGGGATGAAGATGTTTCTCAAGCTCCCCAAATTTAAAATCAGTTATTTTAAAATGAGCCTATTTGAACATGTTGATAAACGTAAATATAAACTGTTGCATGCAGCAAAAATAAAAAAAAAACATTTTTTGACTTTAAGCTATAAAGATACTTTTGGGAATTTGTTTTTGCCATTGCATCTTTTTTTTCCTTTGCACATTATTTTCAAGGATTTCTTTGATATATGACACATATTTCTGCTTTTATTCATTTTTATGAAGCATCATTATTTAATAGCAGTTATTCACATAGGTATAGGTGGAGATATAGTGATTTGTCCTGTCCTGCAAACATTTGTTTTTTTTGTTGTTGTTTGTTTTATTTTATTTTTATTTATATGTATATCTATTTATTTATTTTGGTGTAGAACTCCAACATGGTGAGTGAATACTTTTTAATGGAACCATAATGCTCCTCACTTTGGAAATATACATAGAGGTTGACTGACATTAAGGTTTTATCACATGCTGGGAAAATGTAAATGCATTGCTGATAATCTTTTTTCTTTCTATTACATTTCCAATTAATCTCAGTTGACCTCTAATATATGAAGCTATTGGGATGTTTTTCTTCCTGTGCACTGAAAGCGCAACAATTGGGTCTTGTTTGCTCACACTTTGTGCTGTCCCACCTTTTCTAGCCTTAAGACAGTCGCATAAAACAGCCCAATAACATTTGAGTGAGATGGGAACTCGCTTAATTGCATGTAGCCACAGAAATAGCAGTTAACATGCAGGTAATGCATACGCTGGGATCCATTTTCTTCTTTTCTCTGCACAGTTTAATCCATGAAATACACAGAGAAGGTTCACTTGTCATGCAGCCGACTAATCCCGACGTGCAGCAGTTGGTCCTCTGCTTGCATGCTCACATCATGACATCATTGCATCATGACTGAAGCTCATACAGCTCAGAGGAGTGCGGCGAGCGTCAAAGCGAAGGAGCTGTTAAACTAGGTCATCACCAGCAGATCCCATCGGACACTCACCCAGCTGCTACCCAACTAAATTTACTGTTGATGTGTTTGTTTGCAGAGGCAGTTAGTTTCCCAGCAGTCCTTTTTAGCGATCATTACGTGATTTAACACAAGTGGCAACAAACACGTCAGCAATGGATGACACTCGCGAAAGCCACCACGCTGTTATAAATGTCGCGGGATAGGACAGAATAAATTCTGTCTCACCGACTGCATAGACTGACAGTATGGCTGAGAAAACATGCAACAAATGAATGTATAAAATGCTAAAATCAGGGCAAACACCAATCATCTGCATTCCTGCTCCTTAAGAATAATAAGTTGTTTCCAAAAACTCTGACATACCTGATTTTTAGGTTAAATGTTCTGCAAGCCAGTAAGAGATGCTCACAGCCTGATGAGCCTGACTTATAACCTATAACTAGTAGAAGTACTAACATTAGCTGACTTGACCTGACCTATTACTTCTGAATCTGTAAAAGACCCACAGGGATTGAACAATGACATACTTTTAACCAACAGTGTAACAGTAATGCTACTACTGCTACTATTAATAATAGTGGACGACATGAATCGCATTGTCAATTAATATTTTTTTAACTGTACACATAATACATATATGTGTTATGTGAGTGTGTTTCCATCCGAGGAGACATGCTGTAATTTTCCACCTTAAAGTGTCATAAAAAGGTATCTGGTGGCAGATATTCAGCATGGTGTGATTATAGTGGGATTGTTTTCCATTCACAATTTTAGTATATGTTTGCATTAGTATAAATTTAAACTCAAGGAAATGGGCGAAAAACTTTCAAGTTTAGCCCAAAAGTGTCAAGTTCCTACATAGTTGCAGATTAGAGAGGCTTGCTTTTAGACGGGCATAGGTATCTGTTAATACATTATTCCTAATAGATAAAATAAATAAATACATCTTTTTTCTCTACTGCACATTTCTATTGTCTAATGATCACAATCTCAGCTTCAATTATGAAATATAGATGTGAAGATTAAAGCTTTTCAAGCTTGAAATCCTAATGACAGATTAATGGCACTTAAAAACAAAGAATTCTGCAGTGCTTAAAATAAGGTTCAACTTTCATATATCCAAAAGCAAACTTTGATTTCAGACTTCTAAATTACTCACTGGTCATTCGTGCACTTTTGGAAAAATGTTATATTATAGGAGTGGTAACTTTTCTTAGGTTCTGGATGTAGTTTTAAAGTTTTGCGTGCAGCAGGTTTTGATGGTAGTGCTTCAGCATCTCTTGCTGTCCTCAGTGTCACCCTGCATTCCTCAGTTGCTCATTACTGCCCTCGCTGCTGAGTTAGGAGATAAGACCTGTTAACGCCACAACTTCCTGTGGATGTACATATATATCTGGCTTTGTCCTGGAAAAGATGGCGACTGAGGAATGTTTTGGGCAGCTGGACAGTATGACATTGATGGTCGGTGTAAACGCTTGAAGTAATCTTTAGACCTTTGCTTGGCTGTACAGACCAAAATGTTCTGGTGAACTGTTTGTACCATTGATGCTATCTGTGATTAGCACAGACTCTAAACATGTTGCTTTCTTTTGCTGTTTTCTTGTGATGATTTAGGGCATTGTTTTCCTTAGTCCTCAGTTGCAGCACTAATTTTAATTGTCTCTGCATATAAGAAATTCAGTCTGAATATTGAGCCTCAAAGAATGACATGTGAGAGACTTCTGCCTCTGCTTTTTTATTTGTTTGTTCCTTACTGGCATTTTTCTCAGGTAGAAATTATCCAGCAATGTGTCAGCCTATTGGTATCATCCGACCCTCGTGTCAGACTTACATGGATACAAAGTTCGGACTTTGTTTTCAACGGGCACATTACCTGCATTTCCTAACAGCTGCATTTCCACAAATGCTCAGGAGCAATCACAGGATATAATATAGATGTTCTTTGCTGTCTGCATCGCAAATGATATTCCCATTGTGTGGTTAAGCTGGTTTTGTGTTTCATATATTATGAAAGGAAATGTAGTTCAGTAAGAGAAAATGCCATCACAAAAATAACCCCCAATGAACAAACACTTGGCAACAGTGGGAAGGAAAAGCTCCCTTTTAACAGAAAGAAATATTCAACAGAACCAGTCTCAGGGAGGACCATCTTGCTTTAAAATATACAAACACACGGGAATAACAAGAGGACCAAAAAATAAACTCAAAACTTGAATATATTAATTAGGAATTCAAGACAGAAAACAAGGCTCAAACATGACAAAACTACAGCAGGTGTAAGCTTCAAATTAATATGTGAATATTTCAGAAGGGATGTTGCCTGAATGGCAAAAACTTTTTTGTATTGCCCACAATTAGAAGGTGCAAAATTTCGAGTACAGTTACTTAAGCAGGTGTGGAGGAAGCAGCTCCTATGGCAGGGGGTGCTTTGTGTGCATCAGTGTTTAGGTTGGTGGTACATGACTAAGTAGCATAGTAGAGAGTGACAGGACCGTAGGTTTCACAGATGCAACAAGACAATCGGTGTTTCTTTTACCTCACCTGCCAGTGCTCTAGCTCTATGACGGGTCTGTGCCTGGCTCCCAGTTTTACCAAAACACAGTGAATGCATGATGTAGCTTGTTATACTTTAATACAATGCAACTGATAAACTGCTACTCTGCTTGTAGCTTGCATTACACTGAACTGATAGGGTGTGTCTGAACATCACACAGTGTTTGCTTCCAAATATTTTTTTGTCTCATTCATTCATCCCGTTCGTCTGAGAAAAACCCCCAATAAGAACAGAAAAGATTCAAATAAGTGTTGGTTTGTTTTTCTGCTTGAGGAGACTGATTCTCAGTGGTTTCTATAGTTTTAGGCCAACTCTAATTGAATCCTGACTCATGACTGCAGAAATGAACAGTCTTGCCATGGTAACAAGGATTATTTGAAGCCATCTTCCAAGGCTTCCAGTTCTTTTAAAGCAGTATCCCACAGAGGCAAAGATACATGTGGCTTGTTGGCTGAATTTAGAGAGCAGTTATAAGAATGGATCTGTGAGCACCCTATCACTCCTTTGTAATATGTTACATCATGCTAGACAAGATATTAGGTATACCTGAAATGTAGAAATGTAAACTTTAACCACATAAGATGCTTCTGCTTGCAGCAATAAAGCACCTCGTGTAAGTCTTTCCCTGTATGTTTGTCTTGAAGATGAATCCTTACTGTTCTCTCATGTGTGGGCAGGTTATGAAAGTCTGGAGGACAACTACGTGCAAGACAGCAAGATGGGCTTCGTCATCAATGCCATCAATGCGATGGCCCACGGGCTGCACGATATGCACTCTCACCTTTGTCCCGGCCACGTGGGGCTCTGTGATGCCATGAAGCCTGTTGATGGAAGCTACTTACTGGAATTCCTTCTGAAGACATCCTTCACAGGCGTGTCCGGGGAGGACATATGGTTTGATGAGAACGGCGATTCTCCTGGAAGGTAAACCCACTTTTCTTATTGTTTTAGGTGAAAGGAATTTTTTTAGACATTTTTAGAAAAAGTAGTTTAATTAAGACAGCATTAACTGACCTTCAATTTCACCCAGGGGAAGGCAGTGAACCACCAGTGCTTAAAGGGAAAAAATGCAATATATTCACTATTCAGTAACAGAGAACAAGTGAGAAGGTGATTAAAACAGGATAAATGTAATGTTTTAAAAACTGCTGATAAATGTAAGTTGAGGCACTACGCTCCCTGGATATTTTACCCACTAGCAACACCATTAACCAAGGTACACCTTGCTAGTGGGTTGGACCAGATTTTGGTCCATGTTGACACAATATTATCACATAGTTGCTGCAGATTTTCTGTACTTCTACGATGTGAATCTCCCATTCCAACACATCCCAAAGCTGGTATAGTGGACTGTTGGACTTTTTACTCACTGGGTATTTCTCTTTTTGGACCAGTCTCTGTAAACCCTAGACATGGTTTTGTGGGAAAATCCCAGTAGATCAGCATTTTCTGAAATACTCAGACCAGCTCATCCGGCACCACAAGCCACACTAGGTTCAAAGTCACTTAAATCACTTTCACTTAAAAATCACTTAAAAAAACCCACCAGGTTCTCTACACGACTAAATGCACGGAGTTGCTTCCATGTGATGCGGCTGATTAGATATATGTTTTTGTGAGCAGTTGAATAGGCATCTCTAGAAAAGTGGTTGGTGATTATTGGCTGATCTAAAGCACAATCGTGATCATAACAGCACACAACTTCCAGTAAGTAAGCCACATACGGTATTCTCATGTAAGTCTGTTCATGTCATTAAATCACAAAGTTTATGGTTAAGCCATTGAAATGAAGTTAAATATTCTCCAAATTATATGTAGTAAAAGGGTCAGTGACTTCTTTTATGCTGAGAGATTATGATCCACCTAAGAAATACCAGTAAACATAACATCTATCAGCAATGGTGAAAGATCTTCCTCTGAGCCATTTCTTTCTTTCCACAATCAGGTATGAGATCATGAACTTTCAGCATGTGGAGACCAGTGTTTATGATTACATCAACATCGGCTCCTGGCACGAGGGCATGCTGAGTATCGATGATGACATGATCCAGATGAACCGCAGTGAGATGGTCCGCTCTGTCTGCAGTGAGCCCTGCTCCAAAGGAGAAATCAAGGTTAAGCTCGGATCTTGTACATCTTGTGATCAAACGTCCCTGTTACATCTTTGTTGTTCAGTCTCTACGTCACACTTGTATGAGGTATTTGTGTAAAGTTTTTACAAAACACAGTAGGCCCCACATTGTTCATCTCGCACATGAATAGTTAGCTTGGCAACATTGTACCTGAATGAATTGAAGTAACATTGTAAAGAAAAGTGGGTCAAACTTCTGCCACAATGATGTGAGAGAATGATAAAGCCATGCAAAGAATGATAACTTCAAGTTATTGCTTCATAAACACGGCTCTCCACGCTATTAAACCATGGGGTTACACAGTGCTTCTGCATTTTTGCTTAGTTTTCATCAAATAAATGATGACACTGTGTGACATATCATGTGGTGTTGTTAATCTGAGGTTGTGTTTATGTTTGGTGTTTTTTCTCATGTCTTTTTCCCTATGCTGAACCTTTCTATCTTCGTTTTTACTGTGTTGAAAACAAATATTTAAATATTTATGTAGATCTGGCCTTCCTTGGACATCAAAATACATCCATGATAAATATAGTTACCTTTAGAAGAGTATTTTTACTTTTGATTACCTTGCATGTTTTATGAACCAGGTGATAAGGAAGGGAGAGGTGAGCTGCTGCTGGATCTGCACTGCCTGCAAAGACAATGAGTACGTCCAGGATGAGTTCACGTGCAAGGCCTGTGACCTGGGCTGGTGGCCTGACAAAGAACTGGAAGGTTTGCTTGCACTCTTCACTTATCCGCTTGTGTAAATCTTTAGCTGCTTTAAATACTGTGCAGGGCCTGGCACAGGACCCTACTGGATTTTTCTAGAGATTAGTTAAATAGGAAAAAGGGAAAAGGAAATTTAATCAACCTACCAACACCTCTAAAGGTCAGTTTTTTACATGTTATACTTGGATGTTTAATTAGAATATAAACTGAAAGGGTTTCAAAGGGTCCTAATATACTATGACGTGTGTAGCAGTCCTCACAAAAATTATACACACTATATTAGTAAATCAGTGAACAAAGGGGTGATTTTATAGCCTATTTCACAAAGGAATCTTAGTAAACACAATTTGAAGCTTAAAAAAAAAAAAAAACAAACAAAAAAACACTATCTTCTGGTTTCTCAATTAAAAAGTAAATAAATGCATTTTAGATAATGTCTACCAGCTTCTTGAAATCACCAATGCTCCAGTCAGTATACAAAAAAAGATCCTAGACAAAGTGATTCATCTGATCCACACAGCAAATTTTGCTGCTCTGCAGTTTTGTCAATTAAATTTAGATGAATTTAGGTTGCTTCAGTGGCCACAGGGTATGTTTCTGCTGCACGACTGATGCTTGCAGAGATAAGAAGAGTTTCTTCTGGCTTATCTGAGGCAGTTTTTTTAAAAAGTTAAGTTCCTCCAAGCTTTTACTTCCCCTCCTCTTACCTGCACCCTGTACAGCCTGTCCCGCTAAGATTTTTGCAGCGCTATTTCACAAACCTGTTCTGTCCTATTTTCATTGCTTTCCCATGACACCTGAGAGCCATTCATCATCTTCACCATTTTATCCGACAGCAGCCCTAGTTCACTTACCACTCTTCTGGCCCACTTTCAAAGGTCTTCTGTGGCTTTCAAAGACACTTGCTTAATAGGATCATCCTTCCCTCCATGCTGTTTCATTTTTTATTTTTACAGCCACGGATGTTTGGATACACATGAAAACAGCATAATGCGTAGCACAAAGAAGGATATAAAAATATTCTTGTGCACTTTTCTAACCCTACCTCTTGGCATTGTACAATAAATAAATAACACAACATGAATTAGACATTCAGAGTGTGTTCTCAGCATGAGGCAGAGAGGCGAACTTATTTGGATCCATGAAAAAGCAGTTAGTTATTTTGTCCTGCTGCACCAGCACCCCTCCTCTGCTGGCTGCAGCCCAGCCTTGCCATGGCTGAGTAGAAAGAGGCTTATTTATAGTTGAACTAAAAACCTACTTTGAGACTTACTGTATTTTCTCAGGCAAAGATGGATTTTATTAATTTCTAATGTGTCCATACAGTACAACGTTAATTTATTAGACTTTTCATTGAAAATGACCCTTTATTTAACTACGTTTCTCTAAATAATCATGAATATATCCCCAGAGCTGGTGCTAAAGGGATAAAAAATGTATAGAGTTGGCCAGCTTTTAGTATACTGTGGCTGTGTTTTTATAACCCGTGTTTTTCCCCTTTTCAGGCTGTGAGCCGATCACTCTACGCTATCTGGAGTGGAGAAATCCAGAGTCCATTATCCAGGTGGTCTTCTCCTGTCTGGGCATCCTGGTAACATCATTTGTTACCTTCATCTTTGTCTTGTACCGCGACACACCAGTGGTCAAATCCTCCAGCCGGGAGCTCTGTTACATCATCCTTGCAGGGATCTTCCTGGGCTATCTGTGCCCTTTCACTCTCATCGCCCGACCCACCGTGGCCTCTTGCTACCTCCAGAGACTTCTCGTCGGACTCTCAGCTGCCATGTGCTACTCAGCCCTGGTAACCAAAACCAATCGCATCGCTCGCATCCTGGCGGGCAGCAAGAAGAAGATTTGCACGAGGAAGCCGAGGTTCATGAGCGCTTGGGCTCAGGTGGTCATCGCCTTCATCCTGATAAGTGTCCAGCTCACACTGGAAATTACCCTCATCATCATGGAGCCTCCTGAACCCGTCAAATCTTACCCCAGCATCAGAGAAGTCTTCCTGATCTGCAACACCAGTAACCTTGGTGTTGTAGCTCCACTGGGCTACAACGGCCTGCTGATCATGAGCTGTACCTATTACGCCTTTAAGACCCGCAACGTCCCTGCAAATTTCAATGAGGCCAAATATATTGCCTTCACCATGTACACCACATGTATAATCTGGCTGGCGTTTGTGCCAATCTACTTTGGCAGCAACTACAAAATCATCACTACGTCCTTCTCTGTGAGCCTCAGCGTGACTGTAGCTTTGGGGTGCATGTTCACTCCAAAGATGTACATCATTATCGCCAAACCTGAGAGGAACGTGCGCAGCGCATTCACCACCTCCGATGCGGTGCGCATGCATGTCGGCGACGGTAAAATTGCTTGCCGAAGCAACAGCCTGTTGAACATGTTCAAGAGGAAAAAGAACACTGGAAATGGCAGGTAGGTTCATTAATTGAGTCTGTGAGTCCTGCTCCTGAGGCACCTCAGGGATGCTGGTTTTATTGTAATTCCCTCTCAAAGGGAACGTGATGTCTTACTGTATTCACTTTCCTAGGGACACCTGTTGTAAACTGTGACGGATATAGGTCAGTACCCAATTCACACAGCCAGTTCAGCCCTTGATCTGTTATTAAAATTAAAACAAGCATCTCTGTGTGCTAAGGGATGGCAAATTAGATCCCTAATACAGAATGCAGGGTTTCTCCAGGGCTTCAATAGCATTTAAGGTGTTTCTTTTGAGATGTTATATTCAAAACCTGTAGATACCCTGTAATACTGACAATATTTTTAAAAAAATCAAATCAAATAAAAATAATGACATTAGTTTTTTACATGAAGCAGAAATGCTCTTTCTGTCTCCACTTTTCTGGGTTCCTATGAAGTAACAGCCGTCTTTATTTTGTTCATAGTTCTAATGGAAAGTCTGTGTCATGGTCTGAACCAGGTGCAAGACATCCTCCAAAAGGGGATCACATGTGGCACAGACTGTCAGTGCATGTGAAGAGACAGGAAGCAGGTTCCAATCAGATGGCTGTCATCAAACCCTTAACTAATACCTACCATAACACGGGCCTGGAATTCTCAGACCTCAGCACTAAAACTTTGTACAATGTGGCTGAGGAGGACGAGAGTGACCCTGTCCATTATAACTCCCCTGACACTCCCCCTATGGTAGCCCACGGGCAAATGCCTGCCAGTGGGCTGAAAAAAGATGTGCACGAGGAAGTGGAGCTCTATTCCCCCGAGCCTTTGCAGCAAAATAGCATTATCCCCCCCAAACATGTCGTGATGGACCGCCTGCAAGAGGAGGGGGTGGTGAGCAAGTTCAACAGTGACATGCCTGAGATCCGTGATATGATAAGCATGCCTGAGGCTGTCAGTGGTGGGATGCCAGTGTACCATCAGGCTCACCTCATCCAGCAGGAGCCTGTCCTTCCTGTGCAGCTCGACCCATTTGACGAGGAACCTGTCTTCCCTTTAGAGGAGGAAGAAGAGGAGGAAATGGAGAATGAGCAGTTTGGCCTTCTCCACGGCTACATGTACAACAACTCCCAGATTCATGACGAGGAGGACTTTGTTGAGGTCAAATTAGCAACAGAGGACTCTCTGGCTCTGATGCCCCCCTCACCTTTCCGTGATTGCACCGGTGCTGTAGTGAGCCCCTTTCCCAACTCGCCAGTGTCCGAGTCGATTTTGTGCACACCTCCCAATGTCACATACGCCTCCGTCATCTTCAGAGACTACAAGCAAAGCTCCTCAACTCTGTGAGGGCACGCCCTAAATGTTAACGCTTGTACTATACGTTTTTATGTGTTGTATATGATTTTACATAACGAAAAAGTGATCCTGTGGTCTGTCAAGTCATTTTTCACTCCTAATAGCTTTTACATGATAAGGGTGAGACATACTGTATATTTCTAATATAAGCTTTTAGAGAGAAAAATAACTGTATATATATATTTATGAAATATTGTTTGATAAATGTAGATTAGGTATCAATCTGATTAGTTTTTGGACTTTAAAGGTAACTTAATGAGCATAGCTAATAGAAAATTATTCACTTTAATAATAAGGAAATTTGTTTTGTGTGACACATTGCGTATCATGTCCTTTTCGGGCAAATGTAGAGGTTTAAAGCAAGAATTGTTTTTTTAAAAAACTCCCTCATTGACTTTCTTGGCAAGAAATAGAAAAGTAGGTCAATGTCACTCTCGTGTATGTTTCTAGCTGCTCATAGTAGCTTTGTGTCTAGTATATGGACATAAAAGTGGCATCCAGCTTTACAGCTAAGAAGAGTTACACCCCCAGAACTATAAAACTATCTACTTAAGCTTGAAGTGCAGGGTAAAATGTTAATAAATGCCAACTTTATTGTGAAAAAAGATATTATATTGTGAATCTCTGATGGATACAGTACTGCCAAACAATTGCACTGTACCTTGAATGTAGCAGAGGACAAGTTCAAGTGCCACGTTTGTTTTTCTTTTGTACATTGATCTTATTTATATGGTCTTGAGAGGCAATTTGAACCAGTTTTAAACTTGTATGTTTTATAAATAGACATCCGCTTTCAGAACTCTATATTATTGTATTGTGAATGTATGAATTGTGTATCTTATTTTGGTATTCTATATGAATTGTTAGTATTAAAGAAGAGAGTAGCTGTGTATGCTTATATTGTGTGTGATTGGTTGTGTACAACAATCCATTTCCTAAATATTTAGACTTTAACTTCCTATCAAAATCGTATAGTGTAATAAAGTGATACTATATGCATTAGTTATACATCGATATAAGCTATATGAAGTTCAGTGTAAAATAAATCTACAGTTTTGAAATGGTAGTTGCTGTAGACGACAATTTTGAAGGGCACTTGTTTGATTTGAGTACATTAAATATTTTTTATGCTTTTGTCTTTCATGTTTTTCAAGTTGAAACATTAGGTGGCTCTGTGCTCTTGGCGTGGCTGCTAGTGATTTATAAATCAAAGGTCAGCTTTTTATTGCTCTGGTTTGAAGGAAAAATTTCAAAACAGGGACACCATAGGAAGTAGTGACAAATGGAGTAACGCAGAGTGTTGTAACACTGTTATTTCTACAAATTGTTATTTTACTTTAAACTCTGTGTAAATGTGACCTAGTTTTACACAATTATTAGAAAAAGAATATTTTATCTGTCTCGATGCCTGTCAGCTCGTGGACCGCAGCATGGGAAGGATTTCGGTGACATTATCCACAGAGAAGCTTTTTAAAGTTTTAGTCATTGGGGATCTGGGGGTTGGGAAAAGCAGCATTGTCATGCGTTATGTTAATAAACGCTTTGATGAAACATACAAAGCATCCATTGGAGTTGACTTTGCCCTAAAGACAATTGAATGGGATCCCAAGACAGTGGTGAGACTACAGCTTTGGGATATTGGAGGTGAGTTTCAAAACTATAAAGCAAATTCCTGTACAAAAATACTGGATGAACAGGCTAAATCTAATTTTATAAACTCTGCAGAAACTGTACTGCGACACTATTTAAAAAGTTTCTCCAAAGCTTTTATCTGTAAACATTTTAAATGCAGTAAAGTAATATCTCGATACATTTATTTATATATAATGTGTATTTGAATAGAGTATACCAGAGATACACTCACTAGCCACTGCATTAGGTATACATGTTCTACATAATGTCTAATTGGCATGGCAGCAACTCAGTGCATTTAGGCATGCGAATGGTAAAGATGAACTGCTGAAGTTCAAACTGAGCATCAGAATTGGGAAGAAAGGTGATTTAAGTGACTTTTGATGTAGTATGGGTGTTGGTGCCAGACAGGCTGGTCTGAGTATTTCAGAAACTGCTGATTTACTGGTATTTTTCCCCAAAAACCATCTATAGGGTTTAGGGAGAATGGTCCAAAAAAGAGAAAATATCCAGTGAGTGGCAGTTCTCTGGGTGAAAATGCCTTGTTGAGGACAGCAAAGAGGCCAGACTCCTCTGAGCTAATAGGAAGACAACAGTAACTCAAATAACCACTTATTACAACCAAGATATTCAATGGCGCATCTGTGAATAAGCAATACATCAAACCTTGAAGCAGGTGGGCTTTAGCAGCAGAAGACCACACCCTGTGTAAAAACACTGAAGTTACAGTTTGCACTGGCGCACCAAACATGGACATATTGGAAAAACATTTCCTGGTCTGATGACTTTTGATTTTTTCAGCAACCTTTGGAAGGTAGGTACAGAATTTGGAAACCTGGCTCCATCCTGCCTTTTCATCAACAATTCAGACTGGTTGTGGTTACTGTGGGTTATTTTTTTGGCACATTTTGGGCCTCTTAGTTCCATTTTTTAAACCCCACAGCCTACAGAGGATTGTTGTTGACCATGGCCACCCCTTTATGTCCACAGTGAACCCATCTTGTTACAACTGCTTCCAGTCACAAATGTCACAAATCCAGCAGCAAGGTGTACTTAATGAAGTGGATGCTGAGTGTACATTTAAATTTAAAATGATAGAAAGTACACTTATTTGCCTAAAATATATTTTAAATAAACAAGAACTCTGGAGGAAAGCATTTTATTTGCACATAATATTCCAAAATGGCACATTTTTTTTAAAATTCATCCAAATGCATTTTTTCCACTGTGGAAATTATATTTTAGTTATTTTTTGGTGACATAACTTTTATACACATTTTTAAAGTTAAATTTAAGTTTAAGTTTGCTGAATGTTTTAGTGTCTGGAAACTCAAGTCAAACTGCAGTGTTTTGTTTTGTTTTGATCCATTCTTTACTCAGAGCTAATTTTAATCCTAGCCAGTGTCCATGGAAACATACGATTTTATTTCAGAAAATTATCAGTAGTCTCTCAGTTCTTACATAACATTTAGGTTGCAGTCTGATTTGACATGATAATTCAGACCAAAAAGAAATAATAGCTGCCTATCCATGAGAAAAAAAGACACATTCCTACTTGCAGCCAGGTTTTATTAGAAGTTGAGCAAAAGGATCCATTACACACATAATTTTATTATCCCTCAAGGCCAAGAGAGGTTTAAGAACATGTCCAGAGTGTACTACAAAGAGGCGATGGGAGCAGTAGTGGTCTTTGACATTACAAACAGCTGCACCCTGGAGGCTGCCTCTGAGTGGAAGCAAGACCTGGATACCAAAGTGCGTCTTGACAGTGGCCAACCAATCCCTGCTGTCCTGCTGGCCAACAAATGCGACCTGACGGGGAGGGATGGAGCCTTGGTGTCCTCTCTGGACAGCTTTTGTAAAGACAACAGCTTCCTGGGCTGGTTTGAGACTTCTGCTAAGGTTTGTGCAACCATAGAAGGGGAATATGTGCCTTCAGTAACAGTCAGTGTTGGCTGTTTAGAAGTAATAACATTAGGATATTCAGCAGATCATTAACTGATTATCTGAGGGATTGGATTCAGTTTGACTAATTTAATAGATTTTATATCTAAAAATATTCATATTACAAGAATCCATTCTGCATGAGATCCTGCATTAGACTTGCATCAGGCTTTATTGCATGTGTGAACTTTATCACTGCAGCTACTGCATATAACCTGTTCATATAAATATGTTAAAATATTAACACATGCAGCCAAAAACTTAACCCGGCGGATGCACGCACAATGTTTTAAATCGTGTTCTTCCCTGCTTTTCTTTTAGGAAGATATAAATATTGAAGAGGCAGGTGCCTTCCTTGTCAAGCAAATAATGCTGTGTGACACCAGCCTGTCCGCTGAAGAGCACCACTGGGATAGGATCAAAGTGAACCAGACTCCCACAGAGAGTCAGAGTCAGTCACTGTGCTGCGGGAGATCACTGTTCTGAGACAAAGAGCCAAACTAAAGCTACTGCTGGTTAAACAGAACCTGACCTGTTTGTGGTGCTGGGACATGAATCCACAGCCGCCTCAGTGAAGCTATGACAGAAAGCCACCAAGCTTCAGTAGCTTTATATTCATATTTCTGCTTTGCCGATTTTCTCAATAATCTATGGATGTGTGGGCTGCCTCATAAACACCTCTGTGGAGACAATGAGCTCATTCCTCTGATAAACCACTGATCCAGTCAGGATAATAAACAGATCAGCATGATACACATCCTGCTGGGAAAAGCCTGTGACACTCACTGCACAACCAAGACGTGCTAGTGAATGACCTACTATGATGAGGAGCCACAAGCTATCTAACGTTTATTCCCATGCAGAAAAACAGCGAAAATGTATATTTCATGAAATAGTCCTCATCAAATGACACTTTATTTGATTGCAGCTTCCACTGTGCCTTCGTCTGTTATGCAACCCATGCATATAATTATCTCTTAATCACTTTTGCAGTAAGATGAGCTAAGACCCATGCATAAGCAAGACATCTCAGATTGATATGGCAAAAAGCAGAGGAAAGCTATCAGCATGACCTGATTTTGTTGGAGAAAAGAGATTTGTGAAAATGCCCAGAGAGTACACAGTGTGCTATACTGGGAGCAGAGCATTTAGCATGTATCTAACAAATATCAGAAGAGTGAGTGTATGTGACTGTATGTGTCAATGAAGTAAAATATCAGCCACTAAATTCTGGCTGAGATTGAAATAAAACCATTTGGAAGTAAATGACACGCTCATCCATTCATCGCACACCCTCGACAGGTTACCAGGCTTATAAGTTCATTATTTCGTTAGTTTAGTTATTGCTACACTGCCTAAAGTAACTGGTTAATTCTACGTTGATCAACTTAACAATTATATTTCTTGCCTTTTACCTCTTTTTCATGGACAGTTTGTTCATTTAAATCATGTCACCATGACCTTTTTGAAGGCTTTTAAATTTTATGCTTTAATCAGTTACAAGGTGTTTTAACAGAATACGTTTGAAATAATAACTTTTAAGTGAGTGGTTTGTTTTAATGCTATTAATGTGAAATTAAAGTGCCTTTAAAGTCTGACATTTAAACCAGTGCAATGTACGATACCTTGTCTTGCTCATTGACGTGTTTTGTGTTGCTCAGGTTATTTTTGCACACCAATCTGTTCTTTGCTGTCCTGTAGTTTTACTTTTCGGTGTCCTTGCAGTGCAGCAAGGGAACTGTTCTACATCCTGCCGCTGGTTACCTTTTCAGAGTAGCATTTGTCCAAATTCAGCCACTCTCTCCAGATGTGTCATGAGAATGGATTTAACCTTGGAGTATAATCACATAATGTTTCGTTATATCAGCAGTTGTTGACGTGGCATTAATTTGCATTACCATAAATTTCCCCCAAAATAGATTAAAAAGTTAAAAATGGGCACCATAATTTCCCATATTTATCCCCCCCCCCCCCCCACACACACACACACAAGAATTCATCTGATTTCTACATGCTGATCAAAGGAGTTGCAGCATAAAAGCCAGCAAGGTAGTTTACCTCATGTGGCAATTGTGCCTGAGGCAAAACGATGGAAGAAGTAACACACAACTGCTAATTTTGGATGTATGTCCCAGTTTCTGGAGACCTACATTCAGAAGTCAAAGAGGGATGCTGGCCCCAATACTTTTTCACATCGGACACAAAAGCCCCGCTCCTTAACTTGTTTATAAATATGACAGTTTGAATGGATGGGATCCTCACTCCCAGCAACAGATCCCATCACTTGTGCATTATTGATATTGCCCTGTTTTATCAGCCCTCCGGCGTGCATTTTCTCTGGCAGCTTCGTTCATATATTCATGACTGCATGACAATTTCAATTTAGTCAAACTTGTGAATAGGTTTATAAAGCATAAAGCTTTGTGCATAGCTTTGCTGTGCCTCTCACTGTCTCCTATTGTGCATTGTGTGACCTATTTTATGATGTCCTGTGTGGAAAAAGTCTTTGAATAGCAGACATTTGCAGACATTCTCCTGCACCTACATTATGTATGTCGATGTGCCCGAGTCCATAAATGCAAGAAAAGAAATGCTAGAATATGAATGAACCTACAATACCCTTTAAATTGACCACGTCCTGTACCATCGAGGGGCTCCATGATGACGGTCTGGAATCCTTACGTTGCTGTCCATGGTTCTGAATTTTTGTCACAAGGCGAGTTCTCAAACACAACAAAATACAGATTTAGAGGTTAATAGTTTTGCTAGTAGATGACGCCATCTAGTGCACAAAATATATCTGTGCAAAGACACTTTGAGAAAAGTGTTTTTTTCTTTTGTATTGCACTCCACATCAACGCAGAGAGAGAGAGAACTGATTCTATCTGAAAATCCTGTTTCTGATTCTAAAGGGTTATTGGCAGTACTAAACCAGTCCTGTTTCCCCCATCAACCACCAACATCCTTTGCTTCATCGCATCATGTTTCTGAATCAGATTTTTAAATTTGTAGCTACATTTGCTGCATTTAAGTGTTATCTATAGCAGTTTAAAGGATAAGCTAATCAGATGCTTTGCATGTAATGATCTGCAAAATAACCAGTGCCAAATGAAGCTACTACTTTTTTAAAAGCAATATTTAAAGTAGCATAAAATGCAAATACTCAACTTTTTCCAGTTTTAGGTGAAGGCACAAAAAAATTCAAAAGTGATCGAGAGATCAAGTCTGAAATTTGAGTTTCTCCATAATTTCTATTTTTGATTGTTATCAGTGCTGTTTGTTAAATCCACAAACTGCACTGAAAATGTTTTTATTTATATTATTTGGTATGCATTCTTTTTTTTTCCAGCAGTATGAACAATTGACGTTCATACAGTTATGGTAAAAATAAAGTACTCACTCTTTCTATTCTAAGGTTTTACATATCAGGACATTATAAATAATAATAATAATGTGGTCCTTCAAGTTGGGCAAGTACAACCTGAGATAAACAACACATGACATATTACACCATGCCCTTATTTAACAAGAATTAAGCCAAAATGCAGAAGTAGACATACATGCGAAGTACATTCTCACAGGTTTCATAGGAATTACCTCTATAAACACAGACGATTTGACAGAGACTACCTGAAAAACATGTAACATTAGTCCTTGTAGAGACTGTCCTGTAATTATAAATTTCCAATGTAAAGTTTTCATTACTTCACAGAAAATGTACTTTGGTGTAGTATGGATGGTAATAGGAGGTGGGGGTCTTTATCAAAACCAAACGCCGATGCAGTATATAAAAAAAGAAAATACTAAAACACTGAATATAATACAGCATATTAGTACAAATACCTCATACCAACTGTGAGACACAGTGGTATTGGGCTGATGATGGTCACTGAGTTGACCATGAACTCCTCTTTATACTAAAGCATTTTGGAGTCGAATGTGAGACCATCTATCTGAAAGTCAAAGCTTTCTGAAATTAGGTAACGAAACAGGACAATGATCCAAAGCACAGCAGCACAGATTCTGAGTTAATAAATTAAGCTTAAGAAATGAGAATACAATATGTTTTGTTTTGTTTTTGCAACAGCCAACAGGTAACAAAGTGTCGAGAAGTCTATTATGTGTAGACAAAACACTGTAATCTTGTGTTAGATGCTTTTTTTGTGCTTGAATGATTCATAAGTCTAAAATTACATCACTCTGAAAATGGTCGGGTACAAGAACTGGACTGAAAATGGACAAAAGAGCAGCAAGGCAAAGCTCTGACATTCAGAAAGTCTGGGCCATTGTAAAAATGTACAAGAAAATCTGGCTCCTTGGAAGCAAAATATAGGAGCAGTTCAAGACTTTTTGCACAGTGTTGTATGTGATAAATTATTGAAAGTCAATACAAAACTTTTGACAGAATTATATCCAGAAAAGAACCAAAACTAAACAATGTCTTAAATCGAATTTACAAAAAGGCTCTGACGTTTTAAACGTGTATTGCTAAGACCATGGCTTTAATGTCTCATTAGGTTAACTCGACAATTTTCTGTCTTTTGTGTCTTCCACGTGACTTTGTCAGGTGTACCATTTAAGGGGAGCTGCTTAATTCCTGAATCAGTTAAAATAAAACTATATGCCCACATGTGAAGTTTTTTAATGGGCTAATTAAAAGAATGACATATCACAAAGGTGAATATTTAACCAGGTTTTCCAGCTTTGTGTCCAATTCTCTGCAGAGCCAAAATAACCTCAATCTTCTTCCTTGGGGAACATAAGGAATGAGGAAATACGGCCTATTTTTCAGACATGCACAATAGATTGGAATAGAATACCAGAGGAGTACCCTTATATCGCGTTTCAGTGGGAAAGGGCGTTAGTAAAAGATGCTTGTGGCTACATTGTCTCCCATTGTTTCCCTGCGTTATTTGTTTGCACTTTTATACCACTCTTCAAAGGTCTGACAGGTGTCGCTGGGGTAAGGTTTTGCTTCCCTCCCAGCCCTCGAGCATTGAGGCTGCTCGGGACTCTTCTTTAGCCAGCAGGGGGCCGCAGGGCTATCTGAATTCCTTGTGTTGCTATGTAAAAAAAAATTTATACCTAAAAATTGTTTGAAGAGCTCACAGCGCCAAAAACGTTAAGATTGTGGAAAAATTAAGGACTTTGTTTTTGAGGATTTTTTTTAAATTATAATTTAATTTTGAGCCACACAAAATGACCATACATAGGTGTTTAGAAATAATAACACTCCCTCTATTAAACTTACAATAATTTAAGGATATTGATGTATTTTAAATTGGTTTAATTTGCTATGATAGCTATCAAAATGTATAATCTATTTATGCTCTTCTTTTTTCTCAGCAGGTGTCAACACAAGCAGTTTTAAAACGTTTTGTCAGCTCATATTCCGATCGAGGTCACCTAATCTGACAGGTCACGGAATACACCGTAACACCGGTCCTGCATCCGGGTGACGGCAGAGCGCAGACTCAATCCCCGCTGCAGTTCACTGCGTTTCCGTAGCCACTTTGCTACCCGCTGAGCCCTGGTTGGGGAAGGAGCTGGCGGAAACGACTGATCCCGGTCGACTAAACGCCAAAGCTGGCAATATAAATGGCGCATTAGGGCTGCTATCGGAAGGGACTCTCTAAACCAATGTTCGTGACTCGGGCGCTTTTGGAGAATGCGTTGGCAACACCCTCCGTAACATGTGAGATGTATACAGAAAGGTATTAACTGTGCGTTATTTCGGCTAACTAGCTAGCAGCTACCCCCTTCTCTGTATCCAATTTATGGTAGCTCGCTTGATCTGTTTTCTGAACCGTCGCTTGTGTACCGGAGGAAAATGAAGAAGTTTAATATTCGGAAGGTGCTGGACGGCTTGACAGCGGCTTCTTCCTCCTCCTCCGCAACTGCTCAGCCGGGTACTCCCAGGGAAAACGATGTTGTCCAGGAGACTTTACAGTCGGAGCATTTTCAGCTTTGCAAGGTGGGTTTCCGTTAATAACAGCTAACATTAACGAACTGACAGTCAGATGACAGCAGCGTGACACTAAAAAGAAAGGAAAAAACGCTGACTGCTTTTATTTCTGGATATTAATTTCATTATTTAGGATGGAAACCACTTGAATGTACACACACCAGATTTAAAGTCACACACTTGAACACTACAATGTGATTTATTTATATGTAATTATTTTTTGTCTATTTTAGCCAGCCCTGCCTGGATGTAGTCCATAGTGGGCTGTTTGCATTGCTCTGAATCTTTGAAACTGTATATTCGTCACTGTAAAATATCAAAAAATTACAATACAACACTCACCCACCCCATTTGGACATTGCTCACTTCTATTCATGCTGGAGGTGCAGGTCTAACGTGGGTTTTAATGCGAGTTGTTGAGGGCAACATCTGCAGCCTGTATTTCATTTATCATAATAATAGTGGATCCACTGCAAATTTCCCATGTTGTGTTTCAAAGGTGGTGAGAAGAACACTTTTTATTGCAAAAACTCCAACTCTAGTAAATATCCACCACCTCTCTTACCTTCAGCTAAACTTCTACTTGGATTTTTATACTAAGCCACCACCATCCACGAGTGCAGCAATCGCTTCAGCGCCTAATCTTTGTGGGTACAGTGCATAAGAGCATGTGAGTGAACAGCTTTGGCAAAATAAATAAATAAAACTGATCATTTAAATCATAACCTCACAGGTCACTACACAAGAGCTCCCCAGCCTTGTTTTTAATCATGTACGGTTTAGTAATGCAGACTGTTAGGGCTGCCTGGAAAGGTATCGCCCACCAGCTTCAACTCCAGCTGGGAGCAGAACAGGTCAGGTTCCGGGGTTACAGGGCCATGGCATTACCTGTTATGTAATCCTGCTGCAAGCTGCAGAGAGCTCATGGATGATTTAGCAACGTTTGAAACAACCTGAAACAATTGGGTTATAGATGCCTGATGATGATAATATTTTGGAGGATAAGCTACTGCAAGATTCTGACAATAAAAATCCAGCTCAAGGTTGTCATATTGAGCCTAAGACTGGATAAAAATTTATGTATTACTGTTGTTTTCCAAAATTATTACTTCAGATATCAAGTAGCCCTGATAAAGATATTTCAATAATGTTCATGCTTTATCTAATTCTTTTGATAATAGAGAACATTTTCCACATTGATGGATTGCATTTCTTGGAGACTATAATCTTTTAATGTCAGCTCGACTGTGGAGGAGATGATCGAATAGCTGGCTTAAGGTCTAATGTAAATTCTGCTTCTTCTTTTTTTTCCTGCAGACTGTGCGTCATGGCTTTCCATATCAACCATCCTCAATGGCTTTTGACCCCGTACAGAAAATCTTGGCCATTGGGACTCAGACTGGAGCTTTGAGGCTGTATCCTTTTTCCCACGTGAAGAGTCATGCAAGGAAAGTAAAGGTTTACTTTTTAAAAAACAAACAAACAAAAAACACTCTCACCCACACAGTCGTTGCACACATGTGTAAGGAAAGTAAATCCGTGTCCAAGTTCCTGGAATCGTTTCCAGGAACATTTTTCCACTTAAGTTGCCATTCAGCATTCCACAAAGGCACGGGAGTTCACAGAGTAAATGATCCTTTCTGTCTATTGTCATCCAACGCTACAAAAAAACAAACAAACAAAAAAAGGAATCTCCAAAACAAGCTAAAGGAATCTGAGTTCTTAGGCTTAGGATGTGTTTCTGTGCAACCAGCAGCCTCCTTCTCCTGGAGCACCCAGGCTCATTAGTGGTATCTCTGCAGTAGCATGAACAGCTCCTCTGCCATATGCCGAGGAGCCAACCTCATCAACTGTGCTGCCCAGTCAGTGCCAGGATGCCACTTCATATGTGCTGTA
Source organism: Neolamprologus multifasciatus (assembly GCF_963576455.1). Taxonomy (NCBI): domain Eukaryota; kingdom Metazoa; phylum Chordata; class Actinopteri; order Cichliformes; family Cichlidae; genus Neolamprologus; species Neolamprologus multifasciatus. The sequence continues at coordinate 10,527,017 of NC_140457.1, read as the reverse complement.
AACATAACTGGACTTGCACGACATGCACACACAATCAAGCTGCCACAGTGCTGTGTGGCCCCTCAGGCAGTTGGAAGTCAGTTTCGTATTTCTTTGTTTTGAAGGATAAAAATTTGCTTTTACAGCTAACATCCGTGACTCACAGCAGCAGAACTGCCCCTGGATTCCAGGCTATTAAACACTGCATGTGATAGTCTACTCATATCCAGGTTATGCCTTCAGGGCTGACCTATTAGTGTATCAGCTCAGGGTTTCCCTTTGTGCTGGTATCCTGCTTAAGAAGCCCACCTGCCTTGTTTAGATTTTCATTAAGTGGCTTTGTCCTCATCATTATCCACTCTCTAGATTAAGAGGGCATGCTGTTTTTTCACAGGGCTACTCCCACAGAACATACACTGCTTCTATGTTGTCCTAATGTGCAAGGTGGAGCTGATGGGATTACTGTCATTCAGGCAATTGGTCCATTTATCAAAAGATGGTCTGTATCGATCCACCTCACTGCCCCTGGAGTTTGGAACTGCTGCCACAGCTCAGTAGACATAAGCTCAATGAGGTGTCTACAAGCAATAAATGTCTGCTTTTACAAGATCTGCCTCTACTACAGCATTTTAATCAGTGTGTAACTCTAGACATTTCCGTGCTCTTTCCAGTGCAGTTTTAGCAATTATAAAACCATCATATCTCGTGTTTAAGCACATGCAGATAATCTTTGTGTGCGGTGACCGTACACATCTTGAACTTTTTTAAAAACTAGACATCACGGTTGATCCAATAGCTGAGTACATGGGATATATTTTGTTTGGTTGCCGATGCTATAAGCATAAGAAGTCCCTGGTTTGATACCGGCTTTTTCATTTGATGTGTGTCATTAGTGTAAAAGCACACATGTATAGACAAGCCAGCTCTCCTCTGACTGGCTGCACTTGGCAAACAGAATGTTTGAACAGCAGGTGGGTGGTTCTTCTGTGCTGTGTAGACATGGATGACTTCCTTAGATGACCACATTAGGGATATACTCACTCACTAACATTATACAGTGATGAGCAGGAAAAACCTAACATTTGAAGCTGTATTTTCTCCCTGCATACTTTAATTAGTGAACCCAATATAAATATATTAATTTGAACCTTTTGCAAAATCAGTATTTTATTAGGTAAAGGCTGGTCTGATCGTGGTAGAAGTAAGAATTGGTATTTGGAAGTTTTCAGAGTAGAAATGCTGTACTTGCCTAACTACGCTGTAGTTCCTTCTTTTTTGGTATTAATATCTGCACTTGTAGAAAGACTACTAAAGACATTATCAGTCTTCTATTGGTAAACTAGCATGAAAGAGAACTTCCTGTCATGCATATCATCTGTTGACTTTGTGAGAAAACCTGCTGATGTTGAAATGCTGCGGTGAACCACAGTGGTTTACCGAACAGGGAAGTGTTGATGTTCATAGGGTATGACTGAAGTGTGAGATGTTTTTAGGGACATGGGGGGATATCCTTAAGAAGGTTACGAGAGCAAATTATTTGGCGTCTGCTGTGATATGTCAAACTTTGTGACATTAGGACTAAAGTGTGTTTTCCTTTTATACATGGGTAAAAAAAAAAAAGCATCTGCAGGGTTTTCGTCAGAGAAGTTAACCCCAGTGGCTTTGAGTGACACCCATAGTTTTGTTTAAATTATTTTAATGTTTGGTGCAGTTAGCAGCAACAGTAGTCTAAAAAGACACATTAGCTACCTTAATGGGTGTAGCTTATGTACTTAAAACTATTTCTGTTTTGTAGGCCCAGTGAGGGGTCAGTTTAGGTCAAGAGTGGGCCTTTAACTTTCCCAAGGGGCCACAATTTGGGCCTCATTCCAACATCTACTCTTACCAGCAGCAGTTTATAAAGAGATAAAATTAATATTGAGCAGAATTGAGTTCAGCTCCACACCATTCCCAGTTTCTCATGTGGTCCCTTGGGAAGATGAATTTCCCACCCATGACTTGTGCTATCCTGTGATGTGCTTACGGTGCTGCTGTTGATTTCATGATTGATTACCAGATAATGGTTTTCTAAATTCTCAAAATGTATTTGATTCAATAGTATGACTGGAAATCTTAAAGTGCAGGTCAATACAGTTGCTCAGAGAGTTGATCTATTCAGTAGGATGCACAAATAGAGACTTTCAATATTACCAATATTTTCTGTATATTTGTGTTGTTTGTGTGATTTATTTCCCCACTTTTGTGCCAAGGAAGTCGAAATCTTAATTACAAAATATAATGATATTTAATAACGGATAAAGCATTTTATTTAATCAGACAAAGCTAATATCCAGTCAGTTCATTGCTGTGTTGTCTTGCAGTCCAAAACGTTAATTAATTCAGGACAAGAAGCAGCAGGAACTCTTCACATCTCAAAAACTGGAACCTTGCAATCAACTAACTGATTACTCAACTTAAGAAGTTACTTAATTTAAGAAAAAAGCAAATCATATGAAAGTTACCATATGACCAACAGTGTGAGACAGGAACTAGCATTTTGATCTTTTTTGTTTTGTGGTGTGACCCATCTTCCTGTGTCCACACTGCCAATGAAATTAAGAAATAAAGAGAAACATGTATTGTTGTATAGATGGTCTATTACTATGTAGATTATACCTGTGGCCCCTAAGCTTCTGATCATGTAGAGTGGCAGGAAGTTAGAAAAGAATGCACTCGCTCCCCGCAGTGATAACATCTTGTTGTGAGGTTTGTGTTAGTAATTTCCTGCTAGCCTAGAAAGTAGCTTTGCTCAGCAGTACTATTAACCTATATTGCAGCTGAATCAGTTTTACAATACTTGCAGCGAAAAGTTGATAATCACTGGGAAACAGCACATACTTCGTGTTCACTGTTGCCGGGTTGCTTAAATGACCCCCACTGGATTACAGAAATATGATGAAAACACTGTTAAATATTACCATTCTTGGTTTTTCAGCTACCTCTCTGCTCTTATGCTCTTATTTATGCATCACCAGAGGGTATGCAATGGACTTAATGACTCTTCCTCCTCCTCCTCGTTCAATGTGGACCTATGGAAACATGATAACCATTAATAATTTTGACAAATGTTGTACACAACCCGCAATGCCAGGAGCTAAAACTGGACACAAAGGTCGTGGGTGAATGTGAGTTCAGTTGCCCACAGCCTTCGACTGGCGCCAGCTAAAAAAGTCCTGACTCTAATAGTCTGAGTTTACCACTGTCATATAACGACCTGATGTCCACTGTTGAACCCATCCTGAAACAGTGTCCTGAACCCCACCTTAGTTTGTTTAAGGAACTGAGGGATTGTTTGATCACTGCTTGCTTGTTTAATCCTGTACAGAATCATACTATTTGAGTCTTAAAATGGTTTTAGTCAACATAGCTGCCAGTCTTTGGAGCATTTCTTTTGCATGCTAACATTAATAGTATGAGAAACACTGCACCTTTTTTTTTTTTTTGTCTTTGTGGTCTGTCTGTCTGTTCATAGACTGGCTGTATGATTAGTGCTCTTGTGGTTTCCTCCTCCTTTTGTGCTTGCATGCACAACTCAGTGCACATATGACTCTGAGAGTGATTAGAGGCTAGTTGAAAGGATTTCCCCCAATTTCTCTTGCGATTATTCAGCTGCTTGTGAAAGTATTTTGGAGGTTTTTATCTGAGGCGTTACAGGCCCGATGCTTACGTGGCAATGCGTCTGACTTTTGCACTGTTCATAATTTGTGATGCCCCGCGTCTTTTATTAGCTGAACGAGCAGCCTGATTGCTTCTGAATGGACAAATTAAGCAGGCAGAGAATCTCTAAGTTAAACTTAACAGTCCAATAGAGAGAGGTGAGTGTGAAGTTAATCATGCTGCCGTCACACTGGCTGACGCATGTGAATATATGAGGGAGACAGGGCCCACTGATTTTATTTATAACTCATCAGTTTAGTGTGTTACATGCTTTTGCCTGTGCCTTTTTAGGAATGCAAGCGGAAAATGTCAACTTCCATTTAGTTCAGAAAAAACATACAAAGAACTTAAGAACCTTTGATTAGAAAAATCACAGAAGGCTGGAAATAGCAATTGTCACTTTCATCTTTTTGTATGAAATTATATTAGAAAAGCTGCAGCATTTTTAAAATAGGTTTTCCTCGATTTCTGCATGAACCTTCCTGGCACCTTTCCAGTTTTCTTTGACTGAGCAAACTTTTAGCTTTGGCCGTGCAGGGGTGGAGTGCTACTGTCAGCACGAGGGCAACGCTGCTGTCATCCAGCTCCAGTTCCTGATCAACGAGGTTTGTTGTCATTACCTGTGCCTTGTGTCCTTGTTTGATTTTCTTTCTCCTCCTCCTCCTCCTCACCACCTCTTCGCTCCCAGCCTGTTCACTCCTCTCCTCACACACCCAGCCATGAATCTATTGATGAATGTGCTTTTATACATCAATTAAAAGTAATGCTAGTGGTGTAACCTGTATTCATTTCAGTTCAATTCAGTTGACTTTACTTGAATATTGTCTGTCTTGAGCTAATTTTACTTCAGCACACTTTATACTGTAGAGTCTACGAGCTTTATATCACATGCTTGTGATACAGCCATATAAAGTGTCAATGCCAAGCCACATGATGTTTTCTCAACGCAAATAACTGCTCTGTTTATCACCGTCACCGCAGGGGGCGCTGGTGAGTGCCTTAGCTGATGACAGCATCCACCTGTGGAACCTGAGGCAAAAAATCCCTGCTATCCTGCATTCGCTCAAGTTTAACAGGGAGAGGTACAGTAATGTGTTTGTTTGTCTGCTGCTGCATTTGCTGCAACACTGCATCTGATGTGAACAAAATTTGCCTTCACAGCTGGCTACATGCTGTGGGGCTGCACCAGCTGTTTTTAGCCAATAAGGAAAATCTGTGACTAATGGTTCAGTGTTGGAGCAATTTTTTTTTTGTTCTAAAATCAGTGTGTGTGTGTGTGTGTGTGGGGGGGTGTATTAACAATGCATCAAATTACTACATTTTAGAAGGAATGTGGCACCCACAGATTTTTGTCACCCAGCTTTGCAATTTTTCTCAGCTCATTATTTGGATTTTTGGCCTGCAGATTTTTTTTTCCCTCTCTCTGTTCAGACCCTCTTTCAAATGTAGCAGAAATTTTATGTTGGCCAGAAGGACATTATAATAATGCTACAGGAACACCGTAAACATAAGATGATCCCACCCAGGGGTGCGGCTATCTGCTGCTGACCCGGTGTTCACCGCAGTGTATAAGGGATCATTTGTGCCAAGAGCCAGTCGGTATACTGTAGGGCTGTGCGATATGACCAAAATCTCATATCCCGATATAAGAATTCTATCGTCCTGATAACGATATAAATCACAAAAATGTAACATTTTCTGTAAATTCTGTGAATCTTGGGCAGCTTGTCTTGCGGGAAGTGTTTCCAGCTGCGTGTCATGTAGCTGGAGTCGAGTGTTTTAACCGATGCATGAAACTATACATTTTTAGACATAAGTTGTAAAGGCCGCTGTTTTTTTTGTATTTATGACACAGCATGCTGCGGGGAAAAGCCTGTTCTAACGTTTGAGTCTAAGGTTTATTTTTTAGCATTTGGCAGCTCTTTTTTAATTCTCATCCGTAAATAATCTGCTCTTTCACGTGATTCAGTTTATTTTGAAAAGTCTCAACAGGATCTTGAGCTTTATTGTGAAAGGTTTATGTGGAACATAAACAAGCGGACACGCGATGCTGTTACTATCATTGTTGCTAACCATAACGCATAAAAACAGGCGCTTGTCCGTCCATAGTGTGGTTATATAAAATATAAGAGAAAGAGAGAACTTTAAGAAATGAATATAGCCACTACAGTGACCATCAAAACGGTGAAAAAATATTGCCGTAAACAGTTTATTTTGCGACACCACGAAACAAACTATAGCGTAAAATGAAACGTTTTTATATCGTCATGTGATATATGTCGTTATATCAAAATATCAAACAGCCCTAGTATACTGAATAATGAGATGCTGTGATGTGTTTTTATTGTTGTTATGTTGAAGTTTTATATGCGTGTATGTATGAATGTGGGTTGATGTGAAGGGATTTGATTCATTTTGTTTATTGCTTTGTGAACCGAAGACAATTTTCCATTGATGTTGATAATAGTTATTGTATTCTATAATCCAGTGAGACATATTTGCACTGAAATGGCAAGACAAAAATGAGCAGTAAACTGACTTAAATGGCAGTATATTTTGACTGTGTGCTACTTTTCCTTTCATTTAACAGTTGCTACAGATATTTTGCAGCATCTTGGTGGTTTGTTCAGGTCTGTTAAAAGAAATCAGGTCTGTTAAAAGAAACCCCACACTTTTTGTTAAGTCAGTATTTCCAAGTTCATTTAAAAATGACTCCAGATTTCCTCTGGAAAAAAAAAAAATCACAATTAAGGTTCAGACTAATAGCAAAAGACAAAACATTTTTGCAGGTTCATTCTATTTCAGATAGTAAATGTTGTGTATGACTGGATTCTTCTTTCACCCAGTTGAGAATAGGCAACAGTATTTACTCTGCTGTTCCCCCCCAACTGATCTATATATAGTCTGGCTTCATTAGTGTGACACAGTGCAAGGCCTTTGTAATTAAATCTTACTCACTTGCTTCTTCTTCCAGTTGGACCAGCGTGATTAGGGACAAGGGTAACCGTCTGATGCCAACTGAGTCATGAGATAATAAAAAGCCTGGTTGTGATGGATCTTGATCTCTTCCAGAATCACATACTGCCACCTGCCCTTCCAGAGCAAATGGCTGTACATCGGCACAGAAAGAGGAAACATCCACATTGTCAACGTGGAGTCCTTCACTCTCTCAGGCTACGTTATTATGTGGAACAAAGCCATCGAACTGTGAGTCTGTATTTCACAACTACACCCCTCCTCCCTTTACTCACTCGCTATTTGCATATCTTCTTTGTGCAGTTGACACTCGACCAGGAAACTCAAAATTGCAAAGAAATGCGGTTGCCGGCACTTGCAGAAACAGTTAGTCCTGTAAGCTGAGAATACTGTAGCTCTGATCGGTATGAGGGCGGTATGGAGGTGGTGATTGTGCCATGCCAGGACTTGCAGTTGAGACTTCTGGAGGTGTTTGCTGCCAGATTTAACAGAACATCTCTGATAGGAAGTGCCCACTTCATAACCCCAGTGACCCATCCTGTGTCACCCACTCCCTCGTGTAAACACCCACTGTAAAGTTTGCAAGGAATTTTACATCACATCCTGCATCTTCTGAGGGGTTCCCATTTAATGTCACATGCAGGTGTATGATCATGGTGGATAAAATCACTATCAGTATCTTTTCTGGTTATGATAGCATTTTCGTGCATCGAATGCAGGTTTTCCCAGCACACGGGAATTTAAAGTGATCATTTTTAAACAGCTTTGCTAAATGGTGGATTATTTACTTGATACATAATTTAACAAGTGATAATAAAAATAATTTCTGGTCAAACAGGGCAGCACTGGCAGGTCGAAGCACTCTTCAATATCTAGCAAAGTTGTTTTGTTAGATAAAGTTTAGGAATTCTGTCGTTTGGGTCATCCCTCCCTGAGCCATTATAACTGTGCAACATTTAACAGTTCTGTAAAAGACATTAAGTCTGTGTCTTTCAATGCCACCTACACTGTGTAGATGAAAGTACCAGACCACCTGCACATTATACAGTGGGGCAAAAAAGTATTTAGTCAGCCACCGATTGTGCAAGTTCCCCCACTTAAAATGATGACAGAGGTCAGTAATTTGCACCAGAGGTACACTTCAACTGTGAGAGACAGAATGTGAAAAAAAAATCCATGAATTCACATGGTAGGATTTGTAAAGAATTTATTCGTAAATCAGGGTGGAAAATAAGTATTTGGTCAATAACAAAAATACAACTCAATACTTTGTAACATAACCTTTGTTGGCAATAACAGAGGTCAAACGTTTACTATAGGTCTTTACCAGGTTTGCACACACAGTAGCTGGTATTTTGGCCCATTCCTCCATGCAGATCTTCTCAAGAGCAGTGATGTTTTGGGGCTGTCGCCGAGCAACACGGACTTTCAACTCCCGCCACAGATTTTCTATGGGGTTGAGGTCTGGAGACTGGCTAGGCCACTCCAGGACTTTCAAATGCTTCTTACGGAGCCACTCCTTTGTTGCCCGGGCGGTGTGTTTTGGATCATTGTCATGTTGGAAGAGCCAGCCTCGTTTCATCTTCAAAGTTCTCACTGATGGAAGGAGGTTTTGGCTCAAAATCTCACGATACTTGGCCCCATTCATTCTGTCCTTAACACGGATCAGTCGTCCTGTCCCCTTGGCAGAAAAACAGCCCCATAGCACGATGTTTCCACCCCCATGCTTCACAGTAGGTATGGTGTTCTTGGGATGCAACTCAGTATTCTTCTTCCTCCAAACACGACGAGTTGAGTTTATACCAAATGTTCTACTTTGGTTTCATCTGACCACATGACATTCTCCCAATCCTCTGCTGTATCATCCATGTGCTCTCTGGCAAACTTCAGACGGGCCTGGACATGCACTGGCTTCAGCAGCGGAACACGTCTGGCACTGCGGGATTTGATTCCCTGCCGTTGTAGTGTGTTACTGATGGTGACCTTTGTTACTTTGGTCCCAGCTCTCTGCAGGTCATTCACCAGGTCCCCCCGTGTGGTTCTGGGATCTTTGCTCACCGTTCTCATGATCATTTTGACCCCACGGGATGAGATCTTGCGTGGAGCCCCAGATCGAGGGAGATTATCAGTGGTCTTGTATGTCTTCCATTTTCTGATGATTGCTCCCACAGTTGATTTTTTCACACCAAGCTGCTTGCCTATTGTAGATTCACTCTTCCCAGTCTGGTGCAGGTCTACAATTCTTTTCCTGGTGTCCTTCGAAAGCTCTTTGGTCTTGGCCATGGCGGAGTTTGGAGTCTGACTGGTTGAGGCTGTGGACAGGTGTCTTTTATACAGATGATGAGGTCAAACAGGTGCCATTCATACAGGTAACGAGTGGGGGACAGAAAAGCTTCTTACAGAAGACGTTACAGGTCTGTGAGAGCCAGGGATTTTCCTTGTTTGAGGTGACCAAATACTTATTTTCCACCCTGATTTACGAATAAATTCTTTACAAATCCTACCATGTGAATTCATGGATTTTTTTTTCACATTCTGTCTCTCACAGTTGAAGTGTACCTCTGGTGCAAATTACTGACCTCTGTCATCATTTTAAGTGGGGGAACTTGCACAATCGGTGGCTGACTAAATACTTTTTTGCCCCACTGTACCTACTGGAGCTGCTCCGCCACGAAAAACCATGGCACGAAGATCCCAGCACACATGTTTAGTGCTGATGATAATGCAAGATGATGTTTGGAGCTTTGTGAATATTGACTCGGCAATCCATTGGATAATTTTACACTCTATGCGCCTCAACGCAACGCTGTTCTATAACTTTGTGTGGTTTGCCTCTGCGTGGCTGAGTTACTGTGGTTCCTAAACACTTCCAATTTGCAAAACCACTTACAGTTGATTGTGGAATATCCAGGAGGGAAGTAATTTCACAAAGTTGTTGCAACAGCGGCATCTTATTATAGTACCACATTGGTATTCAGAGAGCTCTTTGGAATTAGCCATTGTTTGACAAATATTTGTAAAGGCAGACTGTATGGCTAGGTGCTTGATTTTATACACCTGTGGCAGTAGGAATACACCTGAAATTAAAGATTAGGCAGTGAATTATTACTTTTATTTTATTTATTTATTTATTTTAAATATAATGTTAATATACCGTTGATACTCTTAAAGTAACTGAATGTATTCCGAATTGGGTGGTTTGAAAAGTGATACCAAAATGTTACTGGTACAATCTAGTAAGATTGCCGTCATGACTCACTGTGAAGTGATCAAAGTACACATTCATGCATGAACTCAGGTCATTCAGATTAACAGAAAGAAGTAGATGTCTTAAAAGGACTGGTTACACGTCTACCACCCAACATTCCCACAAAAATTGCCCATTCTGAGCCCTTGATTGGGGCTTAAAAGGGGTAGTGAAATTACTATTTTTTTTCTAAATGAAAACTTTAGTCAGTAGAAGTTTTTCCAAGCAATTTTTTTTCCTTGTGCCCACCAGCGAGCTAAAAAAATTATTTTAGAAAGTGAGTGGCAGCTAAAATTGGTTGCATAAAGGTGTGCGTGTGTGTGTATGAGGCTGCTGGTGAAATCGGATAAATTGCTCTTTTAGATCCTGGAGTTGAAAGTGTCAGAGCAAAGTATGCTGTCCTCTTAGATAAATGTGTCAGATGCAGGAAGTGGAGATGGGGAAATGATTTAGCTTGTCTTGATTTTGAAGATGAAAAGAAACGATGTGGTGTGAAATCTAAAGCGAAATATTCAGTTATGTCTTTGTAGAACCTCTGATAGAATCGTCTTTTCCACGCTCTGCTTCATAGCTTGTTGCCTTTGGAAACTCGTGGACTCTCCTACAGTGGATAGAAATGCTGTGTATGGCGCTAATGATCATATCTGGTGTTATGCTGGAAATGAAACTCAGTTTTAACTAGTTAATTTAAAGTAATGTTTACCAACTATTCCATCAGTTAACAATCTAGGTTAAAAGAATCTTTATTACAATAAAATCCAGTTCACAAACATGATAACTGGTTATTAAGCCTGGTGTTTGTGGTGCGGCTGTATCACAATGTGGTGATTACCGGCTGGAGTTCATATTCCCCTCCATCCCTTCCTTTTATTTACTGCGACATCACTGACCGTATCGACTCATCAGCAGCAGCAATGAGATCATTAGCCGCTGGAGCCAGACCACACTCAGAGGCAGCAACACTTTCTTTAGGCCAGACCTTCACTTCCTCCATGCCCCTTGCTCTGTTGCCACGGTGATCCTGTCTTGAAACACTGTAATCTCTCATAGACCCTCATGTGACCCTACTCTCCCTCTCCCTCGCTGTTTGTCTCTCTCATATGTCATGGCTATTTTTTTATTTATTTTTTCCTTTCCTCCCCTCTGGTGCGCTGATGCACATTTTCATCTTATTATCTTGTCCTTTTTTTCTCTGTGCAAGACCAAAGATTGGGGCTTACATTTTGGATGTCTTTCCTAATTGCCTCTATCTACCGCCCTCTAAAAGCTCCACTGTATCACTATATTTATCAGATACATTTTACTCATCAGTGGCAAATATACCTAAATTGACTTGGACTGTCTCCCATTTCTTTCTTTCTCTGACAGATCCACCAAGACACACCCAGGGCCTGTTGTGCACATCAGTGATAACCCCATGGATGAGGGCAAGGTAACTGATAGCTGAACATTACATTGTCTATAGAGAAGATAAACAATTGTACATCATCTGATGATGTTATGTGGAGAAGCGGAGCTGGAAATGATTTTTAGTTGGATCTCAGAGATTGTTCAGTTATATAATGTTAAAGTTCATGTCTTTTAAAAGAAATATAGGCTTGCTTTTAATTCAAGAAAGTTAAAGTTCCACTTAAGTGATTAAGTGATTAAGTGAACTGGAGATAATCAGTTAGATAAAGATGGATTGCAGGGGACATTCCTGCTTTGGATCATAGGTAATGATGTTTTACCTCAACTAGCAGTTACTGTTTTCCTAGAGCTAAAGATAAGACAGTCTGCAGTGATGGCGCAGAGTAGGCTACCACTGTGACTGTAAAAAAGGCAGCGACAACAACAACTAGGAGCATCTGGGTTGACTATATTAATTTGCTACTAGTTGCTAGTAGACAATTTGGCACAGGAATTCATGTTACTGCTATCACCAGTTGGGCATTTGCTAAAATTTCAGTTTGTTGTTAGCGTAGTGCTTTTCTGGGACACTTTTGTTAAAAGAAATAAATACACAGAGTATTATAGCTCATACCTATGAAGCATATGAATTGGATTTTTATTTCTGGAATCTCACTGTTAAGTTCTTTTGGAGTAGCTCTGCATTATTTAGAGGTGAAAATGATCATCTTGGTGCGCCCCCTCATTTCATTCACTGTCTTGAACAAGCCTCAATTTAAGACAGCTGTCTTTCTATTGGCCTGCCCCCTGCAAACACAGTTTGCACAGCAGACAATATTCGTCTGAGGTGACCATATTAAGGATATCCTTTCTCACATCATATAGAGCCAAAAATGGAAAAACACCTACGCTCATATGCAGACCCTTCTATTTGGCTCTTACAGGCCATTTCAAAGGGTTTATACGTATCTTTTAGCCTGTTCTCCCAAGGAAATTCCTAACTATTGAAAAAATAGTTATAAGCTACTCTAGTGTTTACATGATTGCAAGGTAAGTGAAAACTTAGTTGCTTCTTACAGTGTGTAAATGTCAGAATATTGCATCTTATGCCAGCTTAAGAAATGATCATAAAAGTCTACTAGGGAATGTAAAATAAATATACATTCATAAAGTGAATTCATTATGAACCAATTTTGTGCAGAATGTAGTTTAACAGCAGTCAGCTGAGCCTTACTTGCTTTGCTTCTCTTGTTATTTCAGCTTCTGATTGGATTTGAGTCTGGGATAGTAGTGCTGTGGGATTTGAAGTGCAAAAAAGCTGACTACCGCTACAATTATGATGAGGTAAGGCATTGTTTTCCTTTGTTCCAGTTCTTGTGAGGAAACTAGTTTGTCTGGTGTTCCTCACTGTTGTCTGAGAAACATGTTTGGTCTTGTTGGGTTTCTTTGTAAATTAGTTAACACATGAAAGAACTCTCTGAAGTTTTATAATGACAAATGAAATGGACGTTTAGGTTTCTTTCATTTTAAGAGAATGGAAAACAGCTCAAAATAACATTATCATGTATTTTGCTAGTTACTCATGAATTTTTGAAGGGACCCAAACTATCTGTGGACAAGTATCACCTTTGTTGAGACAAACCCTGATTTCCCCAATGATGTAGAGTTACTTTGCTATTCTGAACTCTCAAACACATGTTACTTGTACATTATGTATTACACTCTGTTAAATGGCTACCGTGGTTTCTCAGGCAATCCACTCAGTCGCCTGGCACCATGAGGGCAAACAGTTTGTTTGCAGCCACTCCGATGGCACTTTGACCACGTGGAATGTACGAACCCCAGCCAAGCCCGCACAGATCATCACACCACATGGTAGGAGCTGTTGTATACACACACTTGTATTGTTTATATTCACAGAGGCATGATTAATGGAAAAACTATATATAGGCCTTTAAATAAAGTGTAGTCCCGCCAGTCTTTGAGACCTGACATGTATAACAGATGGATGCCGACATGTCCATATGTTCACATATGCGCCATATGTACTGTATTCCTGTAAAATATAATGAGTTTTTGTTTCGGGGATTTGTTTTGTTTTGTGTTTTTGGCATCTTGAAATCCAATAGGAAAGCAGCCTAAGGATGGAAAAAAGCCAGAACCATGCAAGCCTATCCTGAAAGTGGAATACAAAACAACAAGGGCTGGGTGAGTGTGATGGTAGTTCCCACCCATCCTGTGTCTTAACGGACGCTAGTTTGAAACCATATCCTGTACTCAAAATGTCCTTTCCTGTTATTCTGAATATGTAACAGGTTAGTCTTCTTGAAAGCATCCTTATGCTGTTGAAAAGCCCTGTCTAATAAGTAATTAGACAAGGCAACAGTCTCACGATACTTGTTAAATATAATGATTTTTGACACAGCTGGCAGTATCTGAAGAGATGCTCTTATGTCAAAGCCATTAACTAAATAGCCAACATTTCATTGAAAGTGATCTAATAATTTTTTCTCAGGCGTTTGAGGACGGGGATTAATATAGTTTTAATAATGATTAAAAAGTAGGCCCCTCCCAGCACGGGTTCTATCAAAATCGGGCCAAAAAGTCCCCAGAGAAAGCACCACAGTAAAATTTGGTGTCCCTCTTTACCCATTTACCGCTGAGTACACCTGGTAATTTTTCATCTGCCACAACTAATTCAGTTTTATTGAAGAAGCTATTAAAATATGTGTGTTTGTTAAACCCAGGGACCCATTCATGGTGCTGTCTGGAGGTCTGTCTTACGATACAGTGGGGAGGAGAGCCTGTCTTACTGTGATGCACGGAAAGAGCACTGCTGTTCTGGAGATGGACTACCCGATTGTGGATTTCCTAACGCTGTGTGAAACTCCATATCCAAATGGTGAGCTGTGACACTAGTCAGAACAGCATATGCAGTTACCAACTGAAACGATGCCATTATCCATGTAAATTTTCTGCCTATTTATTTTCTAGACTTTCAAGAGCCTTATGCTGTGGTGGTCCTTCTTGAGAAAGATTTAGTTGTAATAGACCTCGGACAGATTGGGTAAGTATTCAACTTTCTAGCTGTGGTTGTATAATAATAATTAATAATTATATTGCAACAAACATAGATATTTTACATTGTGCATCTAGATTCTACACCAAATGGCCACATTGCCCACCCTAAAGTACGCTATATTAATATACAGAGTAATAAACTTTATTAAAATGTCAAACTTTGGTGAATACATTACACAAAATCTAGGATCTTTTGTTAACATTTATTATCGCAGCGATAAGTTTGACATACAGGTCAGAACATGTAGCATAATGCTGTATAATATTTAGTGTAAACATGTGACTGATTATCATGACAGGTATCCCATATTTGAAAACCCTTATCCTCTGACTATCCACGAGTCACCGGTGACCTGCTGTGAGTATTTTGCCGACTGTCCTGCTGAACTTATTCCTGCACTTTACTCTGTCGGCTGTCGGCAAAAGAGGCAAGGTTACAGTAAGAAGGTAAATGACTCAGTTGTGTTGTCTGTGTGAATTTTACATGAGCATTTGACTTCACCGCAGACAGAAGCTTCATTTTTGTTTATTTGTTTTTAACAGGAATGGCCCATTAGTGGGGGAAACTGGGGCCAAGGCACACAGAGCTACCCTGAGATTATAATCACAGGGTCTGTATTGATTGAATAAAGTAATAATATAATGAGTCGTGCTTACTTATTTTAAGATGTGCACAGGTCTTGTTCAGTAATAAATGTTTAATTGTTTTGTTTTGTTTTTATTCTGTCTATCCCCTGCTATAATAGACATGCTGATGGGTCAATCAAATTCTGGGATGCTTCTGCACGTGAGTATTTTGTTGTTAAGAGCAGTATATTACTTACTACAAAAAGTTCATCCTTGCATGTCTTTATCTTTAATTTACATTTTTCATAAAGAAAACAGTTACTACACTGTTTCCTTCCAAGGAGATGTATTCATGCACTAAATTAAAAACTTTAAAAACCAAGTGGTCCTATTGGTTGATGGTTCCCATTGGTTATACGGTTACTGCTACTACGACATACTGAAGTGTGCACATATTTTAATACTTTTTATGGCCATAGTTACGACTGACCCTGTAGTTATAATGCTACTGAACCCAGACACTTCTATTTGGTGTTGAACTACATTATTTTGTCCTAGAAATTACTGTTTGCAATTCTCATTAGTTTGTGCAATATAACACACCAATGACAAGAAAACTTATCACTTTCTTTCTGTACTTCACACATTACAATAACCTGTGAATTCTGATGGATTTCGAGCCGGATGAGCTGCTACGTCACTGATGTCCTGGGTTTCTTTGTTCACAAACTAATTCCCATCTCTAATTCTAGTTGCTTGGATTTTGAACGTAGTGTTCCTTGAAAGAACAATATTAATCACCACCACCTCGATTCCTGTTGTAACCTGTGCTATCGAGAGTGCACTGATCGCAGTGAATCATCGTGTCCTTATTTTCCTTCCACAGTAATGCTTCAAGTGTTGTACAAGCTGAAGACTGCCAAGGTGTTTGAGAGGGCTCGTGGAAAGGAGGAGAAGCCAAACACAGATATAGTAGATGAGGACCCATTTGCCATCCAGACCTTATCCTGGTGTCCCGAGAGCCGGATGCTGTGCGTGGCTGGAGTATCTGCTCATGTTATTGTCTATAGGTTCAGCAAACAAGAAATTACCACTGAAGTTGTTCAGGTAAATTGCTTGGGGCATAATAAACGGACAGAGTGAATGGGTAAATTATTCCTAAGGTCAGGATGGATAGATAATAGGATAATAATCGATAAACATTTACAAGAACAAGCCTTTTTTTTTGTCTTTTTATTTCTTGTTTAGCTCTTGGAGGTGCGAATGCAGTGTGAGTTTAGCGACGTGGACTCGCCTGACCCAGGAGGAGAGCAGACCCCCACCCTGCCAACCCCGGGAGCTTCCTCCAGCCCTCAGGAGAGTGAGCTTCCCACTCAGCCATCAACAGGGAGCAACTCCTCTGATGGCCCCCGAGACAATATACCATGTCTACAGTATGGAATTTCTTTAATTTTGCCTTGGCTTCTGTTTTTGTGAAGCAGGCTGTCACAGAAGAGATGGAAAAACACAAGAAAAAAAAGAATCCTCTTAATAAAATGCTTTTAAAGTAATAATAATAATAGCAATAAAAATGATGATCCAGAGTGTAGCTTGCCCAGAGATGATAATTTATTCCAGTGTAAACTGCAGCCTGCTGTCGTATCCTGCTGTGTGTTTGATGCAGGGTGCGGAGCTCCCCACTGAAGCAGTCTCCGGGCAACCAGGTGGAACTGGTGATCCAGCTGGTGTGGGTGAGTGGGGAGCCACCTCAGCAGATCACCAGCCTGGCAATCAATTCTTCCTATGGCCTGTAAGTCTCTTATGTTCAATACAGCTGATGCTATGACATGAGGTCACATCACTTTGGGCCCTCACTAGTCTTCATAGCTCAGTATCCTTTTTTGTGCTCAATTTGTGTGGGTAAAGAAATCGTAATTATATCCTGTCTCAAAGAACACTGTAACCAAGCATTTGCAACCAAGTGCAAAAGTAAATAAAGCCTGCCTAAATCATAATTTGGAGTTCCACTGCATTCTTTGACCTTTCTGTCTTTCAGTGTGGTGTTTGGAAACAGTAACGGTCTGGCTGTGGTGGACTACCTCCAGAAAACCCTGCTCTTCAATATGGGCACATCAGAGCTGTACAGCCCATCTGACCCCTATCAGAGGCAGCCTCGCTCCCCACGTAAAGCAAAGCCTTCCGGAGGTAGCTGCACGCAACCAATTAAACACTCTTTCTTTTTCTGTTGATTTCTCTCTCTGTTCTGCTGAACTTGTCACCCTGGATAACATTTATCTCACTGAAATACAGTAAATAATTTGCTACGCTCCTTGCATTCCTTTATTTTTTGCTGAACACTTTTGGAGGCTGTTGGAGGTGGGTTAGGGAGGCAGAGCTGACACTTGGCAGCTGCCCTGACTTCGCACTGTGAGCACCGCCCCCTGCAGTAGCTCCTCTCCCTCAACAGGGGGCATCGCTGGCGGATTCTCCATCTGTTCAGTTGGAAGGAGCAAAGACAGTGGAGCATGCATGTTAGAATGGATGCTGTAGCTGAGCAGAGCTGCTCTGCTGTAATAGCACTGCCTTTTGATTCTGTTTACTGACAAAACAATACATAAACCTTGTTTACTTGTTTCAGCCTTGCTGTTTCTGTCATGTCTTCTATTGTGTTTTTCTCTCTTTGCCTAATCATCCTGTCAGTCACTGTTTGTCTTCATTCTTTTTAGTCTCAGTGGCTTGATGCTAGATGCAGGACTCGTATCTGCATTTTGTTTGGTTGCCTTTTAAAAGCAGTCTTTAATTTATGCAAATGGCAAGAACACTATTGGAAACATATACTGTTTTAACAGTGAATCAAATAGAAATTCAGCAGCAAGCCACTGAGACTTCACATTTTCTTCTGTTTTGCAGTTAGATTTTTAGGCATTTTTCTATCTCACTGTTTTTACTGTTGATCTCTCTCTGTGATTTGGTAAAGACATTCCAACTGTGACGTCTTGCATGTCCAGACTTTCTATCTTGTATTCTGAGTCTATGAAAAAACTACGCTCATCTCACTTCAGTAAGTCCTGTTGTGTCAGATTTTTTTTTTTCTCCCCTTCCCACAGTGTCATTGTTCTCCTCTAAGCCTTTCCTTTTATCTCATAGAGATACATTCTCTGGTTTTATTATAGCACCCCAAATCTCCAAAGCTCAGTACAGACTTTTCTTTGACATTTCCAGTGAGGATGGAGTCAAATTTCAGACTTGAGAGAATCTTTAAAGTATACACCTATGATTTGACTACTAGACAGCCAATACTGATGCATTTAGTGAGCTCACTTGTGGTAGATTTGTAAACTGAAGCAGAGCTTACTTGCTAAATTGAATGATTACCTCATTGTATTATTGCCTTTGTAATACTTGAGCTGTTATTGTTACTACATGTGCAATAGGAATTAACTGCAGCGTAATCCTGTCTGACTCTTAATTACAATTTCTGTGGCTCCTGCAGCGACTTGTGATTCCAACGATGGGTCCAATGCCTCAGAGGACCGCTGCAGATCACCTACTTCAGGTAAGTCTTGGCGTGAACTACCGAATGTATCATTTTCTTTTGAAATTCGTCTTTCATATCGGCTGCCATTTGTCATGTAGGCTCTACCTCACCCTGCAATTCAGATGATGACAAAAAGCAGAAATTCATAGAGAAGGGTATTGTATTTTCAAGTGTATGACCCTTTAAAAGTTAGTATTTAGACGGTGACTAAAGTTCTCTGACTTGTATTTTTGAACCTTATTTCCAGTGAAGTTGAAAAGCAGACGCTTTTCCAAGACGGTTGCCAATGACTTTGGTACTGTATCTTTCAGATGTATTCTTTGTGATTACTCACTCTTTCTCTCTGAATGACGGCGTTCTAACCACACTGTGCCTTAATCCTGCGCAAGCCTGTGCATACTGTGCCAGTTAAAGGAATAATTGCATTAAAGAAATCGGTTTTCACTAATCACATAATGTCGGGGTTTTGTAGAAAATGAATCAGGGATATTGATCAAGTGCATGACAGGATGACTCTTCAATTTCAGGTGCAGATTTTCTATGCAGATTTTTACCAAAATACTGTAGACTGCAGTTACACAACTTAGAATATAGTATGGAAAAATGAAATTTTACTTGAGGATTATTTTTTGTGTGTGTTTTGTTTTTCTTGTTTTATTTTTTGAAACTAAAACAAAAGCATAGAAAATCTGCTTCTCGCCTCAGTCTTTACAGCACTAACATCAAAATGATTTATCTTGGACTGTAGATACTTGCTCTGTGTGTTTGATTCCAGGGCTTCAGTTCAGTGTTAACTGTTTGGCTGTCCACTGATTCTTTTTTTTTTTTTTCCCTCCTCCTCTCTCTCCACCTACTCTCTTTGCATAACTATGTTCACTGAATTGTAATTACCTTATTTCTCAACTGCCTCTTGCTTTGTTTGACATTACAGGCTCTATCGGTTGTCTGTGATGCTTCTCTACCTCATTTGTATTCTCGTGGTTTCTCTCAGGGTGGTCACTGACTGCAACAGACAACTTTTAGGAATTAGTACAGAAAAGAAACTGGCAACAACCAAAAGCACCACCTTAAAATCAGCTTTTATTATGATGAATTGTAATGTTATTTCCAAAAGAGTTTAGCGTCTTATTACAAGTAGTCATTTACAAGATATACACCATTGAGCTATAACATTAAAACTACCTCCATAATACTCTGTAGGTCTGCCTTGTTGTTTGACCCTTTGAGACGTGGGCTCTACGACACCTCCAGAGGTGTCCTGTGGAATCAGGCAGGACAACCTTAGCAGCAGATCCTTTAAGCTCTTTACATCGATGGGGCTTTGCACACATTTTACTTCTTTTATTTCTACCACTTCCCACAGATGTGCACTTCAAGTGAGGTCTGGGAAGTTTGGAGGGCAAAATCAACAACTTTTCATGTTCC
Source organism: Neolamprologus multifasciatus (assembly GCF_963576455.1). Classification (NCBI taxonomy): domain Eukaryota; kingdom Metazoa; phylum Chordata; class Actinopteri; order Cichliformes; family Cichlidae; genus Neolamprologus; species Neolamprologus multifasciatus. The sequence goes on along the minus strand of NC_140457.1, from coordinate 10,507,140 downwards.
TGGAAAAAAATTTTTTTTTTTGGGGGGGGGGGCAGGCAATTTGGCATTGTTCTTCTTAAAAGAGCCAACTACTATTACAGTGAAGTGCTGTATGTGGTCTGTAACCATGCTTAGGTTGGTTACGTGTCAAAGTAGCATCTTCATGAATGCCATAGCAACCTCAAAGCAGAACGTTACCCAGACCGTCTCACTGCTTCCACTGGCTTGCCGTCATGCATCCTGCTGTAATTTCTGACACATGTAAACAATGCAGACGCCCCGTTTCCATGATGTAAAAACATGGTTCTTTAGACACCTTTCTCTATTGGTCTGTGTTCCAGTTATGATACACATGCGCTCACTGTAGGCTTTTTTTCAGCTTCTAACAGGGATCAGCATACATCTCTGCAGCTGTCCAACCTCAAACTATGCAAACAATCCATGTATATCGAACAGTACTGTTTGATAGTACTATTTGATACCGTACTATCAAACAGTGCTGAAGTTTTCAGAAATTTGTTACATTAGCTCTTCTAGTGCAATTGGAGCTAGACCCTTCCCCAGTTTACCAGTTGTCCCTTCTCGGGCCACTTTTGGCAGGAAGTAACCTCTACCTTCCAGGAACATTTATCACATAATGATCCATGTGAGAGGACTTGGGTCCATGCACTGCTCTTTTTTCTTTTTTACATTTTTCTCCTTTTAGCCCATCAGGTTCGTTTGAACCTAGCGCTATATATAGTCCCACCTGTTCATAGGTGCCATTCTAACAAAAATAATCAGTATTACTCAATTCACTTCCCAAAGTTCTTAATGTTGTAGCTGACTGGTGTATGCACTGTGACCTCAACAGTTGTCTTACAGTTGGTATCACCATGTTTAAAAATCGTACTCAAAATTGTGTTCTATTCAGTGATCGCACACTGATGTGCACATTGAAAACAATGCCACAAAATGGTAAAAATCCTACTTATTGAATCGTTTGTTGTAATTCACAATCAAAGAAGTTTAAAAAAAAATCTCAATCCTTTTAGGCATTATTGTTTCATCGTAAAACAGAGGTATTTGTTTCTGTTACAGCTAAGATGTCACGGAAAATTAGCTCGTCTAGTGAGCAAAAGACTGACCTGGGTAAGCCAAAACTAATAACTTACATTTTTCTAAGAACCTTTGTATTTTCTTACAGGTGTTCATCTTGTTATTTGAATCTTCTGCTTTGTATTAGGTTCTAGCTTTTAAGTAGGTCTGCAAAACTACTTCTTACTGTCCAGCAACATGTTGTTCTGAATGTCATGTTCCTGATGTCTTGGGGATTTGTTTGTTTGTTTTTTGTTTTTTGTTTTTTTACTGCAAGTTCAGACAAACACTGTCTCTTTTTAAACTCAAAGAAAAGGGTGGGTTCCAACGAAGGCGCATTCAGACATGTAAGAAGCAGTTGTGTTGTGTGAAAAGAATGACAACAGCCAGGATGAACCTGAAGGAGGACCTCTGTAGAACTAAGTCAGACCCCATTTTCTGTGAGTGGACCAGCCTTGGTCTGACTTGGGCTGCAGTGGGATAACCTGTACTAACTCACTCCACTACTATGGCTCTTACTCTGCAGTCATTTGGCAGATGACACTAATCCTCTCACAGTGTGCGTTTCCTTCTTTTTGAGGAAGTTCCAGTGGCATGACTGCACTCGGTGTTAAAAATCTTGCTTTTCCTGTTTACAGTTTTTTCTTGTGAAGATCACACGTGATGGCCGTCATTTTAAGCCTTTCCCCCATGTTAAAAGGCCTTTTGTGTTTATGTTGGTATCCCTCATTAGCTTTTTAAAGGGGGTTAAAACTTGTTCTTAAGTTGCCATCAGCACAAAAATAATGCATGAATAATTCTTACTTCTAAAACATCTGTTTTTGTTTGTTTTTTGGTTTGTGATCCTATAATAGGACATTCATTTTTATTTCTTTAAATAAACAACATTAAGTTTTCAGAATCAATTCCAGAAATCCACATTTGGAAAAAAGTAAATTGCCTCCTTGAATGTAAACTGAAAGAGCATCACAATGTCAAAAGCTTTTTTTTTTTTCTTCTTTCTTTTGTTGGACTTTGGGTTTATTTATCATGTTACTGTGGGTGTTTTTTCTTTTCCGCTGCATTTCCATTTCTATAAAGTACATAAATACAATGGAAGGCATTCTCTGCTAAACCTCTGACATCAGAATATATGTTTCTAACCAGGGTTTTGTTTTTCTCTGAGAACTAAAATGCTAAAGTGGAGAGTTTAACTACTTACCCCTTTCACTTTTACATGCGTTGTTTCCTCATTTCCTTTTGTTTGTCCTCCTGCTGTCCAGATGCCAGGGATAACTCATTCACCCGCTCACGCAGTTCAAGTGTAGCCAGCATAGACCGAGAATCTCGAGAGGCCATCTCCTCCTTTTACTTCTGTGAGAGTTTTCCAAGGAAGACAGACTGCCTGGTCAGCCCCTGTCTGCTGGTGGGGACCACCCACGGCTCGGTGATGATGGTGGCCCTCAACCTGCCACCCAGTGGAGACCAGAGGTTACAGCAGCCAGTTGGCATTGCGTCTTGCGGTAAAAAAAATACAAAAAACAAACTTAAAATAAAATTTGCATGAGGATACATAGTGACCTTTGTTGACAAGCATTATAATATCAAGCATTAGAACTAGGATAAAGCAGCCTTCATAGCTGAAAAGGAGCGAGGGGGAAGTAAATGTTGATCAAGGTGTGGAAATGTGTGTGCAAGGAGTTGACAAGAATATAGACTAAAGCTACACAGACGGTTTCCAATATCATTTGGTGCTACAATAGTCACATGCTATCCACATGATGGGTATATCTTGTGGTGTATTTACTGAAGCCAAAGGGTAAACAGACCTGACCTTAACATTTTGGTTTTAGGATTAGTTTAGTTATGAAAACAAAGCCTAAAGCCAAAATTGCACAAGTTTCAGAAGACAATTAAGAACTTATCATGCCACTTTTAGCTGACCTTGAATTATGCTGTGACCAATTTTTTTTTATTTAAATATCTAATTTCTTAGGCACCCTGGTCCAGCTCAAAGGAGGCATTTTAACTATGGCCCTGCTGGACGCAACTGGAACTCTGCTGCCCCCTTTCTTTGAGCAGTGGTATGACCCAAATGCTTCAGATGAAGAAAAAGAGAAGAGTCGGAAGCGCAGGCCAGCCTCTCCTCCCTCGTCACAGGAGAGCCAGGATAGTCACTTTGCCATACTGTGTTCGGAGAAACAGGCCAAGGTGGTGGCCCTGCCCTCCCAAACCCGCATCTACAAACACAGCATCACAGAGACCTCCTTCGTGCTGAGGGCTGATGTTGTGCAGATGGCTGGGGCTAACTGCATCACCTGTTTCTGTGCTAATGGGCATATAATGACTCTGAGGTATCATCATTACTAGCGTCTGCTGTTATTTATATTTTGAAATCTCTGATCAAGCAGAGATACCAAGTGAGGAAAACGTAAATAGATGTTAGCAACTTGGTGTGGTGTTTTGCGTGATTACAGTTTACCCAGTCTACGGCCTCTTCTGGATGTCAACTACCTGCCACTCACAGACATGCGGATAGCAAGAACATTCTGCTTCTCCAACCTGGGTCAGGCTTTGTACCTCACCTCCCCTACTGAGATCCAGAGGATCACCTACAGCCAGGAGACGTGTGACAACTTGCAGGTCAGATAAATGATCAGATCACCATCAGCTCCATGCCAGTAGCTTTGCAGAGAGAAAAATGCATAAATGCCCAGCAGTAAAACTGTTTCTTTAAATTTGGAGTTTAATTTTGTCCAACATAGCAGACATTTCTTATTTGTAAGCATTTCAGAAATAACAAGGAATTTGGCAGCGATTTCTGCCAAACATAGCAACACAAACTTGCTATGTTTACTTTACATAAGTCTTCTCACATAGGCTCAGTCTAAACCAGGAAAAGTAACTGGTGTGACGTTAGCACACATGCTTATGTAGGCCAGCTGTTTGAATCAGGTCTGCAGTCATTTTAACGTTAGACAACAGTATAATTCCTCATAGTTACCTTTATAGAAAATTAGAGGTCAGTAGAAAGGTGAAGTGCTTGTCTGCTTACAGATAATTCAGTAGATGATCTGAAGGTGCGGGTTAATTTCCTTTTTCATTTTTCTCTTTCAGGGAGATACAGGCCTTAATCGGGTTCATTTAAAAAGTCTGGCTGAGTCTGCATCTCTTCAGAGACAATATATTGAAATACATGTACTGATGTTTCTGTCTTTCGCAGGAGATGCTCAGTGAGTTATTTACCCCAGTGGAGACACCAGAGGCTCCAAACAGAGGTTTCTTCAAAGGCCTTTTTGGGGGAGGAGCTCAGTCTCTGGACAGGGAGGACCTCTGTGAGTACAGAGTGCCTTCTAGTATTGCATAAGGAGTTCTCAAAACCTCAGAGTGCAATTAAATATATGTTTGCATTTGAATACTTAATGCAGTTGTGTTTTAAATGTGTAGTTTTCATCAGTCATCAGGCTTCTGAATTACCGTAGATGTTTCATATATTATTGTATTGTTGTTATTACATATATATCTATATGTAAGTATTTCACAGTTGAAACTTTATTTAGCTATCCCGTGTTATATGTAAAACACTTTGACCTTTTTAGGGCTTTTATTCCACTGTCTTTGGTAAAATGATTGGTGACCTTTCATTTAGGGAAAAATGAAAAAAGACTTTTCAACAAACCATCTGCATATCTATTTTTGTCTCTGCTAGTTGGAGAAACAGCTGCAGGTAAGGCATCTCGTAGCCTGGCGCAGCACATCCCTGGCCCAGGCAACATGGAAGGCATGAAGGGGGCCGCATCGGGAGTTGTGGGAGAACTTGCCCGTGCCAGAATAGCTCTGGATGAGAGAGGGCAGAAGCTGGGTGAGCTGGAGGAGAGAACAGCAGCCATGATGGCCAGCGCAGAGTCCTTTTCCAAACATGCGCATGATGTACGTGAACGGCATCTGTTTGAATGCTTGTACAATTTTTTTTCTTTTTCAGGTTATCACATTAACCCTGATTCACATTTTTCCCCACTTTACTTCCTTCAGATGATGCTGAAATACAAAGATAAAAAGTGGTACCAGCTCTGATGGCAGCGTGTGGAGCATCGGACTCTGTAATTTCACACACCAGTATCTCTGAGGAGCTGCAGGTCCCTCTACTTCTCTTCTCTATTTCTCTCCACGGGGGAGTTATGCGCAAAAGAATTGTGCTTTTTTTCCCCGTTTTCTTTTTCCCTCAGCGTAATATTATCCCTCTGCATTACCTCAGTCACCCGAGGACCTCTGCAGCACAGACACTGTCCAGTGCAATGCAACGAGGATGGAAAGAGGAAAGAAATGGAAGAAGAGAAGCTCTTAGGAGACTCTCATTCCATTTTCACCTGAGAGTGATGACGTTCATTTAACATCAGTCCACACAGTAGGAGAAGAGGGGACCTTTCATATATCCATCAGGCATATATAAAAAAAAATATAAAGTGCTGTTCTTTTAGCCTGACTGCATTTGGTCATTCTAGGCCCTTTATGGCATCTGCTAAACACAGTGGACTTAAATGAGGAGGAAAGTCTGATGACCCCTTGTCCTTCAATTCTAATCAACTCGATGAACGTGCAAGTTTCTGTAGTAATGATTAAATCACTGAAGGACTTGTTTGTTTATCTGTCTAAATTATTTTTGGAGTTTGTCTTTTTGCATCTGTAAGTATGGCTTATCCTTTCTTTTTTTAATATATTGTTTTTGTCTAGAAAGGGCCTTTGAAGTGGTTGGAAGAGTAAATAAATGGGCAGGGAGATTCTGAATCTATTGCCTCTCACCAAATAAGGGCTGGTAGTACACTAGTTCATCACCGACCATACCTTTTTACAGCTTTTGCCAAGCAAATGGGTTTTGGGTGAGAAAGACAAATGGTGAATTTATGGAATCACTCTGTTTTATTTTTAAATGTAATTATTTATGGGAAGCGAATAATAGTTGGGGATTAAATTAAGCTGGGCATTAAGTTTTATTTTGTTTCTTCTGTCTATTAAATGCGAAAAAGAAAGTGCTGAAAATGTTTACCCCAATGACGAGTTTACATTGACCTATAATAAAAATGAATTGATAAGAGTGGATACACTGGAAAATCCATGAAGAGTTTATTTTCTTGAGGCTTTCAAGGGGCTATGGCAAAGTCATGTATGAGAAGGATGATGTGTTGATGGGCAAGGCTAAGATTGCCCTTAATATAATTACATATATATATATATATTTTGGTTACAAATTTAAGTTTTACCTGTCTTAAAGATGTATAAATATATATGATCATTCAAATTTTTATTGGCATACATTTGTAGCTGAATTTTTTTTCTTTCGTTTTTTTTCAGTCTTGTTTCTCAATGTGTAGGAAAAAAAGCATGTGTCTCTTACAGCACAATGGAAGTGATAACGCTGTGTTTGTATCTGTAGCTGCCGGTAGAAATGACCAAGCACACATACGTGTTCCACGCAGTGCCGTTGGTCATCTCTCTCTGAACCATTAACTTAAAAAAACAGTTTCTGCCTTTGCCTCATGACGCATATATGCTAACCTCTACCTACGTGTATATCTGTGTCTTTGTAAACATACATATATTCAGGAATATGTGTATGGGCGCCAATGTCTATATAACAATATATTGACCTATGTATTACAATAGGTCTTTTGAGGTTTTTGTTTTTGCTTGACAGTGTTTTTCAATGTGATTAACCGGAATCCTATTGTAATTAGATTAGATTTCTTTTTCATGAGGTGTGAGGATATGCTGCTAGTTGTGTCAATATAGGAGCATTATCTGTCGGGCTTTTATTTTGAAAGGAGGGGACAAGACTTTGTCAGTTCAGTTTGCTGCCAAATGTTGTATATAGCGCAACAGCTGGACACAAATCTGACAGTGCGGGTTCAGGTAATGTGACATACCGTATGCTTGCGGCCATGTTTTTTTCTGACACCAAAGAGTTTCTTAATTTCACAAAGTTGTCTTGATTCATTTTTCCCCAGGCGTTAAGAGTCAGTCAGGATAGTTTGATGGCACTCTTAAGAAATCTTCTGTGTGTAAGGGGGCGGGGTTTAGGGAGGAGATTGGCTTTGCATCGTCTTATGGGCATGAAACCTTCATTACTGCCCCAAACTGCTAGACATGTATAAAGTAAACCCGAGGAGTTTCATTCCAAAATGGGATATCCAGCAATGGAAATGGAAATTGACTGAATACTTGAGCCTAGAAACTGCGAGGAGGTTTGAAACCTCTTTTTATTTCTGTGTATTATATCACTGAAATAAAGAAAACGTACCTAGAAAACAGTGGATGAGCAGTTGCAATATGGAGATACGACATTTTCGAATAAAACCCTTCACTTTTAGATGGCTGATTTTAAATCTACTGTATACTATTGAGATAAACCCATTTGGAAGAGCAGTTATGTGGGTTTTGCACTATTTTTTTGTACTTCAAATGATTTTGTTAGTATGATTTTTAAAGTGTTGATTCCTCTGTCCCATTTTCTTATGTTTCAAAGGACCAAAACATGACAGAACCTATGCTTATTTATGTCATTTGCCAATTATGCTGATTTCTTCACTCTCAGATTTGTTTTCCATGTCAACATTAATGTCCAAGCTATGGCTGTGCATAAATATCCATCATCCAGACATGACAATGAACGTTTTCTGGTATATATTTAACATGCTCATCTCAGATTTAAGCTTTTCTTCTGCAGAACGAACCATCCTCCTTTGAGTGGGCCGCTGAGTCTTTTTACAAAGTGTGGCCTCAACTTTAAAGTGCTTCAGTTTGCAACATATATGTCCTAAATGGTCTCTTATTGCACATTGAAGGATGCATGATATTAAGTGTTTACAAACTTGAAACAACCATGTATTATCCCCTCTTAGAGATTGTCTGTTCTAGCATTTGTATTAACCACCATGCTGAACAAAGCTGAAGTTCTCTTCACACATCCGGAGTGCGTCCCATTTTCATTTGATCATGCCAATTGTACACATGCGAGAGATTATATTTATTTTTTATTGGTACATCTGTTAATGTTGCTTTTTGCTTCATGAAAACTCTTGCTCTCCCTGCGCTGTAAAAATGCATTGAAGTTGGAAGCTAGGCTCACAGCACCGTGCAGGAGAGCTCAAGGGTTTCTCACTCGCCATACTTCCATCCGTCTGTCTTCTGGGATGAATATCTGTGGAGTTGCAGTATTTTCTCATAGTAGGCGATTTTTGTACAGTTTTATTAAAATAAATTTCACATGGATGTCTGACTTTATCTGCTGCCACAATTTAGACTGTAGATACAGTATATATAGATATTATTGTGCAATGGAAAATAAATGTAAAACCAACCGTAATGAGTTATGTGTTTTCCATTTTATTTTATTTTTTATACCTGAATCTTTTGGCCTCCGCAGGTCAGAGTTCAGTGGCTGTTCTGGATCATTATGTCTTGCTCAAAGACTTTTGGGGCAGCTCTGACACTGACCTGATCGTTTTAATGGACAGCTTTAGAATACGCGTGTTTAAGCGTGTAAGTTAAATCTGCCAGATTTAGACATTCAGGCAAATTTCCATCTGCACTCTCAACTTTCAGAGAAGATCTAATTTTTCACATTTTTGCAGTTGCTCTTCCACTGTGAAAGACCTCTGGAAAGCCTTTGTTTACTTACTCTCATGTAGTATTAATCAACATTTTTGTGTTTTGGAAAGTTTATACATAGCAGGGTAGAGAATTCATATAAATAAGTTATGTAATAGATATTTATAGGTGGTATTTTAATCATATTGGTATACTAAACGCCTATAAAAGTATACTATTATGAGTGCCAGTGATCCACTTAGTTAGAAGACTTCCTGCTAATGCTAAACAACAACAAAAAAACAAAGAAAATAATTTTTCCCTATCAAAAACTTTTTCATTGTTTGTTTGTTTTTGTTTTTTGAATGACATAAACAAGCATCCATACAGATACAGCAGCTGCTTTGTGTAATGTTTTGGTCAAGGGTCAGACCAACATAGCATCTGGGCACTGTCCACGATATAGATTAAGCCGATTTTGTTTTTGTTTGTTTGTTTTTTTTGGGGGGGTGGGGGGGGTTATCTAGTGAATTTTTTTTCTCCACGCAGTCTATGTTTCAAAAACTTTTAATATGTGTAAGTTTTAGTGATTTTTTTAAAATTATTTTGGGGGGTTTGGGTGAAATTATTAAAGTTTAAATTCAAAATTCAAAATTAAAATGATTAAATTAAAGTAAAGGATGGAAATAAACACTTTTGGTAGTATTTTTTTTTATTACTTTTACATTATTATTTTTGTTTGTTTTTATTGTAATGTTTTTGTGTGTGCTTTAGATTTTATTTTATTTTATTTTCAGCGACCGTTCCTACATTTCCCAGCAGCCCCTGCAGGTGGCGCCGCCACTCTAAGAACTCCCGTCGTCCAGCGGGATAGAAACTACAGCGGTGAGTAAAGATCAGGAGCAGCAGCATCCTCACTGTCTGACGAACCGGCGGATGGAGCGGAGGGACGGCAAACTTGAAAACGGTAAAAGCCGGGGACAAAGTAAGCCGCAACACGTGTTCTCTGAATAGCCATAGACTATTTCTGTAATTTATTTTGTACCATTTGTATTTCAGGTTTTAAATATTGCTGTGTTTGAAACGAGATCCTTTTAAGTCTGTGCTTCGGATGAATGTTTTTGATGGACCTCCGCGTGTTCCTCAGTTGCCGCCGCGATGAATGAAACAAAGACGATGGACGCACACTGACCAACACCAACTCTTTGTCGTTGATCGTTGTACTTTAATTTTAAAATCTAATAGAAACACAGCGGACTCACTTAAAGAGTTTTCCCCCCGCTAACGTTAACTTTACGCTTCCCTTGACTGCTCAGACTAGCTAAACAGCCTTGCATTTAGAAGTCTCGCTGACTGCGTCCAAGGGGGAAATTGTTATGTGAAACCCTTAGCCCTTTCCCAAACTTTTAGCGATGTGACAGCAACAGAGTCTGAACCGGAAAACTTGGGAAGTGCAGGTGTCTCAGCGTGGCTGGGTGAGGTCAAAGGGCAGCTGACAGTACCCTGCTGTCTCCTGATATGCGCCTGCTTTGCTGTCTAATGCTCTATCCACAAGCAATACATGTGTTTGCTTTGGAGAAGTGAACTGGAGACTGTGTAAAGTTTTACGGACCACAGTGCTGGATTGCCACCGCACAGGCCCAGCGCAACAGCACCAGTGTGAATGGAGATGATGATGATGTGCACTTAAATTTTTTCTCTATTTCCAGTCTTAAGATGAGCCAGGGGCCAAATCTCGTCCTCCAGTGGCTGTCTAAGCTCCACCTGACCCAGTATGTGGAGTCATTCTTTGACAATGGGTATGATGACTTGGAAGTTTGTAAGCAGATTGGAGAACCAGACCTGGATGCTATCGGGGTCCGCATTCAGTATCACAGACACAGGCTGCTCACAGCAGTGCAAGCGTTAAAAGAGGAGGACAAAAGGAAAGCACCTGGGTACTATTTCACCTTAGAGCCTCTGGATGCTTCTGCCTGCCACCACATCTCATACTCAGACAGACTGGGTGACTTGGAGACGCCGAGGTGTCACGCACAGACTGCAGGAGTGCACCAGGCCTCCTGTCCTGGGAACCATAACCTGAGGTTCACAGACTGTAATGACTTTGTGACTTATCCCAAACTGAAGCTCAAAGTACTCATACGGGATAAACTTGCAAAAGATGGCATTAACCTGGGACAAGCACCTTACACCCACAAGGTAGGATATTTTGACTTCATCTCTTGCAGTTAAGTTGATAATAAATGCTGGGTCTTTAAGAGCTGTCTCATTGGATTTAATATGCTTACTTTACTGCGAATGTGATGAAGAGTGTGACAAATTTCTTTGATAGTGCTGACGTCAAGTGATTCTTCTTTGAGGATGTGTTGGAGTCTCTGGCAAAGGTTCACTGAGGTTCATTGTAGTGTTAGTTTACTCAAAACATTTCCATATTAGTGTTAAACTTAACTGGATTAAATCTAATTGAATTGACTGATTGGGTACTTGGTGAAACAGTAGTAAGACTTACAAAGCCTTCTGACCCTCAGTGTGCATCTTTTAAATTAAGTTAAGGTGATTTTATGTGGAAAAAAATGTTGAGTTCAAGCGTTTAGAAGACATTATCCCACTCTGCCATAATCCTTTGCTGTAGCACCCTTCACACATCCAAACTGGGGCATTAAATCCACACTGGAATTGAATTTGAGCACATAAAATGAAAAATGTGGTGTTTTATAATAAAAGATTTGCTGCAGCTCCAGCTGTTTGGCTCTGTAGCCGTGGATTCCTGCTTAGAATACACCATGTTTTACCATCATGTACATGTAAATCAGAAATTTCCACATGGAAATGGAAAAAGGATCATCGCTGACCCATTTGACCATTAGTCTTTTCTTTGATAACATTAAAACAGACTGAATAACGACCGCCTTTTCTTTAAGGGAGGCAGAAACCTTTCCAAGCATTTGAATTTTCACCCATTCCTGCAAATAATGCAATTTGGTGACTACACGATTTTTACATTTAGGACAGTGTGGTGGGGTTTCTGTTCTGTACTTATTATAGCTATATGGAGAAATGTGTATACATCGTGCAAAATATTATAGTGTAATTCTTTTTTTAAATGTTACAAATAAAATTTCTCAATGGTTAAGGCTCATCCCATCATCAGTGACTATTACTATTAGCCAGTTTCAACATCTCAAAATACAATATGGATACAAAGTGTTTTTGTTGCTGATACTTTACACAAAAAAAAATCAAAGAGATGTGAGTAATTTGGGATTTCTAGCAAATTCTTATACACAAGTCTTCTGATCTATAAATATATACATAATATAATATATAAGTTATATATTGCAATTTTAAAATATAATAATATTTTAAATCTCCCCTTCTCCAAGTGGTTGATGATTCTAACAATACTCACTCTTTGCCAGAAAATAACATTTGCTCAGTTTCACTGGTTAAGCAACAATCGCAAGAAAAACAATGAACAAGAGTTAAAAAGCTTCCGACCTCTGTGGACAGTGGATCAGTCTGCCGTGATGACTGACTGACAGCATGTCATTTTATTTCGAGGAATTTTTTTCCCCATCCTGACAACTGCTCTTTGTGTTGACTGCAGGGGCTGTTAGTTAATGTAATTGCAGAGGATAGCTGTTCTGCTCTGGCATTAACCAAATCCATTCAGTCCATAATACACTCAGCGAGCGGTCCAAGGCCGGCCAGATGAAAAGCTCAGCGACACGTTTGGCTTATTTTCAACAGCCTGTCTCCGAGAGGAAGGTGTGACTGATGGATTTTGGATTTGATTATAGTGAAGAAAACGGATGTTTACCGTTGATTAAATGGTAAACAGTCTGTATTGTAACAGAGTGTCAGAGTGAATCCTTGCTAGAAGCACTGATGCACACTGTCCCGGCATATTTTTACCCTTTCAGACCTAAGGCACAGTTGTTTTTCACAGCAATGGTGCTTAGGCAAGAGAGTACTCGTGTTGATTATTTGTCTTTCCAAAGCTGATACATGTTTAAAATGCTGCTCATCAACAATGAATGAATGTGTTCTGAGGGGGTAGTGAGCCAGATGCAGCTTTCTAGTTAGATTAAGCTCATATTTGGTCAGGATTGCAGTCCTTGTATTTGTGCTTCTTTGTATCAAGTGAGCCTCATTATGCAGTGTTTGGCGCTTTGTTATTTGCTTTATTATTGAAACTCTAATTAGGAAAGTTTTCTTTACCCATCTGCATTGCAATTACTCATTAAAAGTTGTACTCTGCTTTTGGAGCCAGCACACGGCTCTCTCGCCAATGTCGCAATGCCAGGCACTGATCCCCTGAGATCCTGTTTCCATGCCATGATGGGTCAGAGATTTACACATCATAGGGCAGGTGGTTTTACTGTTGTGGCCAATTCCTGAACGTTAAGCTGTGGTTCTCTTGCCATCCACTGTGTGTTTAACATTTTGAGTATTATGTCATCCTGGTGCATTTCAGTAGGAAGTCGGTCAAACTTTTTGGCTCATTAAATTTGGCCCATTGGATCCGTCTCGGTATTTGCACCGCAAAGACATGCACGATTATTTCATTCACTTATAATGTGAACGATGACTCTGCTTCATTCGGTAGCTCATTAGTAAAGAAAACTTGAAAGTAAAACAATCAGGTAAAACTGATTGTTATGGAAACAGATTTCGGAGCAGTTTGGCCTTTCAGCTTAATCAGATGGAGTCCATTAAACGGTTGCAGGATACAGATATGTAGGCCAGTACGGCCCATTTTCTCACCAGGAATAGCATACAGCAGCTTAAGGGTAAACCCATCTCTTCCACCAGTTCTCCTCTGCTTAAATTTTGGACCATTTAGAACTATAATATTGTATACTCTCATTTAGAGATCAGTTCAATGTTTGCATTATATTTTCCAGGCCTTATTAACCACAAGACGGGGATGTTTTAAATCTAGGTTTGGGCTGTGTAGTGTACCATATATTACTTTATGCTTACATGATGTTTTAGTAAAGCCTCTTCACACCATACCATTTTTTTGTTCTTCTATTTTTTTTAAAAACTTGTTGGTCTCCCATTTGCTTTGTTTGATTTTAACACTACAGTATGTCCTCAGGCCCTATTCTGTCTGGTATTCATGAACCACAGCAGTTTGCATCTGTAACCACATAATGCCTTCTGCCCTCAGTCTCTAGCTCAGTGTGCTTTTCTGCCGATTCTATACGCACGACTTGTTCGCACAGACCCAAAGGGCCTGTTGCTGACTTTGAGAGGGGAAAAAATAGTAAAGCTGATTAAGCTGTAAATGATCTAAGTGCTGGTGACACAACAAGCCATTTTCTGAAAATGTAACATGAAAAAAAAGCTTGATATATTTGCTCATGAAATTGCAGCTGCTGGAAATGGGAATCTGTGCTGCATAGATATAGTCTGAAACAAGTTTTGTTTCAGACAAGATGATAGAGGGTTTTTTTTTTTTTGTGGGGGGGGGGGGGGGGTGTTTTTAAAGATATGCACCAGATTATTCATCATTTGTCAGTAAAGCATACATCACATTTCATCAAGCCCAATCCCTCTTTGGAAAAGCTCCCTTTATAGCTGTCTTTACAATGGGCTTCAACTCCCCAGAAGGCCTCGCTGCAGTGCCTCACTTGAAAACCGTCCTGGAGAAGAAATCTTTATAAGTTTTTTTTTTTCTGTGTTGCTTCTCCAGAGGATCAGAGGACAAACAAAACCAGCAGGCCCCTTTTGACAGAAGAAAAGACAGTTTGAATAGAGCCTGGCAAAATACAAGATCTACAGCAGCTGACAGCTGTCTCTGCCTTTGTCACAATAAAGTGGAGATTGAATAGAATGGCTTTTGTTGAACAAAGTTGGTTTTAAAACACCAGCACGGAGTTTAAAGCGAGCACAAGTGTAACAGTATGCTGGCCACCTGCACATGGACTGGTGACTTTAGTTTTTGTTCAGTTTCCTTCAGTGCTTCCCTTGAGTCGCCTTAAAAATAGTTCAATCTCTTCTGATGGCACGGTGATGCAGTGGTTAGCACTTATTAGCACCTTACTGGGCAAAAGTCCCAGGTTTCAGTTCTGGAGTCTGCTGGGACCTTTCTGTGTTCGATGTTAAGTGTTTTCCTCTGAAGGTCCAAAGACATGTTGAATTAAATAGTATTTCCTCCAGTGTGAATTGCTGTGTTTGAAGTGTTTGAGTTAGATAATGTGGGATGGGGTCTACCTATCCCAAGACTAACACAAACTACAAATCACACATAATTTCCTTAGGGATTAATAAAGTATTCTGATTCTGATTTATAGCTGTAGTGTATTAATTGTTAGACTTTAAGTCTAAATTTAAAGAAGTGACCTAAAGACTCTTGCAGTTCATCCTGTGCTTTTATTGTCATTTCTGTGCCAGTAGATGGGCGCTACAAGGGATAAGCAAAGAGACTTACTTCATTTTAATCAATCAAGAATATTATTGTTACTGTGAGCGGATATTTCAGCTTTGTTGAATTCAACCGATTAAGCTTTTGCTGAATATGGGGTATAGGCAAAGTTGGTCTCGCTCTTCCATCACCCAGATTTTGGGATTATGTGCTGAGTGACTTTTAATCTCTGCAGGTGTTATGGCGCAGGAAAGGAAATTTTGTTTTCCCTCCAAAGGAAAACCGCCATGGTTGTAATTTTTATTTTTTTATTTTGAGTTTATAAAACTTATTTTAAATAAGGTAATATGGACCAGAAGTCCAGACCCATCATGGTTGTGTAAAAGCCCTGACTCAAAGACCTATGTTGAGCAAGGAAAAACCCTGACAGGCATAAATGGTTTGGTCATGCTGCAGTATGATGCAGTTTTATCATGTCCTCTATCCATTATCGTTCTCTCGACTACTGGTCGCCCTGTAGTGTACTGTAGGGAAGACCTACTATTGACTTTACTCATGTTATGTCAGTATAGATTAGCTCAAACCACTGGGCATTTGCAGCAATGTGCCTGGAGTATTACCCTTATGGTGCCGAGAGCTAGTTGGGGGCAGGGTGATTGAATAGCATTGTACAGATCATCCAAAACCTAAACATGTCATGCTTATAGTTTGGGATTAAGTCAATTCTTGTCCGGCTGGCTGATCATCTCACTACTCCGTTGTATAACGACAGCTGTCAGTACACGAGCACATATTCAATATTATGTGACTACTGAGAAATATAACTGATCCATGCTGCTAGCACAGATACTGTTCTATGTACAATGTAAAGCAGAGCACTGACCTGTATAAGTTTAATGTTGTCCAGGGTCACTTGTTCTGTGTATATACATCCATCTATCCCATTAAATTTTCTCTTTAATGGCCCTCTGCCTTTATGTTGCATTCAAGTAGGAATTATTCAGTAGAGCATCTGGAGGAGCTTTGCTCAGTGGAAGCAACAAAAATGCACAACACATTTAGTTTATGCAATAGCATGCTTATTTTGGATTTGACTCAAGAAGAGGCTGCTGTATTTTGTTTTCGATGAGTGAGTATTTTTTGAGCAGTTGTTCTGTGTACAAATTTATCTTAAGCAACCTCATTTATTTAAATGCTTCACATAGCTCCTCCTTTTTTATTCTTTAGTGCTTTGGCTTGTGTTTCACAAGGCTAAATAGGTCTTTTAAACTATGAGGTGCTCTCAGAATTTAAATTGCTGTGTTAGCAAGAACCTCTCTTTTCTTTGTGCCAGGCACATGTAAGAGGAAGCTGAAGTAAAGGGGGAAGTTTTATTTAAGTTTGTATCAAAGCAAGCACCGAGTCCAACACTGAACTGCTTTGATCAGGAGTTGCTTCATTTGTTTTGGATGAATTCAAAAACTGAGTTCTAATTACTTTTTTTGTGCATGGCTTCTCTTAACAGAATAAGCACTGGCATAGTGTGAAACCTATAACCTACACTACATAAAGTATGTAGTTAGAGTAGTAGAGCAGTTGCACTCTTTATTTCTATATTAAAAATTTAGCTTTGCTTTTGCTGAGTGTTTTGCAGACTTTTGAGAATAAAGATTAGCCACCATATCCCATTAAAACCCATCAAACATACAGGCATCAATTGACTTGACAAATTAACAGCTTTACTTCGGATCCAGTATAGATTTGGTGGTGTTCTATCAACGTAGTACAAGCCAATTAGTCTACTGGGCAGAAATTCGAGTCAATCTTTTTAGACAAAAAGTAGAACTGTTAAGTTAGCGAAGGCTCCAGCCACAAAGGCCAGTTGGCAAGTGGTTGCGGGAGGTTGCTTGCTGTTGCTAGGTTAAATTGGCCCTAGGAGGTGTGCGATGCTGCGCTAAAAAACTCCTTGCTAGTAGTCGAAGCCACAGCCGCGTGTAGTTTATATGGGACACCAACTCGTCTGCAAACACTTGAAAACCGCTCACCAAGTGATAGTGAAACTGGAGAGAGTGACACAAACTGGAAGCATCCACCCTTAAAGTAGAAGTTGAACCATTTAAAGCTAAATCATTGTGTCCAAAGAAAAGCCACAGCTTTCTAAAGTTGTTCATCATAGTGATGATGTTGAGTTATAATATCATCTGAGACACTCATTGCTGATTACTAAACAGCCCCACCCCCACCTGACTTGCAGTGCACTACTGGTGGAAACATGATTAGTGCTATATTTCTTCTAAAATTGAGGTCATATATGGAAGCAGCTTATTATTTGTTACGTGCTGAAACTCTCTGTATATTAGTGCTAATTCCACACGGCACATATGAATAATGTGAGTTACTTCACTGCATTAAGGGCAAGCATTACAAAGAGCATTGGTACATTTTGCATGGCTTTTCATAGGAAGGTAGTGAATGAATGGCACGATTTCTTCACTTAAGCCTCTGAACTTGTATTAAAGGTTTTGGTGCAGAGCTGCCTTTTAATGTAGTGCACATCTGTTGGGGACTTGAATTTTCATTATCTCTTCCACTATCCTGTCCCACATTATCCTCACAGAAAGCATGGCAATGGAAGGTGAACACATTTAAGAGGGATCTGATCGGTAGTTTGAAATCTGAGAAATCTCAGTTTTATCTTGTGTTTCAAACAGAAGTTCCCCACATCTCATTTAAAATCAAAAGCATAAAAATGAAAAAAGATTAAACACAATAACACCGACAAATCTTCCCATGTTTGGCAGCTAATTTTAGAATTGAATCCATGCTTCTTTTGCAGATCAGGGATTCAGTTCCATTCAGTTTTATTTGGATGGCACCAAATCGCATATTGTTAGGTAAAGACCTTAAGCAGGGGTCTCAAACTCGCGGCCCAGAAGCCACTTGTGGCCCACGTCATCCCTACCAGAAATGAAGAAATAAAATGCTAGTTGGGCCTTGAAGTTCAGTGCCAGCAGTGGCCCACAGCTCGTTTAAGTTTGAGACCCCTGCCCTATAGTAATACAGAAAAACACCTCACTAATCAAACAACCCCATTTGAAAAAACACTTGGCTACACTGGGAAGGAAAACCCCCCTTTTAACAGGAAGAAACCTCCTCCAGAACCTAGAAAATAACTGTTGCGCTCCTTGATTTGTCAAAACAAAAAAGATGTGTTGCGTACTTGAATGTGGTGGAGAAAACGAGGGAAAATGTATATTTTAAAACAAGTAATAGTTGCATTAACTTTCCACTTGTTGACTTTAATATTTTAAACATGAAGGTCCCTTTTTATTAGTGGTGTCAGTGGGACTACAGTGGCAAATTAAACACTGCAAGCAACAAAACTGAATTAAACGTGAATGATTTGTAATCTTTAGTGAGACTGTTGAGTTTCTTTCTAATCATGCTGCTGTGTATGTACTGTAGATATTCCAAATATGGTTAGAAGGGGATCTGTGTGCTATGTAGGCTTCTGTGGCCCACAGTAAATCTCAAGCTTCCAATTCATCCAGTGCTTTGACCTATTAGTAACCCAACCTCAAGGTATGAGGTATGTTCTCCCAGTGAGAACAAAAGCTGCACAAAAGATGTTCCTACAAAATTGTTAGACCAAAACTGCATTTTGGTCTTTTTATAGCGTAAATCTTGTAGGGATGACAGTGGGAATACATCAAGATGCCACATCAGTTCCTGCTTGCTTGTTTACCCAGTGACTGGCAGTGTACTGTGGCAGCTTCCCCACAGTCTACTGCTGCTTCCATGCACTGGTAGTCTGCAGAACAAGAGTACACAGCTTGGTTTCAATCCAGCTGTGTAGTGTTGGTTGTCAGCATAAGGTCTGCTCGTACAAGTGAGTTTTACACCACTAAAAATAACACCGTACGTGACGTTTCATGAAGGCTGTGGTTACCGATCAACCACAACATTAACCCACTGACTAAAATTGTTTCCTGCCGTTAATGTGGTTAATTAAAAAGCACATTATTGCCAGGAAGTGCCATCGTGGCAATGGCACTCCCTGAGGGCAGTGGCCTCTCCCAGCAGAGTTGTAACTATTCAAATCTACAGTGGAACCACACTAAGCTCCTAATCAACCACTGTCACTGCAAACACTGCAACACACATCCAGAGGTCTCTGTTCCAGTGAATTAGAGATGTTGCGAGCTTAAGGTAGACCTTCACAGTATTTGGCTGGTGGATTTAGTTGTTTCTGTTCATCGTATATAGAAGAGAAGCCCAGGGTCGCGCTCTTGTAATGCAGTGAACATTGTATGTTCAGAGTATGACCCACTTTCTGCTCCTCTTCCTCCCCATAGCAGCTAAGACCCCTCCTCCCTTATTAATTTCATATGACAAGTCTGCTGACACTATGGCATAGATCCAACAGCAACATACTATAGAAGCTGAGCTACTTTTCTGGTGAGCCATTTGGGCCGAGGACTTCTTGAAATAGCTGTCATGTGAAATTAAGAGGATGAAATTCTTAAATGAAATGAATTCTTAAATGAATTCCTATTATCCTGCCTTTGGTTTCCTGAGAATAGTGATGTGTGGAATGCCACATTGGCAGCATACATAATGTATTCACTCCAAGAAATCAGAGAAAGTAAGATGGAGCAGCTGTAGTGCGTTTGTGTTTGCTTTGCCTCAGGTCCCCCCACATTAACTTAGGTTAGGTCATCTTTTCTCTTATGTTGAAGAGAAATTGTGTAACCACCAGATATTTTTGTATTTTTCTGAAAAGCTATTTTAAATTTATTTTATTGTTTTATCAAACTGAAGTTTAAAAAAAAGGTCCTAGTTGCTTTAAGTTGCAAAAATCTTTCAGCATTATTCTTCCGATACATATAAATACATTGTGCTACATGTTATTGGTTTATGACTTCTGTTTTATTGATTGTATTTGTTGTAATTGGACTGATTTACATCAGTGTTTCACATCATAACGCATACATCATTTCAACACTTTTTCACGGAGAAGGAGAAGAAACACAAATCAAAGTCAAAGGTTAAAAAATGATGGACTGAAACAGAAAAGAGAGCTCTGAAAGCACAGTCTCTACTAAGGCCAATGCCTAAGATTCCAATTTTAAAACATGTTTTCCTGGCTCTGCATCCAAATTGATTGCATTCTTCCTCTTCCCATACTTTAACTCGCAAGTGAGTTTAATAAAACTAACTTTGCCGACGCTTGAGGAATAAAAGGCACTAAAAACAGGTCAGTCATACTGCTTTTCTGTACAGTTTCAGTATCATCGCTCAGTTTCAGTTGAATACAGGAAAATTAACCTGGAACCTTCAAACCCAATGTGCTCTTCCATCTTTGGATGATATCACCAACCTCTGTGGGCAAGTGGTCTATCAGAGGCTGCGAATATTGTCTATCTTTAAGGCTGTTGTCGTTTTCTTTTCTTTTTTAAAAAAAAAACTTGCCACTGAACCTCACACTGCTATTTTTTTCTTTTGTTTGTTTGTTTGTTTGGTTTTTTTTTTTTTTTGTGTATATTTCGAAGGATTTTCTTATCAGAAAAGAAGTTCTTATTACTGATTCTGTTTTTAAGTGGCAGCCTTAATAGTAGAAACTGCCCCAGATCTTTACAGTTCTCTGTTGTAATATTTTATGGCTCTCTTCATTTATACATGAGCACAACTCGGATATTCTCGGACAATTTCAAAAGCAGCCTATGTAGGAGCTGAATTTCTTTACATTTATTACTGACAAGCAGCGGGTGGCCCGAATGCATCTCTTCCAAGTATCTTCTTCCAAAAGTCTCAGAATCATTTCACTGTTATGCCTTTTATTTTAAATAAGTTATACACATCCAAACTGGGCAGATAGATTTGTGCTAATGACAAAAAGGCAAACTTAAAAATGTGCACAAAAAGGTTTTGTTGTAGATGTGGGTTTTTGAATTTGTGTAAGAGACATAAAAACGTTCCTTTCTCTTAACCATTCTGTTGGGGACAGAAATGAATATTATTGTGCCAGGTGTTACAGGTGTAAATTCATTCATATCTGGACAGTTTTGAAGGTTTTGGTTGTCCCATCTTTCAATGGGATGTCATTTTGTCAGTATGTTCTCCCTGTAATCCAACAGCAGCATATCTTCATGATAGTAATTTATACGTGTATCTATTATCCATCTCTCTTCATGGAGATGAAAGAAGGAGATGCAAGTGGTAATTGTCAGACTGACTGCATTAATGTTGATGTGAGTGTCAGAGACATCTGCAGAAGGCAAGTGTCAGGCCATTGAGATGGTTTCAGATCACTTCCCTTCAGGAGTCATTCAACACAGCCTGCTTCAGTATTTTACACTTTTTAATGCCTTTTATATGAAACTGGAACACTTTTACGTGGCTCACTTTGCATCGATTGTGTAAGTCTAAAAGCTATGTTGCTGTTATGAATTTGAGTTTACTGCTTAGATCACTTTGGAGTTTTTCACTTCTGCTGTGTGTTTTACAAACATTAAGGAGTGAAAATGTCAAGTGAAATTGAATAATTTCATGCAATTTGGAGGAAAAAACAACAACCCACAAACAAACTATACAAACGCCACACTCTCTGAATGACATTGATCAAACTGGTTGGCCTTGATATTTTGTGTCAGCTTATGATTGCTGTCTTAAGCTGACAGCTTTACAAATGCATCAGCAGTTTTCCCCACGATAGTGGTTGCTTGTACTGAACTAATGCCCAAGGCGTCAACTCTGAAATCAGAGAGAGACAAGATTGGAAACAGGGAAAACCTTCAGGTTCCTTGGTTCAATCATGTCAGATGAAGGCTCAAGGATAGCACAGGCAACAAATGGAATAACAAAACTTAAGATCATCTGGGGAGACAAGAACATCTGTCTTTGCTCGAAAATCCATCTGATGCTCAAACGTCCTGTATGGCAGAACTCCAAAGAAGAATTCTGGCAGCAGAGAAGAGATAGTACAAAAACATCTTAGGCATTTCATACACCAAACATGAAGGGGTTCATAGAAAGATCCAGTAGGTTATTGGACCTCATGGGATAGCATAGCCTTGCTTCTCATTCATCAGGCCTTGTGAAAATCATCTTGCAAGTAACCATTCCAAGAATCCTTAGACATGAAAGACACAGATGGAAGGACAACATCTAGGCTGGCATGAACCAGAGCGCTGTTGACGACAGAGAGATATGGAGAAGAGTCTTTACTGTTACTGTCTTTATTGTTCTCCCATTTACTTCATCAGGAGACAAGGAATAAGTGATGTAAGTGAAAAATGTTGAACTGTAATTTACTCCAGCTTAAAATAAATATTCTAACCTTTTGAAAAACTGTATTTCTTATATTCATGAACTACCTGAAATATTTTACTTTAAAATGTATATAATAGTTTACCTATTTTGAATCAATTTCTTTTTTAAAAAAGAGGACATTTTTCACAATATTCGCACTATTACATCATAGAAATTCATGGAAGCGTAGTCTGTTGTCATTATTTGGAGTCCATTCAACTTACTCTGCGCTTGCAGCATCCTATCAGATAAAAACTGCACCATGCACTTGTATAAGATTTTTGCAGGAAACTGTATGTGAAGGTTAGGACATGCAAATGTTGCCAGATTACAGGACCAATTTGGAGACACAGTATGTATGAGATGATCATAAAAAGCCTTGGTAGTATCCCCTTTTAGGTCATGTTCCATTTTATGCTTAATTAGATTTAAGTGCTATTAGTATTATCAATAAACTGGAGCACTGCATTGCAGCCCCACAAAGACTCATAAAAAGCCTCCAGATTGTTTTTTTTTTTGTTTGTTTGTTTTTGTTTTTTCTATGGTTAATGAATCTAGCTGGGAAGAACTGGGGCTTAAGGCATTAGACACTTGTTTTGTAACTTCTAAGCACTGTCAGCTGGCCTTTGGGCTTGTGTGCCTGATGTTTTATGAGTTTTGTCTGGAAGTCTGATGCTGTAATCTTATAAACACCAGCTTTGTTATCAGAAAGCTGAATATTCTTGAATACATTCAAGAATATTCAGCTTTCTGATGACAAAGTTAGGCAAAGTTTAGACAGCTGTTTGGGGAAAAGGCTGTCTAAACTTTGTCTCTGATCCTTGTGTTGGCTCGGCAGTGATCCTTTACCTCTCATCTGTCTTCCCGTTCATCAGTTTCACCAAAATGATTCCAAGCTGCAAATCTTTTATATCTAACATGTAAACACGTCACAGATCTCGGGATAATATTTAGCAATGTTTTTCCTGCCTCACCGACAGTGTTTCTTTAAAAAAAACAGGAGCAGGCTGTTCCTCCTGGGAAAGTTGATGGAAGCAAGCAAATGCCTTGAATAAACTACTTCGTGCGTACTGTAAGATTTTGAAGTTTCCGCTAGGTTTTCCCTGGGAAACTGAAAGAAAGTGATAGTGCTGGAAGAGTATGATTTGGAAACCATTAGGGTGAGTGTTGTGTTATCAACTGAAAGAATCAGGGCAAACCAAATTGCTGCACTCTGTGCAGCTATGCGTATCCGGAAAAGAAAAGTAGTGCCTGTTGTGAAATATTGATTGTCACTTTTCTGTTCAACACACAGCTGCAGTTTGGATCTGCAGCCTTTGGTCAGTTTCCTCTAGACATTTTGTGAGAACTAGAAACGTGGAGGATGGTTTCGTTTCTCCATTTCTCCTGTGTAACAGTGTAGTCACGGCGTGGGTGGAGGACTTTATAGGTCTCTTGTGTGCTTACATTCTAATGTCTCACTGTTTATTGTAGAGTCTTTGTTGGGAGGGCTTAGTGAAAGAGTTAGGGTTGATGTTCATATGCTTAGTCTTTAATCTTAGTGTCTGTGTGTGTGTGTGTGTTTGTGTGTCTGTGTGTGTTTCCTAACTGTCAGTCTATATAACAGATCCAAATGTTAAGGGCTGAGAAGAAAATCTACCTTATATGTGATGATATACAGAAAGGATTCTTTGGCCCTGCAGATATAAGAGGACATGAGCTGCGAATAGCATATCAGGTGACACGTTTAATCATTCGGGACTTTTGGAAAAAAGTTCTTACCAATAATTAATTCAGTTAAATTCCTGGAATTAACATGAAAGGACTGGAGCTTAAAATCTTAATTTTCCAGTATGACAGGCTGATATGCTGCAGTCATTACAATTAAGAACAATATTTATTTAAAGCCCACTTAAACATTTGAATATAAGCATTATATTCACCCCCTTCAGTAGAGAGTTGTTTCATATCTGTCACGTAGCACCTTAACCACACTACTATTTTTGGTGTGTGACTAGTCAGTTGTATTCTATACTGTATTTTCTTCTAGTTGTGTTTATGGTTTTGCAGGCTTGTTTTACATTTTGTAAGATCTAATCATAATCTTCTGCGTGTCTTTGTTGAATGTGTGAAGGTAAATATAAATGCACTATTCTGTAAATGCTTCAGGTGCAGTTAGTGTTCTTGTACATGCACAACAAAGAAGTTTTCAAGTCTTATATATTCCAGACTAAATCAGCTGACTGCCAGTCTAGAATATGCTCTCAGAGTAGGTGTAAGATTGGGCTAAGAGTAAACATTGTATTCAAACCAAAATTATATACGTGCTAAAATCTGGACTTTGGTAAATGTTGGTGAGTCCAACTCAAAATGCACACAAACTGGAAACAAGAAAACAGAAAAATTGTTAAATATGAACAGAAATCCTCCAAACCTGAGATTGTGTTGGGCTACCGACCGAATAAAATGCATCAAGCGATACATTTTTTTTGTTCCGCCTCAGTGTGGCTGATTTGTTTAAATTGTCTAGATCTGAAGAGGCTCCCAAGTGCACGGAAGTGTGCATGCTCTGTTGGCACACTGTCAGCCTGACAGCCAAAAACAGAAAGTGACCACATCATCATAAAAACACAAAATAAATAAAACTATATTTAAAGTGACAGTTAACTCCATTATAAAATGAAGTTTTTTTGTTTGTTTGTTTGCTTTTACTCCGGGCTGTGGAGTCATTTACCCGTCTAGCTGCCTTTTTTTGTGAGCTGCCCAGTTTTGTAAATAACAGCTGTGAAAATGTTCGCCTTTGGTTGAATATAATAGAACTAGACGGCACTTGCCTTCTGGTTCTTAAAGCACAAAACTTAGCAGTAATGTCTCCTTGCAGAAAGCACTATAGGCCAGAGGAAAGACATGGAAATTTTGGCTATAAGATTTTTATTCTGTTTAACTCCAGGTTTCAGATTTTTACCTTAGATGCATTTTATCCATAATAATGTGTTATGACTATTGTGATAAATGGCTGAATCATGAACTGTAGTGGCTAAACCCTAGTTATCCTCTTCGTCTCAGCTTTGTGGTTGTGTTTTCTTCAGCTTATTGCATCCACGGAGGTCGTATGCTGGAGTTGTGTTTTATTGAAGATCAAAGCTGCCAGGCTGCCCAGCAACTCACCCAAAAATAACAGGTTGAATTATAGTTGAATCAGCGCATACTGCTTAGCAGGAAGTAGGCTAAATAATGTAGGTTTGTTAAATCCCTGTTCCTCGCTACCAACATGGTGATATGATACAGCTCATGTCTGCAGAGCTTGTGGTTTACCTCACCCCAGAACAGATATCGACAACTGCTGGAAATCTATTACTAGTTAATTTGATTTCAGGAGAAATCAATTAGTTTTCTTATTTGATACAAGAGTTTCCCCCTCGACACAGTTCTATCAGTCATTTTCAGTTTGTTTATGATTTTAGCTAAAACATCTGTATATGTTTTACTGAAATCAGAAAATGGAGAACAGAAATAGAAACAATATGTTCAGCATTGTGTTAGTGAGGTGCGCAGTACAATTTGTCCTCTTCCTTCTGAAGTCAGTCACCATCTCTCTGGTCTTCTGTCAGAAGCAGGTGATTCCTCCCAGACCACTCAGCAGAATCACTCACTAGTGCTCTGCATTCCTCTTCCCTCCCATCACGAGTGCATCCCATCACTGGAGAGTTGTCAAAGAAGCTGTAGGTGGCATGACCCAGAGTTGCACTAAAGTCTGAGGTGACATGAAATGGAGACAGATACATTTTACATCTAACCATTACAGGGTAATCACAGCCAAACTGGGATGTTTAAGTAAACCAACTAAGAGCCAGCAGATTACTCACTGCTAACAGTCTGACAATGTACTGACTGTACAGTTACAATGCATTTCAGTCATGTCACTTATGGACCTAGAGGTAATACTTGTCATACAAATTATTGTTTGCCATTGAAGTAAAGGACGACATGACCTTTTAATATGTATGTTGTAGTATGTATGTATGGTAGGCATGTCCCACCAGGAGGAGGCCCCGGGGCAGACTCAGGACACGCTGGAGAGATTATATCTCTCGGCTGGCCTGGGAACACCTTGGTGTTCCCCCGGATAGGCTAGGGGAGGTGGCTGGGGAGAGGGAGGTCTGGGCTTCTGGGCTTAGGCTGCTGCCCCCGCGACCCGGCCCCAGATAAAGCAAAAGAAGATGGATGGATATGTTTTGGTGTATAAGCCCCACTGATAGTGCTTCTTGAGACCACCAACATTTCTTGTATATAGTTATTGCAGAAGTTTCTAAAGTGTTTCATGTTTGTTCTTAGTCTATATTTAATATAATAATTTACACATTTTCAAAATAAAACTCTAGATCTTATAACTAACTAACTAAAGCTTTTAAAGTCCGTGCAGTTAAATAAAGTGCAAAATTTTACACAGAGATTAAATGTGAACTGTTTCATTAGAGTCTTTGGGCCGCGTATGTTTTTATGAATAGATAAAAGTCTCTGGCAATCAGTTGCTATAGTGCTTTTCTAATAAATCAGTAAATCTAGGGTGCTTGAAAATGGTAGGACACTACTGGATTGATAAAATATAATCAATATGTATTCATAACGCTGCAGTGATACACATTTACAGCAAAGGTCTCTTTCATGTTTTCATGCTTTTGTCATCTTCTGTCCCCTTTAGTCCGTAGTGAAAAATGTTTTTACCAGCCTCACAGGAAATCCGCCAGCGACAAAAAGATAAGAACTGAGACTAACAATAGACTAACATAAATCTGAATGTGTTTTAAACGTAACATGTCAAACAGCTGTTGAATAAGAAGAACATAAACCAGTTTTCCAGTCTCCCTCTTATCCACAACACACACCTATCTTTCTCAAACTCACCCCCTCACTGGCAATGTAATGAAGTATTTTTAAATCAGCATTTAATTGATTAAGTGTTTAACAAATGTAAGACCTAATTTCTGGTTAAACAAACGATCAGAAATAACAGAAAGTCGATGTAATCTTAATTCGTTTAGTTTATTCGTTAATCTTAATTCAAAGTATAGCACAGGTTCATTGCCTTTACTGTAAGTGAGCGAATCATGATTAATGTTGTGCATACTCATTACCTTAAAAGCTTATCGCGAACCAGGAAAAGAAACTGATTTATTTCTGTGGCATTTTCTATCCTCGCAGTGGAGCTGTCCTAAAACAGAGCCTGCAACAAAAGTGTCCCCGTGGTGGAGGGCTGGTATGTCCCCTGGTTTCAGTGGAAACTAACACCAGTGGGAAAGGCACAATGACAGATAAACTCTGATCATATGTTGAAAAGCAAACAACCTCAGGACTTAACCTGAGGTTGTTTGCTTTTCGATCGTGGCTCAAGAGTTGGGAGTTCGCCTTGTAATCGGAAGGTTGCTGGTTCGAGCCCCGGCTCGGACAGTCTCGGTCGTTGTGTCCTTGGGCAAGACACTTCACCTACCGCCTACTGGTGTTGGCCAGAAGGGCCGATGGCGCGATATGGCAGCCTCGCTTCTGTCAGTCTGCCCCAGGGCAGCTGTGGCTACAACTGTAGCTTGCCTCCACCAGTGTGTGAATGTGAGAGTGAATGGGTGGATGACTGGACGTGTAAAGCGCTTTGGGGTCCCTAGGCAGGACTAGTAAAAGCGCTATACAAATACAGGCCATTTACCATTTATTTACCATTTAACCTTTGGAAGCAATGTGAGATTATTATCCTGATAGTAAATGTATATCTGGGAATAATACTCCAAACTGAACACTGGAACATTAAATACTCACTCCAATTAAGATGTAATTTTATTCACATTGAATGTTTTGTCCGTCTTGTTTAGAAAAGCTTTAATCAGAAAACTGTGGCTGATTTTCCTAAGTTCAGTTGCTCATATTGTAGCAACCGTATGTTGCCAGGGATGTTTGGTGCACTACAATACGACTGACCTTGATGTGTGATCTAAAAATGTCAAAGAACCAGGGGATGAGCAGTGTTCCTTTCTTTATGGTCTGATGGGTAGGGCATAAGGTGCCTCAGCAGCGCAGCATCATGAAGTACTGAAGAACATTGAACTGACATTTGCTGCTTACCTCGTATTGTTTAGACATGCGGACTGGTGAGGCTAAACGCAGTACAACATAGGTGATCAATGTCACAGTTATACAGAATTATCCACAGACCTCACTGAACAATTAAGATTGTGAAAACGCCTTCCTCTGAGATTAGGGGGGAAAAAATGGAAACCTTTTAAACATGATAGCAAAACCTGCACTGTCAAAGCTGGTTAAATCCATCCTAACCTCTGCCTAACCCCTTTATGGAAGGTAGGGACGGAAGGGATTTGAATAAGCCTTGTGAAAAGTGATCGAGATCATACACCTGTTTGGGTCAATAACAAATATGCGCTAAATGAATATGCAAAAAGAAGACCTGAGAAGGATAAGCGGGGATGGATGGATGGGTTCAACATAACTAATGGCCTGATGGCCCAGGGTCAGTAACAAGTCTGTTGGGCAAGTTGACTGGCCAGCCACTGGTTCATTTCGACCAGTAATGGCATTTCCATTAATTGATTCCCTGGCAAAGCAAACTGCCTGAAACGGATCCTCACGAATAAGTCACTTTTTCAGTATTTTCACTTGAATTTAAATGTGAAGAAAAGTGATCTTTTTATCCGTTTCCATCCACATTTGATTTATTCCACAAAGCGATAACTAAAATAAAGCCTGTCTGTATCGTGACAAACTGTTTAGCTGTACATTTGCCAGATTGTTAAAGTTTGCCGCAGGGAGACAGCAGCTATCCTCTCACTTTCGACTAGAGATAACTGCTGCTGGGTTGGAGCACAGGGTGCCCTCCATTATATTTATTCTAAATCTGTAGTTACTAATGATTTTTCTCAAATAGGTTTGCAGTATAAAATATGAGAAATGCGATATTTGATATATCTGTCCTTTGATTCACTGAACTTTTGCTCGGGCAGAGTTACGGGGCAGCAGTCTGAGCAGAGAACCTAGACCTCTCTCCCCGAGGTCTGGGTCCCATGGGCCCATTGGGCTAATGCACCTCCACCAAGCATTCTCCCTTGAGCCCCGTCCCCATGCCTGACTATAGGGTGGCTCCCCAGTAGCCCTGTCTCAGTCAGGTTGAGCTGGCTTTGAACTTTTTTTCTTTCATAAGGATTTCCTGAATTTGGCTCTGATTGACCCCTCACCCAACATTAATTTGCCTTGGGAGAGGCATAGCTCCTAGGATACACAAACCCCTCCAGTGCGATAAGATGACCATTCACGTGGGTGGTTATTTATCCCATATTTGTGAAATTCCTGTCACAACAGTGAAAATCTTATTATATGATCATAGCACAAAAATATATGTCTGAACTTACCCCATCTCCTCCTTAATGGGTGAGCCAGTCTGACCAAAACTGTGAAGGTTCACATTTTTATACTACATATATATTGTGAATGCAATGTTGCGGTCTCCTGTTAGGTTTTGAAAAGGGTCACAGGCCTGGAAAAATTGCCCATAGGGTGGATTGAGGATTATGATTATGTCTATGAATGTGATAGACAGATATTTTTATATTGTAAAATTATAATGTACATGCTGGGTGCCATTGTACACCAGAGCTTCCTTCTCAGTTGATTTATCACTGATCAAATAAAGGTGCCTGTCTTTGTAAAATACACTGTATTGTCTGATTGCTATTACTACTACTGCTGCTACTATCCCACCACTGTTTGAGATTTGTATTCTGGACAGTAATTTTCTCAATTACACCCTCAGGGTGGAGTGGGTCAGTGTTGGTTTGGTACCTTCTAAGTCTGATCTGGCAGACTGACAGGAAGCCTATTAACTATTGCATTCATGACTAACCCTGGCCTGTCTTCCCATGCTGCTGCAGACTCCCGCAGTTATCCTCCCAAACATGACAGCTGTAGCAGATAGTGAAGCCTTGGTTTCACCTTTGCAACAGCAGGTTTCAGAAGTTGGCTCGGCTTTCACTGGAATTGGTGCAGACAAGCTAAAAAAATATTCCATATGGCACAATGAGGCCAGTGTGCTACACCAGGCCCTCTAGCCCCATATCTGGCAGAACCTGGTCAGGGTGATTCATTACTGAGAGTGGTAGTCCCCCCAGCCATGCATCCAATGAATATTAAAATCATGTATTTGTAGATGGAGAAGCCTGACTCATTAATGCCTGTTGTTTTTTTTATCTGCTCCATACTTCTTTTTGACTATTATCCAAGAAGACAGTTTACATCTAGCAGAAAGTTCTTAAATGCCACATAGTTATTATGTCACTGTTATGAACCATGCCAAGCTTTTGTTGGCATTTAAATGTTAAGTTCAGTGTAAAGGTTGTGGTGTGGATGGTGGCATGGTTTGGAGGTCCTGTACATGACAGTGAAATGTCACTTTGATTTGTGTTGAATGGTGTTACTGTATGTTCCAAAGGCAAATGATACATATAAATCATATAAGATTTGCTTCATATGAATATATAAATTGGGTAGCATAGTTCTCATTGAAAGCAAATAATAGAAAAGCAAGATAATTACATCAAAAATGGTACATATAGATGGTAGTGCAGTAGAGTGACCTTTTATGTTGCATCTGCTGACTGAATAAAAATATGTGAATGCATTCTGCTGTTTGTGTGAAAAATTGTACACTGATAACAGTAAAAATGGGTCATTGTTCTAAAGAGTCAGATCTGATATAATTATGATGATTAGGGCTCCTAAAGTCTCTACAAGCCCATTTTTTTCATCAGTTCCTTTGGCCAGTGGATCAAAATTGTATACACTGTATTGTATTAACCATAAAAAACAAAACATCAAACTTGTTTGTTAAAGGAATATTTAGACCATTGCAATATCACTGTGATAACAGCATCATACACTGCATATAAACTGAACACCCAATGTGTTTTTAGATACAATAACTGCATCACACCAGTTTACTTTTTACACAGGCACAGACACTATACTCCCATCTCATTATAAATGGAGAACGGGTGGAATCTGTATCCACCTTCACATTTCTAGGCACCAATATCTCCGCCAAACTCATCTGGACCCACAACACCGACGCCTTTGAAAAAAAGGCCCAGCAGCAGCTGCTGCTGGACTTTTACATCTTCTCAGTGGACAGGGTGCTCTCCTACTGCCTGGGTGTTTGGTACGCAGGGGCCACTATTGACAACAGGAAGGCTGTGCAGAGGGTTAAGTAACACTGCCCCAAAAAAATCATTGGCTGCCCTCTGCCACCCCTGGAGGCCATCGCCGGATCTTCCGGTCTCAGGAAAACCGGGGCACTCACAGGTGACCCCTGCATCCCGCTCACCACCTGTTAGACCCTCTGCCTTCCACACGGCACCTCATGGTCAGCCCTCCATGCACAGTTGGTGTGGAGCACCCACAACTTCGTTGTACATGTACACTGACAAAACAAAAGGCTATTATTTTCTATTCTGCATTACTGGATTTTGCACAAACATCTAATCTCATGCCTCAGAGTTTTTCTAGTTATATTGTTTGATTCTTCAAATGCACTGCACGGCTTTGCAGTGGTTCCTCGAGGAAGTCTTGTTTGTCCCAGTGTTTATGCGCCTGCAGACAGGCTTCATCTCTTTGTGGGTCAGATCCACTGAGTGAATATTTATCATGCCTTGATGTTTCTCTTTAACGTGCGTCTGAACGTATCTCTCAGCTGATGTTTATCAGTCGTCTCTCACTTGACGTTTTGAACTTTCAAATATGAGACTTCAAAGTGTTTGTTAATGAAACGTGCCCAAGATAGACCCGGCGAATTAGCATGTAGCATTTGAAGTGGAGTAAACTCGATAGAGCTCAGAGCCGCTGACATTTAGCTTTTGGCTTTTTAAAGTTCCTCTCTGGAGTCAGCCTGGCAGAAAAATTGATTCAAAGTGCAAGACATTTTACATGGTTGACAAGAGACACAGACAGACCCGAGCAGGTTCAATCATGGATGTAAATCCATGAAGTAAAGGATAGCTTCTTGGCTTTTGGCTTAGTTTTTATTATTACAGATTCCCACACTGGATTTTAGATATAAAGACTGACTTACTGTGCATCTCAACATGTTGATATTTCTTTATTGTGCATGTGTGACCGTGGTTGAGAACAAATGGCTATTTAAGGCCTCAGAAGTCCAAGTGTGGTATATAATTTTCCTTTACCCAGAGGTTGATTCCTGTTGGTGGAGTTAAGATTAAATTGTGTCTTCAGGGTATGGAGATGGATTAGTGTCTTAAGCACATACTGTGTACAAAATGTGCCACATATAGAATCTCTTTCCTTCCTTGTCCCTAATATCTTTGTCAAGGTTGGAGCCATATCTGATGCACTGCGCCCTTTATTTAAGCACTTAATCGCGTAATGGCTTCCGTAGAGGCCAATAACATCGACATGAGAAACGTGACTGTGTTCAGCTATTATCTTATTAACTTTGTGAAATGACATTTATGGTTTAAACTCACTGTATGTTGGGTTTTTTCAACTGCTAACTTTAATGATCTGCGTTCCTTTCTTATTTAATAAGATTAACTGCTCCTCACGTATGAATGACAGTACAGCACACAGAGTCTCTCTTGCAGCTCAGTGCCCACAAAGCTTCCTTGCACCTACAGTGTGAGATGCATTAGCTGGCATAAATCTGGTTAATGTTAGTGGTTTTAGGTCTAAAACATCACATCTATGCAGAGCAGAAACCATAATGTCATAACAATCAAATCAATATTTATTATCAGCAGTAGTCTGACAAGAGTAGTTTCCCAGTGGGGATGATTTTAAACACATTCAGTTTGGATTATTTCTCTTTTTGTGACATTTTGTTTCAATCTGATTGCACTTGAAATACTTCATGGATGTTCTGTTTGTCTAAACGTTAAAATCTTTGACTGAGGTTGACGAGATCTGTGGCGGGTACAAAGAAACGTCTTTTAAGAGTGTTTTATTGTGGCCCACTTCAGGTCAACAGAAGTTACCGTTTCCACAAAACTACAAAGAAGCTCAAGTCACCACAGGAGCACCACAAACTTACACTGTAAACTTGCTGAAAGTTCCATTTATCATAGGACTGCTAGTTTTTGAGTCATTTGGTACAAATGTTATCAATTTTTATCTCTCAGCATTAAACACAACATGAAACTGAGGCTGGAGGAAATGAATGAAAGAATCAAATCACAAACAAAATATTAGATATTTAAAGTTTAAAGTGGATGATGGTGGTAGTTGTAAAGTAGCTTAAACCCCCAGATCACTGTCTTCTTATTCATCATGTATTCATCAAAATTTCTAGACAATTCATCTCGGAACAGTCAAGCTGTTTTATCCTCTAGTGAAGCTCAGACCGACTGTGCAAACATATGTCATACTTGAAAGACATATTTGAATTCAGTTCAAACAAATAAAAGGTTTTTGTTTTTTTAAGATTATATAGAGCTGAGTGTTTGTACACTGCATACTTTGATAGAAACAAAGGCTTTTACCCACATTTTGATTTGAAGGCAGACCGTTTGTTCCATAGTTTTATGTGGATTCCTACTTTGGTGACATGCGCATTGCTTCTACTATACAGCCATTGCCCCATTTACCCTGAATTGTCCCACCACAGCGTTTGGACCTTTGCCATGAATGAAATTTGATCCAGTGGATGTCCTCTTACTTCCATGCAGTGCTGCGATTGTAATTACATTTGACTTTTATTAGTACTCCCATCCATACACAATCGTGTTCAAACTGTCAGTCTAACAACAGCAGTTTGGTCTCCATCCTATGCCATCTTATGTTTAGTATTGTATCAAGATTAGCTGTCTCATTAGATGTCCATTTAAATGATGTATTCATATAACCTTCGTGTGACCTTGATGTTAACATTTGAACAACATCTGTGGTCCTCAGTCATTACTCAGTATGAGCTAATGATGCCCAGTGGACAAAGTCCACTGCGAAATGGAGTTATTTTCCGCTTCGCTGGTTAATCTGGCGGCTGTGTCAGTGTCGCACACGCTGGCCAGATTTTAAAGAGTGAGGGAAAGCTGTTCAGAGGAGGAGCCACAGAAACGAGTCTGACCATTTGCCAAATTCTTTGATGTCATCTTTTAATAAAAATGAGAGCTGTATTTGAAGCATAGTTTCTTTGTCTGCCTGAGAGTTTATTCCAAAAAATGTGACCATGTTTACTTTAGTTGAATGTATTCATTTTCAGAATGAGTAAAGTAATAAACAAAGCAAATATTGACCAAGATCTGTCATTCTGACAATTGTATTTGCAAACCAGAGCATGCCTAGAGTGATGCTGTTCAGTTTATACATTAGAGCTTGTTATGCTGCAACACTGACAGTGTGCCATATAAACAGCTGCTCCCTTGTACCTGTACAAGCTCCAGTCAGTCGCTGCAGAGATGTTTTGGCTCATTTTTTTTGGCCGTTCTCTCTGTTTGGTTTGAGCTAAACCAATAGTAAGCCAACCTTTCCTCACAGCTGATAGATAACCATGGCGTTATTATTTTAACGTGTTCCCAGCTGTCTGCATGGAAACCGTGCGGTCTAAACAACGTCTGCATGTTTCTAACTTATACCTATTTTTTTAAAAGCAAACATAGAGAAAGGATGTGGGTGTTCCAGTGATAGTGGTGATAGCAAATCTACAAAGAAACGCAAACTGTGCATATCTGTGAGAAATGACAGGAAACTGTACGACAGGTATTGTATCTGCTGGGCCTGCAGGATGGACAGAGCAAATAAAAGAATTACCCTTCTAACCTTTGGTGAAGCAGAAGTTGACAGGTGACCTTCCTGTTTGATTTCATCTGTTAAATGTTTGCATAAAAGGAAAAATATGCACATGATAATAACAGACTGTGGTTGTTTTTCTTTGCAATAGACCAAGTCATATTGGTTTGAAACATTTGATGTTATTCATGCAACAGTCTCCTTTTCAATCAACCTGAAAACTACAAGGGAAAATAAAATGTGAGCTAGTTGTGTTTCTGCGGGGTGTTTGCTAATCTATGCTTGTATCAGCAGGATCCAAAGGCTTGCAGCCAGTGCATGGCCAATTGCAGCAGTAAACAAGCTAACTCAAAAATCAGGGTCATTTAGATCTCGCCACACATAATTACGCTGCCAAATGTGGCAGAGAGGATCAGAGGTCTGCAGCTGAGTCTGCGTTTTAAAAATGCTTTTGTCTGCAAGCTGATTTGTAGTTCAAAATATGTCACACGAAAATGGTCTCAATATTTATTAAAGAATTAATCAGCAGCTATTATTTATTTTAAAATGGTTAAACAGCAGGGGGAATACTAATGGCTGACAATCCTTACACCTAATACACTAAACTGGAGCTTTTTTGGCCATTTTTTCACATTGTGTAATTTATGCATTTATATTCACGAACTTTCCATGTTGTTCCATCTTTCCTTTCATTCTCCTGAAAACAAATCCATCTGAAAGCATTTCTGTATGGACTTGTTGAACATTATTCGCATGTGAGAATAGTTTTGCATAAATTGATTCATGCCCTGGCTTGGGAAATTGACAAATAGGTGAGTTCATGTTTTCTTGGCTCTGCCAGAATGTGCCTTGCCTCTCTTCATGGAGATTTCTGCCTTGGCCTGTTTGTGTTGGATCAATCACACCCAGTTATCTAATATGGATCAGGTTTTGCATGATAAACGAACAACTTTTTGCACTAAAATGTGTTTACATTTCTTGTCACGTATTGCAGTGCTACATCTTTTGCCGTTCTTGTTGTTGTAGTTCAATTAAATTGAGGTCGGGAACATTCAGCATCTGACAATGACGCCTTAAAATCTTCAGATTCTTTGTGCATACACTCACCTTCTTCATGGCACAAATTCAACAAGATTGCTGTAATACACTCAGAGATTTTGGTCGATATTAATGTGGTAGTATGACACAGTTGCTGCAGATTTGTCAGCCTCACATCTATAAAGCAAATCTCATTTTCTACCACATCTCAAAGGTGCTTTATTGGAGTACACTGAACTCATTCTCATGTTCAAGAAACCAGTTTGAGATTAATTGAACTTTGTAACATTCTGAGTTGGTACTCAGTGTTGATATGAGGCAGAATCAATGCCTGTGTGTTGTTTGTGCCCATTTCTGACCCTCCCATGTCAGAATTCAGCATAATTCAAGACTCCTTGCAATAACCCACATTTTCCAATCATCTGTTGTCAAATTTTGGTGAGGCTGTGAGAACGGTAATCTCAGTTTCCTGTTCCTGATGACCATCCTGTCTGTCACCAGCACCCATGCTACATTCAAAGTCACTTAAATTACCTTTCTTACCCATTTAGACTTCAGCAGATGTTCCTGACCATGTCCAAATGCCATTTGGTTGCTGCAATATGATTGGCTGATTAGATATTTGAGTTAGCAAGCAGCTGAACCTTTAAAGTGGTTGGCGAGTGCATGTCTGATGGTACTAGGCTTATAAATATTCAGGTATTGTCCTGAATTAGTAGTCAGGACTTTGGTTTTCACTGCACTATATTATTTATTTATATTTAAATTATTCTTCTACCAAAGTTCCCATCTGTGTATGGCTGTAGGACTTTTCTGCATTCTAAAGAAATTTCTTCCCGTCTTACTCACCTTTATTTCACCTCTAGGATTAAAGGTAAGTCCAAATGTACCTCTAGAGTCCACTGCATGTAATAATCTTCTGTAATAACATTGTTTAAAACCATATAGATGACATAATAGGCTAATTCCTCTTTTAATGTATCCTCTGACTGTAGTCTGAAGTGGCAGGCAGGCTGGGTGACATTTCTAAAGAAATAATGGAGAAAATTATTCCTTTTAGAAATGTTGAGCATGAAGGAAGAAAGATAAAGACGAACAGTGGTGAGAAAAATGGGCCAAAAGCGATGAGAATAAGCAAAGCAGGAAGGAGAAAGTCATTTAAGAAAGGGGTTGCATGTGATGACGAAAGTGCTAGAGTGAGGGGTAGAGATAGTCGTTCTGTATGTATGATTAGTAGTGATCAGTTGATGTAAAATGCATTTAGGAGCCACTTAAAGTATTATGTGGATTGTAGAGTCAGCTGTGCAGGTAGAGAGCTTATAGTGCATTATTTTGATTATTGAATTTCTTTTCCTGAGTGCTTTTGTTTGTTTTTGATACGGTTTAAGCATTTTGAATTGTTAAAGTTAATATAACACTTATACAACATGGCTTCTCAGATGCTCTCATGTGACATTTTAGTTAGTTGAGAGGGGACTGATAATATTTAAAGAAAAACCAAAAGAAGTAGAAATAGTTGTAGAATGATTAACATAGTGGCAGTTGTGTTTTTACCTAATGAAAGTTGTTGTGAAATCATTTAAGTTAGAAAATACAATTTGTAAAAGGACAGTTTATCTCAATCTTATACATTAGTTATAAAAGGTAAAGTTACAACATGCCTAGAGCTGCCTCTGAGAGTCTACAGTTAACATGTTAAATGCAAAAATTCATGACGGCACAATTAGAAAAAGACTTGAAGTATGGCTTGTTTGAAAGGTCGTCTCGTGCATTTTCATGTAACATTTTAGAGAAGCAGACAGGGAGAAAGCTTGTTCTCTCTTAACCTCTTAAGACCCGAACTCTTCCACAGCATGCATTTTTAATTTCTCTTTGATATCTGAGCATATTGGGACCTGATGAATGTGAAAACAAAGAATTACCAGATTTTTTTTTTTTTTTTTTTTTTTACCTGATTTTTGTTTCTAAGAAAAATCAAAGCCACATATGAGGATATTCGTTTAAAATTTCGATAGAACAGTAGCAGTACAATGTCCTCATAAGTGGATATCAGGCCATTGTTGAGCAAAATTTATTATTTTGATCTAAATAACCCAAAATGTGATGTCCACATGTGGATGGCAGGTCCTAGGAGGTTAAAGGACATGACAGCATGCATTTGGGGGGGGGAGGGGAACAAACAATCACAGCAACAAACGCTTCATACCAACTGTCAAACACAGAGGTGAAGGGGTGATAATTTGGGTTTGTTTTGCAGCTGCAGGACCTGGACACTAAACAGTCATTGAGATGGCCATGAACTCCTCTGTAGACCTAAGTATTCTAGAGTCAAATGTGAAGCCATCTGTCTGACAGCTAAAGCTTGGCTGAAACTGGATCATCTTACAGGATCTTGATCTGAAGATCACCAAACAGGGGCTGAGAAGGAAAAGATTGGATTGACTGGTTGCAATGGCTCAGTCAGTCCAAGCCCAGACCGCAATTGAGATGCCTTTGCAGGACTTTGAGCTGTGCATAAACAAATGCCTGCAAACCTCAATGAATTGGAGCGACATTATAAAGACGAGTGGGCCAAAATTCCTGCACAATGATACTGCATAATGAGACTGATAAGGTAATACAGAAAAGGATTTCTTAAAGTTATTTCTAGTGAAAGTATTTCTGCAAGCTTTTGATTCATGGGGTCTACTTTTTTCAAAACACTGCAGAGAATTCAGTGAAATTCTCTTTTTCACGACTGTTTAATGAAGCCATTTAAAGTTTTATCCTCACAGTATAGCTAGTTTCATATTTACCAAGGAGGTAATTATGAGTACAAGCTTATATTAGTGTTTATGTGCGTGTCATTCGGTTTACAAACAAGCTCACCTGAAGAGTTTTAAATGAAATTTGATAAGATTTGTAAGTGTATAGAGTGAGGAGATGTTAACAGTTTATTAAGATTTGGCTTCCATCGAAGGTCAACTCGATGATTTATTAGCCAAAAATGGACAAAAACCAATATAACTTAACAATCATGGTTCTTACAAGTGTGTTGTGGTGTATATTTTCAACATATGAAGTAAAAGCATAGAGTTAAAATACCATGTGAGATTTGACATCTGATGTCTATTTCAAGGTCAAGCTATTTAAAACTGTTTCTTGTTTGTTTTGACAACATAGGAATATAGGGAATAAAATGTCTTCATAAATGTATGTTATGTAAATGGTAAATGGCCTGTATTTGTATAGCGCTTTACTAGTCCCTAAGGACCCCAAAGCGCTTTACATATCCAGTCATCCACCCATTCACACACACATTCACACACTGGTGATGGCAAGCTACATTGTAGCCACAGCCACCCTGGGGCGCACTGACAGAGGCGAGGCTGCCGGACACTGGCGCCACCGGGCCCTCTGACCACCACCAGTAGGCAACGGGTGATGTGTCTTCTCCAAGGACACAACGACCGAGACTGTCCAAGCTGGGGCTCGAACCGGCAACCTTCCGATTACAAGGCGATGTCTGAGTAAATGTAACGCAAGCTGTTAAAACTGGCTTTAAAAGGTTCCTTTGGCTCTAACTAAACCCTCATTGGGAAACAGCAGGAGGAAAAAACCCATCATTTTCACACTGTGCAACAGCCACTGTGGCATTTTACTATTAAATGAATATTTTTAAATTACATGAAACTTTAATAGGGTATATTGATTGAAGAGTGAGGCTGAGAAAATCTCAACACTTTACCTGATGTCATCTTGGAGAAAAGGCCAGATACTGAGCAAGCAATCAATTCTGGTGAGTGACTATGTATATTTACTCACTAAGCCAGAAATATGAAGCATTTTGTCATGCATTTTTTTCCTTTACCATAACCCCCTTTGTTTTAAACATAAAAATAAGTCTAAAGAAAGTGCACTACATTAGAGTTAATTATGCTTTCACTGTAATATTTTTACAGTGTTGATGCGAATGTTTGAACGTAAGAAATAAAGTTTAAAAAGCAAAATTGCAAGAAGAGCATCACAAGAACAACCACTGATGGAAATACCTTTCTTGAGTGTTTGTTTTGGAGTTTTTCATGACATCAGAGCATGTTTGACTAGCTGCGGTTTGCATCCATTAATGGCTGAAAGGTGGATGTCCTTGGAATGACTGTGGAGGAGACCAATCAGAGTTTCGAGGAGGCAAATCGAGTTGGACAGGAATGGTTGTCAGCAGCTCTGTTTGCCGCTGTCATAAGAGGCATGTGCAATCAGTGAGAACAGTTTTCTGAACATGGGAATCTCATCATTGAGGTTTAAAGATGCAGGTCCTTGACAAAAAGATCTCTCAGAGGAGAAAGCCATCTGGCGTGTGTAGAGGAAACACTGGATCTGGGTAGACAAAGAATGTCAGGGATATCTTACTCAGGAATTCCCACAGTGAGCTTTAGTTGCTTCCAAGAAAATGTAGTTCAAATGCACGTCACTCTCCGTGAAGCATGGCTCATTGCAAGGTAAATAGCCTTCTGTTTGTGTCTAGAGTCAGGTCAGCCAAGTATGTCAACTGCCATCTGATGTTATTAGCCTATTACAGAGTGTGAAATTACATGCATCTTGTTGCGTACGGCGTTTGACCTCCTTCCTTCAGAACTGCCTTCATTCCAAAGGTATTAGAAACATTCCTCAGATTTTGGTCCATGTTGACATGATGGCATCACCCAGCTGCTGCAGATTTCTCAGCTGCACATTCATGATAAGAAACTCACTTTCCACCACATCCCAAAGGTGCTCTGCGGGATAGAGATCTGCTGACAGTGGAGGCCATTTGAGTACAGTGAGCTCATTCTCATTTTCCACTCATTTTAAGTGATGCCCTTTTGGTACTAAGGACCCCAAAGTGTGTCACAAATGTATTCCCCACATCATTACACTACCATCGTCATCAGCCGGAGCTGTTGATACGAGGCAGGATGGCTCCATGCTTTCATGTTGTTTGCAGTAAATTCTGAGCTTATCTTAATATTGCAGCAGAATCTCGACTCGCCATACCAACAGCATCTTTGCACTCTTTTCCAAGCTTTTGATGAGCCAATTGAGTGGTCAACATATTAAATATTTGCATTAACAAACAGTTGAACACGTGTACCTAATAAAGTGGTTGGTGATCATATGTATATTTTTAGCGGATCCTCGGGCTAATGTGGAAATCGTACCATCATGGGTCTTATAGAACAGCGGTCCCCAACCCCCGGGCCACGGACCAGTCATTTGGTACCAGGCCACGAGAATTGAGGCTCGGGTGTGAAATTTATGGTTTTCTGGGTCTTTTCCCGTGTTGTAGTCGTGTCTTATTTTGAAAGAAATATTTACGCGTTACCATAGCAACCAGAGAGCATAAAGGGGGCAGAAAGGAGGATGTTACTCTCAATATTGTTGGCGCATTTCAGGAAGATGCTGCTAATAAAGTTAAACAATTACACAGTGAATTTGTTTTTAATTTTATATTTACAAAATACCACAGTTTTTGTCTTGGTCATATCATTTTATTTTGTTGAATTTATCCACGATACCGTGAAAAAATTGTCTGACATTAAACCGGTCCATGGTGCAAAAAAGGTTTGGGATCGCTGTTATAGCATACTGCTTCAGCTCTATTGTTTACCGATCATCTGTTGCAGCTGAGCATGGAGGTGGTATTATTATGTTGCTAACTAGTTTTTTAAATTCACTGCTAAAAAATTATTTTGGTTTTTCTGTATAACCCAAGAATATCAACCTGTATCAATACTGGAGTTGTGTATTGTGCTGGTGGCCTTTCTGGGGTGTTCCCCATCTCTTAAGCTGTGTGAGCTTGGGCAGGCTGATGGCCACTCCCAACCTCTATGGTCCCTTATCTTGGGAAGCGGATTCTTGTTTGGACATGTAGAGAGTGATTGGTGTAGACAGGCAGCAACCAGTTTGCATATTCAGAAAAAGGATATAATAGGAAACATCACTATGGAAAAAAAAGGATCCATAACTCGAAATTTCGAGTTATTTTCTCATAATTTCGAGTTATTTTCTCGTAATTTTGACTTATTAACTCGAAATTTCAAGTTACTTTTCTCAAAACTTTGAGTTAATAAGTCAAAATTTCAAGTTAGCGCCTCTAATCGGTAATCTACGTGAATGACGTCATTTCCTTGTTACCCGGAAGCTGAAGCCCTCAGCTACAAATGCTACAGCTAAGCTACCGGTATTACATCCAGTCATGAATCCACAGATTGCTGAGTATTTTCAGCGTGGCTTCAAAAATGATGAAATCCTTGTGTTATTAGCTGAATCACATGGCGTTACTATCCGCAAACGTACTCGCGAAAGCGCCAATTTGTTGCGATCCGGTTTTGAGTGAGCATTAGTCTGCGCATGTGCTTCCGGGTAACAAGAAAGTGACCTCATTCACGTAGATTACTGATTGGCAAAGCTAACTCTAAATTTCGAGTTACATTTCTCCAAATTTTGAGTTAATAAGTCGAAATTTTGAGTTAATAAATTGAAATTTTGAGTTATGAATACTGGGTTTTTTTGTTTGTTTTTGTGGCAGAAATTGGCTTCCATAGAATGTTTTAAATTGGTGATTTTTAAAAAAAAAAATTAAGTACATTTTTAAAAAGTTGTTAGGTTTCTCTCTTGTTCCAAAGCATATATTGATTTCAAAACTGAGCCTTCTCATATTCTTGGTATTTCTTATGCACTTTTATTTGACTGGCAGATTAAATGTTAAAATAACAGAATGTTACCAGTCTGTGCTTACTCACTCATCCTAGGTTGCTCTAATCTGTTCTCTAGCCAAAGGTCTAGTCTGCTGCTACTCTTCATATCACTTACTGCTGTGCACTGTGCTGTAAGGTTTTTCAAGTCAAGCGAAATCCTCCTCTCTGTGTTTTTTCCCATGAAATGTTTAAAAGAGAAAAGCCCACCAGAGGGTTTTTTCTCTCCTGCTTTTAGGCCACTTTGCTTGCTTTCACACCATGAAGAATGACCTCATTCTGAGGCTTCGTGATCTTACGTTTCGTGATTGACAGCTACCCTTGACTCCTGCATTGCGTCTCAGGAGGATCAGCGGGTGTCGGGCTCTCGTGAGGGGTGAGCGGAGCCCCTTACCCGATGCAGCCAAAGACGTTGCGAGCTGATCTCGAGGGATCGCAGCGCACAAGGGTAATTACTCGAGCACTGGGGTGAGGGGCAGATGAAGTGATTTCAGCACTTTTGAATTAAATATGGTCCAAGGAACATGAGTAATCCACGGGCTACTTCATGACAAACCCTGAACCATTCACAGAGCCTTTTACGACGTATGAATACACATGGCGTTTCTTGGTATGAACTTTGTTGAATTTTAAAGGAGCGGTATGCACAGTTTTTGTTTTGTTTTTTCTTCTTTCTTTCTTGTTCTCAGCAGCCTTGAATTAAACATGCTCGAAGGAATGGGAACAATCTACATACCGCTCAGACCACAAACGCACTGCCATCCAGCAGGGATTAAATACACAGAGGATTTCCATCCATGTAATTTAACTGAAATTTAAAGGAGATAATTCGCCATTTGATCTTTGAATTAAACATGCTCCAAGGAGCAGCGACAATCCACAAGATACTTCAAAACAAGATCCAGAACAATCTACAAGATGCTTTTATATACATAATACATATTTCCAGATGTGCATTGTGTTGCAGTTCATAGCCGGGTGGTTGTTGGAGTCTGTAGTTTCCTGCACTTAAATCTATCCTGTGTGATTTCAGCTAATGTTTAAAATCCCATCGGGATTTGCAAGAGTTTGTCTTGTAGACAAAAGGTTGGTTCTGTGCCTCCTGTCTGCCCTTTTAATCTTCTTAGGCGTTTCACATGCACCCTTTTTTTAATCAGGGTCCTTGGCTGCTTTCCCTTTGTGGCATGATCTTTATATTTATCTCCATTGCCTGAAGACAACAGGGGTGGTTTTAATCTGCTTTTTTTTTCTTTTCTTTTTTTCTCTTCGAAAAATCTGTCCATGCACCTTCTTGCAATGTGAGAAAACCTGCTTGCAGTCAATTCTGTTTTATTGCAGAAGGACCAAAAAGTCCTATGCGGTGAAGCTAGCCTTTTGTATCTGTAAGCAGTTGCTCAGTGACTGACAGCACGAGAAGTGGGAACGGAGCTGTGTGCCTGAGACCTCGCTAATGCAGTTCAAACAAGGCCAGGTATCCTCCTTTCATTCTGTCTGTGTGTGACTGACACACACAGACAGACGTGCATGTCATAGTGTGACCCTTCTCATCAAACCCCCCTTTGGGACTTGTCAAAATCCACTTAACCACTCAGACCTGAATAGTTAAGCTCTTCCACTGATCCTCTTTTTTTTTTTTTTTTCCCCCTCTCTCTCTCTTCAGGGGACCCTTGGGCTGTCGATCTAGACGAGGCCTTTAGGTATTCTAGAATAATTGTCGCACTCCTTCTAGTGTTTTAGGTTATAATAAATATCGCTGCTGTCATCTTGAAGCTTTAAAAATATCTTTTATTTAAGTATAGATAATGTAAATTTAGGCATCTATGAATTTTACAATTTTAGCTTGTCAACAACACAAAATGTACAGACTGTAT
Source organism: Neolamprologus multifasciatus (assembly GCF_963576455.1). Taxonomy (NCBI): domain Eukaryota; kingdom Metazoa; phylum Chordata; class Actinopteri; order Cichliformes; family Cichlidae; genus Neolamprologus; species Neolamprologus multifasciatus. The sequence continues at coordinate 10,462,468 of NC_140457.1, read as the reverse complement.
AGATAAAAGCAGCCGTAGCAGTTGAACCATTGGAGCAGAATAAAGTAACATCCTCAGGATATATTTTATGTATGTAGCATTATGTGAATACAATACAGACTGATAGGAAAGATGTATGCGCTGTAAATATAATGTTAAACGTGTTTACTAACACAATAACTGTACAGAAGTATACGTTTAAGTGCAATCAGTGATTCACCTACAATTCAAGGAGCAGAGCATTTGAAATCCTTATGATTCCAGTTTAATATTTAATCTCCTGTGTGGTCTGATTAAAAGACCTTTCCTGTACAAACAGGACTGGATAAACTCATCATTTCTACTGCTATGGTCACATTTTAGCTGCACCGTCTCAGCTAACTAATATTATATTCTGTATTAAATTTTTATATGCAGCTGATGAACAATGATAGGTGCGATGATATGATTTGCCTTTGAAAGATACGCAGATGAATGTGTCTCTCGCCGTCTCTCGCACGGAGCGATCTCCTCGGGGATCAAAGCTCAGAGGAGCGCTCGGGCACACAGAGCTGGCGCGCACACAGTCAGGAGACTTGACGGTGATAGAAAAGGAGATGGCGTCAATCTCTGGCTTCTCCTGTGTTCCGAGGTGACAAGCAGCCCGCCACTGTGTAGCCAGGCGGAAAACTGCCCTTTCTGGCATGAGTTGCCTCGGCCCTTTGGCACCACACTCTCAACGTAGCCCTCGAACATCTCCACCATCCATCTGCAGCTCGGCATAATCTGCAGCCTCCTGCCACAGATCTGACTCTGGTATTGGTACCTCCTGCTTCTGCTGGTACTTGCTGCTCTGGAGTCACTGGTCAGTCACGCAGGATGAATAATACACAAAGTAGGGTCACGATTAGACAAAGAGAGTCTGGGTTAATCTGACTGACTAATACTGCAAGCAAATGAGGTCACCGCCAGTTCCCACAGTTTTGAGAACTGTGGGAACTGCTCCCACAGTTCTCAAAAATTTTAGAAAAGTTATTTGTTAATAGACTTGATAAATATATTGAGAAGCATAATCTCCTAAGTGATAACCAATATGGCTTTAGAGTGAAAAGGTCCACTTCGATGGCAGTGATGGAACTTGTAGAAGGGATATCTAATGCTATAGATAATAAGGAATATACTGTTGGTGTTTTTATAGACTTAAAAAAGGCGTTTGATACGATTGATCATTCTATATTAATGAATAAACTAGAGAGATATGGCATAAGAGGGTTAGCATACAAGTGGATGAAAGGTTACCTGGATGACAGATATCAATATGTCGAATTCAATAATGTAAAATCTAAGCAGTTGAAGGTAACTTGTGGTGTTCCTCAGGGCTCTGTGCTGGGCCCTAAATTATTTATATTATACATAAATGACATATGTAGCATTTCCAAACTGTTAAAATGTGTATTGTTTGCTGATGATACCACTCTGTATTGCTCAGGTAAAAACCTAGAACAGCTTCTGACTACAGCGGAAAAGGAGTTAAATATATTAAAAAACTGGTTTGATGTAAATAAGTTATCATTAAATATAAAGAAAACAAAATTGATTATTTTTGGCACTAGACAAATGAAAAATGTATCTAAAATCAGGGTTAATGGAATTGAAATTGAAAGAGTGTACGAAAATAAATTTCTTGGAGTGATAATTGATGATAAGCTGAGTTGCTTCCATATATGACTTACTGTCTGGAGATATGGGGTAATGCATATAAAACGAACACTCTTCCTATTTTCAAGTTGCAAAAAAGAGCTATAAGAATTATAAACCAATCAAACTATATAGAACCAACTAACATTTTGTTTATTAATCTGAATACCCTGAAATTTTATGATTTAGTTGAATATAAAATGGCACAGATAATGTATAAAGCACAAAATAACTTGCTTTGCCCCAGTACTCAGAAGCTGTTCAAAGTCAGAGAGAGTCAATATGACTTAAGGGGAACAGATTTCTTTAAAAAAAAAACAAGATAAGGACAAATATAAAGCAGAGATGTGTTTCTGTTAGAGGAGTTAACCTGTGGAATAGTTATGACAGTGATTTAAAAAGGTGTAGTTCATTTTCCTTGTTTAAAAATATGTTTAAAAATAGAGTATTAGAAAAATATATATATCAAGAATGAAAGGAGCAGAAAAAAAACAAAAACAAAAAAACCTCTTGATTCTTTTGCTTTGATGTAGTTACTTACTAAGGTGGAAAGTTTTCTGTTTTTTTCTTGTTTGTTTGTTTGTTTGTTTTGTTTTAGCTTTGTTTGCCTTCTCTCACCCCAACCGGTCGCAGCAGATGGCCGCCCCTCCCTGAGCCTGGTTCTGCCGGAGGTTTCTTCCTGTTAAAAGGGAGTTTTTCCTTCCCACTGTCGCCAAAGTGCTTGCTCATAGGGGGTCATATGATTGTTGGGCTTTTCTCTGTATCTATGAAGCGCCTTGAGGCGACATTTGTTGTGATTTGGCGCTATATAAATGAAATTGAATTGAATTGAATTGAATTTTATTATTTGCTTCGAGCCCTGTGTACAGGAGCTGCATGCTAAAAGATCTTTTGTTAAAAGGGTTGGCGTAATAAGCAAATGCTTCAGCCAATACCTTTTGATTAGCCTTGTCTCATGCTTTCTTGCTTTGTGGTAAATCTTTGTTCTGTCTTCACTGAGATATTTGAATGCTAATCAATAATCAATAAATAAAAATAAAAAAAAATAAAATAAAGATACTTATACTTAATGCTCAATGTCTTTTTTATGGGGATAAACTACAGCAGTGAGCACAGAGGAAACATTACTGCTTCTTCTATTTTATTTTTTATTTTTATCTTTTATGGCACTTCAAACTAGTATGTCCAGTTTACTTAGCTCTTCATCCCACTGTCATTACCTTCACCGCCCTTTTATTTGAATACCAGTAACTAATAGTTGGGGAGACAGAGCTGTTATTTGCTGCCACCTGCTGGTGAATTAGGGCAAAAACTGTATGCTGGCTGACATCTGAGGACCATCCGGATTATTGATTTGTCATATGGATTGTTTCTTTGTACCTTTTCATTATGGTTCATGTTATTCCCTTTTCTGTAAGGTCATCATTAAAGAGGAAGACTGCTGGGCTCTTCTTCAACACTTCATCCAGTCCGGCTGTGAATGTTTGGATTAATTTTTCTATTCAATCGTAGCAAATACATTCAGCTAAATGAATTTCAGTAATAGCTGTTTTTGTACTACTGTTAAATCTATTAGTAGTATAGATAAACTTATACTGTCCTTTTAACCAGCTATACCAATTACTACTAATCTCTTTTGACATATACTGATTTCTTTTAATCATTTATAGATGCACTCACTTAGTTGGTTTACTAATCTTTCCATTCACCCCATGCCTACAGCAGAAGTACCCCCTGGGGTGCACATCTGCTAAGGTGTGATCTGAAGAGCCTCCATATCAGCAGAGGGAGACATTCATGACCTGCAACCACACTGGAAAAAAAAAATCCCCCGATGTATCACTCTCCCAACTCCACTGCAGACATAAACATGCAGCCACACTTTCATACACTGAGAGGTGGTGGTTTATTTGAACATGTGAGTCAGCCAGTCCCTGTGGGCTGCAGCTGGAGAGAGTACAGTGCCCCACCCAGCAGCAGCAGGAGCAGCGTCAAATGTGGTTGTAACTCCCCCAACCTGCCCTCCCCCTCTCCCCCTCTAATTTATGCACGCTGGACTGCCCTCCCCTTTACTTCAGGATGTATTGTCCTCCACTCTTTAAACTGAGTTAAGTATTCAAAGGGAGCCATTCACTTACAGAACTGTGGTGGAACTAAAGGGCAACTACTGGATGGCCGCTGTTGGCACACAGATGTCTGTTTGCGGTGAGTGTATTTTTATGTGTGTCCTGGAATGCGGCGCTATGGTCGGAGGTGGTAGTTTTCTGTAGATTAACAAGAGGATCTCTGAATTCTCGTTGCCTTTTTTCTGCTCTTGGTTTTTGCTTTTGAATCTTTCTCTGTGCTTTCAAATGCTTTTGTTAATAAGTTATTAACCAAGTCAGTGCTTGTCCTCACATGATCCTTTGAAACATCACTCAGTGTAATGTGTGGAAGGCATGTAGTGATCTTTATTAGGTCCCCTGCTGAACTGTAACCATACAGTGTCGTTTGGTTTGAATTAAGCTGTTCAAATCAAACACGAGGCTTTAGTAAATAAAAGGTTGTTAAAATAGATGCAGACATGGACTTTTTCACATTGTAGATCTGGTGCTCAGAGCACAGAACCCAACTCAGATTTCACTAATTGACTTAAAAGAAGATCTTATGATCTTTATAACTATGTCAACCTTCTCATACTCGACATATTGACCTCTGACATAACATGACCTACATTTCTGTCTCAGAGCAGGATAAAAAAAATAATTTGCTGATACTTTGTGACCCAGGTGTGGTTAAGGCAAGCCAGAGGAACTGTAAAAACACTCATTAGACACTCTTGGCCCTGGGGGCATGTGGATCTTTTGTCTGCCCATGAGATGCTTATTGCTCGAGAAACGTGACACCACGCTCTCCTTTTCCAGCCTCTGTGGTCGATGTCTCATGCTACAGTTTTGGCGCAGACTCTGCTAATTTGGAAACAGTCGAATTTCAAGCACGCTACAGTATTTTCGTCAGTCATCTCCGAGGAAGAATGTGCGAGATTGTTTATTCGATTTAACGTTCAGCTCACTTTTCTGACTGTATACTTAAGTTGTGTTTAGATTTGTCTATAACAGGGAAGTATACACACTAGACATCCACCATGTGTAATAAGCACTTAGGGTGCCGCAGTGTCATGTGGCTGCTTTACAATGGGCTGTTTATGTGAATCAGTGGCAGTCGGAGGCAGAAGAGCGACTGCAGCCAGGCACAGTGCAGAGCTTCTCAGTCGGCCTAAGCCTTGTTCCTCCTCTATATGAAAAGCAGCCAGATTTTCAAGCCTTCTTGGACTCGGGGGCATGTCATTTACAAAATGAATGGGCCTCTCTTCTGGACAGTTGAGGCAGTCAGAGTCCATCATGACACAAGACAAGTGGGCCCACAGTATTACTTTCCACTGCAGAGGGCTGTTTTCTGCAGGCCCGTTTGCATGCCTTCAGGATATGGCATGAGTGAAGCAAGATAATAAACATGCGTGAAACAGCTTATGAACATTCTGGACGGCTATTACGAACACAGTTTGACTTAAATCATGACTGGACGTGATGACAAGCTGTCTTCCTACATCTTCTGTTTTTGCAGGTTTACCATCGCTGTTGATTTCTGACATTTTCATGCGCTTAGTTTCAGAAAATCCTGCTAAACAGGCTACACAGTTGTTAATTACATGGGGGGAAATTAGTAGACTCACTTACTTTACTCACTAAATTTAATTAGATTTTATCCACCTCGCTTTCCTTGTATTTGTTCACACATATATTTTTTTCTCCATCCCTTAGTCACTTAGTCACATTGGAAATTGCTAAATAAAACCTCTTCAAGCACCATCTTCACAAGACCAAACCTAATGCACAGAGGCGGCTAATATAGTTAAGCCAGGCTTTCTCAAACTCAGGCTTTAGTGTGGACAGGTTGCTAACTGGCCTTTTTTAAATGTATTCTTTTCTTTTCAGTGTAAAACTATGAGCAGACCCCCCCCCCCCCCCCCCCCCAAACCATATAGACCACAAACTGTGTCTCGGAATGAGCCTTTCAGGTTTGCAGCTGGTTGCAATGTCAAAACCTGATAAGCACAAACCACCACAACCCCAACCCCCAGCATCCCCCCCTGCTGTAAACAGTTTCCTTGGTATCACAGACCCACCCTCTTTAATTCCAAATGTGGAGCCAAAGTCTCCCATTGTTATTTATTTGCCAGTGTTGTTTTCTTCTAACTATAAAATGTCCAAGTCATGAGAAAAGAAATGCAAAGAGCAGACACAACAGACTTGCTTTATTACTAGTATTTCAGGAACTGAAGCTGCAATCGATAGTTTTTATTTTTGTCAGCGCGCTGTAAATGCATCAACATTTACAGCTCATTGACTGAAAGTAAAACCTGTCCCTTACAACTCTTTTTCCTTAGGCACTTGAAAAAAGGGGATCCGATTTCTTTAAGTTTTCTCGTTCCTCTTCTTCTTACCTACACAGACATACTGCTTTAATCCTGGTTTCTATAACCATGCCATTGTTTTACAGAATCACCATTTAAATAATATAAAAACAATTTTGGCTATAATTACAAATAAATAATCAATGAGAGAGAAATTTCGGAGCCATTTTCATGCATGACCTCAATAAGAATCTGGAGAATCATGCTGCAACATCAACTCCTGCAATAATTTCACATGGGTCAAATCAGACCTTTCACATGCTTTGTACTAAATGTTACTGGCAAGTTCAGACATTTAATGTCAAAACTGGCTGATGGGGTGATGCCTAGACAAGTTCAGGGTTGCAATGCATGTGTAATGTGTCTGTAATATATATTGTGTCGTCCAGGTCGTCTGACAGATTCCCCTAATTGAATGTGCTCCCTCAATAACCTGTGAAGTATCCTGAGTTGAAAATAGTCTGTGGACCTGTGAGACATGAATTAACTTGTTAGAAAGAACTGTAGGCACGGTTACAGGCAAGTCCACAAAGAAATATCACCTCACTCTGCAGTTTTCCCGTGAGACTACAGAGAATCTTATTGTTTACTTTCACCGCTCTCACACCATCACTTCCTAAACATCACAGGCAGGCAGCTGTCTTCATTGAGAAACTTCTATAAAGTTACTGGACGCTTCCTGCTTAGCACCTCGCAGACAGAGTTGGCAACAAGCTGGGAACATGGTGGAGACTAGTAACGAGTCTCCACCCAAATAAAAGACAGAAACAGAGCTTAAAGCAGAATGCATGAGGATTTACACTCCCCAGGTGGGCAGAAACACCATTTCAAATGAATGCTAATGTTGCCCCGTGTCTGCTAGACCTATGTGACTGTATGCTAACATTGACCCTAACAAGCTTAAAGGGTGATATGATAATGTTGTAGTGTTTTTAGAGTCGCCAAATGTTAAAGGCAAATAAAAACCATCACAATTTGGTTTTTTTGTTAAGTTTTTTTTTTTTGGTTTAGTAATCCTCTATCACAGGTGTTATACGAGTTTTTTTTGTAAAAGAGGAAAGGTTGTTTTGTGAGCAGAAAGCTTATATGGGTTGGTCATGATAACAAACATTAACAGTATTTTTTGAGAGTTACTTTAAATTCTTCTGATTTAAAACTTCCTGTTTAGAGCTAGAATCATTTCCATGAAAAGAAAATTCCCACAATGTGTTAATTCCTGATCCCAAGGGTCACTGAACCATAAAGCTCAGCACAGATGCTGTGATTTATTATCTTCCCACACAACAAGAGGCACACAGCATTCAGCTTTTACAATTGAAGGAAACCAAAAAGGGGGTTACATGCAGGAGAACGAGCTGTGTGTCAGGGCAAAGACTCACGATCCCACTGAGTGATTCTGCTTCTCCTGATTTACGGAAGACTGAACCGTGGCCTCTTAAGTCAAGTCCCGATGACTGTGAGAGCAGAGTGAGTGTTGCAGTTGCGTCACACGCTGCCTCTTCTGGCCTTGAGGTCAGGTCTAAGGAGGGCTGAGGAGGTGGGATGGGGTCACCGAGCAGGAAGATGATAAGCTGGTGCAAACGGAGTTGGTATTGCAGCCGGGTGTCTTTGATGCGTTATCTTATGCCCTGGTGCTTTATCTCAGTGGTTCATGGCTGTTTATGTTACTGGTGTCAGTGCTAAACTTTCAAACAATGGCTTCATGTTTACAGTGGTTGCCTGCTGTTCAGTATCTTGGTCAACCCTCACGGGCTGTCGCTTTCCTCTCCTGATCCGTGCTCGTATCTGAGTGCCAGTCTGAATCCCTCTCTTGCAGGATGGCTCGGTGGGGAACCTAGATGACCTGGCTCAGGAGTACTCTCAGTATTACGGCACCTCCCTCAGTGACGTATGCGAAAGGATGGAGGAGCTACGGAAACGCAAAGTAGTGCAAGATGCAGAGATGGTAAATTGTCTTTTTCTTGTCCGTTAAGATCAGGGTTTAAGGTTTAGTGTGGAACTATTGAGAAATTTATATTAGTGCATTTAGTATCCATTAGTCAGCTGTTTATTCACTCTGAACTTAGCCCAGCTGTTTTCAGGCCTCATGCAAGCAGAAGGGGACAAAATCCACCTACCTGCACTTTTTAAAAGTCACGTTACCACATTGTATTTTTGTTTATGTAAGTTAGCGGCTCTACAATAAATAGATCCCTTATTGATTTTCTCATCTTGCATGAAAGTGAGTAAGCATATTTTCTCACATGCAGAGCTGTCCCTGAGGTTGGGTCTTGACTGCAACTTGTTTTTAGTTTCTGATTCTGACTTTTGGTTTTTTACCTTAGGTTAACTTTTTGACTGAGTCACCTTTTGGGTGATTCAGTCAAATGAAAATTTTGTCTGTTCTTATGTTACGATGACACTATGATTTACTCCTCCACTTCCCGTGTATGTGTGTTTCAGGGAAAGATTGACTCAGTGGCCACATCAGTGCAGCTGCGCTCACAGATCCAGGTGAGCGTCCAGCTCTGAGCGTGTCAGACCCCGGGAGAAGGCAACTTCCTTTTCCGTGTGTCAGCAGACAGGCTGATAAGAGGCAGAGGAATTGGCTAGTCATGATTTATCCCGAGTCAGTGTACTGGGCCACAAAGTAACATCCGAGTGACTGCGGGGAAAAGAACTGGCCTTGACATTGTTCTTGGAAGTAGATCCTAAAATATGATGACGTATGACAAGTTATATATGGAAGTTTTTTAGGTTTGGTGAATGTCTGGATTTTAATCCAGCTGAGTAGAAAAAGATTTGCCATTCCCTGTATATATGTATATTTAACATGTGTTTTTCATGTCCTTAGGAATCTCTAGGACTCAGCAGCACCATGTCGACTCCAGAGACCGAAAGGAGGTAAAAAGAATATATACATATAAAAATAACCCTTTAAAAATACATGAGTATAGCACAGCTTCCCTGACTTTGGGAAGTATTGTGGGGAAGTATCGAGGAAAAGATGATTTAATGCAATATATAAGAAAATTAATATAGCTACTCGTCCACATAATATTTATTGTGGATGCTTTACACTCTATATGCTTATTATTTATTTAAAGTCCATGACTTCTGGAAGCTGCACTGCTATGACTCTTCCTGTATGATCTCCACCGCCCCGTGGACACGTGCATTTCCTCTGTTTCCTGGTGTCACATTTATGAAGTATTTCTGTGTAACCTCCAAACTTCCTTCCTTCCTTTCATTGTTTCTTTGGACACATTTTGAAGATTAGTCACGTTTTGTCATTGGAAAGCTGAATAAGATCGAATAATTTATATGATGAGTAATGAGAAAGCGACATATTGATTTTATTAGATTTGTTTGTGCAGATACAAAAGTTTCCTGAAAGTTGAGTAATAGCTGTTCTCGTTTTTCAGGATTTAATTATCATTGCAAAGAGGCCTGTTTTATTCAGAACCTGGACGGTGATGGAACTGTGTAATTCCTGTTAGAACAGGATTAGCAGGAATCCTACTCTGCCCCCTAGTGGGATCACTCCATAGGAATTTCATGAATGCGACTATCAGCAAAATTAGGGCTCCTTTTTGGAAACAAGCATGTTGCTTTTACACTTTTTAAAAACGCACAAAATAGTTGGAGCTTATCTTCAATATGTAATGTGCAAAAGTATTGAGCCACACATTATTTCTTTATGTTTTGCTTTCAACAAGACAGACTTTCTTGTGATTTTTGAAGGTGTTTTTACAGAACTTACTGAAGTCTCATTAGAAATGGTCTCAGTTGAAGGGTGGCTGTCAAGACGCAGTTATTAAGGAATGGAATATGAGCTTTGAGCTGTGCCAAATTACACAAGGACTGAACACATAATCAGTGGCAAGTGGTGTTATGAAGTGAGATACAGTAGAGAGACTGTCACCATGTCTTCAACATCACTGTCTGCATTTCAGCCAGTGATGTTGAAGACCTTTGTGCATGATTCCTTCAACTTTGAGAAGAAGTTTCTGCTGCCAATACTGTAAAAGCATACCTGGATAGAAAAACGCACAATGGAACACATATCAGGACCTCAACCACTCAACAAGCAGTGTGGGATCATCTTGAAAGGCCAGCCAACATCCAGAGAAGAGCTGTTAATGTCCTTTAAGAACCGCCGAGAACTATTTCTGAAGAATAGTTAAAGAGATTACAAGGAAGCTCACCTGAGAGAGTCCAGACTTTTTAAGAATAAAGGTGGTCATACCAAATATCAGCTTTAAAGCTGAGTGGAATTGTACATACATCCATTCGCTTCTGCTAATCCAATTCAGGGTTGCAGAGGGCTGGAGACTACCCCAGCTACTATAGGGCGAGAAGCGGGGTTCATACTGCACAGGTTGTCAGCCTGACACAGGCCTAAATAAACTCTGTTTGCACATCGTTCAGTTGCTGCACCCATTTTCCAATTTTCCTAGCAAAATATAAAGAAAAGTTAAGAAGCATAAGACTTTTGCACAGTACCTGCGTACTCTGGATACAGTAACCTTAAACCAGGCTGACACACAACAAATACAAATCAATAACAAAACAAACAAAGCAGTTAGCATTTAAAATATTACTAAGCAACTCTATAATCAGAAACAAACCCGTGACGTCCGATTTAAAAGCATAAACTTGATCTGGCTTCAAAGTGAATGACCACAAACAAGCGTGAACAGAGAGAGGCTGTGAGAAAGACGGACACAAACAAACAGTCAAGAGAGATGAAGAGAGAGGCAGAAAGAGAGAGTGAAAGTGTGCAGGGAATGCAGAGGCCACGTTGGTGCCGCCGCTGCTGCAAAACCCCAAACGGACAAGAACAGGGCTCCATTGTTCCAGAGATGGACGCAGAGCACTGATCGGTGTTCATCGGCCAAGAGCGAGCCAGTCTGTTTGATTTGCCTCTAATGTGATGCTAGTGTCTTGAGGCACAGTGTGTTTTTTGTTTGTTTGTTTTTTTATTTCAGTTTATTTTTGATTTAATTTTTTTTTAGTCTGAAGTTGAGTTGTTAGGGGAAATGGTAGGATAGCAGTAAAAAAGATGAAGAAAATAACTTTGGACAGCAGGTAGTGTCGTGTTCTTTAGTTTGATGTTTGTTTGTTTTTTATTTGAGCTTTTCTGGGTAACTGAATATTTTTTGTTAATTTTTAGGTTTCCTGTTCACAAATCCAGCTCGGACGATGGATCAGGAGGTAAGTCCAAACTTGACTGGTATATTTTGTTTTATTGTCATGTACTCATTTTTTATTCTATGTTAAATAAATATGAGTTTTCACATGTTCATTTACACACTTAATCCTTCCTAATCACCACTAAGATTTGTTCATTTATTTCTTCTGGAGAAATGGAGGGAATTCTTTCCCTTACCATACTACTTTATTGTTTACCTGTTTATCAATTTGGGGTGATTATACTTTGAATCTGTTTTGTTGTTGTTGTTTTTTTAATTTCTCCTGTGCTAAAATTGGTTTATATGTTATAGGAAAATGGGATGGAAAACGAAAGAGCAAGTCTTTTTGGCAAAGTTTCAAGAAGTCCCAGAAGGGTGTCGTTCGTCAGATTTCAAAAGGTACCTCAAATAAACACAAAAAATTGCTTTTGATTTTTTTGACATTAAGAATGTTTCTTAAATTTCGTTGTGTTTCGTCGTGTTCGTTAATGTCAGGTGTCATTGCTAATTTTTGCAGGTGATGATGTTGGGTTTGTGGCCAGTGAAGTTACGATGAGCGATGAGGAGCGAATTCAGCTGATGATGATGGTGAAGGAAAACATGATCTCCATAGAGGAAGCCCTGGCACGGGTAGGATGTTCTGCATCCCAGAGAAACTCAACTTTAGATTATCCAGCTGCTGTGTTATTTTGACCTTGTGGGGGGGGGGGGGGACACACATTTTTATGGATAAACTACAAGAAAGTGTTATCATATTGTAGGAAACTTTGTATCCATGCATCACGAAAAAAAGTCCTGGTGCGATTTAATCTTTCTTATGCAGATATGTGGTCAAACTAGGGTTTAATCTGCACAGTGAATATCATGCAATTTTTATAATTCATCATAAAATACTACATACTACATTTTCCAGGATTACTTCCTCTTTGACTGATTGGCTCCTCATAATAGACTCTAAATCTACATCATTAACTAACAGGCTCATTCTTTTTTTGCAGCTGAAGGAGTTTGAAATACAAAACAGACAGACATACAAGGCTGATCTCACAGAGTCCACTGATCCCTTCAGTACCCCAAATGAGTCGTTCAGCTGTAACGTAAGTCTCTAAGGGCATCTTATTTGCTTTTTAATGCTGAATCACTACTTCAGACAGTGTGTTGTGCATGAGGACCTCCAATTTACCCGTGCCAATACTGCTGAGGCGTTGACAGTGCCCTTTTCTTTTTCGCTCTGTCCCGATGATGAACCAGGGCCCCTCTAAAGCCCTGCAGCTCAGGGTCCTTTCCCAACTGCAGGGCATTGGATGAGCTTCTATTCATTGCTGTCAAAGCCCTAACCCCCTATTGTGCTGTGGTGAGCGGGTGGATTCAGCACAGGGCTCTGCTATGCAGGCTGCAGCTCTATTATGCGTGGGTGGGGTGATTAGGGGGCTCAGGTTCAGGGCACATTTTTCACATTAGTCTGTATGGCCTGACTGTTTCTCTTGACTATATGTATCAATCTCACTTTTCTCTTTTTTGTATTTATGTGACCTTTGTAAAATAAAAATCCTTCTAACTCTGAACTTCTATTGTATATTTCAAGCTGCTAATCAGCTTTCATTTGGTCTCATGATGTCTGTTCTGAGAGATGCATGCCGCTGATGTTATGGTCAGCAGATAATGCTCAGCATGCATGACCCAAGACTGCAAATGCACCACTGATATTTTCAGATAATGGTTAAGGTGATTTCCAAGCAGATAGCTATTTAATTTTCCGTACATAGAAGGCTTTTTTTTAGTCTGCTGTGGCCCACTGTGTATGTGTTAGCTCTCTGCACGGGGCCCCAGTGTCATCACTGTGGTTTCCTACCACATATATTTATATTAAGCTACAAGCTTCTACAACAAATAGTTGCAAAGCATCCACAGCAAGTACGCTGATGAGTTACTAGAAATGAGAGTAATTAAGATGGCTCACATTTTTAGGTTTGCACACTGTAGTATACAAAAAGCAAAAGTGTTGCATAATATCTTCTGACCTACTGAGAATATTAGGCCTCAGAGCCAAAGTGTTGTTCACCTTACAGATGTTGTCTATTAATACAGTTCTTACTATTCTTTTCCATCAGCCCTGCGACCTGTCAGACAACGAACAAGAGGAATCTGTCACATTCAGGAGGCTCCACAAGCTGGTCAACTCAACCCGGAAAACGAAGAAGAAGCTGATCAGGATTGATGAGTCTAAGAGGCCTGGAGCAGAGGGTACTAAAACTACTCTCAGATAGTATCTAATGTGGTAGAGGAAGCAGTGTGGCACACCGCGGTGCTGAATGTGGCATTTATGTGGCATATTTATAGCATGTTTTTACTTTTCCCCTGCTTTAAATAATGCTCAAAAAACCACAATCTGGCAAGTTTCCAAACATAAAAGTATCAAATACAGTTTTATTGGCAGATTGGAAAAGCTCTCTGAAGCAGTAGATGCTGTAACAATCTTATTTCTTTAGTATTGACCATGAATGGCTCACAAATTGCAGCTATTGTCAAATAATTAATAAATGCAGTTGCTGATTGTATTAGATTTGTTAATAAACTCTCTTCTATTCTCTTTTTACCCACCAGAGAGTCTGAATGCAGACGGCCTTCCCTGTGGAGATGCCAGCATCTCTCTATATTCAGGTTTGCAGAGGAAACCTTTAGTCTGTCCAGTGGACTTCCTGGCTTCAACTCTGCAGGAGCAACTCTCCTATAACCGAGACCCGGACAGCCTGACCACCTCGCCGTCAACCAGCAGCGTGGACACCTGCAGTAGCCAAAAGACCTTCCAGACCTTGAGCAAGTCTAGTGGTAGCCCTATTCACCAGGAGACCAACATAGCAGGGGAGGTGAGGGAGCCAGGTGAAGGCTCTTCCTTTTCTGAAACAGAGGGCTGCAGTGAGGAACCCAAAATTGCACGCTCGGTGACCGATGGCGCGCTGCGTCACCCGGTCCTCAACCCACTCAGTCACCACGGGGTGAGTACACAGGCGCATTTAAATAAAGACTGCAGTCTAGATTGTTGTTTAGTAACGAATCTTTTCACCTCCATTGTTAGTGAGTTTGCACCATTGGTACCATTATTTAAGCGTCTCAATGAGGCAACAACAAACTGCCCATTTAAACTGGCCTTTAGTTTGAAAGAGAGTCTGACTGGCTTAAAGGCACACTCACATAAAGTTCTAAATTCCTAAACATGTCACAGTTTGTACATAATAGACTCTTATTCTTATCTTCTTGTTGTCTTGTATTTGTACAGAAACTCAGGATTAATGCTTAACTAAACAAGACTGGTGCCTATCAGTGGTACCATACACCATCACTGATCCTGGTTAAACGTAAACATAGTTGAAGTCTATTTAAGAATGAATAATAAGCAACTCCAGGAACTAACAAACCAATAGACGTGTACATTTTACATAACACTGTCTTTTTATTTATTCATTTCTCTATGTCAGCCTTATGTTGTTATTCTTGTGTCTTAAAAGCATAAATGGTGGGAAAAAATTGCACCTGCAGCAGAAGACTTTCCAACCGTGCTCTAAAATCTCATTTCTTGCTTTCTCTTGTTTTTTCACAGAGAGCTTCTAGCTTTGGAGGATTTGACCTGACCAACCGCTCAGTGACTGCAGTCAGCCCTGAGAACGATAACACTGTATGTGGCACTAAATGTGACCTGAATCAAAGTCAACTTTATTGTCTGTAATATGTAGAGAATATACGCAGTATTGTGTAGCCCACTGTGTGCAACAAGAATGGATCAAAAACGATGAAATTAAATAGAGAGCCATAAAGATTTGTGACACAGATATGAAAGTAAATATGAGATTATGAAGTATAAATATGAAGTACACAAGATTTATTAAAACATATAAGCTGTGCAAGGAATCCTAAAGCTATCTAAATAAATATGAATTATAAGTTTAACCTCATTTACTTAATTCCATCCTCTTTACTTCTCTGTGCTTGTAAATTAGATCAAAACTGGAGACGGGGATTTGAGAGATGGCGTTAAATTCCCACCAACACCTCGTATCTCTCTGGGTAAAAAAGTCAAGTCTGTGAGAGAGACGATGCGCAAACACATTTCCAAGCGATACCATAGTTCTCTCTCTGAGCAGGTATGTTTTTAGAAGCATTTATGTGTGTTATCATTGTAAAGTATGGGTGTGAGGATTGTTAAGCAGGCGTAATGAATATTTTTTGTCCTTATATCTTCCAGTCAAGTCCAGATCGCTCTTCCAGCTGCCCTCACTCGCCTCAGACAGACTCGGACTCTTTGGAGAAGCCCAAACTGAAGCCAGGAGGGTCCGTGGAAAGCCTGAGGAGTTCGCTCAGCGGACAGAGTTCCATGAGTATGTCTGTGTGTCGTGTATATTCTAATAACTCTCGGTATTTGTTTAAACTTGATGTTTATCGCCTTTGAAGTAGTCTAAACGTTCTGATCTCGCTGTATTCATCTGTGGTTAAAAAAAAACTGTAACTCCTCAAGTAAAGAAGAACATTTATAATATTTGTCAGATACTAACAGACCCATGATAACTTGTGGTCTTGATGTGATGTCTTCTTTTCTGATTCGTGCAGGTGGTCAGACGGTGGGCACCACCGACTCCTCCAACAGCAACAGAGAGAGTGTGAAGTCTGAGGATGGAGAGGAAGACGAGCTGCCTTACCGTGGACCCTTCTGTGGACGTGCTCTGGTTCACACAGATTTCACTCCAAGTCCCTATGACACCGACTCCCTAAAGCTGAAGGTAGGCTCTGTTATATTGCTCACTACTTAGATATGAGCTCGTACTGAAAAACAAAAAAACTCAAGCTCAGCTTATCTCGATTCGCAGAGCGGAGACATCATCGATGTCATTAGTAAGCCTCCGATGGGTACGTGGATGGGCATGCTCAACGGTAAAGTCGGAACCTTCAAGTTCATTTATGTGGATGTTCTGAACGAAGAGGAGGTGAAGCCCAAGAAAACACGCAGGAGGAGAAAGGCCCGGCAACCCAAACCCACCTCTGTGGAGGAACTGCTTGATCGCATCAACCTCAAAGTAAAGAAAGGCGTGCATTTGTGATTAAAAGCAGTGACTAAAATACTTGCATGTGATTGGTTTTAGCTCTATTTAAAGGAACAGTTTGACATTTAGGGGAAGTACACTTACTTGCTTTCTTTTTGAATTTTGATAACAGCAACCACCTTCAAATCTGTACAGACTAATATTATTCCCCCACCTCCTCACTAGTAAAGTGTTACATACTGTTTGTTAAATCCATGGGGAAATAAAGTGCAAAAGCAACTAGATATGATAGTTAAGTTATATGGAAGTATAAAAGTGATAGTTATATTAAGAGTTTTAACATGTTAGTGAGATTTGCCTTTATTTTGTATGATGCTTCCCTCTCCTTTGTCTTAAGCTTCACCTTACTCACAGCAGGCCAATAGGAGTATTTTCTAAAATGTCAAACTTACAAATTTTACCTGTAGCTTAAATTGATTACTTTTCATTTTCATGTTTCATGTGTTGGGAAAATTTTAAGTTAAGCTAACTTCATATTTGTTTTGCAAGATGTGCATGCTCAAATGGCATCCCTCTTACATATTTTAATGGATCTGTTTGTGCACCTTTTTATTAACGCCTTTCTACAGGAGCACCTCCCCACGTTTCTTTTTAACGGTTACGAGGATCTAGACACATTTAAGTTGCTAGAGGAGGAGGACCTGGACGAACTCAACATCACAGACTCGCAACACAGAGCCGTGCTGCTCACCGCTGTGGAGCTGCTGCAAGAATATGATGGTGGGTCAGACAAACAACAGAAAGTCTCGCTCTATCATAGAAATGTCCTCAATCCAAGGGCCACATTTCAAATTAGAATATTTGAGGGTTTAGATGTACAGCTCAGTATCTAAATACTGTGTCTGCAGTAGACACACAGTCTGAGTTTGGTTTCAGCTTCTGTAGACATTTTTTCTGTTGTTGATGCATCTCATGGTTTAATAGTTAAATTTTCAAGAATAAATGAACAAATCCTGCATAATCCTCTTTAACTCAAATAGCCACTGTAATTTGCAAAATTTTACCATTTAATTCATGTATGGCTTGAAACTAGCAACTGGGACCATAATATCAGGAAATTGTTTGAGGTCACAAAGGGGTATTTTTT